>NC_092708.1:166589748-167839748 GCF_047496885.1 Scyliorhinus torazame | reverse complement strand
CATGAATGCTAACATTGCATTTGTCTTCCTAACTGCCGATTGAACCTGCACGTTAACATTAAGAGAATCGTGAACAAAGAGTCCCAAGTCCCTTCGTGCTTCTGATTTCCTAAGCATCTCCCCATTTAGAAAATAGTCTATGCCTCCATTTCTCCTTCCAAAGTGCATAACCTCACACCTTTCAACATTGTATTCCATCTGCCACTTCTTTGCCCACTCTCCTAGCCTGTCCAAGTACGACTGCAGCCCCTTTGCTTCCTCAATACTATCTGTCCCTCTGCAGATCTTTGTATCATCTGCAAACTTAGCAACACTGCCTTCAGTTCCTTCTTCCAAATCATTAATGTATATTATGAAAGGTTATGGACCCAGCACAGACCCCAGAGGCACACCACTAGTCTGCCAGTCAGCCAATTCTCTATCCATGCCAGGATCTTACCCTTAACACCATGGGCTCTTAATTTATTTAACAGTCTCCTACGCGGCACCTTGTCAAAGGCTTACTGGAAATCTAAATAAATCACGTCCACTGGTTCTCCTTTGTCTAACTTCCTTGTTACCGCCTCAAACAATTCTAAAAGATTTGTCAGACATGACCTCACCTTGATGAAGCAGAGGCTATAGGTGCGATTCTCCGGCCTCGTTGTTCTCTCGATCGAGCAAAATGAGACTGATGAATAGCGGGAGAGGGCGAGAACCGCGGTGCCAAACAGTTTCCCATGCAACCGGCCCGCTCCTGTAGGCGAAATCAGGATCTCGCCATAGTGTGGCAAGAAACCAATTATCATCACTTAAGCCCTATTCTCATACAATTAACGGGAGCCACCCCATATCCAGCAGCCTCCCGTCATTCAGCGGCCTCCCCAGCAAGTGCTCGCGTGGGGGCGGAAGGTCTCGGCAGGGGGGGGGGGGTGTCGACTCGTGCTGCCTGGAGGCCAATCCTCCTGGTCACATTCACGGTGCTCACAGCCGCTGCCACCTCGTCCCAAGCAGCACTGGTTGCCCTGTGACTGACCCTCTGGGACACTCGGGGGAACAGGACATCCCTCCTCGCCTGCACTGTGTCTAGGACCTGGTCCAGATCTACATCCCCAAACCTTGGTGCCGTTCTCCTGGGCGCCATTGCTGCAAGCTGGCTGGGATTGGCTGTACAAGAGCTGGTCGAGCGCGGTGCCAGCGAATTGGCTGGCGAGCCTTCATTTGCATGAAGCCTCGTTAAGTGGACCAATTAATGTTGTACAGCTGGGCCTCGTTAAGTGGACCAATTAATGTTGTACAGCTGGGCCAAGCACCGGGAAGCTCGCGGCAGTTCCTGCTCGCTATCACACTTAGAAATCTTTCTGGAGAAACCCGCCCTATAATTCATCCCAAATATCTCAGCAGTTTTTGGCTTTAATTCCTTTGGGATTCCTATCTGTCCCTCCAACTCCTTCTTTTCAAACCTTTTCAAATTTTGACAAGCCTGCAATTACTCCTTCTACCCTCTGCCCTCTTGCCTCAGCAGTCATTTTCCTTACGCTCAATTGTAAAATGCCTCGGTGCGTTCTTTATATTAAAGCCAGCTTTTACAAATTAATTTGCAAGATGTGGGTGCTGCTGGCGAGGCGTTTCTTGTTCATTCTGGGTTTTTTTAAAATTTAGAGTACCCAATTAATTTTTTCCAATTCAGGGGCAATTTAGCGTGGCCAATCCACCTAGCCTGCACATCTTTGGGTTGTGGGGGCGAAACCCACGCAAACACGGGGAGAATGTGCAAACTCCACACGGACAGTGACCCAGAGCCGGGATTGAACCTGGGACCTCGGCGCCGTGAGGCCGCAGGGCTAACCCACTGCGCCACCGTGCTGCCCATTTTCTTGCTCATTCTGAATGTCCTTGAGAAACAGGTGGTGAGCTGCCTTCTTGAACCACTGTTGTCCCTGTGGTGTAGGCACACTGTGCTGTTAGGGAGGGAGTTCTATGATCTTGACCCAGCGACAGTAAAGGAACAACGACATATTTCTAATTCAGGATGGTGAGTGACTTGGAGAGGAACATCCAGATGGTGGTATTCCCATGTGTCCACTGCACTTGTCATGGTAGCGGTCGTGGGTTTGCAATGTGCTACTTAAGGAGCCTTAGTGAGTTCCTGCAGTTCATCTTGTGTGTTGGTAGTGGAAGGAGTGAATGTTTATGGAAGGGATGCCAATCAAGCGGGCTGTTTTATCTTGGATGATGTCAAGCTTCCCAAGAGTTGTTGGAGTTGCACTCATTCACGCAAGAGAGCATTCCATTACACACCTGACTTGTGTCTTGTAGATGGCGGACATGCTTTGGGGAGTCATGTAGCCACCTGGGTTGGCCAATTCCCAACTTAAAATGGAGGTCCGCAAAGGCTGCAGGGAAATTCAGCCAACACAGGCAAAAACTAACAAGTGCAGAAATCCTGTGTATTTGAACTTGCAAAATCCCAGACAGCACTGAAACCAGCAGCCATCTGCATATTAATGAGCGATCCCCGGGCACAATTGAAACACTTAAGGTGAATAAGGCCAAGCCAGACTCCTCGGCGCCAGCAGGAGCCAAGACAAAGGAAGGCCAACGGACACTCAGAGACCGCCCAGCGATCAGGGAACAACTCCAGTATTAGAGAAATCGATCCAAGTGATCGGGACGCAGTCCAATCACTTGGAACCAGGTCCGGGGTCCGCCCCGAACGGCGGGAAGCCCCTGGGGACTATAAAGTAGAGTCCCCAAGTTCAAATCGTTCTTCTTGGCAGGGTCACTCAGTAGCGAATCAACCCTTGAGAGTGAACTGCCCAAGCTGCCGCATCAAACAAGCAAGTCTCCAGTCAACGCATGCTACGAGATAGGCGCTCCTCGCTACCAGCTTTTGAATCCCGCAGACTCAGATCGAACGAAAGGCCATTTGTTCCCCATACCTGGTGGGCCAATTCCGAAGCTAAGTATAGGCCTTTGAGTGATAGAGATAGTCTAGAAAGTAGAGTTTATGCATGAGTAGTGATTTACTGTGTATAATAAATGTGTTTTGATTTGAATCTTACTAATTGGTGTGTTGAGTTATTGATCAGTACTTGAACTTGATCCCCGTGGCAGTATCATAAAGATACCTGGCGACTCTAGAGCAAAGGTTATAGAAACAGAGCAAATTAAGTAAAGATACAACGGGCAACGAATTAAGAGCCAACCAAAAGTTAGCAGCAGTCAGGAGGTGAGTCATTCGCCACAGGATACCCAGCCTCTGAGCAGCTCTTGTAGCCACAGTATTTTTATGGCTAGTCCAGTTCAGTTTTTGGTCAATGGTAACGCCCAGGATGTTGATAGTGGTGGATTCAATTATGGTAATGCCATTGAATGTCAAGGGGTGATAGTTAGATTGTCTCTTGTTGGAGATGGTCATTGCCTGGCACTTGTGTGGTGCGAATGTAACTTGCCATGCCTGGATATTGTCCAGGTCTTGCTGAATTTGGACATGGATTGTTTCAGTATCTGAGCATTTATGAATGGTGCTGAACATTGTGCAGTCATCAATGAGCATCCCCACTTCTAACACTATGATGTAAAGAAGGTCGTAGACTCACAATCCCTACAGAGCAGAAGGAGGCCATTCAGCCCATCGAGTCTGCACTGACCCTCTCAAAGAACACCCTACCAAAAACTGAACTGGACTAACCATAAAAGTACTGAGGCTACAAGAGCTGCTCAGAGGCTGGATATCCTGTGGCGAATGACTTATCTCCTGGCATACATTCACAACTCAGCCCATCCCTGTAACCCAATAACCCCACCTAACGTTTTGAACACTAAAGGGTCATTTTTATCATGGCCAATCCACCTAACCTGCACATCTTTGGACGGTGGGAGGAAACCGGAGCACCCAGAGGAAACTCACGCAGAAACGGGGAGAACGTACAAACTCCACACAGACAGTGACCCAAGATAGGAATTGAACCCGGGTCCCTGGTGCTGTGAGGCAGCAGTGCTAACCACTGTGCCACCGTGCCGCCCTCATTTACGAAGGAGCTGAAGATGATTGGGCCTAGAACACTACCATGAGGAACACCTGCAGTGATGTCCTAGAGCTGAGATGATTGACTTCCAACCACCATAACCACCTTCCTTTGTGCCAGGTATATACACATAAATATATACGTATGTCATTTTTGAAGAGTGGCTTTGGCACTCTTCTTTGGAAAAGGCCCAAGATTAAGCTTTATGCCTTCCCTCTCTGGAATGAAACAATGCTTGGTAAAATCTAAAGACAACAATATACATGTGTAAGAGAAAATTTAAAACGCGAGAAAGGATTTCAACAAATAATGCAGAATAAAATTTAAGTATCGTATAGTTCAGAGAAGAAAGAAATATATTTTTAGATTCTAATTCTATTTTTATGATATTCAGACTGAGTAAAGCACTGTTGCTACAAATGATGAATAAATTTATGTGCGAACATCAAAATCTGCTGGGGTTTTTCAGTAGTCTAAGGGTGAAATCTAAACTGAATCAACAGTGTGATGCGGCCACGTATACTGCCTACTGCCTAGAGGAAATGATTGATTGATGATCTTAAACATCTTTCTGTAACATCAGAATTAAAACTAAGAGAGCAAAGGTTTGACAATCTGAGCAATTGTGCTGAGCTGTGTAGTTCTAATTCCCGAGTTCTAGAATAGAACGGATTTAGTACTGGTTCCTTGAGAGCTGGTGTTCATATAAAAATTTCTTGAGTTTACAACAAATTTGGATAGAACAATTATTTTTTCTTCTGTACTTTGGTAACAATAATACTGAACAATATGCAAGAGGCAGCACGGTGGCGTAGTGGTTAGCACTGCTGTTTAACGATGCTGAGGACCCGGGTTCGATCCCTGCCCCTGGTCACTGTCCGTGTGGAGTTTGCACATTCTCCCCATGTCTGCGTGGGTCTCAACCCCACAGCCAAAGATGTGTAGGGTAAGTGGATTGGCCATTCTAAAAATTGCCCCTTAATCGGAAACAAAATTGGGTAGTTTAAATTTTAATAAAAGAAAAAGAAAACAATATGGACTGTATATACTGATATCAAACATTGTGATAATGATCAGGTTTTGCTGAGTGACTCGTGTTGCAAACAGCCCTAGGGAGTGGTATTGATGCTGGTGTATTTGCTGTGCCTGAAGCTAGTGGGTTTCAGTTACGTTATCAAAGCTTTGGGGTTACCTTGTTCAGATATGATCGTATATACAGTGGATGCTTTATGAAATCCCTCATGATCCAAATGAGAAACAAAATGGCAGAAAAACACCATGATGAGTTACACGGCGTTGGTCAACCAATGCCAAAATCTGGAAGATCCTTGAGATCTGTTAATATGGCAAATTGATTAACAGTGAGGGCCATGAGTGGCCAATCAGCAAAAAGGAGCTCAGCAACAACCTCCCAATTAGGGGGTCATCAAGCTCCCCCCCCCCCCCCCCCCCCGCCACACCTCACCTCATAAGGGCAGGACACCCGCGGGCCCGATCCCCGGCATAGGCAAGATGACACTCCGGCACCTTGGCACTGCTAGCATGGCACCCTGGCACGTGCAGCCTGGCAGTGTCAGGGTGCCATGCTAGCAGTGCCAAGGTGCCGGAGTGTCATCTTGCCTATGCCGGGGATCGGGCCCATCTTGTCCAGAGCCTGATCACCCAGGGGCCCCCGATCGCCTGGGAGACCAGCCCACAAGTGCCGTTTAAAAGTTTGGATATTGTTTTCTTTTGCTTTAATAAAGTTTATTTATAAAAATAAACAGTGCTGGGCAGCACGGTGGCGCAGTGGTTAGCACTGCTGCCTCAAGGCGCTGAGGTCCCAGGTTCGATCCCGGCCCTGGGTCACTGGCCCTGTGGAGTTTGCACATTCTCCCCGTGTTTGCGTGGGTTTCGCCTCCACAGCCCAAAGATGTGCTGGGTAGATGGATTGGCCACTCTAAAATTGCCCCTTAATTGGAAAAAAATGAATTCGATACTCTAAATTTATATTTAAAAAATAAATAAACAGTGCTAAATGGCGGAACGGGAAGGTCTCCGAGGACAGGCCAATTTGATCCCACGCCTTGGGTAACACCGGCGCAGACATATTCAAGTGAGCCTAGCTGCAAATCTGGATCACGCCCATTGAAGGGGAGATACAGATTGTGATGCCTAACAAGATTTCTCGAGTGTAACAAGCATCATAAATATCGCGAAAGGCCTCTCGAGAGATTTACCAGCTTCGTCGAACCAGAGTAGGGTGCAACGAGGCTGGTAGATCGTACCTAGAGGGTTTGTTAATTTTGTAGAATCATTGAATCATAGAATTTACAGTACAGAAGGAGACCTATTGGCCAATCGAGTCTGCACCGGCCCTTGGAAAGAGCATCCTACTTAAGCCCCTGCCTCTACCATATCCCCGTTACCCAATAACCCCCCCTAACCTTTTGGACACTAAGGGGCAATTTTGCATGGCCAATCCACATAACCTGCACAGCTTTGCATTTGTGAGAGGAAACCGGAGAACCCGGAGGAAACCCACGCAGGCACGGGGAGAACGTGCAAACTCCACATAGAGAGTTACCCGGGGCTGGAATTGAATCATCGTCCCTGGAGCTGTGAGGCAGCAGTGCTAACCACTGTGCCACTGTGCTGCCCCAGAGTTAAAAAGCAAAATCTAACTCCCTCAGAGTTAAGTAATGTATTTTCAAATCCAATGTGGAGATGTTGAATGTAGGCGACACTTTCATACTCTTACTGCATGGTGCACAGATTGAATTACCACACAGGATTTTGTGGTGAGCAGAAACATATTGCATATGTGAGTGGGAGGAGAAAGAAACTGTCTTAAAATCATTACAAAGACATGGTGCGGTCTACTGGCCGCATCGAGTCTGAATGGAAGCGCGGCATGACTGGTAGATGCCGGGTGAGGCCTCCCGCGTGCTTCCCGGTAGCCACAATGCCTCGCGGGATCTGCCCAAGTCCCATGAGGTGGCGCGACCAGAATCTCGTGCACAATCGGCGAGCACTTAAGTTAATTTTGAACCTACTTAAGCGTACTTACCCATGAACTACTGGCTTCCCGGGATCGACCGGTCTCCCCAGGGAGGTCTCAGCCAGCGCCATTCAGTACTGGTCCACACAAACGTGGACCAGGCGGAACGACACCCAGCAGGTCTCCTGGGCCATCAGAGGCCCTTGAGTGGTCAGTGACAGTGGAGGGTAGGTTCCATGCCCTCCCCTTGGAACGTGCCCAGGTGGTACTCCAAAACCAACAGGTGCCAGAGTGGCAGAGCAAGGGTGCCCAGGTGCCACGTAGCAGTGCCAAGGGTCAGGGTCTGAGGGGGGGGGGCATGCACATGAAAGGAGGGTGGTGGGGGTAGGAAGGTGGGGGGGGTGCAGGACAGATAAGGGCTTGCTGGCGAGTTGGGGGGAGTTGAAGGGTGCGGGTCCTGGAAGGGGGGGGGCCTGTAAGGAGGTATGGGGGGCTAAAGAGACCCCATAGTGGGGTGTCATCATTTGGGGGTGTGGGATAATGCTCATATGTGTGGGGGGTTAACATTGCCCATTGGTGACACAGTGGTTAGCACTGCTACCTCACAGCTCCAGGGACCCGGGTTCAATTCCGGCCTCGGGTGGCTGTCGGTCTGAAGGTTGCACTTTCTCCCCGTGTGTGCGTGGGTTTCCTCCGGGTGCTCAGGTTTCCTCCCACAGTCCAAAGATGCAGGTTAGGTGGATTGGCCATGCTAAATTGCCTCTTTGTGCGCAAAACGTTAGGTACGGTTATTGGGGGCAGGGTGGAGGTGTGGGCTTAATCTTAAGTAGGGTGCTCTTTCCAAGAAACCAGTGCAGACCCCAAAACTCCAAACCGATCCCCCCGATTATTGACATGTGCGACTAACGATGCCCCCTCTATGTCCTCGCAGGAGGTATTGGCCCACAACAGACAGGAGAGGGCCCAGATGGGCAGCGGGGTGACGGACATCAAGGTCCTCACTCCCTACGAGGAAAATGCTCTGGAGGTCCCCGGTGTGGCCGCGCATAGATCAGTCACCAATGTAGAGGTTGGCGTACGCTGCAGAGGTGAGGATCGACCAGTCCCCACCCAGATGACCAGTCACACGTAAGTTGGTAATGATATAGAGACTGATGCATCCCTCCCACTGACCACATGTGCATTCTCCCACAGGATCTCTATCTGATGGCGCTGGCCCATCCACCACTGCCCCCCCCCCCTTCCCCCCAGGATCCAGCAGGGTCCCAGTGAGATGCTGAGCCTCTGGACCAGTGGAGAGCCTGGTGCACGGCATTAGCAGCATGAATGGAGGTGTCCAAGGCCTGGCTCAGTCAGTGACACGTGCCCCAATTGCTGGGGAACGTGACCCAGTACCAAGCGGACCTTGATAAGACTCTCGAGCATGTCCCAGCCTCAGAGCCAGATGACGCAGGGGAGCCCCAGCTGCCCCTCCACCCTGAGGAGAACCCCAGGCTCATATGGGCACCGAACGGGAGGAGGGGGCACTGGGTGCCACCCCAGTGCCATCATAGAGTGGCAACGGTGGCCACCTACTCCCCTGAGACCCACCCCACTGACAACGGCATGTCTCAGAGTCAGCACAGGGTGGCACGGTGGGCATGTGCTGCCAGCAAGAGCACCAGGGCCCTCTGGCCCCAGAGGACGCCCGCCAGGGGCATCAAAGGCCACCGGATGCGGTAGGCAGCAGGCTGCCTCTGTCATGATATACACCAGTACATCATGGTGCAGATATACACACACTGATGGAGACACAGCAAGACCAATCAACACACAACACCATAGCCAATCACCAGTTAGAGCACACGCACTATAAAGACAGGGGGCATCAGAGTTCCTGCTCATTCGAGATGCAGCCTCCTAGTAGGACAGAGCTTACAGCTTGCAGCACAGATCCTCACCATGTGCTGAGTGCATAGACTGGTTCGGACAGGCATAGGTCTTTAGTTTAATCTAACATCGTGTTAACCCACAGTGAAAGTATGTTCAGCAGTTTCTAACTTAATAAAATAGTGTTGCACTATTTTAAGTGTTGGTGGCCTATATGTGTTCCACGGATCCAGAACACCCAACACATTGGCCTCCACCTCTAATATCGCTGAGAGGCACAGGGGGGTGGGAGGTGGTGGTGGGGGAAGGGGGGGGGGAGGGTAAGGAAGGTTCAGGTGCAGCATCGGGGGATTGAGGCAGTTGGGGCCATGTGTTAATTAACAAAAACCGTTGACTCAACCAATATGACACCTGTCACTTTCTTCTGCAAAGCCCTCGACAGTGACCCGCTGACAGTGCCAACACAGTCCCATCACCTTGACTGATGTTACAGAGACCCTGGGAGGTTGGGAAATGGTGGTGGGGGGGAGGGGGGGTTGGGGACAGGGGCAGTGACAGACGAGGCCACGTACGATGTGAAGGGGGCGAGGGTGAGACTCTCCACTGGTCCAGAGGCTCCCTGGCCTCGCCGCTGCCACTTTTCCTCCATCCTCCTGCTGGTCCTGCGAGTCCTCCCCTGTTCTCGCCCTCCTCCTTGGAGGTAAACACATGTTCTTCCCCCTCCACTTCCAGCATGTTGCCCCGTTGCTGTGCTAGGTTTTGGGGGACCACCACAAAGCGGACTTCCCTCTGGGGGATGTATTGCAGTGGAACACCAGAGCGTTCGAGGCATCAGAACCACATTTTGAGGAGTCCGATGCACTGCTTACTGACAGCCTGGTGGCCGCATGGGCCTCATTGTATTGGGTCTCGCATAGGTCACCGGCCTCTGTACTTGTATCATTAGCCAGGTCCTCAGCGGGTATCCTTTATCCCCCCCAAGAGCCAATCGGCCATGCTGGGATGGTCCTCAAAGAGCCCGGGTATGTCTGACTTCGCCAAGATGTAGCTGTCGTGCGTACCCTCATGGAAGCTTGCAGATATGCACATGATCTTCATGTGGATGTTCAGGGAGTGGAACCCCTTCCTGTTGATGTCGGGTACTCCCTGGTGTCTCGGTGAACACAAGGCGGCATGAGTGCCATTTATTGACTTCGGGTGGCGCCCTCAAGGAAGCAGGTCGCAGGTCGGATCGCTCCCTCCCGCGATGGGCAAACAGACCTTTTCCAACGGACGTTTTCGGGACCTGGCGACCTGAATCGGTGGAGGAGACGATAGGGAAGAGGCTTTCCCCCCGGGGTATGGACAGCTGGACCAGAAGTGATCGAGTGGAGCGGCAAGGATCGAAGCAGGAGCAGTGGGGACCCCAGACCGGGCGGCGAAGCATGGCGGAAGGCAGGGACCAGGGAGCGGAGGCTCACTGGCCAAGGGAGCAACAGATGGAGTTCTTCAGGAATTGCTTCGCCGAACTGAAGAGGGACACGCTGGACCCGATGAGAGGGGTAATGGACCGAATGGTCGAGGCACAGGCGGTCCAAGAGCAGGCGCTCAGGGAGGTCGAGGTGAAGCTCTCCAGCCAGGCGGACACGGTAACGGAGCTGGAGCACGAGGTGGAGGAGCTGAACGCCCACCAGGGGAGGATGCAGGAGCAGCTTGAAGAGCTGGGGAACAGAGCCAGGAGGCAGAATTTGAGGATCGTTGGCCTCCCCGAGGGCTGCGAGGGATCGGATGTGGGTGCATACGTGAAGGGTATGCTCAAGGCGCTGATGGGACCGGAGGCCTTCCCTCGACCCCTGGAGTTGGATGGGTCTTATAGAGCCCCCGCAAGGAAGCCCAGGACGGGCGACCGACCGAGGGCCTTGGTGGTCCGCTTTCACCGGCTTGATGACAGGGAACATGTGATGCGATGGGCAAAGGCGGAGAGGAGCAGCAGATGGGAGAACTGCGAGGTGCGCATTTACCAGGACTTGGGAACGGAGCTGGCCAAGAGGCGTGCAGGATTCATCAAGGTAAAGGCAGCCCTCTACAAAAAGGAGGTGAGGTTTGGAATGCTGTATCCTGCGAAGCTTTGGGTGACGTTTGAGGAACTCCATCACTACTTCGAGACACCAGAACAGGTTTGGACTTTTATTAAAGATAAGGGGCGTCATTCTCCGACCCCCCAGCGGGTCGGAGAATGGCCGTTGGCCGCCATGAATCCCGCCCCCGCCGGTTGCCGAAGTCTCCGGTACCGGATATTCGGTTGGGGCGGGAATCGGGCTGCGCCGGTTGGCGGGCACCCGCTCAATTTTCCGGCCCGGATGGGCCGAAGTCCCGCCGATAAATTGCCTGTCCCGCCGGCGTAAAGTACCTATTTACCGGCGGGACAAGGCGGCGTGGGCGGGCTCCGGGGTCCTGGGGGGGGGGGGTGCGGGGCGATCTGACCCGGGGGGTGCCCCCACGGTGGCCTGGCCCGCGATCGGGGCCCACCGATCCGCGGGCGGGCCTGTGCCGTGGGGGCACTCTTTCCCTTCCGCCTCCGCAACGGTCTCCACCATGGCGGAGGCGGAAGAGACTCTCCCCACTGCGCATGCGCGGGAAACTGTCAGCGGCCGCTGACGCTCCCGCACATGCGCCGCCCCGACATGTCATTTCCGCGCCAGCTGGCGGGGCAACAAAGGCCGTTTCCGCCAGCTGGCGGGGCGGAAATCCCTCCGGCGTCGGCCTAGCCCCTCAATGTTGGGGCTCGGCCCCCAAAGATGCGGAGCATTCCGCACCTTTGGGGCGGCGCGATGCCCGTCTGATTGGCGCCGTTTTGGGCGCCAGTCGGTGGACATCGCGCCGTTTGGGGAGAATTTCGCCCAAGAAGCTGGACTTGAACTAATGGGCACTTAGTTTTTTCAGTGCTGTACAGTGTCGGCGGTCTGTTAACCTAACTTGCTCTGACTAGGAATGGACTTTTATTAAAAGAAGAAGCTGGACTTGAACTAAAGGACTCTGGGCTCTCAGAGCTTTTGTGTGGCGGCGGTTTGTTAAATTATCCTGCACTGTAATGTTTTATCTAATATTGTTTTCAGCCGGGACAGAGAGCGGGGGCTGGAGGGCGCACTGCTTAGGGTGATTTTGGGAGATTGCAATGAGGGGGGGGGGGGGGGGCGGGGGAGAGGGGCCCTGCAGAGGGGGCCCTGCACTTGGTACCTTTTAGCGGGAGATCGGGGCCTCTGATAGGGGGATGGGCTAGGGGTTGGTTAAGGGACTTGAAAGGGCACGGGGAGATACAATCAGGTTAATGGGTCCGTGGTGTGTGGGGGGAGGGCCCGAGCGCTCGGGCGGGAGACAGTCAGGCGCTAAGGGCAGGGGTCAGCGTAGCTAGCGTAGGTCAGGGGGCCCCAGGGAGAGTAGGAGGAGGGGCAGGCTAGGGCCAAGTGCAGGGCTGACCTGGCAGGTCAGGCCTCGGGGGCAGGGGGGGGGTCGGGGTGGGGGGGGGCAGCTGAGATGTAGAGCAGAGGAGACATAAGTGGGCAAGGGGGTTGACCAGGGATCCCCTGGGGGAGAAGGTCGCTTGCAGACTCTCAGGGAACAGCGCAGGAAACCGACAGCAGCGGCACCTGAGGGAGGGGAGGGGGGTTAAAGCCACGTTAGTTTAGTTGAACACGTGGGGCAGGGCAAACAGAGCTGACAGGGGAAGTGCCTTATTAACATGTTTATTCTTTCCCACTGTTTGTTTTCACTATGTTAAGGCTCTTTGCGTAGGGCCTGTTTTCTCTCTGGAAATGTTACAAATCTGTTTTAAATAAAAAATTTCCCCCAAAAAAAGAGTGCCATTTATTACACCATGGACCTGGGGCATCCCATCGATGACTGAGAATTCTGCTGCCTGGGCATCTTGTTGGGTCTGGTACAAGTCAAAGTTTATATAGTTCACTGCCCGGGCAAACAGGGCATCTGTGACCTGTCCACAATCTACAAGGCACAAATCAAGGTTGTGATGGAATATGCTTCATATGCCTGGACGAGTACAGCTCAAACAATAATTAAGAAGATCGACACCCTCAAGGTACAAGCAGCCCACTTGATCAGCATTCCATCCATTAACATTAAACATTCACTTCCTCCACCACCAACGCATAATGGCAGCAGTGTGTACCACATACAAGATACATACCCAATCCTGACATGGAACTATATTGTTGTTTCTTTCCTGTCACTGGAACAAAATACCAGAACTCCCTAACAGCACGGTAGCACGGGCAGGGGCAGCAGGGGCAGCACGGTAGCATTGTGGATAGCACAATTGCTTCACAGCTCCAGGGTCCCAGGTTTGATTCCGGCTTGGGTCACTGTCTGTGCGGAGTCTGCACGTTCTCCCCGTGTGTGTGTGGGTTTCCTCCGGGTGCTCCGGTTTCCTCCCACAGTCCAAAGATGTGCAGGTTAGGTGGATTGGCCGTGATAAATTGCCCTTAGTGTCCAAAATTGCCCTTAGTGTTGGGTGGGGTTACTGGGTTATGGGGATAGGGTGGAGGTGTTGACCTTGGGTAGGGTGCTCTTTCCAAGAGCCGGTGCAGACTCGATGGGCCGAATGGCCTCCTTCTGCACTGTAAATTCTATGATAATCTATGATAGCACTGTGGGTGTGCCTACACCAGATGGACTCCAGTCATTCAGGAAGGCAGCTCACCACCATCCTTTCAAGGACAAATTCTTGCCTTGCCAGCAAGGCTCACATCCCATGAAGGAATATTAAAAGTGCCATTTATGTAGTAATAATCAAAACCAGCTGAGTATACAAAGATTGGTGCAAAGCTTAAAATAATCTACAGTCCAGCAGAAGAAATTGTTTAAGAAGGCATGTACCAGTCATTCGAAAATGATTTGATGGTGATTTTCACAATCTGTTTAGATGTTGGTATTCAGTTTCCGTTTTCTGCTCTCTGAAGAAGTTGGAAAAATGTACGATCTCTACACATGAGCAGTGAGAATGCAGCGGCTCCTGTGTCTGAACAGTTTGCTACTCGCCAATTCTTTTGACAGATCCCATTTTTGTGGTCAGCAATGTGAGGTTACATTCCATCACGAGTCTGCAAAAATCATCAAAAGCAATTTGGAAAGCAAAATTATACTGCCTATTATTACAAGTACAAATTTATTGCCCACTGAAAACATAATTTGATTTCAAGAGAACAAATACGATTTTGTATAGATCAAGAATGAGAGACACAGAGACAGTTAAAGAGAGATCCGGAGGGACATTCTGCCAGCGATTTCCAACATTCATGTTATAAACAAACATGATAAAACAGCTCAATAATATTAAAAATCATAAAGAACCAGTGACTTAATTGTGCTGTTTAGGTCAAATATGGCATTATCAAATTGCTCAGAGAGTAAATTTGACAACTTTGAAGAATAAAGTATGTAAAACAATGGAAAACTTTACTTCGGTGAGAGGTATAATTATTCCTATTAAAGTCATGTGATTGAATGATACATGAGTGGATAAAAGGAGCAATTTTGTAGGTATTTTATAGAAAGGAGGAGAGTTTATCGTGTGAACCACATGTACTTACGATTAGTACTTTGTCTTTCTGTTATCGTGACAGGCACTTTCAATGAGTATCTTTAACTCAATTTTGGTTGTATCTTTTTTTAAAAATATGTTTATTAAGACTTTTTAAACAAAATGTTCAACCTTACAAACACCGCCCCCCCCCCACCCCCCCCCCCCCACCCCCACCCACCCCCGTAACAGAAAAGAAAGAAAGCTCGCATAGCAAGACATGAACATGGCAAGTCAATATGATACAGAACTTTGTACATTGGATTCCTCCCGTACATGTCAGTTTTCCGGATCATTCATGTGGTTTCTTGCTCAAATGCCCCCCAGAAAAAAACACCTTCCCCCTCCCTCCCTCCTCCTCCCCCCCCCACCCCCCCCCTCCACGAGAGATATTCCCCCCCTGCACCCCCCCCCCCCGGGTTGCTGTTGCTGCTGTCCGACCTTCATCTAACGCTCCGCGAGATAGTCTAGGAATGGTTGCCACCGCCTGTAGAACCCCTACGCAGACCCTCTCAAGGCAAACTTTAACCTCTCCAACTTGATAAACCCTGCCCTATCATTTATCCAGGCCTCCACGCTGGGGGGCTTCACTTCTTTCCACATTAACAAGATCATTTACTAGGGGGCAGCTCGGTAGCATTGTGGATAGCACAATTGCTTCACAGCTCCAGGGTCCCAGGTTCGATTCCGGCTTGGGTCACTGTCTGTGCGGAGTCTGCACATCCTCCCTGTGTGCGCGTGGGTTTCCTCCGGGTGCTCCGGTTTCCTCCCACAGTCCAAAGATGTGCAGGTTAGGTGGATTGGCCAATATAAATTGCCCTTAGTGTCCAAAATTGCCCTTAGTGTTGGGTGGGGTTGCTGGGTTGTGGGGATAGGGTGGCGGTGTTGACCTTGGGTAGGGTGCTCTTTCCGGGAGCCGGTGCGGACTCAATGGGCCGAATGGCCTCCTTCTGCACTGTTATTTCTATGATCTATGATCCTTCGCCGGGCTACTAGGGACGCAAAGGCCAGAATACCGGCCTCTTTCGCCTCCTGCACTCCCGGCTCGTCCACTACTCCAAATAGTGCTAGCCCCCAGCTTGGCTTGACCCGGACTTTCATCACCTTAGATACTATTCCCGTAACTCCCCTACAGAACCCCTCCAGTGCCGGGCATGACCAAAACAAATGGACATGGTTCGCCGGACTTCCTGAGCACCTCCCACATCTGTCCTCCACCCCAAAGAACCTACTCAGCCTCGCCCCCGTCATATGCGCTCTGTGCACTACCTTAAACTGTATCAGGCTAAGCCTGGCACACGAGGAAGAGGAATTAACCCTACTTAGGGCATCAGCCCACAGCCCCTCCTCAATCTCCTCCCCCAGCTCCTCTTCCCATTTACCGTTCAGCACCTCTACCAAAGCCTCCCCCTCTTCTTTCATCTCCTGATATATCGCTAAAACCTTGCCCTCCCCGACCCATATGCCCGAAATCACCCTGTCTTGAATCCCCTGTGCCGGGCAGCGGGAATTCCCTCACCTGCCGCCTCACAAACGCCCTCACTTGCATGTACCTGAAGGCATTTCCCAGGGGTAGTCCAAATTTCTCCTCCAGCGCCCCTAAGCTCGCAAACGTCCCATCGATGAACAGGTCCCCCATTCTTCTAATCCCTGCCCGATGCCAGCTCTGAAACCCCCCCGTCCATCCTTCCTGGGACAAACCGATGGTTATCCCTAATCGGGGACCACACCGAGGCTCCCAACGCTCCCCTGTGTCGTCTCCACTGCCCCCAGATCTTTAGCGTTGCCGCCACCATGGGGCTCGTGGTGTACCTTGTCGGCGAGAGCGGTAGCGGTGCCGTCACTAGCGCCCCCAGGCTCGTTTCTTTGCAGGACGCCATCTCCAACCTCTTCCATGCCGCCCCTTCTCCCTCCATCACCCACTTACGGATCATCGCCACGTTGGTTGCCCAGTAGTAGCTCCCCAAATTCGGCAACGCCAACCCTCCTCTATCCCTGCTACGCTCCAGGAACCCCCTCCTTACCCTCGGGGTCTTGCTCGCCCACACAAAACTCATAATGCTCCTGCCTACCCTCTTAAAAAAGGCTTTGGTAATCACGATTGGAAGGCACTGGAACACAAAAAGAAACCTTGGGAGGACCACTATTTTAATCGGCTGTACCCTGCCCGCCAGCGAGAGTGGCAACATGTCCCACCTTTTAAAATCCTCCTCCATCTGTTCGACCAGCCGCGTCAAATTAAGTTTGTGCAGTGCCCCCCAGCACCTAGCTACCTGAATCCCCAAGTATCGAAAGCTCCTTTCCGCCCTCCTCAACGGTAGGTCATCTATTCCTCTTCCCTGATCCCCCCGGATGCACCACAAAGAGCTCACTCTTTCCCGCGTTGAGCTTACAGCCCGAAAAATCTCCAAACTCCCTTAGGATCTGCATGACCTCAACTATCCCCTCCACGTGATCCGCCACATACAGCAACAGGTCGTCTGCGTACAGCGACACCCGATGTTCCTCTCCCCCTCGGACCACCCCCTTCCATTTCCCCCACTCCCTTAACGCCATGGCCAAAGGTTCAATTGCCAATGCAAACAGCAGAGGAGACAGGGGGCACCCCTGCCTCGTCCTTCGATACAGCCGGAAATACTCCGACCTCCGCCGGTTCGTGACCACACTCGCCACCGGGGCTCTATACAGGAGCTTAACCCAACTAATAAACCCTCCCCCGAACCCAAACCTCCTCAACACTTCCCAGAGATACTCCCACTCTACTCGGCAAAAGGCCTTCTCCGCGTCCATGGCTGCCACTATCTCCGCCTCTCCCTCCACCGATGGCATCATTATCACATTTAGGAGCCTTCGCACATTGGTATTTAGCTGCCTACCCTTTACGAATCCCGTCTGGTCCTCGTGAATCACCCCTGGGACACAGTCCTCAATCCTCGTAGCCAACACTTTTGCCAGCAACTTAGCATCTGCGTTGAGGAGCGAGATCGGTCTATAAGACCCACATTGCAGTGGGTCCTTATCCCACTTCAAGATCAAAGAGATCGTCGCTGCCGACATTGTCGGGGGCAGGGTCCCCCCTCCCTTGCTTCATTGAAGGTCCTTACCAGCAACGGGGCTAACAGGTCTACAAACTTCTTATAAAACTCCACCGGGAACCCATCCGGCCCCAGGGCCTTCCCTGCCTGCATGCTCCCCAGTCCTTTAACCAGCTCCTCCACCCCAATTGGCGCCCCCAAACCAGCCACCTCCTGCTCCTCCACCCTCGGGAACCTCAGTTGGTCCAAGAATTGTCGCATCCCCTATTTTCCCCCTGAGGGCTGGGACCTATACAGCTCCTCGTAAAAAGCTTTGAATGCCTCATTCACTTTCACCATACTCCGCACCGTAGTCCCCTGCCATCCTTGATTCCACCTATCGCCCTCGCTGCCATCCTCTTACGGAGCTGATGTGCCAGCATCCGACTCGCCTTCTCCCCATATTCATATATCACCCCCTGTGTCTTCCTCCACTGTGCCTCTGCCTTCCCCGTGGTCAACAAGTCGAACTCCGTCTGGAGACTTCGTCTCTCCCTGAGTAATCCCTCATCAGGAGCCTCTGCATATCTCCTGTTCACCCTTAAAATCTCCCCCACTAACCTCTCCCTTTCCCTGCCCTCTCTCTTCACCCTATGTGCCCTGATGGAATTAACTCTCCCCTGACCACCACCTTCAGCGCCTCCCATACTACTCCCACCTGCACCTCCCCGTTGTCGTTGGCCTCCAAATACCTTTCGATGCATCACCGCACCCTCCCACACACTTCCTCGTCTGCCAGCAGTCCCACATCCAATCGCCACAACGGGCGTTGGTCCCTCTCCTCCCCCAGCTCTAGCTCCACCCAATGCGGGGCATGGTCTGAAATGGCTATGGCCGAATACTCCGTTCCCTCCACTTTCGGGATCAATGCCCTGCCCAAAACAAAAAAAATCTATCCGGGAGTAGGCCTTATGTACGTGGGAGAAAGAAGAAAATTCTCTGGCCAAAGGCCTGGCAAATCTCCACGGATCTCCTCCCCCCATCTGATCCATAAACCCCCTAAGCACCTTGGCCGCAGCCAGCCTCTTCCCCGTCCTAGATCTGGAACGATCTAATGCTGGGTCCAGCACCGTGTTAAAATCCCCACCCATTATCAAGCTCCCTACCTCCAAGTCTGGGATACGCCCCAACATCCGTTTCATGAATCCAGCATCGTCCCAGTTCGGGGCATATACATTCACCAGTACCACCTCCGTCCCCTGCAACCTACCGCTCACCATCACGTATCGGCCTCCATTGTCCGCTACTATGTTCTTGGCCTCAAACGACACCCGCTTCCCCACCAGTATTGCCACCCCTCTATTCTTCGCATCCAGCCCCGAATGGAACACCTGTCCTACCCATCCCTTCCTTAACCTGACCTGATCTGCCACCTTCAGATGTGTCTCCTGAAGCATGGCCACGTCTGCCTTCAGTCCCTTTAGGTGCGCGAACACTCGGGCCCTCTTAACCGGCCCATTGGGGCCTCTCACATTCCACGTGATAAGACATAAGACCATAAGACATAGGAGTGGAAGTAAGGCCATTCGGCCCATCGAGTCCGCTCCACCATTGAATCATGGCTGATTTCAACTCCATTTACCCGCTCTCTCTCCATCGCCCTTAATTCCTTGAGAAATCAAGAATTTATCAACTTCTGTCTTAAAGACACTCAACGTTCCGGCCTCCACCGCCCTCTGTGGCAATGAATTCCACAGACCCACTACTCTCTGGCTGAAGAAATTTCTCCTCATCTCTGTTCTAAAGTGACTCCCTTTTATTCTAAGGCTGTGCCCCTGGGTCCTAGTCTCCCTGCTAATGGAAACAACTTCCCTACATCCACCCTATCTAAGCCATTCATTATCTTGTAAGTTTCTATTAGATCTCCCCTCAACCTCCTAAACTCCAATGAATATAATCCCAGGATCCTCAGACGTTCATCGTATGTTAGGCCTACCATTCCTGGGATCATCCGTGTGAATCTCCGCTGGACCCGCTCCAGTGCCAGTATGTCCTTCCTGAGGTGTGGGGACCAAAATTGCTCACAGTATTCTAAATGGGGCCTAACTAATGCTTTATAAAGCTTCAGAAGTACATCCCTGCTTTTATATTCCAAGCCTCTTGAGATGAATGACAACATTGCATTTGCTTTCTTAATTACGGACTCAACCTGCAAGTTTACCTTTAGAGAATCCTGGACTCGGACTCCCAAGTCCCTTTGCACATCAGCATTATGAATTTTGTCACCGTTTAGAAAATAGTCCATGCCTCTATTCTTTTTTCCAAAGTGCAAGACCTCGCACTTGCCCACGTTGAATTTCATCAGCCATTTCTTGGACCACTCTCCTAAACTGTCTAAATCTTTCTGCAGCCTCCTCACCTCCTCCATACTACCTGCCCCTCCACCTATCTTTGTATCATCGGCAAACTTAGCCAGAATGCCCCCAGTCCCGTCATCTAGATCGTTAATATATAAAGAGAACAGCTGTGGCCCCAACACTGAACCCTGCGGGACACCACTCATCACCGGTTGCCATTCCGAAAAAGAACCTTTTATCCCAACTCTCTGCCTGACAGCCAATCGTCAATCCATGTTAGTACCTTGCCGCAAATACCATGGGCCCTTATTTTACTCAGCAGTCTCCCGTGAGGCACCTTATCAAAGGCCTTTTGGAAGTCAAGATAGATAACATCCATTGGCTCTCCTTGGTCTAACCTATTTGTTATCTCTTCAAAGAACTCTAACAGGTTTGTCAGGCACGACCTCCCCTTACTAAATCCATGCTGACTTGTCCTAATCCGACCCTGCACTTCCAAGAATTTAGAAATCTCATCCTTAACAATGGATTCTAGAATCTTGCCAACAACCGAGGTTAGGCTAATTGGCCTATAATTTTCCATCTTTTTCCTTGTTCCCTTCTTGAACAGGGGGGTTACAACAGCGATTTTCCAATCCTCTGGGACTTTCCCTGACTCCAGTGACTTTTGAAAGATCATAATTAATGCTTCCACTATTTCTTCAGCTATCTCCTTTAGAACTCTAGGATGTAGCCCATCTGGGCCCGGGGATTTATCAATTTTTAGACCTCTTAGTTTCTCTAGCACTTTCTCCTTTGTGATGGCTACCATATTCAACTCTGCCCCCTGACTCTCCGGAATTGTTGGGATATTACTCATGTCTTCTACTGTGAAGACTGACGCAAAGTACTTATTCAGTTCCTCAGCTAAAAATTACCAGCGTCATTTTGGAGCGGCCCAATGTCAACTTTTGCCTCCCATTTGTTTTTAATGTATTTAAAGAAACTTTTACTATCATTCCTAATGTTACTGGCTAGCCTACCTTCAAATTTGATCCTCTCTTTCCTTATTTCTCTCTTTGTTATCCTCTGTTTGTTTTTGTCATCTTCCCAATCTTCTGACTTCCCACTACTCTTTGCCACATTCTAGGCTTTCTCTTTTGCTTTGATGCATTCCCTAACTTCCTTTGTCAGCCATGGCTGCCTAATCCCCCCTCTGATAACCTTTCTTCTCTTTGGGATGAACCTCTGTACTGTGTCCTCAATTACTCCCAGAATCTCCTGCCATTGCTGTTCTACTGTCTTTCCCACTAGGCTCTGCTCCCAGTCGATTTTCGTCAGTTCCTCCCTCATGCCCCTGTAGTTACCTTTATTTAACTGTAACACCTTTACATCTGATTCTACCTTCTTTCTTTCAAATTGGAGATTGAATTCAACCATATTATGATCACTGCCTCCTAAGTGCTCCCTTACTTTAAGATCTTTAATCAAGTCTGGCTCATTACATAACACTAAGTCCAGAATGGCCTGTTCCCTCGTGGGCTCCATCACAAGCTGTTCCAAAAAGCCCTCCTGTAAACATTCAATGAATTCCATTTCCTTGGGTCCACTGGCAGCATTATTTACCCAGTCCACTTGCATATTGAAGTCCCCCATGATCACTGTGACCTTGCCTTTCTGACATGCACTTTCTATTTCGTGGTGCATTTTGTGCCCCCGGTCCTGACTACTGTTAGGAGGCCTGTACATAACTCCCATTATGTTTTTTTTGCCTTTGTGGTTCCTCAACTCTCCCCACACAGACTCCACATCATCTGACCCTATGTCATTTAGTGCTATTGATTTAATTTCATTCCTAATTAACAAGGCAACCCCGCCCCCTCTGCCCACCTCTCTGTCTTTTCGATAGGTTGTGAATCCCTGGATGTTTAAATGCCAGTCCTGAACCCCCTGCAACCATGTCTCTGTGATGCCTACCACATCATACCTGCCAGTCACAATCTGGGCCACAAGCTCATCTACCTTGTTCCGTACACTGCATTTAAATATAGCACCTTTAATTCGCTATTGACCGTCCCTTTTTGTTTTCTTAGTGTGGTGGATCTTGGTTTACTGAGCCTTTCCATACACTGTGTCATATTTTGTGGGATGGGGACAATCGTAACCACTCTTGAGTTTTGTCTGTTCGTGTTTTTTTGTATTCCTAAGCAGCTACGCTCCCCGCTGATTACTTCACCTCTTGGTTCCCTGACTTTCCGATCAGCCGGATTGGGGGGCAACCCCCCCCCCCCCCCCCCCCCCCCCCCGCCGACTAGCCATCTCCTATCTTAGGCCAGTCCCGTGCCCGCTTCTCCCGCACCCTCCAGTCCCCCAGACGGGGCACCCCCGCCCCGACCATCTCTTCCATGTTCAGTTCCCCCTCGGACAGTGCAGCAGCAACCCTAATGTCCCCCCCTCTCCCCCCCCTTCCCTCCCCCCTCCCCGCTAGATCCACATCTAGCATTTTTGCTCCCCCCATATTACTTCCGTGAGTCAGCTGACTTCTGCTGACCCCGGCTTCCCCCGCCTTCCCGTTGACCTCCCCGTGTGGGAGTCTCTCTTCCTCCTTACCTTCCTCCATCCCCCCCTCCCTAGCGCGGGAAAAAGCCCACGCTTTCCTGAGCCAGCCCCACCCCCTGTGGCACAGCTTCTGTTGCGGCCTTTGTCCCAGTTCCCCCATCCCCGAGTCTCACCTCCCTCCAGCACCGACGCCCATATTCCCCACCATCTCGTCTCCAGAAAAAAAAAGAATTTTAACCAGAACTCTACCACATCCCCATCCATCATCCCACCCATTAAATATTCTTTACCCATTTTTACACCCCCCCATATCCCACTATTCCCATCTTATTTATGTATTTGTCAAGATGCCCCTTAAATGTCACTATCGTCCCTGCATCCACCACCTCCTCCGGCAGCGAGTTCCAGGCACCCACTACCCTCTGTGTAAACACT
The DNA here is from genome assembly GCF_047496885.1 of Scyliorhinus torazame. Taxonomy (NCBI): domain Eukaryota; kingdom Metazoa; phylum Chordata; class Chondrichthyes; order Carcharhiniformes; family Scyliorhinidae; genus Scyliorhinus; species Scyliorhinus torazame. The sequence goes on along the minus strand of NC_092708.1, from coordinate 167,816,970 downwards.
TGCCTCGTACATCTCCTCTACACCTTGCCCCTCACACCTTAAACCTATGCCCCCTAGTAATTGATCCCTCTACCCTGAGAAAAAGCCTTTGACTATCCACTCTGTCTATGCCCCTCATAATTTTGTAGACCTCTATCAGGTCGCCCCTCAACCTCCATCATTCCAGTGAGAACATTCAACCGCTCCTCATAGCTAATGCCCTCCATACCAGGCAACATCCTAGTAAATCTCTTCTGCACCCTCTCTAAAGCCTCCACATCCTTCTGGTAGTGTGGCAACCAGAATTGAACACTATACTCAAAGTATGGCCTAACTAAAATTCTATACAGCTGCAACATGACTTGCCAATTCTCATACTTAATGCCCCGGCCAATGAAGGCAAGCATGCCTTATGCCTTCTTGACTACCTTCTCCACCTGTGTGCCCCTATCAGTGACCTGTGGACCTGTATACCTAGATCTCTATGACTGTCAATACTCCTGAGGGTTCTACCATTCACTGTATATTCTCTACCTGCATTAGACCTTCCAAAATGCATTACCTCACATTTGTCCGGATTAAACTCCATCTGCCATATCTCCGCCCAGTCTCCATATGATCTAAATCCTGCTGTATCCTCTGACAGTCCTCATCCCGATCCGCAATTCCACCAACCCTTCTGTCGTCTGCAAACTTACTAATCAGACCAGTTACATTTTCCTCCAAATCATTTACATATACTACGGACAGCAAAGATCCCAGCACTGATCCCTGCGGAACAAAACTAGTCACAGCCCTCCAATCAGAAAAGCACCCTTCCATTGCTACTCTCTGCCTTCTATGACCTAGTCAGCTCTGTATCCATCTTGCCAGCTCACCCCTGATCCCGTGTGACTTCATCGTTTGTACCAGTCTGCCATGAGGGATCTTGTAAAAGGCCTTACTGAAGTCCAAATAGACAACATCCACTGCCCTACCTGCATCAATCATCTTTGTGACCTCTTTGAAAAAGTCTATCAAGTTAGTGAGATATGACCTCCCCTTCACAAAACCGTGCTGCCTCTCGCTAATATGTCCATTTGCTTCCAAATGGGAGTAGATCCTGTCTCGAAGAATTCTCTCCAGTAATTTCCCTACCACTGAAGTAAGGCTCAGGATATGGACCCAAGAAGTGTAGAAGATTTTAGTTTAGATGGACAGCATGGTCAGCACAGGCTTGGAGTGCCAAAGTGCCTGTTCCTGTACTGTACTTTTCTTTGTTCTATATTCAATTGGATATGTCACTTTATTAGAGAATACAAAAACATCATGAAACACAAATGTTCGTCTTGTTACGAAACCTATCGATGAATTTCTCAAGGACAAGTACCTGGTTTAATTCTGTTTCTCATCTTCAATGATCTACTAAAGCTATGTTTTTAAAGTAAAATGTTAACAAAAGAGGTCAGGACATCAAGGTACTGTGCCAGACAGGTAGAATGCATTTTTGTGGCAATCCAGTGCCTGAATTTACTTTCATTTAAAAGTTACATTTCTGAACTTCCTTTCCTTGATGTTAGAGGCATGTCTACGTACAGATTCAAATTGCAAAAGAGTCCCACTGATTTAGCTATTTTAGATTTTTCCAAGGCTTTCAACCGTGTACCACATGGGAAGCTACTGAACAAAGTAGATCATTCTGGAGTCTGAGGACATACCAAACAATGGATAAGAACATTTCATACCAAACAATGACAGAGTGTCACACTGAATGGGGAGGCCTCAAACTGGAAACCAGTCTTAAGCAACATACCCCAAGATACGGTTCTCCTCTGGCGAGGCACAAAAGAAGCAACATGGAAGGGAGGGGGCAACCCCCCCCAACCCCCCACCCCCCATCCCCCAGCCACAGGAGGAACACAACCGGAGCCAACAGGGGGAGAAAAGAAAGGGGGTAGGGGAGAAGAAGGGGGAACACATCCCCAGACCAACTAGGGAGGGCACAAGGGGGGGTGGGCAGGAGAGGGGCAGGGAGGGGCAGGCTGGGGGAGGGGCAGGAAGGACCACTAGCTGAGTCGGAATGGCGGCAGACTGTTTATCAAAAAATTTAATGGGAAAAAAAGGACAAACCTTTCTATATTGTATAGTAAATGAACACGAACAGCAATGCACATAATGTATTGAAAATACTAATAAAAAGAATTTTTTAAAAAGACTTGACGTCCAGGATGGAATATCAAGCCAGATAAGACTTTGCAGGTGACTGCCTAGTTTAGAAGAGCCATTACTGGGGCAGCAGATGAGTTTAGGCTCAGGACGATTTAAATAATCTCAAAAAATTGGCCAATGTATGTGGAATTAAATTCGATAGAGAGAAATGTAACAACGTGCAAATTTAAAATACTCAACGTCCAATGGTGCTCAACTACACAATGCACAATTCCTTCCTTGAAGTTACTAAAGAATGCCATTACTTAGGAATCCACATTCAAACTAATTTAAAGTGGAAGGTAATGTCATGATATGCAGACATGCAGATAATGATACACAGACAGGCAGCTAATGAACACAGAGAACAGGACATGACCAATGAGCAGGCAGGACACTCAGGGGTGGTATCTCACTATAAAAGGCACGAGGCACTCATACTCCGCCTCTTTCCACTGATGAACATCTACAGAGTGAGTCAGGGTGTATTTACAGTATCACATCTCCAGCACGTGGCTAAGAGCTAGTCTGGTTCAGTCAGACAGAATAACCACACTTAGGTTAGCAGAGAGTCGAACTTATAGAGAACTGTGCTAACTGTGCTACTGGTTCAATAAATCAGATTGAACTAACTTCAAGGTCTGGAGTATCTTTTGGTTAAAGCTGCATCCAGTTGCAGCCTGTGTTATCCCAGGGTACATAACACATCATGATACCAGGAGACTGCTTAATCTAGGTGGTTTACCTCAGTCCGTTCCGTGACAACCAGCAAATGTATCCTGGCACCATGAAAAGATTCAGGCTCCTCACCAGCTCAGGACCTCCGGCAATCTCAGTGCCAACTGGCGGACATTCAAGCAAAAGTTTCTGCTGTACATCGAAGCTTCAGACCTCATGGGTGCGTCTGATGCAAGGAAGATTGCGCTTCTCCTCTCAACAGCGGGTGATCAAGCCATCGAACTCTTCAACTCTTTTCACTTCACCGAACGCCAGGACAAGACAAAGTTTCAGACCATCCTGGACAAGTTTGACAGCCACTGTGAAGTGGACACCAATGAAATCTTCGAGCGCTACATATTCAGCCAACGTCTACAAGGGAAAGTTGAAAAGGGGTGCACATTGTGAAACAGCTCATCTGCAAGGCCGCGGATTCTGCTTCTGACATCTACCTCACGCTGCTTGCGTACAGGGCAACCCCACTGTCCACTGGCATGTCGCTAGTTCAACTCCTGATAAATAGGGACCTGCGGACGACACTTCCAGCCATACACTTGCCCAACCTGGATCACCTCCCGGTGCTGCAGAAGGTGCAGCAGCTCCAAATCCAGCAAAAGCAAGGTTATGATGCTCATGCCACTGATTTGCCCGTGTTATCCCCGGCAGACACTGTCAGGATCAAGATACCAGATGGTGGCTGGTCTACTCCAGCTGTCGTCGTTCGACAGGCTGCGCCCCGCTTGTATGTTGTACGTATAGCTGATGGTTCTGTTGTGCAACGAAACAGACGGGCACTGTGCAAAGTTGCCTGCCCGCAACCACTTTCTTCTCCGTTTCCGTCTGTTCTTTTGCCACCTCCTGATACCTCGAACTACGAGGTCACCAGTCAGGCTTCCATCCCGCCTGTCAAGGCACCGTCGTCCCCACCACCTCTCTAGCGGTCGACAAGGATCAGACGCAAGCCCCAGGGACTGGACTTAAGAACATTTGTTTTGTTTGCTATGTTCTGTTTTCTCACATTAGACAGTTGTCTTCACATGTAAATACGTTCACATATGCCACCGCTTGTAAATATGTTAATATATGCCACCACATGTAAGTATCTTCCCATATGCCAACAAAACATTTTTAAAAAGGGGAGATGTCATGATATGCAGACATGCAGATAATGATATACAGACAGGCACAGACAGGCAGCTAATGAACACAGAGAACAGGACATGACCAATGAGCAGGCAGGACACTCAGGGGTGGTATCTCACTATAAAAGGCACGAGGCACTCACACTCCGCCTCTTTCCACTGATGAACATCTACAGAGTGAGTCAGGGTGTATTTACAGTATCACACCTCCAGCACGTGGCTAAGAGTTAGTCTGGTTCAGTCAGACAGAGTAACCACACTTAGGTTAGCAGAGAGTCAAACTCATAGAGAACTGTGCTACTGGTCCAATAAATCAGATTGAACTAACTTCAAGGTCTTGAGTATCTCTTGGTTAAAGCTGCATCCAGTTGCAGCCAGTGTTATCCCAGAGTACACAACAGGTAAAGTCACCATGCAGCCTCCAAGGCATCTAAAATGCTTGGCTTTGTGAAATAGAACTTCCATCACTCTTCAACAACAGTGAAGGATATGCTATATCAGATATTGATCCGACCACACACACAGTAGTATAACCGCTTGAGACCCATCTAAAATCATTACCCTCCTTGAGACCATTAAACACTGAGCAGCTGGTTTTGTTTCAGTTACACGCAATGTTACAACCAGTCTGCAGGTGAGGTTCCCACATTTGTTAAGCCAGGCAAGGTGCCTCAATTTGTTATGGTCCAGCTGGGATGCCCCCTAACTGTTATGCCCCGGGTGATGAGGGATGAACTGGCTCCCTTTCTTTATTGAACGCCCTCTGTTGATTGCAACAAGATTAATCTAAAAACAACATCCCTCCCTTCATGGATACCTTTTCACAGTCAAAATATTTATGTTTTAAAAGGAGCCAATTTAACCAGGCTTTTTCAAGTTAAAGATAGAGTAAGTTTATTAACTACTAAAGGCAAGAAAATTATAAACACATTGGATAGGGTGGACAGTGAAAGCCTTTTTCCTCGGATGGTGATGTCTAGCACGAGGGGACATACCTTTAAATTGAGGGGAGATAAATATAAGACAGATGTCAGAGGTAGGTTCTTTACTCAGAGAGTAGTAAGGGCGTGGAATGCCCTGCCTGCAACAGTAGTGGACTCGCCAACACTAAGGGCATTCAAATGGTCATTGGATAGACATATGGACGATAAGGGAATAGTGTAGATGGGCTTTAGAGTGGTTTCACAGGTCGGCGCAACATCGAGGGCCGAAGGGCCTGTACTGCGCTGTAATGTTCTATGTTCTCTGTTCTATGCTCTACATGAACATACATTAATACAGATTAGAAGCGAGAATTGAGTCCAAAGTAAGTTTTTTAAAAAAACAGTCCTTGACACATGAGGAATAGATGATTGAGTGTTGCGTCGATGCAGTTCAAGATTCCAGTAGCGCTGACTTCAGCAGGCGAATAGTCAGTTTCACGAATCCAGTGTTCTGCAGTTTGGCAAAGAAACTTTCCTGTTTCCATTTCAACTCTGAGGCGCAATTCAGCTGAAAACTTTCTAAGTGTCATTTTGGATGCGTTTGGTGGGGTGTTCCTTGGCGGCCACGTTGGCGAGATCGTTGCCCACATTCAACGGCACTTAGTGCCGAAAATGAGCGCCCACAAGCCTCTCTCCATTTCTGGCTGTCTTGCTGTCTGATTCGCCAGACCCGCGCCTCAGCAGCTCGCTGCTAACAAGGGGGAGTTGCTTTGGAATGTTCCCTCACCACTCACTCCCAATCAACACACAAGCATGGCAGTGGGCAGATCTGCTCCTGGCTTTGGTGATATACAACCTCACAAGGCTTCATGATCTTGTGAATGAGAGGCGGGGCATCCTGCTCCCCTGAGGGGGTCGGACGACCAGCAGCAGGTTCAGCAATTCCGCCTGGAAGGCAGTGGCAGTGTCTGTCTGTTTAGGAGCATGACCAGGAGGACTGCCATCCAATGCCGGAAGAAGACCAATGACCTCCACTGAGCTGCAAGGATAAGTTACCACCTCTCTCCTGACATCAGTTCCACCTGCCGCCCCTCAAATTCCCAAACTGCACCCCCTGCCCCACACAAATCACTGGCTGACACCTTGCACCCTTCCCACCTACGATCTTCGTGCTTGTTCCTCAGAATCCCCTGGCACCCATCAGCACAAACCTTTCTTATCCTGGTGTGGTGCACACACATGCCACCTGCTGTGTACCCCCTGACCCATTAAGCGTGCGACTCGTAATGTCCTCTCTTTGACCCCGCAGGAGAAGCTAGCCCATAATAAGCAGGAAAGGGCCAAAATGGGGGCAGCGTGCCAGAGATCCGAGGCCTTACCCCCTATGAGGAATGGGGTTGACCGAGGAGAGAGCAGTCACTGACAACAAGGTTGGCCTATGCCACAGAGGTGAGGGTCCACTGTTCCTTCACCCAGATGACCTGTCTCAAGTGAGTACAGGTTGAGTGTCCTTTATCCGAAATTCCAAAAACCAAACAATTCCGAAATCTGCACTTTTTTTTCAAGTGTCGACATGACGTCACGAGTCCCTGGGTGATGTGCAGGTCCCAATGCGCGACACATGCATAGTTCCCAATGCGCCACAGATGAACGTTGTATTCGAAAATCCAAAAAATTCAGAAATCCGATACGCACTTGGCCCCAAGCATTTCGGATAAGGGATGCTGAACCTGAGTTCATGTCAGACAAAATGATTCTTCCCTCTGACTGGCCACATGTCAATTATCTTGCAGGATCTCCATCTGGTGGGACTGGACTATCCAGACCCGTTCACTCCCCCTGCGACCTGAGAGACCGCCTTAGAAGAGGGCTCCAAGAAGACCAGTACTGAGGCGTTGCAGGTATCACCCCCACCTTCCACCGGCACAGAGACACGCATATCGGTGGGCGACATTAGTAGACAGGCTTCTGGGCATAATCTGGTGAGTACCGCACAGTTGCTGATGCACATCAGGTGGAGCCAGGAACATCCAAAGGAGTCAGTAGCCGGAGGTCTGCTGGATCCCAGGACTCAGTTGGGATCAGTCAGATGCCAAGCCTCTGGTCAAGGATCTTCCAGAGCTGATGCAGATGCTAGGCCAGAGCCGTGAAATTCAAGTGGGGATGTCAGTGGCATTCCAGCGACTGATAGCAAATTGGAGGAGCCCCAAAAGGCATCGGGTGCACAAGATGGCGCTAACAATGCGTCGTACTGAGGCCAGCACAAAGGTGGCAACCACAGCGGAAAGCCTGGAGGACGATATCTGCATCTTGAGTGGTGTCCAGAGAGCAGCACGGTGGGATAATAGTTAGCACTGCTGTCTCGCTGCGCCGAGGTCCCAGGTTCGATCCCGGTTCTGGGTCACTGCCCTTGTGGAGTTTGCACATTCACCCCGTGTTTGCATGGGTTTCGCCCCCACAATCCAGAGATGTGGAGGCTAGGTGAATTGGCCCCACTAAATTGCCCCTTAATTAGAAAAAATTAATTGAGTACTCTAAAAAAAATGTTTAATTTAAAAATAAAAAATTGAGTGGTGTCCAAGGCATGTCTCAGTCTGTGACAACGATGGCTGAAGGCCCCGACATCATGTCCCAGTCGATGGGGGACATGTCCCAGATGCAGGTGGACATTGCCGAGGCACTGCCGAGCATAACCCAGTCACTGAGGACCATTGCTGAGGACATAGACACGTTGATGCAGACAACGAGGAGCCACCAGGACTGGCAGAGCCAGGTGACTCAGAGGCCTCTGGTGCTCACTCCAGCTGCCCCTCTATCCCAAGGAGTCCACCAGGGCCCTATGGCACTGTCAAGGCACAGGAGGCACTGAGGCCCTACATTCACTACCACTGGGCTCCTTGAATATTTGGCCAGGTGGGATGGGAGTGTGGTTGTGACTATGGCTCGCAGGGATGTCCTTCTGCAAGAACTCTCCTCCATCCTCACTCACTCTGCTCCCAGTTCCTTGACCCATCGCTATACTCTTTCTGCAGTGGCTGCCCAGAGGTTACCACTGCTGCTTCACGACGCTGAGGACCCTGGTTTGATCCCGGGTCACTGTCTATGTAGAGTTTGCACATTCTCCCTATGTTTGTGTGAGTCTCACCTCCACAACTTGAAAAGATATGTAGCGTAGGTGATTTGGTCATGCTAAATTGCCCCTTAATTGGACAAAAAGAATTGGGTACTCTAAATTTATTTTTTAAATGCAGATTTTCTGAGTTCCCGAAGAAAAGCCATCTTCCCTCTGTCCGCTCAGCATATCTCCCTCACCGGGAGCCCAACTCTGCTGTTTCTAAGCCACAAGCGATTATCTAACAACCTCTCTCTCTCTTCTATATATATTTCTGTTTGAGGAGGGAGGAAATGATGTGTTGGGTGCTCTGGATCCGTGGAACACATACAGGCCACCAACACTTAAAATAGTACAACACTATTTTATTAGGTTAGAAACTGTTGAACATACTTTCACTGTGGGTTAACACGATGTTAGATTAAACTAAAGACCTAGTCCTAACCAGTCGATGCACTCAGCACATGGTGAAGATCTGTGCTGTAAGCTGTAAGCTCTGTCCTTCTGAGAGGCTGCATCCCGAATGAGCGGGAACTCTGATGCCCTCTGTCTATATAGTGAGTGTGCTCTAACTGGTGATTGGCTGCGGTGTTGTGTGTGTTGATTGGTCTTGCTGTGTGTCCATCAGTGTGTGTATATCTGCACCATGATATACTGGTGTATATTATGACAGGAAGGATCCCTCCAAGGCTTCATTTATAGAAAATACGTTCTAGTTAATGTGACCCTCAACTGCACACATTGTTCCACTCCTTGTGAAAATTCCCTAGAGGAAGACTACTAAGGGAAACCGTACCAGGCCCAGGCCCGCAGAAAGTAGGAGCTAGTGCCGTTGGCAGTGTTTGTTTACACTTACAGAAACAGAACTGCGGTTCCCAAAAGGTGTTTGAAAAACAGCAGCTTAAGTAATTCTCGGTTCTTCCAGCAGCAATATCGCTACTAATTTATATTACAGCATCGTCATCAAAGTTAGAATGGCACTAGAAACCACACTAAGCTAAAATGCCACAAGACTTATCTTCACTTCAGATTTCCTGAATTTTTATGCAAGTGAAAATAGGAAAATGATGAGGAGTGTCTCATCAAAGAATATTTAATTAGTTTGGAAAGGAAGCAATTTGCATTTATAGTATCATTCACATCCATGAGACTATCCAAAGCAAGTTATAGTTGCAGCATGAGGTTTACCATTAGTTGGTAAAATTATTTGACATTGGAGTGGTACGGTGGCGCAGTGATTAGCACTGCTGCCTCACGACACTGAGAATCCGGGTTCGATCCCGACCCCGGGTCACTGTCTGTGTGGAGTTTGTACATTCTCCCCATATTTGCGTGGGTCTCACCCCTGGAACCCAAAAAGATATTATTTGGGAAAAAAAGAATTAGGTACTCTAAATTAAAACAATATATATTTAATAATCGCTTATTGTCACAAGTAGGCTTCAATGAAGTTACTGTGGAAAACCCTTAGTCGCCACATTCCGGCGCCTGTTCGGGGAGGCCGGTATGGGAATTGAACCCGCGCTGCTGGCCTTGTTCTGCATTACAAGCCAGCTGTTTAACTCACTGTATTTGAGATCTACATCAGTAAGTGGTAGGGGCTGCTAATCTCGTGCAGGCAAAAATATGCAAGGGGCATTAGCAAGGACTTGCTAGCAGTCTTGAAAAGAGACAGGTGAGATGGAGAAGAATTTCAGAAGTGCAGAAAAAGAGCAGACTAGTTTGAGCAAAATAAATTTTCAACAAGTATGCTATTCAATGATCCATTTGCATGAGTCAAAAATAATCACTTTAAAAGCCTACAAGCCTTTCCAGCAGGAAAATACAATTAACCAAACTAAGGCTGATTTCCCCAATGGCAATCTGCATATACTGTACAAGACCGTTCTGCATATGTTCCAGTTGTATAAAGTACTCTCTTGAGATCAGAAAACTGTCTTACAGCTGTCTTGGATCTTCTGTTTAATTTAGTTTAACCCAAAATGACCCCAACCTATCATACTAATTGCAGGATTCAAGCCACTATAATGAAGAGTTGAATTCAACGTTATGCAGTAACTAAAACCTAGCTCTGTGCATCATTTTGCATGGATTACATCTATATTTCTTGTAATATAGACAATTCAACTGTTGTGTTTTATAGGACACCTGACCCCAAACCAAAGACAACTGACAAAGCTGGATTTAGATTTCGGCAAATCCCTAGGACTCTGCAGAAATCTTAGAGAAACCACAAGCTGGCAAGACCTTTGAGCACCAAGTCCATGTCATCTTTTTAAAATAAATTTAGTGTACCCAATTCATTTTTAAGTTACTGTGAAAAGCCCCGAGTCGCCACATTCCGGCGCCTGTTTGCACAACTTTAGGTTGTGGGGCCGAAACCCATGCAAACACGGGGAGAATGTGCAAACTCCACACGGACAGTGACCCAGAGCCGGGATCGAACCTGGGACCGCAGCGCCGAGAGGCAACAGGGCTAACCCACTGCGCCACCGTGCTGCCCAAGTCCATGTCATCTTTAACTTACAGAAGCGTTCTGAAGGTGACATGGTGACACTGTTAGTTATAAAACACTCTGCCAACAAATAGCAGAGTGCATTTTTCTAGCCACGCAGCACATCATTCCCTGGTTTCAGCCATGTCAATGGGGAGGGGGAGGCAGTCATTGCCACAAATTTCTTTACGTAAAAGGATGTTACAATGTGGTATTCTCTGCCACAATCGGTTGTCAAAGCAGAGCACATCAATTATTTTAGTCAGGAATTAGATAGCTGTTTTTAAAATTGGAAAATTGAAAGGGAATTGGGAGCAAGCAGGCTTCATGGCTCATGTAGAGAGAAAAGCACAAATATGATAGGCCAAAGGCCCTGTTTCGGAGCTGTCACATTCTGTAATTGTAAGTTGCAATGATAAATGGCTCCTGGTTCCTTTCACTCGGGTTCATTTCTGCAGGTGCACTTTGCAGAATCCCTGGAGCATATCATTTACTTCACGTCAAGACACTTATGCATGGCTCAGCGAGTATAAATTTGATGAGCCAAAAAGATTAGGGGAGATTTTGATATGAACATCCAGATATTCCACCCTGCTTTCAGTGGAAGCAAGCCTGTTTTTGGTGTCACCAGAAGTATTGCAAGTCTTGTGTGTGTAAAACGTGTTGTGATGAGTTAGGGCTAAAATTCCACCCCAGGTGCATTGGGAGCACTGGCACATTTTGCACAACATCCAAAATTTTCTAAACAAGCAGCAGAATTCTGCAGGTGCCAAAAATCTGAAGTAAAAGTAGAAAAAGCTTGGTCAGGGAGCTTCAGTGGAGAAAAGATAGATTGATTCTTTGGGTTTGAACCCTTTCTCGCAATTAGTTTTCCCCCTAATTTAATTGCAGCTGGTGTGGTCCCAGTGAAATTTACATCATGCAATGGGAACACAAAGGATGTTGGATTTCTTATGCAGGAGCAGTAAAGCATGGTACAGCTTCTTAAAATGTCACCTGCAATCCCTGCGAGCAGCGAAGTAGGAAAATGGGCAATTTCTGTTGTTGTTTTGTGCTCAGGTGTCTAGAGGACAAACAAGTCAAAGCTATGCCAAATGGAGTGTTTTGAATGGTCGAGTGCAGAAGCCACGATCAAACAAAAGGGAACCAATTAATATCCCTTCCAAAGGGGCGAAAAGTGGTGCTGTGCCAATAGGCCAAAATCAGAAAATAATGCACATTAATCTCATGGAAAGGTCAATCTTTTTTAAAAAACATATTTTTATTTGTATTTCAAATAACAGTTACAGAGTAAACAAGAAGAGAAAACAAAACTGGGCTTCATACATAAAGCATGGTACAATTACATAGTTTTAAACAGCCAGCTTCGGGCCTCTCCTTGTCACCATAGGCGTGACTGGGGCTCAAATGCTGGATAGGATTTACATCTTGATGCGACCATCAATTCACTCGAAGACACGTGGAGAAGTAAACCGTGGTTTTAATCAGCTTAGAACTGAGCCTGCCTGTGACCGGTACAACACTGAAGGTGGCCCCGCAGGTCAGCAGCTCTTAAACTTCCTGTAAAGGGGGTGCAGTCATGGGCGGAGCCCGTACATGCCCCAACATATCCCCTGTGGGTGAAGCCACACAATGGCCCATAGGTAAAGCCCACGGGGTTAATAAAATAACACAGTCCACTGGTGAATTATCAGTAATTATACATTCACCACATTCACCCCCTGTTAAAAATGAAGTTCGGCGGGGTTGACGGGCTCATAGATTCAGTCGGTCCGGTGCCCGGATCGTACGTTGCAACCGCCGAAGCACTGGTGTTGCAGCCACTTCGGGTGGCTGTGGAAGTGGGTCCGGAGCGGGCACAGTCATGGACTCCGGGAGCGGCTCTTCCGGAGCTTCATTCCTGTGGACCAGTGAGGCGGGTGGGAGGGAGTGCGGGGACCATATAGGGGTGGGGGTGCTGAACATGGGAGGTTGGACGGGACATAGTGTGGGGGATGCAGTAGTGGGAGTGGTGTTGGAGCCTGCGGGCGCCAGGTCCCGGAGGGAGACGGTATCTTGCCGGCCATCAGGGTGTTCGACATACGCATAGTGTGGGTTGGAGTGCAGGAGCTGGACCCTCTCTACCAGGGGGTCGGTCTTATGGCTCTGAATATGTTTTCGGAGGAGGACTGGATCCGGTGTCATCAGCCAGGGCGGAAGCGAGGCCCCTGAGGTAGCTCCCCTAGGGAAAACAAACAAACGGTCATGAGGAGTCTGGTTTGTGGCCGTGCAAAGGAGGGACCTAATAGAGTGGAACGCATCGGGGAGGACCTCCTGCCAGTGAGAAACTGGGAGATTCCTGGATCGTAGGGTCAGTAGGACGGTCTTCCAGACCGTCGCGTTCTCCCTGTCCACCTGCCCGTTTCCCCTGAGTTTATAACTGGTAGTCCTGCTCAAGGCGATGCCCTTACTGAGCAGGTACTGACGCAGTTTGTCGCTCATGAACGACGAGCCCCTGTCGCTGTGGACATAACTGGGGAAACCAAATAGGGTAAAGACACTATGCAGGGCTTTAATGACAGTGGGGGTGGTCATATCAGGGCAGGGAATGGCAAACGGGAAGCGGGAGAACTCATCTATGATGTTAAAGAAGTACATGTTGCGGTTATTGGAGGGGAGGGGCCCTTTGAAATCGATACTGAGGCGTTCAAAGGGCTGGGATGCCTTTACCAGGTGGGTCTTATCCGGTCGATAGTAGTGCGGTTTACACTCCGCACAGATTTGGCAGTCTCTGGTTATAGCTCTGACCTCCTCGGTGGAGTAGGGCAGGTTGCGGGCCTTGATGTAATGGGTGAGCCGGGTGATCCCCGGGTGGCAGAGGTCATTGTGGATAGCCCGTAGTCGGTCATCTTGCGCGCTGGCGCATGTGCCGCGGGACAGGGCATCTGGGGGCTCGTTGAGCTTCCCAGGAGAATATACTATATCATAGTTATAGGTGGTGAGTTCGATTCTCCACCTCAAGATCTTATCATTCTTGATCTTGCCCTGCTGCGTATTGTCAAACATGAAGGCAACCGATCGTTGGTCGGTGACGAGGGTAAACCCCCTACCAGTGAGGTAGTGTCTCCAGTGCCGCACGGCTTCCACGATGGCTTGGGCTTCTTTTTCGACTGAGTGTCGAATTTCAGAGGTGGTGAGGGTGCGTGAAAAAAACGCTACCGGTCTGCCTGCTTGATTGAGGGTGGCGGCGAGAGCGACCTCTGAGGCGTCGCTCTCCACCTGGAATGGGACGGACTCGTCCACCCCGCGCATCGCGGCTTTGGCGATGTCCGCCTTGATGCAGTTGAAGGCCTGGCGGGCCTCGGCTGCCAGTGGAAAGAGGGTGGCCTTAAATAGTGGGCGGGCTTTGTCCGCATACTGGGGGACGCACTGGGCATAATACGAGAAAAGTCCAAGGCACCTCGTCAGGGCCTTGGGACAGTGAGGGAGAGGGAGTTGTAGGAGGGTGCGCATACGGTCAGGGTCGGGCCCGAGGACCCCGGTTTCCACGAGGTAGCCGAGGATGGCTAGTCTGGTTGTACGGAAAACGCATTTCTCCTTGTTGTAGGTGAGGTTGAGTTTTTGGGCGGTTTGGAGAAATCGGTGGAGGTTGGCGTCGTGGTCCTGCTGATCATGGCCGCAGATGGTGACATTGTCCAAGTACGGAAACGTGGCCTGCAGCCCGTACTGGTCCACCATTCTGTCCATCGCTCGTTGGAACCCCCGTTCGTGACGCCAAATGGGACCCAGAGGAAATGGAAAAGGCGGCTGTCTGCCTCAAACGCCGTGTAGTGGCGGTCGTCCGGGCGGATTGGAAGCTGGTGATATGCAGACTTCAGATCCACCGTGGAGAACACGCAGTAGTGCGCGATCTGATTTACTATGTCTGCAATCCGGGGAAGGGGGTACGCATCGAGTTGCGTAAACCGGTTAATGGTCTAGCTGTGATCAAACACCATCTGGAACATTTCCCCGGTCTTGATGACCGCCACCTGAGCTCTCCTAGGGCTATTGCTGGCCTCTATGACCCCCTCCCGCAAGAGCTGCTGGACCTCGGACCTAATGAACGTCCTGTCCTGCATGCTTTAAGCCTGCTTCTGGTGGCGACTGACTTGCAATCGGCGGTGAGGTTTGCGAAGGGGGGTGGGGTCGATTTTTAGGGTCGCGAGGCTGCATATGGTGAGCGGGGGCAGGGGCCCCCCGAACTTAAGAGTTAGGCTCCTGTGGTTGCACTGGAAGTCGAGTCCCAAAGGGAGAGGAGCGCAGAGGTCTGGGAGCACATATAGTTGAAAATTAGCGTACTCAGCGCCCTGTATCGCTCGGGTTGCAGTAGTGCACCCTTGGATTTGCACTGAGTGCGACCCAGAGGCGAGGGATATGGTTTGTTGCATCGGGAACATTGGGAGCGAGCAGCGTCTTACCATGTCCGGGTGAATGAAGCTCTCTGTGCCCCCGGAGTCGAAAAGGCAAGGTGTCTCGTACCCGTTAACCCGGACGGCCATCATGGAGCTTCGGAGGTGCTTAGGTCGCGACTGGTCCAGGGTGACCGCGCGGAGGTGTGGGTAGCCGGCAGCGTGATCGGAGGTGCTGGGGCGGCCCCGCGATGGCTGTCCGTGTAGGTCGTACGTGTCGAGCGGCGTAGCAGATGGCGGCCAAGATGGCGTCCCCCATGGATCGCACGTGGCCGGCCGCGTTGGGGAGGATGGCCAAAATGGCGGCCCGCATGAGTCGCACATGTTATGCGGAGGCGGAGTCGGCACACACGCTGCCACCTTACGGGGTCTGCGGGCCTGTGAGTCTGTAAATTCGGGTTCTTAGACCTGGCCAGGCAGACCTTGGCGAAGTGTCCTTTTCGCCCGCAGCTGCTGCAGTTCGCGTTGCGGGCTGGGCAGTGCAGTCGGGGGTGTTGGGACTGGCTGCAAAAGTAGCAGGGTAGTCCCCCATGATGGGCGGGCGGCCGCGCGGCACAGGCCTGGGCTAGTCTCGGGTCGGGGGCCCACGAGGGGGTCGCGTGATCGGCCGGGAACGCAATAAGGCTCTGAAAAGCGGCCTCCAGAGAGGTAGCCAGTTTTACCGTGTCGTCCAGGTCCTGGGCCCCTTTTTCGAGCTGGCGCTGTCTCACATAGTTCGATCGGACCCCCGCCACGTAAACGTCTCGGACAGCGAGCTCCATGTGCTGAGTGGCTGTAACGGCCTGGTAGTTACAGTTGCGCGCGAGGGCTTTGAGGTCGCGTAGGTAATCATCTAGCGGCTCCCCGGGGCACTGGCGGCGAGTGGTGAAGACGTGTCGCGCGTAGACCTCGTTCACAGGCCGCACATAGAGGCGTTCGAGTAGTGCGAGGGCCTCTGTATAGGAAGCGGCTACGTCGAGCTGGACAGAAATGCGATGGCTCACCCGTGCGTGGAGGAGGCTCAGCTTCTGTTCATCAGTGACGGTTGGCGTAGACGATGCGGCGAGATAGCATCGAAGCCAATGTGAAAAAGTTTATTTCGCCTCCGCGGCCTGTGGATCGAGTTCCAGTCTGTCAGGTTTGAGGGCTGATTCCATAGTAGTATTTTAAGCTGATTAAATTGATGCGACCATCAATTCACTCGGAGACACGTGGAGAAGTAAACCGTGGTTTTAATCAGCTTAGAACTGAGCCTGCCTGCGACCGGTACAACACTGAAGGTGGCCCCGCAGGTCAGCTGCTCTTATACCTCCTGTAAAGGGGGAGGAGCCATGGGCGAAGCCCGCACATGCCCCAACATATCCCCTGTGGGTGAAGCCACACAATGGCCCATAGGTAGAGCCCACAGGGTTAATAACATAACACAGTCCACTGGTGAATTATCAGTAATTGTACATTCACCACACATTTGTACAGCAATGTTCGATTTTCAGAACAGTCGGGTTTCACTAGGGTGGGGCCCTGCCGCTTAGCGGTAGGAGTTGTTTCTTGTTTCCCCCTTCTGTATCCTGGTGTGTTTGAGGTTTCCTCCATCTTTTGTCTGTAGCCTTCATTCCATTGGTGGCTGGGGGGAAGGGGAGGAGTCCCCAACCCCCTTGGTCTTTAGGCCTTCGAGAGTGGGTGAGTCTGCTTGTGACCTCCGTTTCTCCCCATGAAGGGGAGGCCTGTCCTCCCTCCAGTAGATGGCCTTCCTCCTCCTTCCATTCCTACTCTTCTCTAGCTCTCCTCCCTCTGGGCGGCTATCCCTGTCCCCCCTTTTCTATTCCCCCCTTCCCTCCCTCCTTTCCTTTCCCCCCCTAGATAGCCCCCCCCCCCCCCCCCCTCAGCTGCTGGTTGCAAACAGTTCTGTGAATAAATTTGTGAATTTGCTCCACATGGTCTGGAACCTCTGTTCGGATCCTCTTATTTTGAATTTGATTTTTTTCCAGCCTCAGGAATTCGGCCAGGCGGGGTTAGCACTGCTGTCTCACGGCGCCAAGGTCCCAGGTTTGATCCCGTCTCTGGGTCACTGTCCGTGTGGAGTTTTCAGATTGTCCCCGTGTCTGCATGGGTTTTGCCCCCATAACCCAAAAGATGTGCAGGGTAGATGGATTGGCCACGCTAAATTGCCCCTTAATAGGAAAAAATCAATTGGGTACTCTAAAA
This sequence comes from Scyliorhinus torazame, assembly GCF_047496885.1. Classification (NCBI taxonomy): domain Eukaryota; kingdom Metazoa; phylum Chordata; class Chondrichthyes; order Carcharhiniformes; family Scyliorhinidae; genus Scyliorhinus; species Scyliorhinus torazame. Next base: position 167,799,802 of record NC_092708.1, on the reverse strand, counting down.
ATTTCAAAAAAGGAATTCGGCCAGGTCTGCGAACCACCGTGAGACCCGTGGCGGTGCTGCCGATTTCCATCCTAGCAGAAGTCCCCGCCTGGCGATCAGTGAGGCGAAGGCCAAGGTGTCTGCCTCTTTTACTGTCCCAAGCTCTGAGTGCTCTAATACCCTGAGGACCGCCACAGACGAGCACAGCTCTATCTCACCCCCACCACCTTGGACATAGCCTCAAAGAAGGCCCGCCAGAATTCTCTGAGTCTGGGGCAAGACCAGAACATGTGAGTGTAGTTGGCCGGATCCCCCGTACCTTTTGCACTTGTCCTCCACCTCTGCGATGGGTTGCTCATGTGTGTCTTGGTGAGGTGTGCTGTGCACCATCTTAAGCTGCATCAGGCTTAGCCCGGCACAGGAGGAGGTGGAGTTGACTCAGTGCAGTGCCTCGATCCAGAGTCCTCCCCTATCTCCATGCCCAATTCCTCTCCCCACTTTGTCTGATCTCGTCCAGTGGCGTCCTAACCTTTTACATGAGCCTCCAGTATATGTCACCACACTTATCCCCTAACCAATCCAGTCCCACCACCTTGTCCAGGAGGGTGCGGGGGTCTTTGGGGGAACTCTTGGTCGCCTTGCAGAGAAAGTTACGTTGCTGCAGATATCTGAGCGTATTCCCTTCCGGGAACTGGAGCTTCTCTCTGAGTTCCAGTCTACCACCCACATACATGTCCTCCATCATCAGCATTCCTCTGTCCCCTCCCCAAGTCTCAAAGGTAGCGTCCATCCCTGCCAATGGCAACTTGTGGTTATTGCAGATGGTGGCTCCCGTGGATATCTTGCTCAGTTAAAAATTGCATCTAAACTGGTTCCACATCCTAAGAGTGGCCACTACCACCATGCTCCTGGCGTGTGGGTGTGGGAAAGGCGTGAGTAGTGCAGTGACCAGCATTTGGAGAGAGGTCCCCATGCAGGTGGCCTCCTCCATTCAAATCCAATCCACCTCCGGCTCCCTTAGCCACCTCCTCACCCTCTCCACATTGGCCACCCAGTGGTAGAAAAGAAGATTTTGTAGGCCAGGCCTCCCCATGTGCCGCCCTCATTGTAAAATGGGCCTCCGCATTCTAGGTACTCTTCCCTCCCAGACAAAGGCAATGATTAGTTTGTCAACCTTGGCGAAGAAGGATTTGGGGATGAAGATCGGGAGCAATCTAAATATTAAGAGGAACCTAGGTAGCACGTTCATTTTGACCGCCTGTACCCTTTCAGTTAGCGAAAGAGAGAGTGAGTCCCATCTTTGCAGGTCCCTCGTCACTTCTCCCACCAGAATGGAACGGTTCCATTTGTGGAGCCTCCTCCAGGTGTAGGCCACTTGGATCCCCAGGTATCTGAACTTGATCTGGGTTATTTTAAAAGATAGTTCCTCCAGCTCCGCTCCTCTCTCTCGGGGTTTACCGGGAAGATTTCACTCTTACCCAGGTTGAGAAGGCGCCATACTCCCTGAGGAGTCTGGTTATCTTTCCCATGCTGGCTAGGAGGTTTGATGTGTAGAGGAGCAGGACATCCGCGTACAGTGAAGCTCTGTGCTCTCTACCACCTCTTTGGATGCCCGTCCACCAATCCGCTGATCTAAGGTCGATAGCCGGTGGCTCAATTGCTAGTGCGAACAGGAGCGAGGATAATGGGCACCCCTGCCTCATTCCCCCCATGCAGCCTAAAGCATTCGGAACTGGTGGAGTTTGTCGCCACAGCAGATCTGTACAGGAGCTTCACCCACGAGGTGAATCCCTCTCCGAACCCAAACCATTCAAGCATCTCCATGAGGTACCTCCATTCTACTCAATACATAGATACATAGAAGATAGGAGCAGGAGGAGGCCTTTTGGCCCTTCGAGCCTGCTCCGTCACTCATCACGGTCATGGCTGATCACCCAACTCAATAGCCTAATCCTACTTTCTTCCCATAGCCTTTGATCCCATTCTCCCCAAGTGCTATATCCAGCCGCCTCTTGAATATATTCAAAGTTTTAGCATCAACTACTTCCTGTGGCAATGAATTCCACAGGCTCACCACTCTTTGTGTGATGAAATGTCTCCTTATCTCTGTCCGAAATGGTTTACCCTGAATCCTCAGACTGTGACCCCTGGTTCTGGACACACCCATCATTGGTAACACCTTCCCTGCATCTATCCTGTCTAGTCCTGTTAGAATTTTATAACTCTCTATGAAATCCCCCCTCATTCTTCTGAACTCCAGCGAGAACAATCCCAACCTAGTCAATCTCTCTAGAAGGCTTTCCCAGCGTGTCTGGTGTCCTCTCCCTGGATGGGATCATTACTATGTTCAGCAGAGGTCTGAGGTTCACTGTTAATTGTTTTCCTTTCACAAACTCCGTCTGATCTTCTGTGATCACATCTGGCAGGCACTCTCCAGTCACCTCGCCAGAGCATTCGCCAGGATTTTTGGGTCAGTGTTTAGGCGAGAGATGGGTCTGTATGATCCACACTCTGTCGGGTCTTTGTCCTTTCTGGGAATCAATGAAATGGAGGCCTGGGCCAGGGTGGGCGGCAGAGCCCCCTTAGACAGTGAGTCATTGAACATCTCCCAGAGATGTGGGGCTAGCAATGCTGAGATTTTTTGTAAAGGTCTGCCGGGAGCCCATCCAGTCCTGGCACTTTCCTGACTGCATAGCGATGATGCCCTCCACGATTTCACCCAGCCCTAGGGGTGCTTCCGGTGCCTGCTTTTTGCCCTCCCCCACTGCCAATATGTCCAGTTTATTGAGGAACTGTTCCATCCCCGAGGCTCCCTCTGGGGGCTCGGAGCTGGACAGCACTCAGTAAAAATTCATAAAGGGCTTATTGACCTTGTTTGGATCCGCTACCATCCTTCCGTTACTGTCCCTGATCTGAGCTATTTCTTTCGCGGCAGCCTGTTTCCTTAGCTGGTGTGCCAGCATGTGATTTGCTTTGTCTCCGTGTTTGTAAAAGGCCCCCCCCCCCCCCATGCCTGGAGGAGCTGGTAGACTGCCTTCTGTGTAGAGAGCAGGTCAAATTCCATCTGCAGCTTTTTCCTTTCCGCCAGCAGTTCCACAGTTGAGGCAGTGGAGTGCTGCCGATCCACCTCCTGTAGGGAGTCAATCAGCCTCTGCTTGGTTTCCCTTTCCTTCTTGTCTCCAAGGCCCTATAAGCTATAATTTCCCCCTGATCACTGTCTTCAGTGCCTCCCAGAATGTGGAGGGTGAAACCTTCCCATTCTGGTTGCAGGATACATAATCGTTGAGAGCTTGGAATATTTTAGTGTTGAATTCCTTATCAGCAAGAGCTGCATCCAGCCTCCATGGGGGGGGGGGGGCGTTGGGCCCATCCCTTCTCCAACCACACGTCGATGTAATGTGGTGCATGGTCGAAGATTACAATGGCGAAGTATTCTGCCTTTGTTACCCCTGGAAGCACCCTCTTCCCTACCACAAAAAAGTCTATCCATGAGTAGGCCTTGTGCACGTGGGAGAAGAAAGATAATTCTTTTTCCCCCGGGTGGCGGAACCTCCACGGTCCACCCCCTCCATCTGCTCTATGAAGATGCTCCGTTCGTGTGCCGTGCCTGACACCTGTCCTGGGATTGGGTCATTCCAACATCGGGTCTTGCACACAGCTAAAGTTCCCCAGTCGGTGGGTGTCCAAGTCCGGGATTTCAGTCATCGTTTTCTTGATGAACTCTGCGTCGTCCCACTTTGGGGCGTATATATTTACCAAAACTACCTGGGCACCTCCCAGGGTCCCGCTAGCCATAATGAATCGCCACCCTGGGTCCGTCACTGTGCCCGTCGCCGTAAATGAGACTGTCCCGCTAACTAATATGGCCACCGGATCTCGTCCTGCTATCGGAACATGAGTGAAATGTTTGTCCCACACAGCCCTTCCTTACCCACTGTCTGTCTCTCTCCCTCAGATGTGTTTCCTGTCGGAAGGCTACATACATCTTCAGACTCTGGATCTCTTCATCTGCCCATTGAGGCCCTCACATTCCATGTAACTATGCGGAAGTGGAGAGGGGGGGGGGGGGCTCCTCCTGTGGGCTTAGCCATATTCACATTGTGGACACTGCCCTGTTTGATCAGGCCTGCCTTTTTTCTCCGCCATTCAAGATGGCCACCAACTGCTTCCCCTTTCCCGCCGTCTCCATGTGCAGCCTGTTGCAACCTGCACTCTACCTCTCCCTCCTCCCCCACCTCTCCGCCACTCCCCCTCTCCCTCCCTTGCCCTTGAGTTTCCTCCTCCTAGGTCTCCTCCCCCTCGGCTCTACCTCCCTCCCCTCCATACCCCTTCTTTTGTCCTTTGTTTCCCTGAACTTCCCTGTTTCTCCTTCCTCTTGCCAAGAAGGACGGGTTGCATCTAAACTGGAGGGGCACCAATATACTGGCTAGGAGGTTTGCTAGAGTCACTCGGGAGGATTTAAACTAATATGGCAGGGGGGTGGGAACCAGAGCGCTAGCTTAGAATGTGTAAAAACTGAAGGGGAAATAGAGAACAAAAATAAGAGAACAACATCACACTGTCTGCTCAAATGCAGTGGTTTTAAGTGTATTTGTTTCAACGCCAGAAGTCTAGCGGGTAAGGAAGATGAACTTCGAGCACTTATTAGTACTTGGAATTATGATGTTGTGGCTATCACAGAAGCATGGTTATAGGAAGGGCAGGATTGGCAGCTGAACGTTGGAAGATATAGATGCTTCAGGAGAGATAGAGGAGGATGTAAAAGCGGTGGGGGAGTAGCATTACTGGTTAAGGAGAATATTATAGCCGTACTGTGGGAGGACACCTTGGAGGGCTCATACAATGGGGCAATCTGGGTGGAGCTCAGGAACAGGAAGGGGACAATCACAATGTTGGGCATTTATTACAGGCCCCCCAACTGCCAGCAAGAGATAGAGGAGCAGATGGGTGGAGAGATTTTGGTTAGGTGCAAAAGTAACAGGGTTGTTGTGGTAGGGGATTTTAATTTCCCCTATATTGACTGGGACTTACTTAGTGCTAGGAGTTTGGATGGGGCAGAGTTTGTAAGGTGTATCCAGGAAGGCTTCTTGATGCAATATGTAGATAGTCCAACGAGGGAACGGGCAGTACTGGATCTGGTATTGGGGATTGAGCCTGGACAGATGGTTGAGGTTTCAGTAGGTGAACATTTTGGGAGTAGTGACCACAATTCCGTAAGATTTAGGGTACTTTTGGACAGGGGTGAGGATGACCCTCGCATTAAGATGTTAAACTGGGCAAAGGCAAATTCCAATAACATTAGATAGGAATTGAAAAATTTGGATTGGGTACGGCTGTTCGATGGTAAATCAATATCGGACATGTGGAAGTCTTTCAAGCGACAGTTGATTAGGATTCAGGAAAGTCACGTTCCTGAGAGAACGAAGATAAGTATGGGAAGTTTAGGGTGCCTTGGATATTGTGAACCTTGTCAAAAATGAAAAGAAGACTTTTGTATGGTCTAGAAGGGTGGGGACAGTCGAAACCCTTGAGGAGTATAGGAAGGTACTGAAGTGGGAAATTAGGAGGGCCAGGAGAGGTCCTGAAAAGTCCTTGGCAAGTCGGATTAAGATGAATCCCAAAGCTTTTTATTCATATGTAAAAAGCAAAAGGATGGCCAGGGGAAGGATTGGACCACTTAAGGACAGTGGGGGGAATCTATGTGTTGAGCCAGAGGAAATGGCGAGGTAGTAAATGAGTACTTTGCAACAGTATTCACCAAAGAAAGGGACTTTGTGGAAGATGATTCTTGGGTAGGGTGTGTGGACAGACTGGATCATGTTAACATCGAAAAGGAGGAGGTATTGGGTATTTTAAAAGATATTAAGGTAGATATGTCTCCTGGGCCGGATGGGATTTATCCCAGAATACTGAGGGAAGCAAAGGAGGAAATTGTTCAGGCCTTGACTGACATCTTTGTATTCTCATTGGCTACAGATGAGATCACGGTGGACTGGAGAATAGCTAATGTGGTACCGCTGTTTAAGAATGGTAGCAGTAATAACTATAGACCGGTGAGCCTCACGTCAGTAGTAGGTAAATTATTAAAGAAAATTCTCAGGGACAGGACTTATACCCATTTGGAAACAAATGGATTCATAAGTGATAGACAGCATGGTTTTGTGAAGGGAGTCGTGCCTCACTAACTTGATCGAGTTTTTTGAGGCGACAAAGATGATTGATGAGGGGAGAGCGGTGGATGTTGTTTACATGGACTTCAATAAAGCCTTATACAAGGTGCCTCATGGCAGACTAGTACAAAAGATGAAGTCACATGGGATCAGAGGTGAGGTGGTAAGATGGTACAGAACTGGCACAGTCACAGAGGTAAAGGATAGCAGTAGAAGGGTGTTTTTCTGAAGGGAGGATTGCGACTAGTGGTGTTCCACAGGGATCTTTGCTGGGGCCTCTGTTGTTTGTAGTGCACATAAACGATTTGGAGGTAAATGTAGCTGGTCTGATTAGTAAGTTCGCAGATGACACCAAGGTTGGTGGAGTGGCAGATAGTGTTGAGGATTGTCAGAAGGTACTGCAAATCAAAGATAGAACATAGAACATAGAACATAGAATGATACAGCGCAGTACAGGCCCTTCGGCCCACGATGTTGCACCGAAACAAAAGCCATCCAACCTACACTATGCCATTATCATCCATATGTTTATCCAATAAACTTTTAAATGCCCTCAATGTTGGCGAGTTCACCACTGTAGCAGGTAGGGCATTCCACGGCCTCACTACTCTTTGCGTAAAGAACCTACCTCTGACCTCTGTCCTATATCTATTACCCCTCAGTTTAAAGTTATGTCCCCTCGTGCCAGCCATATCCATCCGCGGGAGAAGGCTCTCACTGTCCACCCTATCCAACCCCCTGATCATTTTGTATGCCTCTATTAAGTCTCCTCTTAACCTTCTTCTCTCCAACGAAAACAACCTCAAGTCCATCAGCCTTTCCTCATAAGATTTTCCCTCCATACCAGGCAACATCCTGGTAAATCTCCTCTGCACCCGCTCCAAAGCCTCCACGTCCTTCCTATAATGCGGTGACCAGAACTGTACGCAATACTCCAAATGCGGCCGTACCAGAGTTCTGTACAGCTGCAACATGACCTCCCGACCCCGGAACTCAATCCCTCTACCAATAAAGGCCAACACTCCATAGGCCTTCTTCACAACCCTATCAACCTGGGTGGCAACTTTCAGGGATCTATGTACATGGACACCTAGATCCCTCTGCTCATCCACACTTTCAAGAACTTTACCATTAGCCAAATATTCCGCATTCCTGTTATTCCTTCCAAAGTGAATCACCTCACACTTCTCTACATTAAACTCCATTTGCCACCTCTCGGCCCAGCTCTGCAGCTTATCTATATCCCTCTGTAATCTGCTACATTCTTCCACACTATCGACAACACCACCGACTTTAGTATCGTCTGCAAATTTACTCACCCACCCTTCTGCGCCTTCCTCTAGGTCATTGATAAAAATGACAAACAGCAACGGCCCCAGAACAGATCCTTGTGGTACTCCACTTGTGACTGTACTCCATTCTGAACATTTCCCATCAACCACCACCCTCTGTCTTCTTTCAGCTAGCCAATTTCTGATCCACATCTCTAAATCACCCTCAATCCCCAGCCTCCGTATTTTTTGCAATAGCCTACTGTGGGGAACCTTATCAAACGCTTTGCTGAAATCCATATACACCACATCAACTGCTCTACCCTCGTCTACCTGTTCAGTCACCTTCTCAAAGAACTCAATAAGGTTTGTGAGGCATGACCTACCCTTCACAAAGCCATGCTGACTATCCCTGATCATATTATTCCTATCTAGATGATTATAAATCTTGTCTCTTATAATCCCCTCTAAGACTTTACCCACTACAGACGTGAGGCTCACCGGCCTATAGTTGCCGGGGTTGTCTCTGCTCCCCTTTTTGAACAAAGGGACCACATTTGCTGTCCTCCAGTCCTCTGGCACTATTCCTGTAGCCAATGATGACATAAAAATCAAAGCCAAAGGTCCAGCAATCTCTTCCCTGGCCTCCCATAGAATCCTAGGATAAATCCCATCAGGTCCCGGGGACTTATCTATTTTCAGCCTGTCCAGAATTGCCAACACCTCTTCCCTACGTACCTCAATGCCATCTATTCTATTAGCCTGGGGCTCAGCATTCTCCTCCACAACATTATCTTTCTCCTGAGTGAATACTGACGAAAAATATTCATTTAGTAGGTTGGAGACTTGTGCAGAGAAATGGCAAATGGAGTTTAATCCGGACAAATGTGAGGTAATGTATTTTGTTAGAGAGGAAATATACTGTAAATAGCAAAACTTTTAGGAATATAGAAAGATAGAGCGTTCTGGGCGTGTAGGTCCACAGACCTTTGAAGGTGGCAACACAAGTGGACAAGGAAGTCAAGAAAGCATACGCCCATTGGACGGGGCATCGAGTATAAAAATGGCAAGTCATGCTACAGTTGTATAGAACTTTGATAAGGCTGCACTTGGAATATTGCACACAATTCTGGTCACCACACTACCAGAAGGATGTGGAGGCTTTGGAGAAGGTGCAGAGGACATTTACCAGGATGTTGCCTGGTCTGGGAGGTATTAGCTATGTGGAGAGGCTGAATAGACTCGGACTGTTTTCATTCGAAAGACGGAGGTTGAGGGGTGACCTGATAGAGGTCTACAAGATTATGAGGATAGAGTGGATGGGCAGGCACTCTTTCCCAGGGTGAAAGGGTTAGTCACCAGGGGGGGATAGGTTTAAGGTCCATGGGGCAAAGTTGAGAGGAGATGTGCAAGGCAGGTTTTTTTACGCAGAGTGTCATGAGTGTCTGGAACGCGTTGCCAGAGGAGGTTGTGGAAGCAGATACATTAACGGCGTTCAAAAGGCATCTTGACAAACATGTGGGTAGGATGGGTATAGAGGGATATGGCACATGGAAGTACTGAGGGTTTTGGCAAAGGCTGGTGGCATGACTGGTACAGGCTTGGATGGCCGATGGGCCTGTTTCTGTGCTGTATTGTTCATTGTTCTTTGCCAGGTGCCACTTCCGTCCCGGGAGGTGCGCGTGGCCTCCTCTTTCACTGTAGTCCATACTTGCTATTGCAGGACTCCCTTCTGGATCTGGTTCTCATGTTTAACCCCCATCTACCTCCCCCTTCCCCCCCACACCTGCCCGCTCTGCCTCCCTGCCGATCCGCACCTCACTCTTGTAGAGGACTGATTTGGCACTGTTAAATTTGGCCCGGCGCTTGGCTAGCTCCACCCTAATGTCCTGGTGCATGCGGATGGCATGTCCCTCCCATTTGAACCTCTCGCACTTTTCACCCATCTCAGGATCTTGTGGAACTTCACAATCATCGCTCGTGGAGGTTTCCGGCTCCGGGCTGCTGTGAAAAAAACCTATGGGCCTGATCTACCTCCGGGAGCTTGGTGAAGCCCTCTTTACCGACCAGTGTCCCGATCATCTCCAGGACATATTCCGTGGGTTTTTTCCCTCCATCCCCCCCGGCAGCCTCACGATTCTCAAGTTTTGGCGGCGAGAGCTATTTTCTTGGTCGTCCACTTTCTCCCTTAGGCCCTTCTGAGTTTTGATCAAGCTCGTGTCTTGGGTGTCCAATTCCACGATCCGGTCTCCTTGCTGTGGCGGCCTTCTCCAGGTCTCTCGTCTTCGATTCCTGGGCCTCCAGCCACTGCTCCATTTTGGACATCACCTTCCTCATGGAGGCCATTGCTGTCTCCACCACTGTCTCGATGGCTGCCAGGAGGGCTCTTTGCTGCTCCTCTCTGCGCCTCTGGAGTTCAGCGGTGATGAAGCCCAGGAGCTTGCCCATCAGCGCTTCGGTCTGCGCTGAAAGCTCCGTGGAGTCGGCCTTCCCATTTCCATGCCACCTCGTGTGGCTGCCAGCTCTGAGGTCAGGGTTTCCCTCCCCTCATCCTGGTGGTTTTAGATAATTCTGGTGCCCACTTGATGGGGTTAGAAGATTGTTTTCACAGTTTTCATATGGGAGCCACCTTGCGTGCGACCACTCACTCCATGGCCATCACCGGAAGTCCATTAATTGGAAATGTTACTTTGAAACTTCAGGAGAAAATGTGTTGTTCTTAGATGTTGAACAAATTTTATTTCTGCTCCTCAACTTTACTTCAGACGTCCAGTGTTAAGACATCCATAGTGGATGCCTGGGATGTGCCAGTGAGTGACAGCTGTATCCTTTTGCCTATTTCTTACTGCTCCCTCACGCTCAATCCAGCTGCCTCGCGCTGTGGACTCTGTGCTGCCCGTCCAGCTGCCTTGCGCTCTGGCCTCCTTATGCTCTGGACTCTGCAACATCTCTCTGGCTGCTTCGCGCTCTGGGCTCCGCACCGCCTTGTGCTCTGGGCTCCGCACCGCCCCTCCAGCTGCCTCGCGCTCTTTGTTCCGCACCACCCCTCCGGCTGCCTCGCGCTCTGGGCTCTGCACCGCCGCTCCGGCTGCCTCGCGCTCTGGGCTCTGCACCACCCCTCCGGCTGCCTCGCACTCTGGGCTCCACACTAGCCCTCTGGCTGCCTTGCGCTCTGGGCTCCAGATAGGTCAATCTTAAAAGATATTTCAGGTTGTTGTGTGCTTGCAGGAGTCTATTCATTATTACTTTACTAAGCTAGTAACTAATCAGCTAGTCAGATAAATACGATTAGACAGATATGGCAGGACAGATAGTGTATCGTAACTCAACGTATGGAGAGCACTGCAATCCTGGACAAACAGATCTGCGGTGAGTGTCGGCAGCATGAGCAACTTCGGCTCAGAGCTGTTGGGGTGAAGTCGGAACTGCAGACATCGTGGGGCACCAGGGAGGAGGAGAGTTACCTGAACACTTTGTTCCAGCAGGCAGTCACAGCATTTAGGTTGATCAGGGCTTCAGAGTTGGTAAATGGTTAGAGAGAGGACAATGTGACTACAATTCAGTCAGGTAAGAGGGTCCATGATGTATTGATGGAAGAGCATGAGCCCTGGACCACAGTTGCAAGGTACTTGCTACTTGTGTGGTTGAAGTTAAGGCCTGCAGGGAGGATGAGCAAACTGACCATGGCACCATTTTATGCATGATGTCATTTTAATGTGTGAGGCTGGTGGTAGTGACGGGGAACAGTATAGTTAGGGGGATAGACACTGTTTTCTGCAGCAGCAATTGGGAGTCTTAAGGTTGCGTTGCCTGCCTGGTGCCAGGGTCATGGGAGATCTCCTCAGAGCTGGAGTCAAACTCAGAGTGGTAGGAGGTGAATCCTGTAGCTGTGGTCCACATAGGAACCAATGAGATAGGTAGAACTAGGAATGATGTTCTGCGGAGAAAGTTTGAGGAGTTAGGGTCCAGATCAAAATGCAGAAGTTCAAAGGTAATAATCTTTGGATTGCCAATTGTCATAGGGTCAAACAGATAGAGAATTGAGCATGTAGGTCAGAGATTGTTGTGGGAAATAAAGAGTTTTGATTCATGGGACATTGGTACCAGCACTGGGTGAAGAGGGAGCTGTTCCGTTGGAATGGGTTGAAATTGAATCAGGTTGGAATTAGTGTCCTGGCATAGGGCTGCGGTGATCTTTAAACTAAAAAGAGGGGGGTAGAGAGCAGGGAGTGGAAGGGTTAGTTGAAGAGAGATTAAATAATCTAGAGAGAAAATCTGAGGCAATAGAGCAGTTTGGATAAAGACAAGCAAAGTGGGACAGGAAGGGACAGAGAGTTTAACATTAATATTGTATCAGCAAATAATGTTCATGCAAAGAATAAGGTAGAGGGGAGTTAAACAAAAAGCTCTTCATCGCTTCTTGGCCTTTTGGCTAAGATCAAGCGTCAGTTCAAGCCCAAGATGAGGTACAATGCCTTTTTTTGTCAGCCAGGATCTTGTATTTCTCTCTTGTGGGGATCATGAGTTGGCTTCAATTTGAATTTGGATTGTTTTTTGGAGCAGGCAATGAGATAGATAAAGGGTTTGCCCTGTCCACTCTGAGCATTGGCTTTGTAACTTTAAGGATGGGATAAAAACATTTTTTTTAAAAGGCTCTTCATCCAAACATAGGTAACATTCATAATAAGAGAGACAAACTCACAGCAAAAATAGATATAAATGGGTTTGACATAATTGCCATGACAGACACATGGGCCTAAATTTTACTAGTTACAATAGGTTGTGCAGCAGACCTGAAACAGTGTGAAATTGCATTGAGTAAACGTCAGGCGGGCATCCCGACATCATCGTGATATTGCCCCATAATATGGATGGCTGGCACGCATGGGAGTCAGAAGCGTGCCCGTTGACAATTAAAGTGCTCAGCCCACAGCCACACAACCATCTTGTTTTTAATTGTTTCTCAATCCAAGATGTGATAAAAGTCACCCAGAGCCATGGCAATGTGAGTAGTCAGAAGTTTAGGTGAGAGTACGCTGTTGGTATATTCCCAATAGTTCATAGTATTTTCTATGTTGTCTGGAGGACTCTGGCTTACAAACTATCTTTGAGGCTTTCTGCCGAGCGTACCCTTCAGTGCACTATTCTATTCCAACTGTGTTGCAGCAAATGGGGATTGTACACTGCTGGAGGGACCGCCTCTGAAGAGGAGGAGAGTGCCAGAAGGCTAAGGAGGCCAGTTGTCTGCAGGCAGCATCCCAAAAAGTGTTCTGTGGAAAGTGACATGCGGGCAGAGAGGGGCAGAGTGAGCAGGAAGCGCAAGGTGGACGGGTTCACAGAAGACGCTATTATCATGCAGCCAAAGTGTTGAGGCAGTGCTTCAGCTACCTGAACATGGCTGAGATCCAGTGCCAAAGGAGGCTCTGCCTCTCTAGAGGCACTGTTACCTCCATGTGCCAGATAATAGGCCTGCAGATCACCTCCAACTGTGTAGGTGGCCACCCTATGCCAGTGGCTCTAAAGGTTACAGTTGCCCTGAAATTGTTTGCCTCCAAGGTTCAGAGGGGGATCTACGTGGTGTTTCTCAATCTGCTGCACACAGTTGCGTCAAGCTGGTCACTAGTGCTCTGTTCAGGAGTGTTGTGAACTTCATTCGTTTCTAGACCAACAAATCCAGCAAGATTGAGTGAGCCAGGGGAAGGCACGGTTGCGCAGTGTTTAGCACTGCTGCCTACGCACTGAGGACCTGGATTCGATTCCGGCCCCGGGTCACTGTCCGTGTGGAGTTTGCATATTCTCCCTGTGTTTGTGTGGGTTTCACCCCCACAACCCAAAGATGTGCAGGCTAGGTGGATTGGCCACATTAAATTGCCCCTTAATTGGAAAAAAAATAATTGGGTACTCTAAATTTAAAAAAAGATTGACTGAGCCAGAGGTTTTGCAGCCATGTTGGGTTCCCCCGCATCAAGGATCCAAGATTGCACACATGTGGCCATCAAGGTGCCAGCAGCTAAGCTGGATGTGTTCATGGACAGCAATGGTCAGATTGCTTGTGACCACAAGACACAGATTTTGCAGGTCTGCAGCAGGTACACTGGCAAATCCCATGATCAGTACATCCTGCAACACTCAAAGCTGTTCACAGCTCATGCTCAGTTAGATGGTTGCTTCTGGATGACAATGGCTATCCACTGGAAAGCTGGCTTATGGTGCCACTCAGGCACCCAAGGATAGAAGCGGAGGAGAAGTCATGCCTCCAAATTGGCGATTATTGAGAGGACCATTGCGGGGCGGCACGGTGGCGCAGTGGTTAGTGCTGCCGCCTCACAGCGCCGAGGACCCAGGTTCAATCCCGGTCCTGGGTCACTGTCCATGTGGAGTTTGCACATTCTCCCTGTGTCTGCGTGGGTCTCACCCCCACAACCCAAAGATGTGCAGAGTAGGTGGATTGGTCACGCTAAATTGCCCCTTAATTGAAAAAAAAATGAATTGGGTACGTTAAATTTATTTTTAAAAATTGAGGGGACCATTGAGCTGCACAAGGCGAGATTCCAATGCCTAGCCCGATCGGAGGAGCACTGCAATATCCTTCAGAAATGGCGGCAGTGGCAAAGTGCTAGGTTGGCAATTTTCCTGTGTCGGGGATCGTGCCATGTGAGGTGGAGTGTGGGGAGGCAATGGAACCCCCTTACAGGTGAAATAGGACTGAGGGAGGGGGGAGGTCCAGGGGTCGAGAGATTGGGATAAAAGTTAAAAATGACGTCCCTATCTCGTCCTGCACTGAGGAGTTCTGGCGCGCGGAGCTCCTCAGTGCAGGAAATGGGACTAAGTGCAGCCTCGGCGGGGCGTTCGCCGCTGAGGCCCAGATAGCAACAAAGTCCCATTAAATAGCCTGGTGTTTCTCAGCACTACGAGCGCTGGACAATACCCGGCTACAGGCACTCAACAGGGTACTCTGGCAAAATTTGGTTTGATCGTGCCCATAGACAATTTAAGTAAGTGGACAACAAATCTTGCTTCGTTTGTGTCGGTCTTTTGAGAAACCACTTTGGTGACAGTACTGTGGGCAATATTGATCTCCATATATAAGGTAGAATATACTTACCTTGGTGTCAATCCAGGAAAAGTTCAGTAGATTGGTTTCTGGGATGAGAAGCTGAGTAAATTGGACCTATAGGCTGGGATTCTCCCTTCTGTGGACTAAGTCCCCACGCCGGCGGGAGAACTGGCGCCAACCACTCCAGCGTCAACAGCTAGGTGGACGGCGGAGGGTTTGGCACCGCTCCAGCCGATGCCAAAGGGACAGCGCGAGTTCGCGCATGCGGCAAAGGACCGGCGTGATCTTGCGCATTCGCAGAACTGCTGGCATGGTTCCGCGCATGCGCAGACCGGTCGGCGTATTTTGGCACATGCGCGGGGGGTTCTCTTCTCCGCGCCAGCCATGGCGGAGCCCTACAGGGGCTGGCGCAGAAGGAAGGAGTGCCCCCATGGAACAGGCCTGCCCGCAGATGGGTGGGGCACCGATCGCGGGCCAGGCCACCATGGGGGCCCTCCTCCGGGGTCGGATCCCCCCGGGTCCCCCCAAGGTCCGCTCCTGCCGACGTACCTGCCAGGTCCCGCCGGTGTCAGAGGTGAGTGATACACGCCGGCGGGACTGGCCAAAAACGGACGGCTGCTCGGCCCATCGGAGCCAGGAGAATTTTTTTCTTTTAAATTTAGAGTACCCAATTCATTTTTTTCAAATTAAGGGGCAATTTAGCCTGGCCAATCCACCTAGCCTGTACATCTTTGGGTTGTGGTGGCAAAACCCTCGCAAACACGGGGAGAATATGCAAACTCCACACAGACACTGACCCAGAACTGGGATCGAATCTGGGACCTCAGCGCCGTGAGCCTGCAGGGCTAACGCACTGCGCCACCATGCTGCCCGGGGCCTAGAGAATTGCTGGGCGTGCCGTTGCCAACAGCCCCCAACCGGCGTGGCGTGAATCCCGCTCCCGCCCGAAAAACGGCGCCGGAGAATACGCCAGCCGCCGTCGGGGCAACAGGGCTGCATTCGCGTCGCCTCCCGGGGATTCTCCGACCCGGCAGGGGGTCAGAGAATCCCGCCCATAAACTCTAGAGCTTGGAAAAGAATGAGCGATGATCATTGAAACATAAAGATCTGGCAGGCAACTTTGAGTTTGTTTTACCTCGCTAGAGAATTCAGAACACATGGCCACAGACTCAGGATAAGGGATTGATCATTTAGGACTGAGATGGCGCCGAGGACCCGGGTTCGAACACGGCCCTGGGTCACTGTCCGTGTGGAGTTTGCACATTCTCCCTGTCTCTGTGTGGTCTTACCCACACAACCCAAAAAGATGTGTAGGGTAGATGGATTGGCCATGCTAAATTTCCCCTTAATTGGAAAAAAAAATAATTGAGGACTGAAATCTGGAGAAATTTCTGCACTCAGAGGATTGTGAATCTTTGGAATTATCCCTGAGGTTTGCCGATAATTGAATATATTCAAGGCTTGGGTAGATAGAATTTTAATCTCTCAGAAAGTCAAGATTTAGGTAGCAAAGTGGAGTTGAGGCAGGAGACCAGCCATGATTGTATTGATTGGCAGAACAGGCTTGTGGTGCCATAGCTCTAGTCCTTCTCCTTCTAAGAATGAAAAGATTTTGCTGAGCTCCAAGGGCACAACACGCCATAACTCTCAGCAGCCAAGGGCAGCACGGTGGCGCAGAGGGTTAGCACTGCTGCCTCACGGCGCCGAGGTCTCAGGTTCAATCCCGGTTCTGGGTCACTGTCCGAGTGGAGTTTGCACATTCTCCCTGTGTTTGAGTGGGTTTCGCCCCACAACCCAAAGATGTGCAGGGTAGGTGGACTGGCCAAATTGCCCCTTAATTGGAAAAAATGAATTGGGTACCCTAAATTTATTTCAAAAAAACTGTCAGCAACCAGCCCAAAGAGTGTTGTTTTCAGTCTTGTGCCATAGAGCTGAACCAACACCCTGTGCCTCTAGCACAGCCCCACTGGAAAACCAAAGGCAAGGTCAAATCATGTGCAGGGGACTGGTGCTGGGTTTTAGTCTCTTAATTACAGCAGTTTTGTTTTACAGCTGTCTCTTTTCTGGCCTGTAGGCAAAAAATATATTAAGATTTTATGGGGAGGTGCACTTTTGTACACCATTTCCTTCATACCTGCTGCACTTCTCTATCAATGTCCATATATTCCCAATAGTCAGTGACGAAGAAGACTCCTTAGACATCTTTCAACTCATCAAACAGGCTCTTTTCACTGACCAGATCAGCTTTCACTATTTCAGCTCCAAGATGTCTCAGTTCTTTCATTTCTTTTTTCCTTGGGTTCCTGGTGACAGCTCTCACCTTGAATGTACCATCCTTTAATCGGGCCACTGCCACTGATCCACCTCGATTTCCTTTGCAAGATTTAAAAATTCCATTTACTTTACTGTTGGAGAATGTTTGCATCTCGATAGATAGGTATCTATCTATCGAGATTCTTAATAGGTATAAAGGAATCGCCTTGGAGTTCTATTCAATTGTTCCTGTCCCTTTAATGCCACCAAGTCCAATTGAATCTGATCTTGTACTTGCTCAATACTCCCTGGGTAGAAAGTGCTGTAAATAGACGCATCCTCAGGTTAAGTAGAGGCTAATTACTATTCCTCAGGAAAGTATGCTGTTTAAAAAAATTTGCTTTTTTTTATAATTCGGGTTCTACTTGTTCATTAAGATAAAAGCAAATGATTGCGAATGCTGGAATCTGAAACAAAAACAGAAAATACCGGACAATCTCAGCAGGTCTGACAGCATCTGTGGAGAGAGAAGGGAGCTAAAATTTCGTGTCTGGGTGACACTTAGTCAAAGCACTGACAACGAGTCATCCAGGCTGAACTTTACAAGCCCTCTTGGAGACAGGCTGGGTGGTAGGGAAACAACATGGCAAATGAAGTCACGGAGTGGCATGTCCATTGTCTTCCTGCCACCACGCCATCTTGCCAGCAGCAGAGTAGGTGGCAGATGGCCCTCCCGCCCAGAAGCCAATTGAGCTACCTAAATGGCCAATTGAGGTGTTTTTCTGCTGGCATTTTAACAGCAGTGGCGGGCGCTGGAGAAAGCATCAGATAAACCCTAGTGGCCTCCCAGTGGTCTGTGCGAGAGGACCTCCTTTTCGGCCAATCCTTTGGCCCATAGACAGGCCTCTGATATTGATTGATGGCCCTCAGATTGGCCAGCAGCTCTTGGGGCAGTTGGCCATACTTAAATAGCTGGCACTGAAAAGGTGCAGCCACAAATTTCATTGACTGCTGAAGTGAGGTCAGTCACCTCCACTCCCAAGGTCCACTTGTGGGATCTGTGTCACCTGCACTAAATCCCAGCCCTGATCGCAAACAGTGCTCTCTTTATGTTAAACTGCCTGATGTTAATAGAACGTGACCAATTCTCCACCCACCTACATGTTACATCTCCCCACCTTTCTGGTCGCCACAGTACCAGAAGGATGTGGAGGCTTTGGAGAGGGTGCAGAGAAGGGTTGCTTAGTCCGGAGGGTGTTAGCTATGCAGACTTGGTCTGTTTTCATTAGAACAATGGAGGTTGAGGGGCGACCTGATAGAGGTCTACAAGATTATGAGAGGCATGGATAGAGTGGTGGGCAGGCACTCTTTCCCAGGATGGAGGGATTAGTCATTAGGGTTAAGGTCTATGTGGCAAAGGTTAGAGGAGATGTTTTTTACGCAGAGGGTGGTGAGTGCCTGGAACATGCTGCTAAAGGAGGTTGTGGAAGCAGATACGGCGGTGTACAAAAGGCATCTCGACAAACACATGGATAGGATGGGTATAGAGGGATACGGCACTAGGAAGTGCTGAGGGTTTTGGCCAAGGGTGATATCATGGCCGGCACAGGCTTGAAGGGCTGAAGGGCCTGTTCCTGTGCTGTATTGTACTTTGTACACCCACTGGATACTGGCAGCCATCAATCTGTGACCAGCTTGACTCTGTTCCTTCGAAGAGAGGAGAGAAAAGGAGAAAGCTGGGCAAAGCAAAATTACTGGCTGATTTAAAATTAATGAACTGAAAAGGAAGTGCATTTAAAACAGTTGCAGTTCACATTTTAAGCATGTACTTGACTTCTTCAGGATTTTCAAACTTTTTTTCACCGCAGCTTGCCTCAGCTAAGATATTCAACAAACTGCTTTGCTCACTTCAAAGCGGGGGTCTGATTTTCAACAGAAGTTATTTTAGGTGTGATAACAACAATCAATAACTCCTTGTCACTTTGATTACACGATCTGAATCCCTTGCTGTGCTGCAGTAGCGCCAAGTATAATGACTGCTATAATGCCACTGTAAAGCTGGCCAAATAATAACTAATGTAATCATTACCTCTTTAAATGCTGCATTCACATTTTGCATAAAAATTAACAAGAATACATGATTTTGTTGATTCACTGAAAAGCTGTGAATTGATAGGTGTTGGGATGATTGGATAAATCTCAGACAATTTTCCTTGACTGAGAGGACAATTAGGTGCTAAAGCTTCTACTCATGTTGCTTTATAAGCATTAATGTGGCAGAGGCTTTAACAGCTAATTGTCCAGCCTGAGGTGATTGTCATTCATTACAGGAAATGCGTGTTTATTGTCCCTTCCTCGCTTGCAGTATGGTTGTGATTTGTGTGGGAAATTGCTGGCTTCAACCTACACATTGGTACTTGTTGGGGGTAATGCATGATAGCATTGACGCCTGTCACTACTAGAAATGCATAGCAAATTACTTGCGCTGGAAGATGTTGCACATATATTGATGTCAAGATTATTGACTAAAAACATGATTGCAAGTTATTTTATCAATCATCTTGTATCATGGCAGGCAGTCTCTCCCAAGAAAAACAGATGTTGTATTTAAATTATCTCAATGTCAGGAAATGATTTTACAAAATATCTTTATATTGATATTTTGTAAAAGCAGACTATTTTTGGAAGATTGACTGGAAGCTAGTCTGAAGGAGGCTTTCCTTATTTGTCCCACTAGCCAAAAAATGACGAACAATCTCTGTATGGCCCAATTCCACAATAGGTAAAGACAGATTTCCATTTCCTTTTTTTCAAATTTAGAGTACCCAATTATTATTTTTTCCCCCAATGAAAGGACAATTTAGTGTGGCCAATCCATCTTTTATATGAGTAATTCTTCCAGGCATCCAAGATTACATAGTTTAGAGAGCAATCAGGAGATAGACATTGGCTAGTTTTTCCTTTCCATACTCAGGGGTACTAAAGCGAGTTTTAGAATCCTAACTACTGCCCAGCTGAAATTGGCTAACTTAGTGCAGGCCTGGGGTTTAACACATTCCTGATCTGTGGTGCACTTACTCTTGAGCTACACAATATAAACCAAAATGATGAGTCTTCTGAATGTGAACTTCCAGTCAGAAATGTTTTGATTTATCCTTTTTTAAAAATACATTTAGAGTACACAATTACTTTTTATGCAATTAAGGGACAATTTAGCGTGTCCAATCCACCTAACCTGCACATCTTTGGGTTGTGGGGGTGAAACCCACGCAGACACAGGGTGAATGTGCAAACTCCACACGGGCAGAGACCCAGGGTCGGGATCGAGCCAGACTCCTCAGCGCTGTGAGGCAACAGTGCTAACCACTGTACCTCTGTGCCACCCTTAGATTTTCATTTCTAAAGCCTCTTTCATAACCTCAAATGCTTTACAGCCAATGAATTGCTTTTGAAGTGTCACCACTGCCATGTAGGAAGCACAGTGGCCAGCCAATATGCCAATCTAGGAAAGTATTTTTTTAAATTTAGAGTACTCCATTATATTTTTCCAATTAAAAAGCAATTGAGTGTGCCCAACACACCTATCCTGCACATCATCGGGTTGTGGGGTTCAGACCCACGCAGACACAGGGAGAACGTTCAAAATCCACACGGACAGTGATCCGGGGCCGGATGGAACCCGGGTCCTTGGTACCGTAGGCAACAGTGCTAACCACTGTGCTGCCATGCTGCCCTGTGACTTGTACATTCTGCGACCTTGCAGACAATTAATCTCTTGATGCAGAGCTCAACTCACACACATGCACACAGGGAAAGCAGTCGCCACCTTTGGCTTACTCATGAAATGTGCATGGAAAAGTAACAACGAATGTGGTCCCACTATTTATAAAAGGTTGTAGAGATAAGCCCAGGAACTACAGGCCATTGAGTCTCATGTCAGTGGCAGGGAAATTATTCGAGAAAGTTCTGAAGGAGAGAATCTATCTCCACTTGATTTGATCAGGAATAGTCAGCATGACTTTGCCAGAGGGAGGTCATGCCAAACAATTTTTTTAAGCATGTGACCAGGTATGTGGAGGAGGGTAGTGTAGTTGATGTATTTACATGGATTTCAGGAAAGCCTTTGACAAGATCCCACACAGGAGACTTAAAGAAAGCAAATGCACATGGGATACAGGGTAACTTGATATGGTGGATTCAAAATTGGCTTAGTTTCAGGAGTCAGAGGGTGCTGATAGACGGCTGCTTTAGTGTCTGGAAGCCAGTGTCCTGTGACGTTCTGCAGGGATCTGTGCTAATTCCCCTATTGTTTGTCATTTATATAAATGACATAGATGAGTATGTGGGGGGTAGGATCAGTAAGTTTGCGGATGACACAAAGATTGGCCAATGGGTAACAGTGAGGCTGAGTCTTGGGTTACAGGAAGATATAGACGGGATGGTCAAATGGGCACAAAAGTGGCAGATGGAATTTAACCCTGAAAAGTGAGGGGTAATACACTTTGGAAGGAGTAATGTGACAAGGAAGTGTTCAATGAACGACATGTCACTGGAAAGTTCCGAGGAATAAAGGGACCTTGGTGTGTTTGTCTGTAGATCTGAAGGCAGAAGGGCAGGTTAATAAGGTAGTGAAAAAGGCATATGGGACACTTGCCTTTATCAATCGAGGCATAGATTACAAAAACAGGGAAGGTCATGTTGGAGTTATATAGAATTTTGGTGAGGCCACAGCTGGAGCACTGTGTGCAGTTCTGCATGCCATATTATGGGAAGGATGTGATTGCACTGGAGGGGGGCAGAGCCGATCCATCAGGATGTTGCCTGGGATGGAACATTTAAATTATGAAGAGAGGTTGGGAAGGCTTGAGTTGTTTTCACTGGAGCAGAGAAGACTGAGGGGCGACCTGATTGAGGTGTACAAGATTATATGGGGCATGGGCAGGGTAGATAGCGAGCAGCTGTTCCCCTTAGTTGAAGGGTCAGTTACGAGGGGACACAAGATCAAGGCCAGGGGCAGGAGGTTTAGGGAGGGATTTGAGGAAAAGCTTTTTTACCCAGAGGGTGTTGACAGTCTGGAACGCACTGTCTGGGAGGGTGGTAGAGGCAGGTTGCGTCACATCCTTTAAAAAGTACCTGGATGAGCACTTGGCACATCATAACATTTAAAACTATGGGCCAAGTACTGGCAAAATTGGGATTAGGCAGGCAGATTAGGTATTTTTCATGTATCCGTGCAGATTCGATGGGCCAAGGGCCTCTTCTTCGCTATATTATTGTAATTCTGTGACTCCTAGGACAAAGATGCTGGTTTGTGAGTCCTGTGTTCTTAGCGCCTTGTTATATGACTGTGAAACATGGGTGACTTAAGCTTTCAAGAAAGGAAGCTCAATAAATTTCATCTTCGTTGTTTGCAATGTACTTCGGCATCTCATGGAAGAGCAAAATTATGAATGCTACAATCCTCTCAAAAGCAAGGTTCCCACATATGTTGACTGTCACCATGCAGAAGCAACTTCACTGGTTCGAGCACGTTTGCAGGATGGAAGAGTCGCATTGAGTGGCACGGTGGTACATTGATTAGCATTGCTGCCTCACAGCGCCAGGGACCCAGGTCAATTCTGGCCTTGGGTCTGTGTGGAGTTGGAGGTTGTACGTTCTCCTTGTGCCTGCATGGGTTTCCTCTGGGTGCTCCGGTTTGCTCCCACAGTCCAAAGATATCCGGATTAGATGGATTGGCCATGATAAATTGCCCCTTAGTGTCCAAGGATGTCCAGATTAGGTTATAGGGTTAGGGTGGGTTTATGGCGGGGGAAGAAGGCATTCGGCATGCTTGGTTTCATTGGTCAGAACATTGAATACAGGAGTTGGGATGTCTTGTTGACATTGGAATACTGTGTACAGTTCTGGTCACTCTATCATAGAAAGGATATTATTTAACTAGGAAGAGTGCAGAAGGGGCAGTACGTGGTGCAGTCGTTAGCATTGCTGCCTCACGGCGCCAATGTCCCAGGTTCGATCCTGATCTGGATCACTGTCCGTACAGAGTTTGCATGTTCTCCCCGTGTTTGCGTGGGTGTCGCCCCCACAACCCAAAGATGTGCAGGGTAGGTGAATTGGACACGCTAAATTGCCCCTCACTTGGAAAAAACAAATTGGGTACTCTAAATTTTTTTTTTAAAGAAAGAGCGCAGAATATATTTACTAGGATGCTACTGGGACTTGATGGTTTGAGTTATAAGGAGAGCCTGGATAGACTGGGACTTTTCCCCCTGGAGCGTAGGACTTTGGGGTGATCTTATAGTGGTCTATAGAAATAATGAGGGGCATAGATATGGTAGACAGTCAACATTCTTTCCAAAGCTAGGGGAGTCTAATACAAGAGAGTATAGGTTTAAGATGAAAGGGGAGAGATACAAAAGGGTCCAGGGGGCAGTTTTTTCACACAGAGGGTGGCGAGTGTCTGGAACGAGCTGCCAGAGACAGTAGTAGAGGCAGGTACAATTTTGTCTTTTAAAAAGCATTTAGACAGTTATACGGGAAAGATGGGTATAGAGGGATATGGGCCAAATGCGGTCAATCGGGACTAGCTTATGGTAAAAACTGGATGGCATGGACAAGTTGGGCCGAAAGGCCTGTTTTAATGCTGTAAATCTCTCAGACTCTATGACTCTTCTTTAAAAAATGAATTTAGAATACTCAATTCATTTTTTCCAATTAAGGGGCAATTTAGCGTGGCAAATCCACCTACCTGTACATCTTTAGGTTGTGGGGGCGAAACCCACGCAAACACAAGGAGAATGTGCAAATTCCACATGGACAGTGACCCAGGGACGGGATCGAACCTGGGGCCTCGGCGTTGTGAGGCAGCAGTGCTAGCCCCTGTGCCACCGTGCCGCCCAGACTCTATGCTCTAAGTGTGCATTCTATCTGATACATTTGGAATTATTTAAGCAGAGCTTAGATTAGTCATTGCCCTTAGAAACAACTTCACAATCTGTTCAAATGCCAACTCCACTTGCTCCTCTTTCCTTCTGTGATTCACCTAATTCTCCTTGTTGAAACTCACTAAACATACCCTCTGGACCATGGAACTACCAGATTGTCATAAAAATCCATCTGACTTACTCATGCCTTTTAGGGAAGGAAATCTGCCATCTTTATCCAGTCTGGCCTATATGTCACTCCCACAGCAATGTGTTGACTCTTAATTGCTCTCTGAAATGGCCTAGCAAGCCAATCAGTTGAACCAAATCATTGATAGAAAGGTTGAAGAATAAAACTGGTCCAGCTTCAACCTAGGTACCGGAAATGACAAATACACCCTGCCTCAATATTGACTCCAAACTCCACCATAGCAAAATGGGCAAGGATACCTGCCATTGATTATCACCTACTGCCTTCACTCAGCTGATGAGTTTGCACTTGCCCATGATGAATACTGCTTAGAAGAAGATTTGAGGGTAGCAATAACATAGGATGAACTCTGAGTGGGTGAGTTCAAAGCTCATGAATGGTTCAGTGGCACCCTACTGACTGAGATGGCTGAGTCCTGAAGCACCCATCTGCCAGACAAGGCCTGCAACAGGTGATGAGAGAACTAACAAGAAGGAAAACCCTAATAAACCTCGCCCTCTCCAACGATGACCTGTCACAGATGGAACTATCATTGACAATACTGGTCAGAGTGACCACAACACAGTCCTTGTGGAGTCAAAGTCCCATCTTACACTGAGGGCACCCTTTAATGTGTTGTGCGGCACTACCACCGTGCTAAATAAGATAGATTGGGAACAGATCGAACAGCTAAAAACTGGTGCCGCTAGGGCAGCACGGTGGCGCAGTGGGTTAGCCCTGTTGCCTCACGGCGCCGAGGTCCCAGGTTCGATCCCGGCTCTGGGTCACTGTCTGTGTGGAGTTTGCACATTCTTCCCGTGTTTGCGTGGGTTTCGCCCCCACAACCCAAGGATGTGCAAGGTAGGTGGATTGAACACACTAAATTGCCCCTTAATTGGAAAAAAAATTAATTGGGTACTCTAAAAAAAAATTTTTAACTGGTGCCGCTTGGACCATCAGCAGCAGCAGAATTGGATTCAACCACAATCTGTAACCCCATGGTCAGGCATATCCCCCCCCTCTACCATTACCACCAAGCCAGAGTCAACCCTGGTTCAATGAAGAGTGAAGGAGAGCACCAAGCAAAACTAAAACTGGGGTGCCAAACTGGTGAAGCTATAACACAGGGTGGCATGGTGGCACAATGGCTAGCACTGCTGCCTCACAGCTCCAGGGACCCAGGTTCAATTCCGGCCTTGGGTGACTGTCAGTGTGGAGTTTGCACTTTCTCCCCGTGTCTGCATGGGTTTCCTCCTGGTGCTCCGGTTTCCTCCCACTATCCAAAGATGTGGAGGTTAGGTGGATTGGCCATTTTAAATTGCCCCTTAGAGCCCAAATGGGGCTGGTTTAGCACAGTGGGCTAAATGGCTGTCTTGTAATGCAGAAAAAGGCCAGCAGCGCGGGTTCAATTCCCATACAGGCCTCCCCGAACAGGCGCCGGAATGTGGCAACTAGGGGATTTTCACAGTAACTTCATTGAAGCCTACTTGTGACAATAAGCGATTATTATTATTATTAAATGTTAGGTGGGTTACTGGGTTACAAGGATAGGGTGGAGGTGTGGGATGAAGTAGGCTGCTCTTTCCAAGGGCCAGTGCAGACTCGGTGGGCTGAATGGCCCCCTTCTGCACTGTAGGGATTCTACTACATGCTTGCTAAACAGCAGAAGCAGCATACAATATTCAGAGCCAACAGATCAGATTGAAGTTCTGCCAACCTGCTACGCCTAGTAATGAAAGATGGTCGACACTCAAACAACTAACCACAGGAGCAGCCTGCACAAATATCCCCATCCTCAATAGTGGAGCAACCTGGCATGTTGGACAAAACTGAACATTTGCAACCATTTTCAGCCAGAAGTGCCAAATTGATAATCCATCTTGCCCTCCAACTGTGATCCCAGCATCACAGATGTCAGTGTCAGACTTCCACCACAAAAAAGTAAAGGAATCCTAAAGGGGGATGGGGATAGAGGCAAGGTTATCTGGGTACCTTGCACGTAACCCCTCCCTCTCCCATTTTCTGATGGTGCTGTCACATGTAAATAACAAAAGCCCTAAAAATATGTAATATAAAATGTGAGACCAATGAAATGCTAAAACAGTCTGGGGGTGGCGGGGGGGGGGGGGCGGGGGGGGGGGGGTAACTTATATAGGTGGAGGGGGTTATTCCTGTTACTCCATTTTTTTTGTACACTTGTAAAAAAAATCATTAAGATCTCAATAAAAATATAAATTTTTAAAACGTAAAGGAAGGGGGAGGAAGAGGAATGGAGGTGGGGCAAAAACCCTGCGGGGCAGTCCACAGAACGCAGGTGGCAGAGCTGCTTTCCAGAGCTGAGTTCCTTTTTAATTTATTTTGAGTATAACTAGAACAAATGAAATAAATTAACTGAGGGACAAATTAACACGTTAAAGGGGCCACCCGAGGGCAGCACGGTGGCGCAGTGGGTTAGCCCTGCTGCCTCACGGCGCCAAGGTCCCAGGTTCGATCCCGGCTCTGGGTCACTGTCCGTGTGAAGTTTGCACATTCTCCCCGTGTTTGCGTGGGTTTCGCCCCCACAACACAAAGATGTGCAGCGTAGGTGGATTGAACACACTAAATTGCCCCTTAATTGGAAAAAAAATTAATTGGGTACACTACATTTTTTTTTTTTAAATGGGCCACCCTTCAAGGGGTCCCTTTTTATAGGAGCACAAGTGAATCCCCAGTCAATATCCAGTACCTGCATACAATTAAGTACAAATACAATTAACATGATAGTAGTTCCCAGACTACACCAAGTACAACAGAATGCTGAACATCCACCTGCAGAACCCTGAATGAAGCATCATTAAGTCATGTTCTCACCCCCACAACCCAAAGATGTGTAGGGTAGATGAAGTGGGCACGCAAAATTGCCCCTTAATTGGAATAAAAAAAGAATTGGGTACTTTAAATTTTTTTAGATCTTTGAATCATGGTGTTCTTTTGTCATTGCTACTCCTGCTCCAAAATATATTGGGTGAATGCCACATCTCATCCTGTAGGGTTCAATAAAAGACTCCTCCTTCGATTAAAGTCTCATAGTCTGCTCACCATTGAAACTCTGCAAGATTCCGCAAATAATTTAATACTGGCTTTAAATTAGATAAATTACCACAATATTGGTAATCGGATCTTCCTAAATAAATGTACGTGCTCTGTGTTAATTGGTACTTAATGAGATAATAAGCAAAATGCATTAACGCCAGTTTTATCGTTAAAAGAAACAGTTCTATGCTTAACATGCGTTAGAAATATTTACTCCTGGGAACTGATTTAGCAGCCGAGATGAAAGTTAATGTCAGATCTGTTGATAGTAAATTAGGAAATTATGACAATAAGTCCCCACTTAATGTTGCCCAGTGTAACATTGTTTCACTTTAACATTGTTAAGTTAATGGAGGGTGCATTCTCATTTAGCATTGCACTCCTTGTTTTAAAGTAGCTTCCCGCCAATCTGAAATAGGGTCACATCATCAATCGGCACCATTTTGAAGAGGGCTCTCCCACTCCCCGACCCTGTCTTTGCTGCTGACCCTCCAACTTGCAGCCTCATCCGCACCGACTCAACCTCTCACCGAAACTTTCGCTCTCCAACTCCCCTGCTTTCTCTCCTGAACCATTTAAGGAAGGTCGCAAATCCAGACCAGCTGGTGCCAGGTCCCTGAGGGAGACTGTGTCTTGGCGGCCGTCGGGGTTCTCTACGTAGGCGTACTGCGGGTTTGCGTGAAGTAGCTGTACCCTCTCAACCAACGGGTCCGCCTTGTGTAGCCGCACATGCTTGCGGAGGAGGGAGGGTCCTGGAGAGCCAGCCACGTTGGGAGCAAAACCCCGGAGGTGGACGTCCTGGGGAAGGCAAAGAGGCGTTCATGGGGAGTTTCGTTAGTCGCAGTGCAAAGGAGCGACCAAATGGAGTGAAGGGTGTCGGGGAGGACCTCCTGCCAGTGGGAGGCCGGGAGATGTCTGGACCGTAGGGCAAGCTGGACGGCCTTCAAGACCGTCCCATTCTCCCACTCCACCTGCCCGTTTCCCCGGGGATTATAGCTGGTCGTCGTGCGCGAGGCAATGGCCCTCTTGAGCAATCTTGATCCCCGGTCGCTGTGGACGTAGGCGGGGAAACCGAACAGAGCGAAGATGGTGTTGAGGGCTTTGATGACGGTGGCAGACATCATATCGGGGCATGGGACGGCGAAGGGGAATCTGGAATATTGGTCGACCACATTAAGAAAGTACGTGTTTCGGTCGGTGGAGGGGAGGGGCCCTTTGAAGTCCACGCTGAGGCGTTCAAAGGAGCAGGAGGCCTTCACCAGGTGCGCTCGGTCTGGCCGGTAGAAGTGCGGTTTACACTCCGTGCAGACCTGGCAGTCTCTGGTGATAGCCCTGACTTCCTCGATGGAGTAGGGCAGATTGCGGGCCTTTATGAAGTGATAAACGCGGGTGACCCTTGGGTGACAGAGAACGTCGTGCAGGGTCCAAAGTCGGTCCACTTGTGCGCTGGCACAAGTACCTCGGGGGGCTCGTTGAGCTTACCGGGGCGATACAAAATCTTGTAATTGTAGGTGGAGAGCTCGATCCTCCACCTCAAGATCTTATCATTTTTTATCTTACCCCGCTGTGTATTGTTGAACATGAAGGCAACCGATCGTTGGTCAGTGAGGAGAGTGAATCTCCTGCCGGCCAGATAATGCCTCCAATGCCGCACAGCTTCAACGATAGCTTGGGCCTCCTTTTCGACGGAAGATGACGAATTTCGGAGGCATGGAGGGTGCGGATAAAGAATGCCACGGGCCTGCCTGCCTGGTTGAGGGTGGCGGCTAGAGCGACGTCTGATGCATCGCTCTCGACTTGGAAGGGGAGCGTCTCGTCAACTGCGTGCATCGCGGCCTTGGCGATGTCGGTTGAAGGCCTGGTGAGCCTCGGCCGTCAGGGGGAAAACGGTGGAGTGAATGAGTGGCGGGCCTTGTCCGCATATTTAGGGACCCACTGGGCATAGTACGAGAAGAAGCTCAGGCATCGTTTGAGGGCCTTGGGGAAGTGGGGAAGGGGGAGTTCCCGGAGGGTGTGCATGCGATCGGGGTCGGGCCCTAGCACTCCGTTCTGGACCACATAGCCGAGGATCGCTAATCGGTTCGTGCTGAACATGCATTTCTCCTTGTTGTAGGTTAGGTTGAGGAGTTTGGCGGTGTGGAGGAATTTGGAAAGGTTAGCGTCGTGGTCCTGCTGGTCGTGGCCGCAGATGGTGACGTTATCCAGGTATGGGAAGGTGGCCCGCAGTCCGTACTGCCAACCATTCGGTCCATCTCTCGTTGGAAGACCGAGACCCCGTTAGTGACGCCAAAGGGAACCCTAAGGAAGTGGTAAAGGCGGCCATATGCTTCAAACGCGGTGTACGCCTTGCGAATGGGGAGCTGGTGGTCGGCAGATTTCAGGTCCACTATCGAGAAGACCCGGTACTGTGCAATCTGATAGACCATATCAGATATGCGTGGGAGGGGGTACGCGTCGAGCTGCGTGTACCAATTGATGGTCTGACTGTAGTCAACGGTGACCAATTGATGGTCTGACTGTAGTCCTGTTTTTCTCCCCGGTTTTCACAACTACCACATGGGCGCTCCAGGGGCTGTTGCTGGCCTCGATAATTCCTTCCGTAGCAGCCGCTGGACCTCAAACCTGATGAAGGTCCTGTCCTGGGAATTGTACCGTCTGCTCCTGGTGGCGACGGGTTTGCAATCCGGGGTGAGGTTCGCAAACAGGGAAGATGGGTCGACCTTAAGGGTCATGAGGCCGCATACAGTAAGGGGTGGTAGGGACCCGCCAAATTTCAGGGTTAGGCTCTGGAGGTTGCACTGGAAGTCCAGGCCGAGTAGCAAGGCAGCGCAGAGGTCGGGGAGGACATAGAGCCGGAAGCCACTGAACTCTACACCCTGGATGGTGAGGGCAGTGGTGCAGTACCCCCGGATCGCCATGGAGTGGGATCCGGAGGCCAGGTAGATTTTCTGGTTAATGGGGTGTACCGTGAGGGAGCAGCGCCTTACCGTATTGGGGTGGATGAAGCTCTCAGTGCTCCCGGAGTCCAGAAGGCACGATATCTTGTGCCCGTCGACCTACACTGTCGTCGACGCGGTCGCGAGGTTGTGCGGTCGGGACTGGTCGATCGTGATGGAGGCGAGACGCGGCTGGTCGGCGGCGGTTGCAGGCAATGAGCGGCCCGATTGAGGTGGCTGACGAGCAGGGGTCCTGAGGCGGGGAAGATGGCGGCGCCCGCGGGCCGCACGTGACCGTTGGCAGGCAAGATGGCGGCACCCACGGGCCGCACGTGTTGTGAGGCGAGCAAGATGGCGCCACCCATGGGCCGCACGTGGTCTGTGGCGAGGAAGATGGCGGTGCCCACGGGTCGCACGTGGTGGGTGCAGGGACAATAGCAGCGATCGAGCGGGCCTGGCACACAGCAGCAAAATGTCCTTTCTTCCCTCAGGCCTTGCAGCGCGCGCTTCCTGCCGGGCAGCGCTGCCGGGGTGTTTTGTCTGTCCACAGAAGTAGCACTTGGGTCCCCCGGGTTGGTTGGCTGCCGCGCGGCGCAGGCCTGGGGTTGGCTGGGGGCGGTCACTGATGGGGTCCACGATGAGGTGTTTGCTGGCGGGGTCCACGATGCCCAGGAGGGGTGGGCCGTGCGGTCGGGGGCATACGCCTGTACATTGTGTGAGGCGACTGTGAGCGATATCGCTAGTTTCTTGGTCGCCGCGAGGTCGAGGGTAGCCCCTTCCAAGAGGCGCTGGCGGATGTAGGCCGACCCTATGCCCGTAACGAACGCGTCTCTCATTAGCAGGTCAGAATGTTCAACGGCCGAAATGGCCTGGCAATCGCAGTCTCTCACTAGGGCGTGCAGGGCACGCCAGAAATCTTCCACAGACCCACCGGGGAGTTGATGCCACGTGGACAGGAGGTGCCTGGCGTAGATTTTGTTGGTCTGCTGAGTGTAGTTCTCCTTCAGTAGCGCCATGGAATCAGCATAGGTCAGCACGTCCCGGATGAGGGGAAAGATATCGGAGCTCAGCCGCATGTAAAAGATCTGGAACTTCTGTGCCTCTGAGGGTGGTTCAGTCGCAGATCCAATGTGTGCTTCAAAGCAAGCTAGCCAATGTGCGAAGGCCGACTTGGCGTTGTCTGCTTGAGGATGCAGCTGCAGGCGATCAGGCTTGATGCAGAGATCCATCATTGTAAAATCTCTGCGTAATAAATTGATGCACTATCAATTACGACAAGACGAGAGTAGAGTGTAATCGAGGCTTTATTACACAGAGATGTGTAGCCTCCCACAGCTGCTGCTGAAATGGCTGCAGCTCAGAGAGCCCACACATTTATACTCCGCCTACTGGAGTGGAGTCAGCTGGCAGGGATCTACCCCCGTACCTGTAGGACAGGGGCCTTACCGTAATACCCCTCGTATGCGGTATATACAATACAACAGTGGTGACTACCACACTGATGTGCACATTTCCACCACTCCTCACTGCAGCCACATCCCAAGGGTCCTAAAACTGCCACAACTACTTATTTGGAGGATCACATCGCGAAAACCCACTAGCCCTGTACAAACCATCTTCTTCCTTTCGTTATTCAAGGTTAAGTATGGCACAGAGTTCCTTTTTTAAGTGATCTGAGTCAAAGGTCACTTTGGAGTTGAAGCTGCTCCTCCTGATGCTTACCACTCACCTCCAGAGCCATCAATCACAGTGATGGTTCAGGAGAGGGAAGCAAGTAGGAGCATTTTTAAAATGCATTGTTTATTACCAACCTTAGCTCAGCACCATCAAGTACTGTACTTTCACAACCCCAGAGCACAGGCTTCAGATTGGATCTGGAACTGGACCGAGGAACTTCCTGGAACAGGAAGCGGTGTTCGGAAGAACTGGGGAGGTGGAGATTCAGTGAGGAAGTGAGTTAGAAAGTGATGGAGGCCGCAAGACAGTGGGTCGACAGCAAGAGGGTGAGTTAGGGTGCAGGAGAGGATGCAAGTTGGAGGGTCAACGAAAGGAAGGGCCCACTGCAACCTGGAGCATCAAGCAGGATATATTGCAAATGGGAGGCTCGGCAAATAGGGTTAGTATCAAGTAGTGTTGCTATCTTTTAATGGCTATAAATATGGCGATTAATAAGGTTGCCTTTCTTAACCTTAATTAAGAATATGCTTTCAGAGTCGCCAGTTATCTCTTGATACCGCCACAAGGTTCAACCGAATACCGATCAAAGAGCCAATACACCAGTTAGTTAGTTCAAAGTCAATACAACTTTATCTACACACAGTATGGTTTACTCATGCACAATAACACTACAGGCTAAACTTTGTCTATCACTAACACCTATACTTAACTTCGGGTGCCCACTTAGGTCAGAGGAACAGTGGCCGTTGTTCGGATCTGAGGCTGTTGGGTTCGAAGAGGTAGCAGGAGTATAGCTATGGTCGTCCGTCTGGTAGCGATCGTTGAACTTGAACGTACTTGCTTCTGGTGGTGCAGGTGGGGGGGGTCTCTCCAGTTGAGAGCCGATTCCAAGAGAGCGAACACATGGCGGGGTTCCTTCTTACACTTGGGGTGCTTCTTGGGCTTTTAGGCGGGCCTTAAACTTGGTTCCAATTAATTGGGCAGCTTCTTGATTACCGCCAATGACGAATGTGATATAAAATAGTTACTTTAGAGATATTAGTTAATGTAATGTAGAAATAAGCCACTTTGATTCTGGCAAGTAGAGACAAAGGATTTTAGACCGCATGGAAAAAAACAGGAAGAGGTGTGTCTATGAGAGTGATGCTGAATTGATAGGGGCCGGAGAAAGGGATTGGAAGTGAGCCAATCAGAATAGATCAAACAAGTCAGGAGGGACATAGGATGACCTATGGGTGTCGAGTATGTGAAACTTGATGCCATTTGAATGTATCAGTACTGATCTCTTTGTCTGGGACATTCACTTAGTTCCCGGGCTGCAGAGAGCAACATGTTATCTGTATCACTGTGGACTGGGTAGCTTGCAAGCTGAATAAAATAACTAATGTTATACTTGCAAATCCATCTCGACTTTTATTGAGGCCAGACTGACGGATAAAGAAATTTGGGATTCAACACCATCGATCTGAGCCAATAAAGGGGCGGGTGCCTTGATGGCTGGGCATGTCCTAAGTGGCCGTTGGCCTTGCTTTGTATCTTCTTGCTGAGGTAGTGGCGCCGGAGTGTCTGGGACAGTATCGGCTACCTGAGCACTAGTCTTTTGTTTATCGGAGATGGGCCATCAATGTGCTAATCGGCCAAGAGTTTCGGTTCTGTCTGCAGTCTGTCTTCTAAATACACATTCACGCTCTTTGGCTGCTTGTTACTTTGCATTGTCCATTTTTCCCTGTATGCTCTGCGAGTGTCCATTTTTTTGCTGAAAGTGGTCATCCCAGATGGCTACTTTTAATTTATTTTATTTTAAAAGTTATTTCTTTCACCAACTAAAGTAGCCACTGTCCCAGAGGACCATAGGCAGGGTCTCCCCTTTGAGAACTGACTGGTGGTGATTTAACCTGAGGGGCACCATACCTCAGGCGTGGGGCAAGGTTGAGTAGGCGGGGCCTTCATGAATAACCTCAGTCGGTATGGGAATTGAACCTGTGCTGTTGGCGTCACTCCGCATCATGAACCAGCTGTCCAGCCCAACTGAGCTAACCGACTCCCATCATTTCACATCCAATCCACCAACCCCTCCTTCGGACGTCTAACGACGAGGGTTTTGACGACTGCGACATCTGTGCTGACACCAAGAGCCTCATATACAAGGCAGTAGTCCTCCCAATTCTCTGATACGGCTCAGAAACTTGGACTACCTACAAATGCCATCTCAAGGCCCCATTTATCAGGCAGCACGGTAGCATAGTTGTTAGCACAGTTGCTTCACAGCTCCAGGGTCCCAGGTTCGATACCCAGCTCTGGGTCTTCATTCTTCTCGTGTCTGCGTGGGCTTCCTCTGGGTGCTCCGGTTTCTTCCCACAGTCCAAACATGTGTGGGTTAGGTGGATTGGCCATACTAAATTGTCCTTCGTGTCCAAATATAAAAAAAAGGTTTAGTGGGGGTTACGGGGATAGGGTAGATACGTGGGCTTGAGTGGGGTGCTCTTTGTAAGGGCCAGTGCAGACTCGATGGGCCGAATGGCCTCCTTTTGTGGGTAGCACAAGTGGCTAGCGAGTGCCAGGGTCCCAGGTTCGATTCCCTGCTGGGTCACTGTCAGTGTGGAGTCTGTACGTTCTCCCTGTGTCTGCATGGGTTTCCTCCGGGTCCTCCGGTTTCCTCCCACAGTCCAAAGATGTGCAGGTTAGGTGGAATGGCCATGATAAATTGCACTTAGTGTCCAAAAAGGTTAGGAGGGGTTATTTGGTTACGGGGATAGGGTGGAAGTGAGGGCTTAAGTGGGTCAGTGCAGACTTGATGAGCCGAATGGCCTCCTTCTGCACTGTATGTTCTATGTTCAATGCTGTCTGAGATGGATTCTCCACATCAGCTGGGAGGGCAGGTGTATTTTCATTAGTGTCCTTGAAGGAGCCAAGAGCACCAGCATCGAGGCCATGATCATCCAAACCAACTCCATTGGGCCATGTGCTTCGGATGTGAAGAGTCCTGACTGCCAAAGCAAATCTTTTTCGCCCAGCTCAAGGAAGGCTCCTGAACAAGAGGAGGACAAAGGAAGCGTTTCGGTGACACCCTGAAGGCTTACCTCAAGAAATGAATCATAGACACCAATGCCTGGGAGACCTTTGCTCAGAAGAGACCTACTTGAAGGATCCTCCTGATTGAAAGGCCACAATTTTTTGAGGACACACGACGGTGAGCAGGCCGAAAAAGGAGCCTGAGAAAGGATTTATCAGTGATCTAGAGTCCAAGGACCAATCCCACCTCCCAGAAATACCTGCCAAGTGTGCGGCCGAAGATGCGGCTCTAGGATCGGGCTCATCAGCCATGCAAGAACCCACAGGCCCATGGCCAGTGGCAGGGAGTTTCTTGGATGGCCTATCATACTCCTTAGCGAGTAATCGCCGAAGAGGATGATTACTAATTCATCAATATAGAAATTTGGTAAAGTATTTCAACTTAAAGGGTATAATGTCAATCATAACAAGAGTGTTTATAAACATTGCGGGTTAGGATCAATAGAGGGTACTTGAGAGACATTCATGCTTGAAGGGAAAGATAGTTAGGGCAGAGATGAGGAGAAATTTCTTCATGCAGAGAGTGGTCGATCTGTGGGATTCGTTACCACAGGAAGTAGTTGAGACCAAACCATTGCATGCTTTCAAGGAGTAGTTAGATATAGCACTTGGGGTGAAGGGGATCAAAGGATATGGGGGGAAAGCAGGATTAGGCTATTGAGTTGGATGATCAGTCATGATTCTAATGAATGGTGGAGCAGGCTCAATGGGCCGAATGGCCTCCTCCTGCTCCTATTTTCTACATTTATATAAATAAATACAATCTCTAGCAGCTGAGTCTGAACCCTGAAACTGTCAATCACAGGCTAGTGAAAGGAGCTGTTCTGTGAAATTGAATGGATGTGTAGCATTTCAAAGAATCCTGGGGATTTGAAGCCTTTTCGAGGGCTTTCTAGGAAGGCTCTGACACTTCAAAAAGCTGCAGTTTCAAAGGCAGAGGGAGCAAAGGTTAGGAAAGTGAAAGTGTTCCTGCATTGATTCTTCACTGAACTCCCTGGAGTGCTCATCAGCTGCCAGTACGAAGTCTTACAACACCAGGTTAAAGTCCAACAGGTTTGTTTTGATGTCACTAGCTTTCGGAGCGCTGCTCCTTCCTCAGGTGAATGAAGAGGTATGTTCCAGAAACACATATATAGACAAATTCAAAGATGCCAAACAATGCTTGGAATGCGACCATTAGCAGGTGATTAAATCTTTACAGATCCAGAGATGGGGTAACCCCAGGTCAAAGAGGTGTGAATTGTGTCAAGCCAGGACAGTTGGTAGGATTTTGCAGGCCAGATGGTGGGGGATGAATGTAATGCGACATGAATCCCAGGTCTCGGTTGAGGCCGCACTCATGCGTGCGGAACTTGGCTATAAGTTCCTGCTCGGCGATTCTGCGTTGTTGCGCGACCTGAAGGCCACCTTGGAGAACGTTTACCCGGAGATCAGAGGCTGAATGCCCTTGACTGCTGAAGTGTTCCCCGACTGGAAGGGAACATTCCTGCCAGGCAGAGCAGTTCAGGGCGAGGAGGCCACATCAGAGTTTAAAAAGTCTGACCAGGATGATGCTGTGAAACATGCCAAGGATGATCTTCAGGTTGCCCAGGACTGGAAGGGGTAGTCCAGACACGGGGCACTCATCCCAGGGGAGGGCCCCAGGTCAAGTCTTTATCGACAGTTCCCACCCAATCCCAGGACTTGTGGAACCTCCCCGCCCCTCTTCAGCCTGGATGTCCGACCTAGCAACATTCCTCAAATTAGAAAAAATTAAATTTTCAATACTGGGATCGGAGGAAGGCTTCCACAACATGTGGAGGCAATTCACCGGCCTGTTCCAAGACATGTTTGTAAACAACAACCAATAAGGGGGGGTGGGGGTAGGTTGGGAGGGGCGGGGGTAAGGGGGGGGGGGAGACCAGAACGGGACGGATAAACAGAACAAACAAAAGGGGAGGGGTGCAGGATGGCAGGGTGAGGGTAGAGGGGTCGAGGCAGGAGATGGGGTGGGGGTGGAGGCACCAACCAGGATGTAGGGCAAGCAACGCAGAGGAGCCAGAGGGGACCAAGGGCGAGGAGATACATGGATGCGACCACACGCCTGGGTGGCACCAAACCCTGGTATGTTTTAATACCTGAAAGTGACACATACAAAGTAAGTCTGACACGGAGGGGGTAGCCGATGACGGAAGACTCGAAGCCAGGGCTCCTATATCGGTATTTATACACAGGCTACCCTTGCATACATACCTATGTATGCCCCTATAGTTGTGTCTTCTTGTTTTTACATTCTTTGCTATTGCGTGTGTGTATATATATATGTAGATATCTCTATATTACTGCACAATGTTCCTTACAATATTACTATAAATGCAAACCAATACATTTTTAAAAATTAATTTAATTAAGTTACTAATCAAACAAAACTTGTCTAGATCGTGCCTATAAAGTATCCTTTCTTAATGGGAGGTAAGTCTTTGCTTCCACATTAATAATGGATATTATGGTGAAGGGGGGGTTCAGCGCTGATATCTCTTAATTAAATGAAAATCGCTTATTGTCACAAGTAGGCTTCAATGAAGTTACTGTGAAAAGCCCCTAGTCGCCACATTCCGGCACCTGTTCGGGGAGGCTGGTACGGGAATTGAACCGTGCTGCTGGCCTGCTTGGTCTGCTTTAACAGCCAGCGATTTAGCCCAGTGTGCTAAACCAGCCCCTAAAACTGAATCGTTAGCATGAGTAGTTTTACATAAGTTGTTTTATTAAGGATTGAGATGAATTATAGGACTGAGTAATCATTATTAACCATTAAACATGTATTTTTAGGACATAGCAGTAATAAGTACTCAAATGGGATTTAGGATAGCTCACTTGACCAAAAGGACATTACTTCTGATATCTGTTGTTCTGTTTCTCACAAACAGTCAGCAAGCTGCTGGGATTGTAAGCAGCTGTCAGGATGATGATCAATCATGTGCTGCTTGCGACTCTATTGGGTGAAGTTTAAACACTGCTTGCAACTCTATTGGATAAGTTTAAAAGAAGCAGCTTCAGGGATTGGATCGCGTTCAACTGGGGTGGGCTATTGATTTTTGAACGTTGTATAATTACTGAGCTCGGCTCTTTGTTCGGTAGAACAGGTCTTGGCCGATATGAAGTGAAATGAAATGAAAATCGCTTATTGTCACAAGTAGGCTTCAATGAAGTTACTGTGAAAAGCCCCTAGTCGCCACATTCCGGCGCCTGTACGGGGAGGCTGGTACGGGAATTGAACCGTGCTGCTGGCCTGCCTTGGTCTGCTTTAAAAGCCAGTGATTTAACCCAGTGTGCTAAACCAGCAGTCTGTTCTCTGTGTACACATAACAAGCTTGATTAAATAGCCATCTTGTCCAGGTTGTGGTGTTTTTGTTTCTCTCTGTACTGAGCTGAGCCACAGGGAATAACCCCACGTGAAAGCTGACTCAATACACAGGTCTTGAAACCGCTCCTACATTATTTGGCGCACTGCGAGCACGGGCGTACACAGGATTCTGGCAAAATGATCCACCTCCTAAATACGGGTGAGTACATTTCAATTTACCACCCAGTAGATAGAGGAGTTACGGATCAGGCGGTCGGATCCATAAATTGTGCGAAAGTTGCGAGTAGGTAGCGGTGGACGCACACAACACTGAGAACGCGCTAATGTTGGGTGGGCAAAGACGGATTATTGTGCCACGCCGATGAGCAGAGCAGGATAAACCGCCGCGCGTTAGAAAGATTGGAAAGATCCGGCCCCACGACGATTCGATGGAGGCCAAAACAGGGAACCCCAGAGAGGCTCAGAGTAACTGACCAGTCAGACAAAGCTGGTGTCATTATTCTGAGGTTGTATGTGTAACAGGATTTGAAACCCCACTGCTTAGAGCAGCTGTGGATAAAAGGCGAAGTACAAAGAAATGACAAAGATACATGAATTGGAGCACAAAAGTTAACTGTTTTAGCATGCTATTGATTGGTTTTTAAATTGCCCCGAAACATGTGTTTAAATTACTTGATACAAGATTAAATTGTGGATGTATGGGAATTCAATAACGCAAGTTAAAAGTAGAAATTCTAAGCATGCATCACCCCTGTGAGGGAACAAAGGTTTGGGTGAAATGCTTTTGAGATTTAAATTTACTAAAGGGTTGGTGATGCCTATGAAATCAGGTGTTGAGGATTGGATTAAATGGAAAAAAGAAAGATTCTGGGAATTTTAATCCGGACATAAATTCACACATGTAAGAACGAGGCCATTTTAATTTAACAAGATTGCTTGGAGTTTGAGATATCTGAATTGATTATGTCTGATCCTGTATTGGATTGATTTTGTGTTAAACCTTTGGGTCAGATTGAAAAATAATTATTCCTGACGCAATTGATATTGGTCGGAAGAAAGGAAACAAAGTTTGAGGGACCAAAAATGGGTGTAGATTAGAGGTTGCTAAAAATCCCTCCTCGTGTTTCTGGTTAAGTCAAACAAAGGAGGGTGGTGCCTGTTTTGGCCTCCATCGAATCGTCGTGGGGCCGGATCTTTCCAATCTTTTTAACGCGCGGCGGTTTATCCTGCTCTGCTCATTGGCGTGGCACAATAATCCGTCTTTGCCCACCCAACATTAGCGCGTTCTCAGTGTTGTGTGGGTCCACCGCTACCTACTCGCAATTTATGGATCCGACCACCTGATCCGTAACTCCTCTATCTACTGGGTGGTAAATTATACCCCGCCTCTCTTCAAACAGCAGATAATTAACCTTTGCCTGTTAACAGCTGAAGGTGTTTTTTTTACAGGCATTAGGAATTTAAATTTTGAATTGACATCTGAAGAGGTTTTCTTTCAACAGGAATTGCGAATTTTAATATTGACTTGTCGGAATGGAACTTTTGTGTTTTACTTTTTAGGTAACTGCCAGTGGAACAAGATTTGCAGTAGCTTCGAGGATTTGAGAATTTCTAAGTGATTTTCAGTAGTACAGCAATAGCCGACATGACTTAAAATCTAGTGGAGGGGTAAGCAACCCTTGTGAAACCACTACAAGATTTAGCAAAGGGGGGAGGGCTAGCAAAGACTGAGTAGAGTGCGGGGAGGAGATGCAGACTTTTCCAATCTACACAAGTAATGGTGAAGGGGGCCACCTGGGGTGGCTGGGCCTCAGTAAGCCATTCCACATCTTCTGCCAGGAGGGCTAGTGGAATGTAGGCCAACGTTGTAGCCCAGAGGCATGGGGATGAATTAAGACTAGTGGGATATTACTCTGCCCAAATGGATGCGGTAGCCACAGGCATGCACCAATGTGTGCGGGTTTAGGCGTGCGCTTCATGGGCAATAAATGCATCAGAACCCATCGCCCTGATGGGTAAGATAATCCTCCATAGCTCTCATACTATTGTTCAATTCTTAGAAGCTGGAAGACTGCAGGGTGTCTCGAGTAGTAGACGCTCAAAGTGCGAAGCTAATATTTTATCTGGGGACAGACATGTGTGAAATCTGTAAAGGTATGAGGGAAAATCCCGCGATAGGGTTAACAATACAAGGAACGGAGCATGAATGTGCTGTGGAAGTAGAGGAGGACACTAGTGGAGGCTTGGCAGAAGAACCACTGGTGGGAGAGGGAGTGAGCAACTTATATGTGGATGGAGCTAGGAAGTATAATGGAGTGGAGCCCCATGCAGCATGAGCTGTAGTGGATGCTGAAGGTGAGTTGATTTCAGGAGAACAGATCCCCGGGAACCACTCAGCACGAATAGCTGGATTAATAGCTCTAACGAAGGCCCTGGAATGGGGCAAGAGAAAACTAATCAATGTGTACACTGATAGTCGGGACGCTTCTGGCGTAGTTCATGCCTATATGACAGCTTAGAGTAGGCAAGGGTTTGTGACCTCCAGTGGAGGACACATACAGCATGAGAGTTTAATCAGGGACTTGATCCTGGCCGCCCGACAGCCCTTAGAAGTAGCCGTGGTTAAGGTCTAGGCCCATCGGAGAAATGAGAATTATGCGCAGCAGGTAACGGTTTGATCTGATCAGGCTGCGAGAGACCTATTAGAGCAGGAACGGGTGGGGATGCAGACTCCAGGAATAGCAGCCGTGAAGGCCGCAGGCAATCCTGATATTGATGTAAGGCAGGTGCAAGAACAAGCACTAGTGGAGGAAAAGGGGGGGTGGAGAAATAACGGGAGACGGATAGGCCATGATGGAATATGGAGGAGAGAGGGAAAGATAATTGCCTCCGAGGCCGTGCAACAATCCCTGTGGGACATATACCACGGACAAGTGCACACAGGGAGAGACAATATGATCAAACTATTAAAGGAATGATGGAAGGGAATGGACAGGGATGTGGCCAAATTCTGCGAGCGATGCATACAGTGCACCCTGGTGGAACCAGGCCGTCCCTGCAAGATAAATGGGAAGTCAGCCCCCAGCCCAAGGGACCAGGGGGAAATTTGCAACTAGATTTTACTGGGCCTTTGCCTCAGGTACAGGGTAGAACATACTGTTTGGTGATTGTAGATCAATTCACCCGGTGGAGGAAGCATTCACGTGTCAGGATGCCACTACTAGTACCTGCCGTTGATATTGGCTAATTAAATAATATCGTGGGGGGGTGTGCCACTTCAACTGGATTCTGACCAAGGGGCCCATTTCATGGGGAATGTCATGAGGGAGGCTTGTGGGGTTTTTGGCATCCAGCAAAGATTCACATTCCACATCATCCTCCAAGCTTGGGAATGGTAGAGCGGATGAACCAATCCTTGAAAATAGCCTGGCCAAAGCTATATTGCAGGAAGGGAATAATTGGGTACGGGCCCTGCCTGCAAAATTGTTGTGACAAAGCCATTCCCGTCTGGGGAACGGGTCTAACCCCTTTTGAGTTAATGACAGGAAGAGCAATGCGCCTCCCGGAGGAGCTGATAACTGGAGGAGCGGAACTTGACATAAGCAAACAACACTGTACTCCAATGCATGCAAGATCTGATGAACCACCTGCATGCCCTTAAGAGTTAGGTAATTGCACAGCAACAACATAGAGATTGGACCAAACTGACTGGAAAGGATACCCCAGAACTACCGACACCAGCGGATAGGGTCATGGTCAAACTCATGACAGGTAAAAAGGGACCAGGGGTTTGATGGAAGGGACCCTATGCAGTGATCATCGCTGGACAAATATGTGCCTTAATAGATGTGAAACCCAGTCCGCGGTGACGGCACTGGATGCAGTTGAAATCATACCCTCATGAGTCGTCCCAGAGTCACAAGGATTGAGAGAACCCTCCGGGAGCAGAGGGTAGCCATGGCATTGCCAGCTACGGCACTTGTAATGGGACTTATCTGGATTTGTAAATGGGTCACCAGAGTGGCTCAGGATATGGGACTAAGGCACGGAGAGGATGTATACGAGGAAGGAGTGGCGATGATGTGAATGATATAATACTAATTGAGCACCGGAAGGTGTTTGTTTATTCTTACAGGATTCTGGTGCAAGCACACCTCTGGATCCCATCTCATCTCTGGTTGCAATCATCAAGATCGACCACCTCGCCAGATACACGGAAGGAGCCGGACATTGCTAAAGTCAAGTCCAATGATCGCATGTATACTAATGTCAGGCGGGTGCGTCGGGATGCTGTTAATGTTATGAGAGATGCATAGGGGAGGAGTGGTATAGGTTTTTATTCTGATGACACTCAGGATGTATGCACAAACAGGGCTCTAAGGGCACTATTCTCCCCCTCCCCCACGCCGGGTTGGAGAATCGCCGGGGCGCCGCGCGAATCGCGCCACGCCGCCACGACCCTGGCAAGCGATTCTCCCACCTCCCGAAACCAGCGGCGCGTGATTCGCACCGGGCCGCTCGGAGAACCGGCGAGCGGCGATTCTCCGGCCGGATGGGCCGAGTGGCCGCTACGACACGAAAGGTTCCCGCCGGTGCCGTCCACCGCTGGTCGCTGCCGGCGGGAACTCTGCGGGAACGCTGGGGTGGCAGCCTATGGGGGGAGGGAGGGGGGCACCTTCACCCGGGTTGCCTCCAATGGGGTCTGGCCCGTGATCGGGGCCCACCGATCGGCGGGCCGGCCTCTCCTCCCCCCGGGCCGACCTCCTTCCGCGCGCGGCCCCAGAACACCGACTCCATGTTGGTGAGTGGCCGGCGTGCGTAAGACGGTCCCCACGCATGCGCAGGATGGTGCGGCCCAACTGCGCCTGCGCAGGACTGGGCTGCCCTAACTGCGCATGCGCGGGTTGGCACGGCGCCCATTTGATGCCGCGTAAGGACGCTGGAGCGGCATGAACCGCTCCAGTGCTGTGCTGGCCCTCTGTGGGGGCCAGAATAGGTCGTGGCCGGGCCCTGTTTGCGCCGTCGTGAAACGCCACGGCGTTCACAACGGCGCGAACACTTGGCCTCAATATCGGAGAATCACCCCTTATATGTCCCTGCGGGGCGGCTTATACGAATTACGTGCAATTCTGAAATACCTGGGCCCTATATCAGTTGGGATATAGGAAAGCTGGGACGCAGGACCTTTGCCCCCAGGCAGGATGACATTGTTTTTAAAATGACCGATCAGGGAACGCTACGTGCCATCGATGGCCCAAATCACCCGATTGTGAACTAGTAAGTTATGGGGGACCGTCTGGTAATTCACTGAATAGATTCCTGCCAGGCACCTAACCGTACTGACAATCATGAGATGATATGTGATAGATTAACAGCTTTGTATTGGGGAAGTGAGGTAGGCAGCCAGTCAGCGCAGGAGTCCGAGAATCGGGTGGGATATTGTAGGAAGCAAGGACTCCACAGGCTATGGGTGGGGACCAGGCCGAAGCCTACCACCACCACCACTGTGACACTGGTGAGCTCTGGCTCGATTACAACCATGAATCCAAGGACAACCTCCAAGCCCGAATGTGATGAGCATATCACTAGCCACACTGTGGGACACGGGTTAGTTCTGACCCTCACTGATGAATCAGTGACGATGATGAACCAGTGACGATAGTATCAGGATATGGACATGTAAGAGTTATGATTGATGTCGCCAATCTACACTTACCAGTCTATTGCTGTGGCCTAGGA
This sequence comes from Scyliorhinus torazame, assembly GCF_047496885.1. NCBI lineage: Eukaryota > Metazoa > Chordata > Chondrichthyes > Carcharhiniformes > Scyliorhinidae > Scyliorhinus > Scyliorhinus torazame. The sequence continues at coordinate 167,756,120 of NC_092708.1, read as the reverse complement.
TTGTTTGTAGCCTTGGGAGAGGGGGATTTTGCTGGAAAATACAAAAGCGACAATAGAGAGACATAGTGGAACTGAACGCCCTTGACATTGCGGAGATAAGTGAAGGGATTGAGGTTATGAAAGGGCAATTGAGAGCTGCGGTTCAGGACATATACCAGGATGCCAAAACGCTACAGCCCTTAGCCAGCAAGTGAATCAGCTTGTGTGGAAGGCACTTAAACAGTTGTAGCCATATCAGACAACAATTAATGAGTTACGTCGTATAACAACTATACCAAGCGAGGCATTGTGTGTGAATTGCCTGGGCATAATGTTGTCCTAACCAATTTATCTGAGTCTATTACCATTGGCCGACATGAACTGACTCCATACAGGGATGTGTCCATCGTGGACGCGGATGACCTCGAGCGAACTGACGATGACCAGCGGATTCACCGATATGGCCAGAAGGGACTTTCATGCATCCCGCGTTTGCAGGCTGATTGGGAAGGACTTCGGGAGGCGGCAACGCCAATTGACCACCTCTGGAGCAAGGAGCGGGAGCTCATCCAGACTCACGCTGAGAAGGCTGCGGAACTGTTTCAGTACACAGAACTTTTTCTCTACAATATGGAATTGGGGACTGAATGCCAATACCCATCCATGGATACGTATTATTTTGCACGTTGTTGTACTTTTGCGGCTGTTTATATTGTTCGTCTTTTTTATTATGCCCTGTTGCCTCAGACGCTGCATTAGGAAATGGCAGACAGACTGTCACTCCTTAGTTACAGGGGAACTCTGTTGCAGCTCTTACCTGTTGAATATTCCACACATCAGCCGGACTCCAGTAAATTCAGTATGTCTCTTTAATGGCCTATTCTTGGGCTAGCCAAGGGCCAAAAGAGGGGATTGAAGGGGAGGGTTCAGTGATGATATCTCTTAAAACTGAATCGTTAGCATGAGTAGTTTTACATAAGTTGTTTTATTAAGGATTGAGATGAATTATAGGACTGAGTAATCATTATTAACCATTAAACATGTATTTTTAGGACATAGCAGTAATAAGTACTCAAATGGGATTTAGGATAGCTCACTTGACCAAAAGGACATTACTTCTGATATCTGTTGTTCTGTTTCTCACAAACAGTCAGCAAGCTGCTGGGATTGTAAGCAGCTGTCAGGATGATGATCAATCATGTGCTGCTTGCGACTCTATTGGATAAGTTTAAAAGAAGCAGCTTCAGGAATTGGATCGTGTTCAACTGGGGTGGGCTATTGATTTTTGAACATTGTATAATTACTGTGCTCGGCTCTTTGTTCGGTAGAACAGGTCTTGGCTGATATCCAGTCTGTTCTCCGTGTACATGTAACAAGCTTGATTAAATAGCCATCTTGTCCAGGTTGTGGTGTTTTTGTTTCTCTCTGTACTGAGCTGAGCCACAGGGAATAACCCCACGTGGAAGCTGACTCAATACACAGGTCTTGAAACCGCTCCTACATATGGCGATTGTGGAGCACCTTCTCCAGGAGATTGGTAATAGCTCACCACCACTGAGCAACTAGGCACAATAATTGATTTAGCCTTGCCCAGGGTCACCTACATCTTAAGAACAAAATAAGGCAAAAGATACCAAAGGAAGGAGAGAAAGGAGGAAACTGGCAAGGGGAAAATAATAAAAATATGCATACAGCATATACATAGAGATTATATGCAGTATGCAGTATCTGGGTTTTATTGAGTCTCATTGGAGCCATAAATGGCCTATGACATTAGCAATTTCTCCTCTCTTCTAATGGTCTCATCAGGTTTCCTTTTATGCATCAAAAATCTTCATTAATGATTGACTTTTGGCAGCGAGCTATTACAAGCACACACTGTATCCATGATGCATGTAATTTGAACCATTACTTTCTTTCCTAAGTGGCCCAGATGGATGTGGCTTTTTAAAACTAAATTAGTATTGATTACATCACAATTAAAGTCTATCACAACAATCCACAGCTGCAATCAATAACGAAACTACTCAGCAGATCACAAACCAGCTTTTTTTATTATTAGATTACTTCCTAAAATTCATCTGGAGACAGACAGGATTAACACATACATGAATCATTCCATCCATTTTAACATTACTGCTCACCCACCACTGTCAATAGAATGGTTATTTTGATGTTCATCATGTCTTTGTCAATTATGCAATCGTTATTATGCTTCAGAAACTTGAATTTCACCCCTCCTCCCAAGATGAATTAAATAATATGCGAATAAATTAATGCACGCAGCAGGCCAAAATGGACATAATGTAATGGTTTTTATTAGCCCATGGGGTTATGGGACCCCAAACCCATTTACCTAATCATCTGGTATACACAGTTGGAGAAAATACCAATAGACATCAATCTGGGTGGATTACCATGCATGTATGAGCCATGGATATGATAAACGATTCAAGAGTTGGATAGATCGCCATGTCGGAAAATGCTCTGTCATACAGGGTGAGTTATACTGCTATTGCGACAACTGGCATTAACCTAAATCACTACAACAAGCCTTTTTGAGGTCAAGTAGACTGGGAAGAGCTCGATGATGTGGCAGCGTTTTACTGATGTGGGTGGATATATCTATGCTTATTCAGACAGGCAAACTGGATACCAGTTTCAAGTTACCATCTTCAACCATTAGAGAGCCAAAGTGTGCATCAGCTAGAAATCAATAAACAAACATCTTTTACACAAGTTTTGTTGGGAAATATGAGTATTTATGAATAATTGTAGCACATGCCGGATGAGAAAGATGAATTCTATAGATGTCTCCAAGCAGCCATCATGATAGTACCACAGCAGGACTTGTTCTTCCCATTGAGGAATGTTATTGCTGAAGTAGAAGCCAACAGATCAAATCTGGCTAAGACCACTGGAGCAAAGGGACTCATTGTAGCGCACAATGACTTACGAGAGAGACGAGAAGTGATGAAGTCGATTCAGGCTTTATTAAGCGAGACTTGTCCCCAGCAGTTCAGCAACAGAATGAAGCGGCGGGGAGAAGCTCGGGTTCTTATACTCCGCCTTCAGCGCGGAGCCAGGAGTCAGCAGCCAACCAGGACCCAGCATCTGTCAGCCAATAGCATCACGGCTTCACAGTCCCACATGACCCCTAATACATACCACCACATTCACCCCTTGTTAAAAAGGAACCCGGCGGGGTGGTGGTTCGCATGGTGGTAGGGGTTTACAAGGCTGGCCCTGGAAGGGAAATTTCGGACATGTTACTACAGTTTTAGCCCTACACTGGGCTATGTACAAGTTTGTGAAAACTATTTACAATATTAGCAAGAATTTTTTTTTTTGTTACAATACAACAACATTCTTGGTGTCACGCGGATGCCACGAGTCGAGCGGGGGGTCTGGTCTTCCTCGTCGATCGCCTCAGCCCCAGTGGTGGTGCAGGTGCTTGTTCAGGTGTTGTCGTCTCCGGGAGCGTTTCAGTGTTTGTTCCTGTTTTACTCCTGGGCGGGGACGGGAGGAGGACCGATCCCCCCGGGAAGGGGGCGGTCGCGGGGTGCGCCGGTGGCAGGGAGGGGATGATCAGTGTCGGGGGGTGTGTGTGTGTTGCCAGCGGGCGCCAGGTCCCGCAGGGAGACCGTGTCCTGTCGGCCGTCGGGGTATGCCACGTAGGCGTACTGCGGGTTCGCATGGAGAAGGTGAACCCTCTCGACCAACGGGTCCGATTTGTGCGCCCGCACATGTTCCCGGAGCAAGATGGGTCCTGGGGCCGCCAGCCAGGTCAGCAGCGACGTTCCGGAGGAGGACTTCCTGGGGAAGACAAGGAGGCGCTCATGAGGCGTTTGGTTAGTGGTGGTACACAGCAGCGACCGGATGGAGTGGAGAGCATCCGGGAGGACCTCCTGCCACCGGGAAACTGGGAGATCCCTGGACCGTAGGGCCAGCAGGACGGTCTTCCAGACCGTGCCGTTCTCCCTCTCTACTTGCCCGTTCCCCCGGGGGTTGTAGCTGGTCGTCCTGCTCAAGGCTATGCCCTTGCTGAGCAGGAACTGGCGCAGCTCGTCACTCATGAAGGAGGACCCCCTGTCGCTATGGATATACGCGGGGCAACCGAACAATGTGAATATGGTGCCAAGGGCTTTAATGACTGTGGCCGCTGTCATGTCGGGGCAGGGGATGGCGAAGGGGAAACGAGAGTACTCGTCCACCACATTCAGGAAGTATGCGTTGCAGTCAGTGGAGGGGAGGGGCCCTTTGAAATCCAAACTGAGGCGTTCAAAGGGGTGGGAAGCCTTGATCAGGTGCGCTCTATGCGGCCTGAAAAAGTGCGGTTTGCACTCTGCGCAGATGTGGCAGTTCCTGGTGACTGTACGGACCTCCTCCACAGAGTAGGGGAGGATGCGGGACTTTACGAAATGGTAGAATCGAGTGACCCCCGGGTGGCAGAGGTCCTCGTGGAGGGCTTGGAGGTGGTCTATTTGTGCGTTGGCACATGTGCCGCGGGATAGGGCATCGGACGGCTTGTTCAGTTTTCCGGGACGGTACAAGATCTCATAGTTGAAGGTGGAGAGCTCGATCCTCCACCTTAAGATCTTGTCATTTTTAATTTTGCCCCGCTGTGCATTATCGAACATGAAGGCTAACGACCGTTGGTCAGTGAGGAGAGTGAATCTCCTGCCAGCCAGGTAATGCCTCCAATGTCGCACAGCTTCCACTATGGCTTGGGCTTCCTTTTCCACTGAGGAGTGGCGGATTTCTGAGGCGTGGAGGGTCCGGGAGAAAAAGGCCACGGGTCTGCCCGCTTGGTTAAGGGTGGCCGCCAGAGCTACGTCGGATGCGTCGCTCTCGACCTGGAAAGGGAGGGACTCGTCGATGGCACGCATTGTGGCCTTTGCGATATCCGCTTTGATGCGGCCGAAGGCCTGGCGAGCCTCAGTCGACTGGGGGGAGGTAGTGGACTGTATTAGCGGGCGGGCCTTGTCTGCATACTGGGGGACCCACTGGGCGTAATATGAAAAGAAACCCAGGCAACGTTTCAGGGCTTTGGAGCAGTGGGGGAGGGGAAATTCCATAAGGGGCAACATGCGTTTGGGGTCGGGGCCTATTATCCCATTGCGCACTACGTATCCCAGGATGGCCAACCGGTTTGTGCTAAAAACGCACTTTTCCTCGTTGTATGTGAGGTTCAGGGCGTTAGCGGTCTGGAGGAATTTTTGGAGGTTGGCGTCGTGGTCCTGCTGATCGTGGCCGCAGATGGTTACGTTGTCGAGATACGGGAACGTGGCCTGCAACCTGTGCTGGTCAACCATTCGGTCCATCTCCCGTTGGAAGGCCGAGACCCCGTTTGTGACACCAAATGGGACCCTTAGGAAGTGGTATAGACGCCCGTCTGCCTCGAAGGCTGTGTACTTGCGGTCACCTGGGGGGATGGGGAGCTGGTGGTAGGCGGACTTGAGGTCCACGGTGGAGAAAACCTTATACTGGGCAATCCGATTTACCATGTCGGATATGCGGGGGAGAGGGTACGCATCTAGCTGTGTGTACCTGTTGATGGTCTGACTATAGTCTAAGACCATCCTTTGCTTCTCCCCGGTCTTTACTCCTACCACCTGGGCTCTCCAGGGACTATTGCTGGCCTGGATTATGCCTTCCTTCAGCAACCGCTGGACTTCAGACCGAATAAATATCCGGCCCTGGGCGCTGTACCGTCTGCTCCTAGTGGCAACGGGTTTGCAATCCGGGGTGAGGTTTGCAAACAAGGACGGCGGTTCAACCTTGAGAGTAGCGAGGCCGCAGATAGTGAGTGGGGGTATTGGGCCGCCAAATTGAAATGTTAGGCTCTGCAGGTTACACTGGAAATCTAATCCCAGTAATGTGGGCGCGCAGAGTTAGGGAAGGACGTAGAGCCTGTAGTTCTTAAACTCCCTCCCTTGCACCGTTAGGTTCGCGATGCAGAACCCTTTGATCTCTACGGAGTGGGATCCTGCAGCTCGGGAAATCTTTTACGTGCTTGGATAGATGGTCAGAAAACAGCGTCTTACCGTGTCTGGGTGAATAAAACTTTCAGTGCTCCCGGAGTCGATCAGGCATGGTGTCTCGTGTCCTTTGATCAGCACCGTTGTTGTCGTCGTCTGGAGCGTCCAGGGCCGTGATTGATCCAGTGTCACCGAAGCCAGTCGTGGTAGTAGTGTCGCGGCGTCTTCTTCGGACCCCGTGGAGCCGTCGATGCTGGGGTCCTTTGTTGTCAACCAAGATGGCCGCCCCCATGAATCGCACGCGGCCGGGGGTGGACAAAATGGCCGCTCCCATGGATCGCACGTGGTCGGGGGTGGACAAAATGGCCGCCCCATGAATCGCACGTTGCTGGGGGGTCACAAGATGGCGGCGCCCATCCTCCCCTCGTGGTGCCCGGGACCCAAAATGGCGGCACCCGCGGGTCGCACATGGGGCGCTGGGGGGGTTGGGGAGTGTTTGGGATAAGCTGGGCTCGTTCTTCTCCGGGGATTGCGGCGACCCCCCGGGACCGGCACACTGCCGTGTAATGGCCCTTCTTGCCGCAGCTTTTACAAATAGCTGGGCGGGCCGGGCAGCGCTGCTGGGGGTGTTTCGCTTGCCCGCAGAAATAGCAGCGGGCCCCGCCGGGATGGTCTGGCGCTTTAACCGCGCAAGCCTGCGAGGGGGGGGGGTTTGTCGCGACGGGGGTCCACGGAGCCCAAGGGGCTGCCGTGCGGTCGGGGCCGTAGGCGCGGGCGTTTTGCGAGGCCACATCTAGGGAAGCTGCAAGGGCCCGTGCCTCTGAGAGTCCTAGCGACTCTCTTTCTAAAAGTCTTTGGCGGATTTGGGGAGAGTTCATACCTGCCACAAAAGCATCGCGAATTAGCATGTCCGTGTGTTCGATCGCGTTCACCGGCGGGCAGCTGCAGCCCCGTCCCAAAATTAGCAGCGCGGCGTAGAATTCTTCTAGCGATTCTCCGGGACTTTGCCGTCTCGTCGCGAGTTGGTGGCGCGCGTAGACCTGGTTAACGGGCCGAACGTAGATGTCCTTCAGTAATGCGAGCGCCATCGGGAAATCCTCTGCATCTTCTATGAGAGGGTAAATTTCCAGGCTTACCCTCGAATGCAGGACCTGCATTTTCTGGTCTTCTGTGATCCGGCCGGGGGCCGTTCGGAGGTAGCCTTCAAAACATGCTTGCCAGTGTTTAAATACTGCTGCCGAGTTCGCTGCGTGGGGGCTGATCCGCAGGCATTCCGGGGCGATCCGGAGCTCCATAGTCTTTTAAGCTCGCTTAATAAATTGTAGCGCACAATGACTTACGAGAGAGACGAGAAGTGATGAAGTCGATTCAGGCTTTATTAAGCGAGACTTGTCCCCAGCAGTTCAGCAACAGAATGAAACGGCGGGGAGAAGCTCGGGTTCTTATACTCCGCCTTCAGGGCGGAGCCAGGAGTCAGCAGCCAACCAGGACCCGGGATCTGTCAGCCAATAGCATCACGGCTTCACAGTCCCACATGACCCCTAATACATACCACCACACTCAGTGAACACAATTACAATGGTGAATGACTTGTTAACGTCTATACTGTTCATGGCCTCAAGATATGGAGGAACCATCTTTCCCAGAATAGTCACCATGGATACACATGATACAACAATGATGGAACTACCAAAAAATAGCCCACAATATGACCATATACTATTCGGGTCTTCAGAAACATTAAGAGTCACAACTCTGATCACTTACGTTTTGTAATTTATGCAGTTTCCGAGAATTCTGATCTCCCCTTAGCAGCACGGAGCTCAAGTAGTATTAGTAAAAGATTGGCCCAGATCTTTCGCGAAGGGGCAATCATTGTAGGATTGCCACTTCACTTGAACTTTCCAATGCCCCGACAGTGCTCTGCATTTATGGATGGGTCTTCCGAGGCTGGTTTCTTCAGAAATGCAGAGCCTATAGCCCCATGAAGAACTCCACTGCAGTATTGTAGCATCAGAGGATAGGCAAGCCTCAACCCCTTTTTGTGGCATTAACTGCTGTAAGGTAAGTTTAAATGTACAGTGTGAATGTTAGTGAATGGATGAGTGGATGAATGAGTGAATGGGTAGGTGGGTCAGGTGAGTAAGTGGGGTGGGCAGAACCGTGGTGCAGTGGTTAGCACTGCTGCCTCACGGTGCCGAGGTCCCAGGTTCGATCCATCTCTGGTTCACTGTCCGTGTGGAGTTTGCACCTTCTCCCCGTGTTTGCGTGGGTTTTGCCGCCACAACCCAAAGATGTGCAGGGTAGGTGGATTGGCCACGCTAAATTGACCCTTAATTGGAAAAAAGAATGAATTGGGCACTCTAAATTTATTTTTAAAAAGGTGAGCAAGTGGGTAGGGTAGCTGAGTTAAGTGGGTAGGATGGCAATTGGGTCAGATGGTAGGTGGGTTGGGTGGCGGATGGGTAGGATGGTAGGTGGGCAGGGTGCCAAGTATGTGATGTGGCAGATGGATATGATGGTAGATGGGTCTCCTGTGTGCCACTGTTTGTCGATGCACCACTTGTCAATGTACTCTATTGATTATTCTTTTTTTGTCTACTATGTACATACTGTGTGCGTCCCTTTGGCTGCAGAAAAATACTTTTCACTGTACTTCTGTATATATGTGACATTAAATCAAATCAAATCAGAATTGCCCCAATGCCATATGGAGACGCGTCGCAAGTGAGCACCAACTCTTTCCTGGGGTCATAGTGTGCCAAGACATTTTCTGAGGAGAGCTGTTGTTTGATCTTCTTGACCATTCCCAGGCTTGCCCCTTTTTTAGTAATTGGTGTATTGGTTCCAAGATGGAAGCCCTGTTCTGTATGAACTTTCCATAGTACATCACCAGTCCTAAAAAGGATCTTAACTTCTGGTTTGTGGTGGGGGCTGAGGCATCTTTTATCGCCATCACCCGATCCTCCAAACGATGTCGTCGTGATTTGTCAATCTTGTACCCCAGATAACTTTCTTGAGGTGCTAGAAAAACACATTTCTCCCTCTTTAGGCGCCTGCTGCTGAAAACCTCCTAAGGACTTCCTCAGGTTTTGCAGGTGTTCTGCTCTTGTTTTTCCCTTAATGAGGATGTCGTCCAGGTAAATGATGACCTGTGGTAACCCTTGTAATATATTCTCCATTGTCCTCTGGAATATCGCACAGGCTGATGATACCCCGAAGGGTAATCTTGTGTACTGAAAAGGGTGTTGATCGTTGAGAATTTTTGTGACTCTTCGTCCAGCTCCAGCTGTAGATAAGCATGGCTCATGTCCAGCTTTGAGACATTTGTCCAGTTGTGAGTAGCGATTAATCGTTTGTTTGAAGTCTCCACAAAGGCGCACCGAGCCGTCCGGCTTAAGAATAGGTACCACGGGTGCTGCCCATTCTGCAAACTGGACCGGTTTTATTATTCCTTCACGCTCCAATCTCTTGATTTCCATATCGACTTTCTCCCTTAACGCGAAGGGTACCGGTCGAGCCTTGTACAATTTTGGGACTGCCTCTGGATCTACGTGTAATGTCGCCTTTGCTCCCTTTATTGTTCTGGGCCCTTCTCGGAAAATCTCTGGGTATCGGCACAGGACTTCGCTCAGGCGACCATAAGTAGCTGGAAAATGTTTACCCAATCCAGCTGGATCTCTTTTAGCCAGTTTCGTCCCAATATGCTCAATCCCGAATATTCCACTCCCATTAAAGGCAGCCTAACCAGTTGCTCTCCATAAGCCACAGGTACATGTGTTGTGCCCAACACTCTCAGTGGTTCCCCTGTGTACGTCCTCAGTTTTGCCAAGGTCCTGGTTAGGGATAAGGGTTGGAGTCCAGTGTGAATTTTATTAAATACTGTTTCTCCTATTACTGATACGGCTGCTCCCGTGTCGACATCCATTCATATTGGACGTCCGATCAGCTATATGGTTAATTTAATGGGTAATCCAGTGGGATGGAACTGACCCAGGTTCAATATGCTGAGCTAGCTAGAACAACTGTATAAAAGCTATGGTTGGAATAGTATCCTCAGATTACATCTATTCCCGGTCACTATTAGACTTCTGACAGCCAGTTGGTGAAATAGGAGACCAGAAGCCAATTTTCACTCAGTTGTAAATTTCTTCGCACAGTGAAATACTATAATTGTATAACTAATAACTCTATTCTCCCAACAGTGACAATAAGTGTCTCTTTAGATTCTTTTGAGTACACAAATATAAAAACAAGCTAATTAACAAATTGACAGCTCCTTAAAGGGAGTGTTTCTTTATATGTGCTGAAGGAATCATCCACTCAATGCCTTCCACATAGACTTAACCATAATTTACACAATTAACAATTACAAGTCAAGGATGTCTGCTATAAAATGCATATGCACGTCATGTCAGATCAAGACATGAATGAGTTTAACAGTAATGTCCTGTCATGTGAGAGTGTCTTTAAGACATGGATGTTTAAGCAATGTACCTTTAAGAAAACAGTGATGTCAGAGAGTGGGTGGAGCTGGGCTTAAGATCAGCCATTTTGCAGTTTGCAGTTTCAGTTTGAAAAAGCAGCTTGTGTGTGTCTGTGTGTTTCCAGAGAGCTGCAGTTTGGAGGAAATGAGCTTGGGGAGTGTCTGTGTTTTGCAGTGAGCTGGATTTACTGTGATGTCTGCCATGAAAGACTATCTCTGGATCATGTGGGTGATTTAAACTCATAATAGTAAAGCCTTTAACCTGATGTGATTCTGTTTAAAGGTGTTAAGTCTCTTGGAAGTTTGAAGGAACATTTTGAGGAATTATTTACTGTTGCAATATTTTCGGAGTTATCTTTGAAGTAAGGGTTGTTAAGAGATCCAATGTTTATTTAAGATGTAAAGTTGAGTTCATGGAATAAACATTGTTTTGTGTTTAAAAACCCACGTGTCCATAATTGTAATCTCACACCTAGGGAACAAGCCGTGTGCTAGGAAAAACAACAAATATATTAAAGGGGGAGGTTGGTTGAACTCCATGATACATTTTGGAGTTCTGAAAACGCCTCGCCTATAACAATTGGGGGCTCATCCGCGATAAAAGTCTATCCATTGGATTGGCTTTTGTGAACTTAAAGGCAGTGAAGGATTGTTGCTTTTCCTGTGTGGTATTTTAGTTTAAGTGGGGAGTGTGTTGTGGACAATGGCTCTTTCAGAGACTCAGAAGTTTTTGGGGGTGGAGACTGTCACATGCAGTACTTTACGGACAGAGATGAAAAGCAGACTGTTGGGTCTGGCAAAAACATTGCAGTTAACATTACCTGACAAAATGCGAAAAGATTCGGTAATTATGGCGGTGGTTAAGCTTTTAAAGTTGCCTGAGATAGAGTTTGATTCATGGGAAATGGCAAAAATTCAGTTGCAAATTAAACAAATGGAACATGAGAAAGAATTAAAGCAGCTGGAATATGAACGAGATAGAGAGGAAAAAGAAAAGGAGAGAGAAGAAAGAAAAAAGAAAGAGATAGAGAGGAAAGGGAAAAAGAGAGAGAGTTTGAACTTCGGAAAATGGCTCTGAAACATGAAAATCGGTTAAAATTGGCAGACGCAAAGGGACACATACAGTTGGAGGAGATGGATGAAGATAATGAATCAGAGTGTCATAGTCAAAGACGTGGTGGGGATCTATTTAAATATGTCCAAGCATTGCCAAGGTTTGACGAGAAGGAGGTAGAAGCCTTTTTCATTTCATTTGAGAAGGTAGCTAAACAAATGCAATAGCCACAGGACATGTGGGTATTACTGATTCAAACAAAGCTGGTAGGTAGGGCTAGTGAAGTGTTTGCATCACTACCGGAGGAGGTATCTGGAACGTATGAGGAGGTGAAGAAATCCATCTTCAGTGCATATGAGCTAGTGCCTGAAGCTTACAGACAAAGGTTTAGAAATTTGAGGAAAGGATTTGGTCAAACATACATGGAGTTTGAAAGGCTCAAACAGAGTAATTTTGATAGGTGGATAAGGGCTTTGAAAATAAGCCAAACGTATGAAGCTCTCAGAGAAATTATACTTTTGGAGGAGTTTAAAAATTCAATTCCTGATGTAGTGAGAACTCATGTGGAAGAACAGAGGGTTAAAACTGCGCGATTAGCAGCGGAAATGGCAGACGATTATGAATTAGTTCATAAATCAAAGATCGGTTTCCGACATCAGTTTCAGCAGGTGAGGGATCGAAACTGGGATCATGAGAAATACTCAAGTGGTAAAGGTAAAGGTGATCTGATGGGAAACAATAAAGAGAGTGTACCTCAGATTAAAAAAGAAATCCAGGAGGGTGGAAAAGAAATGAAAAGTTTCAGATGTTTTCACTGTAATAAACTAGGCCATGTAAAGTCACAGTGTTGGTGGTTGAAGAAAAACACTGGGAAGGCTGATGTGGTAAAACAGGATAAGACAGTGGGGTTTGTTAGAGTGGTAAAGGAAAGCCCAAGGGAAGCGAAGGAGATGCAAACGATTGTACAGCCTGTTCAAGAAGTAATTGTTAAGAAGGTGCCAGATGTATTTAAAGAATTTACTTGTGTGGGTAAAGTTTACTTATGTGGATCAGGAGGAGCAGGTAAAGAAGTCACAATTTTAAGAGATACAGGGGCTAGTCAATCTTAAATGGTAAGAGATGAGGAATTATGGAGTTTGGGAAGAATGTTGCCAGAATAGGTGATGATATGTGGAATTCAGGGTGAGAGGAGTAGAGTTTCATTATATAAGGTAAGGTTGGAAAGTCCAGTGAAGAGTGGTGAAGTGGTAGTAGGAGTAATAGATAAACTATCTTGTCCAGGAATACAGTTTATCTTGGGTAATGATATAGCTGGATCACAGATGGGAGTGATGCCTACTGTGGTTGATAAGCCAGTGGAAAATCAGACAACTGAAGGGTTGAAGGACGAATATCCTGGGAATTGTCCGGATTGTGTAGTAACAAGGTCGCAAAGTCACAGGTTAAGACAAGAGGAGAAATCAAAGAGTGAGAAGATGAAGTTGAAGTGCAATTATCAGAAACGATTTTTGATCAGATGGTTGAAAAAGAACAAGAACAGGTGGAGGATGAGGGGGATATTTTTAGTCCAGGAAAATTGGTGGAGTTACAACAGAAAGATGTAGAAATAAAATGGATATATCAGAAAGCATAAACGGAAGAGGAATCTGAGAGGATAGCAGAGTGTTATTACCGTAAAAATGATGTCTTGATGAGAAAATGGAGACCTGTACATATGCAGGCGGATGAAAAGTGGGCAGAAGTTCATCAAGTAGTATTTCCGGTAGGGTATAGAAAGGAGGTGTTGCGAGTTGCACATGAGGTACCAGTGGGAGGTCATTTGGGAATAAGGAAAACTCAAGCTAAAATCCAGAAACAGTTTTATTGGCCTGGACTACATAAAGATATAGTTAAATTTTGTCAATCATGTCACACATGTCAAGTGATAGGGAAACCTCAAGCAGTGATAAAAGTGGGAATCAATATCTTTTGACTATAATGAATGTGTCTACTAGGTTTCCAGAGGCCATTCCAGTACATAATATTGTAGCTAAAAGAGAGGCTGCTCTCCATCCCAGCAGGATCCGCCTTCGGGCGATCAACGAGGCGAAGGCTATGATATCTGCCTCCGCTCCCATTGAAACCATCTTGAAGTTGATGGGTTTTTTTTTTCTTGGGGGAGGTGTCATGTGAGAGCACCTTTAAGACATGGATGTTTAAGCAATGTACCTTTAAGAAAACAGTGATGTCAGAGAGTGGGTGGAGCTGGGCTTAAGATCAGCCATTTTGCAGTTTGCAGTTTCAGTTTGAAAAAGCAGCTTGTGAAAATGAAAATTGCTTATTGTCACAAGTAGGCTTCAATTAAGTTACTGTGAAAAGCCCCTAGTCGCCACATTCCGGCGCCTGTTCGGGGAGGCTGGTACGGGAATTGAACCGTGCTGCTGGCCTGCTTTAAAAGCCAGTGATTTAGCCCAGTGTGCTAAACCAGCCCCTAATGTGTGTGTCTGTGTGTGAGTCTGTATGTTTCCAGAGAACTGCAGTTTGGAGGAAAAGAGCTTGGGGAGTGTCTGTGTTTTGCAGTGAGCTGGATTTGCTGTGATGTCTGCCATGAAAGACTATCTCTGGATCATGTAGGTGATTTAAACTCATAATAGTAAAGCCTTTAACCTGATGTGATTCTGTTTAAAGGTGTTAAGTCTCTTGGAAGTTTGAAGGAACATTTTGAGGAATTATTTACTGTTGCAATATTTTCAGAGTTATCTTTGAAGTAAGGGGTGTTAAGAGATCCAATGTTTATTTGAGATGTTAAGTTGAGTTCATGGAATAAACATTGTTTTGTGTTTAAAAACCCACGTGTCCATAATTGTAATCCCACACCTAGGGAACAAGCCGTGTGCTAGGAAAAGCAACAAATACATTAAAGGGGGAGGTTGGTTGAACTCCATGATACATTTTGGGGTTCTGAAAATGCCTCGCCCATAACAGTCCGCATAGGGCATCACGGTGGCGCAGTGGTTAGCACTGGTGCCTCACTCCGCCGAGGACCAGGGTTCGATCCTGACACCGGGTCACTGTCTGTGTGGCGTTTGCACACTCTCCCCATGTCTGCATGGGTCTCATACCCACAACCCAAAAAGATGTGCAGGGTAGGTGAATTGGCCACGCTAAGAAATTGCCCCTAAATGTAGGGGGAAAAAGAATATGTCCGGATGGTAGAATGATCCCTAGACAAACACTATTTCCACATGAAGATTGGTCACTTGGAGAAAGTACCAAAAAGGAGCAGAAACTATGAAGCTGTATCTTTACACCTTCAGGACAGGAAGAGGGAACATTTGCAAAAAGAACACTTGCTGTCAACAGCAAATTAACATGCAGGAAAGCAAAAATGTTATTACTTTTAATTGCAGCATAGACACTGAATAAGTAGCCTGAGTGCCGATAGGCATTGAAATTACAGAACACATCTTATGAGGAAAGGATATTATTCTAACCGTAAAGACAACTAATAAAATAATTCATATGACTTGTCAAATGTTCCACGTCATCTTAGTCAAGTTTGGCAGAACATAACTGTTCCCCAAAGGTTCAGTTAGAAAACCCAGAAAATGTGCAAGATAAATTCTTGGATACTCTTCTCAGTACATTATACATACCTGATAAAGAGTGAATGCCTCATTCTCTGCATAAACAATGATCCACCAGCTAAACTGTACATTTCTAAACCACACATTACTGTGTTTTGTTAGCAGGTTGTTAACTGTGGCATGAAACAAGTTAAATTTTGTTTTCATTATAAGAAAGTTTCAAGTAACCAACTCTCAAATTATTTAGTATCTGTGCATGCTCACTGATTCTTTTATAGATATATTGTTTTTTTTAAAAAAAATGTTTATTAAAGGTTTTCATAAAATATCAATAACAAAATGAGAAAACGAAAAGTACAAAACACAATCTAGAAAAGCAACCCCCCATACACGCCCCCCCCCCCCGCACCCCCCTCCCCCCCCCCCCCGCCCGTACATAAATAATAAATTAACATTAACACCCCGACTTAACACAACAGGTATATACACTCCCTCAGACCCTTCAGTGTAAATAACAAAAACAAAAATCAAGTAAACTCGCCACCCCCCCCCCCCCCCCCCCCCCCCCCGAATTGCTGCTGCCCTTGACCAATGTCTACCATCCTGCCAGGAAGTCTAAGAACGGTTGCCATCGCCTAAAGAACCCTTGTACCGACCCTCTCAAGGCGAATTTCACCCTCTCCAATTTAATGAACCCTGCCACATCACTGATCCAGGATTCCACGCTTGGGCGCCTCGCATCTTTCTACTGAAGAAGAATCCTTCGCCGGGCTACCAGGGACGCAAAGGCCAGAATACCGGCCTCTTTCGCCTCCTGCACTCCCAGCTCCTCTGCCACCCCAAATATTGCGAGCCCCCAGCCCGGTTTGACCCTGGATCCTACCACCCTCGACACCGTCCTCGCTACGCCCTTCCAAAATTCCTCCAGTGCTGGGCACACCCAGAACATATGGGTGTGATTTGCTGGGCTCCCTGAGCACCTAACACACCTGTCCTCACCCCAAAGAACCGGCTCATCCTTGTCCCGGTCATGTGTGCCCTGTGCAGCACCTTAAACTGTATGAGGCTGAGCCTCGCGCACGATGAGGAAAAGTTCATCCTCCCCAGGGCATCTGCCCACGTCCTTTCCTCAATTTCCTCTCCTAACTCCTCCTCCCACTTACCTTTTACCTCCACCACCGAGGCTTCTTCCTCCTCCTGCATCACCTGGTAAGTTTCCGAGATCTTCCCCACTCCCACCCACCCCCCCCGAGAGCACCCTGTCCTGTACTGTGTGTGGCAGTAGCCGTGGGAATTCCACCACCTGCCGTCTGGCAAACGCCCTTACCTGTAAGTACCTGAAGGTGTTCCCCGGGGGAGCCCGTACTCACCCAGCTCACCCAGGTTCGCGAACTTCCCGTCCACAAACAGGTCCCCCAATGTTCGTATCCCTGCCCTGTGCTACCCCGAAAACCCTCCACCTGTTCTTCCTGGGACGAACCGGTGGTTCCCCCGTAGTGGGGTCCACGCCGAGGCCCCAACTCCCCCCCTGTGCCACCTCCACTGCCCCCAAATTTTGAGGGCCGCCACCATCATCGGGCTCGTGGTATACCTCCTTGGAGGGAGCGGCAGCGGCGCCGTTGCCAGCGCCCCCAGACTCGTACCCACACAAGTCGCCGTCTCCAGCCTCTTCCATGCAGGCCTCTCCATCACCCACTTGCGCACCATCATCGCATTGGCGGCCCAGTAGTACCCACAGAGGTTGGGCAGCGCCAGTCCCCCCCTATCTCTACTCCGCTCCAGAAACACCCTTCTCACCCTCGGAGTCCCTCGCGCCCACACAAACCCCATTATACTCCTGTTAACCCGCCTGAAAAAAGCCTTCGGGATAAACACGGGGAGGCACTGGAACAGGAACAAAAACCTTGGGAGCACCGTCATTTTGATTGACTGCACCCTACCCGCCAAGGACAGCGGCAATGCATCCCACCTCTTGAACTCCTCCTCCATTTGCTCCACCAGCCTTGTAAAATTAAGCCTTTGCAGGGCCCCCCAGCTCCTGGCCACCTGGACCCCCAAATACCTGAAGCTCCTCTCCGCCCTTTTTAGTGGGAGCTCGCCAATCCCCCTCTCCTGGTCCCCTGGATGAACTACGAACAGCTCGCTCTTCCCCATGTTGAGCTTGTACCCCAAAAAGTCCCCGAATTGCCTAAGAATCCTCATTACCTCCGGCATTCCTCCCACCGGGTCCGCCACATACAGCAGCAGGTCGTCCGCATAAAGCGACACCCTATGCTCCTCCCCACCCCGCACCAACCCCCTCCAGTTCCTTGACTCCCTCAGTGCCATAGCCAGGGGTTCAATCGCCAGTGCGAAGAGCAGGGGGGACAAGGGACACTCCTGTCTCGTCCCTCGGTGCAACCGAAAGTACTCGGACCTCCTCCTGTTTATGGCCACACTCGCCATTGGGACCTCATACAACAGCCTAACCCACCTGACAAATCCCTCCCCAAACCCGAACCTCTTCAGCACCTCCCTCAGGTACCCCCACTCTACCCTATCGAAGGCTTTCTCAGCGTCCATCGCCACCACTATCTCCGCCTCCCCTTCCCTCGCCGGCATCATGATAACGTTCAAAAGCCTCCGCACATTCGCGTTCAACTGTCTCCCCTTCACAAACCCCGTCTGGTCTTCATGGATGATCTGCAGCACATAATCCTCAATCCTCGTGGCGAAGACCTTCGCCAGCACCTTGGCATCTACATTTAGCAAGGAAATCGGTCTGTAAAACCCACATTGCAGGGGATCCTTGTCCCGCTTCAGGATCAAGGAGATCAGTGCCCGGGACATCGTCGGGGGCACCCCCCCCTCCCCTGCCTCACTAAAGGTCCTGAATGATGTGTTGGGTACTCTGCTACACAGACGAACCAACACGGTTGCGAATGGTACAACTCAGTTTTATTGCTAACATTTATTTACAGTGGTAAACTGGTTACTGAGGTTCGATCATAACCCTTGAATCTGTGGACCTATTCCTAATACTATCTTGTAGTGGCACTCAGCACATGGTGGATGTCTGAGTGGCTTGCTGTGAGCTCTGTGCCCTGAGCTGTCTCCTGCTGGAATGCTCAGGAAATGTTGTGGTCCCTGTTTTGTATTGTGTATGCTCTTGCCTGTGATTGGCTGTGCTGTTGTTGTGTGTGTGAACAATCCTTCCTCGGGCTCCTCTGCATACCTCCTGTCTACCCCCAACATCTCCCCCACCAGCCTCTCCTTCTCCCCCCCCGCTCCCTCCGCTCCTTGTGGGCCCTAATGGAGATCAGCTCTCCCCTCACCACTGCCTTAAGTGCCTCCCATACCATCCCCACTCGGACCTCCTCGTTGTCATTAGTCTCCAAGTACCTCTCTATACTTCCTCGGACCCGCTCGCTCACCTCCTCGTCCGCCAACAGCTCCACCTCCAAGCCCCACAGCGGGCACTGGTCCCTCTCCTCCCCCATCTCCAAGTCCACCCAATGCGGGGCGTGGTCCGAAATGGCTGTTGCCGAATACTCAGTATCCTCTACTCTCGCTATCAGCGCCCTACTCAAAATGAAAAAGTCGATTCGGGAATAAGCCTTATGGGCATGTGAGAAGATTGAAAATTCCCTAGCCCCCGGCCTTGCAATACTCCAAGGGTCCACCCCTCCCATCTGGTCCATAAACCCCCTCAGCAGTCTAGCCGCCGCCGGCTTCCTACCCGTCCTAGACCCGGAGCGATCCAGTACCGGATCCAGCACCGTGTTAAAATCTCCCCCCATTATCAGGCCCCCCACTTCCAAGTCTGGGATCCGACCCAACATACGCCGCATAAAACCCACATCGTCCCAGTTCGGGGCATAAACATTGACCAGTACCACCCTCTCTCCCTGCAACTTACCACTTACCATTATGTAGCTACCGCCATTATCTGCCACAATGCTCGACGCCTCGAATGACACCTTCTTTCCCACCAAGATCGCCACCTCTCGATTTTTGGCATCCAGCCCCACGTGAAACACCTGACCTACCCACCCTTTCCTCAATCTTACCTGGTCTGCCACCTTCAGGTGTGTCTCCTGAAGCATAACCACATCCGCCTTGAGCTCCTTCAGGTGCACGAACACGCGGGCCCGCTTAACCGGCCCATTCAGTCCCCTTACATTCCAGGTTATCAACCGGATCAGGGGGCTACCCGCCCCCCTCCCCCGCCGACTAGCCATGACCCCTCCTCGGCCAGCCATGCGCCCGCAACCCACACCCGGCCCGTTCCCCATAGCGGCATATCCCCGTCTCGACCCCCCCCCACTCGCTCCAGCTCCTCCTTGACCATCGCAGCAGCAACTCGATTCCCCCCCCCCCCCCCCCCCCCCCCCGGGCTAGGACCCATCCTAGCTGAGTTACTCCCCCCATTGCACTTCCGCAAGTCAGCTGACTCCTGCTGACCCCGGCCACTCCCGCCTCTCCTTCGACTCCTCCCATTGTGTGGCACACCCTCCTCTCCCGTTCCCCATCCAGAGGCTCTTCCCCTCCCCCTTCCATTCTAAGCGCGGGAAACCACCCTCACTTCCCCACCCCCGCCCCGCCCCCTCCAGTCTTTAGCACGGGAAAAAGCCCGCGTTTTCCACCTACCAGCTGAGGAACTAAATAAGTACTTTGCGTCAGTCTTCACAGTAGAAGACATGAGTAATATCCCAACAATTCCGGAGAGTCAGGGGGCAGAGTTGAATATGGTAGCCATCACAAAGGAGAAAGTGCTAGAGAAACTAAAAAGTCTAAAAATTGATAAATCTCCGGGCCCAGATGGGCTACATCCTAGAGTTCTAAAGGAGATAGCTGAAGAGATAGTGGAGGCGTTAGTTATGATCTTTCAAAAGTCACTGGAGTCAGGGAAAGTCCCAGAGGATTGGAAAATCGCTGTTGTAACCCCCCTGTTCAAGAAGGGAACAAGGAAAAAGATGGAAAGTTATAGGCCAATTAGCCTAACCTCGGTTGTTGGCAAGATTCTAGAATCCATTGTTAAGGATGAGATTTCTAAATTCTTGGAAGTGCAGGGTCGGATTAAGACAAGTCAGCATGGATTTAGTAAGGGGAGGTCGTGCCTGACAAACCTGTTAGAGTTCTTTGAAGAGATAACAAATAGGTTAGACCAAGGAGAGCCAATGGATGTTATCTATCTTGACTTCCAAAAGGCCTTTGATAAGGTGCCTCACGGGAGACTGCTGAGTAAAATAAGGGCCCATGGTATTCGAGGCAAGGTACTAACATGGATTGACGATTGGCTGTCAGGCAGAAGGCAGAGAGTTGGGATAAAAAGTTCTTTCTCGGAATGGCAACCGGTGACGAGTGGTGTCCCGCAGGGTTCAGTGTTGGGGCCACAGCTGTTCTCCTTATATATTAACGATCTAGATGACGGGACTGGGGGCATTCTGGCTAAGTTTGCCGATGATACAAAGATAGGTGGAGGGGCAGGTAGTATGGAGGAGGTGGGGAGGCTGCAGAAATTTTTAGACAGTTTAGGAGAGTGGTCCAAGAAATGGTTGATGAAATTCAACGTGGGCAAGTGCGAGGTCTTGCACTTTGGAAAAAAGAATAGAGGCATGGACTATTTTCTAAACGGTGACAAAATTCATAATGCTGATGTGCAAAGGGACTTGGGAGTCCTAGTCCAGGATTCTCTAAAGGTAAACTTGCAGGTTGAGTCCGTAATTAAGAAAGCAAATGCAATGTTGGCATTTATCTCAAGAGGCTTGGAATATAAAAGCAGGTATGTACTTCTGAAGCTTTATAAAGCATTAGTTAGGCCCCATTTAGAATACTGTGAGCAATTTTGGGCCCCACACCTCAGGAAGGACATACTGGCACTGGAGCGGGTCCAGCGGAGATTCACACGGATGATCCCAGGAATGGTAGGCCTAACATACGATGAACGTCTGAGGATCCTGGGATTATATTCATTGGAGTTTAGGAGGTTGAGGGGAGATCTAATAGAAACTTACAAGATAATGAATGGCTTAGATAGGGTGGATGTAGGGAAGTTGTTTCCATTAGCAGGGGAGACTAGGACCCGGGGGCACAGCCTTAGAATAAAAGGGAGTCACTTTAGAACAGAGATGAGGAGAAATTTCTTCAGCCAGAGAGTGGTGGGTCTGTGGAATTCATTGCCACAGAGGGCGGTGGAGGCCGGGACGTTGAGTGTCTTTAAGACAGAAGTTGATAAATTCTTGATTTCTCGAGGAATTAAGGGCTATGGAGAGAGAGCGGGTAAATGGAGTTGAAATCAGCCATGATTGAATGGTGGCGTGGACTCGATGGGCCGAATGGCCTTACTTCCGCTCCTAGGTCTTATGGTCTTATGGTCTTATACCAGGTCCCGCCACCTCTGACGCAGCTCCTTTTACATGCCCGGTCCCCTCACCCCCGATTCGGGCCTCCCCCTCCCCCGCGGGGCCCCATCTCACCGCCGTCCACCCCCCCTATTCTGTTTACCTACCCCCTCCAAGGGCCCCCCGACCAACCCAACCAAAACAGTGCCCAACCCGCCCCAGCCACCCTCACCGACCCGAAAAAGAAAAACACAGAGAAAAAGAACCCGGAGCAATATAAAGGCCACCCCCCCTCAAATTTTTTTTTTAACATAACATATCAACCGCAGTCCCCAATCGCCCATCCTGACCCTCAATCTGTGACCAACTTCTCGGCCTGAACAAAGGCCCACGCCTCCTCCGGAGACTGAAAATAATGGTGCCGGTCCTTGTAGGTAACCCACAGTCGTGCCGGCTGCAACATGCCAAACTTCACCCCTTTCCTGTGCAGCACCGCCTTCGCTCGATTGTACCCGGCCCTCCTCTTCGCCACCTCCGCACTGCAGTCCTGGTATATTCGAACCTCCGCGTTCTCCCACCTGCTGCTCCTCTCCTTCTTGGCCCACCGGAGCACACACTCCTGATCGACGAACCGATGGAACCTCACCAGCACCGCCCTCGGAGGTTCGTTAGCCTTGGGCCTCCTCGCCAGCACTCTATGGGCCCCTTCCAGCTCCAGGGGTCCCTGGAAGGACCCCGCTCCCATCAGCGAGTTCAACATGGTGACCACATAGGCCCCCACGTCCGGCCCCTCCGGGAGGCCCAGAATCCACAGATTCTTCCGCCTCGACCGATTCTCCATCTCCTCGAACCGCTCCTGCCATTTCTTGTGGAGCGCCTCGTGCGCCTCCACCTTTACCGCCAGGCCTAAGATCTCGTCCTCATTGTCAGAGATCTTTTGTCGAGCCTCGCGGGTCGCCACCCCCTGGGCCGTCTGTGTCTCCAGCAGCTTATCAATAGAAGCCTTCATCGGCTCTTGCAGGTCCGTTTTAATTTCTCTGAAGCAGCGCTGGATACCCTCCTGCTGCTCCTCCACCCACTGCATCCACGCTGTCTGGTCTCCGCCCGCCGCCATTTTGTCCTTCTTCCCTCGCACCTTCTTCGGGTCCACCACCACCTTTTTAGTCGCCCCGCTCATTGTAGAAGCCATATACTGACGGGAAGCTGTTATAGACTCCTTCCCACACCGGTAAACATTGAAAAAGTCCCGTTGGGGGCCCTGAAAAGAGCCCAAAAGTCCGTTTTTGTGGGAGCCACCGAATGTGTGACTTAGCTCTTAGCTCCGCATAGCCGCAACCGGAAGTCAATAGATATATTGTCAAAACTTAACGTTCCTCATCCATTCCCCATGTAGTGGCTAACTGAGGTTGAAAATAAGCACAGCATAGCCAACTATGAAAGGTTATATCTCAATGCTGGCCATGTTTTTAGACTTCCAGGGCACGGTTTAACA
Source organism: Scyliorhinus torazame (assembly GCF_047496885.1). NCBI lineage: Eukaryota > Metazoa > Chordata > Chondrichthyes > Carcharhiniformes > Scyliorhinidae > Scyliorhinus > Scyliorhinus torazame. The sequence goes on along the minus strand of NC_092708.1, from coordinate 167,733,239 downwards.
GAACATTTTCGAAGTGTCATTTTGGGCACGATTTGCGGGGTGTTTCTCGATGACTGTGTTGGCAAGATCATGCCCTGTATCTAAGGGGACTTGGTGCCGGAAATAAGCCCCACAAGCTTCTCACCATTACTGGCTGTCTCACCATCTGATTCAGCAGACTCGTGCCTCAGCGTCTCGCCTTGTCTCAACACACACAAGCAGGGCAGCGCACAGACCTGCTCTTAGCTTTGGCAATGCCGACCTGGCCAGGTTTCTTGACTCCATCAATGCGAGATGGGGCATCCTGTTCACCCGAGGGGATGTGAAGACCACCAACAGGGTCATCAATACCGCCTGGGAGGCAGTGGCAGCGGCTGTCAGTTCAGGCAGCATGACAAGGAGGTCCACCGTTCAATGTCGGAAGAAGACCAGCAACTTCCAGTGAGCTGCAAGGGTAAGTTACCACCTCTCTGCTGGCATCAGTTCCACATACCACCCCTCAAAATCACAACGCCCTGCCGCCAGAAGCCACTGGCTGACACCTTGCACCTTCCTCACATCGATCTTCGTGCTTGCTCCGCAGAACCCACTGGCACCGACCAGCACAACCTCTTCATGTCCAGATGTGTAAGGTTTTCGGGCAATTCGGCCCTTTTTGGACTGCCCAAGGATAAAACCCAGAGACTGTAAACTGGACACTTTTCAGCCAAGGGAACGTAACCAAATTTCCCAGCAGGCTTGGTCCACTGAGCCGAGTAGGGGCATAGGTATTTACAAACCCCCCCCCAGGAGCTACAAGGAAGAAGGAGCCAGACAACTAGATAAGATTAAACACAGAGACAAAGGGGCATGGTAATGCTGTAAGGGGCCTGCCTGCAAGCAGGACAATGGGATGGTCATAGCCCCATGCAGATGTAAATGACTTTGCCTCCACCAGAGCAGAATCCAATCAACACCCCATCAACATAGCAGCGATCTCCAGAGCAGATGGAAGACTTTGAAAATCTTCACAAGGGAGCTCAACCTCGTTATCTCAAAAAGCAGACTGGAGGCGGACCTAGGGGAGGTACTCCTATCTTGGCAGGTCTGACAGGCTCAAAGGGGGCAGGACCAGCGGGAACTTTAAACCTTATGGATTCAATGCAAAAGGGGCTGGCCGAACACAGGAAAAAGCCAGGTAAAACGGATATAAAAGGGGCTGTGTTTCGATTGAGGGCTCTGGGCTTGACCTCTCCACCTTTGACTTGACCTCCTGCAGCCTGTGACTGTAAGTACCCTGCAGCAGCTTGCGAAACTCCCTTGACCTTGATAGTGGTTGAGGCTTTGGGGAAGGGGACTTGATTTGTGTTCTGTGTCATTGCTAAAACTGTGTAACAATAAGATTTTACGTTGTGTCCTTTATAGTACTTTCTGAATAGACTTAGTTTGTGTTAGAGTTTAAGATTTTATTATAATTTCTTCTGTTTGATGATTTTGACCTGGGTTTTGCAATAAACCTTGATTTGCTGATAATTGGAGTCGTTTAAATTCTTCAATCTCTCACCAGCGATCTCTGACCAAGTCATTGTTAAGATATTCCTCACCTTAATTCCGGGTTCGAGAATCTAGGGTCATCTTGAACGATTCACTCAGGACAGGCTGCTGGTTAGGTAATAAACAGCAGTGTCCTATTCTCTCTCTTGGGAAAGCTACTTCAGCGAAGTAGGAACCGGGTGGGTGTTGCACCACCGGCAAGAGAGAGAATCACCTGGGCATTGGTGGGGGTCTGGATATCTGTGTGATATAAGCCTCAGGCTTCCGGTTCGGGATAAACGGCAGGCTTGATTCAGTGCTCTCTTCCGTGGAGGTGTCCCAGTGCGGCATCCCCTGGCCTCTGAAGTTTCAGTGCCAGCTGGAGAGAGACACACACAGATACTCAAACCCCAGATATCGGCCCAGTAGTGGAGTAGCAGAGATGGCACCCTCTACAGGTGCTGTATCCACACATGCCACTTGCTATAGATCCCTTTGGTCCAGAAAGTGCTTGGCTTATAATGCCCTCTCTTTGACCCCACGAGAGAAGATAGCCCATAATAAGCAAGAAAGGGCCAAGATTGGGGGGTGGAGTCTCAGAGATTCGAGTCCTCAGGCCCTATGAGGAACGTGCTCTGGAGATTGCGGGGTTGTCCGAGGAGAGAGCAATCACTGACAGCGAGGTTCGCCTGCACGAGAGAGGAGAGGATCCACTGCCCCTTCACCCAGGTCACCTATCTCAACTGAGTAGTTCATGTCAAACAAAATGATTCTTCCCTTTCATTGACCTAGGACGGGATTCTCTCGCCCCCTGCCGGGCCGGAGAATCGCCGGGGGGGGGGTGGCGTGAATCCCGCCCCGCCGCCCCAACGCCGGCTGCCGGATTCTCCGCCGCCGGTTTTTCGGCAGGGGCGGGAATCGCACCGCGCCGTTCAGGGGCCGTTGGCAGTGGGCCCCCCGATGATTCCCCAGCCCACGATGGGCCGAGTGGCCGCCCGTTTTCAAGGGGGTCCCGCCGGCATATATTACACCAGGTCCGTACTGGCGGGAGCTGGCTTTGCGGACGGCCTGCGGAGTCCTCAGGGGAGCGTGGGGGGATCTGGCCCCGGGGGGCATGGCCCGTGATTGGGGCCCACCGATCCGCAGGCGGGCCTGTGCTGTGGGGTCACTCTTTCCCTCCGCGCCAGCCGGTGTAACGGTCTGCCATGGCCGGCGCGGAGAAGACCCCCCCTGCACATGCGCTGGGATGACGCCAGCACACGCTGGCGCTCCCGCACATGTGCCAACTCGCGCCGGCCGGCGGAGACCATTCAGCGCCGCGCCCACTGCCGCCGGCCTAGCCCCTGAAGGTGCGGAGGATTCGGCACCTTCCAGGAGGCCCGACGCCGGAGTGGTTCACGCCACTCTCGGCGCCGGTACAGCCCGCCCCACCGGTTAGGGGAGAATCCCGCCCCAGATGTCCAATGTCTCGCAGGGTCTTCAACCGATGGGGCCAGGCTATCGGGAGTCATGGCCACCCCCGTGCCATCCAAGAGACCACCTCGGAGGAGAGCTCCGAGGAGACCACCATCAATGCGTTACAGCTATCAGCCCCCCACCATCCACCAGCGCAGAGACACACACCTCGGTGGGTGGCATTAGTGAACAGGCTTCTGGGGGCACAATCTGGTGAGCACCATACGGTTGCTGATGCACATCAAATGGAGGTAGGACCATCCAAGGGAGACAGCTGGAGGTCTGCTGGACCCCAGAACTCAGCTGGGTCTCCGTCAGATGCCGAGTTTCTGGACAAGGTTCTCCCAAAACTGATCCAGATGCTAGGAAACAGCCGTGAGATTCAGGAGGGGATATCAGCAACATTCCAGCAAGTGCATAGCCAATTGGATGAGACCCAAAGGCTACGGATGCTGGAGATGATGCCGACAACATGTCCATCAAGTCCAACACTGCTAGGGTGGCAACCGCAGTGGAAAGTACAACATCTGTGTCATGAGTGGTGGTGTCCAAGGCACGGCTCAGTCCGTGACAATCATGACTGAGGGCTTCAGCATCATGTTCCAGTCGCTGAGGGGTGTGACCCAGATGCAGGTGAACATTGGTGAGGTGCTGCAGAGCTTGGCCCAGTCACTAAGGACCATCGCTGAGGGTATCGACACCATGGTACAGACAATGGGGAGCAGCCAGATCTGCAAGAGTTAGGTGACTCAGAGGCCTCTTGAGCTTACTGCAGCTGCCCCTCAGTCCTATGGCGACCCCCAGGGCCCAACGAGTACCGTTAGAGGGGTGGTACTGCTGGAGGTCGCCCGAGGCCTGCCACCAAGGAGATAACAGCAGTCTCCAGTTCTTCCAAATCCCCCCCTCCTGACACTGGCGCATCTCAAGGGCAGTAGGCAGAACAAGGTGGCACGGCGACAACTGTAACACTGGTAAGTAGACATGGCCCTCCGGCTCCAAATCCTCCAGAGGATGTCTCCACACTGGTGTCATCAGCCAGTACATCAGCGGGTATCCCTTATCCCCCAAGAGCCAACCCATCATCCGGGAGTGGTCCTTGAAGAAGCCGGGGATCTCTGAGTGTCCCAGAGTGTAGCTCTCATGCACGCTCCCTGGGAAGTGAGCACACATGTGCATGATCTGGAGGCAGTGGTTACATATGAGCTGAACATTCAGGGAGTGAAACCCCTTCCTGTTAATGAAGGGCACTCCCTGATGCCCCGGGTGTGCAAGGCGACAGGTGTGCCATTGATTGCCCACTGGACCTGGGGCATCCCAACGCTGGTGGAGAATCCTGCAGCCCGGGCATCTTCATGTGCCTGGTGCAGCTCAAAGTTGATATAGTCGGATGTACTCAGGCTACACTTAGGTCTGGTTGCAATGTCCACCATGGCCCCCATTTGCAAAAAGCATAAATTCACCCCTGCAACAATAAACACTCCCTTTAAAAGTTGGAGACAGTACGAAGGGGTACTGACAGTAGGGGACCTGTACATAGATGGCAGAGTAGTGACCCTGGAGGAACTCACAGACATGGTCTAGCTCCCAAAAGGGAACGTGCTTCGGTATAAGCAAATAAGGAATTTCCTCCGCAAGGAGACCACAACGTTCCCCCCAGCACCCAAGAAATTCCCTATTGGACAGACTTCTAACAGCAGGTGAACTCGGGGATGGTAACTGTGCTGTCATGTACGGACAACTTCGAGAGACACGGGAGAGGTTGGGGGAAAAGCGAGGCATTGAGATGGTGGAGGATTCTAGATTGAAGCACTGCATAGGGCGAACACCATTTCCTCATGTGCACGGTTGAGCCTAATGCAGCTAAAGGTGGTGCACAGGGCACTCTTGACCAGAACACCAATGAGCAGGTTCTTCCTGAGTGTGGAGGACAAATGTGAATGGTGCCAGGGAGGCCCGGCCAACAACACCCACATGTTCTGGTCCTGTCCCAGACTTGTTAAGTACTGGACTGCCTTTTTCAACGCCTTGTCCAAGGTTGGGGGGGGGGGTGAGAGTGGAGCCATGCCCACTAGTGGCGGTCTTCGGGGTATCAGAACAGCCAGAACTCTTTCCAGGAAGAGGGGCAGATGTTCCAGCCTTTGTCTCCCTGATCATCTGCTGGAGACTCGTGCTCAGCTGGAGATTAGCAGCTCCACCCAAGGCGGTCCGACATGGCAGAATTCCTTAAATTAGAAAAAACAAAATATACCATTCGAAGATCAGAGGCAGGTTTCCACAACAGGTGGAAGCTTTTCCACAGCCTGTTCCAAGACCTGTTTGTGACTAACAAAGCGATGGGAGTGGGATGCGCAATCAAAATGGATAACAGAAAGAGAAAGGAAAGGGGAGGACGGAGAATTGGGGGGGATAAATGTAAATGTAAATCGCTTATTGTCACAAGTAGGCTTCAAATGAAGTTACTGTGAAAAGCCCCTAGTCGCCACATTCCGGCGTCTGTTCGGGGAGGCTGTTACGGGAATTGAACTGTGCTGCTGGCCTGCCTTGGTCTGCTTTCAAAGCTAGCGATTTAGCCCTGTGCTAAACAGCCCCGACAATAGGAGGGGCTGGAAGGGGAGGAGGAGGGGAAGGGGAGAACACAGGGCAAGCAGGGCAGAGGAGTCAGACGGGACAAGGAAACACACGGGGAGACCACAACTACAACACCAAGGTACTCCCAGTTGGCACCAAACACGCCCCTGGTATGTTTAATACCAGGAGGCAACATGTTTCTAATCAACAATACATTTCTGGCAACGATCGCCAGGGGCCCAAATTTGGGGCCCCATATCTGTATTCTGTTACTTGTGTATGCATACCTGTTTATTTTTTCTTTTGTATACCATTTTGTAGATTTCCCTTTATTGTTGTGTGATATCCCTTGCAATGTTGTTATGAATAAATGTGAAAAATAGAAAAATATTTTAAAGATACATAGTCGGATACTTGGGCATATAGGGCATCCGTGAACTCACGGATGCACTTATGGGCTGTGGCTTGAGAAATGCCACACAAGTCCACATTCGATACCTGGAATGATCCGGTTGCATAAAGGTTCAGGACTGCGGTGACCTTCACGGCAACTGGGAGTGGTTGTGCTCCTCCTCCACGGAGTGTTATGTCCATGAGGACGTAGCACAGGTGCCGCATTGTCTCTTTTTGAGACGGGGTGTCCTGCGGCACAAGCTGTCCGTCATCTCATCGAAAGGCTAACGATGCGGGTACACCTTGGGCCGTCTATAGAGTCCTGGGTTCCTCCTTAGCCTGATGGGTGGCCGGGTCTTCAGGGTGTGCAGAAACCTTCTGCACATGGGGTTGCCGCCTCCTGCCTGCGTCAACGCTGCTGCCTTCTCCAGCATCTGCCCCCTGGGCTGCCACCAGCACCGCAGGAGCAGTCTCTGCTGGACCGACAACACCAGCCATATTGTTATATATATAAGGATTGGAGCAGGAAAGAGACCAACAATCAGTTAAGGCTTCCCCCCGGGACCCTCAAATCCCCCAAGCTTCCCCCACCTTTAGGTGCCCGCCTTCTCTCAGACTGCCATCCACCGAGCCAGTTGTGCTGAAGAGCCTCGCTCTGGGCACTCAGCCACAGCCACATCAGAGGCCCTAGACCCCAGACCTTGGCCGGGAACATTAAGGAGGACGTGGTACTGTGCCCTCCCCTAATCCACACACTTAAACTTTGGTGTGAGAATATCCACAGTACTGAAGCCCAGCTCTTGAGTGTTTGATTGTTAGCTGCTGCCTGTATGGTGCTGACCCTCCTAGAGTTCTGGCACAGTGTTCAGGCTTTGAAGTTTGATTGAAAAACAAAGGGGCGGCAGCAAACAAACACAAACCCTCCAGGTATCAAACAGTCAACAGTACAATAAAGTCGCCAGCAATCTGAAAACGTATTTCTTCAACACCTTCATCAAGTTGCTCATTTGGATCAATCCGCCTCTCTCACACCCTCCTGCAGCTCCCAGCAGTAAACTCCTCAGCAAAAGAAAATCACACCGAAGTAGAGCACACCAGAAGAGAGAAAGAGCTCTCATTCCCCTTCTCCAGCATTGGCAGCAGGTCATCTTACCATCCTCCCTTTCCTTACTCCAGGGCACAAGAGCAAAGGGCCAGCAGCAAACAAACACACAGCCTCCAGACAGCTGCAGCTGCAAGCAGCAACAAGCAGCAAACACCACTTATTCGGGTCAATCCACCTCGCTCTCTCCCACTTGCAGCTCCCAACAGTAGACTCCTTCGCAGTGGAAAATCACACCAATCCAGAGCACGCCAGAAGAGAGAAAAAGCACCCCTTCCCCTTCTCCAGCCTAGGCAGTAGGTCATCTTCCATCCTCCCTTTCCTTATTCTAAGCTGCAGAAAAAAAAAGGAAACAGCAGCAGCAGCCTCCAGGAATTTGCAGCTACAAGCAGTGAACACAAACTGCAGCACTACTTGAGAGCTCTGAAGTGCTCTCACAACTAACAAGGTCAATTCCTCATCAGCAATAACCTTCAGCTGTGAAGCTAGAGGCTGCTCACAGTCAAAGGGAGTTAAAGTGATCTTCAGCATAGAACCAAGAACAGGGCTTTGTCCTGGAAGTGTTTGGTAGGACAGACAGGTATAGCTGTTATGGTCTCTGTTATGGATCTCCACAATATTTAAAGATGACTTGAAGGCTCATCCACGAATAAGGGCCAAATGGTTGAGGTAACTGAGAGAGGACGACTAGGACCTTTGGTACCATACTCCAGCAAAGCCCTTCACCCCCACCGTCCAGGGACGACCGACCTGCAATGCTTCAGACCCCCAAACGAGCCCCCCCCCCCCCCCGCCAAAGCACTGAGCCAGGAGCACAATGCCCTTGAGCTGCATGCTGGAAAATGGGAATGGCTACTCACTTAAAAAGGAGTACTAAACAACGCCTACATGATTTTACGCTGTGAAGCTGATTAATTCCCGGGATGTCATGGCATTCGACTTCGGTCTCGCTAATGAGATGGAAAAGAATGCAAATGAGGGTTAATTATATGTTAGCCATATTTGGGCGAGATCCAGAACTCGCCATCGGGAGCGGGCTGGTTAGATTGCAAACTAATTCATGCCCGGCACAAAACTCGATTTTGGCCTTTCCCGCTATTTAACAGGCCCACCCAGATCCACGCCGGGTGCAACGCAGTGATTAAATTCAGCCTGTAGGGTTTGTGGGTGAGTTTGGTTGGGTTACAGACCATACGTTCATTTCAACAAATTAAAAATCAAATTCAAGTTCGCAATTTAGGTCACTTAACATCCCAAGAGGAGATCCGATTCCAAAGCAGAGCAATTAAACTACATCATCGCTGTGAAATATTAAACAATGTATTAAATGAAAAGAGTATGGGGGAAAATATGGTTATCTTTAAATTCAATACCCTGTGGTCCTAAGATTTGCAGTCCAATGTATCACAAGGTCCTCTGAATTAATAAGGAGTGTCCTTTACAAAATGTGCACGTACCCACATCTTTAGTTAGATGGGTTAGCATCTATGGTTTCATAACCTAAAGACAGTCATTGTCAAGGCTCATCCACGAATAAAGGCCAAATGGTTGAGGGAACTGAGAGAGGACGACCAGGACCTTTGGTACCATACTTCAGCAAAGATTCAAGGCCTTAATGAGAAGAGGGAAGTGGGGGAAATTGGCAGCGTCAAAGAAAATGGGAGGAACAGCACAAGCAAGAAGAACTGAACACCTTTTGCTGATGCTAAATGATCTATATCTTTATTATCTTAAATCACCTGGATCTTACGAGTCACTTATTTTTGTTGAAATACAGAATAAATTTGAACATATTAATACTAAAACAGATACAGAATAAGGGGCAAAATTCTCCGGTATCGGCGCGATGTCCGCCGACTGGCGCCCAAAATAGCGCAAATCAGTCGGGCATCGCGCCGCCCCAAAGGTGCGGAATGCTCCGCATCTTGGGGGGCCGAGCCCCAACCTGAAGGGGCTAGGCCCGCGCCGGGCGAATTTCCGCCCCGCCAGCTGGCGGAAAAGGCCTTTGGTGCCCCGCCAGCTGGCGCGGAAATTACATCTCCGGGTGGCGCATGCGTGGGAGCATTAGCGGCCGCTGACGGCATTCCCGCGCATGTGCAGTGGAGGGAGTCTCTTCCGCCTCCGCCATGGTGGAGACCGTGGCGAAGGCGGAAGGGAAAGAGTGCCGCCACGGCACAGGCCCGCCCGCGGATCGGTGGGCCCCGATCGCGGGCCAGGCCACCGTGGGGGCACCCCCTGAGGCCAGATGGCCCCCCCTAGGACCCCGGAGCCCGCCCGCGCCACCTTGTCCCGCCGGTAAGGTAGGTGGTTTAATCTAGGCCGGCGGGACAGGCATTTTAGCGGCGGGACTTCGGCCCATTCGGGCCGGAGAATCGCGGGGGGGGGGCCCGCCAACCGGCGCGGCGCGATTCCCGCCCCCGCCGAATATCTGGTGCCAGAGAATTCGGCAACTGGCGGGGGCAGGATTCACGCCAGCCCTCCCGGTGATTCTCCGACCCGGCGGGGGGTCGGAGAATCTCGCCCAAGGTATCAAAACTTCTTAGATATTAAGTTATTCAAGTACAGTTTTCTATTGCTTTAATAAAGGATGGTGTCTCAAGATGGTGAATTTCCCAGTAAGTGAGGACTCTCCATCTAATAGGTAAAGATCAACAATGTCTGCTGAAGATGGGACCAATACCAGCATCAGTTTCTCTGTAACTTGATAAAAAAGTAACCCAGCCAGGAGAAAACCAGAGTGAGGTAATTGTACCTACCAATTTTAGACAGTACATTAAGTGATAGAAATTGTTTTAGTTTGGCGGGGCCATTCTCCTATTCTATATTTGTCTGTAGGTGTATGGGGTGAGGGTGATAGGAACTCAAACTCACACTAGTATAATCACTTTCCTGTAATAAAATGCAATAAAACATATAAAATGTTTTATTTATATATGTAAAAACATATAGATGTATACCAGGTTTTACAGTGTCGACATTTAAAATGGTTTTATCTTTTTTTAAATAAATTTAGAGTACCCAATTCATTTTTTCCAAATAAGGGGCAATTTAGTGTGGCCAATCCACCTACCTTGCACATCTTTTGGGTTGTGGAGGTGAGACCCACATAGACACGGGAAGAATGTGCAGACTCCACACGGACAGTGACCTGGGGCCGGATCAAACCCGGGTCCTCGACGCCGTGAGGCAGCAGCGCTAACCACTGCGCCGCCCTATAGGAAATATAGTTGGTATGTATTTTTTCTGCTGTTCTATTTTGACACGCATGAAATTTAACCTTTCCCAATCTTGTGCATATTAAATACTATCCCTTTGAAGAAGCTGTCTACATCTTCCTGTCCATTTGTGTGGGTGCACATCTCTACAACGTACATGGATGGTATGCAGATATTGATGTTAAGTGGGAAACATAATATTTGTTCAACTTGTGCTAGTTCCTTCTGGGCCTTCCAGACCTTTTTTTTGCTACAAAGGAAATTATGTAAAGGTGGGGCAATTTCACCCATGTTTCTGATCATTCGTGCCCAGATTCTTTATTGGACCTGAGAATAAATGAAGTCTCAATGAAAGAAACGTAAGCTGAAGCAAAGTCATGTGATGTGGGTATGGAATATTCCACTTAAAACTAATCTGGAGTGAGCTATTTTAAAGGTTTGGTGAGCAGAATGAACAAATCAATTTAACAGCTTGTAAGCACAAAAACGTGATTCTCCGTAGCCCGACGGCGAAATCGGGATCGCGATCGGGCAACAATGGCTTCCAACGCATTGTTCGGGACAGGCGTTGGTTTGATGCCGGTTGGCGATGCTCCGTCCTCTCCAAATCGGCATCATCGGGACTCCCACCGCACGCAGTCACAATGCCGTTGGCATGTAATCAGCGGGTCCACCCGCGATTCTCCGCCCACGATGGGCCGAGTTCCCGACGGCGCGGGCCTCGTGTGGTCCCAGCGGTCATGAACCTGGCGTGCCGGCTGCGCACAGTGTCCAGCGCCGCCTCACTCGGCCAGGATCCGTGCGGCTGGCCGGGGGACTTCTGCTAGGGCTGGGGGGTAGCCAGGGGGTGGACTGTGGGGTCGGAGTGGGCGGCTATGTGGTCTAGCACGGCCGTCGCCAGTTTCCCGGAGCGACCAGTGGGGGCATAGGTGTGCATGGCTGCAGCTTGTCAGCCCTGCACATGCGCGGCCCGGGACTCGACGATTTTCAGGCCGTTCCACGTGGCGCCGGTGCTAGCCCCTCATATGGAATCAGTGAGGGATTTGCGCCAATTTTCCCGTCATGGAGTACCATGGATTCTCAGTTGGCGCCAGCACTTAGCCGCAGAAACAGAGAATCTGCCTAACATGTGTAACCGCCCCCCCTCCCAATCTCAAACCCTTCATTTGATTTTCTCTTTTTCACTGCTTGTTTCTTTATGGCCCATCTATATTTTCAGATGTCAGTTTTCCTGCCTCACTCATTTATATCAAGTGCTTTACTTATTTAGAATCTTCTGATTAACTTTGCAACAGAATACATTTGTCATGATATGCACCAGTATATCATGGTGCAGATACACACACACCGATGGACACACAGTGGGACCAATCAACACACACAACACCGCAGCCAATCACCAGTTAGAACACACGCACTATAAAGACAGGAGGCATCAGAGTTCCCGCTCATTCGAGCTGCAGCCTCCTAGTAGGACAGAGCTCACAGCCTGCAGCACAGATCTGCACCATGTGCTGAGTGCATTGACTGGTTAGGACAAGGCATAGGTCTTTAGTTCAATCTAATATCGTGTTAACCCACAGTGAAAGTATGCTCAACAGTTTCTGACTTAATAAAATAGTGTTGCACTATTTTAAGTGTTGGTGGCCTATATGTGTTCCACGGATCCAGAGCACCCAACACAACATGATACCAGGAGTTGAGGGATATTAGAACTTCTTAGACCTGCCTGCAAGTGGTCTGCCTTCCATCAGCATACCGTCATCCTGCAAAATGGACAGCGTCTGCCCGCCGCCACCGCTCCGCATCACTGGTAACCTCGGGGCCAACTGGAAGATATTCAAACAACGCATCCAGCTCTACCTTGAAGCCACAGACCAGGAGGATGCCTCGGACACCAGGAAGATCGCTCTCTTCCTATCTACAGCCGGGGACCATGCTATCCACATTTTCAATTCTCTCACCTTTGCGGATGATGAAGATAAAACAAAGTTCAAGATGGTCTTCCTCAAGTTTGACACTCACTGCAGCATAGAGGTGAATGAAAGTTTCGAGCGCTATGTATTCCAACCAGATCATTTTCGGTGTTCAGTCGGACCCCCTACGCCAGCAGCTCCTCAAGGTAAAGCAGCTCACCCTAGCGACCGCCATCGAGACCTGCGTGCTACACGAAAACGCCACGAGTCGGTATTCCCACATCCAAGCGGCTGAAACGGTGCGGCAAGGTCCCCACGAGGCGGAATGGGTCCAAGCAATCGAGCAACTCCAGGGCCTCAGCCTGGATGAGGGCGGCCATTTTGCGCGCTTTTCGCGGACTCCCGCGCTTGTGCGCACCAAACGAGGGGACGGCGACGGCGACGATCGTAATGCGCAGGCGCGCACCACGTATGACCGCACCGTGCATGCGCGGTGGAACAGCGAACTTACTGACGCTCTGACGTGCGGCAATTTGCCCATTTAAAGCGGCAATGCTCTGCCAAATCCCGACAGTGCCTGAGATGTGGCAAACATGGCCACTATGATGCTTTATGCAGAGCAGCTCAGCCTGCCAACTCACATCGCTTCAGCCAGCCTCGCAGGAATGTCCGGGCCATTCAGCCCACGGTCACATAGTCCGATGCAGATCTACTACCCAACATTGACACCGAATGGGCAGCACGGTGGCGCAGTGGGTTAGCCCTGTTGCCTCACGGCGCCGAGGTCCCAGGTTCGATCCCGGCTCTGGGTCACTGTCCGTGTGGAGTTTGCACATTCTCCCCGTGTCTGCGTGGGTTTCGCCCCCACAACCCAAAAGATGTGCAGGGTAGGTGAATTGGTCACACTAAAATTGCCCCTTAATTGGCAAAAATGAATTGGGCACTCTAAATTTAAAAAAAAAACATTGGGACCGAGGACCCGAAGGTGCCTTTTCGAGTCAGTATCGTTACAAAAAACAGGGTGTCCCCGAAGCAAAGAATCCAGCCTCTTTCGGTATATAGCATCGATCCAGAAGATGAATGGTGTGCCACCCTGACAGTCAACCGGTCCCAAATACGATTCCGCCTGGACACTGGTGCCTCCGCCAATAATGCCTCCAAAGCCTTCGTGTCAAACCAGCCATCCTTCCATCAGCCTGCCAGCTATTAGATTACAATGGCAATGCCATTGATGCCAGCGGCTCGTGCCAACTTGAAGTGACGCACAGGTCACGCAAAGCCATCCTTCCCTTTGAAATCGTGGGCTCCTCGAAAGCCTCCCTGCTTGGCGCGCAGGCATGCAAGCTGTTGAACCTAGTTCAGAGAGTTCACTCTCTCTCTCCTGCTGATGCATCTGCCTTTCAGGACACCGACTTCAGGGCGCAGCTCGATGCCATTATCAACCAGCACCACGACGTCTTCGAGGGCATGGGCATGCTCCCATACACCTACAAGATTTTATTAAAACCGAATGCCACGCCTGTGGCGCACGCACCTCGCAGGGACCCAGCGCCCCTTAAGGACCGCCTCAAGCAGCAGCTGCAGGACCCTCAGAACCAAGGAGTGATTTCCAAAGTCACGGAACCGACCGACTGGGTCAGTTCCATGGTATGTGTAAAAAAGCCTTCCGGCGAATTGAGAATTTGCATTGATCCCAAGGATCTAAATCGCAATATCATGAGGGAGCATTATCCAATTCCCAAGCGTGAAGAGCTCACATGTGAGATGGCTCGCGCCAAGCTCTTCACCAGACTCGACGCCTCAAAAGGATTCTGGCAAATCCAGCTCGACAAATCCAGCAGGAAACTTTGCACGTTTAACACCCCCTTGGATATTGTTACGACAGGATGCCGTTTGGGATCATATCTGCTTCAGAAGTGTTCCATAGGATTATGGAACAAATGATGGAAGGCATTGAAGGTGTTCACGTCTATGTCGACGACATAATCATTTGGTCCACCACCCCGCAGGAGCATGTTAGTCGCCTCCAACGCGTATTCAAACGTATACGTGAGCATGGCCTCCGCCTCAACAGGGCCAAATGCTCTTTTGGTCAGACAGAGCTCAAGTTCCTCGGGGACCACATCTCCCAGTTGGGTGTGCAGCCGGATGCGGACAAGGTAGCTGCTATCACAGCTATGAAAACACCAGGGGACAAGAAGGCGGTCCTCCGATTTCTGGGCATGGTCAACTTCCTAGGGAAGTTCATCCCTCACCTCGCCTCTCATACCACGGCTCTCAGGAACCTGGTCAGGAAGACGACAGACTTCCAATGGCTCCCTGCCCACGAGCGCGAATGGAGAGAACTCAAAACAAAACTCACCACGGCCCCGGTCTTAGCTTTCTTTGATCCAGCAAAAGAGACCAAAATTTCGACCGATGCCAGCCAATCCGGCATTGGGGCAGTGCTCCTTGAACATGATGAGGCCTCATCATGGGCCCCCGTTGCATATGCGTCACGCGCCATGACCCCCACGGAGCAGCGCTATGCCCAGATAGAACGATTATGTCTACGGACTTCCTCAATTCACCGTCGAGACCGACCATCGCCCGCTGGTCAATATAATACAGAAAGACTTGAACGACATGACGCGTCGCCTCCAGCGTATTCTTCTCAAGCTCCGGCAATATGACTTCCAGCTGGTATACACCCCAGGCAAAGACCTCATCATTGCTGACGCTCTCTCCAGGACAGTCAACACTCCATGTGACCCAGCGGGATTTGTCTGCCAGGTTGACGCCCATGTGGCATTCACGGCCTCCAATCTACCTGCCACGCTTGAACGCCTCGTCCAAATTTGCAACGAGACGGAGGCTGACCCTTTGCTACAGCGTGTCATGCGCCACCTAACAGACGGGGGGCTCAAGGGCCAATGCCCTCAGTTCTATAATGTCAGAGATGATCTGGCGATAGTAGACGGGGTTCTTTTAAAACTGGACCGCATTGTCATCCCGCATAGCATGCGCCAGCTCATCCTGGAACAACTACACGAGGGCCACCTTGGCGTGGAAAAGTGCCGCTGACGAGCCAGAGAGGCAGTGTACTGGTCCTGCATCAATGAGGACATAGCCAACACAGTGCTCAACTGCCCCACTTGTCAGCGCTTCCAGCCGGCCCAACCACATGAGACCCTGCAGCCCCATGAGTTGGTCACGTCACCATGGACCAAGGTGGGAATCGACCTGTTCCACGCGCTGGGTAGAGACTATGTCCTGATCGTGGACTACTTTTCGAATTACCCAGAGGTGATACGGTTGCACAACATCACCTCGTCTGCAGTTATTCGTGCCTGTAAGGAAACCTTTGCTCGACACGGCATCCCGCTCACGGTTATGTCGAACAATGACCCCTGCTTCGCCAGCCAGGAATGGTCCAACTTTGCCAAGCAGTACAATTTTGCCCATGTGACATCCAGTCCCCTGTACCCCCAATCCAACAGCAAAGCGGAGAAGGGAGTCCATATAGTCAAATGGCTCCTCTGCAAGGCTGCCGATGCTGGGTCCGATTTCTGCCTCGCCTTGCTGGCCTATCGCTCCGCCCCACAGTCCACTGGCCTGTCGCCAGCCCAGTTGCTCATGGGTCGTACCCTGAGGACGACGGTGCCGTCCATTCATGTCCCAGACCTCGACCACGTTCTGGTCCTTCGGTGGATGCAGCTGTCTCGTGCACAGCACAAGGCGGCTCATGACTCCCGTGCAGCTGATCTCCCGGCTCTGGCTCCAGATGACAATGTCCGCATCCATCTTCCGGATGGTGGCTGGTCTGCAACCACTGTTGTCCTTCGGCAGGTGGCCCCCCGCTCGTTCTTGGTTCGTCTACTGGATGGCTCAATTCTGCGCAGCAATTGATGCGTCCTTCGTCTCGTTCCACGCTCGCTACGTGATCCTCCACTGTTGCCTCGCCCTCCTGCTGACCCTCCCATGGACTATGCAGAAATCCCTGTCACTCTGCCTCCCCCTGACTCTGACGCAGTCCAGCCCGCTCCTGAACCGGCGGCTCTCAACCCACCCTTGAGGCGGTCAACCAGAATTCGTCGCCCACCTCAGAGACTTAATTTATGAACTTTGCGGACTTTTAGACTTTCTGAATTGTTTCGTTGCTTTGTTTGATCGTTTACCTGGTTTGTACATAGTGTTCATCTCGTTATTCTTGTTGTATACTGCGTCTCTGCACAAGGCACCTTCCCATGTAAATAGCTTAGTTCTCATGTACGTAGTCCTGTAAATATGTCTTCGCACCCCACACGTAGTTAGGCACATTTTCACCATACACTATTTATTGCCACACACATACATTATTTTATAAAAGGGGGATGTCATAATATACACCAGTATATCATGGTGCAGATACACACACACTGATGGACACACAGCGGGACCCATCAACACAAACAACACCGCAGCCAATCACCAGTTAGAGCACACATACTATAAAGACAGGGGGCATCAGAGTTCCCGCTCATTCGAGCTGCAGCCTCCTAGTAGGACAGAGCTCACAGCCTGCAGCACAGATCTTCACCATGTGCTGAGTGCATAGACTGGTTAGGACAAGGCATAGGTCTTTAGTTCAATCTAATATCGTGTTAACCCACAGTGAAAGTATGTTCAACAGTTTCTGACTTAATAAAATAGTGTTGCACTATTTTAAGTGTTGGTGTCCTGTATGTGTTCCACGGATCCAGAGCACCCAACGCAACAACATTCACCTGTTTTTTCACTTCACAGATGCCAACAGACGTGTTGCATGTTTCCAACCTTTATTTTCTTTCCTGATTGCTAATTTGCATCAAGTACCATTTACCCATCACCCTTATGCTCACTGACCAATTCTTTTTTTAAATAAATTTAGAGTACCCAATTATTTTTTTCCAATTAAGGGGCAATTTAGCGTGGCCAATCCACCTACCCTGCACATTTGTGGGTTGTGGGGGCAAAACCCACGGAGACACGGGGAGAATGTGCAAACGCCATACAGTGACCCAGAGCCGGGATCGAACCTGGGACCTCGGCTCCGTGAGCAAACAGGGCTAACCCACTGGTCCACCGTGTTGCCCACTGACCAATTCTAATTACGTGTGAAAAAGTGACTGCAACAACTGAGCTTTCAGAATCAAAGCATGCCTGTAGAAGTGTGTGAAATTTCTTACTCTTTAACTGAGAGTGTGAACGACCGCATCTGATGATCATTTCAATGTCACTACCACAGAGTGTGGGTAACATGTCTAATTGCTAACACCGTGATTCTCTGACCAACAACCTGCTAATTAGAAGTATCTAGATTTTAAAAAAAATTTAGAGTACCCAATTCATTTTTCCAATTAAGGGGCAATTTAGCGTGGCCAATCCACCTACCCTGCACATCTTTGGGTTTTGGGGGCGAAATCCACGCAAACACGGGGAGAATGGACAAACTCCACACGGACAGTGACCCACAGCCGGGATCGAACCTGGGACCTCGGCGCCGTGAGGCAGCAGTGCTACAAAGTATCTAGATTTTTGTGGAAATAAATTTACCTGATAATAATGAACTAAAATATGCAAATTTTAAAAAAATGATCAGGCTGATACTGAGCCATACCAAATAAAGGTCCCACCTTGATCCTTATTCTATCTGTGTTTCCCATACATAACCGCTATGCCGCTGCCTCCTGCAAAGATATAACTCATTTGCGATGCCACTCTCATAACTGAACAGTTTGCTGGCAATCGCTGTCTAGATTCACAATGAAAGGATGGTGCCAAAGGGATGCTGTAAACATTTTTTGATAATTTTGTTTATTTTCTACAAGTGATTTCTATGCTCTCACTGGACATGGTTTCATACAGACTTCCTTCAACACCTGTTTTCACAATTTCTGCAGGCACATATAGTTGGTCATACAGTTAAGCACAGGTTTCCTCCGTGATAGAAATGTGGTCATTCCTAGTCAGGGTACTGAGGACTCAGTTGAACGTTAGATGTTACAATAATCTGAAGCAGCAGCAGCAGGTTTTTGTCACGGTGCTGTGGCCTGTCCATGTCTCCTGAGCAGGCAGCCATAAATTAGATCAATAGTAGAAGCGTGTAATGATAATAATAATCTTTCTTGTCACAAGTAGGCTTACATTGCAATGAAGTTACTGTGAAAAGCCCCTAGTTGCCACATTCCGGCGCCTGTTGGAGTACACAGAGGGAGAATTCAGAATGTCCAAATTACCTAACAGCACGTCTTTCGGGACTAGTGGGAGGAAGCCGGAGCACCCGGAGGAAACCCACGCAGACACGGGGAGAACGTGCAGACTCCGAACAGACAGTGACCCAAGCCGGGAATCGAACCTGGGACCTGGCACTGTGAAGCCATAGTGCCAACCACTGTGCTAAGATAGAGTGCAAGGCTGGTCCTGGTATTTCCCCAGCTACAACCCATTTCATTGCTCTGACTAGCATAAGTTCCACAACTGCACTGACTGTGTATTTACTGGTGGGTTGTATCACAGTCGGGGAAATCATATAGTGAAGAGAGGAGTGAGTTTGTGAGTTGTGGGATCCTTAGCCCTGGCAGCAGATGTCAATATATGGACTTGATGTGGAGAGATGGTTAAGACAGTCATAGTGGGCTCCAGAACCCCTGTAAATATAGCTGGTTAATGGGCATAGAAGGAATATATTCTTGCGATCACCATTCCATCACAACTTATCTGCCAAAACTGGGTACAAGTTTGTGAAGGATAGTGTGGAGTGAAGGATTCCCAGTTGGCCATTTCTTATTCAACTGCAGGTAAAGTCGGCTTCAAAGTTTCATTTCAGTCCCCCACCTTTCCTTCCCCATTTCCAGATAGTTGCTATGAGAGCAGGCATTTAAAGTGATGGTTTGGCATTGTGTAGGTAGAATGTTATCTCCTCCAATCTCTAGCAATAGTCTGAGAAATCCGCTGATAAAAAAAAAAGTGTTTCACTGACCTATTCAGGTCATTGGACCTATAGCATCACTTGTCAAAGTTATAACTTCCTCCAACGCAAACACAACATCACCAGCTTGCAGTTACATAGTGCCTTTAAAGTAGTAGAATGTCCCAAGGTGCTTTATTGACCCACGCCTCACTGCTATCTGGGGAAGAGAACCGCACACACGAACAACCCTCTGAGAAAAAAGATCTCGCCTCATGACGGTCTTAAAAGGGAGATCCAGAATTTAAAAAAAAAACTATGTCCCCTCATTCTAGACTCTCCCAGAAGGGAAAACATCCTCTCAACATCCATCCTGTCAAATCCACTCAGGATCTGGGCAGCACGGTGGCACAGTGGGTTAGCCCTGCTGCCTCACGGCGCCGAGGTCCCAGGTTTGAACCCGGCTCTGGGTCACTGTCTGTGTGGAGTTTGCACATTTTCCCCGTGTTTGCGTGGGTTTCGCCCCCACAACCCAAAAATGTGCAGCGTAGGTGGATTGGCCACGCTAAATCGCCCCTTAATGGGAAACAATTAATTGGGTACTCTAAAAAAAAATTTTTTTAATCCACTCAGGATCTAATATATTTCAGTAAGATCACCGCTCATCCTTCCAAACTCCAATGGGTAAGAGGCCCAATCTTTTCTCATACTATAACTACTTCATCCCAGTAATCATATGACTGTAAGACATAGGAGCAGAATTAGACCATTCAGCCATTCAATCATAGCTGATATGTTTCTCATCCCCATTCTCTTGCCTTCTCCCTGATCCCATTATTAATTAAGAATCTATCTCTGTCTTAGAGACACTCAGTGATTTGGCCTTCACAGCCTTCTGGGGCAAAGAGTTCCACAGATTCACCAGCCTCTGGCTGAAGAAATTCCTCCTCGTCTCACTTTTAAAGGATCATTTCTTCAGTCGGAGGCTGTGCCCCGGCTTCTAGTTTCTCCTACCAGTGGAAACATCCTCTCCACGTCCACTAAATCTAGGCCTCGCAGTATCCTGTAAGTTTCAATAAGATCCCCCGTTATCTTTTTAAACTCAACGATTACAGACCCAGATTACTAAACCACTCCTCATATGGCACGCTCTTCATTCCAGGGATCATTCTTGTGAACTGTCTCCCTTTCACAAACCCCGTTTGGTCCTCGCCTATCACCCCCGAGACACAGTCCTCAATTCGTGAAGCCAACAACTTCGCCAGCAACTTGGTGTCCACATTCAATAGCCAAATCAGGCAGTACGATCCACACTGCTCCAGATCCTTGTCCTTTTTCAATGTCAGAGAGATGGATGCCTGTGATAGTGTAGGGGGAGTTTCACCCTCTCCCTAGCCTCATTGTATGCCCTCACCAGCAATGGCCCCAGGTCCCCCCCAAACTTTTTATAAAACCCATCCAGGCCCGGGGCCTTCCCTGCCTGCATCGCCCCCATACTCTCAATCACCTCCCTCAACCCGATTGGGGCCCCCAATCAGGGTTGGAGATCACAATCGCTGAATACTCTGAGTCAACCACCCTGCTAGCACCACCTTATCCACCACAAAAACGCCAATCCGGGAGTGCTTGTGGGAAAAGTATGAAATTTCCTTCGCCCTCGGCCTCCCAAACATCCATGGTCCCTCACCTACCAGCAACCCCCCTCCCCCCCCCCCCCGCCCCTCCCGCCGCCCACATCTTCCCCAACCTCGGGCTTGACCGGTACAAGTTTGGCTCTATAACCGTGTTAAAATGCTCCCACCATGATCTTCCCCAGCACCCGCTCAATGAAATCTACATCATCCCAATTTGGGGCATAAACGTTTACCAGGACCACCGGCATCCCCTCCAGCTTCCCACTCACCATCACGAACATCCCCCCTCCCCCTCCCCCCACCGCCGCATCTGCCGCAATATTCCCCGTCTTGAATGCCATCCACTTATTCACCAGCACTGTCACCTCCCTCATCTTCATGTCCAGTCCTGAGTGGAACACCAGCTCCTCCCACCCTTTCCTCAACCAAGTCTGAACCTCTGGGCGGGATTCTCCCATCCCGCGCCGGGACCGGAGAATCCCCGCAAACAGCCCACGCCGCCCCGACGCCGGCACTCGATTCTCTGCAGTGCGGAGAATAGGCACCATTGGCACCGGCGTGGTTGGCGCGGCGCCGGTCGTGGGCCACTCTACATGGCAGCCCTGCCAATTCTCCGGCCTGGGTGGGCCGAGCGGCCGTAGGAAAAGAGCCGAGTCCCGCCGGCGCCGTTCTAACCTGCTCTGAGTCGGCGGGATCTCGGCATGTAAGGGTCGTGTGGCGGCCTGTGGGGGGGTCCGACCCCGGGGGGGGCCTCCGATGTTGCCTGGCCCGCGATCGGGACCCACTGATCGGCGGGCCGGCCTCAGTGGCTGGGGGCCTCCTGTCCTACGCGCCGGCCCCTTTAGCCCTGCGCCATGTTGCGTCGGGGCCGGTGCGTTGAAGGAGGCCACTGCGCATGCGCGGATCCTGCGGCGCCCAGTTCGCACTGGGATCTGCAGCTGGAGCGGCGCAAACCGCTCCAGTGCGGTGAATTAGACGTGGGAGCGGCCCGTTCACGCCATCGAAAAACGCGACGGCGTTTACGACAACGTGGACACTCAGCCGTGGGATTGGAGAATCCCGCCCCCTATCTTTAAGTGCGTCTCTTGTAAAAAGGCTACATCAGCCTTCAGACTCCTCAGGTGCGCGAAAAAGGGACTAAATGACCGGTCCATTCAGCCCCCTCACATTCCAAGTGACCAGCCCGGTTGAGGCGCTCCCCACCCCGCTCCCTTGCCGATCAACCATATCCCTTTTCGGGCCCGCCCCCAGCCTGTGTCATGCGATCCTCCCGGTCCACCCTCGGATGCCCACCATCATTACTCCCTTTTCAGCTGCGCCGCATCAACCACACCCTTGTCAGTAACCCTCCCCCCCTCCCAAACCAAAGAACGACACCAACCCCCTCCCCTACACCTACCTCCTGACAACTGCCTGCTGCACTCCCGTTAACTAGCCTGTCCAGCTAGAATGGCGGCCCCCACACAAGGCCTCCAAACCCCCACCCTCCAATTACCCCCCCCCCTCCCTGTCCACGCTCCCCCCCAAAAAAACAGAAATGGTGCACCCACCCTTGGTATTCCCCCTACAGAGGGTCCTGCCCTCTAAACATCCCGCCATCAAAATCAACATTTCAAGGGAAAAGTTTCCCGAGAACAAAGAAACCTCCTCACAAACTCCTCTAAAGTTCAATGTCTTCCTTCTCCTGCCAGTTCATTGTCCCTCAGAAACTCCATCGCCTCTTCTGGCATGCCAAAATAATATTCACGTTTCTGGAAAGTCACCCAGAGGCAGGCCCTGAACTTCACCCCCTTCTTGAAGTGGGCAGTCTTGACCCGATTGAACCAGACTCTCCTCTTCACCAGTTCTGCACCTAGGTCTTGATACACCCACAACTCGTTCCCTTCACAGGTGCACTTCCCCGTCTGCCTCGCAGACCACCGCAGAATCTTCTCTTTATCCAGGAAACGGTACAACGGCATCAGCATCACACGTGATGGCTTGCCCTGTGCGTTAAGTCGACTTCCAGGGGCAGGTCAAAGGCCCTCTCCCCCATCAATTGCTCCAACATATTAGCCACATACGATCCTTGCATGTTGCCTTCTGGAGGGTTGTCCAGATCCTCCATCTTCTTCTTTAGCCTCTTCTGGGTCTCCCGCATCACCTCCATCTCGGCCGCCAACGAGGCCAGCTGTTTCTCGTGCTCCCCCATCTCTTCCACTTTCTGAATCGCCCAGCCCTGGGATTGTCTCCTCCAGTCTCTCAATACCTGCCGTAACCGGTTCCACCACTTTGGCCAGATCCTCCAGGTCCTCCTTCCTCTGCTGACTGAACGTAGCATTCAAAAATTCCACCAACTGTTCCGTTGACCACTGGGCGAGCAAAACAGGTCTTTTGCCCTCTGCCATCTTAACCAGTGGCGCACCACGAAGACTCTCCTGCTCCAACAGCTCCTTTATTCCCGACCCACTCCGAGTTCAAGGATCCATCCACACCAGCCATACCAGATGGGTTACACCTTCTCCAAGTACTCCTACACCTCTTTCCATCCAACACTTCGCCCCTCAGATGGGGAAAGGACCGAAAAATACCACCTTGAGCAGGAACTACTAAATGTGCTACCGCTCATTCCATGGCCACCACCGGAAGTCCCTTCATAGGACAGTTAAGAGGCAACCACATTGCTGTGGATCTGGAGTCACAGACTGGGATTCTCCGTTACGAGTTTGTCCCATCACCGCTGTCAGCGAGGACGGAGCATTTGCGGCTCAGCCAAAACTCCATCCACTACAGCGGAACAGGAAAATCCCACCGGCGTGAACAGATGGAGACGCCCGGCCACAGATAAGTTAGATTAGATAGGGATGGCAGGTTTTGTTCTCTAAAGGACTCTAAAGGGCTTCTACGAATATCCGCTATCAATAGTCGTCATTACTGATGCGACCATCAATTCACCGAGACGATTAGTAGAAGTGAACAGGGTTTTAATAAGCTAGATCTGTGCCTGCCTGCGACTGCTCTGTACTGAGTGCCGCCTACAGGCTGCAGATCTATATACCACCCCTGAGGGGGCAGAGCCAAGGCGGAGCCCACAAGGGCACCAACATAATACAATACAATGCAATACAGTGGTGAATTGTAGCAACAATACATTCACCACAATTACTGAGACTGACTTTTCAATTGCAGAATTATTTATTAAATTGAATTTAAGCTCTCCAGCTGCTGTGGCGAATTTGATCCAGTCATTTGGATCATTAATCCAGGCCTTTGGATTACTAGATGAGTAACTTAAACTACTATGACACAATTCCCTGTTACACATTAACTCAAAAAGACATGTATCAGATCACCCCTGCTTCTCACCCCATGAAAAAACAAGCCCTAGCTTGCCCACCTCACCCCCAACTCTCTCTCTAGTGCCATCCCTGCAAATCCTCCTTGCACCCTTCCACAGGACAGCACACTTCCAAAGAGTTAGTTTAGAATGTCAATTAGAATACCATGAAAAGATCAGTCAGCACCATGGAAACCAGACCCTTAAAAAAAAATACAGTGTTTAAATGTCCCATATTGTACAAAATTAGCATAAACAAAATCAAAGTATAGTCATTTTTGCTACTTTATGCAGTTCTTCAAAGTCTGTAAGTGTAATCTAATCATTCTCTGGGACTCATTTCACCCCAAACCAAACTAACCACAGATAACTGCCGTTAAAATGAAAAACTGAATAAAATTTATATTCTGTAAATTGTTAAGTGGCTCATTTGAAACAGGCAGATAGTAACCGGAGCAGTTTCTTTATTCTGGACATTAATTAGCGTCATGCTCCATCATTCATGAAAAGGTTTGACATGCTGGGATTCCATTTCTTGCTGCTTCCTAACAAGCTGTTTCCATGACTAGCAGATATCGCAAACATAGAGAGGCAGAAATCAGTATCCGAGGAAACCAAAGCACCCAAGTCATCTGGCCTCTGCTGCTATAGTAACAAAACTGGTCAACAGAGTGCATGCTGAAGGCGGATCAATGGGATTGAGATGCTGAAAGATGACATCTGTTTAATCTCGCTTCTATTGCTCATGTTTCATTTCTAAAGGCAAGATTTAAGCTTCAATGCATTCACTATGTACACTTGTGATTCAAAACAGTTGTAGACATGACTGTCAATTGGCCATTTAAGGTATAACAAAGCCTTCATAAATTATACTAGGCACTCAACACTACGATCAATAAATTCTCAGCAACAACTGAAAATCACATACCTCATTGTAACAATGTGTGTGATCCAATAAACACATCAAATCCAGAGTTTCTAAATTAGCTTGTACATAAAGATATTTCACAATCTGGAGATTTTCTTTCTCATAACATGATGAGTGAGGTGATTGTCGCTGAATGGTGGGTGGAGGAAGAAAGATATGAGGTACATTTGGGTTTATCAACATAAACAGACTACCTATCCTTTAATAATACATAAATATATTTTATATACAGCCGTTCCAGGATTTGTTCACAATCAAATGAACAAATGAACTGAGCCTATTAAGAAGCACAGAATCCTCTTTGTGCCATTTTGTCAAATAATGAGGGAATAGTTCTCCATAATTTAAGGATTTCCCCCAGATAAAGCCAATATCTAAAAGACCAAAAGAGAGTAATCCTCAAATTTGCAATTTGGACAATAATCCATTGAAGAGGACTTGTCCGCCTCCTGGACCTGCCTGGTTATCATCCCTCTTGCTAACTCTACAATAAAATGTTCTGATATTAAGCTATGTTAAAATTCTAAGCACTGTGTTTGGGACACTGAAAGCACCCAGGATCCATAAAGCAGAGCCACTGCACATTCGCATATTTTTTGCCAAGTATTATGGGTGCAATACTTTTCACTGTACTTTGGTACAAGCGACAATAAATCAATCAATCAATCAATCAATCCCAGTCACCATCACCATTCTCTCTGCAGTCAGGCACAGAGACAGCCAGGCCCAGCTACACCGATTGTAAAACAGCCCTGCACACCAGGCTATGCTTTTTTCCTGTGAAACACATAGCCTTTGACCTTCCCTACAGCTGAACTACACCACATTCCCAATGATTGCTTCTGTTGCATGCCCACTGCATTTCTGCACTGTCTCCTATCTCTCACTTTTGACTGTGAGGTCCACATAGCCCCTGGATGGCTTATCATCGGTGACTCCTTTCCATTTTGCAACAGGAATCTCTGCACTCTGTGACTCCTGTCTGCAAGCCACTGAACAAAATAGCCACCTTCACATAGTTCCCCATTGTGATGAAGACTAAGGACAATAGTGACTATCCCAAACCACACCACCCCCAACTTCTGAGTCTTCATATGAACCATCCCCAATGTGCCAAACCAACAACCCCACCTCCCACCTATTCCAGAGTCTGCAGGCGTTCCCTTCTAGTGAACAATGTGGTATCCCTTTGACCTTGTTGTTTGCCAGCGTTTAATATACCTTTGTCGGGCTCCAGTTTCTCACCTCTTGGTTTTCCCTCTGCCTTCCATTGTTTGTCATCCTCCTCAACCTTCTGCCTTCCATCTTGCCCCCTTGCCCTTCTCCCCCTGCCCTTCCACAGCCTTCCTTCCGCATTGCTCCCCTTGATTTCATCAGCCCCACCCCCACCCACATCCCACCCATAGTCAAACTTCAAGTCAGTCAATATGGAGGCTGCAGGAGTTCCGCAGCACAATGCTGTCCAGACAGACAACAGTGTTAGGCACCAGGAGCAGAAGACCCTGCATTTCATCAACCTTGGGTGGTAGTACTCGTCAGAGTCGGTCAAAGTTGAAGCTGCATGAGTCCTGCAGCACAATGCTGTCCTTACAGGGAACGTCAGCATAGAGCAGAAGGGGACCACCATATATCCCCAGCAATGTGGCGTCGAGTGCAACAAGGTCAGCACGGTGGCACAGTGGTTAGCACTGTTGACTCACAATGCCAGGGACCTGGATTCATTTCCAGTCCTCCAGTTGCTCTGGTTTCCTCCCACAGTCCAAAGATGTGCAGGTTAGGTGGATTGGCCATGCTAAATTGTCCCTTTGGGTCTCATGATGTGCATGTTAGGTGCGGTTACGGAGATTGGCTGGGGGAGTGGGCCTAGGTAGGGTGCTCTTTCGGATCGTTGGTGCAAACTCGATGAGCTGAATGGGCCCGTTGTGCACTGTAGGAATTTTATGGATTCTAAGAGCGGCGCAGTATTTTACACTCACCTCAAAGTCACAAGCGAACTGAGATCTGGCTTGTGCGTGCCATTCATTTTCAAACAGGTTTGAGGCCGACATAATTTCCTACTGGTTTAGCACACTGGGCTAAATAGCTGGCTTTTAAAGCAGACCAAGGCAGACCAGCAGCATGGTTCAATTCCCGTACCGGCCTCCCCGAACAGGCGCCGGAATGTGGTGACTGGGGGCTTTTCACAGTAACTTCATTTGAAGCCGACTCATGACAATAAGCGATTTTCATATCATTTCACTGCCATGTCATAAGATTGGAAGGCATGAGGAGATTCCAGCGAGCAGCTGTCGTAATGAGCATTCATGAGATGCAAATGATTGCAAATTGTGTTCATGTCAACAGACAGCAGGAATAGTTAGGTGCCACTAATCCACCATTGGGAGAGTTGCAAGCTATTTTTATGCCGTTTGGTTTCCAATTTTTTGGTTGCTGGAAGATTCACCGCTTCCGCCCACCACAAAACCCGCCATGGGCAGGATAGGAAAATTCCATCCAACGTCTCACTATTTCCCACTCTATTCCTAATTCCCTGTGCATCTTGTTTTTCTCTTTCCTGTTACCCCCTGGTTTCCATCCTCCTGCCATGTTAGTTCAAATCCTCTCCAACAGCAGTAGCAAACCACCCCAAAAAGGCAGTAATAATACCAATCTTTATAATAATCTTTATTGTCACAAGTAGGCTTACATTAACTCTGCAATGAAGTTACTGTGAAAAGCCCCTAGTCGCCACATTCCGGCACCTGTTCGGGTACACGGAGGGAGAGTTCAGAATGTCCAAATTACCTAAGAGCACATTTTTCAGGGCTTGTGGGAGGAAACCGGAGCACCCGGAGGAAACCCACGCAGACACGGGGCGAACATGCAGACTCCGCACAGACAGTGACCCAAGCCAGAGATTGAACCTGGGACCCTGGCACTGTGAAGTCATAGTGCTCACCACAATGCTACCGTGCTGCCCAGTAGTCCAAGCTCTGTTCAAATGCACCCTTTGGGCGTGATTCTCCGGCCTTGTTGTGCTCTCACTGATTATGAGCAGGAGAGGCCGAAAACAAGAATCGCACCAGATGCCAAACAGTTTGCGATGCAACCTGCCTACTCCCGTAGGCAAAATTGGTATCGCTCCATAGCGAGGCGAGAAACCAATTGTCACTTAGCTCTATTTTCATACAATTAATGGGGGGCACCCTATATCCAAAGGCCTCTCGTGATTCAGCGGCCTTCCCAGCAATTGGTCACACTGGCGCTAATTAATACTTTTTAAAAACGTGAACCTGACAGAAGGGCTTCTGCGGGGAGCCGAGGAGGCGAGTAGCCATCTTTGCTTGCCGCTCCATTGCAGTGGGTGGTGGGGCCCTCATCTGGAGGGGGGGGCCGCAATGGGGTGGGGGCAGGAGTGGGGGAGCACCGCGTGCGGCACCACCATGCAAACCCCTAGCTCATGTGTACCCGTTCCAGAGGCAACCCTTCTCCCTGCCTGTCTGCCCCACTGACCACCCATAACCCCCACCACCTGCCAAGGCTTCTGGCCGTGCAGCCAAAGGCTATTGATAATAGGGATTTGGCAATCCTGGTTAAGTGAGCACTTCACGCAACCCAAGTGGAGTCCCGTGGGTGGGCGGGCCATGTAGGAATCATTGCCTAGCAGCTCAATCAGACCACGATGCCTGGACACTGTGCCTGAACAGTGCAAGAGGCAACATCACACACGCAGCAGCCAACATCCGAACACCCAGGGGATGGGCAGGGTGGATAGGTGAATTGACCACACTAAGTCGCCCCTTAATTGGAAAAAATGAATTGGGTATTCTAAATATTTTTTTTAAAAAGTGGACCAATTAACATTGAATAGCATTCCTGGCCTTACTGGGCCAAGCGCCGGGAGGCTCGCGGTTGTTGCCACTTGCAAAATCTTTCGAGAGAATCATGCCCTATGTCAACAACGGAATAACATTTTAATTAAAACTCTAAGCATAAATTGCCACATGTTGCCAACAGTGCTCAGATCACATTTTTAAAAGCAGTTTGACATCCTTTATTTGGCTCAGCACTTTTTCTCCTCCAATACCTTTCCTGAAATGGTGACTCTTTGCTTGTGACACCGTTTCCTTAAATACCTTGTCCTATGTGGCCATTATCAATTTAGAAGTTGAGACAGTGAGTGCAGTGCCGTGAGACTTCTTCAATGAGCCTCAGCCAGAACCCATCCCCCTACATGCACACATGCACTTCCAGATGGAGTTACTGACTATTAATCTGGAGCAGGAATTCTGACCGATTTTCCCTTTCTTATCTTACAAATTATAGCACCACTGCTGTCATTCTGTTGACAATTATCAACCTCGACTGCCACCAGATCAAATCTGGTGTGTGTGTTTCAGCTACTGATTCATCCAAACTCACTCATTCCCTCTGGAAGGGGTGCGGGGTTGTCATTTATGGTTTGATGCCTTGCTATGAAGGATAGAAATGGAGCCAATCTTTAATAAGCGTTTATTTACAGAAGTACGCATTAAGGAATGAAATCTCAGTTAATGCCCATTGCTTGCATAAAATTAAATAGATTCCCTTCTCGCTCTTTAAATAAAAATTAGAGTTTTAATGTACAATTAAAATTTCAAAACAAATTAAATCAAATATTCTGTACAAGGCATTGCATTGCGAGTTGCCCCTCATATATGCATTTTTGGTAAAACAATCCAATATTTGATTACTGGCATCCACCCATTCAATTTTAGAGATTTCCTTTCTCTTTAGCATTTGCTTTAAGACAGCAAGGTCAATCCGTAACCTTTTCTGATTCACACTTTTCATTGAGCATACACTCTCCAACAGGGAACCCATTATCCACATAACATTCAATGGGTACACTATCTTCAGTACGCCCACTGTACAAAATCTCACTTTAAATATCTGATAATAGGATCCCATATCCACTGTCTCCACAAGAGAACCCAAAATACAAAGTGTTGGAACCCAAGGTATTCTTTAATAATTCCTTTTATTTTCTTAGCTGACCAAGCTAAATAAAGGACAATGTTCCTCATTCTCAGCCATCAGTAACATTATGAAGCCGGCTGCACGAATGTACCCAGCAAGAAGTTTAGCATGTGAAGCATTGCTAAAAATATCCTCTGGGTCACTTAAGGGTGGGAACTTAAATCTGGATAAATGCGCACTTAACTTTCTTAATGTTTCATTTGCCCTTAAAACATACTTTACTTTAGAATGTTTTGTCATAGTATTTAAGTCCAATGCATCAAAACTAGCATCTGGTCTAATTTGAGTAAACAACCAGTCCAACCAGCCAATCAAGCATCACAATTGCTGTCTCTTCTTTAGATATAAGAGCATCTTTCTGTGATGACCTAGCATAATTAATGGAAATGGGAGTAACACTCTCCAAATAGAATTATTGATTTAAAGTTGTTCCAGAACTCCTTTGCTCGATACCTAAATCAATATACTTAAAAGCCTCACAAGCCTGGCTCCCAATTTTTAATTCTACTCTCATCTTATTAATAACGCATTTCTCAAATTCCTCACTGAAACCCCATTAGAAGTCAATATGCATCATTCAGATGCGTGGAAGTTTTCTTTATTATACCAATAAATCATTGTGGGCTTGGCTTTTAGTTGAATGTAACCTCTCTTCAGCAAAACAGATCACACCCAAAGAAATGCCGTACCTTGAAAGCATCATTCAGGCCATAGACAAACGTGTCTAGTTTCCAGTTTTCTTTCTGTATTTGCTGCGACTTGAACAGTTTCAGAAACATTTTTCTCTGAAACACACTGCCTCAGGAAATCCAACTTTATTGTCACTTGACCTTCATTCCCATAAATAAGCGGCCAAATGAGTTAAAAAGGATTTTTAACATTACTTTCCCAGCTGTGAGAGAATCTACTTTAACATCTGTAACACCCAGTTGCTCTTCCAAACCCCTCGCACTAGCCTCGCTTTAGCCTTATTAGTCACATCAGCAAAGGGGAATTTGCACTGAAAATGGCTGTGACAAACCTGGTTACCACTTATCTGATTTCACAGAATAAACTTCAAATTCTCTCCAACTATCTAACACAGGACTGTGACTCCGCTTGAGTTTATCCTCAAGTTTATTGGCAGGAATGTCGCACTCCCTGGGCTCCGTCTCGGCGAACATTCAGACCGTGGTCGATACCGCTGCAGGCCTCCAGGACTGGCAGCGCCAGGTGTCGGTGGTGCGACGGGGCATGTCTCCGATCACATCTCCGTCCCACAGTGAGGCCCGGGGGCAACCGGGCTCCCCGAGGGAGGAGGAGGTTCTGGGGCCCGTCCCGGTAGCTCCATCAAGGGACGTCCCGGAACACTCGGCCTCCCCCCGTTCCGTCCCTGGCGCATCTGGTGGGCAGCGGGCAGGTCAGGGTGGCACAACGCCATCCAGCACACCCGCTGAGCAGCCTGTCCCATTGAAGCTGGGCCACCCCAGGATACGCGTGCCGATAGGGAGCCATGTCGAAGGGCGTGATTCTCAGCAGTCCGCCTCCACTCCTGCTGTACCATCTGGGAACACACCTAGACATAGTGGTAGGGCCCGTAAGGCAAAGAAGTTAGGCACGTAAGAAGTTGGCACGGGTGCAGGGCACAGTTTAGTTGTAGGGGGTAGGGCACCTAAGTTAATCACACAAATAAACTCACTGTTGAATTTGACTTGTAAGACTCTGTGCTATGTCCGGTGCCAGGGGGCACGTGAGGGTGCCCGAGTGGCGTAGTGGTATACGAGCGGTTCAAGGTCTGTTCCGGATGTGCTGACCCTTTCCCCCCTGCCTCCCATAATCGGACACCGTTGTCCTCGGCACACCGGCGCCAGCCACCCCACACGGGCATGTGATGAAATATCCGTCATGAAGGCTGTGACCACCGGAGTGGATGGTTCAGCTATAGCCATGAGTCAGACCTCGGCTGGCGAATCTGAGCACACAGCTCATCGCAGAGCAGGCCGTCATCATTCAACATGGCATTGTTCACACCCGCTTACACAATCATCACTGTTGTGCAATCCCGTAGTGCCGCAATGGTAAGGTGATGTGGAATTGGTGCCGTAAACACGGGGGTGGGGCGGGGGTGCTGTGTGGTGCCCATGTGCAGGAGTGACGGTGCAAGTGGCAGTGTTCAGCGAATCCCACCCCCACAGTGCGTGAACCGTGCGGCCATCAACGCATCGCGTGCCCGCTGCCCGCTGTCGTGCAGCCTCCTGGGCGTAACCATCAACCGGGCAGTGTCTGTGTCCTGCGCCCCTTCCCCCACCCTGATGCGCGCCATCCTCCTCCTCTCCGCATCCTCCTCTTCCCCATCCCCCTCGTTTGTGTTAGCTCCGGTGCCGTCGGGTCCTCCCTCTGACTTCTCCACCAGGTCATCTCCCCTCTGCATGGCCATGTTGTGCATCGCACAGCAGACCACAACCATGCGACCGACCCTGTTGGGCCAGTACTGCAGGGCCCCTCCTGATCGGTCCAGGCATCTACAGCAGGCCGAAGCACCGCTCCACCACACCCCTGGTTGCTGCATGTGCCTCGTTGTATAGGCTCTCCGCGTTGGTCTGAGGCCTGCGTATTGGCGTCAGCAGCCATGACCTCAACGGATAGCCCTTGTCGCCCAGCAACCAGCCCCACAGCTGGGGGGGGGGGGCATCCATCGAACATTGCGGGGATGAACGACTGTGCCAGAATGTAGGCGTCATGCACACTCCCGGGGTACTTTGCACACACGTGCATGATCTTCATGTGGGGGTCGCACACCACCTGAATGTTCATGGAGTATGCGCCCTTCCTGTTCATGAACACTTCCCTGTTGTCTGCAGGTGGGCGCATGGGGACGCGCACACCATCGATGACACCCTGGACCATCGGTATCCCGGCCACCTTGGCGGAATTTTATGTACCTGTCCGCGATGGCATACAAGGCGTCGGTGACGGCCCTGATGCACCTGTGGACCGATGCCTGTGATATCCCGGAGAGGTCCCCGCTCGGCCCCTGGAAGGAACCAGTAGCGTAAAAGTTTAGGGCCACCGTCACCTTGACGGAGACTGGTATCGCGTGTCCTTCACCAGTTCCAAGTGTTGTGAGGTGCGCCACGAGCTGGCATATATGCGCGACCGTCTCCCTGCTGAACCGTAGTCTCCTCCTGCATGTGATGTCCGGTAGGGCCTCGAACGACATTCTGTCACGGTACACCCTCGGCCTTGCTGGACGCCTGTGGCGCCCTGGCACCACCATCAGTGGATCCTCCTGCTCCTCTTCCTCCTCCTGCTCCCCCCCAAGCACTTCCTCTGCATTCCTCGCCGTCAGGGGGTCAATGTTCCCCTCGGCATCCCCCTGTACATTCAGGTCCTGAGCTCGCGCGGCCTGCGCGGCGACGACAGGCCACTCCGCGGCCATCCCCTCTGCTGCACCGGCAACCGCTGCATCTGCAGCCACTGTGGGCCGTCCGACTTTACGCTGCCGGATGGAAAACTCCAGAGCTGCGGCTCCAACCACGGCAGTAAACATCGCTGTCTGGTTGGCATACATGGTGACCTGCAGGAGGGTGGTGGGGGGCAGAGAAACGACATGTTACACGGAGGTTCTTCCACACCTCGCCAGCCGGGTTGCATGGGATACCCGTGTGCCCCGGTGGGATGGTCGCGCTGCAGATACGCACCCAGCCTAACATCTGGTCACTGTCTGCGTCTAACGGTCAATTCACACCATACTCCTCACCAGTGTGCCACTCGCCTGTGCCCATCAGCCACATGGCAACCTGCAGCCGTGTTCTCGTCACCGTCCTGCCATATCAGGGCGGCTGACATGTGGCATCCGCGGATGGACGATACCATCCACACTTTCCCTCACTGCCCCTCCCACCTGCACACTCTCCCTCATCCCCCCTCCCACCTGCACACTCTCCCTCATCCCCCCTCCCACCTGCACACGCACCCTCATCCCCCCACCCACCTGCACACTCTCCCTCATCCCCCTCCCACCTGCACACTCTCCCTCACCCCCCCTCCCACCTGCACACTCTCCCTCACCCCCCCTCCCACCTGCACACTCTCCCTCATCCCCCCTCCCACCTGCACACTCTCCCTCATCCCCCCTCCCACCTGCACACTCTCCCTCATCTCCCCTTTGGCCGCAGCCTTCTCGGGTAAGCCGACCCGGTCTCCAGGAGCTGCGGAACAGTCCGCTCGCCTCCTCACTGGTCAGCGTCAGCCAGCACGACTGGATGACGACTTTAAAAAGCAGGTGTGAATGGTGACGGCGTGAACTGGGGTCACGCCGCCGGGACTTCGGCCCATCCGGCCCTGAGAATAGCGGGGGTGGCGGAGAATCGCCATTTTGGGTGTCTCGGGCGATTCTCCGGCCTGCGCCGCGCGGAACTCGACGGGGCCGTTCTCGCCGCTTGGGAGAATCGCGGGAGGGCGTCGGACCGGCGTCGCAGGAAAATTTGGCAACCCAGGCGATTCTCCCAACCGGCGCGGGAGCGGAGAATCGCGCCCCATGATCTTGAGGACATCTGCTTCCAGTTCTGCTCCGAGACTATTCTGTGACCTTTATTGCATTGTCCAATCTACTCAAAATACAGACTCTACTTTCACTTTTCTTTCTGCCAGGACTATTACTGTTAGCCCTATCTCTTGCACCATTGGAGGCTCTTTATCCACTAACTGATGCAAGAGTCAATTCCAGATCCACTGTCATAATTCCACAGTGCTTCCTTTCTCTCCATCTTTCCCTTCATTCTTCGAGTCCAAGGACCTCATCTTGGCCATCATATTGAATATTCAACAAATATTTAAACTTTCCAGTAGTTTGCACATCCTATAATTGTCGCATCCCTCTATTCACTATACCCCTTGGAGTGTACATCACCCCTGTACTCAGTCTGAACAATTGGCCCGTGGAGGTGATCACTCATATTACCACTATCCACTCCCTGATCTACCTCATCCTGTTCCTCAGGGTTTTAATCATAAAGCATATTAAGCATTTCAGATGCAAGGCGTTTATTTTCTTCAATCTGCTTCTCAAAGTCCATGGGCTGGATTCTACGATTGTGAGGCTATGCCCTCACGCCTGCGAGGGAACAGTGGCGTTTTCCGCCCAAAGATTCGGCGCAAAACAGCCACCAATCATCCGTGTAGCTGGGGGCTAGATTGCCGGCAGTATAGAGCACCCGGCTCTAGCTGCCGATATGGCCCAGAGAATTGCAAAATAATGCCCCCCTTTGGCCAGCTTGCACACCCCGAACCACCCCCCAGCAGTGCCCCCAGCCCCTGATAAAGTCCCCCCTGCCCACGGATCGGCCCTCCCCCAACTGTGACGGCGCTGGACTGAGTCCGCAGACACTGCGCCGAGTTACGGACGGGTGAGACCATAAGAGACCCACACTGTCGGGAACTCGGCTGGTGGGGGGCGGAGCATCGGGGGGGGGGGGGGGTGGCGGGCCTCAGGCAATGCGATTCCGGCGTTGGCAAATGGAGCATCCAGCCCCAAGATTTTGTAATTAATTCCAGTTAATCATGAGGAATTAACATTAACTCATTGGTTACCAAGTACAGTCTTTACATCACACTTGTTACCTTACCAAGTCCTTTCCATTCCACATGACTCTCTGTTTTAGAATGCACCTAATATCCCAAGTTAAATTCTGTCTCAGATGGTCTTATATGTCTCAGGTCTCTCTGAATATTGGATGAAAGGCCATTTCCCTGCATGTGAAGCATTCAAGAGTGCATAAATAAATGGAACTACTTTCTCTCTCAGGATGATTAACTCACAACACATTTGGCAATTTGGGATTTTGCCCACAGTCTAACTGATAGGGACTATACCCTCCAACCATCTGGACTGAATTATTTATATGAATGGGTCATGCCAGGGCAGTTGTCAACTTGCAGTCTGATTGATCAGCAAACATTTTATGCAGAATTTTACTGGTCACGACATGATTCCTTTGACAGAGTCTACTGCAGAAAGGACTTTCAGCTGTGATATTTATGATCATGATGTTCGTATTTTCACGTTGCTAAACTAGCTTCCTTTATCAGTCAGAAACTTCACTGTTGTCCAAGTCTGCTCCCTAACCGTTTCACCATGATTTTGTTATTAATTACGTCCGTATTAGGTATTGTCGCAGGAAGATTAAATCTTTTTTTTTAAGTGTATTTTATTACAAGCATGTATCAAAATAGGTTACAGCAAATAAACACCCCGGGAAACATATTTCCCAGCAATCAACGATATAGTCTGTACAGGTTTTTCCCCTTTTTCACCACCCCCCCGCAACGAACAGCCCCTCATACACGATTACAAACATCCCCCACCTTTTCTCAAACCCCCTGCAGTGCCCCTCAACTCATACTTTATCTTCTCTAACCACAGGAATTTGTATAGGTCACCCAACTAAACCGCTACCCCCGGTGGCGATGCTGACCACCACTCCAGCAAAATGCAGCCCAATGCAATCAGAGAGGCGAAGGCCACGACATGGGCCTTCCTCCTCTCCATGAGCTCCGACTTCTCTGAAACAAATATCACCACCAAAGGGTCCGGGTCCACCTCCTCCTCCACTATCCTGACGAACACTCCCGCCCAGAATCTTCCCAATTTTTTGCAACCCCATGTGCGCGTGATTCGCTGTCCCCCGCCCACATTTCTCACACTCATCTGCTACCCCCTGAAAGAACCCACTCATTCTCGCCCGAGTCATATGCATCCTGTGCACCACCTTGTGGTGATGTGCATCCCTGTAAATACATGTAAGCTAGACAGACACTAGAAGGAGCACCAGAAACATCACACACACACACTCAACCAATAGATAAGTTACATGGGAGGCGACCAATGGACATTCACGATACACAAGGAGGTGACACAACCACAGGGGGGCATTACACCAACCCATACATAAAGGACACCACACACATGATCAGCCCCCTTTTGGCCAGTGGAGACAGTCAGTGAGGAGAGGCACAGGGTTGATTCATTATCACACCCGCCACGTGGAAGACAGCAGCTGGTCAGTCAGTTTAGGTAGCTACAATAGGATTAGCAGTAGTGTCGAACTCAAGTTATAAAAGTGTACATAGTGTAAATAAATGAGTTGAAGTTATTTACACGTCTCGGCCTTCCTTGACAGCATGGTAGCGTTGTGGATAGCACAATTGCTTCACAGCTCCAGGGTCCAGGTTCGATTCCGGCTTGGGTCACTGTCTGTGCGGAGTCTGCACATCCACCCCGTGTGTACGTGGGTTTCCTCCGGGTGCTCCGGTTTCCTCCCACAGTCCAAAGATTTGCAGGTTAGGTGGATTGGCCATGATAAATTGCCCTTAGTGTCCAAAAGTGCCCTTAGTGTTGGGTGGGGTTACTGGGTTATGGGGATAGGGTGGAGGTGTTGCCCTTGGGTAGGATGCTCTTTCCAAGAGCCGGTGCAGACTCGATGGACCGAATGGCCTCCTTCTGCACTGTAAATTCTATGATAATCTATGAAATGCAACACAAGGAAGCCGCTTATGTTACAAAGGAAACATAACAAAACATGGTACCAGTAGTGAACTGCTTAAAATCCAGATAGCCATACCTCAGCGTACAGTGACAACCAGCAATACCCAGGCAAGATGTACGGGCTCCCGATTCCGCAGCCGCTCCAGTGCCACGGCGATCTCCGCGAGAACTGGCAGCGATTCCGACAGGCGTTTGAATTCTACCTGGTGGCAGCCGAACTTAAAGACCTGGCCGATGATGAAAAAATAGAGTTTCTCCTCACCATCGCCGATGCAAAAGCAAAGGAAATCTTTTAAAAATTCAAGTTCTCCAAGGGGCAAAACAAGTACAACTTCCAGGCAGTCCTGGACAAATTCGGCAAATACTGTGAGGAAAACACACTCCAATCGGCAAGGAAAGGTAAGAAAAGCGCCAGTACTCACCTCGAGGCCGAATTCCCGGACCAAAGTGTGATTTGGGTCGAGGTCGGCGGCCATCTTGCTAAAGGGACTACACTAGCGCAGTTGCGCGAGAAGTGCGCAGAACCGGAAGATTCGTTTGCGCATGCGCGAGACGCCGTCCATGTGCAATCAAGAAAACGGCCATCAGTAAAGGACCAGCAATCTGCGCATGCGCAATTGCTTCCAATGTGCTACGTCACGCGCGTCATGACGTCAGAGGCCCCAGACCGCACCAATTTAAAGGGGAAACGTCCCAAATCCAATTTAAAGGGGAAACGTCCCAAATCAAAGAAAGAATCTTTTAAAGCTGTAAAACAACCTTCCTTCACCTGGAATGACAGCACAATGCCTCAAATTGAACCAGGAAATGAATTTAACCTCCGAAGAACCCTGCAACAAGCAGTTACCTATGCACAAACCGATGATTCCGACCTCGAATACTTCGATACCGATCTTGACATTTTTTCTGGACCTCGCGAGCCCAATGACAGCTCCATGGTCCTAGACGACTACGACCCGGACGAACCTTTCGTGTTGCACATTGGCGACCCCCGCATTAAATCTGACGCAGATGCGGATTCACTTTTCGGATTTGAGGATCTTCAACCCAGCAGATACGACGTCCCAACTCATCAGTGCCGGATGATGCTGCAGCCTGAAATTAAGAGACAGAAAGCGGTACAAGCCCACAGAGAGCGCCCTGCTGCCACACAGAGCGTGGTCTACGCCCCGCTCATGGTTCCCGACTCTACGAAAGAAGACAGGCAAGACTCCACACCGCAGTCCTTGCAGGAACAAGACGTGACTCCAGTGTCACAAGACTCCACAGCAAGCTCGTGGACAGACTCCACAATTGCAGAAACGCATGACTCCGATGCGCAGTCCTTGCAGGAACAAGACCATGAGGGTCTAGCAACCTGCTCTGACCAACTAGCGGCAGACGATGCAAGTCTGCCATGCTCACGTAAACAGCAAGAAGGCTATAACAGTCTACCACTCTCCACTGCACAGCAGGACGACCATGACGGTCTATCATGCTACAATGAAGGGCACAGCGCTGATGACTGTTCAAGCCCAAATGAAGACAAGCCAAAGGAATCGCCTCTTCCAAGCCCGAAGAAAAAAGGATTATGCGCTGACCTTCAGGATCATTCTAGCCGAAGAGATATTAATAATGCTGCACAGCCACAGAAGGATGCTGAGGACTTGCTAAAGAAATTGTTTGTATGTCTAACTTGCAAGGAGCAGACTGAAAATTGCCATTGCTTTAGTACGGATCGAAAAAATGGACAAGACATTGATTCTCATTTAATGGAAATAACACAACCTGAATCATATCTACAGCAGGGACAACTGTCTCCCTTCAACACAAAACCGCAAAGTCCCAACTATAGAGACCAGCAGTTAGTCAGTAATGACTCTTCAACCCCTGATGGGAATATTAATCGTATTGAACC
Organism: Scyliorhinus torazame; assembly: GCF_047496885.1. NCBI lineage: Eukaryota > Metazoa > Chordata > Chondrichthyes > Carcharhiniformes > Scyliorhinidae > Scyliorhinus > Scyliorhinus torazame. Next base: position 167,693,894 of record NC_092708.1, on the reverse strand, counting down.
TCTGCACACTCCACTGATAAATGAGCAGAACATTGGAGCAAGAATCCTGAGGACACCAACATCGAGTGGCCAGATAAAGAACTTAAAACCCGCAGCAGTTTCAAGTGAACCAATTGTGCCTTCCAGTGATGACGAAGATGCAGATAAGATCGACCCGATTATCCATTGTACCACATTAACTCCAGAGATTAAGCATTTATGTCTGGGGAGTAGAATGTGGGCAATTGAGAACAGTAAAAGAGAGACTGTGACTGTGCCAGTCCCAGCAAAATCAGAGCCAGAGACTATGAAGGCATTTACATTAGAAAAGGATGCATATGAAGTAACTGAGAAGAAAATTGAAATGGACTGTTCTTTGGAAACTAGTACAATGACGAAAGAAACATTGGATCTAACATTTGCTGCCCTACATATGGGAGAAATTGAGGGAAATGAACAAGGTTCTGTAATGTCTGGGGGAAGATTTAAAATTCCAAAGAAGAAAAGCCCAAATGAAGGACAACGGCAAGACAATGACAGTCCACCCACATTGTTTGCACCACCAGATGAAAACTCTGACAATTTACCCAACCCTAGTGAACAGCAAGCAGCTACTGAGGATCTACCCACGGTATGTGAAACGAGTGACGACAGCATCCCACTTCCCATGCAAAAGGTGCAAAGTGACAGACCTCAGCTAGTGCGTATAGAGGCACTCGACGATCACTGTGAGACGACTGGTGACCCGAGTGACACCACACTACTTCCACCCTCAATTGCTCGAACCTCTCCACTAGTCAACGCATTCTTGCATGTTCCGACTCCAGACATGCAGCTTCAAGAACTCTCAGCTGACTCCAGTGAACCTGCTAAGACTCCGGACGGGGAGCATCAACAAAAAACAGACCAGACTCCAGATGGGGAGCAACCAAACGCCGACTCTGATTCACGTAAGCCAGACTTTACTCCAGAGAGGCAGTGTCGCAACCTCAGTGATGGCACGCTCAGGGTGACAACAGATGCCACAACGACAGGAGATGGATCGCGTGACAATCACACTGGGTCAGCAATAATTTTTTTTTAAAAATATATTTATTAAAGTTTTTTAACACAATTTTTCTCCCTTACAAACAATAACCCCCCCGCCCCCTCGTAACAAAAAAAAACGAGAAATCCCGCGGAGCAAGATATGTACATGGCAAAATGATATATTTACACAGTTTTACAGGCCCTCACCCATACGTGCCAGTTTCCCCAACCCTTCATGTTATCTCTTGCTCATCCACCCTCCCAGGCAGTCCCCCCTTTCCCCCCCCTCCCCCCCCTCCCAGGACGTCCCCTCCACCCCCCCCCCCCCAAGGTTGCTGCTGCTGCTGACCGACCTTCCTCTAACACTCCGCGAGATAGTCTAGGAACGGTTGCCACCGCCTGTAGAACCCCTGCACAGACCCTCTCAAGGTGAACTTAATCCTCTCCAACTTTATGAACCCAGCCATATCATTTATCCAGGCCTCCAGGCTGGGGGGCTTCACCTCCTTCCACATTAGCAAGATCCTTCGCCGGGCTACTAGGGACGCAAAGGCCAGAATGCCGGCCTCTTTCGCCTCCTGCACTCCCAGTTCGTCCACTACTCCAAATATTGCTAGCCCCCAGTTTGGCTTGACCCGGACTTTCACCACCTGAGATATTGCTCCCGCCACTCCTCTCCAGAACCCCTCCAGTGCCGGGCATGACCAAAACATATGGACATGGTTCGCCGGGCTCCCTGAGCACCTTCCACATCTGTCCTCTACCCCAAAGAACCTACTCAACCTCGCCCCCGTCAAGTGCGCTCTGTGGACCACCTTAAATTGTATCAGGCTGAGCCTGGCACACGAGGAGGAGGAATTAACCCTACCTAGGGCATCAGCCCACAGACCTTCCTCGATCTCCTCCCCCAGCTCCTCCTCCCATTTACCCTTCAACTCTTCTACCAGCGCTTCCCCCTCTTCTTTCAACTCCTGGTGTATTTCCGACACTTTGCCCTCCCCGACCCAAACACCTGAGATCACCCTATCTTGAACTTCTTGTGCCGGGAGCAACGGGAATTTCCTCACCTGTCGCCTCACAAAAGCCCTCACCTGCATATATCTAAAGGCATTTCCCGGGGGTAACTCGAACTTCTCCTCCAGTGCCCCTAGGCTCGCAAACGTCCCGTCGATGAACAGGTCCCCCATTCTTCCAATCCCCGCCCTATGCCAGCTCTGGAACCCCCCATCCATCTTCCCCGGGACAAACCGGTGGTTACCCCTGATCGGGGACCACACCGATGCTCCCATTGCACCCCGGTACCATCTACACTGGCCCCAGATCCTTAGCGTTGCCACCACCACCGGGCTCGTGGTATACTTTTGTCGGCGAGAGCGGCAGCGGTGCCGTCACCAACGCCCCCAGGCTTGTTCCTTTACAGGACGCCATCTCCATCCTCTTGCATGCCGCCCCCTCTCCCTCCATAACCCACTTGCGATCATCGCCACATTTGCTGCCCAGTAGTAGCTCCCCAGGTTTGGCAGTGCCAACCCTCCTCGGTACCTACTGCGTTCCAGGAACCCTCTCCTTACTCTCGGGGTCTTATTCGCCCACACAAACCCCATAATACTCCTGCCTACTCTCTTACAAAAGGCCTTAGTGATCACGATGGGAAGGCACTGAAACACAAACAGAAACCTCGGAAGGACCACCATTTTGACCGACTGCACTCTACCCGCCAGCGAGAGCGGTAACATGTCCCATCTTTTGAAATCCTCCTCCATTTGCTCCACCAACCTCGTCAGATTCAGTTTATGTAGGGTCCCCCAACTCCTGGCTATCTGGATCCCCAGATACCGAAAGCTCCCCTCCGCCCTCCTCAGCGGTAGGTCCCCTATCCCTCTTTCTTGGTCCCCCGCCTGTAATACAAAGAGCTCACTCTTCCCTACATTGAGCTTATAGCCCGAAAACGCCCCAAACTCCCTTAGAGTCTGCATGACCTCAACCATCCCCTCCATTGGATCCGCCACGTACAGCAACAGGTCATCCGCATATAGCGACACCCGATGCTCTTCTCCCCCTCGGACCACCCCCCTCCATTTATTAGACTCCCTCAATGACATGGCCAATGGTTCGATCGCCAATGTGAACAACAGGGGGGACACGGGGCACCCCTGCCTCGTCCCTCGGTACAGTCGAAAGTACTCCGACCTCTGCCGGTTCGTCACTACACTCGCCATCGGGGCTCTGTAAAGGAGCTTAACCCAATTGATAAACCCTACTCCGAACCCAAACCTACGCAGCACCTCCCAGAGGTACTCCCACTCTACTCGGTCAAAGGCCTTCTCCGCGTCCATAGCTTTTTTAAAAAAAATAATTTTTATTAAAGGTTTTCATAAAATATCAATAACAAAATGAGAAAGAAAAAAGAACCCAACAGGGTTAAGTACAAAACACAATCTAAAAAAGCAACCCCCCAAATCCCTCCCCCCGTGCCTAAATAATAAATTAACATTAACACCCCGACTTAAGACAACAGGTGTATACACCCCCTCAGACCCTTCCAGTGTAAATAACATAAACAAAAATAAAGTAAACCCCCACCCCCACCCCCATCCCCCGAGCTGCTGCTGCCATTGACCAATGTCTATCGTTCTGCCAGGAAGTCTAAGAACGGTTGCCACCGCCTAAAGAACCCTTGTACCGACCCTCTCAAGGCAAATTTCACCCTCTACAATTTAATGAACCCTGCCATATCGCTGATCCAGGATTCCACGCTTGGGGGCCTCGTATCTTTCCTCTGAAGGAGAATCCTTCACCGGGCTACCAGGGACGCAAAGGCCAGAGTTCCAGCCTCTTTCGCCTCCTGCACTCCCGGCTCTTCTGCCACCCCAAATATTGCGAGCCCCCAGCCCGGTTTGACCCTGGATCCTACCACCCTCGACACCGTCCTCGCTACGCCCTTCCAAAATTCCTCCAGCGCTGGGCATGCTCAGAACATATGGGTGTGATTTGCTGGGCTCCCTGAGCACCTAACACACCTGTCCTCACCCCCAAAGAACCTGCTCATCCTTGTCCCGGTCATGTGTGCCCTGTGCCCTGTGCAGCACCTTAAACTGTATGAGGCTGAGCCTCGCGCACGAAGAGGAAGAGTTCACCCTCCCGAGGGCATCTGCCCACGTCCCCTCTTCGATCTCCTCTCCCAACTCCTCCTCCCACTTACCTTTCAACTCCACCACCGAGGCCTCCTCCTCCTCCTGCATCATCTGGTAAGTTTCCGAGATCTTCCCCACTCCCACCCACCCCCCCGAGAGCACCCTGTCCTGTACTGTGTGTGGCAGTAGCCGTGGGAATTCCACCACCTGCCATCTGGCAAACGCCCTTACCTGTAAGTACCTGAAGGTGTTCCACGGGGGGAGCCCATACTTCTCCCCCAGCTCACCCAAGCTCGCGAACTTCCCGTCCACAAACAGGTCCCCCAACTTTCGTATCCCTGCTCTGTGCCACCCCGAAAACCCTCCACCTGTTCTTCCTGGGGCGAACCGGTGGTTCCCCCGTAATGGGGTCCACGCCGAGGCCCTAACTTCCCCCCTATGCCGCCTCCACTGCCCCCAAATTTTGAGGGCCGCCACCACCACCGGGCTCGTGGTATACCTCCATGGAGGGAGCGGCAGCGGTGCCGTTGCCAGCGCCCCCAAACTCGTACCCACACAGGACGCCCCTCCATCACTCACTTGCGCACCATTGTCGCATTGGCGGCCCAGTAGTACCCACAGAGGTTGGGCCGCGCCAGCCCCCCCCTATCCCTACTCCGCTCCAGGAACACCCTTCTCACCCTCGGAGTCCCTTGCGCCCACACAAACCCCATTATACTCCTGTTAACCCGCCTGAAAAAAGCCTTCGGGATAAACACGGGGAGGCACTGGACCAGGAACAAAAACCTTGGGAGCACCGTCATTTTGATTGACTGCACCCTACCCGCCAGGGACAGCGGCAACGCGTCCAGCCTTGTAAAGTTAAGCCTATGCAGGGCCCCCCGGCTCCTGGCCACCTGGACCCCCAAATACCTGAAGCTCCTCTCCGCCCTTTTTAGTGGGAGCTTGCCAATCCCCCTCTCCTGGTCCCCTAGCTGAACTACGAACAGCTCGCTCTTCCCCATATTGAGCTTGTACCCCGAAAAGTCCCCGAATTCCCTAAGGATCCTCATTACCTCTGGCATTCCTCCCACCGGGTCCGCCACATACAGCAGCAGGTCATCCGCATAAAGCGACACCCTATGCTCCTCCCCACCCCGCACCAACCCCCTCCAGTTCCTCGACTCTCTCAGTGCCATCGCCAGGGGTTCAATCGTCAGTGCGAAGAGCAGGGGGGACAAGGGACACCCCTGTCTCGTCCCTCGGTGCAACTGAAAGTACTCGGACCTCCTCCTATTTATGGCCACACTCGCCATCGGGACCTCATACAACAGCCTAACCCACCTGACAAACCCCTCCCCAAACCCGAACCTCTTCAGCACCTCCCACAGGTACCCCCACTCTACCCTATCGAAGGCTTTCTCAGCGTCCATCGCCACCACTATCTCCGCCTCCCCCTCCCTCGCCGGCATCATGATAACGTTCAAAAGCCTCCGCACATTCGCGTTCAACTGTATCCCCTTCACAAACCCCGTCTGGTCTTCATGGATGATCTGCGGCACACAATCCTCAATCCTCGTGGCTAAGACCTTCGCCAGCACCTTGGCATCTATATTTAGCAAGGAAATCGGTCTGTAAGACCCACATTGCAGGGGATCCTTGTCCCGCTTCAGGATCAAGGAGATCAGTGCCTGGGATATCGTCGGGGGTAAAGCCCCCCCTTCCCTTGCCTCATTGAAGGTCCTAACTAACAGCGGGCCCAACAGGTCCATATATTTTTTATAGAACTCGACCGGGAAACCGTCTGGCCCCGGTGCCTTCCCTGCCTGCATGCTTCCTATCCCTTTGATCAGCTCCTCCAGCCTAATCGGGGCCCCCAGTCCCGCCACCAGTCCCTCTTCCACCTTTGGAAACCTCAATTGGTCCAGGAAACGGCCCATCCCTCCCTCCCTCCGCGTCCATAGCTGCCACTATCTCCGCCTCTCCCTCCTCCGATGGCATCATTATCACGTTTAAGAGCCGCCGCACATTGGTGTTTAGTTGCCTGCCCTTTACAAATCCCATCTGGTCCTCATGGATTTCACCCGGGACACAGTCCTCGATCCTCGTGGCCAGCACTTTTGCCAGCAACTTTGCATCCACATTGAAGAGCGAGATCGGCCTGTACGATCCACATTGCAGTGGGTCCTTGTCCCGCTTTAGGATCAAAGAAATTGTCGCTTCCGACATTGTCGGGGGCAGGGACCCCTCCTCTCTTGCCTCATTAAAGGTCCTCACCAGTAGCGGGGCCAACAGGTCTGCGTACTTCCTGTAGAACTCCACCGGGAATCCGTCCGGTCCCGGGGCCTTCCCTGCCTGCATGCACCCCAAACCCTTGCTCAGCTCCTCCAACCCAATTGGTGCCCCCAACCAGCCACCTCTTGCTCCTCCACCCTCGGGAATCTCAGCTGATCTAGGAATCGTCTCATCCCCTCTTCCCCCGCTGGGGGCTGGGATCTGTACAGCTCTTCATAAAAGGCTTTGAATACCTCGTTTACTTTTGTTGCACTCCGAACCGTGGCTCCCCTTCTATCTTTGACTCCCCCTATTTCCCTCGCTGCCATCCTCTTACGGAGCTGGTGTGCCAGCATCCGACTAGCCTTTTCCCCATACTCGTAGGTCGCCCCCTGCGCTTTCCTCCACTGTGCCTCCGCCTTCCCTGTGGTCAACAGGTCAAACTCCGTCTGGAGCCGTCTTCTTTCCCCAAGTAATCTTTCCTCCGGGGCCTCTGCGTATCTCCTGTCCAAATCTCCCCCACGAACCTCTCCCTTTCCATACCCTCTGTCTTCTCCCTATGAGCCCTAATGGAAATGAGCTCTCCCCTGATCACCGCCTTCAACGCCTCCCATACCACCCCCACCCTCACCTCCCTGTTGTCGTTGGCCTCCAAGTACCTTTCGATACACCCCCTCACCTTCCCACACACCACCTCGTCCGCCAGCATTCCCACATCCAGCCACCACAACGGGCGTTGGTCCCTCTCCTCTCCCAGCTCCAGTTCCACCCAGTGAGGGGCATGGTCCGAAACGGCTATAGCCGAATACTCCGTCCCCTCCACCCTCGGGTTGAGCGCCCTACCCAGAACAAAGAAATCTATCCGGGAGTAGGCTTTGTGTACATGGGAGAAGAAAGAAAATTCCCTGGCCTGCGGCCTTGCAAACCGCCATGGGTCCACTCCCCCCATCTGATCCATAAACCCCCTAAGTACCTTGGCCGCCGCCGGCCTCTTTCCAGTCCTTGATTTGGAGCGGTCCAGTGCTGGATCCAACACTGTATTGAAGTCCCCTCCCATTATCAGGCCTCCTATCTCCAGGTCCGGAATGCGCCCCAACATGCGCTTCATGAATCCTGCATCATCCCAGTTCGGGGCGTATACGTTTACCAACACCACCCACGTCGCTTGCAGCCTACCGCTCACCATTACATATCGCCCTCCATTGTCCGCTACAATAGTCTTCGCCTCAAATGACACCCGCTTTCCCACTAATATTGCCACCCCTCTATTCTTCGCGTCCAGTCCCGAGTGGAATACCTGTCCTACCCATCCCTTTCTTAACCTGACCTGGTCCGCCACCTTCAGATGTGTCTCTTGGAGCATGGCCACGTCCGCCTTCAGTCCCTTTAAGTGCGCGAACACTCAAGCCCTCTTCACCGGCCCATTCAGGCCCTCACATTCCACGTTATCAGCTGGATTGGAGGGGCTCTCACCCCTCCCACGCCCCGCCGACTAGCCATCTCCTTTTCTGGGCCAGTCCCGTGTCCTCGCCTCCCTCACCCTCCAGTCCCCCCAGAGGGGGGACCCCCGTCCCGACCACCTCTTCTGTGTCCCATTCCCTTTCGGCCAGTGCAGCAGCAATCCTTTCCCCCACCCCCCTTCCCCCCCCCTCCCCTCCCCCCCGCTAGACCCCGTCTAGCTTTTTTGCTCCCCCCATGTCACTCCCGTAAGTCAGCTGACGTCTGCTGACCCCGGCTTCCCCCGCTGTCCCATTGACCTCCCCGCGTGGGAGTCTCCCAATGCATATGCATTCCTTCGTTCCCCTTCCCGCCTTTCTTCCCGCGCGCGGGAAAAAAAACCGCGCTTTCCAAAGCCCGCTCCACCCCATCTGGCGCAGCTCCTGCCGCGGCCTTGTCTCTCTCCCCCAGCCCATGTAACATTTCCTGCGCGTGATTGACCCCCTATATACAACAACCATCACACATCAAACCCCAAAACATCCCCCCCACCCTCACAAACCCTCAGTTAGAGTCCAACTTTTCGGCTTGTACAAAGGTCCACGCCTCTTCAGGCGTTTCGAAGTAATAGTGTTGGCCCTTGTATGTGACCCACAGTCGCACTGGCTGCAGCATTCCGAATTTCACTTCTTTCCGGTACAACGCCGCTTTGGCCCGGTTGAAATCCGCTCTCCGCTTTGCAACCTCCGTGCTCCAGTCCGGGTATATTCGGATCTCTGCATTGTCCCACTTACTGCTCCGCTCCTTCTTGGCCCATCTCAGGACCCACTCTCTGTCCGTGAACTGGTGGAACCTCACCACCATCGCTCTTGGCGGCTCATTTGCCTGGGGCTTCTTCGCCAGCACCCGATGTGCCCCGTCCAACTCCAGCGGCCTCGAAGGAGCCTTCGTGCCCATCATCGCCTCAAGCATCGTGCTCGCGTATGCCCCGGCATCAGCCCCCTCCACTCCCTCAGGGAGACCCAGGATTCGCAGATTCTTTCTCCTCGACCTGTTCTCCAGGTCTTCGAGTCTTCCCGCCCACCTCTTGTGTAGCGCCTCGTTCTGCTCCACTCTCACCGCCAGGCCCACAAGCTCGTCCTCGTTCTGACTGACTCTTTTCTGTACCTCCTGGATCTTAGTTTCGTGGGCCTTCTGCGTGATCCCGAGTCCTTCAATTGCCGAAAGCATAGGCGTCAACATTTCTTTGCGCATCTCCTCGCGCTGCTCCTCGAAGCAGCGCTTGATGAACTCCTGCAGCTCCCCTTTGTCCCTGGCCGCCGCCATTTTGTTTTCTTTCCCTCGCTTCTCCCGTTGCTCCAGTGCCGCTCCTTTGGCCGTTACACTTCTGGTCCGTTTCATAGAAGTTGGCAGTGTTTGCTTCACCAGTCTGCCCCAAAAAGTCTATGGAAACTCCTGAAAAAGGTCTGAGAGTCAGCTCCAGACGGGAGCTGCCGAATGCGCGACCTACTCCTCCATGGCCGCCACCAGAAGCTTTGTCCCTGCTTCTTCAATGGCCCTGGTAGATCTTTTCACAGTTGTTCCCTCTGCTGCTAGAATTCACCTTTGATAGAGTCAAGCCAGATTGCAACTTTAAGCTTGCCCTTCCCCTGCCTGCATGCTGGAAGAGGCCCTCGTCTACTGCTGCAGCCCAAGCCAAATCTTTCACTGTTTCTGCCGGGTCTGGTAGCCAAAAGACATAACATTCCTGGGGGACACTGTCAGGGGAATGCTGCAGCCTTCTTCCCACACCGGGAAATGTCAAACAAATGCTGTGGGGGCCCTGTAAAAGAGCCCAAAAGTCCGTTCCAAGCGGGAGCTGCCGAATATGCGACCTAGCTCTGCATAGCCGCACCCGGAAGTCCCTGGGTCAGCAATAACAAGCAGCAGCGACAGTCCAAGAGGAATACACCAATTTTCACCACAGCTATGTCCACACATTTGTTCCACACCAACAGTGCGGCCAATGACAGCTCATGCTGGACAAACCCAGTATTCAAGCCTGCAGCAGCCAGCAGTCTATGCAGCATATTCTCAAACAGGCCAGCACTACGGATTGCCCACTAATGGAATCAAGACCGAAGGAGGATTACCGCCAGCGCAATCTGCACTACAGACTGGATGCCTTAGTTACAGCCCAGGATTTGCTGCACCACAGCCTGGCCAGACAGCATATTCCTCTCAGATCCAAGGTTCTAGTTTCACACCATCACCAGACATTGATGCGAGCAGCAATTCTGTCTCCAAATCGACATGCTTCAACGCTTCTCAGCAGAATCACCCTTCCAGCACAGCATGTGGCCAGAACCAGTATGCACAGTCTCATCCGACTTCAACATCTGGCACATCCATGACTTCGAATGATACTGTTGATGGTATCTCTTCAATGTCAATGACCTATCAGCTACAAGATGCCATCCGACAGCACCACCACAAAAAGAAAAAGAAAAAGACTCCAAAGCGGACAGCGCAGTGATTCGACCACTTCTTGGTTCCTGTTGATGGCGTTCATAACCAAGAGAGACATTTGACCATGATGATTGATGGTTTATGGACTCACATGAATGATTTGGACTTATTGTTTAATCACCGTTCCCATGGCTTGTATATACCTTACCTTCTCTACCTGTTCTTTGTTCAGTTTTTCTTAAAGTGTACAGAAAATATGAACATATAAAAAGGGGAGGATGTGGTGATGTGCATCACTGTAAATACATGTAAGCTAGACAGACACTAGAGGGACCACCAGAAACATCACACACACACACTCAACCAATGGATAAGTTACATGGGAGGCGACCAATGGACATTCACGATACAAAAGGAGGTGACACGACCACAGGGGGGCATTACACCAACCCATGCATAAAGGACACCACACACATGATCAGCCCCCTTTTGGCCAGTGGAGACAGTCAGTGAGGAGAGGCACAGGGTTGATTCATTATCACACCCACCACGTGGAAGACAGCAGATGGTTAGTCAGTTTAGGTAGCTACAATAGGATTAGCAGTAGTGTCGAACTCAAGTTATAAAAGTGTACATAGTGTAAATAAATGAGTTGAAGTTATTTACACGTCTCGGCCTTCCTTGACAAATGCAACACAAGGAAGCCGCTTATGTTACAAAGGAAACATAACAAAACACACCTTAGACTGTATCAGGCCCATCCTCGCACAAGAAAGGTCCCGTTTACCCTTCGCAATGCCTCACTCCATACCCCCCAATTGATCTCCATTCCCAACTCCGCTTCCCATTTCTCCTTGATCTTCATCACCCGCTCGCCTCCCTGCTTCCCCAGCCACTTGTATATATCCCTAATTCTTCCCTCCCCTTCCACATCTGGAAACAGCAGTCACTCCAGCAGGGTGGAAGGGAGATTAAGTCTTGTCGCCAGGTCGATAAAATGCAGAATAAAATTTTTCTGGCCTGTCGCATAATGAAAACTACCTGATTAAATTCACGTTCCAACGGAAGATTTGCAATGGATGTGGTGGCATCCATTGATACTTCTTACAAATTTCACAATTCTCACTGATCTTTTCTTTGAGATTTGTGTATTCTTCATCAACCATTCTTTTGTTTAAATAAATTTAGAGTACCCAATTATTCTTTTTTCCCAATTAAGTGGCAATTTAGCGTGGCCAATCCACCTACCCTGCACACCTTTGGGTTGTGGGGGTGAAACCCACGCAGACATGGGGAAAATGTGCAAACTCCACACGGACAGTGACCCAGGGCCGGGATTCGAACCCGGGTCCTCAGCGCCGTAGGCTTCAGTGCAAACCACTGTGCCATGTGCCGCTTTTTAATCAACCACTCTTAAGCAGTATTTTAAACCTTTCACAAGTAAAATGAGCAAATTATCAATGTAACTTTAAGATATCTATTTTTCCTCTCTGAATTTTGTCACCTGATGCCATTAATATCTGTCCTACACTCTTGTGAGCAACAAAAGATTTTGTCAAGGGGATACAATAATGTCCTAACTTGGTAAACAGCAGATCAATTGACATTCCAAAAATAATTGCCGTATCATGCTCAATGTTACGTTTCATTTGTGCTTTTCCATAGAGAGTTTACAAAATAGTTTGGTAACTTATTAGGGACTACATCAGTACTTATAAAATGGCTTAATCCAGCTACTTTATTCCCCAGTGACCTGGTTGTATACTCATCACCAAACCTAAAGCAAGAAGTACTTTTACATTCCTTAACCTTGCATCAATCCTCACTATTTAGTAATCATGATAATATTTTAACCAATATGTTCCACATACTGTCGAAGTGCAAACACTATCTAGCAATGCAAGTTAAAAGAGTCCACTAAAAAATTTATTGCAGAACTTTTAAGTTGTTTCCGATTCAGATTGATTAAGTTGTTCAGATTCATCATTATGTCATTTCAAGTCTATTTGCTTTGGGCAATCTGCCTAATAATTAATTCAAATTGCACCTGAAGGATTGTTCCATGATTCATTCTCCCATTATTTTTATTCCAATTTTGTCTCTGCGGTAACAGCGAGATCTGCCAAAGGTGCTTTCTTCCCTATTCTGCTTGTCTTCAATCAAATATTGTACTGATGCCTGCAGCTAGTACCTGGGCCTTTTTGAAATCTGGTAATCATTGAGTCTTCTGTTCTTTGTGTCACTGCAGGATGTCTCAATTGAACCATGCAGATTGAAGGAAAGAACTTTTCCCCCAGAAATTATTTTAAGGCAGCTAATATCTGATCCAACAAGGTCTCCTTCTCTGAGAACAAAACGCCAATTAGAACTAATTGTCTGCTCATTTGAAACACCATTAATTTAAACACTAGTAATCTTCCAAAGATCCCCAAATTGAATTTTGTCCTTTTATACAATTTGTAGAAGCCTATTATATATTCTTCCATGAATGACCATGGGTTTTCCTCAATCTATCAATTTCTGACCATGCCTGATAAGTATTTAATCGATCGCCATTCTTCTAGGTGTCATCCAAAACCTCTTAAAGGTAGTCCAAACTTTTGTCACTGTTCAAATGGTGGGCATTCTACTCACAGAATAATGTATCTCTGATTTTACTTCTTGTAGGACGTGGCAATGCCAAGGCAATTACTTGTTTCCTTAACCTATGTCCACATACCCATTTCATTCTTCTGCTGGTAATATGGTTCAGACCCTGCCAACATCAGAGAGTAATCATACCCTAGCAATGTGTTTTTTTGCCATTTTTCACAATGGCCACTAGGATTTTAGTTTTCTGTCTAAAAGAAAATATCTTAGGTTTTTAACCTTCACCTTTAGGCAACTTCTTGGCAGCATGTTATAATCTAATAATAATAATCTTTATTAGTGACACAAGTAGGCTTACATTAACACTGCAATGAAGTTACTGCGAAAATCCCCTAGTCGCCACACAACGGGGCCTGTTCAGGTACACTGAGGGAGAATTCAGAATGTCCATTTCACCTAACAAGCACGGTGGCACAAGTGACTTCACAGCACTGTGGCTTCACAGCTCCAGAGTCCCAGGTTTGATTCCCCGCTGGGACACTGTCTGTGCGGAGTCTGGGCGTTCTCCCCATGTCTGCGTGGGTTTCCTCTGGGTGCTCCGGTTTCCTCCCACAGTCCAAAGACGTGCAGTTTAGGTGGATTGGCCGTGATAAATTGCTCTTAGTGACCAAAAAGGTTAGGAGGGGTTATTGGGATATGGGGATTGGGTGGAAGTGAGGGCTTAAGTGGGTCGATATAGACTCGATGGGCCGAATGGCCTCCACCTGCACTTTCTATGTATGTTCTATGTAAGCACGTCTTTCGGGACGTGTGGGAGGAAACCGGAGCACTAGTAAGTCTGGTGATAAAGGATAGAATTACAGCCAATTTTTAGACTTTTCAGCAATCATTTTCAGAGATGCACCTCCTGACCCAAAGACCACAGCTTCAGTTAGTTCCTTTTTATGAGAGCACAAATTAATCCCCAGTTAATGCCCACCACTTGCATACAACTGAATACAATTAATATACAATTAACATGGCTGACTTGAAATTAAATTTATCCTCCTAGGGCTTTATTTTAATTGTTAAAATATTTATTTCCTTTCGCAGCATAAATATTGAATTAGCAAGAAAGGGTTCACGTGGAATGTCCCATAACTATAATTTGCCTGCAGTATTTATTACACTGAAAAAGCTACAATGGAAGAGAAGATCATATAATAGTAATTTAAATGACAATAATATGGTAACATAAAGATAGATTTCAATAAAATGGCCATAAAAAGTATGAGGTCTACACTCTCAACAATAACTTACAATTGAGCTCCAGAGACTAGGGATAAGGCAGCTGAAGGCTCTGGCAACAAATCAGAGCAAAGAGAGAATGAATGATTCAAAGCAGCTCAGCACTGAATGACCTAATCCAGCTGAAGGTTATGTGGTCAAGGTGCAAAAGGATTTTAAGGTAACAAAGGGAGTTTACATTCAACATGATGGGGAACAGGGAGCAACTGGAGATCTGCAAGGAAAGAATGAAGGGGAGAACGTCTTGGTGCTCAAGAGGATGAAGATGATCTATTAGCAGGTTAACAAACAGAAAATAGAGTAGGAATGAGTTACTCATTTTTGGGATGGCAGGGTGTAATGAGTCATGTCCACCACGGATCAGTGTTTGGGTCTCAGCCTTTTACAATTCATATCAATGACTTGGATGAGAGGTTGAAAACAAAAAATGCTGGAAAAACTCAGCATGTCGGTCAGCACGGTAGCATAGTGGTTAGCACTATGCCTTCACAGTGCCAGGGTCCCAGGTTCGATTCCCTGCTTGGGTCACTGTCTGTGTGGAGTCTGCACGTTCTCCCTGTGCCTGCGTGGGTTTCCTCCAGGTGCTCCGGTTTCCTCCAACAAGTCCCGAAGGACGTGCAGTTACGTGAATTGAACATTCTGAATTCTCCCTCTGTGTACCCGAACAGGTGCCAGAATGTGGCGACTCAGGGCTTTTCACAGTAACGTCACTGCAGTGTTAATGTAAGCCTACTTGTGACAATAAAGATTATTATTATAAGCATCTGTGGAGAGAAATTCTCCGACCCCCCGCCGAGTTGGAGAATCGCCAGGGCTCGGCGTGAATCCTGGCACCCCCCCCCCCCCAAAAAAACACCCCGGCGTGAATCACACCGCCCGCCTCGGAGAATGGCGGGGACCAGCGCAACTCAATGGGCCCCGGGGCCGCCCGAATGCACCGGTCCGCGATGGGCCGAAGTCCCGCCCGTTTAACGAGGGTGCCGCCAGCGTAAATCAAGGTAGGTCCATACCGGCGGGACCCAGCTCCGTGGGCGGCCTCCGGGGTTCTCGGGTGGGCGCGGGGGGATCTGGGCCCTGGAGGTGCCCTCACGGTGGCCTGGCCCGCGATCGGGGCCCACCGATCCACGGGCGGGCCTGTGCCGTGGGGGCACTCTATTGTTCCGCAGCGGCAGCTGTAGCAGTCCACCATTGCCGGTGCGGAAATGAAGACCCCTGCGCATGCGCGGGGATGATGCCAGCACACGCTGGCGCTCCCGCACATGTGCCAACTCGCGGCAGCCGACGGAGGGCCCCTTCGGCGCCGGTTGGCGTGGCACCAAGCCCCTTCCCTGCCAGCCAGTGGAGTGCAAACCACTCCGGGGTGGGCCTAGCCCCTGAAGGTGCAGAGGATTCCGCACATTTGGGGTGGCCCGACGCCGGAGTGGTTGACGCCACTCCGTTCCGCCCAAGTTGCCCGCCCCGCTGATTACGGAAGAATCCCGCCCAACGTTTCAAAGAACAAAGAATAATACAGCACAGGAACAGACCCTTCGGCCCTCCAAGCCTGCGCCAATCACATGTCCTATCTAGACCAACCACCTATATCCTTCTATACCTCATCTGCTCATGTGTCTATCCAGATAAATCTTAAAGGTCGCTAACGTAACTGCCTCACATCCTCACTTGGCAGTGCATTCCAGGCCACCACCACTCTCTATATAAAAAACCTCCCTCACACATCTCCACTGAACCTATCCCCCCTCAACTTGAACTTGTGTGTCTCCTTGTAATTGTCATTCCTGCCTTGGAAAAAGCCTCCAACTGTTCACCCTATCTTTACCCCCCATAATTTTATACCAGGTTGCCCCTCAGCCTCCGTCTCTCTAAGGAGAACATTCCCAGTTTGTTCAATCTCTCCTCATAGCTAATCCCCTCCATACCAGGCAACATCCTGGTAAACATTTTCTGTACTCTCTCCAAAGCCTCCACATCCTTCTGGTAGTGTGGTGACCAGAATTGGACACAGTATTCCAAATGAGGCCTATACAACGTTCCATACAACTGTAACATAATTTGCAAGTTTTTGTACTCGATGCCCCGACCGATGAAGGCAAACATGCCATATGCTTTCTTTACCACCATTTCCACCTGTGCTGCCACTTTTAAGGATCTGTGGACTTGCACGCCCAGATCCCTCTGTGTGTCTATGTTCCTGATGGTTCTGCCATTTATTTTTAAGCTCCCACCTGAATTGGATTTCCCAAAATGCATCACCACGCATTTGTCGGGGTTTAAATTCCATCTGACATTTTTCCACCAAATTTTGCAGTCTATCTATATCCTGCTGTATTCTCTGACAATCTTCATCATTATCTGCAACTCCTGCAATCTTAGTATCATCCACAAACCAGCTACGTTTTCTTCCAAGTCATTTATATATATTACAAACAGCAGAGGTCCCAGTACTGATCCATGTGGAACATCACTAGTTTCCATTTGGCAAAACACCCTTCCACTGCTACCCTCTGTCTTCTATGTCTATGCCAGTTCTGAATCCATCCAGCTAGTTCATCGCTGACCCCATGTGTTTTAATCTTTTGCACCAGCCAGCCATGAGGGACTTTGTCAAATGCTTTACTAAAGTCCATGTAAACAACATCCACAGCCCTTCCCTCGTCAATCATTTTTGTCACATCCTCAAAAAACTCAATTAAATTAGTGAGGAATGACCTCCCTCGTACAAAGCCATGATGTCTGTCGCTAATAAGACAATTCACTTCCAAATGTGCATAGATCATATCTCTTACAATCTTTTCCAACACCATCACTGACATCAAGCTCACTGGCCTATAATTACCCGGCTTATCCTTTCAGGTCGACTGTTCATCAGAACAGACAGATGAGGGGTCAGACTGAAATATACCCAAGTTTGTTACACCAATTAAAACACATGAACAGCAGGCAATTAGGAAGGGAAATGGTATATTAGTCTTTATTCAAAGAGATTGGGGTGTAAGACTAAATAAATCTTGTTGCAATTATGTAGGCTTCGGTGAGGCCACACCTAGTTACTGTGTACAGTTTTGGTCTCTGTAGTAAATGCAATAATTGGCGACCGCCAGTTACTTAACTAATAACAACAGGTTTATTACACATACAAACTATATACAGAGCACTTTAATCAATGTCTTCATTCTCAGCATGAGGATCACAACTGGCTGCAAATGCTTTCTGCCCTGAGATCCCCGCAGTCATTCCCCATTGGGTGATCTGGTCACATGACCCTTCCGATGCACCCCCCCCCCCCCCCTAAAGTAGTTAGCTAACTACAATCGCCTTCCCAGATGGACATCATTGCATTAGAGAGGTGGCAACTAAAGTTCACTACACGGAATCAGAGGACTCTCCTATGAGATGAGGTCGACTAGAATTGGCCTACATTTTCTGGAATTTACAAGAATGAGAGGCGATTTTATAGAAACATATAAAGTTCTGGGATGGCTTGACAGAATCTGTGCCAGAAGACTATTTCATCTGGCAGAATCATAACAACACATAGGAGTCCGCCATTTGGCCCATCGTCAGCTGTAGTTGAAGCACTCTGCCTCTGAATCACATGATTCCAGATTCAAATCTCACTCCAGGGTTTGAAGATATAAATCAAGGCTGACACTCCAGCAAACAACTAAGGGTTGGAGATGCTGTCATTTGATGTCACATTAAACCAAAACCCCATCTGCCTGCTTGGGCGATATATAAAATCCCATGGCAGAATTTCAATTAAGAGTAAGGCAGGTGGATCGGGGGTGGTGGATTTGGGGGGGTGGATCGGGGGGCTGGATCGGGTGGGGTAGACCGGGGGGGGTGGGTCAGGGGGCTGGATCGGGGGGGATGGGTCGGGGGGGGGGTGGATCGGGTGGGGTGGATCGGGGGGAGGGGGGTGGATCGGTGGGTGGGGGGCGGGATTGATGTGGGGGGGATTGGTGTGGGGGAGGTAGATCGGTGGGGGTGGGGGGGGGGGTGGATCGGGGGGTGGATCATGGGGAGGTGGAATGGGGGGTGAATCGGGGGGGGTGGATCAGGGGGGTGGATCGTGGGGGGGGTGGATCAAGGGAGGTGGAACGGGGGGGTGGATCGGGGGGGGTTGGATTCGGAGGGGTGGATCGGGGGGAGGTGGAACGGGGTGGTGGATCGGGGGGGTGGATCGGGGGGGTGGATCGGGGGGGTGGATTGTTGAGGGGAGTGGATCGGGGGGGTGGTGGATCAGGGGGGTGGTGGATCGGGGGTGGTAGATTTGGGGGGTGGATCGGGGGTGATGGATTTGGGGGGTGGATCGGGGGGCTGGATCGGGTGGGGTAGACCGGGGGGGTGGGTCAGGGGGGTGGATCGGGGGGGATGGGTCGGGGGGGTGGATCGGGTGGGGTGGATCGGGGGGGAGGGGGGTGGATCGGTGGGTGGGGGGCGGGATTGATGTGGGGGGGGTTGGCGTGGGGAGGTAGATCGGTCGGTGGGGGTGGGTGGGGGGTGGGGGGGGTGGATCGGGGGGGTGGATCATGGGGAGGTGGAATGGGGGGGTGAATCGGGGGGGTGGATCGGGGGGGTGGATCGTGGGGAGGGGGGTGGATTCGGGGGGGTCGATCGAGGGGAGGTGGAACGGGGGGGTGGATCGTGGGGGGTTGGATTCGGAGGCGTGGATAGGGGGAGGTGGAACGGGGGGGTGGATCGGGGGGGGGATCGGGGGGTGGATCGGGTTGGGTGGATCGGGGGGGCATCGGCGGGGGTGGATCTGGGGGGTAGATCGGGGGGTGGATCGGGGGAGGTGGAACGGGGGTTGTGGATCGGGGGGGGATTGGGGGGTTGGATCGGGGGGGGTGGATCGTGGGGGGTGGATCGGGGGGGATCGGGGGCGTGGATCGGGGTGGATCGGGGGGGTGGATCGGGGGGGGGGGTGGATCGGGGGGGTGGATCGGGTTGGGTAGATCGGGAGGGGATCTGGTTGGGTGGATCAGGGGGTCGATCGGGGGGTGGATTCGGGGGGGGATCAAATGGGGGGGATCGGGAGGGAAGGTGTGGATCGGGGGGGGGATCGGTGGGTGAGGGGGGCGGGATCGGTGTGGGGGGATGGATCGGTGGGGGTGGGGTGCAGGGAGGGTGGATTGGTGGATCGGTGGGAGTGGATCGGGGGGGTGGATCGGGGGGGATGGATCGGGTGGGGGTGGGAGGGGTTTCTGTGTGGGGGGTTGGATTGGTAGGGGGGGTGGATCGGTGGGGGTTGGGGAGGGTGGGGGTGGGGTGGGCTGTGGATCGGTGTGGGAGGGTTTGGATCGGTGGGGGATCATTCTGGGAGATCTCCCCCCCCTCCGCTCCCTCCCCTTCTTCCCACCCCCCCTCCACTCCCTCCCCTTCTCCCCACACCCCCTCCGCTCCCTCCCCTTCTCCCACACCCCCTCCGCTCCCTCCCCTTCTCCCCACCCCCCCTCCCCTCCCTCCCCTTCTCCCCACACCCCCCTCCACTCCCTCCCCTTCTCCCCATTCCCCCCTCCACTCCCTCCCCTTCTCCCCATCCCCCCTCCACCCCCTTCCCTTCTCCCCACACCCCGTCCGCTCCCTCCGCTCCCTCCCTTTCTCCCCACACCCCCCTCCACTCCCTCTCCTTCTTCCCACACCCTCCTCCGCTCCCGGTAAAAAGACCGGGAGACACTGAACTAAAAACAAGAACCATGGCAGAACATTCATTTTCCCACTTGCACTCACTCGGCCCGCAAGCGATAAGGGCAGATATCCCACCTTTGTAAGTCTTCTGGAACCCTTGCTGTTAGGCTTGTAAAATTTAATTTATGGATCTGAGCCCAGTCGCGAGCTACTTGTACCCCCAAGTATCTAAAGTGGTTAATTGCTGAACGAAATGGCATGTCTTCAATGCTTTGTTTGTCCCTTGGTGTTAACATTGAAAAGCACTCATT
Source organism: Scyliorhinus torazame (assembly GCF_047496885.1). NCBI lineage: Eukaryota > Metazoa > Chordata > Chondrichthyes > Carcharhiniformes > Scyliorhinidae > Scyliorhinus > Scyliorhinus torazame. The sequence goes on along the minus strand of NC_092708.1, from coordinate 167,673,796 downwards.
TTTCGAAAATTTAACTTATAGCCTGAGAACCTACTCTGTAATATTTCCAATCGTAGGTATCAGGTCGGATATATATATAAAAGTAATTCCGTGTAGAATGATATTCTGTGTTCCACCATCCCCCCTCATTATCCCCTTCCATTTATTCAAGCTCCTCAGCGCAATGGCCAAGGACTCTATCGCTAAAGTAAATAGCAGAGGGGACTGGGAGCACCCTGTCTCGTTCCCCTCAGTAGCTGAAAGTACTTCAAGCTCATTGTGTTTGTTTGTACACTCGCCCTCGGATCTGCTTACAATAAGTTTTACCAAGCAGCGAACTTAGGCCCTATTCCAAACTGTTCCAACACCGCAAACAAATATTTCCATTTGACTGTATCAAACGCCTTCTCTGCATCTGATGTCAGTGTCATCTCCTGCTCCTTCCCCTCTGCCGGAGTCAAAACCACGTTTTAACAGGCGTCGTACATTTGAAGCTAACCGTCTCCCCATTACGAATCCGGTCTGGTCTTCCCCTACTATCCGCGGCAGGCACTTCTGAATTCTAAGAGCCAATATCTTTGTTAATATGTTAATGTCCACATTTAATAATGATATTGGCCGATATGACCCACACAACATCGGATCATCTTTTTTCAACAGTAATGAAATTGAAGCTTGCCTCATTGTCTCTGCATCTTCAAAGGTCATTACCAGTAGTGGAGCCAGTTTATCCATAAATTTCTTACAGAATTCCACCGGGCATCCATCCGGTCCTGATCCCTTCCCCGTCTGCACCTTCCCTGTTGCAATATGGACGTCCTCTACCCTTATGGGCCCCTTCAGTTCAGCATTATCTTCTTCATCCAGAATAGGACATTTCAATTTCTCGAATATTTTTTGCATGTCCCACTCACTCCCGGGAGTGCTGATGTATACAAATTTCTATAAAACCTTTCAAACATCTTATTCACTGTGCTGACACCAAGCTTCCTGTTTCATCCCAGACTTGTACAATCTCCCTTGAGGTTGCCTGACTCCCAAGTTGGCTTGCCAACATCCAACTAAGTTTGTCCCTATATTCATACACCACCCCCCCCCCCCCCTCCCAACTAATCTTAACTGTTGTACCGCTTTCCTAGTCAATAACAAATTAAACTAAATTTGAAGCTTCTTCCTGCTGGTCAATAACTCCGGCGTGAGTTTCTCCGCATACTTCCCATCCATTCATCCAATAGTCATTGTTATTCCTACCCTACTTTTTTATCCTTCTGTGCCTTGTATTAGATCCTGATGTGGAGATGCCGGCGTTGGACTGGGGTGAGCACAGTACGAAGTCTTACAACACCAGGTTAAAGTCCAACAGGTTTGTTTCGATGTCACTAGCTTTCGGAGCGCTGCTCCTTCCTCAGGTGAATGAAGAGGTATGTTCCAGAAACACATATATAGACATGGTCGCATTCCAAGCATTGTTTGGCATCTTTGAATTTGTCTATATATGTGTTTCTGGAACAGACCTCTTCATTCACCTGAGGAAGGAGCAGCGCTCCGAAAGCTAGTGACATCGAAACAAACCTGTTGGACTTTAACCTGGTGTTGTAAGACTTCGTATTGTATTAGATCATTTCCCCTGCAATACTGCCTTTGGAGCTTCCCAAACCATTGAAGGCGAGACCTCCCCATTATGAAATGAAATGAAATGAAATGGAAATCGCTTATTGTCACAAGTAGGCTTCAAATGAAGTTACTGTGAAAAGCCCCTAGTCGCCACATTCCAATGCCTGTTCGGGAAGGCTGTTATGCATTATTATGCATTATTCGGGAATTATTATGCATAACATATTGTAGCACAATCAATCACTCACGAGACGAGATGAGAAGGAGTCAATCGATGGCTTTATTACGCAGACTTGTTCCTCAGCAGACAGTTACAGAATGCGGCTGCTGGGAGAACCCGGGCTCTGATACTCCACGTTACTGGGTGGAGCCAGTAAGCGGCTGATCCAATTGGAACCCGGCATCTATCCACCAATAGCCTCTCGGCATCACAGGGTACCGTAATACTCCTAATGCATACCACCACATTCACCCCTTGTTAAAAAAGAACCCGGCGGGGGTAGTGGGCCGTATGGTGGTAGGGGTTTACAGAGTCGGTACCTGGGATGCCACTAACACAGCGGCTATGTTTCGATATCAAACTACTAGCACTATTTACAATGCCGCTTTTACTGGCAACTGAATTATTTACAGAGGCATTTCTTGCTTTGTTATAAAGATTCAATGAGTCGAATGGGTGCCTTGGTCATCCTCCCAGATCGTCTCAGCCCCGGTGGTGTTGCAGGAGCTGGCTTGGGCACCATCATCTCTGGGAGCATAGCGATGTCTCTTCCTGCTTCACTACCCCTAGGCGGGGCCGGGGGAAGGACTGATCCACCCGGGAAGGGGGCGACTGTGGGGTGCGCCGGTGGGAGGGAGTGGGTGATTGGTGTTGGGGGGGGATGTGTGGAGTTCCGGCAGGCGCCAGGTCCCGCAGAGAGACCGTGTCCTGTTTGCCGTCGGGGTACTGAGGGTTCGCCTGGAGGAGGTGAACCCTCTCGACCAACGGGTCCGATTTGTGCACCCGCACATGCTTTCGGAGCAGGATGGGTCCCAGGGCTGCCAGCCAGGTCGGGAGTGACGTTCCGGAGGAGGACTTCCTAGGGAAGACAAGGAGGCGTTCGTGAGGTGTTTGATTTGTTGTGGTACACAGCAGTGACCGGATGGAGTGGAGGGCGTCCGGGAGGACTTCCTGTCAGCGGGAGACTGGGAGATTTCTGGACCGTAGGGTCAGTAGGACGGTCTTCCAGACCATTCCGTTCTCCCTCTCTACCTGTCCATTACCCCGGGGGTTGTAACTGGTCGTCCTGCTCGAGGCAATGCCTTTGCTGAGCAGGAATTGATGCAGTTTATCGCTCATGAAGGAGGACCCCCTATCGCTATGTATGTAGGCAGGGAAACCGAACAGTGTAAAGATGGTGCAGAAGGCTTTAATGACCATGGCCGCGGTCATGTCGGGGCAGGGGATGGCAAATGGGAAACGGGAGTACTCGTCAACCACGTTCAGGAAGTACGTGTTGCGGCCGGTGGAGGGGAGGGGGCCTTTGAAGTCCAGACTGAGGCGCTCAAAGGGACGGGAAGCCTTTATCAGGTGCACTTTATCTGCCCTGTAGAAGTGCGGTTTGCACTCTGCGCAGATTTGGCAGTCCCTGGTGGCTGTTCTGACCTCCTCGATGGAGTAGGGCAGGTTGTGGGTCTTCACGAAGTGATAGAACCGAGTGACCCCCGAGTGGCAGAAGTCCTCGTGGAGGGCTCGGAGGCGGTCCACTTGTGCGTTGGCACATGTGCCGCAGGATAGGGCATCGGAAGGCTCGTTCAGCTTTCCGGGACGATACAAGATCTCATAGTTATGGGTGGAGAGTTCGATCCTCCACCGTAAGATCTTGTCGTTCTTGATCTTGCCCCGCTGTGCATTATCGAACATGAAGGCAACCGACCGTTGGTCAGTGAGGAGAGTGGATCTCCTGCCGGCCAGGGAATGCCTCCAATGTCGCACAGCTTCCACTATGGCCTGGGCCTCCTTTTCCACTGAGGAGTGCCGGATTTCTGAGGCGTGGAGGATGCGTAAAAAAAAGGCCACGGGTCTGCCCGCTTGGTTGAGGGTGGCCGCCAGAGCTACGTCAGACGCGTCGCTCTCGACTTGGAAGGGGAGGGACTCGTCAATCACATGCATCATGGCCTTTGCGATATCCGCTTTGATGCGGCTGAAGGCCTGCCGGGCCTCTGTCGACAGGGAAAGACAGTGGACTGAATTAGCAGACAGACTTTGTCCGCGTAGTTGGGGACCCACTGGGGGTAATAAGAGAAAAAGCCCAGGCAGCGTTTCAGGGCCTTGGAGCAGTGGGGAAGGGGGAACTCCATATGGGGTGCATGCGTTCCAGGTTTGGGCCTATAACTCCATTTTGCACTACGTAGTCGAGGATGGCTAGACAGTCGGTGCTCAACACGCATTTCTCCCTGTTGTTTGTGAGATTCAGGGCGTTTGCAGTCTGGAGGAATTTGCGGAGGTTGGCGTCGTGGTCCTGCTGATCGTGGCCGCAGATGGTGACGGAAGGTACGTTTTTGAGGTACGGAAACGTGGCCCGCAAACCGTACCGGTCAACCATTCGGTCCATCTCCCGTTGGAAGACCGAGACTCCATTAGTGATGCCGAATGGAACCCTTAGAAAGTAGTAGAGCCGCCCATCTGCTTCGAAAGCAGTGTATTTGCGGTTGCTCGGGCGGCTGGGGAGCTGGTGATAGGTGGAATTAAGGTCCACCTTGGAAAAGGCCTTGTATTGTGCAATCTGATTGACCATGTCGGATATGCGGGTCAGAGGGTATGTATCCAGCTGCGTGTACCTATTGATGGTTTGACTATAGTCTACGACAATCCTCTGCTTCTTCCCGGTCTTTACAACTACCACCTGAGCTCTCCAGGGGCTATTGCTGGCCTGGATTATGCCTTCCCTCAGGAGCCGCTGGACTTCTGACCGGATAATAGATCGGTCCTGGGCGCTGTACCGTCTGCTCCTAGTGGCGACTGGTTTGCAATCCGGGGTGAGGTTCGCAAACAGGGAAGGCGGAGCGACCTTGAGGGTCGCGAGGCTGCAGATAGTGTGAGGTATAGGGCCGCCGAATTGAAACGTTAAACTCTGGAGGTTGCACTGAAAATCCAACCCCAGGAGTGTGGCAGCGCAGAGGTGGAGGAGGACGTAAAGCCGGTAGTTCTTGAACTCCCTCCCCTGCACCGTGAGGTTCGCGATGCAGAACCCTTTGATCTCTACAGAATGGGACCCTGCCGCCAGGAAAATCTTTTGATTACTCGAGTGGATCGGAATGGAACAGTGTCTTACCGTATCAGGATGTATAAAACTCTCCGTGCTCCCAGAGTCGATCAGGCAGGGTGTCTTGTACCCGTTTATGAATACCGTCGTTGTTGCCGTTTGGAGCGTTCGGGGCCGCGATTGGTCCAGGGTCACCGAAGCCAGTCGCAGTTGCTGCATCGGAGCGTTTTCCTCAGGCCCCGTGGGGCCGTCCATCCTGAGGTCCTTAGCCATCAGCCAAGATGGCGGCGTCCACGGGTCGCACACGGTCGGGGGTGGACAAGATGGTGCCGCCCATTGATCGCACGTGGCCGGAGGAGCACAAAATGGCGGTGCCCATCCCTCCCGCATGGAGTCCGGGACCCAAGATCCGGGACCAGGAGTCCAGGAGCCCGTCGGCCGCACATGGAACGTTGGGGGGTTGAGTTTGGGGTCCTGGTTCTCCCCCGGAAATTGCAGCGACGCCCCGGGCCTGGCACACTGCTACAAAGTGCCCCTTTTTGCTGCACCCTTTACAGAGGGCTGAGCGGGCCAGGCAGCGCAGTCGGGGGTGTTTCGCTTGTCCGCAAAAGTAGCAGCGGGGCCCCCCCGGGTGATCTGCCGCTCTGGCAGCACAGGCCTGCGGGTGGGGGGGGGGGGGGTGCAGGGGGTTCAGTCGCAGCGGGGATCCACGGTGCCCAAGGGGCTGCTGCACGGTCGGGGGCATAGGCATGGGTGTTCTGCGATGCCACATCGAGCGAGGCAGCGAGGGCCCATGCCTCCTTGAGGCCTAGTGCGTCTCTTTCCAGCAATCGCTGGCGAATTTGGGATGAAAGCATACCTGCCACGAAAGCATCCCGAACCAGTAGCTCCATGTGTTCATTAGCCGAAACCGGTGGGCAGTTGCAATTTCTCCCCAGTATTAACAGCGCACTGTAGAATTCATCCAGCGATTCCCTGGGGATTTGCCGTCTCGTCGCGAGCTGGTGACGTGCGTAGACCTGGTTGACGGGCCGAACGTAGATTCCTATCAGCATGGCGAGCGCCGCCTGGAAATCGTCCGCGTCCTCTATGAGAGTGTAGATTTCCGGGCTCATCCTGGAATGCAGGAGCTGCATTTTCTGGTCTTCTGTAGGTACGCAGGTGGCCGTTCGGAGGTATCCATCAAATCGCGTTAACCAGTGTTTAAAAGTGGCCGCTGAGTTTGCCGCGTGGGGGCTGATTCGCAGACACTCCGGAATGATTCGGAGCTCCATGTTCTTTAAAGTCTGCGTAATAAATTGTAGCTCAATCAATCACTCATAAGACAAGATGAGAAGGAGTCAATCGATGACTATATTACGCAGACTTTTCCCCAGCAGCACAGTTACAGAATGCGGCTGCTGGGAGAACCCGGGCTCTTATACTCCGCCTTACTGGGTGGAGCCAGTAGGCGGATGATCCAATCGGGACACAGCGTCTATCCACCAATAGCCTCTCGGCATCACAGGGTACCGTAATACTCCGAATGCATACCACTACCCATATTCATCGATAACTCCACTCATCCTTTTGCAAAAGCTCAACTGCCAATAATCCCACATCCATCCACCATGGTGGTCTTTGAATCAACCCCTTCTCCAAGACTATTTCTACCAAGTGTGGGGCATGGTCTGAAAAAATAATGGTGGGATAATCCGCTTTCCTCAACCCCCCAACCCCCCCATCTACTGGTAATGGCGGACTCCCTATGATGAGGAAATCAGTCCGTAAACTGGAGAGAAGAAGGAGCCTTCAAAATTGCAACGGGTCGACTTCCAGTGACGGCGGGCGGGAGGCGGCCGCACAATGGAGAGCCCCCGCTTGGGAACGGCAATTTCGGGGCTTTAAGCCCGGTCCCAGGGCGGAGGCGGCAGAAGAAGGGAGAAGGCACGGAGGAGGCACTGAGAAGACACAGGAGGGAAAACAACCCCAAAGAAAAATGTCGAGGGTGAGCAGAAAAAGTCCGAAAAAAAAACAGCTGGAGGTCCGTCGGGGAGTGGAAAGGTCACCGTGGGGTCACCAGGAAAAATGGAGGCTGGAGCACCAGGGAAGGCCGCACTGCTTACGGCTGAAGAAATAACCAAGGTGATGGCTGCGGAATTTGAAAAGCAGTTGGCGCAGATTGCGAAATGCATGGAGACGGTGAGGAAGGAGATGAGGGAGGCTTTGAGTGTGCTGGTGGAGGAGGCAGTTTCCCCGGTGAGGACGGAGGTGGCAAGCGCAGTGGCGGAGGTGCGAGAGCAAGGGGAGGTGCTGAAGGAAGTGGAGGAGACGTTATTGCAGCACGGTGATCAACCTGCCTCGATGGGGAAAGAGATGCGGAAGGTGATGGATACTAACAAGGATCTGCGAGGAAAAATGGAAGACCTGGAAAATAGATCCAGGCGACAGAACTTGAGGATTGTGGGGCTGCCCGAAGGAGTTGAATTACCGAAGCCGACTGAGTATTTTGTCGCGATGCTGGCAAAACTGCTGGGGGAGGGAGAGGACCCCTCCCGATATGAACTGGATCGGGCTCATCGGTCGTGGAGGCCTGTACCAAAGGCGAGTGAGCCGCCAAGGGCAGTGACTGTGCTTCTGTAGGTACAGGGTGAAGGAGAAGGTCCTGAGCTGGGCCAAGCAGAAGCAGGTGGTGCAGTGGGCTGGAGCTGGTATACGTGTATACCAGGACTTTACGGTGGAGCTGGCAAGGAGGCAGGCTGCCTTCAACCGGGTGAAGAGGGCACTGTACATTAGCAAGGTGCGGTGCGGCATTGTATATCCAGCGAAGCTGAGGGTGACTTACAAGCTCAGGGACTTTTATTTTGGAACGGCAGAAGCAGCGGAGGAGTTTGCGAAAGCAGAAGGACTGTGGCAGAACTGACAAACTGAGGAATGGCCATGTGCCTATGTAACCTCGTGACTGTATTTTCTTCTTTTTTGTATCACTGCGCGCGGGTGTAGAGATTAAAGGAGCCAAGGTGGTATATATTTGGACGAGGGAAGGGACGGGACTTTCACTTGAAATGAGAGTTCTTTGGGGTGTAGGTGGATATGTGGGGTTTGTGTGCTAAAAGGGGATCTTTGGGCTTTCCTGGGGCCGGGCAAGTGGGAAAGGGACCCGGGCGGGGGCCTCCACGCTGGCAGGTGTGTGCCGGCCAGTGAACGGGAGTGAGGTGGGGGGAGAGGCTGCGGCCATCGGAGCCTGGCAGAACAGGGTCCGAGTGGTCTAGCCGGGGTGGAAAGTTGGGGGGGAAGGAACCGAGGGTAGGGGGAGGAGTTTTACAAGAGGCAGTGGACGGGAGGAGCTGGAGGCCTGGGGTGGGGGGGTGGGGGGGGGGGGGGGGGGGGGGCGGGGTGGGAGCTGTGTAAGATTAAGGGTGACTACGGGTAATCCCTGATTCCTTTTTGTCATTTGTTTATGTAAACATGCGGGTTGAGGTTTGGGGGTTGGTGGGTAGATGGGATCGTTGTTGTTATTATGGGGACTGACATATCTTGCTGATTATTGTTTATCGTTGATGGATGTAAATGTGGGAGAAAATGTGAAAATGGAGGAGAATAAATTATTTTTTTTTTAAATTAAAAACAATTTGCAATGGGTCTATGCCCCCATCTCCTTCATAAACACTGTCAAAACATTCGCCCTACCTGAAGGAGTAAATGTGCGTGGATTCGAAAGATCTAACTTTGGGTTTAGTACAGTGTTTAAATCTCCACCTAAAACTAACTGATGTGCATCGAGACCTGAATTGGCTGCCACTAGCCTTTTTATAAATCCTACATCATCCCAGTTCGGGTCATATACACTGACCAGAACCACTAATCTACCTTCCAATATACCTTTGACGATGACATACCTGTCCCCTTGATCAATTATTACTTGCTCTATCTGAAATTAAACTCTTTGCTCACCAATATTGCCACCCTCGGGCCCTGCTATTAAAACCCGAGTGGAGCATCTGACTCGCCCATCCCTTTTGGAGCCATAACTGATCTTTTACCCTCAAATGAGTCTTCTGTAGCAGCACCACATCAACGTTCAAACTCTTCAGATGTGCAAGGACTCGGGGCAGCACGGTGGTGCAGTGGGTTAGCACTGCGGCCTCACGGCGCCGAGGTACCAGGCTCGATCCCGGCTCTGGGTCACTGTCCGTGTGGAGTTTGCACATTCTCCCTGTGTTGGCGTGGGTTTCGTCCCCACAACCCAAAAATGTGCAAGCTAGGTGGATTGGCCACGCCATATTGCCCCTCAATTGGAAAAAATGAATTTGGTACACTAAATTTAAAACAAAAAAAAGATGTGCGAGGATTCTTGTCCTCTTCACGAGACCTCCCAGTCCCCTTACATTCCAAGTCACAAACCGGGCTGGAGGTCTCTCACCTCTCCTCTCTACCCGTTTAACTATCACCCTTCCATCTACTTTCCTTATCTTTATACCCCTATTCCCAATTCATTTACACCTAGGCGGGCCGAATCCTGTTTTAGCAGGTTCGAAATGCTGCAGCCACTACCCCCACCACGCTTCCATTCACGAGCCAGTCCCAGCTTACTAGCGAGTTGGCTCCCGTTAAAGCCCTCTACATTAATGTCTCAAATACAAGGAATTTTACTTTGCCCTTCTCCCCTATTTCTTTTTCAACATTTTTTTTATTTGGTTATCTATTTTTCTACCTCAAACTGAAAGGTTTCACTATGTCTGACTTTTTCCTGCAAGGTTTTCCATAAGTAATGTAGGGCCGTCTTGAATTTATTGTACATGGCCTTATCCTCTTCTGCCCTATTCTTTAACTTATCTGTTGTCTAGTTGGAGGCACTAAGTTTAAAAACCAATGGGTTGGTGTTCTCCTGTCTTCTGTACTCATGTATGTAAAAGCAATGATTCTGTACTGTAGCCATCTGGGATGGCCACTTCCAGAAGACAAAATGGATGCTCGCAATGAATGTAGAGAACTATGGACAATGTTAGAAAAGCAAGCAGGCACAGAGCCTGTATGCGTATTGGAAAGGCAGCTCCCAGACGGGATTGAACCTGTAGGTCAATTAACATATTGATGGACCATCTCCGGGAACAAAGGAAAGACACTCAAGCAACCGATACAGCTCCAGACATCCCGGCGCCAGTTCCCCAAACCGAAAGCGCAAACAAAGCAAGGCTAATGGCCACCTAAGACACGCCCAGCCATCAGGGCACCCACCCTTTTATTGGTCAAGATCAATACCAGTGATCAAGATGCGGCCCAATTAATTGGGGCCAAGTTTAAGGCCCGCCCAAAAGCGCGCGAAGCCCCTCTGGGTATAAGAAGAAACCCCCGAGAGACAATCGCTCTCTTGCACTTGGCTCTCAAAGCGGAGAGACCTGTCCACCAGCTGCACCAGAAGCAAGTAAGTCCAAGGTCAATGCTCGCTACCAGATGGTCGACCTTAGCTGTTCTCCTGTACCACTTCGACCCCAGCAGCCTCAGATTCGAACAACGGCCATTGTTCCTCTGACTGAGTGGGCATCCGAAGCTAAGTATAGGCGTTAGCGTTAGAGATAGTTTAGTTTGTAGTACTGTGTGCATGAGTAGATATTACTGTGTGTGTAAATAAATAGTATTGACTTTGAACTAACTAACTGGTGTATTGGCTCTTTGATCAGTATTCAGGTTTGAACCTTGTGGCGGTATCGAGAGATACCTGGCGACTCTAAAGCAAACATAATTAGGATTAAGGAAGGCGACCATATTGACCGCCCTATTCATAACCAGAGAAACAGAGCAACATTATTGGTGACTCTGCCGGGACTCAACCTAGAAGTGGCCTAGTCACTCCGAGAGAACCCAAAATTTGAATTAGAATCCAATTGGAAACAGAAAAAACCACAAGCGTAAGACAAATACTGATCAAATTTCCAAGATTCGGAAGTGTGTTATTTGCATGTGTACTAACAGGGGTATAAGGTAAACCTGAGAGATTTTGTTGCGTAAAACTGTCGGGAGTTTTGTAGGCCGGAAATTAGCATAAGCCGTACCCGTGTTTACATCACCACTTTATCACCCCCTGTTCCAAATTCGGTAGAGACCCCAGAGATAGAGATAGAAATGGCAATGAAGGCAATGGAACGCCTTATGAACCCTCAAGAATTCGAGGTCGCAGCGACCAGTAGAGTAGGACAGTGTACCGTATGGGAAGAGGAGATTAGAAAGTACCTCAAAGGGAAAAGATGGTCCTTTTGGAGCGAATTCTGCGCGAATGATGAAATAGGTCCCGGAAGTATAGGGCATACTTGGTGGGCGAACATGACAGAGATCCATAGGAAGAGCTTAGGAAAGCTCGCAACTCGATGGCAATCGTGTCCCGCTTGGCACAATTGCGAGGCACAGAGGAGATCGTGAGGACGCTCCATAGAGAGATTGAGGAGAGAGACGAGAATAGTGAAGGAGACGTGAGTGAATATGAGAAAGAGAACAGGGAACTGAGAGAGCAGTTAGCGGCGAGGGACAAGGAGATGGCTGATGCCAAGCGGGCACACCAATCTTGTCTCGCCCATTTAAGCAGCTTTCAGTCGCAATACGACAAAGCCTACCAAGACACGCAACGCACGGTGTTGGTAAGGGAGGAAACGGAACAAGTTGAGCAGTTACAGAAGCAATGTACCGACCATAGTGCCGGAAACTGCAATCTCTGCTTTCTGTCCAAAATGGGTTCCAGGACACGTTTGGATCCCAATTAGACCAAGAAAATGGCCCCGATTGGCAGGAGTTAAACGGGACTGCCCACAGATATGTACATGGCACATGTACACAGGATAAGCCACAAAAGAGAAAAGCACCCCAACCCCGACTGTACAGGCAGAACACAATCCTATGAAACCTGTCACCACACAGCGCAGGGCCACAACAGAAGGAGACCCAGATTTTCTATACACCACCCCATTAACCGTCACTCAATTACGGGACGCGTGTGACAAGATTACACCGTTCCTACCCACATCGGACCCCCACCATTACTTTGCAAGAGTAAAACAACAGGCGACCATGTAAGGCCTGGATGAAAAGGAGCAAGTGAAGCTCACAGTTTTAAGCCTCGACCCTTCAGTCATGGCAGCCCTTCACGACCCACAGAATGTAGGGGGAGGCACCCTCCAAGAAATGCTCACAGCGATCCTAGATGCGATCAGGTATAACAAAGGATACCCCGTAGAAGGCCTAAACAAGTGTAGGCAAAAGAAGACAGAGCACCCCACAGCGTTTGCTGGACGCTTGTGGATACATTTTACAGCAGTGTTTGGAGAGATATCCCGCACCCATTTGACCCCAGATAATATGGCCAAATGGACCCGCATCCTAGTCTCTCATGCGACAGAGGCAGGACAGAGAGCTTGCGTAAATTACGACCCCTCAGACGAGGCCCACAACGAAAGTGGATTTTGAAAAGATTGTCCCGCTCTTGGGAACAGTCCATCCAAGGTAAAACAGTTTATGGCAGAGCAGAGGGCGATAAGGGAATAGTGTAGATGGGCTTTAGAGTGGTTTCACAGGTCGGCGCAACATCGAGGGGTGAAGGGCCTATACTGCGCTGTAATGTTCTATGTTCTAGAGGAAGAGCAGGCAGATGCAAACATGCATCCAGTTAGGACGCACCAGAACCCCGCATGGATAAATGAGGGAAGAAACAGCCCACAGCAAACCAAATCACAGAAGTGTTATAATTGCGGCCAATTAGGACACTATGCACGAGAGTGCAATGCGCCCCAGAAACAGCAGAGAAACCAACAGACAGGCACCCTAAATAAGAATAGGACAAAGCCAATTCACAGTGTTAGCGCCCGCTCTGATAACGCAGATATGAACTGCACCCACTGTTTGGTCTCCCCAACTTGGGTCTGCGAAACCCTCTGGGACAAGTCCGGAAGACCGGTAGTGGCAGGCACAGTCCGGGGACACCCCGTAGAAATTCTTTGGGACACAGGAGGGTCCCGCACCACGCTCAACTCCTCCACGATGTTTCAGCGAGACACGTGGCCCACTACAGACACCATTACACTCAACGGTTTTACAGGACATTTGCAGCAGGGACACATCACAGCCTCTCTAGCAATCCAGATAGTGAATATTAAGACTAAACACCCCATAGTTCTGGTCGATCTACCCAGACAGCCGATCACATTTAAGGTATTGATTTTATGAGCTCCCACAATCTATCATTCGATCCAGTTAATAAATGTGTGTGGAGAATGGCAAAGGCAGCACGAGCCCCCGCCACACTCACAGTTGGAGACTATGAAAATAGAATTAGTGCAGAAGGAGAGTTCTGGTTCGACCCTCGAGCCATTAGTCAGAACAAAGAAGTTAGGGAAGTCCTGCAGCGACACAAAGCAGCATTTGCACAGCACAAGCACAACTGTGGCAAAATCACTGGCTTGGTGAACATTACACGTCCCGACCCCAGATCCCAAAAGCAGGAGGGTTTTCCCCAAGAAGCAGAGGGAGAAATCTGAAGTTATTCAGAGTCTGCTTGACCAAGACGTACTTCGATCAGTAGCTGTAAGTTGCAGCAAACTCATCAAAGGACCAAAATGAACTGGACATGTTGGGACAGGACATTCCATTTTAAGTGGACAGATTGCTGTACAAACCATGTCTGCAACTGAATCAAGACAAACAGGCCATGAGTCATGAAACAGCCCAATCTCATTCAGAGACCAGGGGCAGTTGAAATGCAAATCACTTGCGGCCCTGGCCAGAAAGACTCACAATACCTTAATGGGATAACAATTAAAGTTATCTCCAGCGACCATTGTCAAGAGACATGGGGCAGTTGAAATGCAAATCACTTGTTGCCCTGGCCAAACGGAAGCACAATACCTTAATGAGATAACCAGCAGAAACCAGAGACATTGCAAGCTTTTGTAAGGGCGCTGATTAAAATCAAATTACATTATGACACCTTTTGATTGGGGAACTTGATCACTTCCATCCTGTCAACAATCAGAAAGGCTTCCTTTGTCCTGGAACTCACCTGTGGGAGGGTCAGTATTTGACCCATTCAGGGTTTTGCCCTTAAAAAGTCAAGTCTGAGGAACTGTTGGAAGAACTCTACTCTCCCGACCTGACACACGCTTCGCCTTGCTGAAAACAGACCACGTGAACCGGAGGAGTAATAGCCGCAAGGACCGGCCAGCTTGGAAGAAGATCTAAAGAAATCTGTGCCAATGTTTTTTTAACTATCCTGTCCCTGGAGCGGTGAGTATTTTCCTCCAGCTCACAGAAAACTCCCAATTAGTATAGCTTGTTGAGGCTTGGGGTGGGTGAGTGAATGTATCTGTGTTCGCGTCGCTAAAGTAAATCTGTGTAAGCTGTAAGAATTTTCGATGTGCCGTTTAGTCTCTTATTTTACACATAGTATTTCATAATCGGTGTTTGTGTGTGTGGAGTAATCTGGGCTGCAGAAGACTTAATTTCTCTTGAATAAATCAATTATTTTAAAACTACCATTATTGTGGTCTCACCTTCCCTTCACTGTCCACTCTGGTCAATTCACAATAATTGCCAGGACATAATCCCGTAGTCAAGGACCGGAAAAGGGAATCTGAGCACTTCAAACATGCTCACTCAAGGGAGGCTACTGGTCAGTAATAAAAAGTGGTCCCTCTTTTTCTCTCTCTTGTGAAGTTGCACTAGTGAGGCACTACTGGGTGACATTTCACCATCACAAGAGAGAGACCCACACAGGCGTAGGTGGCAGTCAAGGTAATTGGTGTGGCATAAGGACAACCTCACTGGTTAGGTATAAAGAGTGAGACTTGTCCCCTCTCTCTTGCGAAGCTGTCCCAGTGCCACACTTCCGGGTTGTGGTTTCAACACCTGCAGGAGAGAGACACCCACAGTTATCTGCGACACCCAATACCAGCCTGTTGTGGAGTAAAGAAAACCCTTTTTGTTATAGTAGCCTCCACGAACAATGCCCCAATTCGGAGCTGGTATAGGGCAGGGATCAGAAGAATGGGGGACCTGTTTATAGACTGGACGTTTGCGAGCCTAGGGGCGCTGGAGGAGAAGTTTCGGTTACCCCCTGGAAATGCGTTCAGGTACATGCAAGTGAGGGCGTTTGTGAGGCGGCAGGTGAGGGAATTCCCGCTGCTCCCGGCACAGGGGATTCAGGACAGGGTGATTTCGGGTGTATGGGTTGGAGAGGGCAGGGTCTCGGCGATCTACCAGGAGCTGAAAGAAGAGGAGGAGGCAGCGGTAGAGGAGCTAAAGGGCAAGTGGGAGGAGGAGCTTGGGGAGGAGATAGGTGAGGGTCTGTGGGCTGATGCCCTGAGTAGGGTTAATTCTTCCTCCTATTGTGCCAGGCTCAACCTAATACAATTCAAGGTTGTTCACAGAGCGCATATGACAGGGGCGAGGATGAGTAGGCTCTTTGGGGTGGAGGACAGGTGTGGGAGGTGTTCAGGGAGTCCGACAAATCACGTCCACATGCTCTGGTCGTGCCCGGCACTGGAGGGGTTTTGGAGGGGCCTTGCGAGGACTATGTCCAAGGTGTTGAAAGTCCAGGTCAAGCCGAGCTGGGGGTTGGCATTATTTGGGGTACCGGACGAGCCAGGAGTGCAGGAGGCAAAAGAGGCCGGTATCCTGGCCTTTGCGTCCCTGGTAGCCCGGCGGAGGATCTTGCTATTATGGAAGGATGTGAAGCCCCCCAGCGTGGAAGCCTGGATAAATGACATGGCAGAGTTCATTAAATTGGAGAGGATAAAGTTTGCCTTACGAGGATCTGTGCAGAGGTTCTTCAGGCGGTGGCAACCGTTCCCAGACTATCTCGCGGAGCGTTAGGAGGAGGTCAGTAGCAGCAGCAGCCCAGGGGGGGGGGAGGGGGGGAGGAGGGGATGCCTCTTTCGGGGGGGTATTTTGAATGTGGGGTTTGTGTTTTTTCTTCCTTTTGTTATGGGGGGGGGGGTTGTTTGTTATTAAAATTGTTGGAAAAATTTGAATGAAAATATATTTTTTTTTAAATAAAATAAAATCACATATCCTAATGGCAAGTCTGCGTGGTTCCACATAAACCAGCTTAAGGCTTATGGCTTGCAGAACAACCATGCACACCGCATCTTGCTTGCAGCAGCAGATGAACACGCCCCGCCCACGAATGCCATATTCCTACCCTCCCCCAACCTGTCCAGCCTATCCTCAGACATGACTACAACTCCACCCCCAGAGGCTCGACTCTGCCTATCCCTTCCTCCAACCTACAGCAACAGCGATAGCGACAGCCCCTGCACACCACGCTACGATTACACCCCTGCACCAGGCCCCACTCCCAGCGATGATGACTTAGAGTCTGACTCCCACCACACAAATCCCTTTGTGACTCTGTTCGCTTTAGAGCAATGAGGTGTCCAGATGGTGGTTAAAAAGGAACCGATGGAGATTTACGGTGTCCTTTCTGATGGAACCTGTAGGTCAATTAACATATTGATGGCCCATCTCGGGGAACAAAGGAAAGACACTCAAGCAACCGATACAGCTCCAAAGCCAGGCCAACGGCCACCTAAGACATGCCCAGCCATCAGGGCACCCACCCCTTTATTGGCAAGATCAATACCAGTGATCAAGATGCGGCCCAATTAATTGGGGCCAAGTTTAAGGCCCGCCCAAAAGCGCGCGAAGCCCTTCCGGGTATAAGAAGAAACCCCCGAGAGAGAATCGCTCTCTTGGACTTGGCTCTCAAAGCGGAGAGACCCTTCCACCAGCTGCACCAGAAGCAAGTAAGTCCAAGGTCAACGCTCGCGACCAGATGAACGACCTTAGCTGTTCTCCTGTACCACTTCGAACCCAACAACCTCCGATCCGAACAACGGCCATTGTTCCTCTGACTGAGTGGGCACTCGAAGCTAAGTGTAGGTATTAGCATTAGAGATGGTTTAGTTTGTAGTACTGTGTGTATGTGTAGATCGTACTGTGTGTGCAAACAAATGGTATTGACTTTGAACTAACTAACTGGTGTATTGGTTCTTTGATCAGTATTTGAGTTTGAACCTTGTGGCGGTATCGAGAGATACCTGGCGACTCTAAAGCAAACATAATTAGGATTAAGGAAGGCGACCATATTGACCGCCCTATTCATAACCAGAGAAACAGAGCAACAGTACTGCACCAGTTTTGAAAGTTTGTTGCATTATTTGTAAAAATGGTAAAACTCTAATAATATATATATAAGTTTAAAAAAAACAGCTTTTCCTCTCATATGAATTGAGGAGAATTTTTTTCTCATGGAGGGTCATTGGTCTGAAAATCTATTCCCCAGAGAGCAGCGGAGGATATGTCATTGAATATGATCAAGACTGACTTGAATAGATTTTTGATTGACAAGGGAGTCGAGGATTATGAGGGACAAAAAGGAAAGTGGATTTGAGGCCGCAATGAAATCAGCCATGATCTTATCGGTGGCGGAGCAGACTTGAGAGGCTGAATGGTCTACTCCTGCTCCTAATTGTGTTCTTGTATCCTCTAAAGCTAATTAAACTTCTTCTAGTAGGGGAAGTATATGTAGCCACAGCCAGGACTGGTACCAGGATGGTGATATCCATATATCCACTATGTGGCAGGTTTAGCAAATTTAAAGATTATAAATTGGCACATACGATTCAATTGCATAGCTAGACTGTTAACAGCAAAAAGCATCTCCCCAATATTTTTATGCAAGTGTTTATTCACTTACCACTTTTCAGTGCTGCATTACTTCCATTCTACTGCAACAATCAACGCTTTGACTCAATGTGAGCAAAGTCAGGGAGCTCTCACCTTCACTGCTATTGAAATTAAATAATTACAGAAAACTCAATTCAGTAGAATGCTTTCAATTAATTTTTTTAAATGTGCTGGACCTGCCTATTACACAGAGCAGAGAAGGGAGCCAGTGGGGATTGTTGAAAGCAGTTCTGCAAACAATTATTATAATTTGGCACTGTTTGTCCAGCATGATGAGTGTAACTGCTGCCTTTTCACCTCACCGATTATCCTCGTCCTTTCAATTAAGGTCTCCAACAAGGCCACCGAATGACTCAGCCCTAACCGTTGGCTGTTGCTGTGTCGATGCCTTGTTGGTCCTCCAAGAATAGTGACATGCTTATCAGTGCTTGATATATTCTGGCAGCTTTCCAGTTGAATGTAAATGAGGCCAAACCCTCAAAATGATTTGGGACATTGGCGACCGTTTAAATCACTTCTTTCATCACTCTCCCAATAGAGGCCAAAGGTAAAAGTCAAGCTCACAACATAATGATGTGGTTGACCCTTGTTTTAACTGATGTATCTGTTCATTCAAATAGATAACACACTGCTAGAATTTACTCCAGTACAGAAAGCAAAGTCTATTGGGTGGATTCTCTGTTTGAGAGACAGCTGATGCTGGGACTGAATCACAGGTGTGAGACGGCCCAGATAGCGGCGCCAGTCCTGGAACTATTCAGGACATGCTACTGGGCCAGCACTGGCTCCATATGAAACTAGTGCGATTCCAACATAAGCTGGCATGTGATTCATCGGAGTCGGATTAGCACTCGAGAGCCTGATGAGCTGCAGCTGCATATAAGCACTCCACTCCCAGGGTGGCGCAGTGGTTAGCACCGCTGCCTACTGCCCTGAGGACCCGGGTTAGATCTTGGCCCTGGGTCACTGTCAGGGTGGAGTTTGCACATTCTCTCTGTGTTTGAGTGGGTTTCACCCACACAACCCAAAGCTGTGCAGGATAGGTGGATTGGCCTTGCTAAATTGCCCCTGAATTGGAAAAAAATAATTGGGTACAATAAATTAATTTTTTTTAAAGTACTCCACTCCTCACATACTCTCATTCCAGCCAAGAAGATGCCACCCCGAAGAGCGGCACCGGGGTTCGCCGATGCAGAGCTGGAGATATTGTTGGATGTCGTGGAGGAGAGGCAGGACACCCTGTTCCGCGGGTGGAAGAAGGTTGTCACCCACCGACGCCAAGTGGGCCTGGGTGCAGGTGGCAAGGGTGTGAGCGCTTTGGGCCCCATCACCAGCTCCGGCCAACAGTGCAGGAAGAACCTCCTCATGGCAGCCAGGGTGAGGCACCAGCTCCGTGCCTCTGGAACCACCCCAGTTCCACATCCGCCCCTCCACCATGCGGCCCCCTTCAGGCGGACCGGTAGGCAGTGCTGAGTGAGGGTGAGCAACCCCCAGGCCAGCCAGGGTGACACACCACCACCACCATGCCCCTGGCATCAACCCCACACACCCGTAGCTCCCCGCTCTCCCCTTCTAGTGGGCAGTCAAACCTCGCCCGCCAGCAGTCTGCGTGCACCCAACCCTGCACCACATGTCAACACCCATACTGCATGCCATGGCCAGGTGACCTGCACACACAAGCCACTGGCTGTGGACTCCCCTGTGCTGCCCACGTCCAAGTGATTCACACTGCATTATCTGTCCCCCAGGAGAAGGTGGCCCAGAAATGCAGGGAGAGAGAGAAGACGGGAGGGGGCCAGCCAGACCTGCCGGTCCTCACCACCGCAGAGCAGGGGGTGTTGGCCCTGGTTGGTGCGGCTGGAGACCAGGCAGTCGTCGAGGCGGAGGTGAGATGCAAGTGACCCCCAATGAATTCCAATGTCACCAAGGCATGTGTGGCAACCCCCCACCCCCTCTTCACCCTCCCTCTCCCCCCCTCACCCTCACCCTCCCCCCCCCCCCCCCCCCCCCCCCCCCCCCCACCCTCCCCCCCTCCCCCCCCCCCCCCCCCCCCCCCCCCCCCCCCCCCCTCACCCATCCCCTTCAATGATCTAACCATGAAATTTGTCTGTCATGGTCACCTAGGGACGAGACAGGTTCATGAGGGCTCCCCCACCCTCACAACCCCATGCTCACAGGCACCCTCCACCATCCCAGAGGCACTCACCTCGGTTGGGCACCTTAGCGAGGAGGGTCCTGGGGACTATCTGGTGCACACCACACACATGCAGTGGTGCATCAGGTGGAGGCAGGAACTCATCAACCACATAGCGCCTGCAGGTGGAGTTGGAGGAGTCCAGCAGCCTGCAGGAGCTGGAGATGGTACTGACCATGCATTCCAACCAGGCCAACACCTCAGGTGGCATCTGCAGTGGAGGCCTTGGGTGTGAGGGTATCGGCCATAGGTCAGGATGTCCAAGGCCTGGGGCACTCTATGCGGGCGGTGGCTGGAAAACAGGACAGGGCAGCCATGTCACAAGTAACCATCCATGCACCTTCCTGTGGGGTCTACCATCGGGGTCTTCCTTGGGTGGGCCACGTGATGCGGATGCCCGCCAGCAGGTTTGCACTTGGTTGTGGGGGATGGGGGCTGATGGGTGCAGTGAGCCACCTACCAGTGCCTTGCTTGGTGACATGCGTGCGAGCAAGGCCCACAGGTGGGGTTCCTCCCACTGCTCACCTGTTGTGACCTTAGCTGCAGTGAGCAATGGGCCCTTTGTGCAGTGGACCTGCTGTGCCTATCTGTCTGGGGCAGGATGGATGGGGGCATTGGCACGGTGATCCTGTGGGGTGAGTTAGCTGATGGTGTCACTAGCGGGGCTTCTGCCCTGCGAGGGACAGTGCGCCAGGACGGGTGCTGACGGCCACGGTACATGCATCTGCTGGTCAGAGCGTGCAGTGGATTGGGTTGGGTGCACAGAAGTGTGCCAGAATCTGGTGGGTCACGGGCAGCACTGGGCTATGCCCATCCCACTGATGGGTCAGCTGGGGAGGGTGGGGCTGTGGGCTCCTCGGGGCATTGCCTTTGGCGGAGTGGGGGGCAGCCACACATCTGGTGATGCTTTGTGCAACCACGGGCCAGGGTGGACAGTCAGCTAGATGGCTGCCCTGCAGGCTGCAGCAAGAGAGGTTCATGCCTGGACACTCCGATCCACAACCCATCCCCTGATTGTCCCACACAATTCCTCCCGGCCCTGGTTACCCCCCCCCCCCCCCCCCGCCAGCCAGTGGCACAACTGGCAGCCCACGGGATGCACCTTTGGAAACAACCCTCAGCAGCTCACGGCACCTGCTTCCCGATTTGAAATACCAAAAGTGAACCGCGCCATCGTCACTTCCGCCTGGCAGAGGCGGAGCATCACGAGAGGCCAGAGACTACCGGGCCAGACCCGTTAATGATATGCTAACAGCCATTACTGTACAATTTCAGAACAGCCAGATCTATTCATGGGGAGGAGGGCCAACGCCCTTGCTTTTGCCTCCATAATCGCCTGCCGGAGAATCCTGCTCAGTTTACGGTCAGCAGCATCACCCAAAGCTGCATACTGGCTCTCTGAGCTATCAGAATTTCTCCAAACGGAGAAAACTAAATTCACCATCCGGGAGTCGGAAGAGGGTTCCACAAAACTTGGGGGCCATTCACTCGGTTGTTCCAAGACCTGTTTGTAGCCAACAACCAATAAGCCAAAGAAAAGGAGAGGGAAGTCATGATGCAGCAAGGGGTGTGGGGGGAAACAAAGAGGCATGGAGCCCAACCATGCTCAACAAATAGCACGAGATATGGCAATATGGCATCACACCAATGCAACTGGAGCAGGACACAAGAACAGACGAGGGAAGAAGGCACGCTGGACACCTGGGGGGGGGGGGGGGGGGGCTGGGGGGTGCAGGAAGAAAGGGGGGAGGGGGAACAGGGGACCCATCCAGAATCAAAAATCTTCTGGAAAACAAAAAACAGGAAACTAACCACTATTGTAAATAACGCAAGACGACTGATGTAAATAACAGAAGCAGACCGATGTATAAATATTTCTCTTTATCCTTTTTTTCTTTTGTCTTCAAATGTATGTCCATGCTTATCCTTGTTCTGTATACTACACAAACATCAATAAAAACATTTTTTTAAATTCCTCATCCCTGGAACTATTGTGGAAATCACCTTTGCAACCTTTCAATGACCCTCAAATCCTTCCTAAAGTGCGGTGACCAGAACCAGACGCAATACTCTGATTGTGGCCAACCAGAGCTTTATAAAGTTTCATAACTTCCCTGCTTTTGTACTCAATACCTCTATTTATGAACCCCAAGATCCCATATACTTTGCTAAATGTTCCCTCAATATATCCTGCCACATTGAAAGATCGATGCACGTGAACCCCCACAGGTCCCCCTCTCCCTGCTCACTCTTCAGAATCGAGAGTCATTAAGTCCATATTGTTTTTCCCCAACATCTTCTAACAAAATGTATCATGTATTACCTCACATTTTTCGATATGAATTTTCATCTATCACTTTTTTACCCATTCTGCCAGCCTCTCTCAGTCAATTAGACCATAAGACCATAAGACATAGGAGCGGAAGTAAGGCCATTCGGCCCATCGAGTCCACTCCACCATTCAATCATGGCTGATTTCAACTCCATTTACCCGCTCTCTCTCCATAGCCCTTAATTCCTCGAGAAATCAAGAATTTATCAACTTCTGTCTTAAAGACACTCAATGTCCTGGCCTCCACCGCCCTCTGTGGCAATGAATTCCACAGACCCACCACTCTCTGGCTGAAGAAATTTCTCCTCATCTCTGTTCTAAAGTGACTCCCTTTTAGTCTAAGGATGTGCCCTCGGGTCCTAGTCTCCCCTGCTAATGGAAACAACTTCCTTACGTCCACCCTATCTAAGCCATTCATTATCTTGTAAGTTTCTATTAGATCTCCCCTCAACCTCCTAAACTCCAATGAATATAATCCCAGGATCCTCAGACGTTCACCGTATGTTAGGCATACCATTCCTGGGATCATCCGTGTGAATCTCCGCTGGACCTGCTCCAGTACCAGTATGTCTTTCCTGAGGTGTGGGGCCCAAAATTGCTCACAGTATTCTAAATGGGGCCTAACTAATGCTTTATAAAGCTTCAGAAGTACATCCCTGCTTTTATATTCCAAGCCTCTTGAGATAAATGACAACATTGCATTTACTTTCTTAATTACGGACTCAACCTGCAAGTTTACCTTTAGAGAATCCTGGACTAGGACTCCCAAATCCCTCTGCACTTCAGCATTATGAATTTTGTCACCGTTTAAAAAATAGTCCACGCCTCTATTCTTTTTTCCAAAGTGCAAGACCTCGCACTTGCCCACGTTGAATTTCATCAGCCATTTCTTGGACCACTCTCCTAAACTGTCTAAATCTTTCTGCAGCCTCCCCACCTTCTCCATACTACCTGCCCCTCCACCTATCTTTGTATCATCGGCAAACTTAGCCAGAATGCCCCCAGTCCCGTCATCTAGATCGTTTATATATAAAGAGAACAGCTGTGGCCCCAACACTGAACCCTGCGGGACACCACTCGTCACCGGTTGCCATTCCGAAAAAGAACTTTTTATCCCAACTCTCTGCCTTCTGCCTGACAGCTAATCGTCAATCCATGTTAGTACCTTGCCTCGTATACCATGGGCCCTTATTTTACTCAGCAGTCTCCCGTGAGGCACCTTATCAAAGGCCTTTTGGAAGTCAAGATAGATAACATCCATTGGCTCTCCTTGGTCTAACCTATTTGTTATCTCTTCAAAGAACTCTAATAGGTTTGTCAGGCACGACCTCCCCTTACTAAATCCATGCTGACTTGTCCTAATCCAACCCTGCACTTCCAAGAATTTAGAAATCTCATCCTTAACAATGGATTCTAGAATCTTGCCAACAACCGAGGTTAGGCTAATTGGCCTATAATTTTCCATCTTTTTCCTTGTTCCCTTCTTGAACAGGGGGGTTACAACAGCGATTTTCCAATCCTCTGGGACTTTCCCTGACTCCAGTGACTTTTGAAAGATCATAACTAACACCTATACTATTTCTTCAGCTATCTCCTTTATAACTCTAGGATGTAGCCCATCTGGGCCTGGAGATTAATCAATTTTTAGACCTCTTAGTTTCTCTAGCACTTTCTCCTTTGTGATGGCTACCATATTCAACTCTGCCCCCTGACTCTCCTGAATTGTTGGGATATTACTCATGTCTTCTACTGTGAAGACTGACGCAAAGTACTTATTTAGTTCCTCAGCTATTTCCTTGTCTCCCATCACTTGATTACCAGCATCATTTTGGAGCGGCCCAATGTCTACTTTTGCCTCCCGTTTGTTTTTAATGTATTTAAAGAAACTTTTACTATCATTCCTTACTATCATTTGGGGCAGCACGGTAGCCTTGTGGATAGCACAATTGCTTCACAGCTCCAAGGTCCCAGGTTCGATTCCAGCTTGGATCACTGTCTGTGCGGAGTCTGCACGTCCTCCCCGTGTGTGCGTGGGTTTCCTCCGGGTGCTCCGGTTTCCTCCCACAGTCCAAAGATGTGCAGGTTAGGTGGATTGGCCATGATAAATTGCCCTTAGTGTCCAAAATTGCCCTTAGTGTTGGTTGGGGTTACTGGGTTATGGGGATAGGGTGGCGGTGTTGGCCTTGGGTAGGGTGCTCTTTCCAAGAGCCGGTGCAGACTCGATGGGCCGAATAGCCTCCTTCTGCACTGTAAAAAAAAATTCTATGATTCCTAATGTTACTGGCTCGCCTACCTTCATAATTGATCCTCTCTTTCCTTATTTCTCTCTTTGTTATCCTCTGTTTGTTTTTGTAGCCTTCCCAATCTTCTGACTTCCCACTACTCTTTGCCACATTATAGGCTTTCTCTTTTGCTTTGATGCATTCCCTAACTTCCTTTGTCAGCCATGGCTGCCTAATCCCCCCTCTGATAACCTTTCATTTCTTTGGGATGTACTGTGTCCTCAATTACTCCCAGAAACTCCTGCCATTGCTGTTCTACTGTCTTTCCAACTAGGCTCTGCTCCCAGTCGATTTTCATCAGTTCCTCCCTCATGCCCCTGTAGTTACCTTTATTTAACTGTAACACCTTTACATCTGATTCTACCTTCTTTCTTTCAAATTGGAGATTGAATTCTACCATATTATGATCACTGCCTCCTAAGTGTTCCCTTACTTTAAGATCTTTAATCAAGTCTGGCTCATTACATAACACTAAGTCCAGAATGGCCTGTTCCCTCGTGGGCTCCATCACAGGCTGTTCCAAAAAGTCCTCCTGTAAACATTCAATGAATTCCCTTTCCTTGGGTCCACTGGCAGCATTATTTACCCAGTCCACCTGCATATTGAAGTCCCCCATGATCACTGTGACCTTGCCTTTCTGACATGCACTTTCTATTTCGTGGTGCATTTTGTGCCCCTGGTCCTGACCACTGTTAGGAGGCCTGTACATAACTCCCATTATGTTTTTTCTGCCTTTGTGGTTCCTCAACTCTACCCACACAGACTCCACATCATCTGACCCTATGTCGTTTAGTACTATTGATTTAATTTCATTCCTAATTAACAAGGCAACCCCGCCCCCTCTGCCCACCTCTCTGTCTTTTCGATAGGTTGTGAATCGCTGGATGTTTAAATGCCAGTCCTGAACCCCCTGCAACCACGTCTCTGTGATGCCTACCACATCATACCTGCCAGTCACAATCTGGGCCACAAGCTCATCTACCTTGTTCTGTACACTGCGCGCATTTAAATATAGCACCTTTAATTCTCTATTGACCGTCCCTTTTTGTTTTCTTAGTGTGGTGGACCTTGGTTTACTGAGCCTTTCCATACACTGTGTCATATTTTGTGGGATGGGGACTATCGTAACCTCTCCTGAGTTCTGTCTTTTCGTGCTTTTTTGTATTCCTAAGCAGCTACGCTTCCCACTGATTACTTCACCTCTTGGTTCCCTGACTTTCCCTCCCCCCCCAATCTCTAGTTTAAAGTCCTATTAACCACCCTGTTTACTCTTTTCGCCAGAACACTGGTCCCAGCTCGGTTCAGGTGGAGACCATCCCAATGGTATAGGTCCCCCCTGTCCCAAAACTGATGCCAGTGTCCCATGAAAAGGAACCCCTCTTTCCCACACCACTCTTTCAGCCACGTGTTAACTTCCCTTATTCTTGCCTCCCTATGCCAATTTGCACGTGGCTCAGGCAGTAATCCGGAGATTATGACCCTTGAGGACCTGTTTTTTAATTTGAATCCTAGCTCTTTATAATCTCTAAACAGGTCCTCTTTTCTAGACTTGCTTATGTTGTTGGTACCGACATGGACCACAACAACTGGATCCTCCCCCTCCCTCTCCAGTATCCTTTCAAGCCGGTCAGAGATGTCCCGCACCCTAGCACCGGGCAGGCAACATACCATGCGGGACTCTTTATCCTGCTCACAAAGGATACTATCTATCCCCCTGATAATAGAATCCCCTACAACTACAACTTGCCTATTTACTCCCTCCCCTTGAATGGCCTGCTGAATCATGGTGCCTTGGTCAGCTGACTCATCCTTCCTGCAGCCCTGTTCGCCATCCACACAGGGAGCAAGTGCCTCATACCTGTTGGACAGGGTCAAGGGCTGAGGCTCCTGACTTCCTGACTGCTGGTTCCCTTTACCTGCCTGACTTGCAGTCACACCCTGCTGTCCCTGGCCACTGGCAGGATTTAAACTACTTACTCTGACAGGTGTGACTGCCTCCTGAAACACAGTGTCCAGGTAAGTCTCCCCCTCCCGGATGTGCCTCAGTGTTCGAAGCTCAGACTCCAGCTCATCAACTCTGAGCCGGAGCTCTTCGAGCAGCCAACACTTACTGCAGATGTGGTCGCTGCAGCTCGCAATGGGATCTGCCAGCTCCCACATCAAGCAGCTCAAGCATATCACCTGACCAGCCATGACTAATTAATTAATTAGTTTAATTTAAGTTTACGAGTTTAGCTATGTGTTTTTTTTAATTTATTAAATTCTCATTGTTTGCCACACCACCAAGTTTGGTATCATAGGCAAATTTTGAAATTTTAATGTGTAGTCCAATATACAAGTTATTTATATTTATCAACAAAAGTAATGGCCCTGGCAATGTTTGTTGGGAACACCACCGTATACTGTTCCCCAGTCTGCAAAACAACCATTTACTCATTTTCTGTACTAAGCCAATTTTTGATCCAAGTTGACACTGACCCTCCTTTTTCAAAAGCCTCAGTTTTGCTAGCTTGTCTTCTGTGATGTAGTTTGACAAAAGCTTTTTAAAAATCCAATTAGATGTGGGCGGCACAGTGGTTAGCACTGCTGCCTCATGGCGCCGAGGAACCGGGTTTGAACCCAGCCCCGGGTCACTGTCCATGTGAGTTTGCACATTCTCTCCGTGACTGCGTGTGTCTCACCCCCACAACCCAAAAGATGTGCAGGATAAGTGGATTGACCATGCTAAATTGACCCTTAATTGGGGAAAAACAATTGGGTACTTTAAATTTTTTTTTTTTTAATCCAATTTAACAACATCCATTGCATTCTGTTCAGTAACATTCTCGGCAGCATGGTGGCACAGTGAGTAGCACTGCTGCCTCACGGCGCCGAGTTCCTAGGTTCAATCCCGGCTCTGGGTCACTGTCCGTGTGGAATTTGCACATTCTCCCCGTGTTTGCGTGGGTTTCGCCCCCATAACCCAAAAATGCGCAGGTTCGGTGGATTGACCATGCTAAATTGCCCCTTAATTGGAAAAAATGAATTGGATACTCTAAATTTTAAAAAGAACATTCTCTGTTACTTCATCAAATAATTCAATTAAATAAGTTAAACATGATTTGTCATTTGCAAATCGATATAATTATCTCAAACCTCTCCAAGTGCCTGTTAATTATTTTCCCTTGCAATTGTTTCTAAAACCTTATCCTTCACTTATTTTAAACTGACTGGTCTAAAATGGAATGGCTACTGTTATGGGCCAGGGCTTAGAAACTCCCAAGTGCATTATGAAGTTCACCTGACCTATAACTTTTATGTTGAATTTGGCTAAGATGAGCACAAGAGCTTTCTCTTCAGGCGTGATTCATCAGACTTCCTAGGCGCTTTTATCAAAACAAAGTTTATTATAAGAATGTAGTTAACAAAAACACAGCAAGAATCTGCTATCAATTACAAACATCAACAGCTACAATAATCTATGTTTATTTTTTAAAATATAAATTTAGAGTACCCAATTCATTTTTTTCAATTAAGGGGCAATTTAGCGTGGCCAGTCCACCAACGCTGCACATCTTTGTGTTGTGGAGGTGAAACCCACGCAGACACGGGGAGAATGTGCAAACTCCACACGGACAGCGACCCAGAGCCGGGATCAAACCTGGGACCTCGGCGCCGTGAGGCAGCAGTGCTAACCACTGCGCCACCGTGCTGCCCCTGTAATATATGTTTATAACTCTTAATGAATCCCCCTTAGTAGCTGTTCCAATTCAATACAAAATCCAATAAACCAAAACCCCTTTCAAGGGCATGGCCCAGCACATTGTAATCTCACTTGAATGGGAGTGTTCCTTTCCCTGAGATTCTGATCCAGCCTTCAACCAGCAGATTCAAAACTCCTTCCGGAAAGCAACTCTATCTTTAAAGTTACCAAGGCAGTTTGCCACAACCAACGTGCTTTCAGTTCCCTAGAACAGCTTTAAGATGAAAACAGGGAAACACTGCTTCTCTTCTGCAATCCAAAGCAACAAACCGAAACTGAAACCAAAACACTAAACCTCCTCTGACCTGACAGCCACAAATGACATCACTGAAGCCGTGCTACAAGTCATGTGGTAAGACCAAACCTTTCTTAAAGGGACACTCACATGACACTACCATGCAAAATAATTACCACCTATCACAAGCCAGAAATTGAACTCACAGTATTATACTTTGCTAATCACTGCCATATTTAAAGATCTAAGCACATGAACACCCACAGGTCCCCCAATCCCAGCAAGGTGACACAGTGGCAGTACTGTTGCCTCACAGCACCAGGGACCGGTGCTTGATTCTAGCCCTGGGTAATGTTGTGGAGCTTGCACCCTCTCCCCCTGTTTCCTCTGGGTATTTTGTCCTCCCCCCCCTCCCCTCCAGTCCAAAAAGCACAAGCCAGGTGAACCAGCTATGCCAAACTTCCCCCCAGTGTCCAATGATGTACAGGTCAATTGGAGCTATGGGGTTAGGGCGGGGGAATGGGCCCAGGCAGGGCGCTAACCTGGAGCTTCGGTGCAGACCTGATGGGCCGAATGGCCCCCATCCTCACCGCAGTGGTTCCATGGTTCTATGATTCATGGTACAACACACTGACTATCTGAGCCATTTTAAATTCTCCAATACATAACTAATAACTAAAAGGAACTCAAAGGAATGTAGTTACTATGTTTCTTATGAGCAGAAAATTATACTTAATAGGAAAGAAATGATAAATGCCTATAAATGTTAACAATAAATAAAAGCTAAATCAAGACGTTATGAATTAAAACCATTCGTTCCCAGAAGGTTTGTATAGAACCTTAGTTAGGCTACACTTGGAATATAGTGTTCAATTCTGGTCACCACACTACCAGAAGGATGTTGAGGCTTTAGAGAGGGTGCAGGAGGTTTACCAGGATCTTGCCTGGTATGAAGGGTATTAGCTATGAGGAGAGGTTTAATAAACTCTGTTCTCACTGGAATGACAGAGGTTGAGGGGCAACCTGATAGAATTGTACAAAATTATGAGGAGCATGGACCGAATGGATGGTCAGAAGCTTTTTCCCAGGGTGGAAGAGCAAACTAGGGTACATAGGTTTAGGATGCAAGGGCAAAGTTAGAGGACATGTGCGAGGGATGTGGGTGCCTGGAACTCGCTGCCAGAGTATGTGGTGGAAGCAGGTGCGATAGTGACATTTAAGGGGCGTTTTGACAAATACATGAATAGGATGGATGAATAGGATAGGAATAGAGGAATACGGACCCCGGAAGTTTTAGATTAAACGGGCAACATGGTCGGCGCAGGCGCGGAGGGCTGATGGGCCTGTTCCTGTGCTGTACTTTTCTTTGTTCTTTGTTTTTCTGTTAATGGTATTTTTTGACCTCACAAGTCATATGTACCAAATTAATAACTATAAAAAATTTATTCTAATGCCCACTAAGAGCTTCAAATGAATGTACATTAACAGTGAAAATAAATGGTTATGTCTTTATTTTGTTTTTTAAAAATCAATCAAGGGTTTGATTTGATGCACACCATCTGGTAAATGGGCCATTGTGAACTATTCAGAAGCAGCCATTTAAACTTCCCTGGTGTCATTGCCATGGTTCCAGGAATAAATAAATCACATCTGCAAATACTCACCAAGTTTGTTAGATGTATTGACAAATAGTTTCCTCCATGTAATATTTGAAAAGTAAAAATAGATAGTGCAAGAAAATGTACATAATGTACTGAGCACAGCCCTTGTCACTTTAGGAAGTTACTAGTTAAGACAGTGAGACTGGATTGGATCTGGCCTGCCTCATTAACATTGTTTTTGACAACACAGAAAATAGGATTGGCACGGGGTGGAAAACCCATTCTCATTCTCCCCTCCCCGCCGCCTGGCCATAGCGGGCTACCCAATCCACAACATGCAAATCGGCAATTAGCATAAATTTCAATGTGATTCACGGGCTTGAAGCCCGATTCTCAACCCCCCCCATTGTATGCTCCACCCCTCCCAGCCGGGTGTCACGCAGGTGTGATTTGGTGTGAGTATTTACAAATGGGGCCCAGGCGCCATGGCCTATGAGGGGGAGCAAGGAGGTACGGAAACTTGTAATATAATCAGGTTTGCTGGGAGGTGTATGCCTGGAGCTCTGGGACTAGTGGGGACTGACTTGGTGGCAAGGGTGTGGACTCAGTGGGTGGGATTCTCTGTTGGCTGACGCCAAAATCACGAAACGCGATTGGGCAGAGAATAGGTTCCGACGGCAAAATTCCGGCGATGCTAAATCGCAATTCTCTGTCACCTCGACAGCGGCGTCAATACGTTCCAGAATGCACGCACAGTAAACACCGTTTGCATGTCATTAGCGCGCCCGACCCGGTATTCTCCAGAGCCCCTCCGATGCTCCGCTTCCGATGGGCCGAATACCCAATGGTGCGGTTCACTTATGCTTTTAAAAACCTTGAAACCGGCGACATGGCTGCTGAGGGAGAGAGAGGGGATACGGAAAGTGTCCAACAATGCCATAGTTTGCTGACAGTTGTGCCGCTGGCTGGAGGGTGTCAGCCAGGGGTGGGGCGGGGCGGAGGGGGGGGGGGGGGGGGGAGTAGCGGGGGGTGGCCAGGAGGTGGGCTGTGTGCCCTTCCCCCGATTACTTCTATCTACTACATCTATATCAACTTAAGTGTCATCTATCTTCGTAATCCTCCATAGTGTACTACTTCTTCTAGGTGTTACCCAAGACAGCACATCAGGAGTGGAGGTGGCCTGCTGCTTGTCTCATCCTCTGCCCTGTGATGCCCTTAGCGGTTGTCCTCTGAACCTGGATGGACTGGCAGACTTTCAGGTGTCACACGTGGCGACGTGTGAGCCTGTTCTGCCCATTGCCCATGAGAGGCACCAGTATCAGGCTGGGGGGGTTGTGGGGATTAGGAAGCTCTAAGGTGTTCCAGTATCTCCCCTGTGGAAGGCGCCGGCATGGACCACTCCATTGGATGGAGGTGAGGCCAGAGTGAGCTCAGGAGGCCGCCTTCATCTGAGGCATGGTCTCGATGCACTCAGCCATGGCGCACTGAGGCTGGGGCATGTCCCTCAGCAAGTGAGCCATGTCCTTCTCTGCCTCTGCCATGTCCCTCACTGCCTTGGTCATGTTCCTCTGTGTCTGTGACATGTCCCTCTGTGACTGGCCAAGGTCAATCAGCATCTGGTCAATGCTTTTGATGCCCTCAGCCATGGCCCTTTATGAATGGGCCAAGCTCTGGAGCATCACAGTAATGTCCATGTGCACCCGGGACATGACCCCTATGACTGGCCTCTCTTGCCCTTCACCTCAGCCATGGACAGGACATGTGCCCCAAACCTTGGTTGTCCTGACACATTGCTCTGAGTCTTGCCCCAGGCCTTCCATCGCGGACACCACCCTTTCAGTGTTGGCCTGCCACCCTCAGCTGCACCTGAATGCGTCTGGACTCCTCCAGCTGGACTTGCAGGTGCTGCAAAGATTCTGACAGCCCCTCATGTAGGTTTTGGCTCTGCTTCTGCATCCGTCCTTGTGATGGGATCATATTTTCAAGCACTACACCTGTCTGGGTGACAGCTGTTCCTTGGGATCGGGCAGCCCTCCGACTGTCTGCTCCCTTGCGTGTCCCAGTGTCTACCTGATGTGTTGCAGTATGATTGTGGTGCTCACCAGTGGGTGACCCAGGAGCCTGATCACTAACATTACCCACCGAGAAGATAGTCTCTGCGATGGAGAATGGTGCAGGTGAAAGCAATAGCGAGGTGTCAGTGTCTTCCTGGAGTGGTGCTTCGGGGTGTGCTGAGGGTCTGGATGGGAGGCCTGGCCTTGTCTGATGGTGATCTTGCAAGACAACACATTGGGTGAGAACCTGGGACGGACTGATCAGAGGGAGAGGATTAACTCACTTGCTATAGGGACATCTGCATTGCATTGGACTCGCTCTTGTTTGACACATGCCAAGCTCCATCGTAGCCACCACCCTCTCCTCAGCTTCCCCCGCAAGTTGCAGGGCCCTCTCCTGAGGATGTGTGGACCCAAATATCTGGGATGACCCCTCCCATCTTCTGTTGCTCCCAGCGATTAGGGGCCATCATATCCTTGGGGACACAGAAAGGACATAGTGAAATGCTGGGAGGCAAGTTCTATGGAGGTTCATTAGCTGGTTGCATGGGTGGCACGGTGGCACAGTGGTTAGCACTGTAGCCTCATGGCGGCAAGGACCCGAGTTCGATCCAGGCCCCGGGTCACTGTCCGTGTGGAGTTTGCATGTTCTCCCCGTGTCTGTATGGATTTCACCCCCACAACCCAAAGATGTGCAGGGTAGGTGGATTGGCCACGCTAAATTGCCCCTTAATTGTAAAAATATAATTAGGTACTCTAAATTTATTTTTAAAAATTAGTTGGTTGCATGTGTGTGCAAAGCTCTGGGCCAAAGAGGATAATACATGTGTTGGGGTTTGTTGGAGGGTGGGTTGTAAGGAAGATGCAGGCAGGTGGGATGTTGTTGGCCTCCAGGGGATTGGGGGCTGATTTGAGAAGTGAGGGAGGGGAGTGATGCCAGGAATACAGAGCTGCCCTAAGGAGGTCGCTCATCTCCTTTTTGCATTGGTAAGGCTGCCAGCACTGACAGCCTCTGCCACCTTATCCCAGGCGCTGTTGGGAATTGTGGGCTTGAGTCTCCGCCCCACCCTGGGGAAGAGGGTGTTCCTGCTCTCCTCAATGGCACGCAGCATCCGGTTGATCTCCAACTCCTGGAACCTGGGAGCTGGTCTGCGTGCAGCCACCTTCTTGGCTGGAGTGACAGTCTATGGTGAGTGGAGCTTAAAAGCTGCTCCAGCTTGTCAGGCTATTAACGTGAATCCCAACCCAGGCAAATCAGACGGCAGCAGAGCCGGGATTCGCTTGGGCTTCACTTGCGCAGCGCACTGAAAATCTCCTGGCCAGCGTTCCTCGCAGGAGTGAAAATTTCCCATGATTCAAATCCAGTGGGAGAACTTTGTCTCCCAAATGGAGAATCGAGACTGTGAAAATGTACTTCATTTGGAACTCTCATTGTGTGGAGAGAAGATGCTGGGATGGTTTTGAAGCTAGACTCTGCTAACATTAAAATTAACAATGGCTCCATTTCAAAAAATACTTCACTGGCTAGAAAAGATGTCCTGAAGTTGTGAAAAAACACAAGAGAAATGCAAGTTGTTTATTTCTTTGCCCATTCTTCTGAGGCAAAGCCGTTCTGTAATTAGTTTGTTAGATATACACAATTATTTTCCTCCAAATCTTTTAACATACTACAAACAACAGAGGCCCCAGCATCGATCCCTGTGGAACACCACTAGTCACAACCTTCCATTCAGAAAAACACCCTTCTACTGCTACCCTTTGTCTTCTGTGACCGAGCCAGTTCTGTATCCATCTTCTCAACTCACCTCTGATCCCGCATGACTTCACCTTTTGTACCAGTCTGCCATGAGGCACCTTGCCAAAGGCTTTACTGAAGTCCATGTAAACAACATCCAACGCCCTCTCCTCATCAATCACCTTTGTCACCTCCTCAAAAAACTCAATCAAGTTACTGGGGCACAACTTCCCTTTCACAAAACCATGCTGTCTATCGCTAATGAGTCCATTTGTTTCCAAATGGGTATAAGTAATGTCCCTGAGAATTCTCTCCAATAATTTACCTACCAAATACTACCGACGTAAGGCGAACCAGCCTATAGTTTCTTGGATTATCCCTGTTACCTTTCTTAAACAGCGGCACCACATTAGCTATTCTCCAGTCTTCTGGGATCTCAGATGTAGCCAATGAGGATACAAAGATGTCAGTCAAGGTGTTATGGGCCAGTGTCTAGAGAACCCCAAAGTTTATCATGGAGTTCACCTGACCCACAACTTCTACTAGATTGTGATATGGGGAGCACATGGCCCACTCTACAGGTGTGGTAGAGCAGAAATGGAAAAGTATTTTTTAAAGCAAAACAATGTTTATTCTGTGAACTCAAGTTAAACTTTTTAAAACATACAGTGAACATCTTAGCAACCATTAATTCAAATACAACCCCCAAAGAATACAACACTAAGTAACCCTTTAAGCTTTCCTTTTAACATCCATAAGACTTAAAACACCTTTTACCAGAAGCACATCAAGTTAAAGTCACTACTGTTATTAGTTTTAAATCACCAGGATCGATTTACAGTCTTTAGATTACAGAGAGAGACTCTAATACACCTTCTGGCTGAAAACAAAACTAAAACACACCCTGCAGCAAACAGCCTAAAACGAAAGTAAAAAGCTGACAGACAGCCCAGCTCCACCCCCTCTCTGACATCACTGCAGTAATAAACACCCATTTCTTAAAGGTACTCTCACATGACACCTCCCCCCAAGAAAAGAAAAGAAACCATCAACTTCAAGATGGTTTCATTTTTCACCTTTTCACTATCCTTTAAGAAATGCACACAGTAAATATACTTTTTAGTTTCAAAAAACAACACACGCAAACAGGTATAATAGTATAGTCCATTTTTTTTTCTTCTTCCAACTAAAATCCTTCTTGATTGACAGTCTCTGCACGATCCGTCCATTTCTCTACGTCTCGGCATTTCTCTTTAAAGTCAAATACTTTAGTTCAATCTGATCACAGAGTCCCTTGTAATTCTCCAACACAGGAGCATTGGTTATCACAACTTTCAGGCAGTTAAATGCCTGTTGAAAGTCTGCTGTCCACTGAAATTTTCAACATTTCTTCAGCAAGACCATCAGTGGAGCAATCACACTACAAAACATTTGCACAAATGTTCAATCAAATCCACTCATGCCAAGAAATCGCATTATTTCCCTTTGTCTTGAGGGTATTGAAAACTCCTCAATAACTGTTGGTTTCACATCCCGTGTGACCATTCGACCCTGTCCGATTGTATGGCCAAGGAAAGTGACTTGGGCTTTTCCAAATTCACTTTTGGCGAGGTTTATCACCAAACCCGCCTCCTGAAGTCGATTGAATAACTCCATCAGATGTTTCAAATGTTCTGTCCATGTCTGGCTGAAAATTACCAGATCGTCGATGTATACCGCACAATTGGGTAAACCTGAAACAACTTTGTTAGTTAACCGTTGAAATGTGGCTGCGGCGTTTTTCATGCCAAATGGCATAAATTTGAATTGGTATATACCATCTGGAGTCACAAAAGCTGAAATCTCCTTCGCCCTTTCGGATAAAGATACCTGTCAGTAACCTTTAAGTAAATCCAGTTTGGAAATAAAAGCTGATTGTCCCACTTTCTCAATTCAATCCTCCAAACGTGGGCTAGGATAAGAGTCCGTTCTTGTAACTGCATTAACCTTTCTATAGTCCACACACAACTGTTGGGTACCGTCTGGTTTTGGTACCATCACTATGGGTGAGCTCCATTAGCTGCAACCCACCTCAATTATGCCATTTTTAAGCATACTTTCAATCTTTTTGTTAACCTGTGCCAATTTTAAAGGGTTACGTCTGTATGGATGTTGTTTGATTGGAACAGCATTTCCCACATCTACATCATGTATAGCCATTTTAGTACTTCCCAATTTATCTCCACAAATATGCCCATGTGGTATCAATAACTCTTTCAGGTCACTCTGTTTTTCCTCTGGAAGGTAACTCAACAATTTATCCCAATTTTTAAGAACATCCTCATTTTCCAATTTAATTTGAGGTATGCCAAATTCACAGTCATCTGGATTTGGTTCGTCACTAAAACCTCCTCCTTTTTCTCTCCTTCCCGTTCAAAGTACCTTTTAAGCATATTCACATGACACACCCAGTGAGTTTTCCTTCTATCTGGCATCCTTACCATATAATTCACCTCACTTAATTTCCTTTCAATCTGATAAGGTCCACAAAATCTGGCTTTTAAAGGTTCACCTACCACTGGTAACAACACTAAAACTTTATCTCCAATGGCAAAACTACGAACTTTGGATTTCTTGTTCGCTACCTGTTTCATCACATTTTGTGCAACTTTTAAATGTCGTCTAGCCAATTCACCTGCTCTATTTAATCATTCCCTGAAATTTGACACGTAATCCAATAATATAATTTCCGATTTATCACTCACCAATTTTTCCTTAATCAATTTAAGTGGTCCTCTTACCTCATGACCAAAAATTAGTTCAAAAGGACTAAATTTGGTTGACTCATTAGGTCCATCCCTAATTGCAAACAGTACGAATGGAATTACTTTATCCCAATCCTCTGGATAATCTTGACAATAAACCCTCAACATTGTCTTTAATGTCTGATGCCACCTTTCTAACGCTCCCTGCAATTCAGGATGGTACGCAGTTGATTTAAATTGTTTTATTCCTAAGCTATCCATAACTTCTTTGAAAAACCTTGAGGTAAAATTTGATCCTTGATCCGATCATATTTCTGTGGGTAGTCCATAACGAGTAAAGAATTTAAGTAACTCCTCCACAATCTTCTTAGCTGTAATATTACGTACTGGAATGGCCTCTGGAAACCTAGTAGACGCATCCATTCTAGTCAAAAGATATTGATTCCCACTTTTTGTTTTAGTAAGCGGTCCTACGCAATCAATTAGGACCATTGTAAAAGGTTCCTCAAATGCTGGAATGGGTACCAAGGAGGAAAAGGCCAGAACATCTGCCTCTCTCTCCTCCTGAACACCCGTGTCTTCCAACACCCCAAAGATCGCTACCCCTGGAGTCATTTCCACCCTTGTTTTCAATACCCTGGACATGACATCCGCGAACCACTGCCAATATCCCCTAATTTCTGGGCATGCCCAGAACATGTGGACATGGTTTGCTGGTCCACCCGCACACCTGACACACTTGTCTTCCACCCCAAAAAATCCACTCATCCGGGCCGCTATCATGTGCGCCCGGTGCACCACCTTAAATTGGATCAAGCTGAGCCTTGCGCATGTAGCGGTTGCGTTGACCCTGCTCAGCGCCTCCGCCCATAGGCCGTCCTCCATCTCACCCCCCAGTTTCTCCTCCCACTTACGCTTCAGCTCTTCTATATGCGTCTCCTCCGCCCCCATTAATTCTTTGTAGATGTCCGAGATGCTCCCCTCCCCCACCCATCCCCAAGACACTACCCTGTCTTGAATCCCTCTTAGTGGCAGCAGTGGGAAGGATGATACCTGCCTGCGCAGAACGTCCCGCACCTGAAGATATCTAAAATCATTCCCTGCTGCCAACCCGAACTTCTCCTCCAGCATCCACAAGCTGGGGAAGCTCCCTTCCAGAAACAGGTCCCCCATCTTCTCCATTCCCGCCCTTTACCATACCCGAAATCCCCCATCTAGGCTCCCAGGAGCGAACCGATGGTTGTCACATATTGGGGACCAAACCGATGCACCCACTGCACCAACGTACCTCCTCCACTGACCCCGATCCTCAGGGCCGCTACCACCAAGGGACTGGTAGAATATCTCGCCGCCGGGAATGGCAACGGTGCCGTTATCAGCGCCCCCAAACTGGTGCCCCTGCATGAGGCTGCCTCCATTCGCTCCCAAGCCGCCCCCCGTCCCCACTACCCACTTCCTTATCATCGCAATATTGGCCGCCCAGTAATAATTACTAAAATTTGGGAGGGCCAGCCCCCCTCCCCCCGATCCCTCTTGAGCATCACTTTTTTCACCCGTGAGGACTTACCCGCCCAAACAAAGCCCAAAATAATTTTGTTGATCCTCTTAAAAAAGGATCGCGGGATGAAAATCGGGAGGCATTGGAACACAAATAAAAATCTCAGCAATATCGTCACCTTAACCGACTGCACCCTCCCCGCCAGTGACAGCGGGTGTGCATCCCATCTCCGAAACTCGCCCCTCATCTGCTCAACCAGCCGGGACAAGTTCAACTTGTGTAACCGGCCCCAGTCACGCGCCACTTGTATCCCCAGATATCTAAAATTGTCTCCCACTAACCTGAACGGTAACTCCCCAAGCTGGCCCTCCTGACCTCTTGCCTGGACTGCAAACATCTCACTCTTCGTCATATTCAACTTGTATCCCGAAAACCGGCCAAATTCCCCCAGAATCGCCATAATCTCCCTCAACCCTGCCCCTGGATCTGCTATATATAGTAGTAAATCATCTGCATACAGAGATACCCTATGCTCCACCCCCCCCCCCAAGCAGCCCTTTCCAGCCCCTAGTTTTTTGCCAAATCTAACAGTCTGATTTTAGTCTCTGTCCGTAAGGTACTGCGTGTGACTGTCTCCACCCCCAAAAACTTCAGAGCCATTGTCCACAACACACTCCCTGCTTAAACTGAAATACCACACCTGAAAAGCACCCACAATATGCTCACCCCTCACTGTCTTTAAGTTCACTAAGCCAATCCAATAGATAGACTTTTATCCCCCTCAAGCCCGCAATTTGTTATGGCCAGGGTTTAGCGAACCCCAAGTGTATCATGGTGTTCACCTGACCTACAACTTTTACTAGATTGTGGTTTGGGGAGCACACGGCCCACACTACAGGTGTGGTAGAGCAGAAATGGAAAACGTATTTTTTAAAGCAAAACAATGTTTATTCTATGAACTCAAGTTAACCTTTTTAAAATATACAGTGAACATCTTAGCAACCATTAATTCAAATACAACCCCCAAAAAATACAACACTAAGTATTCCTTTAAGCTTTCCTTTTAACATCCATAAGACTTAAAACACCTTTTACCAGAAGCACATCAGGTTAAAGTCACTACTGTTATTAGTTTTAAATCACCAGGATCGATTCACAGTCTTTAGATTACAGAGAGAGACTCTAAAACACCTTCTGGCTGTGACTGCAGCTATCCAGCTCTGAAAACGAAACTAAAACACATCCTGCAGCAAACAGCCTATAACAAAAGTAAAAAGCTGACAGACAGCCCAGCTCCACCCCCTCTCTGACATCACTGCAGTAATAAACACCCATTTCTTAAAAGTACTCTCACTACAGATATTTATATACACACCCATTTATAAACACCCATTTCTTAAAGGTACTCTCACATGACAAACGCCCCAGCAATTTCCTCCCTTGATTCCCTCAGTATTCTGGGGTAAATCCCATCCGGCCCAGGAGGCTTATCTACCATAATATCTTTTTAAAAACCTAATAACTCCTCCTTTTGAATATTAACATGATCCAGACTGTCCACACACCCTACCCCAGAATCATCTTCCACATTTTTCCCTGGCCATCCTCTTGCTTTTACATATAAATAAAAAGCTTTGGGATTCACCTTAATCCTACTTGCGAAGGATTTTTCAAGACCCCTTATATCCCTCCTAATTTCCTGCTTAAGTACCTTCCTACTTTCTTTATACTCCACAAGGGTTTTGACTATCCTCACCCTTCTAGATCGTACAAAAGTC
The DNA here is from genome assembly GCF_047496885.1 of Scyliorhinus torazame. Lineage (NCBI taxonomy): Eukaryota > Metazoa > Chordata > Chondrichthyes > Carcharhiniformes > Scyliorhinidae > Scyliorhinus > Scyliorhinus torazame. Next base: position 167,634,055 of record NC_092708.1, on the reverse strand, counting down.
TCCTTCTTCTTTTTGACAAGATTCACAATATCCCTCATTATCCAAAGCTCCCTAAACTTCCCATACTTAACCTTCATTCTCTCAGGAACCTGACTTTCCTAAATCCTAATCAACGGTCGCTTGAAAGACTCCCCCATGTCCAATGTTTACAGCCCCACCCAATCCAAATTCTTCAATTCCTGTCTAATGTTATCGTAATTTGCCTTTCCCCAGTTTAACACCTTAATGCGAGGGTTACCCTCATCCCTATCCAAAAGTACCCTAAAACCTACGGAATTGTGGTCATTACTTCCAAAATGTTCCCCAACTGAAACCTCAACCACCTGTCCAAGCTCATTCCCCAATACCAGATCCAGTACTGCCCGTTCCCTCGTTGGCCTATCTACATATTGCATCAAGACGCCTTCCTGGATACACCTTACAAACTCTGCCCCATCCAAACCCCTAACAATAAGTGAGTCCCAGTTAACACATGGGAAATTAAAATCCCCTACCACAACAACCCTGTTACTTTTGCACCTATCTAAAATCTCTCACCCATCTGCTCCTCTATCTCTTGCTGGCAGTTGGGGGGCCTGTAATAAATGCCCAACATTGTGATTGCCCCCTTCCTGTTCCAGAGCTCCACCCAGATTGCCTCATTGTATGAGCCCTCCCAGGTGTCCTCCCGCAGTACGGCAATCGTGCATCTTTACATGATTTTACCTATGATGATGCAATTGATGATTTTGTGAAGAAAAATTATGGAAAAAAAGTATCTAAATTGCCAAGCCAACAAGGAACGAAGCAAGAAAATCTTAAAATCTGTCCGTTTTCCATATTCACTTGTTTAAATTCTGTTTTTCAAAATGGACTATTGCTGGTTTGCTATAATGGCTGCAGCTGGTCACATGCTGATAGTTCTCCCTCCCAGAAACATGAAAGGGTTTCCTTTCCCTTCACCTTCCATCCCAACGGCTTCCACATTCAATGGATCATTTTCTGCAACATTTGCCACCACCAAACAATTGTTCCCTTCCCTCCTCTTTTAGGATTACGAAGGGATCATTCCCTCCGTGCTACTTGGGGCCATTCTTAGTCACCCTCAATACCTCACTCCCTTCCCTCAGCTCCTTCCTGTGCAAACATAGGCGATGTATCACCTCCTCTCTTCTCACGAAACAAAGTCCCAATTACTCCTTCCAGTTTGAACAGTGATTTACTTGTACTCCTTTCAACCTAGTTTACGGTACGCACTGCTCATAATGTCGTCTCATCCACACTGGGGAGATCATACGTGGATTGGGTGACTACTTTGTAGAATATCTGCATTAAGTCCGCAAGCAGGACACTAAACTTCCAGTAGCCCATCATTTTAATTCTGCACCTTGCTCTCACACTGACATCTCTGTCCTTGGTCTGCTGCACTGTTCCAGCGAAGCTCAACTTAAGCTTGAGTAACAGTACCTCATCTCTTCATTCAGCACTTCACAGCCTTCTGGACTCAATATTTAGTTCAACAATTTCAAATCATAATCCCCACCCCTCATTTTTATTTCCTTTTCTTTGTGTGTTTTGGTTTTCCTCTTTCTTTTTGCTTTCAGACAGAGCACACCTGCTCTATGCACATCTTTTGCTTCTTTTCTATCCCTTTGGCTCTGTAAGACAAACACTTCTGTCAATAAATCTTTCTTATTTTCTACCCTATCACAGACCTTCCTTTTGTATTTGCCCCATCCAGCCTTTGCTCAAATCCTACATCTCTAACTTCTCCCAGTTCTGATGAAAGATCATTGATCTGAAACTTGACCTCTGGCGCGATCTAACATCTGCGTCATTCCCGACGAGGTGCCTCTCGTGAGATTTACTCGGCTCGCCACGCCTCTCGAGATCTAACAGAATCTCGTGAGATGTTGTGATCTGGATCCCGCCCACAATGGGCGGAACTTAAATTTGCATATTTAAGCGTGCAGTTAGGCACACTTAAATATGTCCCCGCCAGAGCAAACCAACCCAAGGGGTTTAGCAACCTCGTTCAGGAGATCGCAGCCTGACACTGTTTAGCACTGGTCTCCACAAATAGGGATGAGACGGAACGGCATTTGGGAGGGTCTCCAAGGTGATCAGAGGCTCCAGGGTGGTCAGTCTCTGGGCAGGGTGGCACCCTGCCACTGCTGATGCCATCCAGGCAGTGAAATGTTTATTTATGTACAGCTTTTCCTATGGTTAAGGTGCACAAGTCCTATTTGATTTCCTCCTCCCAACCTAGCTCAATTTCAGTGTTGCCCCTGACTAATGCTGCATCGATCAGGACTGTTCTCACCTTTATCACTCACTTACTTGGAGTCATCTGGGCAGGATTTTGGCTGTTGTTTATTATTTGTCTGCCACTAATGATTTTTTCAGTAAAAATGGCTTGCCCTGTCTGGTATCTCTGCACTTCAGGACTTAACAAAATGTTCCACTTACAGTGACAAACGTGGACTAAATGTTGCATTCACTTGGCTATGAATAGGTAATAGGTTTCAGTATCAATTTCTCAACCACCTAACGATCTTTAGAATCACTATGATTTGTACTTGTCCTCAGCACACAAGTTACAATCAACTAATTGATGACGCAGTCACCAATAATATTACAAAATTGTAAGAAAGTAATGGACACATTATTGTATTTCATAAAATGACAAAGTAAAAGTAGGTGACTGCAGAAAAAAAAAAGTCAAAAAGGACTTAACTTGACTACCTTTTGCATTACAGTATCTGGCACACACGGTGCCAAACAACAAGACATGCTGGGACACAGCACATTGTAATCCATGTCTTGTTTGCACCCTGATTCTTTTAGATTTTTGCTTGCATGATACCTATTCCTGAATAGTGAAAAATCTATTGCCAGCAGGTGTTCAGAGGACTCAGTTCAGCATGGATTATATATAGCAGTGTGTGAGAAATCGATATAGATAACCGTTTTGTTCCTGTAACAAAATGACAATCAAAGTGTTTTTAATAGCCAATGAAATTCGCAGTAATGGGGAATACCATCAATCAGAATAGATCAGTCAAGTTCAGGGTATAAATGCCTATTTATCTGTTCTGCTCATCTTTGTTCCAGAATTTCCTTTTTTCATTGCACTCCATACATATTGATCAAATTCTGCACTATTTGGATAGTAGATGCAAAAATATTGCTTCAGTACAATTAAATGATTGATAGATAACCACAGTTTCAAAGGCAAATGGTTTTGGTCTAAAAAAAAGAGTAAACATGTATTAAAGAAAATAGTGCTGTAACCAGTGTGGGGAAAATTCCAAATATTTGTTCAGAGCATGTGTTTCCATTGCAGACAATATTGTTTACAGTGGGATTATTACAGGCTCCACAAAAAAGATAAAGAAGAATAAGCAAATACTGGTGTTCTGCCAAGGCAGGTCAATTCAGTGAAAACCATCTCTGCACAATAGAAAATAGAAAAGAAATAGAAAATTGCTTATTGTCACAAGTAGGCTTCAAATGAAGTTACTGTGAAAACCCCTAGTCGCTACATTCCAGCGCCTGTTCGGGGAGGCTGGTACGATTAAACACATATAGTTATTAAAATATGCTTGAATAGATTTATCTTATCTTACCTTGCGTGGCTGATGAGCCCGATCCTAGAGCCACTTCCTCAATCACTCATGTGGCAGGAGTTTCCAAAAAGTGGCATTGGTTCCTGGACGCTAAGTCACGGGTATTCCTTTCTCAGGCTCCTTTTCCGGTCCTCCCCTTACCATCGGGTGTTCTCGAAGAATTATGACCCTTCAATCAGCAGGTTCCTCCAAGTAGGCCTATTCTAAGCAAAGGTCTCCCAGGTGTCGTGTTATTCACCCTGGGGTAACACGGACTGCAACTGGATGCAGTTGTACTGTAAAGTAGACACCAAACTTAGACGTTAGTTCAATACGTTTTATTGAACTTCTGAAGTAGTGCACACAGCTTGCTGTGGGTTGACACTCCACTCATCTAAGTGTGCTAACTATAACTAACTAGACCAGACTATCTCTGAGCCACATGTAGAAGGTGCTAACTGATATATACACCCTGACTGTCACAACAGTTGTCACCAGTGGAAAGAGGCAGAGTGCTGATGCCTCGTGTGTTTTATAGTGGGAAATCCCCCCCTAGTGTTCTGCCTGGTGATTGGTTATGTTCTGTCCAATGTGATGATTGGCTGTACTGGGTGTCTGTCACTGCCTGTCTGTATCTCATTATGTGCATATCATGACATCCCCCCTTTTAAAAAAAAATAATTGTCGTTTGCTTAGAGAAAATGCGACTGTATGTACATGTATAACTATTTACATTAAATGGCAAGTGAATGAATATGTACATGAAAGGTGCCTAGCCTGCAGATACAGAACAATATTTACAAGATAAATGTCTATAAGTCCAATCTTTGGGGCTGGCGTCGGATCCTTGTCGACCGCCTGAGAGGTGGAGGTGGGGACGACTGCGCCTTGACAGGCGGGATTGCTGCCAGATTGGTGGTGCAGACCTGCACAAGGCTGCATAATGTCCAGGCTTCCCACAATTTAAACATCGCCTGCCTTTTGCAGAGCGGTGGGCAGTACCGCAGTTCGGGCACGTCATGACGTTGACGTCGTTACGCTCCGTGCGTCGTCGCACATGCGCAGTGCGGTCAGCCGACGTTCGCACTTGCGCAGTTTGGTCTTCGGCTGCTTCGGTCTCCCGTTTGTGGTGCGCATGCGTGGGACCCCGGGAAAAGTGCGCGAAATGAGCGCCTTCATCGATACTGAGGCACCGCATCCGGGTAATGGCCTGTACACTCTCTGCCTCGTGGGAGGCAAGTTGTTCCTGTTATGCCGATTTGAAACGGGAGTACCGATTTCGCGCCTGTTCATGCACTTTACACGTCTCGATTGCGACTGGCATGGTCATGTTTTTTATTTTGAGGAGCTGCTCCCGCAAAGAGTCGGAGTGGACCTCAAACACGATCTGATCCCTGATGATGGAATCAGCGGTGTCACCAGAGTTGCAGGACTGCGCTAATATACGGAGATGAGTTATAAAGGATTGGAAAGGTTCATCCTTACCCTGAAGGCGTTGCTGGAAGACATAGCGCTCAAAGCTCTCATTCGTTTTGACTTCACAGTGACTGTCAAATTTAGCTAAAACGGTCTTGAATTTGGTCTTGTCCTCGCCGTTGGCAAAAGTGAGCGAGTTGAAAATTTGGGTGGCTTGGTCCCCTGCAGTTGATAGGAGCAGCGCGATTTTTCTGGCATCGGACGCATCCTCGAGGCCCGGGGCCTCAATGTAGAGGAGGAACCTCTGCTTGAAGACCCGCCAGTTGGCGCCGAGATTGCCGGAGATCTGTAGCTGTGGAGGGGCCTGGACCTTCTCCATGCTGCTGGAAGGCACTCGCTGATCGTCACTGAATCACTCGAGGTAAACCACTTAGATAAAGTAGACTACTGGTACCATGCTGTGTTATTCACCGTGGGGTAACACGGACTGCAACTGGATGCAATTGTACTGTAAAGTAGACACCAAACTTAGACGTTAGTTCAATACGTTTTATTGAACTTCTGGAGCAGTGCACACAGCTTGCTGTGGGTTGACACACTACTAATCTAAGTGTGCTAACTATAACTAACTAGACCAGACTAGCTCTGAGCCACGTGTAGAAGGTGCTAACTGATATATACACCCTGACTGTCATTACAGTTGTCACCAGTGGAAAGAGGCAGAGTGCTGATGCCTCGTGTGTTTTATAGTGGGAAAAACCCCCTCTAGTGTTCTGCCTGGTGATTGGTTGTGCTCTGTCCTGTGTGTTGATTGGTTGTACTCGGTGTCTGTCACTGCCTGTCTGTATCTCATTATGTGCATGAGTGCATATCATGACACCAGGCATTGACGTCTATATTCCATTTCTTGAGGTAAGCCTACAAGGTGTCTTCAATGAGCCTCCTTTATCCTCCTCTTGTTTGGGATCCTCCCTTGAGCTGGATGAAGAAGATTTATTTTGGCAGTCGGGACACTCTGACATCCTATGCATATGGGAGGGCCCAGCGGAGTTGGTTTTGGATGATCATGGCCTTGATACTGGTGCTATTAATTCCTTCAAGGAATTAATGTTAGCACGCCTGTCCTCCCAGCTGATTCAGGGCTAAAGTACATTTGGATTTTGCAATGTATTTTAAACTGAGTTGTTTACGAGTCTTCCTGATGTAATGTTCATCCTTAGAAGCCTCAGTGATCATTTCAAAGTTCAAAGATCATGACAAAGTTTAATGCCTTAGCTGATTTATGCAAACCTCCTGTAAGCTAATGTTAACCAACTGTCTGACAAGTATTGTAGCGAATCAATCACCCACCCCTAAGAGTGTACTGCCAAAGGACATCCCAAAATGATGTTGGAGGAGATGTGTGTCAGGACACTGTATTTCAGCAGCTTCTGCTTTCAGACATTGAGCTTGTCAATTAACAATTGTCAAAACCCTCCCCTACCCTCCCTCCCCTTCATCCGTCTCCTCCCCCTCTTTCCTCCCTCACACAAATAGATGGAACCATTGGGTTTAAGTGCAAAAATATATTTTATTACAAGAATTTTTTTAAAGTTTATGTAGTTTTATGGCATTGTTCAGCTGATAAAGTTAAACATTAAATAAAATGTTAACTGGTATCAAAGTTCTGTATTTACAAAATTATTTTTGTTAATAAATCTTTTGCATTAAACTTTACAAGCATCTACAAATGTCTTACTCAACCATCAGATCACAAAGTTTAATTGAGATAATTATATATGAATAAGATAATTAAAGTAAACAAGGCAGAAACATTTAACACGGGTAATATGGTGGCACACTAGTTAGCACTACTGCCTCACAACACCAGGGACCCAGAGTTCAATTCAGACCTGGGGTGACTGTGTGATGTTTGCCATTCACCCCATGTCTGTACGGTTTCCTAGAACCATGGAATAGAACCATAGAATTCCTACAGTGCAGAAGGAGGCCATTCAGCCCATCAAGTCTGCACCGACCCTCAGAAAGAGTACCCTACCTGGGTCCACTCCCCGGCCCTATCCCCAGAACCTAACCTGTACATCCCTGGGCACTAAGCGGAAACTTTGCATGGCCAATCCACCTATCTGTGGGAGGAAAGCAGAGCACCCGGAGGAAACCCACACAGACCTGGGGAGAATCTACAAATTCCACACAGTCACCCAAGGTCGATTTGAATCCGGATCCCTTGTGCTCTGAGGCAGCAGTGCAAACCACTGTACCACCGTGCTGTCGCCAGTTCCTCCAGGTGCTTTGGTTTCCTCCCACAGTTCAAAGATGTGCAAATTAGGTGGATTAGCCCTGCTAAATTGCCCCTTAGTGTCCAAAGGTTAGGAGGAGTTATGGGATAGGGCAGGGCGTGGGCCTGCGTAGGGTGCTCTTTTGGAGTCTCAGTGCAGACTTGATGGGCCGAATGGTTTTCTTCTGCACTGCAGTGATTCGGGAACACAAACTAAAAAAATCAGATGTTACAAGGACAGTGATAGCAAAAAGCCCTGGGGCGCTTTTAAAATCTTATGACCATGGAGCGGCATGTGGCGCAGTGGGTTAGCACTGGGACTGCAGCACTGAGGACTCGGGTTTGAATCCCGGCCCTGGGTCACTGTCTGTGCGGAGTTTCCACATTCTCCCCATGTCTGCGTTGGTTTCACCCCCACAAACCAAAGATGTGCTGGTTAAGTGGATTGGCCATGCTAAATTGCCCCTTAATTGTAAAAAAAACATAATTGGCTACTCTAAATGTATTTAAAAAAATCTTATAACCATAATCTAAATTAAAACATATGAACATTTTAAGCTTGCCACATGTTAAATTATATAAAAATATAGTGCAGATTTCAATAGTTTCACAGATTTAAAACAAATAACCAAACCTATGTTCACTTATAAATAATCACCTTTAATCATAAGATAATAAAATTAAAAATTACTTTAAAAGAATTAACAACAATAAGAACATAATAAGAACTAGGAGCAGGAGTAGGCCATCTGGCCCCTCGAGCCTGCTCCACCATTCAATGAGGTCATGGCTGATCTTTTGTGGACTCAGCTCCACTTTCCGGCCTGAACACCATAACCCTTAATCCCTTTATTCTTCAAAAAACTATCTATCTTTACCTTAAAAACATTTGATGAAGGAGCCTCTACTGCTTCACTGGGCAAGGAATTCCATAGATTCACAACCCTTGGGGTGAAGAAGTTCCTCCTAAACTCAGTCCTAAATCTACTTCCCCTTATTTTGAGGCTATGCCCCCTAGTTCTGCTTTCACCCGCCTGTGGAAACAACCTGCCCGCATCTATCCTATCTATTCCCTTCATAATCTTATATGTTTCTATAAGATCCCCCCTCATCCTTCTAAATTCCAACGAGTACAGTCCCAGTCTACTCAACCTCTCCTCGTAATCCAACCCCTTCAGCTCTGGGATTAACCTAGTGAATCTCCTCTGCACACCCTCCAGTGCCAGTACGTCCTTTCTCAAGTAAGGAGACCAAAACTGAACACAATACTCCAGGTGTGGCCTCACTAACACCGTATACAATTGCAGCAGAACCTCCCTAGTCTTAAACTCCATCCCTCTAGATAAATCAAAATTCAAGACGGTCCTACTTAAGTTTGACAGTCACTGCGACATCAAGATGAATGAAAGTTTTGAGCGCTATGTATTCCAACAGCGTTTGCAGGGTAAGGATGATCCTTTCCAGTCCTTTCTCACCCACCTCCGCATCCTTGCGCAGTCCTGTAATTACGGGTCCACCTCCGACTCCATGATACGCGACCAGATCGTTTTCGGTGTTCAGTTGGACTCCCTATGCCAGCAGCTCCTCAAGGTAAAGCAGCTCACCCTAGCGATTGCCATCGAGACCTGCGTGCTACACAAACACGCCACTAGTCGGTATTCCCACATCCAAGCGGCAGAAACGGTGTGGCAAGGTCCCCACGAGGCAGAACGGGTCCAAGCAATCGAGCAACTCCAGGGCCTCAGCCTGGATGAGGGCGGCCATTTTGCACGCCTTTCGCGGACTCCCCGCTTGTGCGCACCGAACGAGGGGACGGCGACGTCGACGTCGACGAACGTACTGCGCAGGTGCACACCACGTACGACCGCACCACGCATACGAGGTGGCGCAGCGAACGTACTGACGCTACAATGTGTGGCAACTGTGGCTCCGCCCACTTAAAGTGGCAATGTCCTGCCAAATCCCGACGATGCCTGCGATGTGGCAAACATGGCCACTATGCTGGTTTATGCAGATCAGCTCAGCCTGCCAACTCTCGCCGCTCCAGCCAGCCTCGCAGGAATGTCCGGGCCATTCAACCCACGGTCACTGAGCCCAATTCGGACCTGCTACCCGATATTGACACCAAGGACCCGAAGGTGCCTTTTCGAGTCGGTATCATTACAAAAAACAGGGTGTCCCCGAAGCAAAGAATCCAGCCTCTATCGGTATACAGCATCGATCCAGACAATGAGTGGTGTGCCACCCTTACGGTCAACTGGTCCCAAATACGATTCCGCCTGGACACCGGTGCCTCCGCCAATCTCCAAAGCCTTTGTGTCAAACCAGCCATCCTGCCATCAGCCTGCCAGCTATTAGATTAAAATGGCAATGCCATTGCTGCCAGCGGCTCATGCCAACTTGAAGTGACGCACAGGTCACGCAAAGCCATCCTTCCCTTTGAAATCGTGGGCTCCTCGAAAGCCTCCCTGTTTGGTGCGCAGGCATGCAAGCTGTTGAACCTAGTTCAGAGAGTTCACTCTCTCTCTCCTGCTGACGCGTCTGCCTTTCAGGACACTGACTTTAGGGCGCAGCTCGACGCCATTATCAACCAGCACCACAACGTCTTCGAGGGCATGGGCACGCTCCCGTACACCTACAGGATTTTATTAAAACTGAATGCCACGCCTGTGGTGCACGCACCTCGCAGGGTCCCAGCACCCCTTAAGGACCACCTCAAGCAGCAGCTGCAGGACCTCCAGAACCAAGGAGCGATTTCCAAAGTCACGGAACCGACCGACTGGGTCAGTTCCATGGTATGTGTAAAAAACCCTTCCGGCGAATTGAGAATTTGCATTGATCCCAAGGATCTAAATTGCAATACTATGAGAGAGCACTATCCAATTCCCAAGCGCGAAGAGCTCACATGTGAGATGGCTCGCGCCATGCTCTTTACCAAACTCGACGCCTCAAAAGGATTCTGGCAAATCCAGTTCGATAAATCCAGCAGGAAACTCTGCACGTTTAACACCCCCTTGGATATTGTTACAACAGGATGCCGTTTGGGATCATCTCTGCATCAGAAATGATCCATAGGTGTATGGAACAAATGATGGAAGGTATTGAAGGTGTTCGCGTCTGTGTCGATGACACAATCATTTGGTCCACCACCCCGCAGGAGCATGTTAGTCGCCTCCAGCGCGTATTCAGACGTATACATGAGCATGGCCTCCGCCTCAACAGGGCCAAATGCTCTTTTGGTCAGACAGAACTTAAGTTCCTCGGGGACCACATCTCCCAATTGGGTGTGCAGCCGGATGCGAACAAGGTAGCTGCCATCACAGCTATGAAAACACCAGAGGACAAGAAGGCAGTCCTCCGATTTCTGGGCATGGTCTCATACCACGGCTCACAGGAACCTGGTCAGGAAGACGACCGACTTCCAATGGCGCCCTGCCCACGAGCGCGAATGAAGGGAACTCAAGGCAAAACTGACCACGACCCCGGTCTTAGCTTTCTTTGATCCAGCAAAGGAGACAAAATTTCAACCGATGCCAGTCAATCCGGCATTGGGGCAGTGCTCCTTCAACGTGATGAGGCCTCATCATGGGCCCCCGTTGCATACGCGTCACGTGCGATGACCCCCACGGAGCAGCGCTACGCACAGATAGAAAAGGAGTGCCTGGGCCTTCTGACCAGTGTGGTTAGGTTTCACGATTATGTCTACGGACTTCCTCAATTCACCATCGAGACCGACCATCGCCCACTAGTCAATATAATACAGAAAGACTTGAACGACATGACGCCTCGCCTCCAGCGTATTATTTTCAAGCTCCGGCGATACGACTTCCAGCTGGTATACACCCCAGACAATGACCTCATCATTGCTGGCGCTCTCTCCAGGGCAGTCAACACTCCATGTGACCCAGCGGGATTTGTCTTCCAGGTTGACGCCCATGTGGCATTTGCGGCCTCCAATCTACCTGCCTCGGATGAACGCCTCGTCCAAATTCGCCGCGAGACGGTGGCTGACCCCTTGCTACATCGTGTCATGTGCCACCTAACGGACGGGTGGCTCAAGGGCCAATGCCCTCAATTCTATAATGTCAGAGATGATCTGGCGGTAGTAGACGGGGTTCTTCTAAAACTGGACCGCATTGTCATCCCGCATAGCATGCGCCAGCTTGTCCTGGAACAACTACACGAGGGCCACCTTGGCGTGGAAAAGTGCTGCCGACGGGCCCAAGAGACAGTGTACTGACCTGTCATTAATGAGGACATAGTCAACACAGTGCTCAACTGCCCCGCTTGTCAGCGCTTCCAGCCGGCCCAACCACTTGAGACCCTGCAGCCCCATGAGTTGGTCACATCACCATGGACCAAGTTGGGCATCGACCTGTTCCATGCGCTGGGTAGAGACAATGTCCTGATCGTGGACTACTTTTCAAATTACCCGGAGGTGATACGGTTGCACGACCTCACCTCGTCTGCAATCATTCGTGCATGTAAAGAAACATTTGCTCGACACGGCATCCCGCTCACGGTTATGTTGGACAATGGCCCCTGCTTCGCCAGCCACGAATGGTCCAACTTTGCCAGGCAGTACAATTTTGCCCATGTGACGTCCAGTCCCCTGAACCCCCAATCCAACGGCAAAGCAGAGAAGGGAGTACGTATCGTCAAACGGCTCCTATGCAAGGCTGCCGATGCTGGATCTGGTTTCTAACTTGCCTTGCTGGCCTATAGCTCCGCCCCACTGTCCACTGGCCTGTCGCCAGCCCATTTACTCATGAGTCGCGCCCTGAGGACGACGGTGCCGTCCATCCATGTCCCAGACCTCGACCACGTTCCGGTCCTTCGCCGGATGCAGCTGTCTCATGCACAGCACAAGGCGGCTCATGACTCCCGTGCAGCTGGTCTCCCTGCTTTGGCTCCAGATGACAACGTCCGCGTCCATCTTCTGGATGGTGGCTGGTCTGCAACCACTGTTGTCCTTCAGCAGGTGGTCCCCCCACTCGTTCCTGGTTCATCTACCGGATGGCTCTATTCTGCGCCCCAATCGATGCGCTCTTCGTCTCGTTCCACGCTCGCCACGTGATCCTCCAGTGTCACCTCGCCCTCCTGCTGACCCTGCCACGGACTATGCAGAGCTCCCTGTCACTCTGCCTCCCCCTGACTCTGATGCAGTCCAGCCCGCTCCTGAACCGGCGGCTCTCAACCCATCCTTGAGGCGGTCAACCAGAATTCGTCACCCACCTCAGAGACTAAATTTATGAACTTTTCAAATTTATGGACTCTCTAAATTGTTTTGTTGCTTTGTTTGATCGTTTCCCTCGTTTATATATAGTGTTGATCTCGTTACTCTTGTTGCATACTGCTTCTCTGCACCAGGCACCTTCCCATGTAAATAGCTTAGTTCTCATGTACATAGTCCTGTGCGTATGTCTTTGCACCCCACACATAGTTCAGAACATTATCACCACACATTATTTATTGCCACACACATACATTTTTTTATAAAAGGGGGGATGTCATAATATACACCAGTAAATCATGGTGCAGATACACACACACTGATGGACACACAGCGGGACCAATCAACACACACAACACCGCAGCCAATCACCAGTTAGAGCACACTCACTATAAAGACAGAGGGCCCTTAGTGTTGGGTGGGGTTACTGGGTTGTGGGGATAGGGTGGAGGTGTGGACTTTGGGTAGGGTGCTCTTTCCAAGGGCCGGTGCAGACTCGATGGGCCGAATGGCCTCCTTCTGCACTGTAAATTCTATGATTCTATGATCAGTTTTCCCGCTCATTCGGGATGCAGCCTCTCAGAAGGACAGAGCTTACAGCTTAGAGCACAGATCTTCACCATGCGCTGAATGCATAGACTGGTTAGGACAGACACAGGTCTTTAGTTTAATCTAACATCATGTTAACCCACAGTGAAAGTATGTTCAACAGTTTCTAGCTTAATAAAATAGTGTTGTACCATTTTAAATGTTGGTGGCCTGTATGTGTTCCACGGATCCAGAGCACCCAACACATCAATCACCTCCTTGATACGATGGTGGATGGCATACTGGGAGATGTTGCATATGTTGTCCTCTTCCGATGGGAAGGATCTGGACCCATAAAAGTTCAATACCACTGTAACTTTTATAACTATTGACAACACTGTTCTTTATCAAGCTCCAGATTGTGTCAAAGAAGGTGGCATAGTTCAATGACCACCTCCTTATTAAATCTAATTCACCTCAGGCATTGCTCTTGAGTTAAGTGCATGTTAGAGGAATACTCTTGAAGAGTTTTCTGTGATGTGCCTCCTTCTTTACTGCTCCCTCTCCGTGCAAGCTCAGCTTCAACTCTTGGTTATGTTGCAGATCCAGAGGTACTGTAACCCCAGTTCTCATATTTTGTGCAGAGTTGTGCCACTAAATCTCTGACCTCACTGACTGTAGCAACACCTCACCATGTAATCACTAAAACCATACAACAAATATAAATCAAAAGTCAACAGGAAGGTAGATGCCTAGTCCTTTAAATAATGCTAATCGGGTGTCATAGAATTTGCAGTGCAGAAGGAGGCCATCGAGTCTGCACCGGCCCTGGGAAAGAGCACTCCACCCAAGCCCATGCTTCCACCCTGTCCCCGTAACCCAGCAACCCCACCTAACCTTTTGGACACGAGGAGTCAATTTAACATGGCCAATCCACCTAACCTGCACATATTTGGACTGTAGCAGGAAACCGGAGGAAACCCACGCAGAAACTTCACATAGACAGTTAACCAAAGCCGGAATTGAACCTGGGTCCCTGATGCTGTGAGGTAGCAGTGTTAACCGCTGTGCCATCAGTGAGTAAAATGAAAGAACGTTGACTAAAAACAATGCATGTTGTCTAGCTCAACATACTTCCTGGTGGTTTAGTTCTTTTAGGGCAAAAATATTGGAACTATACAGCAGGAGTTTTAGATTAATTGGATTCACTCCAGCATCTCTCAAGGTAAAGGTATGCTGCAGTAGTGTAGTGATGATAGTTCTTCCCTTAATTGGGATAGAGGTATCTTGCTATACTCAGTGGCTGGTTTAGCACAGTGGGCTAAACAGTTGGCTTGTAATGTAGAACAATGCCAGCAGTGCAGGTTCAATTCCAGTACCGGCCTCCCCGATTAGGCGCCAGGATGTGGCGACCAACTTCATTGAAGCCTACTTGTGACAATAAGTTATTATTATTCTACTCGGGGATTTAAGGTAAATGCTACCTTAAATATTGATGGATTTCTTCAATATCTCTCTGTAGCATTAATAGGATCTGGATTCTCTAATAAAAACAAGATTATACTTGCCTTTCCTACATTGGGAATGTTGCAATTGAATTAACATCAAATGTGAATTGCATATTTGGTTCTTTAATAGATTGGATTCACACTAAGTAAGTTACTTATTGATACTGCTTCCAAACAAAGTCATTCACAATTTTGAAGTTATTGCTGCACCATGATTACACTTGTGACTCATTCAACTTGCTGGTTGGCATCCAGTTTCTTTTTGGCATTTTGTAATTGACTGGATATCGACAAAGCATTTTGATATGAAGGGATATTAGCACCAGGAACAGGCTGTATATACACAATAGCAAAGCTCAATGGGATGTGCAACCAAATGATTACTGATAGTGTTTTGTACCGACTGCTAGCACAGTAATCCAGGCTCAGTATGTGGTTCCGTGTCGACATGGTCCATTGGAATTCATCATCCTTTTTTTAGTCAGGGCTTTGCTACATTCCATTCTTTACTTTTTTTGCTTGCATAGGATTATGGATAACGCGGTTCTTCTTTCAGGCAGGATTGGATTTTTGCCAAAGTTATATCTGCCCATCCATCTCTGTGTTATTATTATTCATTCAACTGGCTTGTGGTTTTAATGGGAACCTTAATTATTCTAAGTGGATTGAGATTGTAATAGTGTAAAGCAGTGACCTTCAAAGTCGAGGGCGGGACCCACGGGTGGGTCATGGGCATGCGTCAGGAGGGTCGCAGAGAAGTCCTTCGCGGCGCTCCTGATTGTGCAAATTCGCGCACAAGAGCCGCAGCAGCCGTCTTTTAACTATGCCGGCTGCGAGCAGTCTTTTTACCATATTAAAAAAATGCGGGCACAGTGCGCGTACGTGCCCGCTCATCGGTGCACATGCGCAGAGTTTTGCATATGCGCACCGATGAGCGGGCAGGCATGCGCAGTGTGGCCGCATTTTTGTAAAAAGGCCGCTCGCAGCCTGCATAGGTATAAGCCGGCTGCTGCTCGCTCTGCCCAGTTTGGAAGTGCTCGGTTCTTCTGAACGAAGCTAAGGCTGAGTTTCCCCCCGACGACTAGCACCATCGGACCCAGCCGCAGAGATCCAGCGCCATAGCCTCCACCACGGAACTCGCTTGTATCTACAGCGCGCTCATCCCGCACCACGACGAGGTCACTGTCACCAAAGGCAAACTCAATGCCCTGATTAAAACAGCTTGTGTGACCATTGACCTTTCTGGCCTAGTCTGTTTGCCAAGGCATTGGTTAATATTGACGTCAATAGTCTGATCTGCAACGTTGGTGCCAGTGGCAGTGCCCCAGCTGCTGCAGCAGTTGTTCCCACCGCTGCCCCTGGTGCTGCTGAAGAGAAAAAGGAAGAGAAGAAACAGGAAGAATCTGAAGAATCTGACGATGACATGGGCTTTGGTCTCTTTGATTAAACGTGCCGTGCAACATTTTTACAATTTACAAAAAATAAATAAAAATTGAATATAAAAGCCGCCTGCTGCGGCTGAAGACCGCGAATTTGCGCAATCAGAGACGCAGAAGATTTTTTTTAAAATTCTATAATCTTCCTGCCTGAGGGAGGCAGAGAGCAGGTCACATCTCTAAACGTCATCATCATGTGCTTTGGGCACGATTGCGAGTCCTCCATTTTGTCAGCAGCAAACAAGGTAAGAGAAAATGGTGGGTCGCGAAGGTCGGCCGGCGTGGGTCTCGAAGGTCGGCCGGCGTGGGTCCCGAAGGTTGGCCGGCGTGGGTCCCGAAAGTTGGCCAGTTGGTAAAAATGGGTCCCCAGAAAAAAAGTTTGAAAACACTGGTGTAAAGGGCAAGAGTTTCAAGAGTATGTTCACTATGTTTCTAGTCCACTGAAAAAGAACACACTGCTGAATCTGGTTCTAGGGAATGGGGTTGGTCAACTATCAGTCGGGGAACATTTAGTGGACATTTAATGATCATAGTATCTTTTGTGAGGGCCACGAAGAATCCAGCATGAGTTTGTAGATTAGAAAGAAATAACATTTATTTACAATTACATATATATGCTGTCAGCACTCTTGCTGCTCACTCCTCTCCAGCTGGTTCCATATTGGCCAGCTCTGTTTATGCAGGGACTCTGCTAATGATTTCTCCGCCCCCCCCCCCCTCATTTGGGAAGCTCATACTCCCTAAGGATTGTGGGATTGCCATTAGTCCCCAGCCAGTGGTAAGCAGGCGGTTATTAGGATTGCCATTAGTCCCCAGCCAGTGGTAAGCAGGCAGGTTATAACAGTATCATACATTTTAGATTGGTGAGGGAAAAGGCCAAGGAGCAAGCCAGAGTAAAAATAATTAGTTGGGGGAGGGACAACCTCAGTGGGGTGAGAAGCGATCAGGTCCAGGCAAATTGGAATAAAGATTAGCAAGCAAAATAGGACAATGGGCAGCACAGTGGTTAGTACTGCTGCCTCACGATGTCGAGGTCCCAGGTCGATCCCGGCTCTGGGTCACTGTCCGTGTGGAGATTGCACATTCTCCCTGTGTTTGAGTGGGTTTCATCCCCACAACCCAAAGGTGTGCAGGGTAGGTGGATTGGCCATGCTAAATTGCCCCTTAATTCGAAAAATAAATTGGGTACTCTAAATTTAAAAAAATAGAAAAATGACCTGCCTTTAAAGAGGAGATAGGTTGGGTGCAGTCAAGGTACATTCCGATAAGGGGGAAAATACTTTTCACTGTACTTTGGTACAAGTGCCAATAAACAAATCCATCCAAGTTAAGTCAGACAAATCCAGCCTTCTGAATGATGGGAGAAATCAAGAGCAAGATGCCGGTCGAGTGAAGGTGCATATGCCAGATTTTTAGGTGAATACTACAATTGAAAACCAGACTAAATATTGAAGGTTCAGAGGGGAAATAAAAAAACAAATACGAGAAACAAATAGAGAGTATGGGAAGATACTGGTAGCTAACATGAAATTAATTCCAAAAGTCTTCTTGGAGCATATAAATAGGGGAAAAGCTGGTAAAAGAAAGAGTGAAGCCAATTAAGGGCTCAAAAGAAGATGTATGCATGGAGGCAATGGCAAAGTAGAGGTACTAAATGAGTATTTTCACCTGCCTTGACCAAAGAAGAAAATGCTGCCCCAGTCATAGTGAAAGAGGAGGTAGTTGAGACACTGGGTGGGCTAAAAGTTGATAAATAGGAGGTAAGAGAAGGCTAACTGTACTAAAAGTTGATAAGTCACTAGGACTGGATGAGTTGCTTCTGAGAATGCTGATCTAATGGTTTTCATTATATGCACGTTGCCCCAAGTCTGTGTGGTTTGGTCACAGAGGTCATGTAGTCAGCTGATAGGCCTTGTCACCCAGTAGCCATCCTCTAGTTTGTTGTGAAGGCATCATGACCACTGTCAGGATATTGGGCAGTGATCTACATAAATAGTCAATGGCACAATGGGGAAGCCTACAATCCTCACAAAGCTGCCTGCTCACCATGTCTCTCTGGCAAGAGAAAATGAAATTTTCTCTCGAAATACAGAGCCCCAGTGACCTCCCTTGTGCAACAGTAGCTGGCAAACTGGGAGGTGTTGCAACTATCGCCTGCTCCAACCTGGCAGGATATGTAGCCACCTTCACAACCACTGGCAATGCTGTCCTCATCCTCAACTGAGGTCGCAGTTATGGACGCAACAGCTAGAAGATTTAATTTTGGACCTCCTTCGCGAAGCGAAGACATCTGACACAGTGTTGTTGCATGTTGAGGTTCAGGAAGGAAAATTGTTCCCTGAACACATTGGATGGACATGGCCTCCTGCATGGGCCCCTCCTCTCTCTTTGAGAAGCTTGTTCTGCTGTGTTGTTTCTATTCATTTTCCCTGTCATGTTGTGGTCCATGGGAACCACACATTTATTGCATGCATGTTGGGAACGAGTGACTTGTGGAGAGTCCTTGAAATCAGGACTTTCCTTCAGCACATACCCACTCCCTGTAAACCTCAGCAACATTTTAAACTCTGGAACAACCAAACAGTTCTATAATCATCGCAAAAGCCAGCAGAAAACAATCAGCAACTAACCTAAAAGTAGTTGATTCCTTGAAAGAGCACAGTGGGGGCCCTTCCTGCTGCTAAACGCATATTAATCTGTGTTAGTCAAGAACGGACAATATTTTGAGCATTGAGCCCCAAACTGTCAGTTTTGGCATTCATGGTTACACTCTCCCTGCATGCATGTTTAAATCCTTCCCAAGATGATGTCTGTTGCAGCCAGAGATGTGCACAAGTGCCTCAGACCATATTGAAGGCTAAGTGGGAGTCATTAGTGCCTAAAAAACAGGTTCTGTGCACCAGAATTTTGCAGCATTTATGTGTATTTATGTTTCCTGTTCTAAAATGACATTTTCATTACCCCTAGGCCTTTAAGGCCCACAAACACCAAGACATTCCCCTCTCCTTGTGGTTTAAGACAGTAGTGCGCTTCTAAGTGTTCCCACGTGCAGCAAATGTGAAGCTTCTTCATGTTATTTATGCCTCACAGAAAATGGACTACAGGTCTTGGTTAAGCTTATTTCTCATGTTCTCTGCAGCACTCCTGTGGTAGTCACCACTGTTGTATTGTATATACTGCATACGAGGGTATTACGGTAAGGCCCCTGTACTACAGGTACGGGGGTAGATCCCTGCCTGCTGGCTCCGCCCAGTAGGCGGAGTATAAATGTGTGTGCTCTCCAAGCTGCAGCCGTTTCGGCAGCAGCTGCAGGAGGCTCCACATCTCTGTGTAATAAAGCCTCGATTACACTCTACTCTCGTCTCGTCGTAATTGATAGTGCATCAATTCACTACGGAGAGGTTTTACAACGATGGATCTCCGCATCAAGCCTGATCGCCTGCAGCTGCACCCTCAAGCAGACAATGCCAAGTCAGCCTTCGCACATTGGCTAGCTTGTTTTGAAGCACACATTGGATCTGCGGCAGACCCACCCTCAGAGGCACAGAAGCTCCAGATCCTTTACACGCGGCTGAGCTCCGATATCTTTCCCCTCATCTGGGACGCACCGACCTACGCTGAGGCCATGGTGCTATTGAAGGAGGACTACACTTAGCAGACAAACAAAATCTACGCCAGGCACCTCCTGACAAGTGGCATCAACTCCCCGGTGAGTCTGTGGAAGATTTCTGGCGTGCCCTGCTCGCCCTGGTGAGAGACTGTGATTGCCAGGCCATTTCAGCCGCTGAACATTCTGACCTGCTACTTATAGACGCGTTCGTTACGGGCATAGGGTCGGCCTACATCCGGCAGTGCCTCTTAGAAGGGGCTACCCTCGACCTCGCGGCGACCAAGAAACTAGCGCTCTCGCTCACAGTCGCCTCACGCAATATACAGGCGTATGCCCCCGACCGCACGGGCATCGTGGACCTCGCCAGCGAACACCCCCAGCCAACCCCAGGCCTGCGACACGCGGCAGCCAACCAACCCCGTGGGACCCAAGCCCTACTTCTGCGGACACTCAAAACACCCCCGACAGCGCTGCCCGGCACGGAGCGCGATCTGCAAAGCCTGCGGGAAGAAAGGACATTTTGCTGCTGTCTGCCAGGCCCGCTCGGTCGCCGCTATTGTCCTGGCACCCCCCATGTGCGACCCGCGGGCGCCGCCATCTTCCTCGCCTCTGACCACATGCAGCCTGTGGGCGCCGCCATCTTGCTCCCCTCACAACACGTCCGGCCCGTGGGCGCCGCCATCTTGCTCGCCTCACAACACGTGCGGCCCATGGGCGCTGCCATCTTGCCTGCCTCAGGACATGTGCAGCCCATGGGCGCCACCATCTTACCCGCCTCAGGACCCCTGCTCGTTGGGCACCTCATCGGGCTGTTCATCGCCTGCAACCGCCGCTGACCAGCCACGTCTGGCCTCCATCACGATCGACCAGTCCCGACCGCACAGCCTCGCGACGGGCCCAAGATCTTCTGCCTTCTGGACTCCGGGAGCACTGAGAGCTTCATCCATCCTGATACAGTAAGGCGCTGCTCCCTCGCAGTACACCCCGCTAACCAAAGAATCTCCCTGGCCTCCGGATCACACTCCGTGGCGATCCGGGGTACTGCACCGCCACCCTCACCATCTAGGGCGTAGAATTCAGTGGCTTCCGGCTCTACGTCCTCCCCAACCTCTGCGCTGCCTTGCTACTCGGCCTGGACTTCCAGTGCAACCTCCAGAGCCTAACCCTGAAATTTGGCGGGTCCCTACCACCCCTTACTGTATGCGGCCTCACGACCCTTAAGGTCGACCCATCTTCCCTGTTTGCGAACCTCACCCCGGATTGCAAACCCGTCGCCACCAGGACATGTGCAGCCCATGGGCGCCACCATCTTACCCGCCTCAGGACCCCTGCTCGTTGGGCACCTCATCGGGCTGTTCATCGCCTGCAACCGCCGCTGACCAGCCACGTCTGGCCTCCATCACGATCGACCAGTCCCGACCGCACAGCCTCGCGATGGGCCCAAGATCTTCTGCCTTCTGGACTCCGGGTACAGTGCCCAGTACAGGACCTTCAGCAGGTCGGAGGTCCAGCGGCTACTGCGGGAAAATATTGTCGAGGCCAACAACAGCCCCTGGAGAGCCCAAGTGGTAGTGGTGAAAACTGGGGAGAAAAACAGGATGGTCGTTGACTACAGTCAGACCATCAATCGGTACACGCAGCTCGACGCGTACCCCCTCCCACGCATATCTGATATGGTCAATCAGATTGCACAGTACCGGGTCTTCTCGACAGTGGACCCGAAATCTGTCTACCGCCAGCTCCCCTTTTGCAAGGCGGACCGCCAGTACACGGCATTTGAAGCGGACGGCCACCTTTACCACTTCCTTAGGGTTCCCTTCGGCGTCACTAACGGGGTCTCGGTCTTCCAACGCGGGATGGACCGAATGGTTGACCGGTACGGACTGCGGGCCACTTTCCCGTACCTGGATAATGTCACCATCTGCGGCCACGACCAGCAGGACCACGACGCTAACCTTTCCAAATTCCTCCACACCGCCAAACTCCTGAACCTAACCTACAACAAGGAGCAGTGCATGTTCAGCACAAACTGATTAGCCAACCTTGGCTATGTGGTTCAGAACGGAGTTCTGGGGCACGGCCCCGATCACATGCGCCCCCTCATGGAACTCCCCCTTCCCTACTGCCCCAAGTCTCTCAAACGATGCCTGGGGTTCTTCTCGTACTACGCCCAGTGGGTCCCTAATTATACGGACAAGGCCCTCCCACTCATTCACTCCACCGTTTTTCCCCTGACGGCCGAGGCTCACCAGGCCTTCAACCGTATCAAGGCCGACATTGCCAAGCCGCGATGCACACGGTCGACGAGACGTTCCCCTTGCAAGTCGAGAGCGATGCATCAGACGGCCCTCTGGCCGCCACCCTCAACCAGGCAGGCAGGCCCGTGGCATTCTTTTCCCACACCCTCCATGCCTCCAAAATTCAGCACTCCTCTGTCGAAAAGGAGGCCCAACCTTTCGTTGAAGCTGTGCGGCATTGGAGGCATTACCTGGCCGGCAGAAAATTCACTCTCCTCACTGACCAACGGTCGGTTGCTTTCATGTTTAACAGCACACAGCGGGGCAAGATCAAAAATGATAAGATCTTGAGGTGAAGGATCGAGCTCTCCACCTACAATTACAAAATTTTGTATCGCCCCGGTAAGCACAACGAGCCCCCCGATGCCCTATCCCGAGGTACACGTGCCAGCGCACAAGTGGACCAACTCCGGACCCTGCATGACGATCTCTGTCACCCAGGGGTCACCCGCTTTTATCACTTCATAAAGGCCCGCAATCTGCCCTACTCCATCCAGGAAGTCAGGGCTATCACCAGAGACAGCCAGGTCTGCACGGAGTGTAAACCGCACTTCTACCGGCCAGACTGTGCATGCCTGGTGAAGGCCTCCCGCCTCTTTGAACGCCTCAGCGTGGACTTCAAAGGGCCCCTCCCCTCCACCGACCGCAACACGTACTTTCTTAATGTGGTCGACGAATATTCAAGATTCCCCTTCGCCAACCCATGCCCCGATATGACGTTTGCCACCGTCATCAAAGCCCTCAACACCATCTTTGCTCTGTTCGGTTTCCCCGCCTACGTCCACAGTGACCGGGGATCCTCATTTATGAGCGATGAGCTGGGCCAGTACCTGCTCAACAGGGGCATTGCCTCGAGCAGGACGACCAGCTACAACCCCCGGGGAAACGGGCAGGTGGAGCGGGAGAATGGGATGGTCTGGAAGGCCATCCAGCTGGCCCTACGGTCCAGAAATCGCCAGGCCTCCTGTTAGCAGGAGGTCCACCCCGACACCCTTCACTCCATTTGGTCGCTCCTGTGCACTGCGACTAACAAAACTCCCCATGAACGTCTCTTTGCCTTCCCCAGGAGGTCCACCTCCGGGACTTCGCTCCCAACATGGCTGGCAGCTCCAGGACCCGTTGGTTGAGAGGGTACAGCTACTCCACGCGAATCCGCAGTATGCCGATGTAGTGTACACCAACAGCCGCCAAGACACAGTCTCTCTCAGGGACCTGGCGCAAGCTGGGTCTCCACAACCCCCCCCCCCCCCTCTGCCCCGGCACCACCCTCCCTCCCCCCCCCGGCGCACCGCACCACAGCTCCCGCTCCAGGACTACCGTCCTCCCCTTGGTCCCACCCAGGGATGAAAATGAGGTCGACACGCTCCCTGAGTCACCGAAGACCGAACCAACGCCTGAATCGCCACCAGAACTGCAGCACTCGCAACGACGGATCAAGGCGCCCGATCGTCTAAATTTGTAACCGCTTTCTTAAATTTTAAACAACCTGTGTGTAAATAGTTTTCCACCACCCCCGCTGGACTTTTTTTTAAGAGGGGGGTGAATGTGGTAATCATCACTGTTGTATTGTATATACTGCATACAAGGGTATTATGGTAACGCCCCTGTACTACAGGTACGGGAGTAGATCCCTGCCTGCTGGCTCCGCCCAGTAGGCGGAGTATAAATGTGTGGGGTCTCCGAGCTGCAGCCATTTCGGCAGCAGCTGGGGGAGGCTCCAGATCTCTGCGTAATAAAGCCTCGATTACTCTCTACTTTTGTCTCATCGTAATTGATAGTGCATCAACTCCCTCTGGACTGTTCTCGGAGAAGACTATCGGTCTTTGTTTTTCTGCCCAAACATCCTGCAGACTTAACAAGCCTGCAACAACCTCAGTGTAAAACAACATAAGCTGCCAGGCCTTGACTGAAGCTGCTGTCACCTGCTGCTTACTGGCAGATGAGTTTTGTCAGTCAGATGTTCTGTGTAGATTGAATTACAGTTTTAAAACAGCACAGCACAAACTGTGCTTCATTAAAGCATTTCACTTTCCCAACCGCTTAAAACCTCTCAGAAAGGAAGAGTTGTCACCGGCTCACGTTACTTACCATGAATCACTTGGGCAGCAATAGAATGACGGAAGCTGCTCATCCCCTGAGCAAACCAGAGAACTCGGAATAAGCAATAAAATGACCTTCGATATACAGAGCTTCCCAGTGGATCCGGCCTTCACATTGCTGGAGGAGGTGCTGACGACAGGGGGACTGGAGAAGGGGGTAGTGTCGGCGGTTTATGGAGCTATTTTGGAAGAGGAGAAGGCACCACAGGAAGGGATCAAAGCAAAGTGGAAGGAAGAGTTGGGAGAGGATATGGAGGAGGGGTTCTGGTGTGAGGTGCTTCGGAGAGTGAACGCCTCCACCTCGTGCGCAAGGTTGGGGCTGATACAGCTGAAGGTGGTATACAGAGCACACCTCACGAGGGCGAGGATGAGCCGATTCTTTGAAGGAGTAGAAGATGTGTGTGAACGTTGCGAAGGGGGCCGCTAATCACGTTCATATGTTTTGATCCTGTGCAAACCTTGTGGATTACTGGAAGGAGGTTTTTAGGGTAATTTCTAAAGTGGTGCACGTGAAACTGGACCCGGGCCCCCAGGAGGCCATATTCGGGGTATCGGAGCAGCCAGGGTTTGAACGGGTGGGGAGGCAGATGTTGTAGCCTTCGCCTCGTTGATCGCCCAAAGGCAGATCCTGATAGGTTGGAGAGCAACCTCCCCACCCTGTGCCCTGGCGTGTCGGGGGAACCTGTTGGAATTCTTGACTCTTAGGTTAAGTTCGAACTGAGGGGAAGGATGGAGGGGTTCCACAATTCATGGGCATTATTCATTATGCACTTTCAAGAACTGGATAACATCGAACATTAGTTGGGGCGTGTGGGTGGGAGGGTTGGGGGGGAGGGGGGCTGTGTGTGTTAATGGTGACTATGGGTGATCCCTGATTTCTTTTTGTGATTTGTTTGTGTGAACATGCGGGCTAATGTTTGGTGTGAGGATGGGATCGTTGTTATTGATATGGGGATTGACATATTTGTTACTGATTATTGTTTATTGTTGGTGGGTGTAAATTTGGGAGAAAATGTGAAAAAGGAGAAGAATAAGAAATATTAAAAAGAAAAATGACCTTCGATGGTATGTGTTTAAATTAGTGGTACCCTTAACATGAAAACATCAGATGATCTTTTTTTGTGCTTAATCTTTGGCAATGTACTGGTTTTTTTCAGAAAGGTTCCTCATAATTCTCAAAATATTTCTCGCCATATTTCGAAGCTTAACTTGAATTTAACCCTGTTGGTACATAAATTCTTAATTTTCAAAATACACGCTTTCTATCATAAGACAAAAAACAAAGAAATAGTACAGTACAGGAACAGGCCCTTCAGCCCTCCAAGCCTGCGCCGACCATGCTGCCCCTCTAAACGAAAATCTTCTACACTTCCGGGGTCCATATCCCTCTATTCCCATTGTTGCTCTCTTTGGTGTTGTCTCTTAATTTGGCTCTGTTTAATTACGTTTGCTCAAGAGTTGCCAGGTATCTTTCGACACCTCCACCGCCATCAGAACCGAATACTGATCAAAGACTCGATCCACCAGTTAGTAAGTTCAAAAGCAATGCTCATTTATTTACACACAGTCAAATCTACTCATGCATAAAACTCTACAACCGAAACTATCACTATTACTAAAGCCTATACTTAGCTTCGGGTGCCCATTCAGTCAGAGGAACAATGGCCGTTGCTCGGTTCTGAGGTTGCTGGGTTGAGCTGTTTACAGGACAGCAACTAGGAGCCTCTATCTCATAGCGTGAGTTGATTTGGAACTTACTTGGTCTGGCGTAG
Organism: Scyliorhinus torazame; assembly: GCF_047496885.1. NCBI lineage: Eukaryota > Metazoa > Chordata > Chondrichthyes > Carcharhiniformes > Scyliorhinidae > Scyliorhinus > Scyliorhinus torazame. Next base: position 167,608,291 of record NC_092708.1, on the reverse strand, counting down.
CTGCTAGGCTGGTCTCTCTTCGCTGAGCGCCAAGGCCAAAGAAGAAAGATTCTCTCTTGGGGAATACTTTTTATACCCGAAAGGGTTTCACGCGCTTTTGGGCGGGCCTTGAACTTTGCCTCAATTAATTGGGCCTTTCCCAATCGTTCTTATCGATCTTCCTCCAATAGAGGGGTGATTCCCTGATCGCTGGGCGTGTCCTAGGTGGCCATTGGTTTGCTTTGTTTGAGTCTCCTCTGGCGCCGGGGTGTCTGCCTTAATATTGTTTATCTAAATGTTTCCCTTTTTTCCCCGAAGATGGCTCATTAGTATGTAGATGGCTTAGCAGTTTCTGTCCTGTCTGACAGCCAAGGCTCTAATCAACGGACAGACCCTGCATTCTTTGCAAGTGTCCATTTTGTAATCGGGACGTGACCATCCCAGATGGCTACACCATCCTATTCATGTATTTGTCAAGATGCCCCTTAAACGTCACTACCGTACCTGCTTCCACCACCTCCTCCGGCAGCGAGTTCCAGGCACCCACTACCCTCAGTGTAAAAAAAACTTTGCTCGCACATCTCCTCTAAATTTTGCCCCTCGCACCTTAAACCTATGTCCCCTAGTAATTGACCCCTCTACCCTGGGAAAACGCTTCTGACTATCCATTCTGTCCATGCCCTTCATAATTTTGTAGACTTCTATCAGGTCGCCCCATAACCTGTGTCGTTCAGTAAGAACAAACCGAGCATATCCAACCTCTCCTCATAGCTAATGCCCACCAGACGAGGCACATTCTGGTAAATCCTTCTGTACCTCTCCAAAGCCTCCACATCCTTCTGGTAGTGTGGCAACCATAATTTGACACTATATTCCAAGTGTGGCCTAACTATGGTTCTATACATCTGCAGCATGACTTGCCATTTTTTATACTGAATGTTCCAACCAATGAAGGCAAGCATGTCATATGCCTTCTTGACTATCTTCTCCACCTGCGTTGCCACTTTCAGTGACCTGTGGACTTGTACACCCAGATCCCTCTGCCTGTCAATACTCTTAAGGGTTCTGCCATTGACTGTATATTTCCCACCTGTATTAGACTTTCCAAAATGCATTACTTCACATTTGTCCTGATTAAACTAAAATTATTCTGTGCAGTTCCAGGGCAATGCATATTACAATCAGAGAAACAATCATGAACATATTTTAAATTAGTGTAGATTCTGGTGAGAAAATGTTGCACCTCCAATTCTGGCCTTGCCAATCGATGTGTCTTCCTGTGGATCTCTGCTGTAGCTTTAACCAGAGTCTGCTGGAATGGCTACAATATAAGCTAGGATCCACAATTCATTAAGTCCTGGCCATGGGTCAAAGTTTACGACCAGCCTGCACAGGATCAGAGCTGTCACCCACATCGTACAAAACCAGTGATGCAGAGGGACTGGGACCAGAGGTTGGTGCTCTAAATATTGAGGTCTGGCACCGGGTCAGAGCAGGCACACTTGCTTTCTGTTTGCCAGACAAATTTGAAGATCACCTTAGGGTCCCACCAGAAATCAGGGCCTGCTCCACCAGAGATGTTTCATGTTTTGAAGTGGCCTCCTTTGTAAATCAGATTTACTCGATTAGTGGATGGTGAGGAGACACAGCATCCCACCGCTCCCCCACCCCCACCCTCTGCTTCTGGCGTCTTGGGTGCGGCAGCCCCAATATGTGAAAGGCATTCTCTTTCTGACTTCAACACCTGCTTTATGAATTAATGGGAAGTCAACAACAGACAGCAGAATTGCTGGAATCATACCTCTGTGGATTATACAGGGCCTGAAGGTTTCGTTTTATTTAGAACAATTATTAAGAACTTCCCATTGATAATCATTCAATTGCTGACATTCATGTCATGTCTGGAACTTTTTCCTAAGGCGACCTTCAAATCTGTCTGGCAACGTTTTCTCTCAGTCACCAGTATTTTCAAATCCCAATTCTTAGCCTTTGGGATAGGTGGTTGAAAATCATTACAAAGTTCCTTGGATACACCAATATTTATACTGTGACGACCTGCTTGCATACTGACACATGCTCAATTTATGGCAAACTGTTTAATATTTTTGTGATAGTAAGTGAGAAAACAGGCAGCAACAAAAAAAAAAAACAGTCTGCTACTGAACAACAATGCCATGCTCACCTGCTGAATGGGAATGGTCAAGTATGGAGTGCCAAACCCCAAACCACTTCCCTGTACTTTTAACAAACTGATCTAAACACCAGCTTTGGCAACGACCTGGTAGCAGATTGTGGAAAGTAATGTGACACAAGAATTAAGAGAGAGAGAAAAAAAACAATCTTTTTGCATGCCATCACCCGAAAGCAATGTAAACAACAGTATGTTTGACATGTCTGCATTATCTGTTGCTTACATATACTTAAGTTTTGCAACGTTAAAATATATTTGATTTCCATATTTTCCAATGCAAGGTATTTTCAGCCGTATGTAAATGTAAGAACATATCTAGCGAACAAATTTTCTGTAAGGCTGCGAGTATACATAATATCTCTATGGTAATAATACAGGAGAAAGATTTTCCCTCTTCACAATTGTAAACGCTTTATTTATACATGTGTTTATGATTTTGCTGGAAATAGAAAATGGTAGAAATCCTACCCCATAGTATTATCATTCACATGGTCGATGGCATTCAATAGGCTCCATGAATTAATTTCACAAAAATAGAATGTAGCAAATGATACTGCTCTCTGTCAGAAATACCCTCCCATTTATTTGTGTAAGTCAACAGACACTTTTCTTCCTGCCTCTTTGTTTCTGTTCCCTCCCTGCCATCCTACCCAATTCTGTACCACTAATTCACATTTTTAAATGTGTATTCCCCATCCTTCTTCCGTCTGTTTTTCCACACCCCACAATAAGTTATTTATATTATTCTTCTTATAAATACTTCCTACTATATGGCTTATTAGCAGGATGAAAAAGCAATTTACTTATCACTGTGCCTGTCCATCTTCAACTGCTGCATCAATGATGTTATCTCTCTCATAGAATCCCTACAGTGAGAAGGAGGCCATTCGCGGCACGGTGGTTAGCACTGCTGCCTTATAGCTCCAGGGACCCGGATCAGGTAACTGTCTGTGTGGAGTTTGCACTTCCTCCCCGTGTCTACGTGGGTTTCCTCCGGCTGCTCTGGTTTCCTGCCACAGTCCAAATATGTGCAGGTTCGGTGGATTGGCCATGCCAAATTGACCCTTAGTGTCCAAAAGGTTGGGTGGGGTTACGGGGTTAGGGTGGAGTTGTGGGTTTAAGTGGGGTTCTCTTTCCATGTCAAAGACCTGGACCACTAAACACCAAAAATAAAAGCAAGCTGGATAAAAATGTTTATTCACTGTTATGTAGATTTATAGTGGTTATAGTCTTAATTATTCCTCCTTAGAGGAGAGAAAATAACAGTCACACCTGTAGCACTGCACTTTAATGTTTAACTAAACTGACATAAAGTCCCTAACATGTGTCATAATATCCACTCATGTATATAATGAGATGCAGACAGGCAGTGATTGACACACAGGATGATCAGTAAGCACACAACACAGTGCAGCCAATCACCAGACAGGACACTACCACTATAAAGCCAGAGGGCACTAGGTTTCCCGCTCTCTCGGGACCCAGCCACTGAGACAGTCAGAGTCCACGAGCTAGCACAGTGCAAACACCATGTGGTAGCTAATAAGTCTGGTCAGGCTACTACAAGGTCTCCAATCAGTTCAGTATAGTGTCGACCCACAGCTGAATATGTCTATCAGTTCTATTTTTGAATAAAACAGTGTTGGATCTTCTCCAGTGTTAGACGTCTGTTTCTAGCTTCCCTGCATCTAGTGCAGTCCACACCGAACCTACCTGCCTAACACATCAACATGCAGTTGACAAAGTCTTTCTGATCTATTATATCTCGGATGGTTTGAGAGAGACAAATCGGTTGGAGCAAGATAGGCTGAGGTTTAATTTCCAAATTTGACTAGGTCAAATTAAATTTAAATAGGATTACCGATCAAATATATACATCCAAACATTTGTGTTTGATACTGAACTGCTTAGCCCCTCTAATAATAGAAGCAAAATACCGCGGATGCTGGAAATCTGAAATAAAAAACAAAAGTTCTGGAAATACTCAGCAGGTCTGGCAGCATCTGTGGAGTGATAAACATATTTAATGTTTTGAGTTGAATATAAGTCTTCTTCACAACTGAACAAAGGTTGAAGTGTGATGGTTTGTGTGTTATCCAAGTAGGGAAGGAAAGGAAGAACAAAAGGGAAGGTTCGGGAGAAAGAAGACCAGAGAAATTAAAAGATAAAAGATGTCATGGAACAAAAGGCAAATTAAGTGATAATGTTACGAAGCATTTGTCCAGAACGAGTTTGGATGGCAGAATAATAAACAGCCTTGTTCAAAAGCAAAAACATTGAAAACAAGATTTTGCACATGGCAAAAAAGCAGAATCAAAATAGGGGCCAGAGTTCATCTTCTGAAATTGTTGAACTCAGTGTTGAGTCCAGAAGGCTGTAAAGTGCCTAACTGGAAGATGAGGTGCTGTTCCTTGAGCCTGCATTAAGTTTCATTGGAACACAGCCACAGGCCAAGGACTGAAATGTGAATGTGTTGAATTAAAATGACAAGCAACCGGGAGCTCGGGGTCATGCTTACGGATGGAGTGGAGGTGTTCTGCAAAACGGTCACCCAATCTTCGGTTGGTCTCTACAATATAGAGGAGACTTTACTGTGAGCAGTGAATACAATCGAAGAAATTGAAAGTGGTACAAGTAAATTGCTGCTTCAGCTGGAAAAGAATGTTTGGGGCCATGGACAGTGAGGAGAGAGAAGGTAAAAGGGCAGATGTTACACCTTTGTGATTGACCCCTCTCTCTCTCTCTTGGAACCTGTGCATGAAGAAAAATTGGGCTGAGAGGTTTGAATGCCCACAGCAGGGCCTGTTTGCTTTTCCGTTCACTTGAATTCACAGAAAGGAGAACAAGCAGGTTTCATTGCACATATTGAGCATGGTCTAACCAAAATAAATCAGAGTCCGTTCTGGGCGGGATTAGTGAGGTTGTTCCGAGTGCGTGTAGTGCCAGGAATGACCTATCTATCTAAGAGCACTCTTGTTATTTCTGGCCCCAGTGGGGATGTTGTTATTTCTGGCCCCGGCGGGATCCCCCGGCGGGATCCCCCCCGCCCCCCTAGGCCGCACTCAGTATAATTTCCTCCACTAAGGACCTCCGGTGAGCGGAGCTCCACAGTACAGGAAGATATCGGGATGCCATTTATAGAAGTTACAGTGCAGAAGGAGGCCATTCGGCCCTTCGAGTCTGCACCGGCTCTTGGAAAGAGCACCCTAACCAACCTCACACCTCCACCCTATCCCCATAACCCAGTAACCCCACCCAACACTAAGGGCAATTTTGGACACTAAGGGCAATTTAGTATGACCAATCCACCTAACTTGCACATCTTTGGACTGTGGGAGGAAACCGGAGCACCCGGAGGAAACCCACGCACTCACGGGGAGAACGTGCAGACTCCGCGCAGACAGTGACCCAAGCCGGGAATCGAACCTGGGATCCTGGAGCTGTGAAGCAATTGTGCTAACCACCATGCTACCGTGCTGCCCTTAAATTTATAAATGGTGCACTGATCTCCTGACACCCACCCCCCCCCCCGCCCCCTCCCCCAACCCTAACTCACTTGTTGAGAGGTCCTCGAGCCCCCCTGCACGCGACCAAATACTGGCAGGGTACCCCTGGGCCCAATCCCCAGCATGGGCAAAATGCCAGCATGGCACTGCCAGCCTGGCACCCTCGACGGTAGATTATGTCTGTAGAGTTCTCCCCACCTGGTTTCCTCAAAACGTGGTGTGTCCGTTTTTGTGAGTGAACCTACGTTTTCTTCTCATCATCAGCTACTATGACACAATGAAATAAACTAATAACATGAGACATTACAGACATTCCAGCTCGAAAGAAAGCATCATTCACTGCCTCCAACAGCAAAGCTACAAAACGTCCAAACGTTTCACAGGCAAACACAGCTTAAATAAGTGTTTAAAGTAGCTGCATGACAACCCATTAAAAATTTATTGTGGATGTCAACAGGTGTGTCAAAATTCTCTGAAATGCTGGTGAAAGTATGAAATGTAGAATACGATACTGCTAAATACTAATGGAATTAAAGCAGTCCATGATCTTCTAATATCAGCTGGTTATTAAGGCAATGAGTAGCTGAGCTGTACAGATTAGGAACATCTCAGGTTCAAGATCTAGCCAATGAGCTGCTCTCAGCTAGGGTACACAGTCACAATGTCAAACTAGACTCAGTGACCCCAGCTAAAGTTACCTCTTCTGATCATGAAACTGCAGCTTCTGCTGGAAGTGCACATATGTGGATGTTGAATGAGACTCAACCATGATAACCATTCCTTTCCCTGGATAAACAGCTGATTCACTATTTGGCTTCACTTATTCAGAACAGGTGAGGTGCCGGAAGGCCCATTTAGAATTGCAATCCCCAACAACCTAGAGAGTTTAGAGAGTGCCTTTAGAGAGGGAAGGAAGGAAAACTTCAGTGGAAAAAAAACATTTTGGAGTATTTAAACATGCAATCAAAAAGACTACCTTGATCAATGGGATAGATTTTACCCACCTTCAAACCTGAGGCATTGGTTTGGCAATGGGGGTGGTTGGGGGTGGACAGCTCAATAGTAGCCACGATCTCACATCACAATATCACAGGCATGTTGACATCAATTTTCTATTATTACAGTGGCTGTAAAACAGTTCTCAGAATCAATTTCATAGCAGGCAAATTACCTCACTGTTGGCAAGGACTCTGAAAATCAACCATCTGTACAGTAAGAGAAATAATCTGCAACAGCAGATTAGTGAGTTGAATCAATAGTGATTTGTATGGTGTGTTCTTCATATCATATTTACCCTTCAGGTTTTTTAATTTCTTGATTTTTAATTTTTAAATTTTTTTATGAGAAGTACCAAGTGTTTTTTATTAATTAATAGGATGTGGACATCACTGGCAAGGCAAATATTTATTCCCACCTCTCTTTGCCCTTGAGAAGGTGGTGGTGAGCTACCTTCTTGAACCGCTACGTCCCTGTGGTGTAATTCTTATTTTTTTTAAAAATAGAGTATCCAATTATTTATTTTTCCCAATTAAGGGGCAATTTAGCGTGGCCAATCCACCTACCCTGCACATCTTTTGGGTTGTGGGGGCGAAGCCCACCCAGACACGGGGAGAATCTGCAAACTCCACAGGGACCGTGACCTGGGGCCGGGATCGAGCCCGGGTTCTCAGCGCTGTGAGGCAGCAGTGCTAAGGAGGAGACGTTCTCATATGTCTGCTGCCCTTGTCCTTCTAGGTAATGGAGGTCATGGAAGTAGGTTTTAATGGTTTTATGTTCGCCTTACTGATTTCTGTGTGTATTTTTGGGTGTACTGTATGAGGGAAGGGGGGGGGGGGGGCAGAGGTAGTGTTTACTGACTGTGACTTGAGATTTTTCTTTGCTTAATCTTGTTAGTGGATTTGGATCTTGGGTGGGCCTGGTTGCTGGACTTTCTATGTAAATGTTGGATAATTCCTCTTGGTGGAAGTGACTGATTCCAAATTGAGGCGGGGGGTAGGAGGCCCCAAATTCAGTTGGTCACCTGGAATGTCAGGGGGTTGAATGACCAATGAAAAGGTCGAGGGTATTTGTTCACCTTAAAAATGCCGATGTGGTGTTTTTGCAAGAGACTCATTTGCAGGTCAGAGACCAGACAAGGTTGCAGAAGGGGTAGGGGGACATGTTTTTAATTTGGGCTTTGATGATATGGCCTGGGGTGCAACAATTTTAATCAATAAAAAGGTTAAAGGAAAAATAAAGGGACTGACCCCAATGGTGGACATGTTATTATATGTGAATCTTTGGCGGGCACCTTGGTTGTTCTGGTTAACATCTCTGCTCCAAACTGGGATGATATGTGTTTTATTAACAAGCTGTTAGCCTCCATCCCTGATTTGGATTCACATCAGCTCATTTTGGGGAGTGACTTCAGCTGTCTTCTGGACCCCGGATGGATGGATCCATGTCCAAATTTCTGACCCCATCAGGGGTGACAAAGGCGTTGCTGGTTTTCATGGAGCAGATGTCGAATCAGATCTGTAGTGTTTTTTACATCCGGGTGATATAACGATATAATTTTTTTCTCAAATATTCACCAGGTATACTCACGTATTGGGGAATATATTAAATTCAACAAACGTTTGTCTATCTCACCTTCTACACCTGTGAGAAGCCCTTAAGATGATTATTGTGGGGAGATCATTTCCTACAAAGTATACATGGAAAAGGCAGCGAGGGCAGAGAGGCAGAGGCTGGTGGACTTCATCCTTGAGGTGGACCATCAGTACTCACTTGCACCAACTCCGGTGTTGCTGGCAAATAGGAAAATGCTGCACAGTTTGAATTATCAAAGGATAAGGCGGTGGGCTAGCTGCGACATTAGAGGGGTGTATTTTATGAACACGGGCAGAAGGCCAGTCACCTTTTAACTCACGAGCTGAGGCGGCAGGCGGCTTCCCTGGAGATTGTGCAGATATGGGACTCGGTGGCAGTCAGGTTTCAGCCCTGCCTCCAGTCAATGCGGCTTTTGAAACATTTTGTCAGGATCTCTATAAATAGGTGCACCTGGCGCAGAGTTCGGCCACGATGGATCTTTTGGATGGGTTACCATCCCAGTGGTGGGAGAGGGAGAGGTGGGATGAGTTGGAATCCCTGTTGGGCCCAGAGGAAATTAGGAAATGCATTGGGTTGATGCAGACGGGTAAAGGTCCTGGCCCTGCCGGTTTCTCTATTGAGTTTTATAAGACATTTGTGGAACAATTGATCCCTCTAATTTTAGATACGTTTAACAATTCCTTATCCCAGGGTTCGTTGCCCATGACACTTGCTGAGACCTCCATTTCCCTGATTGTTAAGAAGCACAAGGACCCTACAGAATGTAGGGTTGTATCGACCTATTTCAGTTTTAAATGCAGACACTTAAGTTACTTGCAAAAGTGTTGGCACTGCGGATGGAGATCTGCCTCTCTGAGGTGATCTCTGAAGACCAGACAGGCTTCGTCAAGGGTCAGCAATTGTCGGCCAATATACGTTGTCTATTAAATGTTTTGTGATCCGGGTTCCATATGGGGGAAAATAGAGGTGAGTTCCTGTAAGGGTTCTAGCCGTGGTGCATTAATACTGCATCACTGCCATTCTCTCCAGCAAGATTTTCCTTGAATCCGGTAGTGGTGTCCACCCTGAGAATCTGGAAACAGTTGAGACAGCATTTTAAACTTAGTTACATTACATGTGTTTGCTGGCCTTATCTGCAATAAACATCTCTTTTTGCCAGCAGGTCTAGACTCAACGTTAAGGTCACGGGAGGGTAAGGATTTGGAGAGGTTGGGAACTTGTTCATGGAGGGAAGGTTTTTGAGCCTAAGGAGCTTTCCCGAGAAATTTCAACTCCCTGGTTCCAATCTGTTTAAATACTTTCAGATTTGTGATTTTTCACACAAGGCTTTTCCCTCTTTCCCCTTGGCACCACCCTCCTTCCTGTTGAAGAGGATTTTGTCTTTGGTCGGGTCTGGTGGGGGGACTATTTTGTGCATATGCAGCCAGATCCTATCAGCGGAATCGGCTCTGTTGAATGAGGTAAAGGTGAAATGGAGGGTGACTTGGGTCCTATTCTGGATGTTGAAGTATGGAGCGAGGCTCTTCACAGAGTCAACTCCACATCCTCTTGTGCTCGGCTTCAGTCTGATCCAATTCAAGGTGGTGCACAGGGCTCTCTGACCAGGGTGAGGGTGAGCGTTCTTTTCCTCTGGGGTGGACGACATGTGGGAGTATTGTTCTCGGAAGCCGACTAACCACACTCATGTGTTCTGGTCTTGCCCCAAGTTAGTAAGCTTTTGGGTCTCTTTCTTCAGCATCATGTCAGAGATATTTAATGTTGATTTGGAACCATGTCCGCTAGTGGCCATTTTCAGGGTATCAGACCCGCCGGTTCTGCGGACAGGGGTGAAGGCGGATGTCCTCATCTTTGCTTCGTTAATAGCCAAGAAATGGGTTCTGCTTGCGTGGACATCTCCTACTCCGCCCAGTGCCTCGACTTGGTTGGGTGACCTCTTGTCGTTCTTACATTGAGAGAAGGTCAATTATACCATTAGGGGGTCGGTAGAAGTGTTCTACCTAAGATGGCAGCCATTCACTTTATTTTTTAAAGAGGTAGTCATTGTCAGTTGTTAAGGAGTTTAGTTTAGTGTTGGGTAGTGAAGTGCTTTTGATTGTTTATCATGTTCTTTGTCATTGTAACTCAAATTAATTGTTTTAGATTATTTTGTTTATAATGAAAATAAACATTGGCTTGTAATTAACCTGATGGCATGATCCAATGGCCACTCTGAGCCCGAAAAGCAGCGCACGGCGGCGCAGCGTGGCCAATAAAAGCCGAGAGATCCCGCTCCCGGGATTTACGTGGCTCGCAATGCCTCGCGAGATCCAACGTGATCTTGCAAGATGTAAATCCCGCCCACCGTGGATGGAATCACTTTTTGGCAAATCTGCACATTAGAGCGAGACAGCTAGTCTCACTCTAATCTGCAGATTCCAGAGATACCTGAGGCTTTGGGATTCATCCCCTTTGCCTTGGAGATTTCTTTTTTTAAATAAATTTAGAGTACCCAATTCATTTTTTCCAATTAAGGGGCAATTAGTGTGACCAATCCACCTACCCTGCACATCTTTGGGCTGTGGGGGTGAAACCCACGCAAACACGAGGAGAATGTGCAAACTCCACACGGACAGTGACCCAGAGCCGGGATTGAACCTGGGACCTCAGCGTCGTGAGGCAACAATGCTAACCACTGCGCCACCGTGCTGCCCGCCTTGGAGATTTCTGGCGAGTGCCGTTTGGTACTGGTCTCCACAAACAGGGACCAGATGGAATGTGGTCTCCTAGGGGATTGGAGGACCCCAGCTGCATGCCCTTTGGGTAGGTTGGTGCCCTGGCACTCCTGGGGTCACCTGGGCACCCTGGCAGTGCCACCAGTGTGTTAGACTGGCACTGCCAGGGGACCTGGTTGGCACTGCTTGCATACACGCAGTGGGCTGAGCTGCCCTTCATGGGGGTGGGGCTCTCCCATAGTGCGTTCGAGCTAGGTAGGGTCAGGGGTCGCTTTGGGAGCCTTGGGGTTGGGGGAACGCCATTTAAAAATGGCGACCAGATCTCTCACTACACTGGGGAGTTCTGGCAAGCGAAACTTCCCAGTGTACAAAACGGGGCTATGTGTGGCCTTGGCTGCACGTTCCCCGCTGAGGCCCCTTACACAACGCAAGTGCACTACAAGCACTGGAAACACGTGGCTAAACGTGCTCGCTATGGGGGTTTGGTTTCAATTAGTTGAATCGTGCCCTGAATTTAACAATTGTCTGGCTCAGATTTTGCGGATGAAAAAGGTGAAAGTTCCCCTCAGTAGCTTTTTAGTTGTCCTGTGTCTGTTTATATTATTTGGCAATCGAAGCACCTCCCCTCTTCTACCAATCTGGTTAGGAAACTATAAAGTAAACAGATCAGACTCTTCCTAAAGTGAGTTGATTCTTCCAGACCCTACAATGATCAATGGTGTGGAAAGTTCAATATGGACGGACCCAAAAGAAAACGAAAATCAAGCCATACCATGAAGATGAATAAGCATGAGAACAGGTTACATGTTACCTTCCATGTTCATGTGGTCTGAGGGCTTCACCATGTGGCCAGAATGAGAAGAGCAAGATCCGCGATCAATACAACACATACTTCACTTTCAACCAATATACTTTCAGCGTATTTTCAAAGCTAGAACATCAGCACAAATTAACCAAGAGTTTAAAAAAAGATACTTTTGGTGTATGGGAGAGAAAGGAATAGAATCATACCCGATGCAGTAGGGCGGGTGGGGCTTGTGTTGGAGCATAAACACCAGATTAGATAATTTGCGTCAACAGCCCTGTTTCTGCGAGGTAAATCCTATGACAATTTGAAAAATTCAAAAGCGTGACAAAATAGACACTAGTGGACGATTTGCGATTGAGCAGCACAGGATACCCAAAACCAGGTCGATCTCCGAAGTGATTTTAAAGCAGTTCATTAAGAAGTAGCAGTTTAAATATAATGCATAAACTAGAGACTGAAAAAATATATGGGGTTGGATTCTCCGTTCTGGAGACCAAGTCCCCACGCCGGCGAGAAAATGGTGGTGTTTTACACCAGGAAAACTGGCACAAAATGCCCACCGATTCCCTGTTCCGGGAAGGGTGAGGGGGCTAACTGCTAGGCAGTGTAGAGCCTCCAGCTTTAGCTGCCGATACGGCTTGGAGAATTGCCGGGCCCGTGGTCGTGCATGCTACGTGGAAAATGCCGCTTGCAGTCCCGACCCGCAAAAATAGTCCCCCCCCTTCGGCCAGCTTGCGGGCCCCGGCCTGCCCCACCACAGCGCCCTAACCCTGAATAATGTCACCCCTGCCCGCGGAGTGGCCCTCCCCTGACTGTGGCAGCGCTGGACTGAGTCCGCAGCCGTCACGCTGAGTTCCTGACGGGTGAGACCATGAGAGACCCATGCCGTCGGGACCTCGGCCGGTCGTATACGGAGCATCGCGGGGGGAGCCTCAGCCAACGTTCAGAGACCGTGGATACGGCACACGGCGTACAGTACGCCGCTTTTCAGGGGGCAGAGCTTCGCGAAAGCAGCGCCACCCCTGATTTCATCATCATCGGGGATTCTCCACCCCCTCACCGAATGCGATTCCGGCATCGGGGATCGGAGAATCCAGCCCATGACCTATGACAGATAAGCGGTTTACCTGACAGGTGGCACAGAGTGAGTTTTGGTCTCGGTGGATGAGGGCTGTGTAGCCACTTGAGTTGGCTGCTTCCCGGCTTAAAATGGAGAACTGCAAAGGCTGAAGGGAAATTCAGCCAACACAGGCAAAGACTAGCAAATACAGAAATCATGTGTATTAAGATCTGTAAGGAACCAGACAGCACTGAAACCAGCAGCCATCTGCATAGTAATGTAGCAGCCATCTACATATTAATGAGCGATCCCCGGGAACAATCAAAACATTTTAAGGTGAACAAAGCCAAGCCAGACTCCTCGGCGCCAGCAGGAGCCAACACAAAAGAGGTTAACAGACACTTAAAGACGGCCCAACGATCAGGGAATCGCTCCAGCATTGGAGAAATCGAACTAAGTGATTGGAACGAAGTCCAATCACTTGAAACAAGGTACGGAGTCCGCCCCGAAGGGCGGGAAGCCCCTGGGGGCTCTAAAGCAAAGCCCCCAAGTTCAAATCGTCCTTCTTGGCAGGGTCACTCAGCAGCGAATCAAGCCTTGAGAGTGAACTGCCCAAGCTGCCTCCAAACGAATAAGTCTCAAGTCAACGCTCGCTACGAGATAGGCGCTCCTAGCTACCAGTTCATGCCAGCTTTTGAATGCCGTAGACTCAGGACCTGAACGAAAAACCATTTGTTCCCCTGACCTGGTGGGCCAGTCCAAAGCTAAGTATAGGCCTGTTAGTTATAGAGATAGTTTATTGAGTAGAATTTATGCATGAGTAGCGATTGACTGTGTATAATAAATGTGTTTGATTTGAATCTTACTAATTGGTGTGTTGAGTTATTGATCATTACTTGAACCTGAACCTCGTGGCGGTATCATAAAGATACCTGGCAACTCTAGAGAAAAGGTTATAAAACAGAGCCAATTGAACCAACTAAAAGTTAGCAACATATTACTGGCGACATCCTGCCGGGACCCGATCTAGAAGTGGCTTAACCACTCCTGGAGAACCCAAAATTTGAATTAGAAATCCAACTGGGAACTGAAAAACCACAAGTGTTCAAGCAGTTCTGATCAATCCTCATAATTTGGAAGTGTGTTAATATATGCGTAACTAGCAGGGCTATAAGATAAACTGATAGATTTTTTTGTTGCGGCAAGACTGTCGGGAGTTTGTATTCCAGAAAATAGCGAAAGCCGTACCAGTAATTACAGCACCGCCTTAATACCCCTCGTTCCAAATTTTAAGAGAAGTATTCAGAGAGGAAAGATGGCAATGCAGGCAATGCAACGCCTCATGAACCCCGAAGAATTTGTGGTCACAGCGACCAGCTGTAGAGTAGGACAGTGTCCCGTTTGGGAAGGGGAAATCAGAAAGTACCTCAAAGGGAAAGGATGGCCCCTTTGGAGCGATTTCTGTGAAAATGAGGAAACAGGTCCCGGGAGTATAGGACATACTTGGTGGGAGAAACTGAGCAAAATCCATAAGAAAAGCTTGGGAAAAGCTCGAAAGCCAATGGCAATCATTTCCTGTTTGGCACAATTGCGAGGCACAAAGGAGGTTGTTCGGACGCTCCGCAGAGAGATAGAGGAGGCACATCGAATAAGTAAGGTCGATGTGAGTGAGATAGGACAGAGTAGGAGAGTAGGACAGTGTCCCGTTTGGGAAGAGGAAATCAGAAAGTGCCTCAAAGGGAAGGGATGGCCCCTTTGGAGCGATTTCTGTGAAAATGAGGAAACAGGTCCCGGGAGTATAGGACATACTTGGTGGGAGAAACTGAGCAAAATCCATAAGAAAAGCTTGGGAAAAGCTCAAAAGCCGATGGCAATCATTTCCTGTTTGGCACAATTGCGAGGCACAAAGGAGGTTGTTCGGAAGCTCCGCAGAGAGATAGAGGAGGCACATCGAATGAGTAAGGTCGATGTGAGCGAGATAGAGAAAGAGAACCTAGAATTAAGAAGGAAGTCAGCAGCAAAGGACGGAGAGGTGGATGATGCCAAGTGGGCACACCAGTCTTGTCTGGCGCACTTAAGCAGCTTCCAATTCCAGTACGAAAAGGCCTATTAGGACACGCTACGTGCAGTCCTGGTACAAGAGGAAACAGAGAAGCAGGTAGAGGCATTGCAGAAGCAGTGTAGTGACCTGAAGGCAGCGTTAAGAGCACTCCATACTACCACCACGGACCACAGACAAAGCTCATTAGACCACGCAAAGTGCCGGAACATGATTGCAGAACTGCAATCTCAGCTTTCAGTTCAAAAAGGATTCCAGGAAACCTTTGGATCCCAGTTAGATGAGGAAGACGGCCCTGATTGGGAAGAATTGAGTGAGACAGCGCAGAGATATGTTCAGGGAACATGTGCGCAGGGAAAACCCCAGAAGAGAAAAGCGCCCCAACCCCCCCACAGAGCAGATAGTTCAGGCTCCAATGAACTCAGTCACCACCCACCTCACAGCCACATCCAACGACATGGAATTTCTGTACACCACCCCCTTAACAGTGACCCAATTACGGGACACGTGCAATAAAATCAAACCGTTCCTCCCACCTCAGACCCCCACCACTTCTTTGCCAGAGTAAAACAGCAGGCTACCATGTACGGCCTGGATGAGTGAGAGCAAGTAAAGCTCACAGTTTTGAGTTTAGACCCTTCGGTCGTAGCAGGCCTTCCCGACCCACAGAATGTAAGAGGAGGCACCCTTGCAGAAATGCATACCGCGATCCTAGACGCGATCGGGTATAACAGGGGTGACCCCGTAGAAGGCCTCAATAAGTGCAGGCAAAAGAAAACCGAGCACCCCACAGCGTTTGCTGGATGCTTGTGGATCCATTTCGAAGCAGCTTTCGGAGACTTACACCGCGCCCATTTGTTCCCAGACAACATGGCCAAAGGGACCCGCACCCTTATCTCCCATGCCACAGAAACAGGACCAAAAGCCTGTACGAATTATGACCCCTCAGAGGAAGCTCATAATGAGAAATGGGTTGTAAAAAGATTGTCCCGCACCTGGGAGCAATCTGTTCAAAACAAACCCACGAACAAAAATCCCGAAGAACAGCAGGCAGAAGCAGACATACACACAGTTAAGGCACACCAGAACCCTGCATGGGTAAATGAAGGCAGGAACAGCCCCCCACAAAAGCCACAGGAGTGTTACAACTGTGAACATTTAGGACACTTTGCACGAGAATGCAATGCCCCATGAAAGCCACAGAGAGCCCAGCAGGCAGGCACTCTGAATAAGAATAGGACAGAGCCCATACATAGTGTGAGCACCCGTTCAGATCAGACGGACCTGAACGGAACGGACTGACGGTGTTCGGGCTCCCCCAGTTGGGTCTGCGACACCCTTTGGGATAGGTCCAACCAGTAGTTGCAGCAAAGATATGGGGACAGCCCATCAAATTTCTCTGGGACACATGAGGGTCCCGCACCACAATCAATTCCTCCACCATGTTTCAAAAGGACACGTGCCCCACTACAGCCACCATCACCCTTTACAGGCCACTCACAGCAGGGCCACATCACAGCCCCTGTACCCATTCAAATCGGCAACATCACCACCAAGCACCCCATAGTCTTAGTCGACCTGCCCCATACAGCAGAACACATTCTGGGAATCGATTTTATGAATTCCCACAACCTGTCCTTTGATCCAGTCAATCAATGTGTTTGGAAAATGGCAAAATCCGCAAGAGCCCCCGCAACGCTTACAATAGGTGAATACGCCAACAAGATTAGCACAGTCGGCGAATTTTGGTTTGACCCGACCACAATTAGCACAGACGAGCAGGTTAGGGCAGTTCTGCAGAAACACAGGACAGCATTCGCGACCCACAAACACGACTGTGGCCGGATGATTGGTTCCGTTCAAATCACAGGACCTGACCCTAGACCCCAAAAGCAATAAGGATTTCCCCAAGAGGCAGAGGGAGAAATCGCAAAAGTGATCGACAGCTTATTAGAGCAGGGCGTACTCAGATCAGTAGCCTCCACTAATAATGCCCCGATTTGGCCAGTGAGAAAGCCCGATGGATCATGGCGACTGACCATCGATTACCGGGAACTCAACAAAGTCACCCCCGCAGCAGGCCCCACAGTAGCCACAAGTCCCGAGACCATGCTCAAACAGGGACTCAACTCACAATACTTTGCGGTTTTGGACGTCAGTAATGGATTCTGGTCCATTCCATTGGCAAAAGTGTGCCAATACAAATTTGCCTTCACTTTTAAAAATCAGACATGCCTTCCACAAGGATTTCACAACTCCCCTCCATTTTCCACCGACAGCTGGCAAATGGATTATTGAAATTTTCTCGCCCCGAACATCTGATCCAGTATGTGGACGACCTATTACTGCAGACAGACAGAGCACATCAAGCTTCTGGCCGAACTCCTGGAACTCCTACAGAAAATTGGTTGTAAAGTAAACCCCAAAAAGGCCCAGATTTTGGAAAACAAGGTGATATATTTGGGTACGATTATCACGCACGGTAAACGCGAAATCGAGCACAAAAGAATTGACTCGATTGCCAAATTGCCGCTTCCCCAGAATGTTTCAGCCCTCCGGTCGTTTTTAGGACTGTTTGGCTACTGCCGAAACCACATTGACGGTTTCGCCAGCAAAGCAGCGCCCCTCTCAGACCTCCTAAAGAAAGGAGCCCCTTGGGAATGGCTTCCGCAGCATACGGAGGCTGTGGACTCTTTGAAAAGAGCACTCATAGCAGCCCGCGCACTACAAGTTCCAGACCCGCTTTCCCCCGATGCGATAGAGGTAGCAAGCACAGACCGCACCCTTTCGGCCGTGCTCCTCCAGGGACGGCACGAACAGTTAAGGCCCGTGGCTTATGCCTCCAGAGTTTTAGATGCTGTGGAGCAGGGATTTTCAGACTGAGAAAGGCACCTGCTCGCAATTTTTTGGGCAGTACGATATTTTTCACACATAACCGGACTGAACCCCATCACAATCCTGACGGAACACACCCCCACCCAACTTTTAATGGATGGACGACTTAAGGATGGTACAGTTAGTCAGATTAGAGCAGCTAGATGGACCCTTCTTTTGCAGGGAAGGGACATCACTGTTAAATGGACCAAGACCCAGACTTTCCTAGCCGATAACCTTCAGTACCCAGGCACCCCCCACGAATGTGAAATCATCTCACCGCACCACAACACAGGCCCCTTTATTGCAAAAACACCCCCCAGAAAGATAGGTACTCCAACCCAGAGCCCCAAGCACACAGACACGTGTGAACCTTTAAGAATATATGTGGATGGTTCTTCCACAATATTAGAAGGGAAGCGCATTACAGGATGCGGCATTTATGACGAGGATGCGCAGGGACGTGCCCTAAAAGAAATATCCCTAAAGCTACCAGGCCACTTAGGCGCGCAGGCGGCAGAACTAGCAGCCGTTGTGTACATTGTGGATCACCCAGAATCCTTCCCCAGCCCAGCAGACATATACTCGGACAGCCTCTATGTCTGCAATAGCCTTACAGAATTCCTATCGCTGTGGAAAGCAAGAGGATTTGTTTCCGCAGACGGAAAACCCCTCCTTTCAGCCCCATTGCTCCGCCACATTTTAGAAAAAGCACAGAACAGGACATTCGGAATCGTTAAAGTTCGAAGTCACCACCGTTCCTCCCCCCCTGGAAATGTAAAGGCCGACGCATTGGCAAAAGCAGGTTCTAGGCACGGATATTTTTGGACACCCCCTCGAAAGCGCATCAGCGAATGCAGTTCAGGTCTCGCAGACTAATATCGAGGATTTAGTGCAGGCCCAGAAGCAGGATAACAATCTCAGAGAGATTTTGAAAGGAAAATTTATGGCACCTTACGATAGATTTAAAAATGCACTGACCACAAATGACGGTGTGGTGTTAAAAGACACCCTTTATGTGGTTCCTGAACAGGACAGGAATCAGCTCATTTGTTTATTCCATGACAGTCATGGACATCAGGGAATTGATCCCACTACAGCCCACCTCAGGCAGCTCTGTAGGTGGCCAAGCTTAAAAGAAGACGTAACACACTACGTTGAGAATTGCCTTATCTGTGCCCAGAACAAACCGGACAGGTACACAAAGAAAGCTCAACTTAGTGCCCCATTAATGACCCCTGGACTAACCTCCAGATTGATTTTATAGGACCATTGCCCCCCTTGCAGGAATGGTTACAAGTGCGTATTAGTCACCATAGACACGTTTACGAAATGGGTAAAGGCATTCCCATCCAGAACGAACACGGCAATGACCACAGCCAAGAGCTTAACCCACCACATCTTTACGAGATGGGGTTTGGAACTCAATGTCTGAAAGAGTGGTATATGCAGAAACCTCAATGCATTTAAAAAGCAAATGAACATGCACTTGGAGTGTCATAACCTGTAAGGATACAGACCAAGAGCTAGAAAGTGGGACAAATCTGGATAGTTCTGTTTCAGACAGCACAGACACAATAGACAGAATGGCCTTCTCCCGTGCCATAAATGTCTATGACTCTATGAACCTATATGAACAATGTAGAGCCCCATCTATGCCATGGTTCCCGACTCAACTCACAGAAACACTTCATGTCGATTTCAAGACCGCAGAATGGGGTGGTGTAATTTACCGTCAAATCCTGACCCAAAAATGACTATCAAAAATTGGCTTGCTAGAAATTGGAAGTCCTGCCTTGCCCTATGTAAATAGGGGCAGATAGATGATGACCAAGCTGCCCCTACAGTTTCCCCCAATTTACACCCAAGCTAAACACTACCACTATCTTGGTGGCAGTGTGAGTACTACAGTAGTGCCACACTACCCCATAAGGCAGAAATCACAGAGAGGAAACCATTTTTGGTGGAGTTACTTCCACTTTCTAAAACTTTCTCATGAAAGTGATTCTTTGGCATTGAGTTCTGGAGATCCATAAAATGGCTGTCCAGCCACTTAATGTGAGACTTCCAGTTTGAGCACTTTGGATGAATTTTCAACAGTAATTCTTTTGTACCTAGGTTATGAAGAAGATGAGGATGAGGAAATGGAAGGTACCAGACTGGAAGCGCATTACAGAAGGCCACTGGGGGAGGCATATCATCTACTGGTTGAAGAGCTGGCTGAAGTCTCCTTCCACATAAACACATATTATCAGCTGCAATGAAAGTTACCTCAATCTTAATTTTTTTTCCCCACTGGATCATTGCAGGTGGCCTTGGTCCAAAAAGTTCATGGGCAGGATTCTCCGTCCTGTCGCACCAGTTTTCCTGTGGCCCTGCCAGCAGCGGGATTCTCCGTCCCACCAGCCGGCCAAAGGGATTTCCCATTGTGGGTAGCCGTTGGGAAATCCCCGGGCATCGTTGCGCTGCCGACGCAATGGAAAGTCCCACCAGCGGAGAATCCAGCCCCGTAATGTTCTCAATGGAACCCTACAAAATATAGAGAAACACTACTCCAATGCTGTAAAATGGCAGGGTCTTCATCAATGCAGGGACAATTGATGTAAATAAATGAATCATTGAAAACTCCCAAAGTATACCCTCTCAATTTAATAAATTTCTGTCAATGCCCATCTAACATGCGGTGCCAATCACCTTATCCTGTATGTTAAAGCCTAGCATCCAGGAAACTGTCATTGTACTTTTATCATGCAGCAATCCACCATATCATAGAATCCCTACAGTGCAGAACGAGGCCATTTGGCCATCAAGTCTGCACCGACCCTCTGAAAGAGTGCCCTTCCCCTGTAACCCGATAACCCTACCTAAGCTGCACATTCTTGGGCATTAAGGGGAAATTTATCATGGGCAATCCACCTAACCTGCACACATTTGGACTGTGGAAGGAAACTGAAGCACCCGGAGGAAACCCACGCAGACACGGGGAGAAAGTGCAAACTCCCCAGAGACAGTCACCTAAGGCTGGAATTGAACCTGGATCCCTGGCACTGTGCGGCAACACTGCTAACCACTGTGCCATCATGGTTTGTGGTCATGGGTATTCTTGCAACCGCGGCTAATACTTTCAGCGCAGTCACTGCAGATGGGAGGGAATAGTAGGTTTAGTAAGTAGACCCGTGGCCTATAATAGGACAAGCAGTCTGAATTTTTGCTTTAGCTGGCTGAACACATCTGGTGGGGCCCTGCAGTACAGTAAAAAGTGCACTAAATTATAAGGTGGATCCTTTATCGTTCAGGGAGGGCAGGTGTAATTAGTGAAAAAAGTGATGATGAAAAGATTTCCATGCTCTCCTGGCTGTCCCACCTTGCATCCGTCAAAAACTTCACCTCTGCTGCCTATATCCTAGCTCACACCTAATCGTTCCTGCTCTCCACTTTTTTGTTTCTTTTCTACCTGCTTTCTTCCTGGCTCTGCCCTTGCTCAGAAGTTGTTCATCTCTAGTATCAGCCAGTTTGGATGAAAGGTTACCAAACTAAAATAGTGAGCGGAATTTAATTCAGGTGATGGGGCTATCAACTATCAGCTAGAGAGCTGGTAAGACACATATGCCACCTCCTTTGTGAAGGCCTGCTGAATTAAGTGTCTCTCAGGCACTTCAGTGGGATTCTCTGGGATCAAGTAACCCAGGGGCGGAAATCTCATTCCCCAAGAGTTGCCGGTCCACCAAAGGCTAGCAGCTCCTCATTATTGTCAGCGACAACTAGGGTGCAGCGATGATTGTCTGCAATGCACCCACCAGATGCCCAAGATTAGCAAGGGGCTGAAGACACAGGTGAGTAGAGACGGGATTGAGATCCGAAGGATGGGATCACTGGCTCATGGTCGGTAGAGGGGTTAACAGAAAGGACAGAGTGGTGGCTCTTAGCATGTTTGCTTTTCGTGCTTCTGCATGGCGACTGACGAGTTTGCCTGAAGCCGGGATTGTGACAGGAAATCACCACAGGAGGGACGGAAAATTTGAAGGACCAGAAAAAGATGGGCGGGACCAGAAAATCCTTGCCCATTTATGGGATGTGGCCCTTAAGTGCAATCAATGCCCACTTAGAGGCCTCAATTGGCATCAGGATAGGAAGGCCACCCACCAGCCTTCCCACCCTAGATTCAATTGGGACAGAGGAGAGAAGATGACGGGTTCCCAGCTGGCACCCTCTTGCCCAATTAAATGCGCTCCACTCCTCCAAACACACGCGGGGGAGGACATTAGTTTCACCAGTTCCCTCTGTTGCTCTGTCCATAAATGCTGCCTGGTATGTTTCCAACATTTTTCTGATTTTATTTCAAATTTCCAGCATTGAAAGTAATTTTGATTTGCCACAGTGAAAAGGAATCTTAGCAGCAATTATATCACCATGGTGCCTGCATGCATCCCGTAATTATACTGATTGCAAGTTCACTTTTTCAATATGACATCTCCGAATATCATATTAGATAGTAATATGGAGTTTGAAGGGCCACTAGCGAGTAAGGCGAATTTCCTTTAATCAGGGAAAGTATGATGCGTTAGGTGGAGTCATGTCGCCATCATTATTAAAGGATGTGCATGCGGAATAAGTCCTTCACCTACCTTGTCAAATCATGTGAAACTATTAAATCTCTTCCTGTTTTTGAGCAGCAGGCCCTGAAATGTTGGAAGTTGTACTGTCTGCCTGAGCTACCACTCTCTATAATGTTTGTACCACCATCTTATTCCTGTTATCAGTTTCCAAGAGTCCTTCCCTCCTACTTCAGTGAGTAGTGTCATAATATACACCAGTATATCATGGTGCAGACACACACTGATGGACACACAGTGAGACCAATCAACACACACAACACCGCAGCCAATCACCAGTGAGAGCACACGCACTATAAAGACAGGGGGGCATCAGAGTTCCCGCACATTCGAGTTGCAGCTAGCTAGGAGGACAGAGCTCACAGCCTGCAACACAGACATTCACCATGTGCTGAGTGCATCGACTGGTTAGGACAAGGCAAAGGTCTTTAGTTAAAGCTAGTATCGTATTTACCCACAGTCTAAGTAAATTTAAATAGTTAATGATTCAATAAAATAGTGTTGCACTATTTCAAGTGTTGGTAACCTGTATGTGATCCAGAAGACCCAACACATCATGATACCAGGAGTGGTTGCATGCTCGCACTTCTTAGACCTACCTGCAAGTGATCTGCCTTCCGCCAGCATTCCGTCATCCTGCAACATGGACAACATCAGCCCGCCGCCGCCGCTCTGCATCGCCGGCAACCTCGGGGCCAACTGGAAGATTTTCAAACAGCGCTTCCAGCTCTTCCTCGAAGCCACGGACAGGGAGGGCGCCTCGGACACCAGAAAGATTGCTCTTCTCCTCTCCACGGCCGGGGACCATGCCATCCACATTTTCAACTCTCTCACCTTTGCAGATGATGAAGACAAGATGAAGTTCAAGAGAGTCCTCCTCAAGTTTGACACTCACTGCTGCATAGAGGTGAATGAAAGTTTTGAACGCTACGTGTTCCAGCAGCGTTTGCAGGGTAAGGATGAACCTTTCCAATCCTTTCTAACGCACCACCGCATCCTTGCGTAATCTTGCAGTTATGGGCCCACCTCCGACTCCATGATATGCGACCAGATCGTTTTCGGTGTTCAGTCGGACCCCCTACGTCAGCAGCTCCTCAAAGTAAAGCAACTCACCCGAGCGACCGCCATCGAGACCTGTGTCTCATATTCCCATATACAAGCGGCTGAAACGGCGCGGCAAGGTCCCCACAAGGCGGAACGGGTCCAAGTGATTGAGCACCTCCAAGACCTCAGCCTGGATGAGGGCGGCCATTTTGCACGCATTTCACGGACTCCCACGCTTGTATACACCAAATGAGGGGACGGCGACATTGAGGAACGTAATGCACAGGCGCGCACCACGCACGACCGCACCGTGCATGCGCGGTGGAGCAGCGAACGTGCTGACGTCACAACGTGCGGCAACTGGCTCCGCCCATTTAAAGCGGCAATGCCCCGCAAAATCTCGACAATGTCTACAATGTGGAAGACTTGGCCACTATGCTGCCTGCTGTCGAGCAGCTCAGCCTGCCAACCTATATCGCTTCAGCCAGCCTCGCAGGAATGTTCGGGCAATTCAACCCACGGTCACCGAGTCCGATGCGGACCTCCCACACAGCAGTGACACCGAGGACCCGAAGGCGTCTTTTCGAGTCGGTGTCGTAATGAAAAACAGGCTGTCCCTGAAGCAAAGACACCAGCCGCTGTCGGTATACAGCATCGATCCAGACGATGAGTGGTGTGCCACCCTGATGGTCAACCGGTCCCAAATACGATTCCGCCTGGACACTGGTGCCTCCGCCAATCTCATGTCGTGGTCTGCTTTCCAAAGCCTTCGTGTCAAACCAGCCATCCTTCCATCGGCCTGCCAGCTATTGGATACAATAGCAACATCATTCCTGTTACCGGCTCGTGCCAGCTTGAAGTGACGCACAAGTCACGGAAAGCCATCCTTCCTTTCGAGATCGTGGGCTCTTGAAGGGCTCCCTGCTTGGCGCACAGGCGTACAAGCTGTTGAACCTCGTTCAAAGAGTTCACTCTCTCTCTCCTGATGACAGGTCCGCCTTCCAGGACGCTGACTTCAGGATGCAACTCGACGCCATCATCGACTAGCAGCACGACGTCTTCGAAGGCATGGGCACGCTCCCATATACTTACAAGATCCTACTTCAACAGAACGCCACGCCTGTGGTGCATGCACCTCGCAGAGTCCCAGCACCCCTCAAGGACCGCCTCAAACAGCAGCTGCAGGACCTCCAAGACCAAGGAGTGATCTCCAGAGTTACGGAACCAACCGACTGGGTCAGTTCCATGGCGTGCGTAAAAAAGCCTTCCGGCGAGCTGAGAATTTGCATTGATCCCAATGATCTGAATCGCAATATCATGAGGGAGCATTATCCAATTCCCAAGCGCGAAGAGATCACATGCGAGATGGCTCGCGCCAAGCTCTTCCCCAAACTTGACTCCTTGAAAGGATTCTGGCAAATACAGCTCGACAAATCCAGCAGGAAACTGTGTGCCTTTAACACCCCCTTTGGCAGATATTGTTACAACAGGATGCCCTTTGGGATCATATCGGCTTTAGAAGTGTTCCACAGGCTCATTGAACAAATGATGGAAGGCATTGAAGGTGTTCGTGTTTATGTCGACGACATAATCATTTGGTCCACCACCCCGCAGGAGCATGTCAGTCGCCTCCAGCGCGTGTTCAAACGCATACGGGAGCAGGGCCTACACCTCAACAGAGCCAAATGCTCCTTTGGTCAGACGGAACTCAAGTTCCTAGGGGACCACATCTCCCAGTTGGATGTGCGGCCGGATGCGGACAAGGTGGCTGCTATCACAGTCATGAAAACGCCAGAGGACAAGAAGGCGGTCCTCTGATTTCTGGGCATGGTCAACTTCCTCGGGATGTTTATCCCTAACCTCGCCTCTCATACCACGGCTCTCAGGAACCTGGTCAGGAAGACGACAGACTTCCAATGGCTTCCTGCCCACGAGCGCGAATGGAGAGAACTCAAAACCAAACTCACCACGGCCCCGGTCTTAGCTTTTTTTGATCCAGCGAAAGAGACATAAATTTCGACCGATGCCAGCCAATCTGGCATCGGGGCAGTGCTCCTGCAACACGATGTGGCCTCATCATGGGCCCCCGTTGCATATGTGTCACGCGCCATGACCCCCACGGAACAGCGCTATGCGCAGATTGAAAAGGAGTGCCTGGGCCTTTTGACCGGCGTCGTCAAGTTTCATGATTATGTGTACGGCCTTCCCCAATTCACCGTCGAGACCGACCATCGCCCGCTGGTCAATATAATACAGAAAGACTTGAATGACATGACGCCTCGCCTCCAGCGTATTCTGCTCAAGTTCCGGCGATACGACTTCCAGCTGGTATACACCCCAGGCAAAGACCTGATCATAGCCGACGCTCTCTCCAGGGCAGTCAACACTCCGTGTGACCCAGCGGGATTCGTCTGCCAGGTTGATGCCCATGTGGCCTTCGTGGCCTCCAATCTACCTGCCACGGATGAACGCCTCGTCCAAATTCGCTGCGAGACAGCGGCTGACCCTTTGCTACAGCGTGTCATGCGCCACCTAACAGACGGGTGGATCAAGGGACAATGCCCGCAGTTCAACAACATCAGAGATGATCTGGCGGAAGTCGATGATGTTCTCCTGAAACTGGATTGTCATCCCGCACAGCATGCGCCAGCTCGTCTTGGAACAGCTACACAAGGGCCATCTTGGCATGGAGAAGTGCCGCCGACGGGCCCGAGAGGCAGTGTAGAGGCCCGGCATCAATGACGACATCTCCAACACAGTGCTCAACTGCCCCACTTGTCAGCGCTTCCAGCCGGCCCAACCACGTGAGACCCTACAGCCCCATGAGTTGGTCACATCCCCTTGATCCAAGGTCGGCATCGATCTGTTCCACGCGCTGGGCAGGGACTATGTCCTGACTGTTTTTCAAACTACCCGGAGGTGGTACGTTTACACAACATCACATCGTCTGCAGTCATCCGTGCATGTAAGGACACCTTTGCTCGACACAGCATCCCACTCACTGTGATGTCGGCCACTTCCCGACTTAAAATGGGGAACCGCAAAGGCTGAAGGGAAATTCAGCCAACACAGGCAAAAACTAGCAGGTGTAAGTTTACTGTGTATTAGACTCTGCAGAAACCCAGACAGCATCGATACAAGCAGCCATCTGCATAGTAATGTAGCAGTCATCTACACAGTAATGAGCGATCCACTGGAACAATCAAAACATTTTAAGGTAAACAAGGCCAAGCCAGACTCCTCGGCGCCAGAAGGAGCCAACACAAAAGAGGTTAACGGACACTTAAAGACCGCCCAACAATCAGGGAACAGCTCCAGTATTAGAGAAATCGAACCAAGTAATTGGAACGAAGTCCAATCACTTGAAACCAGGTACGGGGTCCGCCCCGAAGGGCGGGAAGCCCCTGGGGACTATAAAGTAAAGCCCCCAAGTTCAAATCGGCCTTCTTGACAGGGTCACTCAGCAACGTGAAGCAACCCCTAAGAGTGAACTGTCCGGCGGCCTCCAAGCAAGAAAGTTTCAAGTCAACACTCACTACGAGATAGGCTAGCAGTCCATACCAGCTTTTGAATCCTGCAGACTCAGGACCCGAACGAAAGGCCATTTGTTCCCCTGACCTGGTGGGCCAGTCCGAAGCTAAGTATAGGCCTGTTAGTGAAAGTGATCATCGACATGGATACCACTATTACACGTGAGAACACCACCCACCAGGTACGCAGTACATACACGTGCGACTCGGCCAATGTTGTCTCCCTCATACGGTGCAGGAAAGGATGTCCCGAAGCATGGTACATTGGCGAGACCATGCAGACGCTGCGACAACGAATGAACGGACATCGTGCGACAATCACCAGGCAGGAATGTTCCCTTCCAGTCGGGGAACACTTCAGCTGTCAAGGGCATTCAGCCTCTGATCTCCGGGTAAGCATTCTCCAAGGCGGCCTTCTGGACGCGCGACAACGCAGAATCGCCGAACAGAAGCTTATAGCCAAGTTCCGCACACATGAGTGCGGCCTCAACTGGGACTTGGGATTCATGTCGCATTACATTCATCCCCCACCATCTGGCCTGCGAAATCTTACCAACTGTCCTGGCTTGACACAATTCACACCTCTTTAACCTGGGGTTACCCCATCTCTGGATCTGTAAAGATTTAATCACCTGCTAATGCTCGCATTCCAAGCATTGTCTGGCATCTTTGAATCTGTCTCTATATATGTTTCTGGAACATACCTCTTCATTCACCTGAGGAAGGAGCAGCGCTCCGAAAGCTAGTGACATCGAAACAAACCTGTTGGACTTTAACCTGGTGATGTAAAATTTCTTACTGTGCTCACCCCAGTCCAACGCCGGCATCTCCACATCAGTGATAGAAATAGCCTAGAAAGTAGAGTTTATGCATGAGTAGCGATTTACTGTGTATAGTAAATGTGTATTCATTTGAATCTTACTAATTGGTGTGTTGAGTTATTGATCATTACTTGAACTTGAACCTCATGGCGGTATCATAAAGATACCTGGCGACTCTAGAGCAAAGGTTATAAAACAGAGCCAATTGAACCAACCAAATGTTAGCAACATATTACTGGCGACATCCTGACGGGACCCGATCTAGAAGCAGCTTAACCACTCCGGGAGAACCCAAAATTTGAATTAGAAATCCAATTGGGAACAGAAAACCCACAAGTGTTCAAGTAGTTCTGATCAATCCTCATAATTCTGAAGTGTGTTAATGCATGCGTAACTAACAGGGCTATAAGGTAAACTGATAGATTTTTGTTGCAACAAGACTGTCGGGAGTTTGTATTCCGGAAAATAGCGAAAGTCGAACCAGTATTTACAGCACCGCCTTAATACCCCTTGTTCCAAATTTCAAGAGAAGTATTCAGAGAGGAAAGATGGCAATGCAGGCAGTGCAACGCCTCATGAACCTCGAAGAACTCGTGGTCGCAGTGACCAGCAGTAGAGTAGGACAGTGTCCCGTTTGGGAAGAGGAAATCAGAAAGAACCTCAAAGGGAAAGGATGGCCCCTTTGGAGCGAATTCTGTGAAAATGAGGAAACAGGTCCCGGGAGTATAGGACATACTTGGTGGGAGAAACTGAGCAAAATCCATAAGAAAAGCTTGGGAAAAGCTCGCAAGCCGATGGCAATCGTGTCCTGTTTGGCACAATTGCGAGGCACAGAGGAGGTCGTTCGGATGCTCCGCAGAGAGATAGAGGAGGCACATCGAATGAGTAAGGTCGATGTGAGCGAGACAGAGAAAGAGAACCTAGAATTAAGAAGGAAGTTAGCAGCAAAGGACGGAGAGGTGGATGATGCCAAGGGGGCACACCAGTCGTGTCTGGCGCACCTTAGCAGCTTCCAATCCCAGTACGAAATGGCCTATCAGGACACGCAACGTGCAGTCCTGGTACAAGAGGAAACAGAGAAGCAGGTAGAGGCATTGCAGAGGCAGTGTAGTGATCTGAACGCAGCGTTAAGAGCACTCCATACTACCACCACGGAGCAAAGACAAAGCTCACTAGATCACGCAAAGTGCCGGAAGCAGATTGCAGAACTGCAGTCTTTACTTTCAGTTCAGAATGGGTTCCAGAGCATCTTTGGATCCCACTTAGATACAGAAGACGGCCTTGATTGGCAAGAATTAAATGAGACAGCGCAGAGATATGTTCAGGGAACATGTGCGCAGGGAAAACCCCAGAAGAGAAAAGCGCCCCAACCCCCCACAGAGCAGATAGTTCAGGCACCAATGAACCCAGTCACCACCCACCGCACCGTCACATCGGACGGAGACGCGGAATTCCTGTACACGACCCCCTTAACCGTGACCCAATTACGGGACGCGTGCGAGACAATCACACCGTTCCTCCCCACCTCAGACCCCCACCACTTCTTTCCCAGAGTAAAACAACAGGCTACCATGTACGGCCTGGACGAGCATGAGCACGTGAAGCTCACAGTTTTGAGTTTAGACCCTTCGGTCGTAGCAGCCCTTCCCGACCCACAGAATGTAGGAGGAGGCACCCTTGAGGAAATGCACGCAGCGATCCTAGATGCGATCGGCTGCAACAGAGGTGACCCCGTAGAAGGCCTGAATAAGTGCAGGCAGAAAAAGACGGAATACCCCACAGCGTTTGCTGGATGCTTGTGGATCCATTTCACAGCAGTTTGGGGAAATTTAGAACGCGCCCATTTGTCCCAAGACGGTATGGCCAAATGGACCCGCACCCTTATCTCCCATGCCACAGAGGCAGGACAAAAAGCCTGTACGAATTATGACCCCTCAGAGGAAGCCCACAATGAGAAATGGGTTTTAAAAAGATTGTCCCGCGCCTGGGAGAAGTCTGTACAAAACAAACCCGCAGTTAGGAAACGCGAGGAACAGCAGGAAGAGCAGGCAGACATGCATCCTGTTAGGACGCACCAGAACCCCGCATGGGTAAATGAGGGAAATAGCCCACAACAGCCTAAATCCCAGGAATGCTACAATTGTGGACAGTTAGGACATCACGCACGAGAATGTCAAGCCCCCCTGAAACAGCCACGGAGTCAGTCCACCAATGCCCCCCGAACCAGCAAAGACACCAACAGCCCCGACCCCCCACCCAGGGAACCATACCCAAGGGAACAATGCACCAGAGAGCCTGCTCCACCTTATGTGCCCCAGGGGTCATGTTACAACTGTGGGCAGTCAGGACACTTCGCCCGAACACTTTGAATTTGAATTGATTTGAATCTTACTAATTGGTGTGTTGAGTTATTGATCATTACTTGAACTTGAACCTCGTGGCGGTATCATAAAGCTACCTGGTGACTCTAGAGCAAAGGTTATAAAACAGAGCCAATTGAACCAACCAAAAGTTAGCAACAATCTGGCATTGGGGCAGTGCTCCTGCAATGAGATGAGGCCTCATCATGGGCCCCCGTTGCATATGCGTCACGCACCATGACCCCCACGGAACAGCGCTACGCGCAGATAAAAAAGGAGTGCCTGGGCCTTTTGACCGGTGTCGTTTCATGATTATGTGTACGGTCTTCCCCAATTAACCGTCGAGACCGACCATCGCCCGCTGGTCAATATAATACAGAAAGACTTGAACGACATAACGCCTCGCCTCCAGCGTATTCTGCTCAAGTTCCGGCGATACGACTTCCAGCTGGTATACACCCCGGGCAAAGACCTAATCATCACCGATGCTCGCTCCAGGGCAGTCAACACTCCATGTGACCCAGCGGGATTCGTCTGCCAGGTTGACGCCCAGGTAGCCTTCGTGGCCTCCAATCTACCTGCCGCGGATGAACGCCTCGTCCAAATTTGCCGCGAGACTGCGGCTGACCCTTTGCTACAGCGTGTCATGCGCCACCTAACAGACGGGTGGATTAAGGGCCAATGCCCGCAGTTCTACAACATCAGAGATGATCTGGCGGTAGTCGATGGTGTTCTCTTGAAACTGGACCACATTGTCATCCCGCACAGCATGCGCCAGCTCGTCTTGGAACAGCTACACAAGGGCCATCTTGGTGTGGAGAAGTGCCGCCGACGGGCCCGAGAGGCAGTGTGCTGGCCCGGCATCAATGACGACATCGCCAACACAGTGCTCAACTGCCCCACTTTTCAGCGCTTCCAGCCGGCCCAACCACGTGAGACCCTACAGCCCCATGAGTGGGTCACGTCCCCTTGGTCCAAGGTATGGCATCGATCTATTCCACGCGCTGGGCAGGGACTATGTCCTGATTATAGACTATTTTTCAAACTACCCGGAGGTGGTACGTTTACACGACATCACATCATCTGCAGTCATCCGTGCCTGTAAGAACACCTTTGCTCGACACGGCATCCCACTCACTGTGATGTCGGACAATGGCCCCTGCTTCGCAAGCCAGGAATGGTACAGCTTTGCCAGGAGGTACAACTTTGTGCATGTGACATCCAGTCCCCTGTACCCCCAATCCAACGGCAAAGCGGAGAAGGGCGTCCACATAGTCAAACAGCTCCTCTGCAAGGCTGCCGATGCTGGATCCAATTTCTACCTCGCCCTGCTGGCCTATTTCTCGGCCCCACTGTCCACTGGCCTGTCGCCAGCCCAGCTGCTCATGGGTCGCACCCTGAGGCGACGGTGCCGTCCATTCATGTCCCAAACCTCAACCACGTTCCGGTCCTTAAACGAATGCAACTGTCTCGTGCACAGCACAATGCGGCTCATGACTCCCGTGCAGCTGATCTCCCTGCTCTGGCTCCAGATGACAATGTCCGCATCCATCTTCCAGATTGTGGCTGGTCTGCAACCGCTGTGGTTCTTCGGCAGGTGGCTCCCCGCTCGTTCCTGGTTCGTCTACCGGATGGTTCCATTCTGTGCCGCAATCGACGTGCCCTTCGTCTCGTTCCGTGCTCGCTACGTGATCCTCCACCATTGCCACGCCCTCCTGTTGACCCTGACCTGTATTATGCAGAGATTCTGGTCACTCTGCATCCTCCTCACTCTGACGCAGTCCAGCCCGCTCCTCAGCTGGCGGCTCCCGACCCACCCTTGAGGCGATCAACCAGAATTCGTCGCCCACCTCAGAGACTTAATTTGTGAACTTTGTGGACTTATGGAGTTTCTGATTTGTTCTGTTCTTCCGTTTAATCATTCAAGTGGTTTGTATATAGTGTTCATCTCGTTATTCTTGTGACACACTGTTTTTCTGCACCAGGCACCTTCCCAAGTAAATAGCTTAGTTTTTATGTACATAGTCCTGTAAATATTTTGCACACACGGAGTCAGGAACATTCACCATACACTATTTATTGCTACGCAGGTACATTTTTTATAAAACAGCGGATGTCATAATATACACCAGTATATCATGGTGCAGACACACACTGATGGACACACAGTGGGACCAATCAGCACACACAACACGCAGCCAATCACCAGTGAGAGCACATGCACTGTAAAGACAGGGGGCATCAGAGTTCCCGCTCATTCGAGGGTTTAAACTAGTATGGCAGGGGGGTGGGCACGGGAGCAATAGGTCAGAAGGTGAGAGCATTGAGGGAGAACTATGGAATAGGGACAGTGTGGCTCTGAGGCAGAGCAGACAGGGAAAAGTTGCTGAACACAGCGGGTCTGGTGGCCTGAAGTGCATATGTTTTAATGCAAGGAGCATTACGGGTAAGGCAGATGAACTTAGAGCTTGGATTAGTACTTGGAACTATGATGTTGTTGCCATTACAGAGACCTGGTTGAGGGAAGGGCAGGATTGGCAGCTAAACGTTCCAGGATTTAGATGTTTCAGGCGGGATAGAGGGGGATGTAAAAGGGGAGGTGGAGTTGCGCTACTTGTTCGGGAGAATATCACAGCTGTACTGCGAGAGGACACCTCAGAGGGCAGTGAGGCTATATGGGTAGAGATCAGGAATAAGAAGGGTGCAGTCACAATGTTGGGGGTATACTACAGGCCTCCCAACAGCCAGCGGGAGTTAGAGGAGCAGATAGGTAGACAGATTTTGGAAAAGAGTAAAAACAACAGGGTTGTGGTGATGGGAGACTTCAACTTCCCCAATATTGACTGGGACTCACTTAGTGCCAGGGGTTTAGACAGGGCGGAGTTTGTAAGGAGCATCCAGGAGGGCTTCTTAAAACAATATGTAGACAGTCCAACTAGGGAAGGGGCGGTACTGGACCTGGTATTGGGGAATGAGCCCGGCCAGGTGGTAGATGTTTCAGTAGGGGAGCATTTCGGTAACAGTGACCACAATTCAGTAAGTTTTAAAGTACTGGTGGACAAGGATAAGAGTGGTCCGAGGATGAATGTGCTAAATTGGGGGAAGGCTAATTATAACAATATTAGGCGGGAACTGAAGAACATAGATTGGGGGCGGATGTTTGAGGGCAAATCAACATCTGACATGTGGGAGGCTTTCAAGTGGCAGTTGAAAGGAATACAGGACCGGCATGTTCCTGTGAGGAAGAAAGATAAATACGGCAATTTTCGGGAACCTTGGATGACGAGTGATATTGTAGGCCTCGTCAAAAAGAAAAAGGAGGCATTTGTCAGGGCTAAAAGGCTGGGAACAGACGAAGCCTGCGTGGAATATAAGGAAAGTAGGAAGGAACTTAAGCAAGGAGTCAGGAGGGCTAGAAGGGGTCACGAAAAGTCATTGGCAAATAGGGTTAAGGAAAATCCCAAGGCTTTTTACACGTACATAAAAAGCAAGAGGGTAGCCAGGGAAAGGGTTGGCCCACTGAAGGATAGGCAAGGGAATCTATGTGTGGAGCCAGAGGAAATGGGCGAGGTACTAAATGAATACTTTGCCTCAGTATTCACCAAAGAGAAGGAATTGGTAGATGTTGAGTCTGGAGAAGGGGGTAAAGATAGCCTGGGTCACATTGTGACCCAAAACGACGAGGTGTTGGGTGTCTTAAAAAATATTAAGGTAGATAAGTCCCCAGGGCCTGATGGGATCTACCCCAGAATACTGAAGGAGGCTGGAGAGGAAATTGCTGAGGCCTTGACAGAAATCTTTGGATCCTCGCTGTCTTCAGGGGATGTCCCGGAGGACTGGAGAATAGCCAATGTTGTTCCTCTGTTTAAGAAGGGTAGCAAGGATAATCCCGGGAACTACAGGCCGGTGAGCCTTACTTCACTGGTAGGGAAATTACTGGAGAGAATTCTTCGAGACAGGATCTACTCCCATTTGGAAGCAAATGGACGTATTAGTGAGAGGCAGCACGGTTTTGTGAAGGGGAGGTCGTGTCTCACTAACTTGATAGAGTTTTTCGAGGAGGTCACTAAGATGATTGATGCAGGTAGGGCAGTAGATGTTGTCTATATGGACTTCAGTAAGGCCTTTGACAAGGTCCCTCATGGTAGACTAGTACAAAAGGTGAAGTCACACGGGATCAGGGGTGAACTGGCAAGGTGGATACAGAACTGGCTAGGCCATAGAAGGCAGAGGGTAGCAATGGAGGGATGCTTTTCTAATTGGAGGGCTGTGACCAGTGGTGTTCCACAGGGATCAGTGCTGGGACCTTTGCTCTTTGTAGTATATATAAATGATTTGGAGGAAAATGTAACTGGTCTGATTAGTAAGTTTGCAGACGACACAAAGGTTGGTGGAATTGCGGATAGCGATGAGGACTGTCTGAGGATACAGCAGGATTTAGATTGTCTGGAGACTTGGGCGGAGAGATGGCAGATGGAGTTTAATCCGGACAAATGTGAGGTAATGCATTTTGGAAGGTCTAATGCAGGTAGGGAATATACAGTGAATGGTAGAACCCTCAAGAGTATTGAAAGTCAAAGAGATCTAGGAGTACAGGTCCACAGGTCATTGAAAGGGGCAACACAAGTGGAGAAGGTAGTCAAGAAGGCATACGGCATGCTTGCCTTCATTGGCCGGGGCATTGAGTATAAGAATTGGCAAGTCATGTTGCAGCTGTATAGAACCTTAGTTAGGCCACACTTGGAGTATAATGTTCAATTCTGGTCGCCACACTACCAGAAGGATGTGGTGGCTTTAGAGAGGGTGCAGAAGAGATTTACCAGAATGTTGCCTGGTATGGAGGGCATTAGCTATGAGGAGCGGTTGAATAAACTCGGTTTGTTCTCACTGGAACGAAGGAGGTTGAGGGGAGATCTGATAGAGGCATACAAAATTATGAGGGGCTTAGACAGAGTGGATAGTCAGAGGCTTTTCCCCAGGGTAGAGGGGTCAATTACTAGGGGGCATAGGTTTAAGGTGAGAGGGGCAAGGTTTAGAGTAGATGTACGAGGCAAGTTTTTTACGCAGAGGGTAGTGGGTGCCTGGAACTCGCTACTGGAGGAAGTGGTGGAAGCAGGGACGATAGGGACATTTAAGGGGCATCTTGACAAATATATGAATAGGATGGGAATAGAAGGATACGGACCCAGGAAGTGTAGAAGATTGTAGTTTAGTCGGGCAGCATGGTCGGCACGGGCTTGGAGGGCCGAAGGGCCTGTTCCTGTGCTGTACATTTCTTTGTTCTTTGTTCTTTGTTCTTTGAGTTGCAGCTAGCTAGGAGGACAGAGCTCACAGCCTGCAACACAGACATTCACCATGTAATGAGTGCATCGACTGGTTAGGAAAAGGCAAAGGTCTTTAGTTAAAGGTAGCATTGTTTTAGCCCACAGTCTAAGTAAGTTTAAACAATTAATGATTCAATAAAATAGTATTGCACTATTTCAAGTGTTGGTGACCTGTATGTGATCCAGAACACCCAACACATCAAGTAGATTGCCCATGGAGGCTTTGGAAAGTCTCAAGGCCCTTTTCCTATTGTTTTATTAAAAAATATTTTTATTAAGGTATTTGAAAATTTTTATAAAAATAACATAGACAATGACATCAACATGGTATTATAAACATTTCCCCCCCCATCTCAATCTTCACACACCCCAACCATTCAACAACAATCCGGCCCCCCACCCCCCTTGGAATATTGCATCTGCTGATATTTTAATTTTCCCCAAGAAAGTCGACGAACGGCTGCCACCTCCGGGTGAACCCAACCATTGACCCTCTCAAGGCAAACTTTATTTTCTCGAGACTGAGAAACCCAGCCATGTCACTAACCCAGGTTTCTACGCTCGGGGGCTTTGAGTCTCTCCACATTAACAAGATCCGTCTCCAGGCTACCAGGGAGGCAAAGGCCAAGACGTCAGCCTCTTTCGCCCCCTGAACTCCTGGCTCTTCCGGCACTCCAAAGATCGCTACCTCCGGACTCGGCACCACCCGTGTTTTTAGCACCGTGGACATTGCCTTAGCAAAACCCTGCCAAAACCCTCTAAGCTTCGGACATGTCCAAAACATGTGGACATGATTTGCTGCAGTGTTCTTCAAACTTTTTTTCCGGGGACCCATTTTTACCAACCGGCCAACCTTCGGGACCCAACCCAGCCGACCTTCGTGACCCACGCCGGTCAACCTGCGCGACCCACCATTTTCTCTTACCTTGTTTGCTGCTGACAAAAATGGAGGAAATGGTTTTGGGTCCCTTTGGCCCTCGTACACGCTCCTCCAATGGAACCTGTTGGATGAAGGTGAAGCCTTCCGGTGTCGGAAGGTATGGAGTCTCCATCTGTCCAAAGTTCTGAATTTTTTTCCTGTAAAATTTTATCAAATAAAACCCACGCCGGCCGACCTTCGCGACCCACGCCGGCCGACCTGCCCGAACTCGTGAAAAAAAAATTAAAATGAGTAAAATAAATGAAAAAAATGAATAAAACCCCCCCAAACTTGTAAAAAAAAATGAAATTAATAAAATAAATGAAAAAAATGAATAAAACCCCCCCGAACTTGTAAAAAAAAATGAATAAAATAAATGAAAAAAATAAAAATTAAATGAATAAAATAAATGAATAAAAACCAATACAGAACTTGTAAAACAAAAAGCTGCAACCGTTTAAAAATGCGCAATGTGGCCGAATTTTTTTTTTTACATGTTCGCGGCCACTTGCAGCCGGCGTTATGAAAAGCCAGCTGCTGCGCGGGGATTTGCGCGATCGGGAATGCCGCGGACAACGGCTCCGCGACCCTCCCGCGGACTTTGAAGAACACTGATCTGGAGGGTCTGGAAAACAAACACATTGATTGATTAATATTTATTGTCACATGTACCGAAGTATAGTGAAAGCATTTTAATGCGGCCAAGGGAACGTACACAGTACATACATAGTAGACAAAAAAAAAATTGACAGATTTCGTGGACAAATGGTACATCCAGAAATAGTGAGGGTTGGGGACGTTGCTTTTAGGTTTTTGCATGCGTCGGTCCGCGCAGTTGTTTAAGGAATGTTAAAGTGTTAAACTGTAAACTGTGAAAATTACAAATGCTTCTATAAAATATTTTCTCAAAAAAAAAATAGTGAGGGTTACAGTGCGGAACAAGGGCCAAACAAGAGCAGCTTAGGGCATCATGAATAGTGTTCTTACAGGGAACAGATCAGTCCGAGGGAGAGTCATTGAGGAGTCTAGTAGCTGCTGGGAAGAAGCTGTTCCTATGTCTGGATGTGCGGGTCTTCAGACTTCTGTACCTTCTGCCTGATAGAAGGGTCTGGAAGGAGGCAAAGCCTGGGTGTGAGGGGTCTCTGATAATGCTGTCTGCCTTTCTGAGGCAGCAGGAGGCATATACAGAATCAATGGGAGGATGGCAAGCTTGTGTGATGCGTTCGGCTGAGTTCACCACACTCTGCAGTTTCTTGTGATCTTGGGCTGAGCAGTTGCCATACCAGGCTGTAATGCAACCGGATGGGATGCTCTCTATGGCTCATCTGGAGAGGTTTGTGAGAGTCGATGCAGACATGCTAAATTTCTTTAGCTTCCATAGGAAGTAGAGAGGCTGTTGGGCTTTCTTGACTGCTGCATCCATGTGAGTGGACCAGGACAGACTGTTGGTGATGGTGACCCCCAGGAACTTAAAGCTATTGACCATCTCCACTTCGGAGCCATTGATGCAGATGGGAGTGTGTGTCGTGCTGCCCTTCCTGAAGTCGATGATCAGTTCCTTGGCCTTTCCAACATTTAGAGAGAGGTTGTTTTCGGTACACCATGTGATCTGTCTCCCTTCTGTAGTCTGATTCGTCGTTGTTTGAGATACGTCCCACCACAGTCATATCATCTGCAAACTTATAGATTGAATTGGAGTCGAATCTTGCCGCACAGTCATGTGTGTATAGGGAGTATAGTAGAGGGCTGAGCACACATCCTTGGAGCCCCAGTGTTGAGGACTAACATAACATAGCACATACAGTGCAGAAGGAGGCCATTCGGCCCATCGAGTCTGCACCGACCCACTTAAGCCCTCACTTCCACCCTATCCCTGTAACCCAATAACCCCTCTTAACATTTTTGGTCACTAAGGGCAATTTAGCATGGCCAATCCACCTAACCTGCACGTCTTTGGACTGTGGGAGGAAACCGGAGCACCCGGAGGAAACCCACGCAGACACAGGGAGATCGTGCAGACTCCGCACAGACAGTGACCCAGCGGGGAATCGAACGTGGGAACCTGGTGCTGTGAAGCCACAGTGCTATCCACTTGTGCTACCGTGCTTCCCTATTGTGGAGGAGGTATTGTTATCTATCCTGACAGATTGCAGTTTGTTGATGAGGAAGTCAAGGATCCAGCTGCACAGGGAGGCATCAAGTCAAGGTTGCAAAGTTTGGTTATTAGTCTTGTTGGGATGATGGTGTTGAAGGCGGAGCTGTAGTCTATGAACAGCAGTCTGTCCGCACCCTTAGATGCCACCTGCCTCTGCAGCTGGTGGGCCAGCATAAGGCTCGCCTTCTCTCAGTATTCATATGTACCCCCCACTTGCACTCCGTAACTGCCCCTCCATCTATCCCGTCGTCAACCTAGCTAACCGCCCCTACAATCTCTTCCTCTCCGCCAACAACTCCTTAGTGGGAGCCCCCGAATACCTCCTGCGCACCTTGCCTATTTCATCCAGCAACCGTTCATGCTCCTCACTCCGCCTGCTAACCCTGTGCGCCTTGAACAAAATAATCTTCCCTCGAACCATCGCCTTCAGGACATGGCCACTGACATCTCCCTGTTCTGCTTACGCTCCATGTGATTCCCAATCGTCAGCCTCACCTTATCGCCAACCTCTTGGATTGGATTCTCCATCGGCCAAAGCCGAAATCGGGAAACCCGACTGGGCGGAGAATTGATTCTGAAGCCGAAGTCGCAGCAGACGCAGATTTGATGCCAAATCGCAATTCTCCGTCGCCCGACAGCGGCGCCAATGCATTCCGGAATGCACGTACAGTAAACACCGTTTGCATATCATTAGCGAGCCTGGCGTGGTATTCTCTGGGATTCCGAGATTCTCTGGCTCCGATGGGCCGAATTTCCGACGCCGCAGTTCATTTGTGCTTTTAGAAATCGTGAAATCGGCGTCGTGGCTGATGGAGGTAGGACACAGAGGCGCAACTGTGGGCTGCCGGGCCGGGCACTGGTTGGAGTGGGGGGTGGGGGTGAGGGTGGGTGGGTAGGGTTACAGGTGTGTGGGATGGGGTTAGTGCCAGGGCATAGTGTTGCCTACTCACCCTGAGGAGGTTGCGCAGTTTTTTTATGGGACTGTTGGCTGGTCCGGATCGGGTTGCTGGTGACGCTCTCTGCCTTTGCCACCTGTGCCCAGGCACGGTGAATGGCGGCGGGTGGCAACCTCCTTCCCGGGCCGAGATACAGGGTTCCTGCCTCTCCTCCACCGTGTGTAGCCGTATTTCCGGCTCGGCGCCCATAAATCATGGAGCTGCACATCTTGTTGGTTGTTATGGTGTGTGCGGGAGTGAAGTGTGTATATGCGGCTGCAGCTTTTTATCATAGAATTTACAGTGCTGAAGAAGACCATTCGGCCCATCGAGTCTGCCCTTGGAAAGAGCACCCCACCCAAGCCCACACCTCCACCCTCTCCCCGTACCCAGAAACCCAACCTAAACTTTTTTGGCATGAAGGGCAATTTAACATGGCCAATCCACCTAACCTGCAAATCCTTGGACTGTGGGAGGAAACCGGAACACCCGGAGGAAACCCACGTATACACGAGGAAAACATGCAGACTCCGCACAGACAGTGACCCAAGCCGGGAATCGAACCTGGAACCCTGGAGCTATGAAGCAGCTGTGATAAAACTGTGCTACCGTGCCGCCTACCAGGAGCTTGTCAGCCTCTTGAGTCAATCACGAATCCGGCACCATTTCTCATTGGAATGGATTGTGTTACACGTGGCGCCAGTGCTGGGCCCTCCATGGTTGCTGAATTGGTTCAGGTGCGGCGGCAGTTTTGCTGTCGTGGAAGTCCATGAATCTTGTGCCGGCATCAACACTTAGTCTCAGAAATGGAGAATCCAGTCCCTTATTTGCCAAAAGACACAAATCTAGCCTACATCCTGGCCTCTGCACCTCACCGAAACTAAGCCTCACCTCCAGCCAATGTGGCGCATGATCCAAAATCACAATTCCCGCATATTCCATCTCCCATCACCACCCGACTCACCACAAGGAAGTCAGTTCTCGAGTACACCTTATACACGTGCAAGAAAAAGGAGTATTCTCTTCCCCCCCACCCTCCCAAGGTTCCTGAATCTCCACGGATCAACAATTTCCATACGTTCCATAAACTTTCCCAACTTCTTCGTCATCCTCGACCTTCCCATCGACTTGGGGCTCGACCTGTCCACCTTCTGCTTCACCACACAATTAGAATCGCCACCCATAATCAGTTGATGCAGATCCAAGTCTGGGATTGCTTGCACTAACCCCTTTACATACCCTGCATTGTCCAAATTGGGCACATATAAGTTGACTAACAGCACCCTCCAGCACCCGACTCACTATCACATATTCCCAACCCCCCTCACGCCCCCAGATCCCGCACGTCCCTGGCCACCACAAACCCTGTCCTTTTTTTAACGAAATGGCCACTCCCTGCAACTTTGAATCAAACCTCGAATGAAATACTTGACCCACGCATCCCTTCCTCAACATAACCTGATCCTTCACCTGGAGGTACATCTCCTGCAGAAAGATGATCTCCGCTTTCAAACTCATCAGTGTGCAAAACCAGGACCTCTTAATCGGCCGGTTTAGCCCCCGGACGTTCCAGGTCACTACTCTTACCGAAGACTTATGCCTCAATTCACCACTACCGTCCGCCATCATCCCCCACTAGTTGTACCTCACTAATACCGCCCTGAACTGGGCCCATCCAAGATGGCCCTTCTCTCTGCCCATAACCACGCTCAGCCTTCACTCTACCATGTCCAGGTGAAAGGGTTTTCTGGGATTCATTCTAAGGGCCTGCTTTCAATGCTTTACAGTTAATTTCCAACATTTTGGAAATCTACAACCTTGGACTTTACTCACCTTGATCTGCACTTCACAGCTGCCAACCTTTAGAGTACCCAATTCATTTTTTCCAATTAAGGGGCAATTTAGCGTGGCCAATCCACCTACCCTGCACATCTTTGGGTTGTGGGGGCAAAACCCACGCAACACGGGGAGAATATGCAAACTCCACACGGACAGTGACCCAGAGCCGGGATCGACCCTGGGACCATGGCACTGTGAGGCAGCAGTGCTATCCACTGTGCCACCGTGCTGCCATATTTTTTAAATTTAGAACCTTTAAGCAGTCCTACCTGGGACCTCTGATGAGGAATATTTGAAACAGCATCAGCAACATCAACAGCACCTAAAACAGCACCAACAGCAGCATTAGTTGCCTTCTCCTCAGCCACATGTTACTCCACAGGACAGAGTTTTTAGACAGAGAGCTCCAGTTTGAAGGAGGCGATACTGCTAACAAAGGGTATACAGGCAAAGGATTACCTTTATCGACATGGCTGAGCAGCAGTGGTTCAGGAAATTCAGCTTTTCATGGCAGGTCTGATCTCTGTCAAAGACTGCTGTCCCAACTGCCGGGACAGACTTGAATCTCAGGTCAGGGGGGCTCTGGTGCTATGGGGGAGGGGGATGCATGGAAGTGTAAGGAAAGAGAACAAAGAACAAAGAACAGTACGGCACAGGAACAGGCCCTTCGGCCCTCCAAGCCTGCACCGATCACGTATCCTATCTATACTGCCTGTATCCTTCTATACCTCGTCTGTTCATTTGCCTATCCAGATAAGTCTTAAAGGTTACTAACTTATCTGCCTCAACCATTTCATTTGGCAGTGCATTCCAGGCCACCGCCACCCTCTGTGTAAGAAGCTTCCCCCGCACATCTCCACTGAACCTATCCTTCCTCACCTTGAACTTGTGCCCCATTGCAATTTTCAATTCCGCTTTGGGAAAAAGTCTCCAACTGTTCACCCTATCTATACCCCTAATAATTTTATAAACTTCTATCAGGTCGCCCCTCAGCCTCCGTCTCTCTAGGAGAACAATCCCAGTTTATTCAATCTCTCCTCATAGCTAATCCCCTCCATATCAGGCAAAATTCTGGTAAACCTTTTCTGTACTCTCTCCAAAGCCTCCACGTTTTTCAGGTAGTGCGGTGACCATAATTGGACAAATGTGGCCTTCCCA
Organism: Scyliorhinus torazame; assembly: GCF_047496885.1. Lineage (NCBI taxonomy): Eukaryota > Metazoa > Chordata > Chondrichthyes > Carcharhiniformes > Scyliorhinidae > Scyliorhinus > Scyliorhinus torazame. The sequence continues at coordinate 167,565,813 of NC_092708.1, read as the reverse complement.
ACGTTCTATATAACTGTAACATAATTTTTGAGCTTGTATACTTTAAAAAAAAAATTTAGAGTACCCAATTATTTTTTCCAATTAAGGGGCAATTTAGCGTGACAATCCACCTACCCTGCACATCTTTGGGTTGTGGGGGTGAAACCCACGCAGACACAGGGAGAATGTGCAAACTCCAGACGGACAGTGACCCAGGGCCAGGATTCGAACCCGGGTCCTCAGCGCCGTAGGCAGCAATGCTAATCACTGTGCCACCATGCTGCCCCTTTGAGCTTGTATACTCGATATCCCGTCCTATGAAGGCAAGCATGCCATATGCTTTCTTTATCACCATTTCTACCTGTGCTGCCACTTTTAAAGATCTGTGGACCTGCATGCCCATATCCCTCTCTGTCTCTATGCTCCTGAGGGTTCTGTCATTTATTTTATAGCTCCCATTTGAACTGGATCAACCAAAATGCATCATCTGCCATTTCTCCTCCCAATTTTGCAGCCTATCTATATCCTGTTGTATTCTCTGACAATCTTCATCACTATCCGCAACTCCTGCAATCTTAGTAACATCTGCAAATTTTCTAATCAGACCCGTTACATTTTCTTCCAAGCCATTTATATATTACAAACAGCAGACGTCCCAATACCGATCCCTGCTGAACACCACTAGTTACAGACCTCCATTCAGAAAAATACCCTTCCACTACTACCTTATGTCTTCTATGGCCAAGCCAGTCCTGAATCCATCCAGCTAGTTCACCCCTGACTCCATGTGATTTAATCTTTTGCACCAGCCTGCCATGAGGGACCTTGTCAAATGCTTTACTAAAGTCCATATAGACAAAATCCACAGCCCTTCTCTCGTCAATCATTTTTGTCACATCCTCAAAAAACTCAATTCAATTAGTGAGACATGACCTCCCTCGTACAAAACCATGCGGTCTGTCGCTAATAAGACCATTCACTTCGAAATGTGCATAGATCCTATCTCTGAGAATCTTTTCCAACAATTTCATTATCACTGACATCAAGCTCAGTGGTCTATAATTACCCAATTATCCTTGAAACCCTTCTTAAATAACGGTACAACATTGGCTATCCTCCAATCCTCTGGAACCTCACCTGTGGCCAACGAGGACACACAGATTTATGTTAGAGGCCCAGCGATTTCATCTCTTGTCTCCCTCAGTAATCTAGCATAGATGCCATCTGGCCTTGGGGATTTGTCTACCTTAATGCTTTTTAACACACCTAACACTTCCTCCCTCATAATAACAACCTTTCCTATCCCAATGAGCACAGTACGAAGTCTTACAACACCAGGTTAAAGTCCAACAGGTTTGTTTCGATGTCACTAGCTTTCGGAGCGCTGCTCCTTCCTCAGGTGAATGAAGAGGTATGTTCCAGAAACACATATATAGACAAATTCAAAGATGCCAAACAATGCTTGGAATGCGAGCATTAGCAGGTGATTAAATCTTTACAGATCCAGAGATGGGGTAACCCCAGGTTAAAGAGGTGTGAATTGTACCAAGCCAGGACAGTTGGTAGGGTTTCGCAGGCCAGATGGTGGGGGATGAATGTAATGTGACATGAATCCCAAGTCCCGGTTGAGGCCGCACTCATGTGTGCGGAACTTGGCTATAAGTTTCTGCTCGGCGATTCTGCGTTGTCGCGGGTCCTGAAGGCCGCCTTGGAGAACGCTTACCCGGAGATCAGAGGCTGAATGCCCTGACGGCTTGAGCATACATGTCGAGTCTAGGGCAGCGGCCTTCCGGAGGGGTCCAATGAACCAATGAATACTACCAATGAACCGGAACAGCAGACCGAGAGATCTGCGGTGCAGCAACCGAAGAGGAAAGAGTCGAATTGGACCCCTCCGGAAGGCCGCTGCCCTAGACTCGACATGTATGCTCAAGCCGTCAGGAGTCGCGTCAATGTCAGATTCACCAGTCGCATTCACAAGACAGCCCCGAACGTCACCCAAGCACAACGCAATGCCATCCGCGCTCTCAAGACCAACCGCAGCATCGTCCTCAAACCAGCAGACAAAGGGGGGGCCACTGTCGTACTGAACAGAACGGACTACTGCAAAGAAGTATACCGACAACTGAACAACCAAGAACACTACAGACAGTTACCCGCAGATCCGACCAAGGAACACATCCGCCAACTTAACAGACTGATCAAGACCTTGGATCCAGATCTTCAGAGCACCCTACGTGCTCTCATCCCACGTACTCCCCGCATTGGAGATCTCTACTGCCTCCCGAAAATACATAAGGCCAACACACCAGGCCGCCCTATCGTTTCAGGCAATGGGACCCTGTGTGAGAACCTCTCTGGCTACATCGAGGACATCTTGAAACCTATCGTACAAGGTACACCCAGCTTCTGTCGCGACACGACGGACTTCCTACAGAAACTCAGCACCCATGGACCAGTTGAACCAGGTACATTCCTCGTCACAATGGACGTCTCGGCACTCTACACCAGCATCCCCCATGACGACGGCATTGCTGCAACAGCCTCAGTACTCAACACCGACAACTGCCAATCTCCAGACGCAATTCTGCAACTCATCCGCTTCATTCTGGATCACAACGTCTTCACCTTCAACAACAAGATCTTCATCCAGACGCACGGAACAGCCATGGGGACCAAATTCGCACCCCAATACGCCAACATCTTCATGCACAAGTTTGAACAGGACCTACTCACCGCACAGGACCTTCAACCGATGTTATACACCAGATACATCGATGACATTTTTGTTCCTTTGGACCCACGGCGAAGAATCACTGAAACGACTACACAATGACATTAATAAGTTCCAACCAACCATCAGACTCACCATGGACTACTCTCCAAAATCAGTTGCATTCTTGGACACACTTGTCTCCATCAAGGACGGTCACCTCAGCACTTCGCTTTACCGCAAACCCACGGATAACCTCATGATGCTCCACTTCTCCAGCTTCCACCCTAAACACATTAAAGAAGCCATCCCCTATGGACAAGCGCTCCGTATACACAGGATCTGCTCAGACGAGGAGGAGCGTAACAGACATCTACAGACATTGAAAGATGCCCTCGTACGAACGGGATATGGCACTCGACTCATCGATCGAGAGTTCCAACGCGCCACAGCGAAAAACCGGACCGACCTCCTCAGAAGACAAACATGGGACACATCCGACAGAATACCCTTCGTCGTCCAGTACTTCCCCGGAGCGGAGAAACTACGTCATCTTCTTCACAGCCTTCAACACGTCATTGATGACGATGAACATCTTGCCAAGGTCATCCCCACACCCCCACTACTTGCCTTCAAACAACCGCGCAACCTCAAACGAACCATTGTTTGCAGCAAACTACCCAGTCTTCAGAACAGTGACCTCGACACCACACAACCCTGTCATGGCAATCTCTGCAAGACGTGCCAGATCATCGACATGGATACCACTATTACACGTGAGAACACCACCCACCAGGTACGCGGTACATACTCGTGCGACTCGGCCAACGTTGTCTACCTCATACGCTGCAGGAAAGGATGTCCCGAAGCATGGTACATTGGCGAGACCATGCAGACGCTGCGACAACGAATGAACGGACATCGCACAACAATCACCAGGCAGGAATGTTCCCTTCCAGTCGGGGAACACTTCAGCAGTCAAGGGCATTCAGCCTCTGATCTCCGGGTAAGCGTTCTCCAAGGCGGCCTTCAGGACCCGCGACAACGCAGAATCGCCGAGCAGAAACTTATAGCCAAGTTCCGCACACATGAGTGCGGCCTCAACCGGGACCTGGGATTCATGTCGCATTACATTCATCCCCCACCATCTGGCCTGCGAAATCCTACCAACTGTCCTGGCTTGACACAATTCACACCTCCTTAACCTGGGGTTACCCCACCTCTGGATCTGTAAAGATTTAATCACCTGCTAATGCTCGCATTCCAAGCATTGTTTGGCATCTTTGAATTTGTCTATATATGTGTTTCTGGAACAGACCTCTTCATTCACCTGAGGAAGGAGCAGCGCTCCGAAAGCTAGTGACATCGAAACAAACCTGTTGGACTTGAACCTGGTGTTGTAAGACTTCGTACTGTGCTCACCCCAGTCCAACGCCGGCATCTCCACATCATGTATCCCAATGAGGTAATTGAACCTCTTGAAGCACCGTATCTGAGTTGAGAAGCACCACAGTGCACTGCTGCTGCTCAATTCATCAGCCATGCCTGTTTAGTTTATGAGGCTGATCTCTTCCTCACATCCACAGAGAATAGCAATTCTCTTCTGGCACTCAACACAGCCTGCAACGTGACCTCCAGGGAAACATCAGAGAACCAAAGCGGGAACGTGGTGGGGTTTGGGCTGTGGCGAGGTGCCAACCATGTTACACATATGCTTTTGTTTGCTCTAACCTCATGCCTGTAACAGAATCATCCTGACCCCTGGCAGGATCCCTTTAAATAGAAATCCTTCAATTGACTGGTGCGGGTCAGCATCATATCCACATTCTGTGATTGCTCAGGAAGCCTGGCAGCAGAATGCTACTGCAATTTTGGAGTTTAAAAAGCTGCAGTAAAGTCCGCTTCATTAACTCTTCGTTTCCTGATCTATTACGGGCCTTCCCCACTGCAGAGTGGGTCAATCATGTAAAAATTCTGCCTTATGCCTGTGACAATTTTTCAGTCCCATTGGTCAAAGGGTCCTTTCTGTTCCTTGCCCTAAACACAAATGCCATAAATACCACAGGAACAGAAGCCAAATAAGAGCAAATCTCCACCCTGCAAAGATTTTGTGACCAGCAGTCAGTGAAGTCAATGGTGAATGCTGTTCCTTCTCCACTGACAACAAAATGTCTTTGCAGTCCCCATGACTTGTATTTAGGAATAGAACAAGTGATGGGAAGCTACGAAATAGAGCAGAATTGCGTGGTCCCGTGCTGGTGGGTTTGAAGGTGGGGACCCATAAAATTCTGCAGGTGTTCTTACCCCCATTTACCCGCCCATGTCTAACCTGGCAACAATTTTACGGGGGGGGGGGGGGGGGGGGGGGGGGGGGGGCAAGGCCGAGAGTGGCCCACCCACCCCCCTTCAATAGAGGCCCTTAAGTAGCCTTCTCGGGCCTCAGATAAAAAGGGTGCGGAGAGTGGGGGTTTCCTCCCTCATTGATCTCCTTTCCCAAAAGTGGGGTCTGCCCTCTCTCTAACCCAGCTGGTGGTGCTGCTTGGACCAAGTTAATCAGATGGCCAGCAGATCTCTGAGGTGGGACTTTCTCTCCAGGTGGAGGTGGAAGACATCCCTCCAGCTAATTAATGCTCCATAGATAAACCATCAGGAGTGGATATGTGCACCCACAACAACCCCCCCCCCCCCCCACCCCCACCCCCCCACCTGTTCAGTGTGGAGGCTGAGATCCTACCATCTGGAAATTTCTATCCATAGTGCACAAACTTCTAATTGTTTTTTGCTGTGCTTTTACATTTGAATGTTATTTTCAAGCCATCCTTGGATCTCTACTTAATTACAATATGTTTCACAGCCATTTTGGGTGGTATTATACTAGCCACCCCTTTCAATCAATTTGAGGTTGGTTTAACATAAGCTCCATGTGCAATGAAGCTCTTAAAAGAAGCAGAGGCTTTTAAATTAATTTTCATTTTCTAGATCGACAGGATGCTTTCAGTACCCTTTTCATGGATTTTGTCATGATATGCAAACATGCAGCCAATGAACACTCAGAATAGGACACAACCAATGGGCAGTCAGGATACTCAGAGGTGGCATCATCACAAGGGGGCATGACATAAACACTATAAAAGTGATGAGGCACTCACACCCTACTTCTTTCCACAGACAGACATCTAGAGAGTTAGACAGAGTTGATCAGCAGCATCACACCCCAACACGTGGCTTAGAGCAAGCTGGCACAGTTAGACTGAGTTACTACAGTTAGATTAGCAGAGTCGAACTCATTTGAGAACTGTGTTAATAGTTCAATAAACACGTTGAACTCATTTCAGAGTCTGGAGCGTCCTTTAGTTAAGACTGCATCAAGTAGCAGTCTGTGGTATCCGAAGTAGCATAACACAACAGATTTAATGTAAGCAAAATGCAAATAGACATGTCAACGTTTGCTTTTTCAGAAATTTTCACAAAGTGTTTTATTTGAATAAAAGATTGCCACAAAATTGCATGTTTCTAAAATTGCCAGTGAACAGTGACTGAACAATTTGCAACATGTCAGTAGGAAAAGGAGCTGAGAAATGAAAAGACATGAACCATGATTTTATACAGTACAAAGGATATAAATTAGTTTGCATCGCGCTGTTTTTTATGGGCATAACAGAATCGCAAAGTGTACAGGTTTAGCAATGGGACAGCCGACACACAGATTGTACATGCGTCATTCCTGGTGGTAAATTTTCTTAGGCATCCCATGCTGTATGCCCCTGGATATGTAAAATAGCAGCCTAATGTTGGAGCACTTCATCACAAAATGTGTGAGTAGGACAGTTGTCGGGCTTGCTCAGTTCAGGATTTTCAGTGATCCCACAGCCAACAATGAAAGGTAGACTTTTTTTTAATTAAATGTTTCTGTGGAGCCAGCAGGAGGAAGATTGCTTTCCTGACTCCATTGGAGGTGAGACGCAACCTGTCATGATATTCAAACATACATCATAACACATACATAATGATAGACAGACCAACGGACCAATTAGCACACATAACATGACAGCCAATCACAGACAAGAGCAGACCCAGTATAAGACAAGAAACACGACACTTCCTGGGCAGTCCATCTGGAGACAGCACAGGGCCAGGACCTCATAGCAAGACACTCACACCGTCCCAACGTGCTGAGTACCAAGTCTGATGTATAAATAGTTAAATGGAATAAAACTGCATTGTACCAATCGCAACCGTGTTGGTTCGTCTGTACCTCAGAGCACCCAACACTTCATGATACCAGGGGTGAATCAATACCCACCGGCAAATCTGCCATCCTGAGTCATGGACACCCGCAACAAACCGCAGCTGTTGCAAGTTGCTGGGAACCTGGGCACAAATTGGAAGCTCTTCAAGCAGCGCTTCAAACTCTTCATGCAAGCCAATGAAAAACAGGGCACCTCTGACGAAACAAAGATTGCCATGCTGCTCACTACCGCAGGTCAGCACGCCATCGATGTATACAACTCCTTGGTGTTCGCAGAAGGCGAGAACAAAGCTAAGTATGACACGGTCCTCCTCAAGCTCGACCAGCACTTCAACATTGAGGTCAACGAAAGCTTTGAGAGGTATGTCTTTCAGCAGCACCTGCAAGGTAAGGATGAGATCTTTCAGTCCTTTCTGACGCATCTCCGCATACTCGCACAGTCCTGCGGTTACGACACCACCTCAGAGTCCATGATCCTGGACCAGATCGTTTTTGGCGTTGCCTCCAGTGGCCTACGCCAGCAGCTTCTAAAAATTAAAGGCCTGACCTTAGCATCTGCAGTTGAAGCCTGTGTCCTGCATGAGAATGCGACTAGCCACTATGCCCAATTTCAGGCGACCGAATCGGCACAGAGGGGGTCCCACGCGATCGAATCGGCAAGCCAGGCCGCTCACGAGGCCGAACACGTCCAGGCAATCGAGTTTCTCCCGGCCCGCGGCCTGGACGACGGCGGCCGTTTCGCGCGCTTTTTAAGGCCTCCCGCGTTTGTGCTCGCCAAAACCTACGGCAACACTGAGGGACGTGCTGCTCAGGCGCGCCCGACGCAAGACCGAACTGCGCATGCGCAGTGGCATAACGAACACCATGATGTCATGACCTGCGGCAACTGTAGAGCTGCACATTTAAAAGAGCAATGTCCTGCAAAAACCCGACAATGCCTACGCTGTGGCAAGATGGGCCACTACGCTGCCTACTGTCGAGCGGCTCAACCTGTTGATCTTCCACATCTCCGACAACCTCGCAGGAACGTGCGGACCATTCAGCCTCCACATTACGACATCCAAACCGATGACACAGATGACCAAGATGCCTTCCGGGTTGCGGTCATTGATGCGAACCGGGTCAACACCATCAATCCGGGCGATGAATGGAGTGCCACCCTAACGGTCAACCAATCGCCGATCACTTTCCGCCTGGACACTGGCGCCTCCGCCAACCTCATAGCATGGTCAGCCTTCTACGCCATGAAGGTCAGACCACCAATCCAGCCATCCCGGTGCAAGATGGTCGACTACAACGGGAACGTTATCCCGGCCATGGATCCTGCCAGCTCCAGGTGACACACAAAAAACACATGGCCACACTCTCGTTCAAGATAGTTGGCTCATCGAAGGACTCCCTGCTGGGCGCACAGGCATGCAAGGCTCTCCACCTCGTGCAACAAATTCTCTCTCTCTCCAGACGGCACGTCTGACTTCCCGGATGCAGAGTTCTACGCACAGCTCCAATCGCTCCTCGCCCACAACCAGGAGGCATTCGAATGCATGGGAACACTGCCATACACCTACCGAATTTGCCTCAAACCGGACGCCATCTCAGTCGTTCACGCACCTCGTAGGATTCCTGTGCCACTTAAAGACCGCCTCAAGCAGCAGCTGCAGGATCTCCAGCCCCAAGGGGTCCTATCCAGGGTCACGGAGACCACGCCATGGGTCAGCTCCATGGTGTGTGTCAAGAAGCCCTCTGGTGAGCTCCGCATCTGTATTGACCCCAAAGACCTCAATAATACGGCTGATAACATGGAATGTGAGGGGCCTGAATGGGCCGGTGAAGGGGGCTCGAGTGTTCGCGCACTTAAAGGGACTGAAGGCGGACGTGGCCATGCTCCAAGAGACACACCTGAAGATGGCAGACCAGGTCAGGCTAAGAAAGGGATAGGTATAACAGGTATTCCACTCGGGACTGGACGCGAAGAATAGAGGGGTGGCAATATTGGTGGGAAAGCGGGTGTCATTTGAGGCCAAGACTATTGTAGCGGACAATGGAGGGCGATATGTAATGGTGAGCGGTAGGCTGCAAGGGATGTGGGTGGTGTTGGTAAATGTATACGTCCCGAACTGGGATGATGCAGGATTGCGCATGTTGGGGCGCATTCCGGATCTGGAGATCGGAGGCCTGATAATGGGAGGGGACTTCAATACAGTGTTGGATCCAGCACTAGACCGCTCCAAATCAAGGACTGGAAAGAGGCCTGCGGCGGCCAAGGTACTTAGGGGGTTTATGGATCAGATGGGGGGAGTGGACCCATGGCGGTTTGCAAGGCCACAGGCCAGGGAATTTTCTTTCTTCTCCCATGTACACAAAGCCTACTCCCGGATAGATTTCTTTGTTCTGGGTAGGGCGCTCATCCCGAGGGTGGAGAGGACGTAGTATTCGGCTATAGCCGTTTCGGACCATGCCCCACACTGGGTGGAACTGGAGCTGGGAGAGGAGAGGGACCAACGCCCGTTGTGGCAGCTGGATGTGGGACTGCTGGCGGACGAGGTGGTGTGTGGGAAGGTGAGGGGGTGTATCGAAAGGTACTTGGAGGCCAACGACAACGGGGAGGTGCGGGTGGGGGTGGTATGGGAGGCGTTGAAGGCGGTGATCAGGGGAGAGCTCATTTCCATTAGGGCTCATAGGGAGAAGACAGAGGGTATGGAAAGGGAGAGGTTAGTGGGGGAGATTTTGAGAGTGGACAGGAGATACGCAGAGGCCCCGGAGGAAAGATTACTTGGGGAAAGACGACGACTCCAGACGGAGTTTGACCTGTTGACCACAGGGAAGGCGGAGGCACAGTGGAGGAAAGCGCAGGGGGCGACCTACGAGTATGGGGAAAAGGCTAGTCGGATGCAAGAGGTGGCTGGTTTGGGGGCACCAATTGGGTTGGAGGAGCTGAGCAAGGGTTTGGGGAGCATGCAGGCGGGGAAGGCCCCGGGACCGGACGGATTCCCGGTGGAGTTCTACAGGAAGTACGCAGACCTGTTGGCCCCGCTACTGGTGAGGACCTTTAATGAGGCAAGAGAGGAGGGGACCCTGCCCCCGACAATATCGGAAGCGACAATTTCTTTGATCCTAAAGCGGGACAAGGACCCACTGCAATGTGGGTCGTACAGGCCGATCTTGCTCCTCAATGTGGATGCAAAGTTGCTGGCAAAAGTGCTGGCCACGAGGATCGAGGACTGTGTCCCGGGGGTAATCCACGAGGACCAGACGGGATTTGTAAAGGGCAGGCAACTAAACACCAATGTGCGGCGGCTCGTAAACGTGATAATGATGCCATCGGAGGAGGGAGAGGCGGACATAGTGGCAGCTATGGACGCGGAGAAGGCCTTTGACCGAGTAGAGTGGGAGTACCTCTGGGAGGTGCTGAGCAGGTTTGGGTTCAGGGTAGGGTTTATCAATTGGGTTAAGCTCCTTTACAGAGCCCCGATGGCAAGTGTAGTGACGAACCGGCGGAGGTCGGAGTACTTTCGACTGTACCGAGGGACGAGGCAGGGGTGCCCCCTGTCCCCCCTGTTGTTCGCATTGGCGATCGAACCATTGGCCATGTCATTGAGGGAGTCTAATAAATGGAAGGGGGTGGTCCGAGGGGGAGAAGAGCATCAGGTGTCGCTATATGCGGATGACCTGTTGTTGTACGTGGCGGATCCAATGGAGGGGATGGTGGAGGTCATGCAGACTCTAAGGGAGTTTGGGGAGTTTTCGGGCTATAAGCTCAATGTAGGGAAGAGTGAGCTCTTTGTATTACAGGCGGGGGACCAAGAAAGAGGGATAGGGGACCTACCGCTGAGGAGGGCGGAAGGGAGCTTTCGGTATCTGGGGATCCAGATAGCCAGGAGTTGGGGGACCCTACATAAACTGAATCTGACGAGGTTGGTGGAGCAAATGGAGGAGGATTTCAAAAGATGGGACATGTTACCGCTCTCGCTGGCAGGTAGAGTGCAGTCGGTCAAAATGGTGGTCCTTCCGAGGTTTCTGTTTGTGTTTCAGTGCCTTCCCATCGTGATCACTAAGGCCTTTTTTAAGAGAGTAGGCAGGAGTATTATGGGGCTTGTGTGGGCGAATAAGACCCCGAGAGTAAGGAGAGGGTTCCTGGAATGCAGTAGGGACCGAGGAGGGTTGGCGCTGCCAAACCTGGGGAGCTACTACTGGGCAGCAAATGTGGCGATGATCCGCAAGTGGGTGATGGAGGGAGAGGGGGCAGCATGGAAGAGGATGGAGATGGCGTCCTGTAAAGGAACGAGCCTAGGGGCGTTGGTGATGGCACCGCTGCCGCTCTCGCCGACAAAGTATACCACGAGCCCGGTGGTGGCCGCAATGCTAAGAATCTGGGGCCAGTGGAGACGGCACCGGGGTGCAATGGGAGCATCGGTGTGGTCCCCGATCAGGGGTAACCACCAGTTTGTCCCGGGGAAGATGGATGGGGGGGGTTCCAGAGCTGGCATAGGGCGGGGATTGGAAGAATGGGGGCCTGTTCATCGACGGGACGTTTGCGATCCTAGGGGCACTGGAGGAGAAGTTCGAGTTACCCCCAGGAAATGCCTTTAGATATATGCAGGTGAGGGCTTTTGTGAGGCGACAGGTGAGGGAATTCCCGTTGCTCTCGGCACAAGAAGTTCAAGATAGGGTGATCTCGGGTGTATGGGTCGGGGAGGGCAAGGTGTCGGAAATACACCAGGAGTTGAAAGAAGAGGGGGAAGCGCTGGTAGAAGAGTTGAAGGGTAAATGGGAGGAGGAGCTGGGGGAGGAGATCGAGGAAGGTCTGTGGGCTGATGCCCTAGGTAGGGTTAATTCCTCCTCCTCATGTGCCAGGCTCAGCCTGATACAATTTAAGGTGGTCCACAGAGCGCAATTGACGGGGGCGAGGTTGAGTAGGTTCTTTGGGGTAGAGGACAGATGTGGAAGGTGCTCAGGGAGCCCGGCGAACCATGTCCATATGTTTTGGTCATGCCCGGCACTGGAGGGGTTCTGGAGAGGAGTAGCGGGAACAATATCTCAGGTGGTGAAAGTCCGGGTCAAGCCAAGCTGGGGGCTAGCAATATTTGGAGTAGCGGACGAACCGGGAGTGCAGGAGGCGAAAGAGGCCGGCATTCTGGCCTTTGCGTCCCTAGTAGCCCGGCGAAGGATCTTGCTAATGTGGAAGGAGGCAAAGCCCCCCAGCCTGGAGGCCTGGATAAATGATATGGCTGGGTTCATAAAGTTGGAGAGGATTAAGTTCGCCTTGAGCGGGTCTGCGCAGGGGTTTTACAGGCGGTGGCAACCGTTCCTAGACTATCTCGCGGAGCGTTAGAGGAAGGTCGGTCAGCAGCAGCAGCAACCTTGGGGGGAGGGGGGGGTGGGGGGCGTCCTGGGAGGGGGAGGGGAGAGGGGGGACTGCCTGGGAGGGTGGATGAGCAAGAGATAACATGAAGGGTTGGGGAAACTGGCACGTACGGGTGAGGGCCAGTGTACAAAGCTGTGTAAATATATCATTTTGCCATGTATATATCTTGCTCTGCGCGATTTCTTGTTTTTTTTTGTTACCGGAGGGGGCGTTATTGTTTGTAAGGGAGAAAAATTGTGTTACATAGAACATAGAACGATACAGCGCAGTACAGGCCCTTCGGCCCACGATGTTGCACCGAAACAAAAGCCATTTAACCTACACTATGCCATTATCATCCATATGTTTATCCAATAAACCTTTAAATGCCCTCAATGTTGGCGAGTTCACTACTGTAGCAGGTAGGGCATTCCACGGCCTCACTACTCTTTGCGTAAAGAACCTACCTCTGACATCTGTCCTATATCCATTACCCCTCTGTTTAAAGCTATGTCCCCTCGTGCCAGCCATTTCCATCCGCGGGAAAAAGCTCTCACTGTCCACCCTATCCAACCCCCTGATCATTGTGTTAAAAAACTTTAATAAATATATATATTTTTAAAAAGACCTCAATAATAATATTATGAGGGAACATTATCCCATACCCAAACGGGAGGAGATCACCAGTGAAATGGCCCAGGCGAAGATATTCACGAAACTGGATGCTTCTAAAGGATTTTGGCAGATCCAACTGGACCCGTCCAGCCGAAAGCTATGTACCTTCAACACCCCTTACGGCAGGTTCTGCTACAATCGGATGCCATTTGGCATCATCTCGGCATCCGAGGTCTTCCATAGAATCATGGATCAGATGATGGAAGGCATCGAAGGGGTGCGCGTATATGTGGATGATGTCATCATCTGGTCCACCACACCGCAGGAGCACATACGTCTCCAACGCGTTTTTGCCTGCTTACGGGAACACGGCCTGCGCCTCAACCGAGCCAAGTGCTCCTTTGGCCAGACCGAGTTGAAGTTCCTGGGGGACCATATCTCCCGGTCAGGGGTCCGTCCGGGTGCAGACAAGGTGAGCGCCATCACAGCCATGCCGCAGCCGGCCGACAAGAAGGCTGTCCTACGCTTCCTTGGCATGGTTAACTTCCTGGGGAAGTTCATTCCCAACCTTGCCTCCCACACGACGACTCTGCGCCACCTCGTCAGAAAATCCACAGAGTTCCAGTGGCAACACACACACCAGCTGGAATGGGAGGAGCTCAAACGCAAACTCACTACGGCACCAGTGTTGGCGTTTTTTGACACGTCTCGTGCCACCAAAATCTCAACTGATGCCAGCCAATCCGGCATTGGAGCAGTGCTCCTGCAGAGGGATGACACAGCATCATGGGCCCCAGTGGCCTATGCATCGCGGGCCATGACCCCCACAGAGCAGCGCTACGCGCAAATCGAAAAAGAATGCCTGGGCTTGCTAACCGGTTTAAACAAGTTCAACGAGTACATCTATGGTCTTCCACGGTTCACAGTCGAAACTGACCACCGCCCCCTGGTCAGCATAATAAACAAGGACCTGAACGAGATGACCCCTCGCCTCCAGCGCATCCTACTTAAACTCAGGAGGTACGACTTCCAACTGGTCTACACTCCAGGGAAGGACCTCATCGTGGCGGATGCCCTATCCAGAGCAGTGAGCATGCCGCCAGATGCGGAGGGGTTCGTATGTCAGGTCGAGGCACAGGTGGCTTTTACAGCGGCAAATCTGCCGGCTGACGACTCCAGTCTGGCCCGTATCCACTGAGAGACTGCGGTCGACCCCCTTCTGCAGCGAGTGATGCGCCACGTGACGGGAGGATGGCTCAAAGGGCAGTGCCCGCAGTTCTACAATGTACGAGACGACCTAGCCATCATTGATGGTGTCCTTCTGAAGCTGGACCGGATTGTGATTCCGCACAGTATGCGCCAGCTGGTTCTCGACCAACTACACGAAGGCCACTTGGGGGTCGAGAAGTGCAGACGGAGGGCTCGAGGGGCGGTATACTGGCCGGGCATCAGTGATGATATTGCCAACATGGTGCTCAACTGTACAACCTGCCAAAGGTTTCAGCGGGCGCAACCTCCTGAGACGCTCCTGCCCCATGAGCTGGTGATGTCCCCTGGGCGAAGGTGGGTGTCGACCTATTTCACACGCTCGGCATGGACTATGTCATCATAGTTGACTACTTCTCGAACTACCCAGAAGTCATTTGACGTCGTCTGCTGTCATCAGGGCCTGCAAAGACACCTTTGCTCGCCACGGCATTCCGATGACTGTCATATCGGACAATGGGCCCTGTTTTGCCAGCCATGAATGGTCGTCCTTTGCTGCTTCGTATGGCTTCACACACGTGACGTCCAGCCCTCTGCATCCCCAGTCCAATGGAAAGGCGGAGAAGGGCGTTCACATTGCCAAGCGGCTCCTCTGCAAGGCTGCTGCTGCCGGGTCAGACTTCTACCTCGCCCTGCTGGCCTATCGCTCGGCCCCACTAGCCACTGGTCTCTCACCAGCACAGCTGCTGATGGGTCGCGCCCTCAGAACCACTGTGCCTTCCATCCTGGCACCAACAATAGACCATGCTCCGGTACTGCATAGGATGCAACTGCAGCGCGGTCACCAGAAGAGGTCGTACGACACACGGGCAACTGATCTTCCCTCCCTGGCCCCTGGAGACAACGTCCGCATCCACCTACCAGACAGTGGCTGGTCAACACCTGCCGAAGTTCTCCGACGCGTGGCTCCCCGCGCGTTCCTGGTACACATGCCGGATGGATCCGTGCGTAGGCGCAATCGCCGAGCCCTTCGCTTACTTCCACGCTCGCAACGGAACCCTACACAGACGCCGTGTCCTCCACTGGCTCCTGATAGCGACTTCGTGGAGCTGCCATATACCATGCCCCTTCTGTCGTCGCCCGTGGCCAGACTCGTACCTCAGCCGGTGGTTCTCGACCCACCCTTGAGGCGGTCAACCCGAATTCGTCGCCCACCTACTAGACTGGACTTATGAGACTGTTCACACGTCAAACTTTTGCAACCACTGTTTTATAACATGTCACTGTTTTATCGTTACAGGCCTCGTTTGATCGTTCCAAATTTCAACGTTGTTCTTCTTTTGTTATGGTACAACCTCGTTAGCA
Organism: Scyliorhinus torazame; assembly: GCF_047496885.1. Classification (NCBI taxonomy): domain Eukaryota; kingdom Metazoa; phylum Chordata; class Chondrichthyes; order Carcharhiniformes; family Scyliorhinidae; genus Scyliorhinus; species Scyliorhinus torazame. The sequence goes on along the minus strand of NC_092708.1, from coordinate 167,550,342 downwards.
TGTCACACCTGACATCGCCCCTTGTATATAGTTAAGCCCCATGTACATGATGTAAATATTACGCGCACACACACACACCTTTAGCTGCACTCAGGACACATTTATATTTATAACCATGTAGGCACATAATCTTGTAAAAAATGGGGGAGTGTCATGATATTCAAACATACATCATAACACATAGATAATGATAGACAGACCAACGGACCAATTAGCACACATAACATGACAGCGAATCACAGACAAGAGCAGACACAGTATATGACAAGAAACACGACACTTCCTGGGCAGTCCACCTGGAGACAGCACAGGGCCAGGACCTCATAGCAAGACACTCACACCGTCACAACGTGCTGAGTACCAAGTCTGATGTATAAATAGTTAAATGGAATAAAACTGCGTTGTACCAATCGCAACCATGTTGGTTCGTCTGTACCTCAGAGCACCCAACACTTCACAACCCTCTCTAACCCCCACGATAGCCTGTTCCAAAGCCTCCTCCGAGGAGACGAAGGCCATTGCTGGCAAGGCAGGCGACATGTCATAGCTATCTTTGTTTGAGTTATTGGAGATGCCTATGGCAGTGTGATCAGTGCCAGCAACTCATGCAGAATATGCTGACAAGGTCTGAGAACCAATTTCCATCGCTCCTCAGGCTTCTTGGTTTATGCTGAGTCTGTGCTAGAAAGCAGAACCCAGGCCAAAATCAACCTCAAACTCTCTAGGGAATTAAGGGAACAAAGGCACATGTAAGTAAAAGCAAACGTTCTGTGCTGGTTCACGACTCAATTTAATATGAACAATTGTTGATTTTACAACATCCCTGATGCAAAAAAGACTTCTATTTATGTAGTGCCTTTCGTGACCTCAGAACACCCCAAAACACTTCACACCCATACAAAATGCAGCAATCAAATTGCTCACTGGAAGCTCTTGCAAAAAGATGTGATAATAACCAACTAATCTGTTTTTTGCTGATTGAGAGTTAACTATTGACCTGGACAACAAGGATGACTTATGTGCTTTTCTTTAAAAAAAATTGCTATGGGGTCTTATACATTCACCTGACAAGGTAGATGGAGCTTCAGTTTACCTTCCATCTGAAAAGCAACACCTCCAACAAAGTTGAACTCCCTTAGCGCTGGAATGTCAGCCGAGCTTTTTGTGCTCGTCTCTAGAGTGGAACTTTAAGCCATAACCTTCTGACCCAGAGACAAAATGCTTCTATTGAGCTATAGCTGAAATACAATTTTGTGTACTGGGAGCGATAACAGAAGTTATTAGACTCCCTGCATTCACCACTGTGCTACTGCACATATTTTCAGCCTTGCAAACTTTCCTTGCAACGGCCATGAGAAACTTCGCTGAAAGCTTTCAGTGAGTATGGAGCTAGGGCAGCACGGTGGCAGTGTTTAGCACTGTTGCTTCACAGCGCAAGAATCACAGGTTCGATTCCCACTTGGGTCACAGTCTGTGAGGAGTCTGCACATTCTCCCTGTGTCTGTGCGGGTTTCCTCCGGGTGCTCCGGTTTCCTCCCACAAGTCCTGAAAGACGTGCTTGTTAGGTGAGTTGGACATTCTGAATACTCCCTCAGTGGACCCGAACAGGCGCCGAAGTGTGGCGAATAGGGGATTTTCACAGTAACTTAATTGCAGTGTTAATGTAAGCCTACTTGTGACACTAATAAAGATTATTATTACTATTATTATAGTTACATAGGCATGTAATCTGCTATTAAGACCCTGAAGAATGGAACAATCAGTTATGGTCAAGGTGAACATCCTTCCTAAATCTTTACCAGGATGTTGCCTGGTATGGAGGGCATTAGCTATGAGGAGCAGTTGAATAAGCTCGGTTTGTTCTCACTGGAACGATGGAGGTTGAGGGGCGACCTGACAGAGATCAACAAAATTATGAGGGGCATAGACAGAGTGGATAGTCAGAGGTTTTTCCCCAGGGTAGAGGGGTCAATTACTAGAGGGCATAGGTTTAAGGTGCGAGGGGCAAGGTTTAGAGTAGATGTACGAGGCAAGTTTTTTACACAGAGGGTAGTGGGTGCCTGGAACTCGCTGCTGGAGGAGGTGGTGGAAGCAGGGACGATAGTGGCATTTAAGGGACATCTTGACAAATTCATGAAAAGGATGGGAATACAGGGATACGGACCCAGGAAGTGTAGAAGATTTTAGTTTAGACGGGCAGCATGGTCGGCACGGCTTGGAGGGCCGAAGGGCCTGTTCCTATGCTGTACATTTCTTTGTTCTTTGTTCGTTGGTGAAATAGCAATTATATAGAGTATCTGGCAATTGATTTCCCACCCATGCATCAAACAGCCAGGAAATGCAAAGGGAATATTCATGTAGAGTTTATGATTTAGCATTCTGGAACATTGCATCACACAATAGGAATGCACATCAGGAATTTGGGTGCAGAGATTAGCGTGTTTCACATGATTTTTCTTGTTTGATTCATTCTATCTGTCCATTATCCTAACACAACCCCAGGCATTTTTACTGCTTTGTCCATTGTAAATGCAGCATTGCACATCAAACTGGTGTAGAAAGCACATAGGAAAGGGTGACATAGTAATCCAGATTTAATGGTGTTTGAATTCAGGCCATTTTTTGACCAGTTTTTAAAATATACATACTTCACCTATCAACAGGACAGCTTGTTGTAACTCTAGATTGGTATTTACCACACATGGTGAACTGGCCTCTTAGATTGAAATCTATTTCCCAGGATTCACTGGCATTGCTGACAAGTATGCATCTTACAGTTAGATATAAAAGACCGAGTAGCAGGGTATGATTTAAATGTCACTGGCAATAGCACTAATGACCTGTTACTTACAATACTCCATTACAATTCTGGCACTGTTCCTTTATAGCAAGGAACCCAGCAGGGTGTCCGCACAATTAAATATATCAAAGATTATAGTGGCATTTCTTCACAAAGTAAAGTAAGTTTATAATGCTATACTTTCCTCAAATAATTATTGGAATGAAAGGAACACCATCACTGTTCTCTGCAGCCACTATTTTACAAAAAGCCAGAAATAGCCTACGTCACAAGACAGATACACATATGATGTAGCAGATGTAAGTATGGTGTAGCACAGGTATTATGGAGATAACTTTCTATATTTTTGACATTATTTTCCAAGGTTGCTGATTTCATTGTGATCATCATACCACCTACAATATCATTGACATTGTATCTATACTAACGCCACTGCAAAGTTTCACTTACACCGTGGGCAAAATTCTTGGTCTCGCGACGCCGCAAATGTGAACCGCGATCAGGCATTTGGCCAAAATAGATGACTGTGCCTGGCACCAATTCAGGTGCCATGATCTGGTCCCTCACTGGTGGCAATAACGAGGCTTGCGCTTGATGGACTTGGGGGGCGGGTGGGGCTGCCCGGGCCAGGGCAGTAACGGTTAGTGCCTTGGTGCCAAGTCTGTGGACTTGAGGTGTCTCCCTGGGGATCAGGGTGGCCTGGCTCAGAGTGCCATTGCTGAGGTATGTCTTTTAAATGCACTTCTTTGGTGTGCAAAAGATGTGCAGGGTAGGTGGATTGGTCATGCTAAATTGCCCCTTGATTGGAAAAAATGAATTGGATACTCTAAATTTATTTTTAAAAACCTGAAATGGTGCTGAACGCGTTCCTCCAAAACCTTTCCAGCTTTGGGCAGGACCAAAACATGTGTACATGACTCGCAGGGCCCCTTTCACATCGCTCACAGACATCCTCCACCTCTTCGAAATGCCGGCTCATTCTAGACTTTGTGAGGTGTGCCCTGTACATTACTGAGGGCGGCACGGTAGCACAGTGGTTGCTTCACAGCGCCAGGGTCGGGGGTTCGATTCCTGGCTTGGGTCACTGTCTGTACGAAGTCTGCATGTTCTCCCCTTGTCTGCGTGGGTTTCCTCCGGGTGCTCCGTGATTTGTTATGTTGTAGGTGTAACATAAGCGGCTTCTTTGTGGTGCACTTGACAAAGGAAGATTCAGACGTGGAGATAACTTCAACACGTTTATTAAACTATTTACACTTCTATTACTTGGGTTCGACACTACTGCTAATCCTACTATAGCTACCCAGACTGACTAACCAGTTGCTGCAATCCACGTGGTGGGTGTAATATTGAATCAGCCCTGTGTCTCTACTCACTGACTGTCTCCACTGGAAAGAGGCAGATCATGTGTGTGGTGTCCTTTATATATGGGTTGGTGTAATGCCCCCCTGTGGTCGTGTCACCTCCTTGTGTATCGTGAATGTCTATTGGTCGTGTCCTATCTACTTGATCTATTGGTTGAGTGTGTGTGTGTGTGATGTCTCTTGTGCTCTTTCTAGTGTCTAGCTAGCCTACATGTATTTACATTGATGCACATCACCACACTCGGGTTTCCTCTCACAAGTCCTGAAAGACGTGCTTGTTCGGTGAATTGGACATTCTGAATTCTCCCTCTGTGTACCCGAACAGGCGCCGTATTGTGGCGACTGGGGGATTTTCACAGTAACTTCATTGCAGTTGTAAGCCTAATTGTGATACTAATAAAGATTATTAGATTATTATTACCTTCAGCTGTATCAGCTCCAGACTCATGCACAAAGTCGAGGCATTTACCCTCTGCAGCACCTCGCACCTCAGACCCTCCTCCAGCACCACCCCAACTGACAGCATCGCCTCGAACAGCGAGGAGGTGGGCGCTGTTGCGAAGACCTTACTCGCAAAGTCCCGCACCTGCATATACCTAAAGCTTTTGCCCCACGCCAGCCCGGATCTCTCACCCAGCTCCTCCAAATTCACAAATTGCCCTCCCAAAAACAAATCCATAATTTCCTTAATCCCCCTCTCTTCCCAACGCATCCATCCTCTCTGGTTCGAACCTATGGGCCGGGATTCTCCGAAATCCCGGCCAAGTGTTGACATCGGCGTCAAATCCGGCGCGAGCGACACCAGCATCAAGTCATTGGTGCCAGGCCCAGTCATTCTCCCCTTCCTCGGGGGCAAGAACGGCACCGGAGCAGCCCGCCCCCCCGATGCTCCACTCCCAACCAGCCGGGTTCCCGACGGTGCGGGACACGTGTGGTATCATCCGTCAGGAACTGAGCGTGGCAGCTGCGGACTCAGAGCAACGCTGCCACAGTCAGGGGAGGGCTGATCCATGTGTAGGGGGGGACTTCATCAAGGGCTGGCGGAACTGTTCGGGCTGGTCCGGGGCACGTGAGCTGGCCAAAGGGGGGGACCATTTCGCGGGCCAGGTCCACGAGCAGCTGCCACCATGTTGCATGGTGCGTGCGCTGCAGGCCGTCGCTGTGCGCATGCGCAGCCACGGACCCGGCAATTCTCCAGGTTGTATCGGCAGCTAGAGCCGGGTGCTCTACGCTGCCGGCATGCTAGCCCCCAGCAAAACAGGGAACCGGTGGCCGTTTTACGCCATTTTTTCTGGCGTAAAATGCCACTGATTCCATGCCAGCGTGGGGACATAGCCCCAGAATCGGAGAATTCGGCCCCCTATGTTCCAACCACCCCCCGCACTGTCCCCTTCCACAACCACAAGCTCCTCAGCGCAATAGCCAAGGGCTCTACAGGCAATGCAAACAGAAGGGGGAGCATGGGGCATCCCTGCCTAGTACCCTGGTGCAATGCAAAATAGCCTGAGTTTATACTTTTTGTACCCACACTCGCCATCAGCTCCTTACATAGCAGCTGCACCCACACCACAAACTTCAGCCTAATCCCAAATTTCTCCAATACCACCACTAAATAATTCCACTCTACCCGATCAAATGTCTTCTCTGCATCCAGCGCCATCACCTCCTCCGTCTCGCTCCCCTCTGCCAGAGAAAGCACCTCATTCAACAGCCTGCTCACATTCGATGACAACTGTCTTCCCTTTTCGAACCCCGTCTGGTCCTCTCCAATCACCTTTGGAAGACACCCCTGCAACCTTAAGGCCAACACCTTTGCCAGTATTTTGGCATCTACATTCAGCAGAGATATGGGCCCATACGACCAACACTCCACCGGATCCTTATCCTTCTTTAACAACAACGAGATGGAGGCCTGCCTCATTGTTGGAGGCACGACACCCCTCACCATAGCATCCTCAAACATTCCCACCATCAACGGCACCAGCCTATCTTTAAATCTTTCATAAATTCCGACCGGAAACACATCGTGCCCCGCCGTCTTCCCTGCCTGCAGCCTCTCAATTGCCAACTTCACCACCTCCTCCCCCATCGACTCCTCCAACCCTGCCAACTCTGTTTCCCCCAACCTCGGACAATCCAGCCCATCCAGAAACTCTCACTCTTCCTCCGGTGGCTCCGACTTATACAGGTGTTATGGGCCAGGGTATAGAGAACACCAAAGTATATCATGGAGTTCACCTGACCTACAACTTTTAATAAAGTTTGGATATGAGGAGCACAAGGGCCCACTTTCCAGGTGTGATGTAACAGAGATCTTAAGTATTTTTAACCAAAACAATGTTTATTCTATGAATCCAGTTAACATTTTATAAACATACAGGAAACATATTATCAACTACCAACACTGATACCACCCCAAAGATACTGTACTCTATAAGTAACCCGTAGTAACCCTCCTAACAACATCCATAAGCCAAACACGCTTTTTTCCTACAAAAACAGTAGGTTTGCATTCCTTACAGAAACAGGTATGACTTTCAAATTATCAAGTGATCTAGAGACATTCTTTAGCAGGCAGAGAGAGAGACCAAAATACACCTTCTTGGTTTGGATGCAGCTCCCAATTGAAAACCAAAAGTAAAACTCAGAGCCAAAAACAGCTTCCAGCTCAAAACGAAAGTAAGAAGCAGAGCCAGAGCCCAGCTCCACCCACACAATGACATCACTGCAGCCACATGAGGAGACAAACATTTCTTAAAGTGACATTCCCATGACATAGGTCCTTGTAGAACTCCTTGAACACTTTATTAATCTGTTCCGGAGCCACCACCTACTCCCTTATCCCGCACCTGAACTATCAACCTCGCCACGGCCTCCCTCCAGAGCTGACCTCCCAGGTTTTGCCCTGCCTTCTCCCTGTACTCATAGACAGCCCCCTCACCCTTCTCAACTGAAGCACTGCTTTCCTCATGGACAATAGGTCAAACCTCACCTGCAACTCCTTCCTCTTTGCCTGGAGGCCCAGGTCCAGTTCCCCGTATACCTTCCATCCACCTCCAAAATCTCTTCCATTAGCCGATTGGTGTTCCTCCCTCTCCTCCCTATCCACCTGAGCCTTAAACAAGATAACCTCCTCCCTCACCACCCTTCAGATCCTCCCAGGCCACCGACTGTGAGACCTACCTGTGCAATTAAAACCCACAAACTCCTCAATCACTTTCCCTATCTTGTCACAGAAACTTCGGTCTGCCAATAACCCCACATCCATCCTCCATCGTGGCTTCTGAACTGCCCCCTTCTCCAAATCTACATCCATCTAATGCGGAGCGTGATCCGTGATCACAATTGCTGAGTAGTCCAAACTCTTAACCCCAGCCAACCACCCAACTCCCCCCCCCCTCCCCAGACGTACCTGCCCCCCTGATCAGCCACCTTCTCCATATGCAACCTCACCCTCTTGCCCACCAATATCACCACCCCCGAATCCTACTATCGAACCCCGAGTGAAACAGCTGACTCACCCAATCCTTCCTAAGCCTCGTCTGATCCTTCACCCTCAAATGGATCTCCTGCAGCATCACCACATCAGCTTATAAACTCTTCAAGTGGGCAAAAACTCTCTCATCCTCTCTTCACCAGTCCCCCTAAACCCCTCACATTAAACATCATTATTCTGACCAGTGGTCTCTCACTCCTCCCCCGCCCCTTCTAACCATCATCGCCGATACCTCGGGCCCTGCCCATCCAGCCAGGCCTGCCCCCATCCTTGTGTTACCATCAAACACCTCACCCAGTATTGATCCCCTCCCCCCACCATTCACACCTCCCAGGTCCATCGAAACCTGCTTGATCAGGCTCCAATGACTGTGGCCCCTCCCCCAACCACATTCCCGTTCACTAGCCAATCTTTGTTTGCTTGTGCGGTGATCCCTGCCAGAGCCCCCCCCCCCCTCCCTCTTCTCCACACCCCCTCCTCAGTAACACAGCCCCAAGTGCCCAAAACCCACCTCCCTTATATCAAGAAACAATACAGAACCGCACCCATAAGGAGAAAAGAAAACCAAAACCCAAAGCACATGTAAACAAACCCCCTCATTTAAGAAACAGAGAAACAAAACCCCAATCAAATAGAAAATTCTCCATAAGAAAAACACTATCCCCGTCCCCACCAACCAAGTCCAAATCCCAACTCTCATCTCAGTCCCAGTCCTTCAGCCTTAACGACGCCTCCACCATCTCAAAATAATAATCTCTCGAATTGTGAGTCACTCACAGCTTTGCAGGGTAGACCGCTCTAAATCTCACTCTGCTGCCTTACAGTGCCACCTTCACCCGTCCAAAGGCCGCCCGCCTTCTCGTCAGCTCCACCGTCAGGTCTTGGTATATTCGTATACCAACGCCTTTCCACTTCACCTCTCGTCTCTGCTTCCCCAGCTCAAAACCTTCACCTTCATGTGGTAAGTGTGAAAGCTGATTATAACCTCCCTTGGTGGCTCATTCGCTTTAGTCTTCGACCTGAGCGCCTCATGTGCTCTGCCCAACTCGTAATGGGAGGATTCTTTCCCCCTCCCCATCAACTATGCAAACATCTTCACAAAGTACTCGGTTGGCCTCAAACCCTCCACCCCCTCAGGCAGGCCCACGATGCTCCAGATTCTCCACCTTGGCCCTTTGTTGACCTCCGCCACCCTCCGCAGCTCGTCACCCATCGAGGTGAACTGGTTGCTCTGTTGCGACAATGCCTCCTCCACCCCATTCAACTTTTTTCTTTGCTCCCGCACCTTGACCAATGTTTTAATCACTGTCGCCTTTACCAGGACAATCGGTTCCTCCACCCACTCTTTCATCGCAGTCATCATTTCCTTCAGAAGCACCTCCACATGCTTGGCAAACAGCCTCTCAAACTCCACCGACGTCCCCTCGGTCAGAGTTTCCACCGTGAGGGGAGCGGCCCCACCCGTCGACCTAGCTCCCGCCACCTTTCTTGCTTCAGGACTCACAGTCTCACTCAACGGTGGGCCTTTGCTCGCCCCCTTCTTTCCAGCACCCTTCCTCTGGGTCTGCGACATTTTTTTATGACTTCCCACACCAACTCATTCACAAACTACCCCTGAAACCGGGCATAAAAGTCCAAAAACTAGCCTCCAGCAGGAGCCACCTAAGGTGCGACCTCCACCTATTTGTCACCACTGGTCTTCGAGTGTGGCAATACTGACTGCCTCTGCCACCTTCTCCAGGCAGTGTTCAGGAAGGCAGGCTTGAGTCTGTGGCCCATGTTGGGGAAGAGGATGTTCCTTTGCTCCTCAGGGGCATGGAGCTGTGGGTCCACCTCAGACTCCCAGACTCAGGGGGCAGGTCTCCTCTGAGCCATCTTGGTGGCTGCAGTGAGTGTGTGGTAAGTGGAGTGTTTACAAACAGCATCAGCTGCCAGGCTCTTTGGTGCTAACTCCAGCCCAAGTGGTTAGAATGCCCGCTGGGCCGGGAACTTCTCGGAATTCACGCCAGCAGTCTGCTGGCCCATTAGCTTGTCCTGAATAACTCCACAAATTGTGCCTCCAATGGGAACGCGATCCACACACAATTCAGTCCTGGTGTCAATATTTAGTCTCTCAAAGAGAATATTCCAGCACAAGATAAATTCCCCTTTTAAAATGGTCTTAAGTACCACATTCTCCATCACCCGCACTATAGTTCCCGATGCAGTGGAGAATCCAACGTCAAGGGAAAAACGGGATCGTGCCTGGTGCCAATCCTTTTCTGATGCTCCGATCTCCCGCTAGCATCGGGATCGAGGTTCAGTCCCACGCCAGCGGGATGATGCAAATGAGTCATTAAGATCCATTTGCATCCTATTGATGGGCTAGGCACCATATTCTCCGGGCCCTCATGGTTCACCATCCTCTGGGCCGGGAATCACATGGCGAGTCTTGGCAAGGATGCATCTGACGTGGTGGACCTCACGGTGGGCCAAGGGGGTAACTCTTGAAGCCCCAAAGTCCATTGGAAGGCTGCCCTACACCCCACAATGCAAGACCTGCCTACCTCACCCCCACCAGACCCCCTACCCCACCGCCTCCCCAACAGAGAAACCCGAATTAAAGAGACACCCCCAAAAACCTCCCAGCAGAGAAATAACTGCCTAGAAGCCCCCAGAAGAGAGATCCCTGTCTGGAAGTCTCCCTGAAAAGAGACCCTAGTCTGGAAGCTAGACAGAGGTATAGAAAAAAAACGCTGCTGTAAAATTTACCGGTGCAATACACCTCCTGGCTCAGGCAGAGGAAGTAGCATCTGTCAATTCTTGGAATGCGAAAACCAGTCAGCTGAGTTTAATCCCCGTCAGATCTTTGATCTGCAAGCCATTCATTCATTTCTCTTTGATATTGATTTTACTAGGCTGTGATTGACAGCTTCCACATACACCCAGTTGTTAGCATTGTTCCATTCATCTCCCTTCCCGCTTGTGTGACTTTGTTGTAGTCAGCAGTGAAACTAATTGCAATGTTTCTGGACCACATCAAAGAGAATTAAGTACTTTCTGTTAGTTTTCCAGCGTGAACATAAATCAGGTGCCATTCAGCTCCGGCAGGAGAACTAGTCCGAACTGGTGTTGCAACGAGGCCATTGAAACTCGCGAAAGGCCTCTCGCGGGATTTGCGATGCTTGAATTGCCTTGTGTGATTTAACGAAAACTCGCAAACTGTTGCGATCTGGATCTTACCCTTACTGGGTGTGATCCTGATCTGCATATTTAAATGGTCCATTTGGCTCATTTAAATATGTGTTCGTTGGATTCTCCTAGCGCCTGGGACCTATTGGCCGCACCTGAGAGACCGTGCCAGGGCGCCGTTTAGGACTGGTTTCCACAAACGTGGTCAGTTGGAGTGGTCCCTGGGGGATTTCCCCAGACTATTAATTTCTGTTGGGACGTCAGGGCAAGGTGGCACCCTAGCACACGCTCTGGCACCCAAGCACCTAGGCACTGGCATACTGCAGCCGCCAAGAAAAATCATGCAAAACACACGCAAAACCGGACTTACATTTTTTCCGGTTTAATCGCGCCAGAGTCTCCCAAACGGAGACTCCTGCTCCATATCTTTCTTCATTGGCAATGGCGCTGACAGTGTCAAGGGACTGGCAGGCGATAGTGCTGGGGTGGTGGTGGAGCATAGGGTCTCGCTGTATGCGGACGATCTGCTGCTCTACATTATGACCCTTTGGAAGGTATTCGGGGGATTATGGGTATATTGGAGGAGATCGGGTGGTTTTCGGGATTTAAACTGAATACGGGGAAGAGCGAGGTTTCTCCGATTCAAGTGAGTGAGCAGGGGAGAGGCTGAGGGAGTTGATTTTTAGAGTAGTAGGGGCGAGCTTTCGATATTTGGAAGTTCAGGTGGAAGCAGTTGCACAAGTTGAATCTGACGTGGTTGGTGGAACAGATGAAAGGTGATTTCAGGAGGTCAGATGTGCTCCTGCAGTCGCTGGCGGGATGGGTGCAATCGGTGAAAATGACGGTCCTCCCGAGGTTCTTGTTTGTGTCCCAGAATCTCCCGATCTTCATTCCTAAAGCTATTTTTAGGAGAGTGAATACACTAATTTTGGCGTTTGTCTGGGCGGGTAAGGCCCCGCGGGTGAAGAAGGTGCTGCTGGAATGGGGGCGGGGCGGGGGAGGGGGGGGGCGGGTTAGCACCCCCAAATTTGTTGAATTACTACTGGGCGGTGAATATAGCCCTGGTTAGGAAGTGGGTAGTGGGGAAGGGTCGGTGTGGGAACGGATGGAGGCAGCCTCTTGTAAACACATGAGTTTGGGGGGGCTGTTGACGGCGCCTTTACCGTTCTCGCCGGCCAGGTACTCCACAAGCCTGGTGGTGTTGGCGGCCCTGAGGGTGTGGGAACAGTGGTGGTAGCACCTGCAGCTGGAGGGTCCTCAGTTTGGGCACGGAATTGCAGCAATCATAGGTTCGGCTGGGGGGCTGGATGGTGGGTATCGGGGATGGCAACAGGCAGGGATTGAGCGGTTTGGGGACCTATTCGTTGGGGGAAGCTTTCCGAGCTTGGAGGGATTGGATGAGGAATTTGAGTTGCCCGTCAGGAATGGGTTCCAGCATTTGCAGGTGAGGGATTTTGTTCAGAAGCAAGTACCATCCTTTCCTCATCTGCCGCTCCAGGGGCTACACGACAAGGTTGTGTCAAAAACAGGGGTGGGTGAAGGTAAAGTGTCGGAAATTTACAAGGAGTTGATGGATTGGGATGTGGGAGGAAGCTTTGAGGTGGGTGAACGCATCCTCGTCGTGTGCAAGTGCCTTATATAGTTCAAGGTGGTCCACAGGACACATATGACTGTGACCAGGATGAGCTGGCTTTTTGAAGGGGTGGAGGATAGGTGTGGGTGGTGTGCGGGTGGGCCCGCGAATCATGTCCACATGTTTTGGGCCTCTCCGAAACTTGGGGGATTCTGCCAGGGGTTTGCCGACGTTATGTGGGAGGTCTTGAAGGTAAAGATGATCCCGAGTCCAGAAGTGGCGATCTTTGGAGTGTGAGAAGACCTGGGAGTCCAGGGGGCAAGAGAGGCCGATGTCTTGGCCTTTACCTCCCTGGTAGCCCGGAGACGGATCTTATTGGAATGGAGGGATTCGGGGCCGCCAAAACTGGAGGTGTGGGTGAGTGACCTAGCAGAGTTCCTCAGGCTGGAGAATATAAAGTTTGCCTTGAGAGGGTCTGTGGAGGGGTTTGCCTGAAGGTGGCAGCCGTTCATTGATTTCTTTGAGAACAGTGTGGGATGGTGGGGTGTTGGTTATTTAGTTGGTTTGATTATTTGCAGCCCTGTTGGCTTGTTTTGTTTTATGGTTGTGTTTGATGTGTAAATATATATAAATGCCGCAATAACATTTTTTTTTAAAAAACATCTTCTTTAAGGGGAACAACCACACCTATCCAGTCTATCCACATAACTGGAAGTCCCTCGTATTTGAATCTTCTAAACCTTTCCTACACCCTCTATAATTCCTTCACATCCTTCCTAGAGTGAGGTAACCAGAATTGAACAATACTACAGTTGAGGCTGAACAAGTATTGAAAAAAGTTCATTATGCACTGCCAGTAGAGGTGGTGGAGTCAGAGTCATGAGGGACATTTAAGAGATTCTTGGACAGGCACATGGACGGCAGTAAATTGATGGGGTGTAGGTTAGGTTGATCTTAGATTAGGATAAATGGTCGGCACAACATCGTGGGCCAAAGGGCCTGTGCTGTACTGTTCTGTTCTATGTTCTATAACATCTTTGCTTTTGTACTCCGTAGCTCGGCTTATAAAGCTAAAGTCCCATGTGCCTTTTTAATTGCTTCCTCAAGCTGCTCTACTGTAATAGGTCCACAGAGGCAGAAGTCCCTTCATCAGAATCCCTTTAACAAAATCAACAGCAGTACAACCATGTGCATTCAGCTTGCTGTCACACTGGGAGTGCAGAGGATCTGACACTCCCTGTTATACACAAAGGAGAGGTTCTCTGATTGGCCCCACCACTCAGGGAACTCGTATTCCAATTGGCCAATCTCAAAGGCCTGGTCTAAGTTATTACACCTTCAATGAGTCCTGCATACATATCTCTTAGGTCCCCTCTTTTAGAATTGTGCCCTTTATTTTTCATTGCCTATCCTCATTCTTTTACCAAAATTTTCCATTTCACACTTTGCTGTATTAAATTTAATCTGCCGCATGTGTGTCCATTTAACCAGCCTGCCTGTGTCCATTGAAGTCCATCAGTACCCGCCTCACAATTCACAATATATGCGTGGATCTGACATTAAAGTGAAAATATCTCGCCAACATTGAGGGCATTTAAAAGTTTATTGGATAAACATATGGATGATAATGGCATAGTGTAGGTTAGATGGCTTTTGTTTCGGTGCAACATCGTGGGCCGAAGGGCCTGTACTGCGCTGTATTGTTCTATGTTCTATGTTCTATATCTCTCTAATTGAGCAATTAGCATATGTAACTTGACAGCTCACCTCTTCTGAGGGGATAGCACATATGGAGCTCAACGGCCTTCAGTGAATTGCGGAAGTTGGTGAGTTGCAGCCAACCTCCCAATGAGTTGTCAATATGTTCCATCTCCACTTGAAGCCACATACTCCTGCAGATTAAAATTCAGTCAATGGCAACTCTCATTATGCCAATTTCTTTATGGTCTTCTGGATAATGCACTGTTTGATGGTTTATGACCAAGCAGTTATAAAAACGATTGCCAACAGAGATGAGAGACACAACATTTCATATTCCTGCTTTATCTTGAGCTACAAATTTGTTGTAAACAAGCTTTGATGCACACTCTGTAGCAACATATTCCCTTTGATATGACACAATCTCCTGCTCTTACACCACCCACTCCTGTGATCAGAAGACAGTGTTTGAAAAGCTTCGATGTTTCAACCTTAATAATTCCTGAAGTTGAATATATATCATGTACTTTATATGTGCTTAACATCAAAATACAATGCCGTTGGTTCTGAAACGCACCTTTTCCCAATATTATCAGCATCATTGAGATCATTGAGAGCAAAAGACAGGCATTTTTCTGTACCTGATTTAAACTAAGTCTGTCCACATTATTGTTTTGTTTCTGTAAGAAGCAAAAGTAATGTAAAACCTTGATGTTCTTACTCTAGATCCGTGAATGGCTTTACTCACCATAATTATCGCATGATCTTGTGACACCAGTAGAGGACAAGAAGCAGGTATAGCTGTGATATTCTCTGCAGTCCAATATCCTGCTACAATTCCCCGTAAAGAGTCAAATATAAATAACGGGCACATGACTCAGACAATGGGAATCAATGGGAATTCTGTAATACCCCACTGACGGAATCAATTTTGTCCAAGAGAAGGGAAGAATATCAGAGGGGAAACAAAGAGAAATCTTTTTAAAATAAGCAAAATATGACATAGAACATAGAACATACAATGCAGAAGAAGGCCATCGAGTCGACACCGACCCACATTAAGCCCTCACCTCCACCCTATCCCCGTAACCCAATAACCCCTCCTAACCTTTTTGGACACTAAGGGCAATTTAGCATGGCCAATCCACCTAACCCAGCGGGGAATCGAACCTGGGACCCTTGACTAACTTACCCCTTCCCCAACCTAGTCTGGTCCCTTACCCGCAAATAACTCTCCTGCAAAAACATCACATCAGCAGTCAAACTTTTCAGGTGGGCAAATACCCTCGACCTTTTCACTAGCTGTTCAAACCCCTTACATTCCAGTTGACCAATCAAATTGGGGACGTCCGTTCCCCCCCCACACCCCCTCGAATTGGAGTCAACCATTTCCGCCAAGAGGGGTCATCCAACAACTGCTTAGAGAGTACGGGCACCGGGCCCACCCAAGGTTGCCGCCAAACCCACCGACAAACAAGCCTTCCATTTCCTCTGGTAATTCCACGATTCTGTAATTCAGCCTCCTCGAACAATTCTCCAGACCATCCACTTTAGCCCTCAGTGTTTTATTCACACCGGTCATATAGAATCATAGAATTCACAGTGCAGAAAGAGGCCATTCAACCCATCGGGTCAGCACTGGCCCTTGGAAAGAGCACCCCACTTAAGCCCATGCCTCCTTTCAATCCCCGTAACCCAGTAACCCCACCTAACCTTTTGGACACTTAGGGGCAATTTAACATGGCCAATCCACCTAATCTGCACATCTTTGGACTGTGGGAGAAAACCTGAGCACCCGGAGAAAACCCATGCAGACATTAGGAGAAAGTGCAATCTTCACACAGACAGTCACCTGAGGCCAAAATTGAACCCAGGTCCCTGGAACTGTGAGGCAGCAGTGCTAACCACTGTGCCACCCTGCCACCCCATATGCAACATCTCAGCTTCCAGAGAGACAATCTGGTCACTATGCCTCGAGAGAGCCACCATCACTCCCGTCAGTTCTGCCAACATCTTGGTAAAGTAGTCTGTCGGCCTCGGGCCCTCCGCCTCCTCGGGCAGGCCCACAATCTTTAAATTTTGTCGTCTCGAGCGGTTCTCCATATCCTCCATCTTTGCTCGCAGCCCCTTATTGGCCTCAACCACCCTCTGCAGCTCCTATCCCATCGAGGTGAGCTGACCGCTGTGCTGCGACATGGCCTCCTCCAGTCCCTTCATCTTCTCACTCTTTTCCCTCTCCTCGGCCGACACCATTACAACAGCTACCTTCACTGGGGCAATTACCTCCTCGACCGACGCCTTCAGTGCCACTGCCATCTCCTTTAACATCACCTCCATATGCTTTGCAAACTGATTTTCAAGCTCTAGAGACACCACCTCAGCCATCATCTCTGCTGTAAGCAGTGCGGCTCCACCCAGCGGCCCGGCCTCCGCCCTCTTGTCAGCCCCTGGGTTGGTCCTCGCACTCGACGGCGAGCTCTCATCCTCTCCCCATCTCGCTGCTGTCTTCCTCTGATTTTAGGACATCTTTCGCCTCTTTGCCGGTTCCTAGTCCTTCATGAATTGCCCCAGGACCGGGCATTAAAGATTTACAAAAAGAGAAACAAACATATAAGCCTCAAGCAGGAGCCACCCAATGTGTGACGACCCCTCTACATGATGCCTTCAGCTGCCTCGAGCCAGGACCACTTCTATTGACTGCCTCGAATTCAGCCACCAAGATGCCAGTAAGTATCTTGGCCGTTAGTGGAGTGGCTAAAGTCACAGCAACAACCTTCACCATTTTCGCCAACAAAGAGCCTAGCAAAGCCTCGGATTCTGTCAATGAATTTCTTTCTTCAGCTGTCTTTTCCCTGGTCCTTCTGAGCATTTCCCTTATGTGAGCACATGATACCATCAAACAGGACTGTTCTTGAACAAACATACATCCAAAAACTGGGTGAAAAGGGCTAAAAATGCAGTACCCTGGCGGGAGCCACTCATATGTGTCTACCCTCTACATACTGCCACCGGATTTTCAAATACTCTTGGGATGGTTTTATATCTTCCACAATGAAGACGGACACAAAATACCAATACTGCCACCATTTCCTTGCTTCCCTCATCAAATCCCCAGTCTCACCCTCTAATGAACCAATACTTGTTCTTTATAAATAGTTGCAGAAACTCTTACTAACTGGTTCTATATTTCTAGCTAGCTTTCTTTCATTCTTTTTGGTCATTTTTTGCTGGTTTCTAAAATCTGTCTAATAATCTGAGCTACCACCATCCTCTGCAATATCGTACACTTTTTCTTTCAATTTGATATTATTCTTAACTTCCTTAGTGCATCCATGTGGATGTGCATCCACCAAGGGCACGATTCAACTAAATGGGAACAAAGTCCCATAGTGAGCGCGTTTAGCCGTGTGTTTCCTGGCCCTCACAGCCACTAAACAACACTGCTCACATTAAATAAGAGGCCTCAGCAGGGAAACCGCAGCCAAGGCCACACATAGCCCTGTTTTATACACCAAGAAGGTCCATTCACCGGAACTCTTCAGTGTAGCGAGAGATCGAGACGCCATTTTTAAATGGCGTTCCAATCTCCGAAGCCCCCTACACAACCCCCAAACCCCCTACATACTATGAGAGGGTCCCCACCGCATCTTTCCCAACAGCTGCACAGGGTACTCCTGGCTCAATCGCCAGCAAACAGAAAATGCCAGTTTTGCAACATGGCAGTGCCAGCCTGGCACACTGGCAGTGCCCCAGTCAGCTGGCAGTGCCAGGCTGGCACCCAGGTGGCCATGCAAGGGTACCACCCTGCCCAAAGGGCATGCACCTGGGGGCCTCTGATCCCCTGGGAGACCCCCATGAGTGCCATTCCATATGGTCCATGAAGACCATGGCTGAATGACGCTTGCCCGAGGTCTCAGAGACAAAGGGGATAGTTCCCAATACCTCAGGTGCCTCGGAACTCTGCACATTAAAGTGAGACTAGCTGTCCCGCTCTAGTATGCAGATTTGCTAAAAGGTGATCCCACCCACAATGGGCAGGATTTACATTGCAACATCTCACGAGATCGCGTTAGATCTCGTGAGGAATTGCGAGCCAGGTAGATCTCAGGAGCGGGGTCTCTCGGCTTTTGTCGGCCACGCTGCATGGTGGCGAGCTGCTTTTTGGGCACAGCATGGCCATTGGATCCCAATGGACTAGTTATGTACTGAGAATTATCTCCTTGAATATCTGCCACTGCTTCTCTTCCTTTTAACCTATTTGCAAAGTTCACTTTATTAAACACTGTTTTCATACACTTGTAATTGTCTTTATTTAACTTTAAGGCATTGGTCTTAGACGCAGAATTCTCACCTTCTCAGTGACTATAAAATTTTATTATGGTACGATCACTGTTGCCTGGAAGTTCCTTTACTACAAGATATTCACTTAATCCTGTCGTATCACACATTATCAAAAATAACCTGACTCGAAGCTGGCACTAAAATGTATTGCTTTACGAAATTGGCCCAAATGCAATCTATGAACTCATCTTCCAGGCTTCCTTTGCCATTCTGATTCGTCCAATTTATATGAAGAGTAAAATCACCCATTGTTATTGCAGTACCTTTGTGGTAATACCAGGTATTGCGGTACCAGAGAGAGGAATGACCATTGGCTAGACCACGGGGTCAACCATTGGGCAATGTACATAGCCCCGCCCTGAGAGGCGGGGTATAAGAACCAATGCCATCCCAGCAGCCTTCACTTCTGTAACTTCGCTGCTGGGTACAGTTCTATCTGATTAAAGCTGAATCGATATGACTCCACGTGGACTCAAGAGTATTGATTGTGTATCAATTTAATCAGATAAGTACTTTGAAGGATGGATCTCCGCATCAAGCCGGCGTGCCTTCAGCTCTGCCCTCACGCAGAAAACTCTGCCGCGATTTTTAAGCATTGGCTGGCATGCTTCCAGAGCTACCTTGATACGGCTGCCGACACCCCCACGGAAAGGCAGAAAATACACCTCCTACGCTCACGGGTCAGCCCGGCGATCTACCCCCTGATCGAAGGGGCGGCGAACTATGATAAAGCCATGGAACTGCTGGAAGGACACTATATTCGTCCACTTAATCAGGTCTACGCCTGTCACCCGCTGGCAACGAGACGGCAGAGCCCAGATGAGACGCTAGAAGATTTCTACTGGGCACTGATCGTGCTGGGCCAAAACTGCGGCTGCCCTGCGGTGACGGCGAACGAGCTCTCCAAACTTTTAATTCGAGACGCTTTTGTGGCAGGTATGATCTCCCCCGACATTCGCCGAAGGCTACTCGAAATGGACACGCTGGGCCTCACCGAGGCCTGGGCCCTGGCAGGGTCCATGGACGTGGCATACAAAAACGTCCTTGCGTACGCCCCCGCGTGCACCGCGCCCCCCTGGGCTGCGTGGCACCCCGCCGCGGCAGCCCCCCAGACTTACCCGCTTAACCCCCAGACTTACCCGCTAACTCCGCAGGCCTGCGCGGCAAGGCGCCCCACTACCGCCGCCGGCCAACGTTGCTTCTTCTGCGGCCAGGCGAATCATCCGCGCGCGCGCGCTGCCCGGCCCGCACCATCACCTGCAAAGGGTGCGGCAAGAAAGGCCACTATGCCGCGGTCTGCCTCGCCCGCGCGGTGAACGGGGTATCCAATGACTACCCTCAGCCGTTCTTCCAGCCGCCCGCTGTGCAACCACAGCCGTTCTTCCAAGTCCCGACCGTCCCAGGCCCACCGCCGCACTCCCTTTTCCCAGCCCTGCCGGCCCAACGCGCACCGCAGCCTTTGCCCCGCCAGGCAGCGTCGCAGCCGCGGCCATTCTTCCCCCCGGCAACCATGCTGGAGGAGTGCGCGCAGCCATTTTGTCCCTCGCCGGTCCAATCGTCAGGGTCTCTGTCCCCGAACTCCATGGGCGATCCCTGGCCGGCACCATCTTGGATGGGGCCTCAAGCCCCCAGCACGGCTGGCTACGCGCTGCCGGACCAAAACCCCTTGCTGCAGCTGGTCTCCACCACGCTGGAGTAGCATGCACCGCCAGTTTGCTCCTCCCCGCCGCCATCTTCGGAGTCCCCTGACTCCACGTGCAATCCATGGCTGCCGCCATCTTGGATGGGGCCTCAAGCCCCCAGCACGGCTGACTACGCGCTGCCCGACCAAAACCCTTTGTTGCAGCTGGCCTCCGCCTCGCGGGAGCAGAGTGCGCCGCCATTTTGCCCCTCCCCGCCGCCATTTTGTTCCTCCCTGCCGCCATCTTCAGAGTCCCCGAACTCCAGGTGCGATCCATGGACGGCGCCATCTTGGATGGGGCCTCAAGCCCCCAACACGGCTGACGATGCGCTGCGCGATCTTCACTCCTTGCTGCAGCTGGCCTCCATTACCCTGGACCAGAGTCGGCCCCAAAGGCTAGCAAAGGCCACCACGACAATCGCCATCAACGGCCACGTGACATCATGCCTCATCGACTCCGGGAGCACGGAGAGCTTCGTCCACCCCGACACGGTAAGGCGCTGTTCTCTGGTCACCTATCCCACCCAACAAAGGATCTCCCTGGCCTCCAGGTCACACACGGTGCAGATAAAAGGGTTCTGCCTCGCAAACCTCACCGTCCAAGGCAGGGAATTCCGCAATTTCCGCCTATACGTGCTGCCGCATCTCTGCGCAGCTACCCTTCTGGGACTGGATTTCCAGTGCCACCTACAAAGCCTTGCTTTTAAATTCAGCGGCCCTATACCCCCCCTTACTGTTTGCGGCCCCACGACCCTTAAGGTCGACCCGCCTTCCCTGTTTGCGAACCTCACCCCGGATTGCAAACCCGTCGCCACCAGGAGCAGACGGTACAGCGCCCTTCATCAGGTCCGAGGTCCAAAGGCTGCTGAAGGAAGGGGTCATCGAAGTGAGCAACAGCCGTTGGAGGGCTCAAGTAGTGGTGGTAAAGACCGGGGAGAAGCATAGGATGGTCATCGACTATAGCCAGACCATCAACCGGTTTACGCAACTGGACGCGTACCCTCTCCCCCGTATTGCCGACCTGGTAAACAGGATTGCGCAATACAGGGTCTTCTCCACGGTGGATCTCAAGTCTGCCTACCACCAGCTACCCCTCCGTAATAGCGACCGCCAGTACACTGCCTTCGAAGCAGATGGGCGGCTCTACCACCTTTTAAGGGTTCCCTTCGGTGTCACAAACGGGGTCTCGGTCTTCCAGCGTGAGATGGACCGAATGGTTGACCGGTACGGCTGACACGCAAAGTTCCCGTATCTTGACAATGTCACCATCTGCGGCCATGACCAGCAGGACCACGACAACAACCTCCGTAAATTTCTCCAGACCGCGCACCTCCTGAATCTGACCTACAATAAGGAGAAGTGCGTGTTTAGCACCGACCGTCTAGCCATCCTAGGCTACGTAGTGTGAAATGGAGTCATAGGCCCCGACCCCAAACGCATGCGCCCCCTCATGGAGTTCCCCCTCCCTCACTGCCCCAAGGCCCTAAAGCGCTGCCTCGGCTTCTTTAGCTACTACGCACAATGGGTGCCTAATTACGCCGACAAGGCTCGACCCCTAATCCAATCCACAACCTTCCCCCTGTCGACGGAGGCCCGCCATGCCTTCTGCCGCATCAAAGCGGACATCGCAAAAGCCACGATGCGCGCCATCGACGAGTCCCTCCCCTTCCAGGTCGAGAGCGACGCGTCTGACGTAGCTCTGGCCGCCACCCTCAACCAAGCGGGCAGGCCCGTGGCTTTCTTCTCCCACACTCTCCATGCCTCTGAAATTCGCCACTCCTCGGTCGAAAAGGAGGCCCAGGCCATAGTGGAAGCTGTGCGGCACTGGAGGCATTACCTGGCCGGCAGGAGATTCACTCTCCTCACGGACCAACGGTCGGTGGCCTTCATGTTCGATAATGCACAGCGGGGCAAGATTAAGAACGACAAGATCTTGCGGTGGAGGATCGAACTCTCCACCTTCAATTAAGAGATCTTGTATCGTCCCAGGAAGCTGAACAAGCCTCCTGATGCCCTATCCCGCGGCACTTGTGCCACCGCACAAGTGCCGCGGAATAGGGCATCAGGAGGCTCGTTCAGCTTCCCGGGACGATACAAGTAGACCGCCTCCGAGCCCTCCACGAGGACCTCTGCCACCCGGGAGTCACCCGATTCTTCCATTTTGTTAAGTCCCGGAACCTGCCTTACTCCATCGAGGAGGTCAGGACAGTCACCAGGGACTGCCGAATCTGCGCGGAGTGCAAACCGCACTTCTACCGACCAGAGAGGGCGCATCTGATAAAGGCTTCCCATCCCTTTGAACGCCTCAGCATGGACTTCAAAGGCCTCCTCCCCTCCACCGACCGCAACATGTATTTCCTGAACGTGATTGATGAGTACTCCCGGTTCCCATTCACCATCCCCTGCCCGGACATGACCACAACCACCGTCATCAAGGCACTCCAAACTATTTTTACACTGTTCGGTTTCCCCGCATACATCCACAGTGATAGGGGGTCCTCCTTTATGAGCGACGAGCTGCACCAGTTCCTGCTTAGCAAAGGCATCGCCTCGAGCAGGACGACCAGCTATAACCCCCAGGGAAACGGGCAGGTAGAAAGGGAGAACGGAACGGTCTGGAAGACCGTCCTGCTGGCCCTTCAGTCCAGGAATCTCCCAGTCTCCCGCTGGCAAGAAGTCCTCTCAGTGGCCCTTCAATCCATTCGGTCACTGCTATGTACTACCACGAACCAGACACCTCATGAACGTCTCCTTGTTTTCCCCAGGAAGTCCTCCTCGGGGACCTCGCTCCCAACCTGGCTAGCAACAACCGGAACCGTCCTGCTGCGGAAACATGCGAGGGCGCACAGGTCGGACCCGCTGGTCGAAAGGGTCCACCTGCTGCATGCCAACCCCCAGTACGCCTACGTAGCGTGCCCCGACGGTCGCCAAGATACGGTCTCCCTCCGGGACCTGGCGCCCGCCAGAGCCCCACGCGCGCCCGAGCCACTGCCCCCAGCCCCCCCCCCCCCCCAGTACTGCCGCCAGAACCCCGACCCAGAGCCGAGCAGGCACCGACGCCCCCTACAGGCACCCCTTCCTTCTGCCCATTTTTCAAACTTACAGCGCCGCCTAGGGGTGACGAAACTGCCTGGGAGGAAGACACCACGTTCCCGGAGTCACTACCGCCGGGGCCCTCACCAGGATCGCTGCCGAAACATAGATGCTCCAGTAGGACGACCAGGCCGCCCGATCGTCTGATTGCAGCACCATGAAGAAAATTAACAAAGCAAGAACTTTCTCTGCAACCCTCGATAGCATGGTACCTGCAATACCTGGTCCTACCATGAAAAGGCGACAGTAATACTGGCCATCACCCCGCTGGCTCTTTTTTTAACAGGGGGTGAATGTGGTAATACCAGGTATTGCAGTACCAGAGAGAGGAATGACCATTGGCTAGACCGCGGGGTCTACCATTGGGCAATGTACATAGCCCCGCCCTGAGAGGCGGGGTATAAGAACCAATGCCATCCCAGCACCTTCACTTCTGTAACTTCGCTGCTGGGTACAGTTCTATCTGATTAAAGCTGAATCGATATGACTCCACGTGGACTCAAGAGTATTGATTGTGTATCAACCTTGTTTACAAGCCTCTGTTATTTCTTCCTGTATTCTCTGTCCTACATTGTAGCTACTGTTGAGGGCCGCTAAACTACTCCTGACTTTGTTAGGAAGTTTCTTAGCACTGCACAAACTGATTCTGCATTGTGATCTTCTGAATTAAGATCATCTCTCACTACTGGACTAATACCATCCTTTTAAAAAATATTTTTATTCAAGGCATTTAACTAATACACACAGAATATCAGAAGAACAACACAGCTCCCCAATAAACAACCACAGCCCTCCAAACCCCCCAACACCGACACCCTGCCATGTCCCCCCTGTGGTGTTATATTACTTTGAGTAACATAAGCTGCTACTTAGTGCAGGCTTTGCTGAAGGATGCTCCAGACTCTGAGATAAGTTGAACGTATTTATTGAGCGATTAACAAAGCTCCTAAATGAGTTTTACACTCTACTAATCTCGTAACTCAGTATACTCTACTAACTATATGAGCTTGCTCTAGACCACGTGCTAGGGTGTGACGGTGCTGTTAACCACCCATGTCTTGCTCTCTAGGTTTCTGCCAGTGGAAGAGGCAGGGCCTGTGTGCCTGGTCCTTTTTATAGTGGCCGTGTGGTGCCCCCTTGTGGTAATGCCACCTCTGGGTATCCTGATTACCCATTGGTTGTGTCCTGTTCTGATGACCCATTGGTTGCGTGTCTGCATATCATCACACCCCCTTCCCCATTTTAACCCCCAGACATGGCGGCCTGGCCCTCCCGAACTTCCAATACTACCACTGGCCAGCCACGGCGCAAAGAGTGAGGGGCTGGGTGAAGGACCCAGATACAGAATGGGTGAGGATGGAGGAGTCTTACTGTACAGGAACAACCTTTCGGACCCTCAACACGGCAGCGCTCCCATCCCCGCCAGCAAATCACTCAACAAGCTGCCTCACGGCGCCAAGGTCCCAGTTTCGATCCCGGCCCTGGGTCACTGTCCATGTGGAATTTGCAACTTATCCCGTGTCTGCGTGTGTCTTACCCCCACAACCCAAAAAGATTTGCTGGATAGGTGAATTGGCTATGCTAAGCTGCCCCTTAATTGGAAAAAAATAATTGGATACCTTAAATTTAAAGAAAAAAGCAAAACACTCAGCAAACCCAATGGTGGTAGCTACCCCAAGAACTTGGAACCAGATGAGGCAGCATTTCGATCTAACCAAAATGTCTATCATGGCCCCCTTCTGCGGCAACCATAGGTTTACATTGGATTGGATTGGATTTGTTTATTGTCACATCAGCCATGCTTGGCGCCACCTTTAAGAGGTGGTTTGAATTCGATTGGATTTGTTTATTGTCAAGTGTACCGTGGTACAGGGAAAAGTATTTTTCTGCATGCAGCTCAAACAGATCATTTGTAGATGAAAAGAAAATACGTAATAGGGCAACACAAGGTACACAATTTAAATACATAGACACCAGCATCGGGTGAAACATACAGGAGTGTAGTATTAATCAGATCAGTCCATGAAGGTCGTTTAGGAGTCCGGTAAGAACGGTGTTCTCAGACTTTTGTATCTCCTGCCCAATGGAAGAAGTTGGAAGAGTGAGTAAGCCAGGTGGGAGGGGTCTTTGACTATGCTGCCCGCATTCCCAAGGCAGCGGGAGGTGTAGATGGAGTCAATGGATGGGAGGCAGGTTTGTGTAATGGACTGGGCGGTGTTCATGACTCTCTGAAGTTTCTTGCGGTCTTGGGCCGAGCAGTTGCCATGCCAGGCTGTGATGCAGCGAGATAGGATGCTTTCTATGGTGCATCTGTAAAAGTTAGTAAGAGTCAATGTGGACGTGCCAAATTTTCTTAGTTTCCTGAGGAAGTATAGGCACTGTTGTGCTTTCTTGGTCATCTACAGGTCAAAAACGTTCTCCGCAAGGAGACAACAGCGTACCCACAAACCCCGAGAAGCACAGGAGTTACTGGACACAGATAGTCTGGGCAAGGGAACAAACAAGAGGGAAAAACATACTTGATCTCAACCTTACCAATCTGCCTGCTGCAGATGCATCTATCCATGATAGTATCGGTAGAAGTGACCACCGCATAGTCCTTGTGGAAACAAAGCTCTGTCTTCACATTGAGGATACCCTGACATAATGTTGTGTGGCACTATCATCTTGCTAAATGGAATAGACTTCAAACAGATCTAGCAACTCAAGTCTGGGCATCCATGAGGCGTTGTGGGCCATCAGCAACAGCAAATTTGTATTCAACCACAATCTACAACCTCATGGGCCAGCATATCCCCCACTCTATCATTAACAGCAAGCCAGGGGATCAATCTGGTTTGTTGAGAAGTACAGGAGAGAATGCCAGGAGCAATGTCAGGCATACCGAAAAATGAGGTGTTAACCTGGTGAAGATACAATACAGGACTACTTGTGTGCCAAACAGCATAAGCAGCAAGTAATTGACAGAGCTAAGCAATTGCACAACAAACGTAGCAGATCGAAGCCTTGCAGTCCTGCCACATCCAGCCGCGAATGGTGGTGGACAATTAAACAACTCACTGGAAGAGGAGGTTCCACAATGATGGAGGAGTCCAGCACATGTGCAAAAGACAAGGCTGAAGCATTCGCAACAATCTTCAGCCAGAAGTGCCGAGTGGATGATCCATCTCGGCCTCCTCCAGAGATCTCCAGCATCACAGATGTCAGTCTTCAGCCAATAAGATGCACTCCATGTGATATTAAGAAACGTCTGAAGTCACTGGATACTGCAAAGGCTATGGAACCTGACAATATCCCGGCAATAGTACTGAAGACTTGTGCTCCAGAACTGGCCGCACCCCAAGCCAAGTTGCTCCAGCACAGCTACAACACTGGCATCTACCCGGCAATGTGGAAAATATCCCAGCTGTGTCCTGTACACACGAAACAGGACAATACAACCCTGCAAATTATCGCCCGATCAGTCGACTCTCCATCATCAGCTAAGTGATGGAAGGATTCATCCACAGTGCTATCAGGGGGCACTTACTCACACTTACTCACTTAACCTGCTCACGGACACTCAATTTGGGTTCCGCCAGGGTCACTCAGCTCCTGACCTCATTAGCTTTGGTTCAAATATGGACAAAAGAGCTGAATGCCAGAGGTGAGGTGAGAGTGACTGCCCTTGACATCAAGGCAGCATTTGACCGAGTATGGCATCAAGGAGCCTCAGCTAAACTGGAGTCAATGAGAATCAGGGAAAACTCTCCATTGGTTGGAGCCATTCATGGCATAAAGGAAGATGGTTGTGGTTGGAGGCCAATCATCTCAGCTCCATGACATCACTGCAGGAGTTCCTCAGGGTAGTTCCAAGGCCCAACCATCTTCAGCTGCTTCATCAATGACCTCCCTTCCATTATAAGGTCAGAAGTGGGGATGTTCACTGATGACTGCACAGTGTTCAGCACCATTCATGACTCCTCAGGTAATGAAGCAGTCCGTGTCCAAATGCAGCAAGACCTCGACAATATCCAGGCTTGGGCTGACAAGTGGCAAGTTACTTTCGCGCCGCACAATTGCCAGGCAATGACCATCTCCCACAACAGAGGATCTAATCATCGCCCCTTGAAATTACCATCGCTGAAACCCCCCCAATCAACATCCTGGTGGTTACCATTGATCAGAAACTGAACTGGACTAGCCATGTTAATACTGTGGCTCCCAGGGCTAGTCAAAGGCTAGGAATCCACCGGCGAGTAACTCACCTCCTCACCCGCCAAAGCCTGTCTACTACCGACAAGGCACAAGACAGGTGTATCATGAAAGACTCTCCACTTGCTTGGATGAATGCAGCTCGAACAACACTGAAGAAACTCAACACCAACTAGACAAAGCAGCCCACATGATTGCTCCCCCTTCCACAAACATTCAAATCCTCCACCACCGGTGAACAGTGGCAGCTATGTGTACCATCGACAAGATGCACTGCAGTAACTCACCAAAGTTCGCTAGAGAGTACCTTCCAATTCCACGACCACTACCATCTAGAAGGGCAAGAGCAGCAGGTACCTGGGAATCCCACCACGTGGTGGTTCCTCTCCAAGTCAGTCACCACTCTGACTTGGAATTGTATCGCCATTCTTCCACTGTCGCTGGGGCAGCATCCTGGAACTCCCTCCCTAACAGCACATTGGATATACGTGGAGCTCAAGGACTGCAGCAGTTCAAGAAGGCAACTCACCGCCACCTTCTGAAGGGCAACTAGGGATGGGCAATAAATGCTGGCCTAACCAGCGATGCCCACATCCTGCAAATGAATTTTTACAAAGGGAAACTGTGGGGACTTGTACGGAGAGCTCTTAGAAAGATCATACTCCCTACTGGACGAGATACTGGAAAAATGGGAGGAAGCGCTAGGGTCAGAAATAGGGTGGGGACTCTGGAACAAAGCCAACTCCACCTCCTCAAGCCTCATGCAACTGAAAGTGGTGCACAGAGCACACCTGACAAGAACCCGAAGGAGCAGGTTCTTCCCGGCGGTGGAGGACAAATGGGAATGGTGCCAGGGAGGCCAGGCAAACCACACCCACATGTTCTGGGCATGCCCTAGACTTCTAGGGTTCTGGACAGCCTTCTTCAAGGCAATGTCCAAGGTTATGGAGGTGAGGGTGGAGCCGTACCGAAGAGTAGTAAGCTTCGGGGCATCGGACCAGCAAGAACTAATCATAGGGAAGAAGGCCGACGTCTTTGCCTTTGCCTCTCTAATCCCCAACACAGAATACTGCTTGGCTAGTGATCAGCAGCACCACCACAGCTGCAGTCTGGCTGGAAGACCTGTCGGAATTTCTCCACCTGGAGAAGATCAAGTTCACCATCCGACGGTCAGAGGATGGATTCCACAAAGCGTGGAAGCCATTCACCAACTTGTTCCAGGACCTGTTCAAAGCCAACAACAAATAGAGTGGGGGTGGCCAACAGGACCACAGGGAGCAGACAAGAAACAGAGGGAGGGGAAGGGGGGAGGTGAGGGAAAAAGTACAGGGAGTCTGGAAAATGCTGATTCAGTGGCCAGGGGACCTAGAAAAAGGCCTCAAGAGAAGGAATCCTCAAGGAAATGCCAAAAACAGGACAGGGGGAGGGAAGAAGAAAAGGGGGGAGGCCTAACGACAAAAGGCAGGGAAGGAAGTGAGGGCACCACTCACATGTAAATTGCAGATAACTAGTGAAGGACCTAGGAAAGGAAGCTGAACAATGAATGAAGGGGGTGCTTAAGGAGGGGAGGGGAGGGGAGATCAGCACAGAGGAAAATGACATGTACATTGTAACTGGCGCATTTATCCTTACCGAATGTATAGTGTATAAAACGTAATAACTTCAATAAAAACATTTTTTAAAAATGAATCAAAATCCATTTCTCCCATACCAATCTTTGAGCTATGCATTCAACTTCTTATTTACCCTATGCCAATTTGCTCATGGCTCGGGTAGTAATCCACCTTGTGGTTCTGTTTTAGCCCCTAACAGTTCATGTTCCTAAACAGAACCTATTTGTTCGTCCTGTCTATGTCATTGGTACTCACGTGGACCATAACATCTGCATCCATCCCCCTCCCATTGCAAGTTAATCTCCAGCTCGAGCAGATGTCCCAAATCCTGGCACCCGACAAGCAACGCAAGCTTTGGGATTCACACTCTCAGCTAATGTTTTTGAGTGGGATGTGGGCTTTGCCGGCAAGGTCAGCATTTACTGCCCATTCCTATCTTCCCTCAGAGAAGGTAGTGGTGGGCCACGGTTCTTGAACTGCTGCAATCCAGGTGTAGGTACACATATAATGCTGCTCAGGAAGGGGGAGGGGTTAAACTTCAAAATGCCGACAATTCAAAAAAAGCCAACAACTGGAAAATGTCCCTCAATAATGTTTAGGAGCATAGCTCCAAGGCAACTGAATAGATTAAATTACGTCTTCTGGCATCGGGTTTCAGGATATTTATCAATATTTTGTGATCACATTCAGGTATCTTTTGGTGATATGCTATTTTTACATCACTCCTTTGAATTATGTCTTACTCCCCCCGCCATTTAGCAGCTGGTTTCTCCACATGGATTACAATGGATAATGATTCAAAGAACATCAATAATTCATGGGGGCCAGTTAGCTCAGTTGGCTTTATGACTAGCACGTAGATCAGATTAACACCAACAGCATGAGGTGCAATCTGTTCCACTCACACAGCACTTTTCCATGGTTCAGCAAATAATTGCCAAGAATCTACCTTTGGGCAGAGAACTGAAGAGAGTCATTACAGCACATAAGGTCAATCAGCCTGTGAAGCCTGTGAATGCCTAACCCAGTCAGTTTCATTCTCCCAGTTTATTTTCTTCAAGTGGCTTTCCAATTTCCTTTTGAAATTATTACTTACTTTTGCTTCTACCACCCTTGTGGGCAGCAAGTTCCAGGTCATTACCATTTGCTCCATATCTCGTGCCCAAAACCTTAAAGCAGTGTCCCCTAGCCCATGTTCAAAGAAATGTAGTTTAGGTAAATTGGCCATGCTAATTTACCCTTAGTGTCCAAAAGGTTTAGGTGGGGTTACTGGGTTGGGAGGATAGGTGGAGCTGTGAGCTTAGGTAGGGTGCTCTTTCCAAGGACCAGTGCAGACTCGATGGGCCAAATGACCTCCTTCTGCGCTGTAAATTCTATCAGCTAATGGGGAAAGATTTTCCTTGTCTATTTTATCTAAACCTAAGTCTGGGAGGGTGGGAAGATGAAGCGATATATATATATGGCATCAGTTGCCAGCTACTACTTTAGTATCATAAGAAAGATTTTTCTGGGATTTCTAGTTTGGCTATCCATTCAATTGCTTCACGAGAATCTGAGTGAAGAGGTGAGGTGTCTCCCACACAAGTTGGCAGGTTGTAGTGTTGTGTTCCATAGTCTAGGGACCTATGGCCATAACTGCACTTTTGGTTGTCCTTCATCTTCTCCTAATAGAGCTATTGGCTGCATCATCCATGCACTGTGCAGTTTTGGCTGAGAGGTGTCTACTGTCTTGAAGGAGGACAAAACCAAGGACCTCTACTATTTAGTCAGTGTTGAGAGGTAAGCTTTCTACGCTGTATGGATTCCACATTCCCATTCATCTGGATAGTGGGTAATACCAGCTGCATGAAACTGCAGTTGTTTCCCAGAATGGTCAGTGCAATTTTCAGTGTTTTCCTGATGTTTTTTTCAAGTTTTCATGAATGGAAAAGTCGATGCCGCTCATAACTTGTTCCATTTCACCGAGTATGATGATGTTGCAGTGAATGTCAGGCCAGGCAATGTGGTACAGCACTGAGAGTCACTCAGTTAAAATGGACATCAGTATACCTGACACAGTTCTCATGGTAGTGTTTAGCTGGAGGTCCATGATTTCTGTGTGGCAGCTGCAGTACCACAAAGGTGAGCAGTATTATGCAGCAGAATCAGGCCAATGTAGCAGTGTGGAGTGGTCTTGCTGTGCTCCCCAATTATGTCCCACCATTCTTCTGGGCCAGGTTCGCACAGGTATTTAATTTTTGGCTGGTGTGGGATAGGAGAGAGCACTGTCCAGGGTGACTCTGAAGTATTTTGAATCAGGATCATGGGCAATCTGTCTTTCATAGAAAGGAATGTTGAATTCTTTCCCAACATTGGCATTGCTCAGAGCGAATGCTGACACAATTATCCTCTCTGGATCGGGGTGGAGGTCTGGAAGAATCATTCCCGTATATAGGAGACTCACAGGTCGCTGTGAGTCTCCTACTTCCTCTAGTTTTGATACCTCCATCAGTGGTGCTTTGTCATCGATGTGGTGATATGCATGTACACATCAATGTATATAGTTGTTTCTCAATCGGTGGACGTCTGACCAGCAGGTGGCGATAGAGATCCACCATGCGACTTGAGACACCCCTCAGTTGGTTGTAAGTCATACAAGAGAGTAGTCGCACTTAGAGTAAATCCAGGATAATACACTGAATTCATTTAGTAGCCATCGCCTGTATTATAGTTTGTTAGTTATTTTTCCATGTGTTTGTTAATAAATCATCTTTCTAATTAAACAAGTAGATGTTCTGTGTACATCATTACCATGGTCATAACACAGAACACAACATGGTACCAGAAGTTCCGAACAATTAAAGATAACAACAGCGAAGAAGGGGAAAATAGGTTAAAGAAAAAAAAGAGAAAATTCTTCCGTCGACCTGGTGAATTATGGACATCTAGAACTCAGCGCATGGAAAACTGTGAAGTTAGAGATGGAAAGTTTGAAGGTACCCCACCAGCTTCAAGTCTCGGGTAACGTAGATGAAAATTGTGTGTTTTCAAGCAGCAATTTAGACTCTATTTTGCAGCCCTTGGCCTGCAGGCACAGCCTGATGAGAGGTGTATTGCATTGCTGTTCGCAGTAGCAGGTCCTCAAGCAATAGAAATATACAATATCTTCACCTTCAACAGCGAAGACGAAAGCAAGATCTTCGATGAAGTAACACATTACTGTGATCGAAATTGCTCTCCGAAGAAAAATGAAACATTTGAACGTTATATGATTCGTACGTGCACCCAAAAAGCAGGTAAATCTGTTGATTCATTTGTAACTGACTTGCGGTTGAAGGTGCAGTCGTGCAACTTTAGAACTTTAAACTCGTCAGTGCTCCGTGACCAGATAGTGTTCGACGTATCGAATGTCAAAGTACATGAGAGGTTATTGAGGGAAGAAGAGTTGAAATTAGAAAACGCCATCAAGATTTACCATGTTAGTGAAAGCTGCACAGCAGATTAATATGCTCAACCTGAAACATTTTGGCGGCAATCGGGAAGAAGACGTGAGCCCCATAAGCACTGAGACGCAGTCAAAAAAGAAACACGGTTGCAATGCGGGTGGCCATTTTGAGCAGCCGACTGGATCCGCCATTTTGTGCCAGCAATGTGGCAATCGACATTTGCCACGGTGATGTCCCGCACTTGGAAAGGTCTGTTACAAGTGTGACAGAACTTTGTTAGGCGATGTCTCTCAACGACCAACTTATCAAAGTAGTGTTCAGAAGTATGGGCTAAGATTGAATAAAGCCAAGTGTTAATTTGGCTTTAAAGAAATCATGTTTCTGGGGGAAAAGTTGTCTGCTCAAGGCATACAACCCGATCAAATGAAAATACAGGCAATAATGAATATGCCACGACTATCAGACAAGAAAGGAGTTCTGAGGATATTAGGAATGATTAACTTTACAGGCAAATTTATTCCGAATTTGTTAGCCAAGATAACGTGTCTGAGAGAGGTTATCAAGAAGATGAATACCTTTGAATGGACAGATAAGCATGAGCAAGAATGGCTTACACTGAAGACAGCTTTGACAACAGCTCCAGTGTTAGCACATTTCTACCCGACCAAGAAAACTAAAATCTCGACTGATGCGTTGAAGGATGGGCTAGGTGCAATTTTGTGACAACTGGAAGATGGAGAGGATTTGATGCCAGTTGCCTCTGTGTCTAGGTCCATGACCGACTCCGAGTGTCGATACTCTCAAATTGAGAAGGAATGTCTTGGACTAGTTAATGGCTTAGAAAAGATTCATAGTTTCAAAGCCATCAGCTTTTCTGGTAGAAACAGATCACAGACCATTGGTAGCCATCGTCAAGTAAAAACTAAGTGAAATGTCACCACGCATCCAGAGAATGATGATGAAGCTCCAGTGGCATGAGTTTGATCTAATTGATCGGGCAGCACAGTAGCACAGTGGCTAGCACTGTGGTTTCACAGCGCCAGGGTCCCAGGTTTGAATCCCGGTTCGGTCACTGTCTGTGCAGAGTCTGCACATTCTCCCTGTGTCTGCGTGGGTTTCCTCCGGGTGCTCCAGTTTCCTCCCACTAGTTCTGAAAGACGTGCTGTTAGATAATTTTGACATTCTGAATTCTCCCTCCGTGTACCCGAACAGGCACCGGAATGTGGCGACTAGGGGCTTTTCACAGTAACTTCATTGCAATGTAAGACTACTTATGACAATAAAAGATTATTATTATTAATTTACACTTCAGGCAAGCACATTGTAGTTGCAGATGCGCTCTCAAGAGCTACAGCCGTGCTGGAAGACAGTCAGATGGAAGAAGATGTGCAAGTGCATGTCAATATGATAACAGAGACACTGCCGGTGTCTGATGAAAAATCAAAACTAAGAGTAGCAGATACCAAAAAGGGTGAAGTTCTGCAGATGGTAATCAAGAATTTCAACGTGGTGTGGCCAAAAGGGTCATGTTCAAGTTACCACGGCATCAGAGAAGAACTAAGTGCAGCCAATGGATTCCTATTAATGCAACAAAGACTAATAATACCACAGACTCTGCGAGCCAAAATTTTACAGGGGCAGCACGGTGGCACAGTGGTTAGCACTGCTGCCTTACGGCGCCGAGGTACCAGGTTCAATCCCGGCTCTGGGTCACTGTCCCTGTGGAGTTTACACATCCTCCCCATGTTTGCGTGGGTTTCACCGCCACAACCCAAAGATGTGCAAGCGAGGTGAATTTGCCACTCTAAAATTGCCCCTTAATTGGAAAAAATGAATTGGGTATTCTAAATTTATATTAAAAATATAATTTTATAAAAAATTCATAAGGGCCATCTCGGAATTGAAAAGTGTAAAAGGAGAGCACGAGACATGGTATATTGGCCAGGGATCAACAAGGATATTCAAAGGATGGTAGAGGCAAGTTTTTTACCCAGATGGTAGTGGGTGCCTGGAACTCGCTGCCGGAGGAGGAGGTAGGAGCAGGGACGATAGTGACGTTTAAGGGGCATCTTGACAAATAAATGAATAGGATGGGAATAAAGGGATATGGACCCCGGAAGTGTAGAAGATTTTAGTTTAGACGGGCAGCATGTTTGGCGCAGGCTTGGAGGGCCGAAGGGCCTGTTCCTGTGCTGTACCTTTCTTTGTTCTTTGTTCTTTGAATGCGCGACATATCAAAAATTCCAAAATTGACAAATGAAAGAACCAATACAGATGGATGGCATAGTGACACTTCAATGGCAGAAAGTAGGGAGAAAGTCGGGATAGACTTGTTTTATCTCGAAGGGAAAGAGTATTTAATCGTAGATTACATTTCCAATTTTCTTGAACATAGAACATATAGTACAGAAGGAGGCCATTCGGCCCATCAAGTCTGCACCGACCCCCTTAAGCCCTCATTCCACCCTATCCCCATAACCCAATAACCCCTCCTAACCTTTTTGGACATTAAGGGCGATTTAGAATGGTCAATCCACCTAACCTGCACGTCTTTGGACTGTGGGAGGAAACCGGAGCACCCGGAGGAAACCCACGCAGGCACGGGGAGAACATGCAGACTCCGCACATACAGTGACCCAGTGGGGAATCGAACCTGGGACCCTGGCGCTGTGAAGCCACAGTGCTAGCCACTTGTTCTACCGTGAAGTGGCACAGTTATCCAGCTCGTCAGCCAGGTGTGATATAATGCATGATGAGCTATATTTGCTCGTCATGGCTTCCACAGGTTGTCATGAGTGACAATGGTCCATGATTCAGGTATCAGGGATAGAGGGAATTTGCGCAGAAGTACGACCTCAAGCATGTCACATCCAGTCCTTTATATCCATAGTCAAATGGAAAGGCAGAGAAAGGTGTGCAAATAGTAAAACAATTACTTAAAAAATTGATGACAGCCAGGATGATCCATATCTGGCATTGCTCAGTTATCGAGCATCACCTTTGAGCAATGGTTTATCACCGTCACAATTACTGATGAACAGGAAGATCAGAACAATGTTACTGTGCCTTCAAATCAATAAGCAAGTCACAAAATAAAACATCAACTGCAGTCTCAAAAGAGGAAACAGAAGAGATACTATGACAGGTCAACCACGTCTCTACAACCTTTCGAACACAATGATATCGTAAGGGGGGAAGATCCTGATGGCTGGTCAAAGTGTGCAAAGTGATACAGAAGATAGGTCCAAGATCCTATACAGTCATCACAGGGCAAGGACAGGTACTCAAGAGGAACAGAAGAGCTTTGTTAAAATTTCAGCAACCTGTTACTTCACTGTCAGCAGATGATGTGTGTGAAAACTTCTGTCTATCCAAACCAAAGCAACCTGAACAAGAATCAAGTGTGCAACCTGAAGATGCACAGAGTAATGCAGTTCCAATAGAGGCATCTTCAGAGCCACTAGAATGTCAAGCAGATTCGGCTGATCAACAAAAGCTTAGAAGGTCAACAAAACATCAAAAGAAGACTGGCAGACTGAATCTGTGGAGGACACTGTAATTGTTAAATAATTTGAATTGGACTGAAAGAGAGGGCCGACACTGTACTTGACGCACGAGGAGGAAATGGGAGGAAGACTTGGGGTCTGAAATAGGGTGGGAACTCTGGAGCGAAGCACTACATAGGGTCAACTCCAGGTCGGGTCATCAGGAATGCAGCCAGGTCAGGTTGAGTCAAAGAAAGGTCTCCTCCACTGAACTTGGAGGATCTTCAAACCCGCAAGGGAAGATAAAAGATAAAGGTTAGTGATAATGTTAGTGTTAGAATTAAATTTTAAAAAATTAGTATGATTATAAGAGATGTAAAAAGAGGATCTGTTTGGGAGAGCTCGCAGAGAGGTGCCAACTCCGGCATCATCCAAAGTGGTGGAGCTGAGGGTGGAGCTATGCCCGAATGTGGCAGTCTTCGGGGTATCAGATCAGCCAGATCTCTTCATGGGGAGGAAGGTGAACGCCCTTGCCTTTGCCTCCCTGATCGCCCACCGTAGAATCCTACTCGGCTGCCTTTCAGCAGCGCCACCCAAAGCTGCATATTGGCTGTCCGACCTATCGGAATTCCTCCAGATGATTTATATTTACTACAAACAACAGAGGTCCCAGCAGTGATCCCTGCGGAACACCACTAGCTACAGATCTACATTCAGAAAAGCACCCTTCCACCAGTACTCTCTGTCTTCTATAACCAAACCAGTTCTGTATCCATCTAGCCAGCACACCCCGAATCCCATGTGATTTTAGGTTTTGTACCAGTCTGCCATGTGAGACCTTGTCAAATGCCTTACTAAAGTCCATATAAACTACATCCACAGCTCTTCAATTTTCCTTGTCACCTCTTCAAAAAACTCAATCAAGTTGGTGAGACATGACCTTCCCCGTACAAAACCATGCTGCCTGTCACTAACTAGTCCATTTTCCTCCAAATTTGCATACATCTTGTCCCTCAGTATCTTTTCCAAAGATACTTCCCCACCACTGATGTCAGGGTCCCCGACCTATAATTTGCTGGATTGTCCCTGCTTCCTTTCTTAAACTAGGAAACAACATTGGCTATTCTCTAGTCCTCTGGAACCTCACCTGTGGTCAAAGAGGATGTGAAGATATCTGTTAAGGCTCCAACTATTTCTCCCCTTGCCTCCCGCAGTAACCTGGGATAGATCCCATCCGGCCCCAGGGACTTGTTGACCTTAATGCAATTTAGGATACTCAATACTTCCTTCTTTGATATACTGACGTTCCCAAGAGAGTTCACACACCTATCCCTGACCTCAGCATCCATCATATCCTTCTCCCTAGTGAATACCAATACAAAGTACTCATTAAGGATTTTACTCACTTCCTGTGGTTTCATGCATAACTTCCCTCCATTGTCCTTAAGTGGGCCTACTCTTTCTCTTGCTACCCCCTTGCTTCTAATATATGCATAAAAAGCCTTGGGATTCTCCATGACCACATTCTGTTCCTTCCCTTCCTTAATTGAGGGTGAGATGCGACTGGATTTTCGGGCTAATTTTGCCGAAAAGTGCTTATTTGGCTATGTTCTGGAGGAGAGCCACCTGATCTGCGTCTGCTCAGCATACACCGTCACCGGAAGTCCCATATGCCTTCTTGATCATCCCACCTACCCGTCCTGCTGGATTTGGGGATCTGTGAACAAACACAAAGGGCGGAATTCTCCCCCCCACCATGCCGGAGGGGAGAATCGCCGGGGCGCCGCGCGTGTCCCGCCACGCCGCCTGCACGCGGTTCTCCCACCCCCCCCAAACCGGCGCAGCGAGAATCACAGCTGGCCGCTGGGCGATTCTCCGGCCCGGGTGGGCCGAGCGGCCTGCCCAATTGGACGGGTTCCCGCCGGCGCCATCCACACCTGGTCGCTGCTGGCGGGAATAGCGCGGGAACGCTGGGGGGGGGGTCGGCCTGTGGGGGGGGGGGAGGAGGGTTCCTGCACTGGGGGGGCCTCAAATGGGGTCTGGCTCTCAATCGGTGCCCACCGATCGGCGGGCTGGCCTCTCTGAAGGAGGACCTCCTTTCCTCCTCCGCCCTGCAAGATCCATCCAACATCTTCTTGCGGGGCAGCCTCGGGGAGGACGGCAACCGCGCATGCGCGGGTGACGTCATTTACGCGGTGCCAAGGCCCGGCGCGCGTAAATGACGCAACACTGCTCCTAGCCCCCCCCCCCCCGGGGCGGGAGAACAGGCAGCTGGGAGTGGGCTCCGACGCCGGAGTGAAACACTTCGGTTTTCACTCCGGCATCGGCACTTAGACTCCCAATGGGAGAATTGCGCCCAAGGTTCTGTTGCACTTCTTTTTTTTAAATTTAGAGTACCCAATTCATTTTTCCAATTAAGGGGGTAATTTAGCGTGGCCAATCCACCTAGCCTGCACATATTTGGGTTGTGGGGGCGAAACCCACGCAGGCACAGGGAGAATGTGCAAACTCCACATGGACAGTGACCCAGAGCCAGGAACCTCAGCGCCGTGAGGCAGCAGGGCTAACCCACTGTGCCACCATGCTGCCCACTGTTGCACTTCTTAGAATCCAACCAGTTATTGTATATTCCCTTGTCTTGTTTTCCTTTCTGTGACTCACACTTCTCCAGATCAAATTCTATGTATTACTTTTATGACCTAAGCAGTGCATTGAAAGTTTTCTTCAGTTTAAAGCTTCCATCCTCGCCAACAAACATATGGCCAGTTTTCATATCATCTGCAAACTTTTTGGTTATGCCTCTATATTGTTAACAATAATCTTAATAATAATCTTTATTAGTGTCACAAGTAGGCTTATATTAACACTGCAATGAAGAAACTGTAAAAATCCCCCAGTCGCCACAATACGGCGCCTGTTCGGATACATTGAGGAAGAATTCAGAATGTCCAATTCACCTAACAAGCATGTCTTTCGGGACTTGTGGGAGGAAACCGGAGCACCTGAAGGAAATACACGCAGACCCCGCACAGCCAGTGACCCAAGCCGGGAATCGAACTTGGCGCTGTGAAGCATCAGTGGAATCTCACATTGAACAGCCTTAGACTTACAAATGCATCCATTCATCATTACCCTTTGACCCATTTTGGATCCTTCTTGCCACTTTCCCCTGGATTCCACGGGCTTTTAATTTTCTGGCCAGTCTGCCATGCAGGACCTTGTGAAAATCCATGCAGAAAAACATCAAGTGTGCTACTACCCTCATCCATCTTCCTTGTTACCCCCTCAAAAAATTCAATCCAGTTGTTCAGAAACAACTTTCCTTTCCAAATCTGTGCTGACTGCCCTTGATTAACCCGTACTTTTCTGAATGATGATTTGTACTTTCAGTCCCTCAGAATGTTTTCCAATAACAGTTTGAGCATAACAAAAAAAATGAGGCTGGCTGACGTGCAAGATACTCATCCTTTACTCGTCTCTTTATAACGCTAATATTACGAACCACCTTGAAAGGGTTTCAAGTGATTAGGTAAAATAAATCCTATCACCTTCCAGTTAGTGGCCTCACATGGCTGACTGCCTCCTACCGTCTCCTGAGCGTTGGTGCACCAAGAGTTTGGGGAAGTGGCAGGCGCGTGCGCAGCCACCCCCCTCCGCCCAGAGTGGCAATGCGCACGCGCGGTGCCTGCCGGCGGAATGAGCGGCGAGTGCGGGAGCGGAGAGAATATTGCTGTCAGCAATAAAAGATGTAGGAACAAAAAACAGACCGGGAAGGATGTGGCTGTGAGTGATAGTTCCTCTGGTTTAGGGGGTTCGAGGGGGCGGAGGTAGGCAGGCCGTCAGCTCAGACCAAAGTGGTGCGGCATTAGGG
Source organism: Scyliorhinus torazame (assembly GCF_047496885.1). Taxonomy (NCBI): domain Eukaryota; kingdom Metazoa; phylum Chordata; class Chondrichthyes; order Carcharhiniformes; family Scyliorhinidae; genus Scyliorhinus; species Scyliorhinus torazame. The sequence continues at coordinate 167,510,540 of NC_092708.1, read as the reverse complement.
ATGGCGCCGGCCCCAATGTGGCCGCCACTATATTTATTTATTGCTGAGCACATTGAGCCCAGCAGCAGCACTGTGCACTGCCAGAGTAACTGTAAGATGGAAGGTATCTGAAATGGACGCCAAGCAGTGTTGGGAATAGCACTATGGGTGTACTTGCATCACATGAACGGTGGCACAGTGCTCCCTGGCTCAATTCAGGCCACTGGTGTGTGTGGAGTTTGCACTTTCTCCCAGTGTCTGTGTGGGTTTCCTCAGTCCACAAAGATGTGCAGGTCAGGTGGATTGGCCATGAATAAATTGCCCCTAGTGCCCGAAAGGTTCGGTGGGATTACTGGGTTATGGGGATAAAATGGGGACCTGACCCTACGTAGTGTACCCTTTCAGAGAGTCACTGCAAACTTAATGGGCCAAATGGCCCCCTGCACTGTAGGGATTCTAAGGTGGCTCACGAGTTCTCATTGGATAACAGGTTTACGTAAGCATGAGGAAGATAGAAAATTGCAGTTGTAGATCCAAAGAAAATGAAAAGATTTGCATATTGTTGCAAGAAAGTATGCCAAATAAAAAATATCCAGAAGTTTGAAAAGCTGCAGTGGAGTCAAATGTTGACTTATAGCATTGATGTATCTTTTAGCAAAAACATTGACAAATGCAGCCAACCTACTTGCTGCCATTAGAGCCACTTAACCTAGATATATTTAAAATTAAATAGAATTTTGATGCAACATAAAACGTATCTATAGAATTTACAGTGCAGAAGGAGGCTATTTGGCCCATCGAGTCTGCACCAGCCCTTGGAAATAGTGCCCCACTTAAGCCCACACCCGTGTGCAGACTCCGCACACAAGTGACCCAAGCTGGGAATCGAATCTGGGACCCTGGAGCTGTGAAGCAACTGTGCTAACCACTATGCTGCATGCCTCGTCTGAGGAGGCGGATCAGGAGGGGATGGTGGAAGAGCCTGTGGAGGAGCCGCAGGAGGGAGGACAGGCAGTGGCGAGGATCCGGCATGCCTGGAGAATCAAGGAGGCTCTCATCCTCGCCCTCTTCTCATAGGATGAGGTCTTGTCTATCAGTGCAGCCCCTCCTCTCCCTACCAATTCCCCTCTTAGTCCCTCCTTCCTCCGCCCCCCCCCCCCCCCCCCCCCATTCCCCTTTTTCCCTCCTGCAATTACCCTCCTTTCTTCCCCCACCCCCAATCTTCATCGGGGTGTTTGATCTTGGACCACTGTGCTGGGGGGGGGGGGGGGGACATGGAGTGGGGTGCAGGCAGGCCTCACATGTATCAGGTGTAACATGTTTTAATAGTACACACTTGACACTTGCATTGTCCCTAACTACAGATTGTGACCCCTCCCATTGCCCAATCATTGTCCCTAGCTACAGATTGTGACACTCCCCCTCCCCGTGCTCACTCAGTGATTCTCAATCTTAATCTTCCGTGGTCTACTAATATGTCTAGATGTGTCCTCAGGATGCACATCAGAGGTGGAGGCAGCCTGCTTCTTTTTGTGTCCTGTGGTCTTTGATGCCCTTGGCAGATGTCCTCTTGAACGCCTGGAGTCGGATGGCCCCGGTCGATTTATATATAGAAAAGTGAAAGGAAGCTTCACTGTACCAAAGGACCTCCCTCTAAATCATGACTCACTCCCTGTTCTTTCCCAATGGCATGGTTTATATCTGATACAAATTAGTTACTTCTGCTGTGTCAAGTTGCCATTGTTAACATTGTCAAGCTAACAATGGTAGGTGATGCCTTCAAATCATGCTTCAGTTTTGCTCTGTCATAAAATAGAAGTTCCCTTATTGAAGACTGTGCCTAACATTCAAATATAATGAGAACAAAAAGGAACTTGAAGTTAAGTGAGATATGTCACTTTTTGTGTATAAATATTATCCTATTCACTTTTGTTGCCCGTTTATACTGTCATTGTTTTATTGAATCTGTTTACAGGTCCAGGGTACAAATGACAGTAGTATCGTTAGCAAGTGTTCAATGGTCAATCTAGGCTATTTCAACGATGTCTTTCTAAAAGGATTTGTAAATAAAACCACCAGAAGAGCTCCACTTATAAATCGGTATGATACAATGGGCCCAATTATTTGGTGATGTTGTGAAAATTATTTGTGCATTTTATGCAATTTGCGTGTTCGGGCTTTGGAGTCAAGTTGTTTCATTGTTGTCAGCTTACTTAAATCATGACGCAACTTTTTATTTTCTCCTCTTCTGAAAACATTGACTAATGTTTGGCACAGTTCCTGCCTGGTTCAGCATTTATTGCCCATCCCAAATTGTTCTTGAATGGCTTGCTAGGCCATTTCAGAGAGCATTTAAGAGTCAACCACATTGCTGTGGATCTGGAGTCACATGTAGGCCAGACAAAGGTAAGGATGACAGATTTCCTTCCCTAAAGGACATGAGTGAACAGATGAGTTTTTACAACAATTGGCAATGATTTCATGGTCATCATTATACTTGATTTTTATTGAATTCAAATTTCCGCATCTGCTGTGGTGGGATTCGAACCCTGGTCCGCAGAGCATTCCCTGGGTCTCCGAATTACTACCTCAACGCCAGCCTCCCCATTTTGAGCGTTTTAGGTCATTCTTCAGGTGGACGATGGGGGTCAGAATTGCACTGTCCACTAATCCCAGCAAGAGTCAGTACAGTAGAAACAGTGTATGATTTACCACCCCACCCTACCTGTTTCCAGAGCCCAAGAGTGCCGCATTTGTACCAATCCACGTACAAAGTCAGATAACTCAGCACTCGTGTTGCGATGTTGGAGCAAAAGTGACCTCGTCTTTGGCAAATGCTTTTCATGTGTTTGGTGACCACTATTACATAATATATTTAACATACCTTTAAAGTGGGAGTATCACGATCACTTGGGGAAATCAGCAGCAAAACTATAAATAATTAACATCCTTCTTGTTTTTTGGTCATTTTATGTTTGAATATTTTGTTAGTGCTAACGAAGGCTAGTTTTCGAAGTGAGGTAATGTTAATCAAAGTGAAAAGCTATAAAATGTCAGATGTTGGCAGCACGATATATTTAGGTATGTAGAAAATGTTATTTTTATTTGTTCATGGGATTTCAGTGTTGCTGGCAAGCCCAGCATTTTGGTGCCTATGCTAATTGACCTTGAGATGGTGGCGTAGGCTGTCTCTTGGAACCACTAACATCCATGTACACCCACAATGCTGTTCGGAAGGGAGTTCCAGGATTTTGACCCAGCACGGATCAGTACAGTGGCAACTTTGGCTGAATTTTTTTCCCCTTAATTGTTTTTTTCATAGAATCCCTAGGCCATTTCAGTGCAGAAGGAAACCATTCAGCCCATAAATCTGCACCGACTGTCTGAAAGAGTACCCCACCTAGGCCCATTCCCCTGCTCTATACTCTCAACCCCATAACCCCGCATAACCTGCACATCTGTGGGAGGAACCTGTGGGAGGAAATCGGAGCACCTGGAGGAAACCATGCAGATACTGGAGATTGTGCAAACTCCACACAGTCACCCAAGGCCAGAATTGAACCTAGATCCATGGCAGCAGTGCTAACCACTTTCATAGACATTTCATAGAATTTACAGTGCAGAAGGATGCCATTCGGCCCATCGAGCCTGCACCGGGCCTTGGAAAGAGCATCCTACTCAAGCCCATACCTCCATTCTATTCCTATATCCGCGCAACCTTTTATTGGACACTAAGGGCAATTTACCATAGCCAATTCACCTAACCTGCGCACCTTTGGACTGTGGGGGGAAACCCGCGCAGACACGGGGAGAATGTTCCGACTCCGCACAGACAGTGACCCAATCCGGGAATCAAACCTGGGACCCTGGCGCTGTGAAGCAACGGTGCTAACCACTGTGCTACCGTGCTGCTCCTTTTATAGGAACTCGCCTGTTATTTTGTGAATCTAATAATGCGATGGGTTATTTTTAATTTTGTAGATATAAACATTTAATAAACTTTCACTTTCGCAGTTTTTTAAACTATTAGTAAAGTAAATCATTGAAAATATAATATATAGCATTTTTGGGCTTCATTGTGTTTTTCTTAACAAAAAAGTCTGATCCTATCAGGTATTTGAAAGAATTCAAATAAATCAGATGGCTAACAATTCGAATAAATGGCAGATCAGTAGTTAAAAGTTGCTCGTGTAATTGCATTTGACAGCACAGCCCTTCACCCCTTGTCCTAAATTTCTCCACTGGTGGAAAAAGTTTCAATCTACTCAATCAATTTCTTTCAAAATCCTAAAAAGTTTAATCAAATCACCTCAAAACCTGTAATCTAGGGATGCAAGCCTAGTTTATGTCATCGCTTCTGATAATCTAAACCTTGGAATCCTGGTAACATTTTGATAAATCTGAATTGCACTCCTTCCCTAAGTCAATATATCTTTCCAAAGAATGGTGCACAGTACTCCAGATGTATTAAAATCATGACTAGTATAGCTGTAGCAAAGCTTCCTTTTATATTATAGCCCTCTAGTATCAAAAGGTTGCCACTCCATTAGCCTTTTAAATTATTAGCCGTACCACCTCTTCTTCCTTGGCATTCACTCACTAAAGAGTATGATTATCCACCTAACTAACTTACTGGTCGTGGATTCTGGGGGTCCTTGCATGGCTGATGAACTTGATCCGAGAGCCGCACCTACAACAGCACACTTGGCAGGTGTTTCTGGGAGGTGGGATCAGTTCTTGGACTTGGATGGTTGGTATTCCTTTCTCAGGCTTCTCTTGCCGTTGGGTGTCCTTGAAGAATTAAGTCAGGAGGTTCCTCCAAGTAGGTCTTTGAGCAAGGATCTATCAGGCGTTGACGCCTATGTAGCATTTCTTGAGGTAAGCCTTCAGGGTGTCTTTGAAACACTTCCTTTGTCCTCCTCTTGCTTGGAATCCTTGTTTGAGGTGGGCAAAGAAGATTTGCTTTGGTGGTCGGGACTCTTGACATCCAAAGCACATGGCCCGCTCGGGGGGGGGGGGGGGGGGGGGGGGTTAGTTTTGGATGATCATGGCCTCAATGCTCGTGCTCTTGGCTTATTCAAGGATATTGATGTTGGTTAACCTCCCAGCGAAGAATCCGTCTCATACAGCATTCATGGTACCTCTCCTTGTGGCCTACGTGTGTATATAGTTAAGATTTCTGAGCCGTATAAAAGAGTTGGGAGGAGGACCGCCTAGTGCACGAGGATCTTGGTGTCAGCACAGATGTTGCTCTTCCTTAGGCATTCAAAGGAGACGCTCATGGGATTGGATATGATACTGGATCTATGCATCAATGTCAGCCTTAGAGAAGAGGTGGTCCCCAGGTATGGGAAATGGTCCACGTTCCATTAGGATTTCTCTGTTATCTTGATGGAGGGGGAGACTGGATCTTTGCCATGGGGCGGGCTGGTAAAAGACTTCTTTTTGGTTATCTTTTGCGAAGGTGTCAAGCATGGCTTGGAGATTCTCATCTAAGAGAGTGGAAATGGTGATGTCATTCACATACTGAAGTTCCACAAGCGATGTCAGTTGCTTTCTTCGTGGACTTCAACCAGTTGAGGTTAAAAGGTTTTCTGTCCATCCTCTGGTTCACAGGTTTTTACCCTTGAGATCCCACTTTTTAATTTCAACACTCTTTCAGTGGGACCTCCTCCTTGTTCCTATGTTGTTTGTACCAACATGGACCACAACAGTTGGATTTACTCCCTCCATTTTTTCGGTTCCTCTCCAGCTGCTGTGAGATATCCCTTAACCTGGCAATACACTTCAGAATTTTCGTTCTTGGCTGCAGAATATGCCATCTATCCCATAATTATAGAGTCCCCAGGAACTACCAGTTTTCTATCCTTCACTTCCCCACCCTATACAGTTTTCTGAACCACGTTTCTAAGTGTGTTCAGGAGAATTTCAAGACTGGCAGCTATCCAGAAGTTTTCTATTGACATGTAAATAGCATTGCCATGCAAAACTGTAACTGATCAATCAACTGCCTTTAATGACAGATGGTTTGAGTACAGTCAAGGTATATTCCCACAAAGGGGGAAGGTAGGACAAATTCAGAACTCGCTGAAAAAAATGTTCTTATGAGAGATGTCAAATGGATAGTACAATTGAGAACCAGAACGAATAATGAAGGTTCAAAGGGGAATTAGGAAAACAAAGAGAGTATGAGAAGATACTGGCAGCTAACAAAAGGAAATCCAAAAATCTTCAATAAGCAAATTGCCTATAGTAAAAGGATGATAAAAGGAGGAGTGGGGCTGATTAGGGACCAAAAGGAAATTTATGCATGGAGGTAGACGGCACAGCTGAAGTATAAAATTAATATTTTGCATTTATCTTTACCAAGGAAGAAGTGACTGGCTAGTCATTGTGAAAGGGGAGTTTGTTCAGACACTTGGGTTTAAAATCGATAAGGAGGACGTAGTAGATAGACAGACTCTGCACTTAAAGGTGATAAAGCACCAGGACCGGATGTGATGCATCCAAGGATGCTGAGGGAAGTGAGAGTGAGAATTACAGAGACACTGACCATAATTTTCCAGTTTTCCTTCGGCTCGGGTGGTGCCAGAATATTGGAAAATTGCAAATGTTTTGCCCTTCTTCAAGAAGGGTGTAAAGATAAACCCAGCAATTACAGTTTAATTTGGTGGGGAAACATCTAGAAACAATAACTTGGGAGAAAATTGATAGGATTTGTTACGGGACAATCGTGTTCAACTATCTTGCTGGAGTTTTTTTGAAACATAACAGATAGGGTTGATGAGAGTAATTACGAAGCAATGATACGGTGTGCGTGGACTTGCTAAAGGCATTTGATATAGTGGCGTACAACAGACTTCTGAGCGAAGTTTATAGTTCATGGAATAAGAGGTTCAGTAGCAACACGGATATAAAGTTGGCCGAGTGACATGAAACAGAGTAGTGGTTAAAGGGATGTTATTTTGACTGGAGGAAGGTTGCTAATAGAGTTCCCCAGGCGTCAAATGTTGGCACCCTTGTTCTTCCTGATCTATATTAATGACCTAGATCTTGGTGTGGAGGGCATAATTTCAAACATTGTTGATGATACAAAACTTGGAAGTGTTATGAACTATGAGATGGATAGTGTAGAACTTCAAAAGGGGGTTGATGGAGTGGGATGATAAGTGACAGGTGTGTTCAGTGTGAATAAATGTGAAGATGGATTGGAGAAGTTGGGACTGTTTTCCTTGGAGAAGAGAAGTCTGAGAGAAGATTTGATAGTGGTATTCAAAATCATGAGGGATCCAGACAGAGTAAATAACGAGATACTGTTCCCGCTAGTTAAAGGTTCAAGAATGAGAGCGCACAGATTGGCCAAAGAAGCAATGGCGAGATGAGGGAAAATGTATTTGTTCATGCAGTGAGTGATTAGGATTTGAATGATGGGCCAAGGGGAGCATGGTAGCTCAGTGATTTCTCCCCGTGTTAGCTCTATTGCTTCACAGCTCCAGGGCCCCAGGTTCAATTCCCGGCTTAGATCACTGACTGTACAGAGACTGCACTTACTCCCAATGTCTGCAAGGGTTTCCCTGGGTGCTCCGGTTTCCTCCCACAAGTCCCGAAAGATGTGCTGTTCGGTAATTTGCTCATTCTCCATCTGTGTACCCGAACAGGCGCCGGAATGTAGCGACTAGAGGCTTTTCACAGTAACTTCATTGCACTGTTAATGTAAGCCTACTTGTGACAATAAAGATTATTATATAAACAAAAGTGGCCTTTTTCGGTGCTGCAGTGATTCTGCATTCAAAATCGGGAAGGTTCTAAACAGAAGGAGAGTTGCTGTTCCTGTTGGTGGAATGGTCGAAAACACTGATGTGTTGGATGATCGTAAAAGAACCAACAGCGATATGAGGAGAAACATTTTTACCTGGCAAGTGGTTATGTTTTGGAATATACTGCCTGCAAGAGTGCTAAAGGCAGATTTAATCCTGCCTTTCAAAAGTGAATAAGATAAGCACCTGAAGAGAGAACATTTGCAGTACTATGTGACATAGTACGGGCAAGTGGGACTAGGTTAAATTACTTTTGCAGAGAACTAGCATGACACAGTGGGCCGATAGGCCTCCTTCTGTACTGAGACCATTCTGTGAATCTGTAAATAATCAAGATCATGTAACTTGGTGGCAGAATCATAGACCCATGATAAACTAAGTCTTTGATATCTTCATCAGAATAAGAGAGCCAGGTGATAAATGCCGATCTTGGAATCAAGATTAACTGAGTGCCAGCACAAAAATGGCTTCAACACTGTGAATTTATTCGGAGCACTGTGTCATGCGAGAGTGCCTTTAAGAACTGGATGTTTAAGCAATGTACCTTTAATAAAGCAGTGATGTCATAGAGTGGGTGGACCTCAGCTCAGTTCAGCCATTTTGCAGGGTGGTTTTGCAGTTTGAAAAGTGCCTGGCTGGTTTTGCTGAGAGCAGCTAAAAAGTGCCTGGCTGGTTTCATAGAATTTATGTTTTCATAGAATTTATGTTTTCATAGAATTTACAGTGCAGAAGTAGGCCATTCGGCCCATCGAGTCTGCACCGGCTCTTGGAAAGAGCACCCTACCCAAGGTCAATACCTCCACCCTATCCCCATAACCCAGTAACCCACCCAACACTAAGGGCAATTTATCATGGCCAATCCACCTAACCTGCACATCTTTGGACTGTGGGAGGAAACCGGAGCACCCGGAGGAAACCCACGCACAAACGGGGAGGATGTGCAGACTCCGCACAGACAGTGACCCAAGCCGGAATCAAACCTGGGACCCTGGAGCTGTGAAGCAATTGTGCTAGCCACAATGCTACCGTGCTGGTTTTGCTGAGAGCAGTTTAAAAGTAGAAAGCCAGTTTGAGACAGCAGCTTGAGAAGTTCTGTTTTGCTGTGATCTGCTTGAAGGGAGCAAGCCAGGTTTGAGAAAGCAGCGTGGGTGTGTCTGTGGGTTTCCAGAGAGCTGCATGAAGAAAGCAAGGTGCTGGAGCTGAAGTCACCCAAGCTAATATATATCTGCCATTCTACAGAAAATATATATATATATCCTTTAACCTGATGTGATACTGTTTAAAGGTGTTAAGTCTCTTGGAAGTTTGAAGGAACATTTTAAGGAGTTATTTACTGTTGGAATATTTTCTGAGTTATCTTTGAAGTAAGGGGTGTTAAGAGATCCAATGTTTATTTAAGATGTTACGTTGAGTTCATGGAATAAACAGTGTTTTGTGTTTAAAACCCACGCGTCCATAATTGTAATCCCACACCTAGGGAAAAGCCGCGTGCTCGGAAAAGCAACAAATCCATTAAAGGGAGAGGTTGGTTGAACTCCATGATACATTTTGGGATTCTGAAAACGCCTCGCCCATAACAATTGGGGGCTCGAGGGGGATAAAAGTCTTATCTATTGGATTGACTTTTGTGAACCTAAAGACAGTGAAGGATTGTTGCTTCTCCGGTGTGGTATTTTAGTTTAAATGGGGAGAGTGTTGTGAACAATGGCTCTTTCAGAGGCTCAGAAGTTTTTGGGGCTGGAGAATGTTACACGTAGTACCCTACGGACAGAAACAAAAAGCAGACTGTTAGATTTGGCAAGAACATTGCAGTTAACATTACCTGATAAAATGCAAAAAAGATGAGGTAATTATGGTGGTGGTTAAGCATTTAAAGTTGCCTGCGATAGAGTTTGACTCATTAGAAATGGCAAAAATTCAGTTGCAAATTAAACAAATGGAGCATGAGAAAGAATTAAAGCGGCTGGCATACGAGAGTGAGAGAGAAGAAAAAGAAAGCGAAAGAGAGAAAAAGGAAAAAGAAAGAGAAAGAGAGAGAGAGGAAAAAAAAGGACAGAGAAGAAAGGAGAAAAGAAAGAATAGCCCTAGCAGAACAAAAAGAAAAAGAAGGGGAGATACAGATCAAGGAAAAAGATAAAGAGAGGGAATTTGAACTTCAGAAAATGGCCATGAAACATGACAATCAGTTAAAATTGGCAGACGTAAAGGGACACGTACAGTTGGAGGCGATGGATGAGGATAATGAGACAGAGCGTCATAGTCGAAAACGTGGTGAGGATCTACTTAAATATGTTCAATCTTTGCCAAGGTTTGACGAGAAGGAAGTGAAAGCCTTTTTCATTTCATTTGAGAAGGTAGCTAAACAAATGAAATGGCCACAGGACATGTGGGTGTTACTGATTCAAACAACGCTGGTAGGTAGAGCTAGTGAAGTGTTTGCATCACTACCGGAGGAGGTATCTGGAACGTATGAGGAGGTATCTGGAACTTATGAGGAGGTGAAGAAATCCATCTTGAGTGCATATGAGCTAGTGCCTGAAGCTTACAGACAAAGGTTTAGAAATTTAAGGAAAGAATTTGGTCAAACATACATGGAGTTTGAAAGGCTCAAACAGAGTAATTTTGAGAGGTGGATAAGGGCTTTGAAAATAGACCAAACGTATGAAGCTCCCAGAGAAATTATACTTTTGGAGGAGTTTAAAAATTCAATTCCTGATGCAGTAAGAACTCGTGGAAGAACGGGGTTAAAACTGCGAGATTAGCAGCGGAAATGGCAGATGATTGAATTAGTTCATAAATCAAAGATTGGTTTCCGACATCAGTTTCAGCCGGTGAGGGATAGAAACTGGGGACATGAGAAATACTCAAGGGGTAAAGGTAAAGGTGATCTGATGGGAGACAATAAAGAGAGTACCTCAGATTAAAAAATAAATCCAGGAGGGTGGAAAAGAAATGAAAAGTTTTCGAAGTTTTCACTGAAATAAACTAGGCCATGTAAAGTCACAGTGTTGGTAGTTGAAGAAAAGCATTGGGAAGGCTGATGTGATAAAACAGGATAAGACAGTGGGGCTTGTTAGAGCGGGAAAGGAAAGCCCAAGGGAAGCGAAGGAGGTGCAAACGATTGTACAGCCTGTTCAAGAATTAATTGTTAAGAAGGTGCCAGATGTCTTCAAAGAATTTACTTGTGTGGGTAAAGTTTTCTCGTGTATCAGGAGGAGCAGGTAAAGAAGTCACAATTTTAAGAAATGCAGGGGCTAGTCAATCTTTAATGGTAAGAGATGAGGAATTATGTAGTTTGGGAAGAATGTTGCCAGAAAAGGTGGTGATATGTGGAATTCAGGGTGAGAGGAGTAGCGTTCCATTATATAAGGTAAGGTTGGAAAGTCCAGTGAATGGTGGTGAAGTGGTAGCAGGAGTAATAGATAAACTATCTTGTCCAGGAATACAGTTTATCTTGGGTAATGATATAGCTGGATTGCAGGTGGGAGTGGTGCCTACTGTGGTTGATAAGCCATTGGAAAATCAGTCAACTGAAGTGTTGAAGGAGAATATCCTGGGATTTTTCTGGATTGTGTAGTAACAAGGTCGCAAAGTCACAGGTTAAGACAAGAGGATAAATCAAAGAGTGAAGATGAAGTTGAAGTGCAATTATCAGAAACGAGTTTTGATCAGATGGTTGAAAAAGAACAAGAACAGGTGGAGGATGAGGCGGATATTTTTAGTTCAGGAAAATTGGCGGAGTTACAACAGAAAGATGTAGAAATAAAACGGATAAATCAGAAAGCATATACGGAAGAGGAATCTGAGAGTATACCAGAATGTTATTACCGTAAAAATGATGTCTTGATGAGAAAATGGAGACCTGTACATATGCAGGCGGATGAAAAGTGGGCAGAAGTTCATCTGGTAGTATTGCCGGTAGGGTATAGAAAGGAGGTGTTGCGAGTTGCACATGAGGTACCAGTGGGAGGTCATTTGGGAATAAGGAAAACTCGAGCTAAAATCCAGAAACATTTTTATTGGCCTGGACTACATAAAGATGTAGTTAAATTTTGTCAATCATGTCACACATGTCAAGTGATAGGGAAAAGCAGTGATAAAACCAGCACCCTCAATACCCATTCCAACATTTGAGGAACCTTTTACAAGGGTCCTAATCGATTGTGTAGGACCGCTTCCTAAAACAAAAAGTGGGAATCAATATCTTTTGACTGTAATGGATGTGTATACTAGGTTTCCAGAGGCCATTCCAGTACATAATATTACAGCTAAAAGGAGTGTGGAGGAGTTACTTAAATTCTTTACTAGATATGGACTACCCACTGAAATTCAATCAGATTAGGGAACAAATTTTACTTCAAAGTTATTCAAAGAAGTTATGGATAGCTTAGGAATAAAACAATTTAAATCAACTGCGTACCATCCAGAATCGCAGGGAGCGTTAGAAAGGTGGCATCAGACATTAAAGACAATGTTGAGGGCGTATTGTCAAGATTATCCAGAGGATTGGGATAAAGGAATCCCATTCGTATTGTTTGCAATTAGGGATGCACCTAATGAGTCTACCAAATTTAGTCCTTTTGAACTAATTTTTGGTCATGAGGTAAGAGGACCACTTAAATTGATTGAGGAAAAATTGGTGGGTGAGAAATCGGAAATTACACAATTGGATTACGTGTCACATTTTAGGGAACGATTAAATAGAGCAGGTGAATTGGCTAGACAACATTTGAAAATTGCACAAAATGTGATGAAACGGGTAGCGGACAAGAAATCCAAAGTTCGCAGTTTTGCCAGTGGGGATAAAGTTTTAGTGTTGTTACCAGTGGTAGGGGAGCCTTTAAAAGCTAGTGGACCGTATCAGATTGAGAGGAACTTAAGTGAGGTGAATTATGTGGTAAAAACACCAGATAGAAGGAAGACTCACCAAGTGTGTCATGTGAATATGCTTAAAAGGTACTTTGAAAGGGAAGGAGAGAAAAAGGAGGTTTTAATGATTCTAACTCAAAGTGACGAACCAAATCCAGATGACTGTGAATTTGACATACCTCAAATTAAATTGGAAAATGAGGATGTTCTTACAAATTGGGATAAATTATTAAGTTACCTCCCAGAGGAAAAGCGAACTGACCTGAAAGAGCTATTGATATCACATGGGCAAGTTTGTAGAGATAAATTGGGAAGTACTAAAATGGCTATACATGATGTAGATGTGGGAAATGCTGTTCCTATCAAACAACATCCATATAGACTTAATCTTTTAAAATTGGCACAGGTTATCAGAGAGATTGACAGTATGCTGAAGAATGGCATAATTGAAGTGGATTGCAGCCAATGGAGCTCACCCATAGTGATGGTACCTAGATCAGATGGTACCCAACAGTTGTGTGTGGACTATAGAAAGGTGAATGCAGTTACAAGAACAGACTCTTATCCTATCCTACCTTTGAAGGATTGCATGGAGAAAGTGGGGCGATCTGCTTTTATTTTCAACTTCCAGACATGGAAAGAACATTTAAAACATCGTATGGAGTTCTTCGATCGACTTCAGGAGGCGGGTTTGGTGATGAACCTAGCCGAAAGTGAATTTGGAGAAGCCCGAATCACTTCCCTTGCGGAGTTTCCGTTATCTTCAAGACAAAGATTTGTAGCGTGATTACTCCACTGATGGAATTGCTGAAGAAACCTAAAAAATGTCAATGAACAGCCGACTTTCAACAGGCATTTGACTGCCTGAAAGCTGTGATCACCAATGTTCCTGTATTGGAGAATTGCAAGGGACTCGGTGGTCAGATTGAACTGAAGTATCTGATTCTAAAGAGAAATGTCGAGGAGTAGAGGAATGGATGGATCGTGCAGAGACTTTGTTCAAAGAGACTGTCAATCGAGAAGGATTTTGGTTGGAGGAAGAACAAAGAAAAATGGACTATATTATTATACCTGTTTGCATGTGTTTTTTTAAAGCGAAAAGGTATGTTTACCATATACATTTCTTAGTGGATGGTGAAAAATGAAACCATCTTGAAGTTGATGGGGGTTTTTTTTCCTTGGGGGGAGGTGACATGCGAGAGTGCCTTTAAGAACTGGATGTTTAAGCAATGTACCTTTAAGAAAGCAGTGATGTCATAGAGTGGGTGGAGCTCCGTTCAGTTCAGCCATTTTGCAGGGTGGTTTAGCAGTTTGAAAAGTGCCTGGCTGGTTTTGCTGAGAGCAGCTAAAAAGTGCCTGGCTGGTTTTGCTGAGAGCAGTTTAAAAGTAGAAAGCCAGTTTGAGACAGCAGCTTGAGACGTTCTGTTTTGCTGTGATCTGCTTGAAGGGAGAAAGCCAGGTTTGAGAAAGCAGCGTGGGTGTGTCTGTGGGTTTCCAGAGAGCTGCATGAAGAAAGCAAGGTGCTGGAGCTGAAGTCACCCAAGCTAATATATCTCTGCCATTCTACAGAAGAAAAAAAAATCCTTTAACCTGATGTGATACTGTTTGAAGGTGTTCAGTCTCTTAGAAGTTTGAAGGAACATTTTAAGGAGTTATTTACTGTTACAATATTTTCTGAGTTATCTTTGAAGTAAGAGGTGTTAAGAGATCCAATGTTTATTTAAGATGTTAAGTTGAGTTCATGGAATAAACAGTGTTTTGTGTTTAAAACCCATGTGTCCATAATTGTAATTCCACACCTAGGGAAAAGCCGTGTGCTCGGAAAAGCAACAAATTCATTAAAGGGAGAGGTTGGTTGAATTCCATGATACATTTTGGGGTTCTGAAAACGCCTCGCCCATAACAACTGCTTCTAATAAAGAAGGAATCCATTGCATGACTTGCAACTTCATGTAGCGTTTTGTGAGTTGTGAACCAAAATGAAAAATGTTTTATGCACTATGATAATTTTTGCTTATCGCTAAGGACCCGGGTTCGATCCGGCTCACTGTCCGTGTGGAGTTTGCATATTCTCCCTGTGTCCGCGTGGGTTTCATCCCCGCAACCCAAAGATGGGTAGGTGAATTGGCCACGCTAAACTGCCCCTTAATTGGAAAAAAAAAAATTGGGTACTCTAAATTTATTTTAAAATAAATAATTTATGCTTATGTATTTTACTAGTTTACAGAATTTGAGCTTGAATTCCATCCAAAGGCTTGAAATTGATGAAGATGAACTGTTTAACTACTAAATTGTACTTGATGTATCTTGGAATAGTCTGAGATTTGCACTAACATCAATAGGAGTCTAATTTTATTTTTTTCCCTCTGAAGTGGCTACTATGTGAGGGCAAAGGCAGTGGATTATAGTCTGCGTTGCTTTTTGCAACAAACAGCGAGTTACTCTCAGAGACAGGTGAGTTTGTTGGCGATATTGCCTCGTTCTGCTACAAATGCATTCACTACATGAAAATAATGATTAGGCATATTTAGCTTTCCACTATGTTACCCGCCCCTTCAGGTCCACGCAGTGCATTTGTGATTAAACATGTGACCATTGATCGTTATCCTTTGCTAATGCTATTATATGGCTATCCTCATGATGTGTATGATGCTGATTAGGTGGGATCCTGTGAAGAATGTTCAGTCGCTAAATCAGACCACCAATGCCAATCAAGATTGGGAATGTGTTTACAGGAACAGAATCCCAAATTTTCACCTTGGTACTTGATCACCTTAGAATAGAAAGTCTGCCTGTGCATACGGACATTTTATACATCAATTTTCCCAGATTCTGAATTCACTTTCAAGAAACAACATTCTGGATATTTTTGTAATCTGTTGTCAGGGACAGATTCTCGGGTATATATATATAGAACATTACAGCGCAGTACAGGCCCTTCGGCCCTCGATGTTGCGCCGACCTGTGAAACCACTCTAAAGCCCATCTACACTTCCCTTATCATCCATATGTCTATCCAATGACCATTTGAATGCCCTTAGTGTTGGCGAGTCCACTACTGTTGCAGGCAGGGCATTCCATGCCCTTACTACTCTGAGTAAAGAACCTATCTCTGACATCTATCCTATATCTATCTCCCCTCAATTTAAAGCTATGTCCCCTCGTGCTAGACATCACCATCCGAGGAAAAAGGCTCTCACTGTCCACCCTATCCAATCCTCTGATCATCTTGTATGCCTCAATTAAGTCACCTCTTAACCTTCTCTCTAACGAAAACAGCCTCAAGTCCCTCAGCCTTTCCTCGTAAGATCTTCCCTCCATACCAGGCAACATTCTGGCAAATCTCCTCTGCCCCCTTTCCAATGCTTCCACATCCTTCCTATAATGCGGAGACCAGAATTGCACGCAATACTCCAAATGCGGCCGCACCAGAATTTTGTACAGCTGCAACATGACCTCATGGCTCCGAAACTCAATCCCTCTACCAATAAAAGCTAACACACCATACGCCTTCTTAACAGCCCTCTCAACCTGGGTGGCAACTTTCAGGGATCTATGTACATGGACACCGAGATCTCTCTGCTCATCCACACTGCCAAGAATCTTACCATTAGCCCAGTACTCTGTCTTCCTGTTATTCCTTCCAAAATGAATCACCTCACACTTTTCTGCATTAAACTCCATTTGCCACCTCTCAGCCCAGCGCTGCAGCTTATCTATGTCCCTCTGTAACTTGTAACATCCTTCCGCACTGTCCACAACTCCACCGACTTTAGTGGCATCTGCAAATTTATTCACCCATTCTTCTACGCCCTCCTCCAGGTCATTTATAAAAATGACAAACAGCAGTGGCCCCAAAACAGATCCTTGTACACCACTAGTAACTGGACTCCAGTCTGAACATTTCCCATCAACCACCACCCTTTGTCTTCTTCCAGCTAGCCAATTTTTGATCCAAACTGCTAAATCACCCTGAATCCCATGCCTCCGTATTTTCTGCAGTAGCCTACCATGGGGAACCTTATCAAACGCTTTACTGAAATCCATATACACCACATCAACTGATTTACCCTCATCCACCTGTTTGGTCACCTTCTCAAAGAACTCAATAAGGTTTGTGAGGCACGACCTACCCTTCACAAAACCGTGTTGACTATCTCTAATCAAATTATTCCTTTCCAGATGATTATACATCCTATCTCTTATAAACCTTTCCAAGATTTTGCACACAACAGAAGTAAGGCTCACTGGTCTATAGTTACCGGGGTTGTCTCTACTTCCCTTCTTGAACAAGGGGACAACATTTGCTATCCTCCAGTCTTCTGGCACTATTCCTGTAGATAAAGATGACTTAAAGATCAAAGCCAAAGGCTCAGCAATCTCCTCCCTAGCTTCCCAGAGATCCCAGAGATTCCTAGGATAAATCCCATCCGGCCCAGGGGACTTATCTATTTTCACACTTTCCAGAATTTCTAACACCTCCTCCTTATGAACCTCAAACCCTTCTAGCCTAGTAGCCTGAATCTCAGTATTCTCCTCGACAACATTATCTTTTTCCTGTGTGAATACTGACGAAAAATATTCATTTAGCACCTCTCCTATCTCCTCGGACTCCACGCACAACTTCCCGCTACTGTCCTTGACTGGCCCTACTCTTACCCTCGTCATTCTTTTATTCCTGACATATCTATAGAAAGCTAGGGTTATCCTTGATCCTACCTGCCAAAGACTTCTCATGTCCCCTCCTGGCTCTTCTTAGCTCTCTCTTTCGGTCCTTCCTAGCTAACTTGTAACTCTCGAGCGCCCTAACTGAACCTTCATGTCGAATCTTTACATAAGCCTCCTTCTTCCTCTTGACAAGTGTTTCAACTGCTTTAGTAAACCACGATTCCCTTGCTCGACCACTTCCTCCCTGCCTGACAGGTACATACTTATCAAGGATACGCAGTAGCTGTTCCTTGAACAAGCTCCACGTCTCCATTGTGCCCATCCCCTACAGTTTTCCTCTCCATTCGATGCATCCTAAGTCTTGCCTCATCGCGTCATAATTGCCTTTCCCCCAGATATAACTCTTGCCCTGCGGTATATACCTATCCCTTTCCATCACTAAAGTGAACGTAATCAATTTGTGGTCACTATCACCAAAGTGCTCACCTACCTCCAAATCTAACACGTGTCCTGGTTCATTACCCAGTACCAAATCCAAAATGGCCTCACCTCTCGTTGGCCGATCTACATACTGTGTCAGGAAACCCTCCTGCACACATGGACAAAAACGGACCCAGCTAAAGTACTCGAACTATAGCTTTTCCAGTCAATATTTGGAAAGTTAAAGTCCCCCATAACAACAACCCTGTTGCTTTCGCTCCTATCCAGAAGCATCTTTGCAATCCTTTCCTCTACATCTCTGGAACTTTTCGGAGGCCTATAGAAAACCCCGAACAGGGTGACCTCTCCTTTCCTGTTTCTAACCTCAGCCCTCAGTCTACCTCAGTCGACGAGTCCTCATCAAACGTCCTTTCTGCCACCGTAATACTGTCCTTGACTAACAATGCCACCCATCCCCCTCTTTTACCACCTTCCCTGAGCTTACTGAAATATCTAAACCCCGGCACCTGCAACAACCATTTCTGTCCCTGCTCTATCCATGTCTCCAAAATGGCCACAACATCGAAGTCCCATGTACCAACCCATGCCGCAAGTTCACCCACCTTATTCCGGATGCTCCTGGCATTGAAGAAGGCACACTTTAAACCACCTTCCTGTCTGCCGGTACACTCCTGCAACTTTGAAACCTTACTCATGACCTCACTACTCTCAACCTCCTGTATACTGGAGCTACAATTCAGGTTCCCAAGCCCCTGCTGAACTAGTTTAAATTATATATAATGAGAGCAAATGCATTATGTTTAAGCTTACGAATGTGCAACTGAATTGTGAGTAATTGTATGCATACATCAGGATCATACTTGTTCTGAATATTTATGTCCTGACAGCAAATGAGAATAGTCCACTAAAATGCAACATTGCAGCCTCATATGCATTCTCATTTCTACAGATCCTTTCACTGGGAGCTGGATTTGATTCCTTGTACTTTCGGCTAAAGGCAAGCGGGGAGCTGAAAAATGTGGTTGTTTATGAGGTGGATTTTCCAAATGTTGTTCAGCGCAAAGCCACTCTGATTAAAAACAAGCAGGAATTTGTGGAGCTCATAGGCTGCATTGATGAAATTAGACCAACCCAGATGGGTATGATTGTTTTCCAAGTACATGCTTCATTGAAAATGCTTGTTGAATTTGGCAAGGCTTTTGACAGTGATACAATGGGTGAATGATTTCAGGCATTCTTGCTAAATAGGATTATAGTTTGCATGCAGTGGCTGTTCAGTGTTTTTGTCTCATAATTTCGGCAGTGTGAAATTAAGGTTGCACAAAATGTTTAAACATGTATTAGAAATGACATCAAAAATCTGGATGTCTATATGTACCCATGAATGTTAATATTTGTCTCTTATATGTTTCATAGACGATGACAACCAGTTTATACATCAAACAAAACTATCAACCTTAAAATAAACTATTATACATAGGTTCCAAAACATTACAGAAAGTGTTTCTTACATTTAAAAGAAAATCTCATTCTGGTTTGGCAGTCTTCTAATAGTAATCATATGTCATTTTTGGAGTTGCAGGTCGTCTGTATCTTAGCAGTATGGATTACAAATTGCTTGGCATGGACCTGACTGAAATAGTGGAATTAGATCATCTACTAATGCAGACTGGCCTAAACCCCGCTTGTCCGACCCTGATATTATCAGAGGTTGTACTGACATATATGAAAGGTGAAAGGTAAGGACAGTTGATTTGCAGGATTGATTGATGGTCATTTTAATCTGGTGGATGCGCAGCTATTTTCAAAGAGTTGAGCAACAAGGGTGTTTGTTCTTACAGACCTGTTCCACCTTCCACATTGATGGTCCAGTGCATCTAACTAGAGAGCAATCCACTACAAATTTAAATTGTTCGAAGGAATAGTTATTCGCTATTTCATAGTTGTAATATTTGAGTATTGCAATTGGGTTGTTAGCTCAGATATCCACAGCAGGGGTGGGACCCCACATGGAGGCATCTTTGGGCCTGAGGTTTCTATTACTTGCATGTACCCTTACTGGTTGGAAACCTGAATCCAGTCTCCCCATCCCCAGTGGCCTGGCCTCGCTCCACCCCTGCCAGCTGGGCTGCTCTCCCCTCAAACTCAGTCACTTCCTTGAGGTGTGGCTGACTCCCTCCCATCTCCCCACAACCTGGTGCCACCCTGCTGGCGGGGTATCACGTGGCCCCCACAGAAGGGCCCAGGACAGGAATTGCCGAGCGTATCGCTGGCATGGGTAGTGCCAGCCACGGGTATGCTGGCAGGGAAGGGTGGCGGGGTTAGAGGCCCCCCTGGTGCCAGGTACTGACAGGGGTGCCGTGTGGAGGGCAAAGTGTCGGGCAATGGGGGGGGCGGTGGGACACATGCACGGGCAGGGATTGCAGTGCAAGCCAGGGCCACTGGGCAGCCCGTTGGACTAGTCAGACTCACCATGCTAACATGTCTACGATTCACCCCCTGCAAATAATGGAGTCCAGTTTCCAATCAGGAGTAGTTGGCATCTACCTAGAGTTGGGTATCAGGTGGGTGTGTGGTGGTGTGTCATCCACTAAGTGGGCACTACTACATGGCGTCCCAACATTTCTTGCTCCGTCCCCTGCCGCCCCCCAAGGTGACCCCGGGGGTAACCCCCAACTGCCCCCCCCCCCCCCCCCCCCCCGGCCTGTGTCCACCTCCCACGCCTGGCCTGGCAAACCCTTTGCTCCAGGCCCAGCCCATCCCCACATCCTTCAGACAGAGAACCGAGCAGTTCGGAATGTCGGTGAGCAGGTGTTTATTGTGATATATACAAGTATTGTGCCCTGTCCCCATCACTAACCAATGTGCTTCGCCCCTGCCACCTTAACTGGTGTCTAATTTTCATACCTTGCGTGCCCTTAGCTCCTTCTATTTGGCTCCCCAGACTGTGCAGCAGAAGTGGAGACGGCCCTCTGCATATCTCGCCCTGCGACCTGAGTCCTCTTTGGCAGTGCTCTGGAGCGACTGGGCCCATTAAGTCTTCCAAGTGTCACAGGCGGTGTGGCGCTACCCTGTTCTGCCTGCTGCCCATCAAATGCGCAAGGGACAGGTGGAGGGGACTCTGAGGCGCTGCGGTGTTCCAGCACCGCTTCTGCAGGAATCCCTGGCACAGCCCTGTCATCTCCTCCTCCCATGGGGTGCTCAATGGTACCCGGGCTACGCTTTGGGACTGAGGTGTGACTGGAGCGAGCTCCTTGAGCTCCCCCGCCACCTGGCGCTGCCAGTCCTGGAGGCCCGCTCTCTTCTCGACCAGAGTCTTTATGCTCGCGGCCGTGGAGCACACGGACTGTGTCTCTCTGGGTCCTGCTCAGGCCAGTGAGCGCCAAGCCAATGTCCTTGATGCCCGCAACCATGACCCAAGTGTTGCTGCAATATCCATGTGGCTGCCTGTGACATGGCCGCCCTGTCATGTGCATCTGCCACTGCCAGTACAGAATGCCCCAGGCCTTGGACATCCTGACCCATGACCGATACCATTGCACCCGAGGCCTCCACCTGGATGCTATCTGTGCGGTGACACACCGTGTCAGCACCGCCTCCTGCCCCTGCAGGACTCCTCCTGACATTTCCTCCTGTAGCCCCCAGATATGTGCCTGCGTCTTCAACATTGATGGGACCACTCTTTACAGAAGCTGGTGACCCGTCTGGACGGCAGCAAGTCCCTGTGGCCGGGCCGTCCTCTGACCATCCACCCCCTCGGGGTTCCTACCTCTATCTGATGTACCGCTGCATGTGTGTGGTGCGCACCAGAGAGTACCCCAGGAGTCTTCATGAAAAGTGCCCAACCGAGGTGAATGTCTCTGGGATGGTGGAGGGTGGCGGAGTATTGCGGCGGGGGACCCCAAATAGACTCTCCTCATCGGCAGGTGATCGTACAGGCGAAAAGACAAGACGCATGGTTAGATCATGGTTTGGAGGGGTGGGGGTGACTCACGCCATAGGGACATCGCAATTCATTGGAGGCTCACTTAGCTCTCTAATGCTAACCTCCGTCTCTGCGACTGCCTGCTCTCCAACACTGCCATCCAACACCCTCTCTGCGATGGCGAGGTGCTGCAGGTCGAGCTGGCTCCCTCCCGTCTTGTGTGCCCTGCAGTTGTGGGCCACCTTTTCCTGGGGGAACAGATAATGCACAGTGTGAGACACTCGGACACGGGAACATCAGGGGGCCCGCAACCAGTGGCCTGTGTGTGCAGGGCACCCGGCCATGGCGAGCGGTATGGGTGTTGGCATTTGGTGCAGGGTGGGGTGTGAGGGGGCTGCCAGCGTGTGGGGTTCAATGGCCCACTAAGAGAGTGGGGGGGGAGGAGTGCTACGGGAGTGTTGGGCAGGAGTTGGTGCCATGGGTATGGTGGTGGTGACTCATCCTGGCTAGCCTGGGGCGGTTCCCATCCTCACCCAGCACTGCCCACTGGACCGCATTGCGGGGGGGGGGGGGGGGGGGGGGGGAAGGAGATGGGGGGGGGGAGAGTGGCATGGGGGTGGTGACTCAACTTGGCTGCTCGGAGGAGGTTGTGCAGCTTCTTCCTTCATTGCTGCCCAGTCCTAGTGGTGGGGCTCAGGGCTCTGCCATCTGCGCACAGGCCCAGTCGAGGTCGAAACGTTGCAGCCGCCTTCCCATCCCGGGGAACAGGGTGTCCACCTCTCCTCCAGGGCATCCAGCAGTGTCTCCAGCTCTGCATTGGCAAACCTCAGTGCTACTCTTCGGGGTGGCATCTTCGTGGATGGAATGTGTGTGTGTGGGAAGTGGAGTACTTGTATGCGGCTGCAGCTTGTCAGGCTCTCAAGTGCCATTCCCAATCCTGGTGAATCACACGCTGGCGTGCTTTGGAATTACACTAGTTCCAAGTGGCTCCAGTGCAGGCCCGTTAGCATGGCCTGATTGGCCCCGGGACCAGCGGGTCCAGAGAACAACCACAATTCAATCCCGGCATCAGCGCTTAGTCTCTGAAACGGAGAATCCCACCCCTTTTTTTTTTGCTTGAAGCTAGGTTTTTTTCAATAATGAGCCCAAGATTTGTAACAGTTAAATTTTTGTCTAGCTCTTCAGCAGTAATCCATTGGGCAGCGGACCGATTTCCGTCAGCTATATTTGTGGTCTATGAACAGATACGTCCAGATGACCCCTTTGGTCAGGTCATGCAGCGACATTTTACGCAGTTGAACTCCACTCTGTACGCGCTCACTCAGTTTCCTGGAAAGGAAGCTCAACGGAAACGTTTTTTAAATGAGGTCAGTTGAATACCTCAGATAGTCCGTCTATCACAATTATGTTCTCCACGCAGCAAACTTGAGTAGAGGGTGTCATTCACAAAATCTCATTGAAATGTCTATTAATATTTTTTTCATGTGGTTGAAAGATGGTAAAATTCAAAATCATGATTGAATCTTCAAACAGATGCTTTAATATTTAGTGAGGAATTCTGTGATGATATTCCAAGAGTGAAGATAATTTTTAAAGTATTTTTAAAATCTCATCCTTAAAGTTACAAAGCCAATGTGCAGATAGTGCCACATCAAGAGATCAGTGTGTTAATGGCAGAACAAAGGTGAGCAGTGTCATCTCATTGCTTGCTCCAAAAGCCAATTCAAATTCAAATTGAAACCAATTTATGGTCTCCACAAGAGAGACATACAAGATCCAAGCTGACAAGAAAAGACATTGCACCTGATCTTGGATTTGATCAGATGCTTGATCATAGCCAAAAGGCCGAGAAGAGATAAGTGAAGGTAATTTAATGAATGCGTGCCATGTGTTTTCTAATTAGACATCGATACATTTTATGTCGGATATAGAATACATGGTCTCCGTTACCATTTACCCTTCCATTAAAGTCTAAAGTAAGTACCTTGGACTTGTTAAGCCTGTAAGAATCTTTATGTAATCTGTAAGGAGCTTATTTCAAGAGGATATAATTAACACTCCGTACTCATCAAAATGAAACATTTTAACACTGAGCGAGAAGCACCTCCCACCTTTGGTGTTTAGTGTCAGCGTCAGACAGTTTCTAGTCGGCTGTAGTACAATTGCAAAATGATATTGCAAGGCTGAAATATCAATGTTGCTTAGTTTCCATGTTAGTAGAGCAACCTACTTTATCTCTGAATTTTTACATTTCACATACCACCATACCTCTCACTGAGTTGGTGTTGAGTTTTTATCAATTTCTTTATTGTTTTAGATAGTTTTGTGGTGGGACCAATGTGCGCTAGGTTGAAGATAAAAACAAATTACTGCAGATCCTGGAATCTGAAGCAAAAACAGAAAATACTGGACAATCTCAAAGTCTTGACAGCATCTGTGTAGAGAGAAGCGAGTTTTTCCCTCATCATTGTTTCCCCCCACCCCACTCTGCTTGGGCCATCAGTTCCCTGCTCCAGGTTGTCCTTTGACACTGCTCACCTTTGTTCTGCCATTAACACACTGATCTCTTGATGTGGCACTATCAGTACCCCACTTGGTCATCTCCACCATTTACATTCCCTTTGTCTTTCTGTCCATGACATCTTTGTCAATTTTCACCTATTGCTAACCCTCTATCCAGCCCCATTGCTCCAGCAAACACACCACCCCTACTACAGTATAAATTTGACTCCATTTCCAGTTCTCTCCAGTTTTAACAAAGATTAATCCATACTCGAAACATTCGCTCCCTCTCTCCACAGATACAGTCAAATCGGCTGTGATTGTCCAGTACTTTCTGTTTTTGTTCCACTAGCATGAAAATTGATTGCCCAGGTCTATTTATACTAAGCCCCCTCATAGGCTATCTTCCAATCACTCCAGACTGGGTAAAAGCCAGGGTCCCGGAGTATCATAGAATTTACAGTGCAGAAGGAGGCCATTCGACCCACCGAGTCTGCACCGGTCCCCGGAAAGAGCACCCCACCCAAGTCCACACCTCCATCCCATCCCCGCAACCCCACCCAACCTTTTTTGGACACCAGGGGCAATTTAGTTTAGTTAATCCACCTAACCTGCACATCGTTGGACTGTGGGAGGAAACTGGAGAACCCGGAGGAAACTCCTCACAGACAGTGACCCAAGCCTGGAATCGAGCTTGGGACCCTGGAGCTGTGAAGTAACTGTGCTAACCACTGTGCTACCGTGCTGCCCTGGGTAAATTGATGCATGTTCATCTACTTTTAGTCTTTATCTTTTTAAGATATTTATTAAAAAGGACGATGACATGTTTGATAGTGCATAATGCAATGTAGTGTTGGGCTGTATCTATATCATTTTCCTGTGCACCAGATAATTTTTGATATTACTGCATTGATGTGGTCAATACTGACTCCACACATAAGCAGAAAGAAAATTTGAAAGTCATCTTGCACTCTTTCAAACAGCGAGCTCGGAATTACTGGATTCTTGGGAGTAAATCCTGCCTGCCTGCTTAATTGTAGCTGTATCTGGGCCAGGGATGAAAACTGAGGAGACTCTTTGCTTAATAGTGAAGGGTTTGACAGGGTAGGTGCCCAGAGACCATTTCCCCTAGTTATAGAGTCTTGAACTAGGGATTAGTCTCAGATTATGGCGTCGGACATTTTGGACTGAAATCAGGATAATTGCTTCACGCAAAGAGTGTCTTTGGAGTTCTCTATACCCAGAAGGCAGTGGCTGCTCAGTTCTGTGTCATGAAAATAAAAGATTTATTCGGCTATGCGGAAAGAGTAGGGGAGTGGGACTGATTGAATAGTTCAATCAAAGAGCCTGCAGAGGCACTGTTGAACAGATGACCTCCTCCTGTGCTGTATGATTCTATGATCCTAAAATTTACTTTGCTACTGTGATCTGGGATTACACCAAATGACTTTAACTCTTTGCTGTAATGCTTCACTAGGTCAGTCATGTGGTTTGCATTGAGAATTCCTGCATACCAAAGATAGCACCATACAACCAGCTGAGCATGGGAACCTGCATCACAGAATATCCCACACTTGAATATAAAGACAATCTGAAAGCTAACCTCAGAGCTTGCATACTGGATCTCAATACATGGGGAGAAAATATCTTGACAGTTCCAAAAGGAGAAGTCTCTGGCATCAAAGAATTTTGATCTTTGAGGAGAACAGAGTTGAGTGCTTTCCTGATGAGCAAAGCCACTGTCTCCATCCATCCCTCCAACACTGACTTCACATGCAGTATTTGCAATAGGTTTTGCAAATTGAGATTTGACTTTAACATCACAAACAAGAGGCCATCCACTTAGATTTTCAACCAGTCTTTTTTTCATCCATTGAAGCAACATGAGAATCCATCATAATGCTCTCCCAGTTGAACTATCCTGGTTTCTTTGGTGTATGGTATGTTAGATCCTCCCATGTGACAAGCTACAAATCACGGAAGGCTCCTCAAAAGGAGGCTGCAAAAGTGGGACGGAGAGATGTTTCAACAACTTTGTGCAAATCTTAATGTGCATAATACTTAATGTGCATAATACTAAGAACAGAATATATGAAGGAGCAAATTATTGTCTTTGTAACAATATTTATCTGTAATTGCTTACTCTTTTAGGGCTGGGAGGAATGTCATTGTATTGACATGAATGAGTTTTATGTTGGATTTATTCCAGAACAGGAGAAACAAAGGATTGAATTGTTGGAACCCTTTGATGAGTACGAGGTAAATGTAACTGTTTGAATAGTGGAACAGTCTTCAAGTTTTTAACATATATCAATTCTCATAGAATCACAGAATAATACAGCGCAGAAGAGGCCCTTCAGCCCATCGAGTCTGCACCGATGCATGAAAAACACCTGCCCTACCTACCTAATCCCATTTGCCACCACTTGGTCCATTGCCTTGAATGTTATGACATGCTAAGTGCTCGTCCAAGTACTTTTTAAAGGATGTGAGGCAACCCGCCTCTACCACCCTCCCATGCAGTGCATTCCAGACCATCACCACCCTCTGGGTTAAAAGGCTTTTCCTCAAATCCCCCGAAACTGTTCCATAATTTCTGGGAAAAATATTCCAAAATGAACATGAGAGATTTATAATGAATAACCCAATTTTGAAAGCAACGTTTCTTCCTGATTTCAAACAAGGAAGTACTTTTTCACCTATTAGGGGCAAAATAGGCAGGTGACAGTAAACCTACGCTATTGATCTGCCCTATCTTCAAACCAAATACAGGTACTTATCAATTAACACCTATAAGTAGATGGATTCGAGGGCGGCAAGGTGGTGCAGTAGTTAGCACTGCTCCAAGGACCCGGGTTCGATCCTGGGTCACTGTCTGTGTGGAGTTTGCACATTCTCCCTGTGTTTAGGTCTCGCCTTCACAACCCAAAAATGTGCAGGATAGATAGATGGCCACGCTAAATTGCCCCTTAATTGGAAACATTAAAAAATATATATTTAAAAATGTAGATGGATTTGTTACTAAGGGTTCAAATTCTCCAACTGAGTACGACTATTAATAATTAAGTAAGAAGTCTTACAACACCAGGTTAGAAGAAGCAGTGATCCGAAAGCTAGTGATTCGAAACAAATCTGTTGGACTTTAACCTGGTGTTGTAAGACGCCTTACTGTGCTCACCCCAGTCCAACGCCGGCATCTCCACATCATTAATAATTAAAGCAATGAAGCGAATATTTCTTAATGTTTTCTCATTTTGCAGTATCTCAATATTTCAAATACTTAAATTAATTTAAGAATTATTTCTTCTCTTCTTCTTCCCCCCCCCCCCCCCACCCAAATTATTCATTTATTATCAAGGAGTGGCATCTAAAGTGTTCTCACTATTTAATTCTGAGTGCGTCAAAAGGATTCCTGACGTGTCTGTTTCTCCATCCTCCCCCAGGTAAGGTCAGAAAATGTAAACTGAATTAGGTTACTAACTTTGATAACCTAATTATTTTTTTTAAGTATGTTGGTCATTTACTTTTAGATTCACCAGAGTTCTAAAAGCAGTGATCTACTGAAAGTTTGTCTGGACATTCCTAATTTATATTGGTCCAGAAGTCAAACCTTAAGCCAGTGGTTCGCAAACCTTTATGTACTGTTTAAATTTCCAACATTTTGCATATCTACAGGCAGTTTCTTTTTTTTTTAAATTTAGAGTACCCAATTATTTTTTTTTCCCCAATTAAGGGGCAATTTAGCGTGGCCAATCCACCTAACCTGCACATCTTTGGGTTGTGGGGGTGAAACCCATGCAGACATGGGGAGAATGTGCAAACTGCATACGGACAGTGCAAACTCCACACGGACAGTGACCCAGGACAAACCTGGGTCCTCAGCGCCGCAGTCCCAGTGCTAACTACTGTGCTACATGCCGCCCATGGGCAGTTTCTTTTTTAATTACTCAATGACCGCATGTTTTGTGAATCATTAAAGTTACACATTACAAATAAACGTGTCTATAATTTTTTTAAAGTTGTGATTGTGTTCCTGAGAATTGCGACTTTAAGTGAATCGTAGATTTGAAAGGAATCCATGTTAAGCCAGAGTTAGGTTCCTTTGGACATTTCTTGCCTGGATAACCACTGTACCATTTGAAATACGGTACGCATGTGCATCACTCTGCATTCCTTGCATGAATAACTTGCAAAATAAATTAAATTGCTGAATATGACCTAAATACTATATAAATTCAAATTAGATAACATTAACTCACCTAAGCAAGCCCTGAGCAGCACGACGTCTGTGTCTCAACCTCAACATTCCTCAAATTCAGCTCACACTTTGTGCTTGCTTTCCTTTCCCACTTTGTATCTCTCTCTCTCTCTCTCTCTCCTTTCCCACTGTATGCCACTCTCCTCTTTCTCGCTCTCCACTTTCCTCTCTTCCCCCTCCCCTTCTCCCCCTCCCCTTCTCCCCCTCCCCTTCTCCCCCTCCCCTTCTCCCCCTCCCCTTCTCCCCCTCCCCTTCTCCCCCTCCCCTTCTCCCCCTCCCCTTTTCCCCCTCCCCTTCTCCCCCTCCCCTTCTCCCCCTCCCCTTCTCCCCCTCCCCTTCTCCCCCTCCCCTTCTCCCCCTCCCCTTCTCCCCCTCCCCTTCTCCCCCTCCCCTTCTCCCCCTCCCCTTCTCCCCCTCCCCTTCTCCCCCTCCCCTTCTCCCCCTCCCCTTCTCCCCCTCCCCTTCTCCCCCTCCCCTTCTCCCCCTCCCCTTCTCCCCCTCCCCTTCTCCCCCTCCCCTTCTCCCCCTCCCCTTCTCCCCCTCCCCTTCTCCCCCTCCCCTTCTCCCCCTCCCCTTCTCCCCCTCCCCTTCTCCCCCTCCCCTTCTCCCCCTCCCCTTCTCCCCCTCCCCTTCTCCCCCTCCCCTTCTCCCCCTCCCCTTCTCCTTCTCCCCCTCCCCTTCTCCCCCTCCCCTTCTCCCCCTCCCCTTCTCCCCCTCCCCTTCTCCCCCTCCCCTTCTCCCCCTCCCCTTCTCCCCCTCCCCTTCTCCCCCTCCCCTTCTCCCCCTCCCCTTCTCCCCCTCCCCTTCTCCCCCTCCCCTTCTCCCCCTCCCCTTCTCCCCCTCCCCTTCTCCCCCTCCCCTTCTCCCCCTCCCCTTCTCCCCCTCCCCTTCTCCCCCTCCCCTTCTCCCCCTCCCCTTCTCCCCCTCCCCTTCTCCCCCTCCCCTTCTCCCTTCTCCCCTTCTCCCCCTCCCCTTCCCCCCTCCCCTTCTCCCCCTCCCCTTCTCCCCCTCCCCTTCTCCCCCTCCCCTTCTCCCCCTCCCCTTCTCCCCCTCCCCTTCTCCCCCTCCCCTTCTCCCCTCCCCTTCTCCCCCTCCCCTTCTCCCCCTCCCCTTCTCCCCCTCCCCTTCTCCCCCTCCCCTTCTCCCCCTCCCCTTCTCCCCCTCCCCTTCTCCCCCTCCCCTTCTCCCCCTCCCCCCTCTCCCCCTCCCCCCTCTCCCCCTTCCTCCCCTCCCCTTCCTTCCCTCCCCTCCATCCCCCCCCTCCCTCCCCTCCATCCCCCCCTCATACACCCCTCACGCTCCTGCTCCCTCCCTCCCCCACTCGCACTCCCTCCCCCTCCCTCGCTCCCCGTCTCGCTCTTGCTCCCTCCTCCTCGCGCTCTTGCAGCCTCCCTCTCCCACTCGCGCTCTCACTCCCTCCCTCCCCCTCTCGCTCCCTCTCTCCCCCTATTGCTTCCTCCCTCCCCCTCTCGCTCCCTCCCTCCCCCTCTCGCTCCCTCCCTCCCCCTCTCGCTCCCTCCCTCCCCCTCTCGCTCCCTCCCTCCCCCTCTCGCTCCCTCCCTCCCCCTCTCGCTCCCTCCCTCCCCCTCTCGCTCCCTCCCTCCCCCTCTCGCTCCCTCCCTCCCCCTCTCGCTCCCTCCCTCCCCCTCTCGCTCCCTCCCTCCCCCTCTCGCTCCCTCCCTCCCCCTCTTGCTCCCTCCCTCCCCCTCTTGCTCCCTCACTCCCCCCTCATGCTCTCGCTGCCTCCCTCCCCCCTCATGCTCTCGCCCCCTCCCTCCCGCTCTTTCCCCCCCTCCCGCTCTTGCCCCCCCCCCTCCCCCTTGCGCTCTCGCATCCCTCCCCGATGACTCCGATTTAAGAAAAGGTCCTAAAGAGCAATGATGTTAATGGGAAACAACTTTAAATTAAAATGAGGACTTACTGTATAACTGGCAAGTATTCATAAGCTGCCAAGTCATAAAGAGCAATCGGGGCATATATTTTGGCTGTGGATGTAAGTGATGCACCTCCTTCCTCAAAATAATAGAAACTTGTAATTAAGAGCATTTTCTCAGCAACATTTGCATCAAACATAATAAAGTCACTGACATTAAACTTGTTATTGTATGGCTTTTGCATTACTCTTTCTCCCTTGTTAGGTTTGATGGGATGCTTTATTATTCATAGATTCCAGTTCTTGTATGGCTCACTTGGTTGATTACCTGTCATT
The DNA here is from genome assembly GCF_047496885.1 of Scyliorhinus torazame. NCBI lineage: Eukaryota > Metazoa > Chordata > Chondrichthyes > Carcharhiniformes > Scyliorhinidae > Scyliorhinus > Scyliorhinus torazame. The sequence goes on along the minus strand of NC_092708.1, from coordinate 167,479,872 downwards.
GTTTGTTCTGTTGTTTTGACTCTGGTTTATTCATTGCTTGGTTAACTCCAGTTTTTTTTCTAATCAGGCACTTGTGTTTCTCCACAATGATTCAGTTTTCAGTGTAGTCTCTGGTCCCTCCTAAATACTTTATCCATCTCTGATGTTACCCAATGTGATTAGACATAATAAGCCTTTCCCATTGACTGAATTCTGACAGCATATCTTGCTTTCAATTTGTGATGCCTTTTTGTACCTTTTATTATTGAACTGGACCTAAGTGGCTTTTCTGAAGTATAGCTAATAGCTCCATATTCGGAAATCAGCTTTCTGCAAGGAGGAGTATCTCTGTCTCTCTCTCTCTCTCTTTTTAATAAATTTGTGGCTTTAAACTTAATCTCTCGCAGCAACAACACCTAATCGATACCAGTGCCAGTAGGACCCAGTGCTCCAAGTTGCATGTCTGCCAAGATTGAAGGTAGCATCAAATTAATAGATCAGATGTTATTGCAAGAAATAAACACTATAGATGCTTATTTGCTCAAATGTCATGCCATCCTTAATCCCAAATTCTTCAGAGAAAAATCCACATTTATGGATAATGTATTTGTTTTCGAATATATGGTTATGTTTGATTTCAACAGCCTTAGTGGGGTGGTGGGCATGCATTGTCTTCTTTTCTGGTTTTCTTCAATCCTCATTCAGTCCATGTCTCAATATTATCTGCCCATCCACTTTTTCTTTCCCTTCTTACCCTCAATTGTTGCCAGGTCAGCGTAATCAGTTCTTCATTTCCAATGTCTGTACTTGGCTATCTTCCTATCTCTAACTGTACTTATCAACTCTAAGTACAAGCATAAGGGGCTAGTTTAGCACAGTGGGCTAAATAGCTGGCTTGTAATGCAGAACAAGGCAGCAGAACAAGGCAGCAGCACAGGTTCAATTCCCGTACCGGCCTCCCTGAACAGGTGCCGGAATGTGGCGACTAGGGGCTAGTAACTTCATTGAAGCCTACTTGTGATAATAATCGATTATTATTATTATTATGGTCAGCAAAATAATTTTTCCTTGTGTTCACATTAGGTCAAGATATTTGGTTTACAATGTGCATTTTAAAAAGTGTCATTATGTCCAATTTTACACACGGCCAGGAATAAATCAATTTCAAATTGCTAAAAGAAAAATTTGAATTCATGAGCAGCAGTGTAGCTTGGAGAAGTGTCTATTCTAGATCAGTACGTGCAGTAGAAATGATATATTTTGTGAACACTGGTAAAACTCTTTTTTTACAAATCTGAGACATGCTACTGAAACTGTACTAAATTTACTCATCTGGAAGAAATTGCAAGAATACCAAATCTCAAAGGCAACAATAATTTATCAAGAGAGGGTGCCGATTAGTTGACAAGTGGGGTCTGATTAGTAGAGATATTCCCATGGAGAATACAACAGGTAACGGTTAACTAAGCTTTTGTTTAAATTCAAATCAGTCGTCACCTCTGATTGGTCAAGGCATTACCAAAGGGAATGAACAAGGAATGTACCTGTCTTTCAAACCTTTGTTTAGTTGAAAAAAGGTGCAATGCGTGGATGTGTTTTTCTGTTTGAAAAGGACAGGGATCTGTGTGTAAATATATGTAGCTGCTCGGACATGAAAATGAACTACGATGCTCCAGGCCATGCGGTAGACTGCATGTACAATGACTGGTGGCTTGTGCCTTCAGCTGTCCACAACAGGTTAAATACTGACCAGCCTGTACTTGCAAGACTCAACCTAGTGTCCAACATTAAATGTAATTCTGCAATTGGACATTTACTTAATCTTTTTTTAATATAAATTTAGAGTACACAATTTTTTTCCCCCCCCTAGTAAGGGGCAATTTAGCATGGCCAATCCACCTACCCTGCATATCTTTGGATTGTGGGGGTGAGACCCACGTAGCATGGGGAGAATGTGCAAACCCCACACGGACAGTGACCCAGGGCCAGGATCTACCCGGGTCCTCAGCGCCGTGAGGCAGCAGTGCTAACCACTGAGCCACCGTGCCGCCCACTACTAAACAATCATGATTGTGCTAAGTATTACACTAAGAGCCAGTTTAAGATTATCAATCAGGTTTGCAGTGTGTCTCACGTAGCTGTGGTAGAAGCTACACTTATTAATTCGCAGGGTCCTGTCCTTTGCAAATAGAAAGAATATATATCCACACATTGCGCCTTTTTCAACTAAACAAAAGCTTGGGTGACAGCCATTCCCTGGTTCATTCCTGACAAATCAGTCTACTTGTCAACCAATCAGCACCCTCTTCATGCAGTATAAATTGTTGTTCCCTTTGAGATTTCGTATTCTTTCAATTCTGACTTCACAAGTGTAAGACGAAAAGTTTTGACAACATGTTTCTTTTTTCAGCAATTCTCAGGTTCTGTACTACCAAGCGACAATTTAAATTGGAATATATATTTTCTCTCAACAGATTTCCATTTTAAAAAAATAGACACTCTTAATCCATTACGGATCACTGTATCTCTGTGTGAGACAGAAACAGAGAATCCGCTTCTGAGGAGGTTTGCCCATTGTTCTTCACATATTGCCCCGAATATAATTCTTATCAGTGGAGGATTTGGTAGCAGAGATGGCCAGCATGGACGCCTCAAGGATGTATCACTGATGTTTAAAAATGGACCAGTTTGGAAATGTAGCTCTTTTGGAGATCAGGGATCAATCCATTTATTGAGTAAGTTTAGAAATAGTGGTGGTAATTGAATATTGACTAAAATGTAGCTAACTTTTGAATTTCTGCTGTCTTGCATAATGTGGCACACTGTATATTGCCACACTGAAAGCTTCCTCCTTCCACCCTCCCGCACTCTGCTAAATATTAACGGTTGGTTGGTATCTTAGTGAAGAAGTAAGAAGCATTGCCAATCTATATTTTGCCCATTTGTTTCAATTTTCTTCTGAAAGTGGTAATTAATGTTGGGGTACAGCGGTGCTTCCTTCACCATGACCATCTTTGTAGTATAATTTACCGTGCTGCTCTAATGTGAGATTAAAGGGGTTTGATGAGGTATGTGTATTTGTCATGCAGAATTTCAGCCACTACATTTCCCTTCTTGGCTTTCAGTTGGTTTCTTTCCAAATCCGATTCAGGCTTGCTTTAAATCCGATTTGGTTTGTCTCTAACATTGGACTATGGTCAAATTCAAATTGGATTAATCCCCGACGATCCCCCAGTTTCTTCTACAGACAGGAGGGATTAATTTTTTTATTTTAGAAATTTGGAGTACCCAATTCATTTTTTTTCCAATTAAGGGGCAATTTAGCGTGGTTAATCCACCTACACTGCATATCTTTGGGTTGAGGGGGTGAAACCCACGCAAACACGGGGAGAATGTGCAAACTCCACACGGACAGTGACCCAGAGCCGGATTCGAACCTGAGACCTCGGCGCCGTGAGGCAGCAGTGCCACCGTGCTGCCTGGAGGAGAATAATTTCAACAGTTTAGATTTCTCCGCTCACAACTCTCAAACCCGTCCGTAAACGGAAAGATATTTTTGATTTCCCCCTTTATAAGTGATGGCGTATTTTCCCCAAACCTTCAGTTTTGGAATGATCCAATCCTTGAATAATAAACGCACAGCAAACCGTGAGGTAAGATAAAATAAAAGGGTTGGTTTATTTTGCGCACACACAAAATGCAGAAGAGGTTTGGCAAAAACCACCCTTTTTGCCTTCATACAATAAAAGAAGGAAACAGGAAAGAAAGGGATTCAGGCAGAGACCCATGATAAAAATAAGAATGAAGATGCCAAGTGAGTCCAAACCCTAAAAATCAGTGTCCAATTAAGGTTCTTACGGGTGGCTTTGTTTGGCAGAATTCCTTATCCTTGGTTCAAAGAACTCAGTTGCAGATTGTGCCTGTTGAGGTGCAGCAAAGTGTTCTTGTATCCTGGAAATTAATTCACTCTGCAGGAAAAATGCAGGATTCTTTCTGGAGTGGGCAGCAGGGTAGCATAATGGTTAGCACAATTGCTTCACAGCTCCAGGGTCCCAGGTTCAATTCCCGGCTTGGGTCACTGTCTGTGCGGAGTCTGCACGTTCTCCCCGTGTGTGCGTGGGTTTCCTCCGGGTGCTCCGGTTTCCTCCCACAGTCCAAAGATGTGCAGGTTAGGTGGATTGGCCATGCTAAATTGCCTTTAGTGTCCAAAATTGCCCTTGGTGTCAGGTGGGGTTACTGGGTTATGGGGATAGGGTGGAGGTGTGGGCTTGGGTAGGGTGCTCTTTCCAAAGAGCCGGTGCAGACTCGATGGGCCTGTAAATTCTATGATACAGACTTGGAGAAAGATGGAGGTCATAGAATCATAGAATTTATAGTGCAGAAGGCCAAAGGCAGGCTGCTCGCCTGGTGTCAGGTCTCACTTCAGAGATTCAAACAGCTCCAGTCCCGGTCATGTTACATGGTGGTTTTGGGTCGAGTAGTCAGCTGGTGAGGCTCCTTGTTGAAACCCATTGTGTTTTGAGCAAATAACTGAAGAACCATTATCGCAACGATGGAAATCAGGGGTCACTTTTAGCTTTACCTTTGTCCATAGCTGGCTGGTGCATATGTCTCGTCTGCCAATCCATTGTGTTGGCTTGGCTGGAGTGTTTATAAAATGCGACGAATGTTACATTCCACGGATTTGATTAATTATCCTTTATCCGTGTTTAAACTGCTCCGAAACCTACAGAGGTGAGAGTGACTGTCCTTGACATCAAGGCAGCATTTGACCGAGTATGGCATCAAGGCGCCCGAGCTAAACTGGAGTCAATGGGAATGGGGGGGGCGGGGGGGGGGGGGGGGGACTCTTCACTGGTTGGAGTTGTACCTAGCACAAAGGAAGATGGTTGTGATTGGAGATCAATCATCTCAGCTCCAGGTCATCACCTCAGGAGTTCCTCAGGGTAGTGTCCTAGACCCAACGATCTTCAGCCGCTTCATCAATGACCTTCCATCATAAGGGCAGAAGTGGGGATGTTTGCGGAAGACTTGACAATGTTCAGCACCATTTGCAACTTCTCAGTCAATGAAGCAGTCCATGTCCAAATGCTGGAAGACCTGGACAATATCCTGGCTCAGGCTGACAGGTTGGAAGTTACATTCATGCCACACAAGTGCCAGGCAATGACCATCTCCTACAAGAGAGTATCTAACCACCGCCCCTTGACATTCAGTGGCATTACCATCGCTGAATCCTCCACTATCAACATCATAGTTTGATCAGAAACTGAACTGGACTAGCTATATTAATACTATGGCTACCAGGGCAGGTCAAAGACTAGGAATCCTACGACGAGTAACTCACTTCCTAACCCTGCAAATCATGTCCACCATCTCCAAGGCACAAGTCAGGCGTGTAATGGAACACTCTCCACTTGCCTGGGTGAGTGTGCAGCTCCAACACTCAAGAAGCTTGACACCATCCAGGACAATGCAACCCGCTCGATTGCTCCCCCTTCCACAAACTTTCAAATGCTCCACCACCGAACAGTGACAGCCTTGTGTACCATCTACAAGACACACTGCAGTAACTCACCAAGGTTCCTTAGACAGCACCTTCCAAACCCAGGGCAGCTACCATCTAGATGGACAAGAGCAGTAGGGACCTGGGAATCCCACCACCTGGAGTTTCTCTCCAAGTCACTCACCACCCTGACTTGGAAATATATCGCTGCTCCTCCACTGTCACTGGGGCAACATCCTGGAACTCCCTTCCTAATATCACAGTAGGTGTACCTACACCTCAAGGACTGTGGCAATTCAAGAAGGCAACTAACCATCACATTCTGATGGGCAACTATAGATGGGCAGTTAATGCTGGCCTAACCAACGACACCCACATCCTGGAAATGAATGGAACAAAACTACCATTATGTAGTCAGCAGCAGCCATTTTATCAGTCCAGCCATTTGTCCATTTTTTAAAAACAATTATCGTGTGAAGTAACCAGTCTGATGTTAAATGCATATATTTTCTTTCCCGTCTCCTGGATGTGGGACACAATTAAAAAAATTAGGACAGCACCAGTTTCTCAAAGCCTTTAACACAAGGCAAGGAGTGGTAGCAGGCTCCTATGCCATCCTTTCAGTCATAGATATGTCATGACAGGCCATGAGATGATGAGGATGGGAAAGTGTGTCTGTCTGTGTTGAACCCGGGTGGGCTTAGTGGTGCTGCTCCCCACCTCATGAACCATCCTGATCATGCTAAGACTTTATGGTGCATGTATAGAGTCTGCTTTGAAAAGGTTTACTGAATATTCATGGAATCTGTCATCTATTCTACTTGGTGTATGTATATCAAGCTTGTATTTTTAAATTTTTTAGCTGAACGAATGTTTCACAGCATGACTGCACTTTGTGACAAACGTTGTATAATCTTTGGTGGCCGCACATCTCCACTAAAGCCGGTCACAAGTCTTCTTTGTTTGAACTGTGACATGAGTGATGGTGCCATCTCCAGCATTGGCTTGTCGGTAAAGGAGATAGAATGCAGTGGCGATGTGCCATTACCGCGCTGGCGACACTCAGCAACAGAAGTGATTTACAAAGGTAAAAATAATAGATCAGAAAAACATTATACTATATAAAAGTTTCCATTAAGACAATATTGTAATAAAGGATTTAATGTAATTTCTGACTTATTTCCAATTTCTAGCATCATAAATGCCAATAAAATGGAGAACAAAATGGAAATAAATTGCTGGCTTTGACTATGAAAATTTAATTGCAACATCATATTTGGTCATTTGGCATCTTTCTGCATTGGGCATAATCTTGAGGTTGAAACTTATCCTGATTCTGTGGTGGAGCTGCAAGTTTAATGGGAGTTACAGAGCGACAAAAGTAAAGTCTCAGAGATACTACACCAAAAAAATCAGATTTTAATTTTCTCAGTAAATGCTATGAACTGATGTCAATATTTGTATTTCATTTCCATTTTGTTCTCTAATTGAAAAAAAGTTCAGTCAAGTGATAGTTTAGTTTCAGTGTCAATTGGAGTTGAGATTCAATCTGCTGAGGATTCATTAGTTCACTACTGGTGTTACAGATGGCCCCTAGATTTTGCACTTAACCTTAATTTTTGATAGCATTTTGGAAAGAATGAAACCGAAGCCAGATACAACTATTGTTTAGAACTGCCGTGTTTTATGACTAATTGGAGATCATTACTTTTTCTCAAAAAGGTCTGAAGTATCTGTTTATTTATGGTGGTCGAAGTCCCAGAGAATTGGTACTAAATGATTGGCATTTCCTCAACCTGGAAGACTACAGCTGGGCAGATGTAAGTGATTATTGTTTAAAACATACTTAACATATTGTACCTACCTGGGTGTTTCATTATTCCCTATTTTTCCAGCTATTTCAAATATCATTCCAGTGTCCTCTTAAATAATGGTGGTTTGTGCAACGACTACTCCCTCTAGCCCTTTGTGTAATCACATTTTTCCTGACATGTCATTCTAATGTTGATCATTTTTAAATGGATGACAGTCATCACTGAGTCCTCAATCAGGTGAAGTTTTTTCTCTATTCAATCAAAGCTCTCTGTAATTTAAAAAACCTTTATTCAGGCTCCTCTTCACCTTCTATACTCCAATAGAAATAACCCCAGCATCTCCACATATGAATTAGGCCTCTCGGCCCTTCGAACCTGCTCTGCTGTTTGATAAGATCATGGCTGATCTGATTGTGAGTTCAACTGCATGTTACCACCTACCCCCAATAAGCTTTCATCCCCTTGCATATCAAGAATCTCTACCTCTGCCTTAAAAAATATTCAAAAACTATTTTCGCTGTCTTTGAAAAAAGACTTTGAACTCTCTGAGATAAATAATTTCCCCTCTTAATCAGAAGGTTCAGAAGGGAGGTGAAAAAGCACATTAGAGAAGCAAAGCGGGATTATGAGAAAAGACTGGCAGCCAACATAAAGGGGAATTCCAAAGTCTTCATAGGCATAAAAATAATAAAGGGGTGATAAAAGGAGGATTAAAGCTGATTAGGGACCTAAAACAACATTTTGCATGGAGGATGGGGTAATGACTTGGGTATTAAATGAATACTTTGCATCTGTCTTTACCAAGGAGGAAAATGCTACTGAGGACTTAGTGAGACAAGAAAACTCTGTCCCCAGAATGGTTTAAAATTGATGAGTTAAAAAATTTGTTGGTACCTAAGTTGACAAGGCACCAGGACCGGATGAGATGCTTCCAAGGATATTGAAGGAAGCGAGAATGGAAATTGCAGGAGCGTTCGCCATAATCTTTCGGTCTTCTCTAGAGTCAAGGAATATGCCAGAGGACTGGAGAATTGCAAGTTACACCCTTGTTCAGAAAAGATGAGAAGGAAAGTCCTAGTAATTACAGATCAGTCATTTTAACATCGGTGGTTCGCAAGCTTCAAGAAATTTTTCAGGATAGAATTAGCAGTCGGAAAGATGTAGGGTTGATTAGGAAAAGCCGGCATGGATTTCTAAAGGGGAAATCGTGTTTAACTAACTTGTTGGAGTTTTTTGAGGAGGTGATGGAAAGAGTCAATGAGGGTAATGCTGTTGATGTGGTGCACGTGGACTTTCAGAAGGCATTTGATACAGTGCCACAAAATAGACTTGCAACCCTTGCTTTTCCTGATAATATATTAATGATCTATTCTAGACCTTGGTGTGCAGGGATAATTTGTTTGCGGATGACAAGCAAATTGGAAGTATTAGAAACTATGAAGAGAAGAATGTAGAACTTCAAAAGGACATAGACAAGGTGGTGGAGTGGGCAGACAGGTGACAGATGAAGTTCAATGCGGAGAAGTGTGAGATGATGCATTTTGGTATGAAGAATATGGAGAGACAATATAAAATAAGGGGTAAAATTCTGAGTACAGTAGCAGAGGCACCTAGGGCGACACAGCAGCACATGGTTAGCACTGCTGCCTCATAGTACTAGGGATCAGGGTTCGATTCCAACCTTGGGTGACTTTGTGGAGTTTGCGGGTCATCTCCATATCTGCATGGATTTCCTCCGGGTGCTCCGGTTTCCTCCCACAGTCCAAAAGATGTGCAGGTTATGTGGATTGGCCATGCTAAATTTCCCCTTAGTGATGATCGATGCACAGGACTATGGGATAGGGGGGAGTGGACCTAGGCAGAGTGCTCTTTCGGAGGGTTGGTGCAGACTTGATGGGCCAATTGGCTCCTGCACTCGGGATTCTATATGTGCATAGATCACTGAAGGTGGCAGGACAGTTAATGAAGCATATAGTATTCTGGGCTTTATTAATAGGGACATAGAGTACAAGAGCAAGGAGATTATGCTGAGTTTATACGAGACACCAGTTCGACCTCAGCGGTAATATTGTGTACAGTTCTTGATGCCACACTATAGGAAAGATGTGAATGCATTGGAGAGAGTGCAGAAGAGGTTTACAAGAATGATTCCATGGATGAGATCTTCAGTTATGAGGATAGATTGGAGAGGTTGGGAATGTTCTCCTTGGAGAGAGGAGATTTGATAGAGATGTTCAAAATTCTGAGAGGTCTGGACAGAGTAGATGGGGAGAAATTGTTCCCACTCATAAAAGGATCGAGAATGAGAGGGCACAGATTTAAAGACATTTTCAAAAAAAGCAAATGACAAAAGAAGTAAGGAAAAGATTATTTCACACAGTGTGGTTCAGGTCTGGAATGCGCTGCCTGGAATTGTAGTGGAGGCAGTTCAATCGAGCTTTCAAGAGGGTATTATCATTTGAATAGAAACACTCGTGCAGGGATATGAGGAAAATATAGGGGAATGGCACTCAGTCATGATGCTCGTTTGGAGAGCTGGTGCAGACACAATGGGCGAAATGGCCTCCGTCTGTGCCATTAGAATTCCGTGATTAAGTGGGCAACCCATTATGTTTAAACAATGCCCTCCTGGTTCTAGAGTCTCCCATAAGAGGCCACATCCTTTCCACATCCACCCTGGAATGACTCCTCAGGATCTTATGTTTCAATAAAGTCACTTCTTACTATTTTAAACTCCAGTAGATACAAGCCTAGTCTGTTCAGCCTTTCCTCATAAGGCCACCTGCCCATTCCAGGTATTAGTCTGGTAAACCTTCAAACTGCTTCCAATGCATTTACATCCTTCCTTAAATAAGGAGACCAATACTGTTCACCAGTGTTTTTCAAACGTTTTTTCCGGGGATCCATTTTTACCAACCAGGCAACATTGGCAACCTGCGCCGGCCGACCTACGCGGCCCGTGCCAGCCGACCTACGCGGCCCGTGCCGGCCGACCTACGCGGCCCACCATTTTGTCTTTTAATGTGAGAGGTAAGCCTGCTTGGTCCTCATGATCGCACTCCAATCAGGTTCACAGGAGAAAAGGGCTATGCACATATCGGGTGCAGGATTCAGCTGGTTCCTTTGTGCCGCCTTCAACTTTGTGAGGACGGAAAATGTACATGTATATCGTTGTGAAGGACAAAAGCAACAAAATGCTTGTTTTACTCAGCTCCAGATATTCCTCGGAGACGCTACTCCAGAATGCTGACAGTTTCATTGACGAGTACCATGTTTTTAATGGGCTATCAAAGCTGAAGCGCAGAAGTTCGGTCAACTTCATTTGGAGTCAGGCTTGCCAATCCATTAACTGTTTCCTTACTAATGCTGTTTTCTTCAATGTGTCGTAGCAGTGTGGGGAACATGTAGCAATTTTGGATTTGCATTTGCCAAACTTTCAATGAGTTTTGGAAAGCTGCAATTTCTTCACACTGCCGAAAGCAATCATCATCATTCCCTTGCAATTTGAGGTTCAGTTCTTTCAGAATTGGAAAGATGTCTGCAAGGTAAGACATAGTTGACATCCAAGTTTCATCAGGAAACGAATCAACCAGAGAGGACAATTTCTCGAGGAAGAAAACGTGAATTTCGTACCCCAGTTCGTAAACTCTGACTAGCCCCCCTGTTCACTGATTATTACACTAACTCTTCAAGCGGATGAAGTCCACCGTCATCATAGATTATCATAGAATTTACAGTGCAGAAGGAGGCCATTCGGCCCATCGAGTCTGCACCAGCTCTTGGAAAGAGCACCCTACCCAAGGTCAACATCTCCACCCTATCCCCATAACCCAGTAACCCCACCCAACACTAAGGGCAATTTTGGACACTAAGGGCAATTTATCATGGCCAATCCACCTAACCTGCACATCTTTGGACTGTGGGAGGAGGAAACCGGAGCACCCGGAGGAAACCCACGCACACACGGGGAGGATGTGCAGACTCCGCACAGACAGTGACCCAAGCTGGAATCGAACCTGGGATCCTGGCGCTGTGATGCAATTGTGCTATCCACAAAGTCATAGGGATTAACTGGTCACTGTTTCGATTCAATGCTTTAATGTAGTCTAAAAGGTCAGTAAAAACATAAAAGCCACCCTTCAGTTCACAGAGGGCGACGATGTATAATAATAATCTTTATTGTCACAAGTAGGCTTACATTAAGTTACTGATGTGATGATTTCCCATGTGTTTCATTATATCCCTTGCCAAATGTTCAGTTTTGTCCATGATTAAACCATGAGGAATATATACTCTCTCCAGATCATTTGAGTAATGTTTAGGGATGCAAAACAGATCGAGGTCATAGCCTTGTTCATCATCGGTGATCACCACGCAATAAGCCACCGGCATGCCGCGATCGCACTTTGACCCCGGGTTCAGGTCCCAACACTCCCAGGCTACATGTGCACAGTGCGCCTGCAATTTTTTTAGCTGGTCGCAGCCGCTATTTGTAAAGCCTCTCGCAGCTGGCCTTGTTAAAGGCCGGCTGCTGCGGCTGTTGTGTGTGAATTCCCGCGATCAGGAACGCCACGATGAACGGCTCCGCGACCCCCACTTTGAAAATGCCTGCTGTACACAGTACTCCAGATGTGGTCTCTCTAGTGCTCTGTATCTACTTTTGTATTCAATTTATTTTGCAATAAACAACAATATTCTATTTTTCCTAATTACGCCTGTACCCGCATATTAAACCTTTGTGATTCACGCACTAGGACACCCAAATCCCTCTGCATCTCCGAGCTCCAATCACCATTTAGATCATTTACTTTTTTATTCTTCCTGCCAAAATGGACAATTTCATATTTTTCCACATTATACTCTATTTGCTAGATCTTTGCATACCCACTTAACCTATCTATGTCCCCTTGTAGCCTCCTTATGCCCTCTTCACAACTTAATTTCCTACCTATCTTTGTATCATCAACAAATTTAGTAATCATACTTTTGGTTCCTATTGTAAAATGTTAAAGCCCCAACACTGATTCTTGTGGTACACCACTCGTTACATTTTGACAACCATAGGAATCCACTCCATTACTATTTTATGCCAGTTTTGAATTGAAGTATACTTGTCACTGATTCAGGAACAGAGATTTTTTCCAAGCTTGATAAGTTAGGATATTATCCAACCTTTTTTCATTAAAGTCAATACTTCTCCTATCTGGAAGACCCAGAATTAGAGACAAAGGATTAAATTCTAAGGCCCTGCCAAATATACTCTCAAGCTCCTTAACCACGCCAGACCGATTGGATTGAATCGTGACACAGATCCATATGCAATGTATATAATCACCATCGACTACCAAGGACTTAGGCATATCAGGGATGTAGCAGGATCAAACATGTGACTCAAATTCGGTATGCTGTGCAAAGGCCGCAGTATCTTGAACCAAGTCTTCTTCATTCTATGGCAAGCCGGAACTTTATTGGCATAATTCCATATACTACCCCATGTCTCCTCATCAATATTAGTTGCCAAGTATCTTTTCCTAGACTGCAAGGTACCCAATGTACTAGCACAGGATCTAGAACACTAGGTACCATAAAACTTACTAATTAACTGTTTAGGCTCCGCAGAAATCAGGATTTTATTCCACCGGGGAAGTAGAGTCAAGATGCAAAGTGTCTTCCTAAGGATAAAGTCCTTTTAAGTTGCAAATACTTTAAAAAGGAGTGTCTTGGAAGGTCAAATTGTTGTCATAGCTGCTTAAAGGATTACAAGGAGGCACGACTGAACATATCTCCCAGGAGACTCAATGAGGATTCCAACTCCTCCCACCTTTCCCACTCCAGTGGGAAAGGCAACCCATTTAAAAACTTTGCCTCTGGGGGCACCAATTGAAAAAGTTGCCTATAGTATGCCTGATACCAGAACTCCAGGAGAATCAGGGGGCAGAGGTGAATGTAGTGGCCATCAGTAAGGAGAATGTTCTGGGGAAACTGAAAGGTCTGAAGGTGGATAAATCACCTGGACCAGATGGCTTGCACCCCAGGGTTCTAAAGGAGATAGCTGAGGAGATTGTGGAGGCATTGGTGGTGATCTTTCAGGAATCACTGGAGGCAGGGAGGGTCCTAGAGGACTGGAAATGGCTAATGTGATATCTCTGCTTAAGAAGGGAGGGAGGCAGAAGATGGGAAATTATAGGCCGGTTAGCCTGACTTCGGTCATTGGTAAGATTTTAGAGTCCAGTATTAAAGATGAGATTGTGGAGTACTTGGAAGTGCATGATAAAATAGGACTGAGTCACCACGGCTTCTTCAAGTGAGACAAATCTGTTAGAATTCTTTGAGGAAGTAACAAGGAAGTTAGACAAAGGGGAACCTGTGGACGTGATTTATTTAGATTTCCAGAAAGCCTTTGACAAGATGCTGCATAGGAGACTGTTAAATAAGTTAAGAGCCCATGGTGTTAAGGGTAAGATCTTGACAGGAATAGAGGATTGGCTGACTGGCAGAAGGCTGGGAGTGGGGATAAAGGGGTCTTTTTCAGGATGGCAGCCGGTGAATAGTGGTGTACCTCAGGGGTCTGTGCTGGGACCACACCTTTTCACAATATACATTAACGATCTGGAAGAAGGAACTCAAGGCACTGTTGCTAGGTTTGCAGATGATACAAAGATCTGTAGAGGGACAGGTAGTATTGAAGAAGCAGGCGGGCTGCAGAAGAACTTGGGACAGGCTAGGAGAATGGGCAAAGAAGTGGCAGATGGGATACAGTGTGGAAAAGTGAGAGGTTATGCACTTTGGAAGGAAGAATGGAGGCATAGACTATTTTCTAAATGGGGAGATGCTTAGGAAATCAGGGACTTGGGAGTCCTAGTTCAAGATTCTCTTCAGGTTAATGTGCAGGTTCAGTCGGCAGTTAGGAAGGCAAATGTAACGTGAGCATTCATGTTGAGAGGGCTAGAGTACAAGAGCAGGGATGTGCTTCTGAGGCTGTATAAGGCTCTGGTCAGATTGTATTTTGGAGTGTTGTAAGCAGTTTTGGGTCTCGTATCTAAGGAATGATGTGCTGGCCTTGGAGATGGCCTGGAGAAGAATGATCCCTGGAATGAAGAGCTTGTCATAATGAGGAGCAGTTGAGGACTCTGGGTCTGTACTTGGAGTTTAGAAGGATGAGGGGGGATTTTATTGAAACAGGATACTGCGAGGCCTGGATAGAGTGGACTTGGAGAGGATGTTTCCACTCGTTGGAAAAACTAGAACCTGAGGGCATAGTCTCAGACTAAAGGGATGATCCTTTAAAACCGAGATGGGGAGGAATTTGACAAAGCTTTGACAAAGAATCATCGGACTCGAAACGTTAGCTCGTTTCTCTCCCTACATATGCTGCCAGACCTGCTGAGATTTTCCAGCATTTTCTCTTTCGTTTCAGATTCCAGCATCTGCAGTAATTTGTAAGGATGCTTTTTATAAGGATGAGGGAAAGTAGATGCTTTTACAGTTCTAGATGTAAATGCTGGAAGTCTTGTGAATAAGTTGGGAAACCTTTGAGACCTTTGCTGGAGAGGGAGACTGAATTATGAGCATCACAGGACCTGGTTCAACAGTGGGTTGGGTATATGTATGTGGATACACATTATTTTGCAGTGATAGGAAAAAGCAGTGGGATGTGCAGCCTTTTATGTGAAGCACAATTTGATTATAGCAGTGATAGGTTTATCTATTCTGAGGACAGAAAAGATGGAAACCCCATCGATATGGATGAGTTGCATGAGTGCAAGAAATTTGCCATGATACAAGACACAATGAATTTTTATGTGGAACCTACATGACCAAAGGGGCTGTTGGAACTGTGGAGGTAGTAGAGCAGGTCATAGTCTGAGAACACCTTGTCAGGGACAACAGGTAGCACAGTGGGTAGCACTGTTGCTTCACAGCTCCAGGGTCCCAGGTTCGATTCCCGGCTTGGGTCACTGTGCGGAGTCTGCACGTTCTCCCCGTGTCTGCGTGGGTTTCCTCCCACAGTCCAAAGATATGCAATTTAGGTGAATTGGCCATGGGTAAATTGCCCTTAGTGTCCAAAACAAAAAAGTTAAATGGGGTTATGGGGATAGGGTGGATGCGTGAGCTGAAGTGTAGGGTGCTCTTTCCAAGATCCGGTGCAGACTTGATTGGCCGAATGGCCTCCTGGACTGTAAATTCTATGATCATGATAAGGTAGAGTACAAGCTTATAATGGTATATTGAGAGTAAACTAAGAAAATGCAATTTTAGAAAGGTAGATTTTAAGTTACTGAGGGATGAGCTAAAGTAACTGGATTGGAGAGCACTATTAGAGAGATAGGTGTTCAAGAAAAATAGACGAGGGGCTAGATTCCCCAGTCCCCCGGCCACGTGTTTCTCAGCCGTAAACTATTCGCTGGCAACGAGATTCTCTGTTCCTGCCGCTTGTCAATGGGATTTCTCATTAAATCTGCCCCACGTCACCGGGAAACCCGCAGGCAGATGTGTGCTGTGAGCGGGAACAGAGAATCCCAAAGGCCAGAGAATTCCGGCACAGGTTTAAAATTCAAAATGTAAAAAGTCCTACATTCAACATGACAGTGCGCTTCTTTGGAGAAAATGGACTACTCACTTTTGCAGGACTGAACCTTTCACCAGGAAAAAATGGTACGAACAGCATTTAAGAAAAAGCAGAATCTTTTCCTGTTTTCCATTTAAACATGACTACCCATTTTGCTTCCTTGTGGGGTGTACTGTTTTTCCTTCTTTTCCATTTGTCATGCTCCTTCTTAAATGCTAGCCATGTAATTTCCCCAATTCTAATGAAGCATCTAAGCAAGTCTTTCTATCATTTCTTCATAGATATTCAACATCTGCAGTTGCATTGCTTTTTATTGATCCTGTTTAGAAATAGTATATACATAGAACAGATTTCACCATTCAAGATAACAGTGGGAAACGACCGACTTGAGCAACAGTGAAAGTAAAGTAGTGATTAAAAACAAAAAGGAAATTGTGCCTAAAGTATAAAGCAAGTGGATCAAGTGAAACATATAAAAAGGTAGCAAAGATGCAGAAACGAGTCCAGAAAGCTAAAGCAGTCGGTGAGGTTATTATTGTGGGAAAATATTATTTTTAAATCGAGCATTTCTATAAATATATTTGTGTCAAGTAGGTGAAACAGAAATGTACAGTCCATTGACAGATGATCAAGTTATGACACACTTACAAAACCAACCCTTCTGCGTTCATGGAGGAGACTGGGCTGGTTTTTCAGCAGAGACATTGAATTTGGCATTGTGGAGCAAGTAGTGAAAGAGTCTGAACTGGACTAGCCTTAAAAATACAGTGGCTACAAGAGGAGGTAAAAGGCTAGGAATCCTGGTGAGTAACTCACCTCCTGCCACCACAAAGACTGTCCACCGTCTACAGGCACAGTCAGGAGTGTGATTGAATACTCCCCACTTGGTTGAATGCGTGCAGCTCCAACAGCACTCCAGAAATTTAACACCATCCAGCAGCCCGCCTGATTGGCACCACATCCACAAACATTCACTCCCTCCTCCACCAACGCACAATGGCAGCAGCATTTACCGTCTACAACATGCACTACAGGAACCTACCAAGGCTCCTTAGGCAGCACCTTCCAAACCATGACTACTACCATCTAGAAGGACAAGGGCAGCAGCCACATGGGAACACCACCACCAGGAATATCTCCTCCAAGCCACTTGTCATCCTGACTTGTAAGGATATTGCCGTTTCTTAACTTGCTGGGTCAAAATCCTGGAACTCCCTCCCTAACAGCACTATGGGCTGCAGCGGTTCAAGAAGGGAGCTCACCCCGACCTTCTCAAAGGCAATTAGAGATGGGCAATAATGCTGGCCCAGCCAGCTATGTCCACATCACATAAATGAATTTTAAAAATACAATTGGAAAATGAGGCAGTTAATTATGGCTGGCGAAAGTCAAATTGAAACAAGCATTGGGTCTTTCCTAATGTGCTTTATACAAAAGTAATTATGAAGTGGCCTATTAAATTGGTCGCATATTTGAGAGTTTCTTTAGGGAATGATTAGAAATGGGGATAGGGTTCAAGGATTGGAAAGTAGTTAACATACAATGTCATTAAAATGGGGCATAAGGATAACCCAGGACACAACAGGTCAGTGAGCCGAATATCTTGTGGGTAGAGTGTTTGGCATCCTGAAAGAAGGGGGTAATGAAATATCTCAATGGCATAGGTTCAGTGTGCTCAATGCTCCGCAAACATCGTAATTTAGAATTTAAAAATGCACTGAGAAAAAGTTACTGTTTGAGATGCGAAAATCAGATCTTTCAACCCGAACATAATTGCATGATGCACGTGTTTTTTTCGCTTTGCAGATTCCAGTTAATGGGCCCACTCCAGAAAGTCGTCATTCCCACAGTGCCTGTTCGTGGAAAGGTGGTGTGCTGATTGCTGGAGGACTAGGAGCAGCTCGGATCCCTTTAGCATCCATTTTTCATCTTCGACCAACCTGGTCTGGCTTTATTTGGGACAGAATAGAAACAGTTTCTTCTTTCATTCCACGGTACAAATATAAATCCTTTAACAGCACAAACCAAAATTGATAGCTATTTTTCTCTCTTTTTGTTTTGCCTGTATCCAATATCATCCTCCATTTATACATCCAAGATGTATCACTACAAATCTTTGCCTGTCAAATTATATTGTTATGTGACACAGGAAGATACAATGGTTTATTTGTCTACTTACTGCCAACATTTTAAATTTCTGACAATCGGTTTAGTCAAGAAAAATGTAAAGATTACAATGCTGATTACACTCCATTTATTGTCTGCGTAGCACCTGGGAAAAGTCTAGATTTATTTCATTGCTTGTTCTGTGCATTCAAAATACGATTTTTTTTAGTTTTAATCCTGTTATCTCTTTAATTTTATTTAAGCACATTTTTATGCTCATCAAAATGAAGGATCAATAGAATCCTTTTATCATCTTTGTCACCTGTTGTCAGCATTAGGCACAACGTGACTAAAATTGCCTCTACTGTGAAATTGTGTGAATTTTTAAACTTTGAAGAGCAGTCATCATTATCATAAAATTTACAGTGCCGAAGGAAGCCATTTGGCCCATCGAGTCTGCACCTGCCCTTGGAAAGAGCACCCTACTTAAGCCCACACCTCCACCCCCTTTTAACCCCCCTCCCCCATCCGCATAACCCAGTAACCCCCACCTAATTTTTTGACACTTAAGGGGCAATTTCGCATAGCCAATCCACCTAACCTGCTCATCTTTGGACTGTGGAGGAAACCGGAGCACCTCGAGGAATCCCACGCAGACACGGGAAGAAAAAGCAAACTCCACACACCCGAGGCCGGAATTGAAGTCGGAGGAGGGAGCTGTGAGGCAGCAGTGCTAACCACCGTGCCACCCATCTCCACACAGACATTCACCCAAGGCCGGATTTGAACCCTGGTCCCTGGAGCTGAGGCAGCAGTGCTAACCACTGTGCCACCATGCCGGCCACTGTTTCACCTTGCCTACCACTGCTATCTCCTGTACCTTATTCGCAGGTATCTCCTGTAAAAACGAAGCAAATTGTACAATAAGCCTTCTCAGTAAATTATGTATTGTCGCCTAAGAAAACTGAAAAGTTTGTGTGCATGCAAGGGCCTTGATTTTATCTGGAGGTTTTTGGTGGGTGGTTAAGTTGGGTTACTTTCACTCCCAGGCTTTTTAATGTGTTTTCAATCCATATTGTACTCCTAGCAAATGGGGAGTTGGCCAAGGCGAGGCTGCTGGACTCTGCATATTTAATTTAGGACTGGGCAGCACGGTGGTAGCACTGCTGCCTCACAGCGCCAGAGACCCGTGTTCTATTCCAACCTCCGCTGACTGCGCGGGTTCCTCCGGGTGTTCCGGTTTCCTCCCATAGTCCAAAGATGTGCAGGTTAGGTGGATTGGATATGCTAAATTGTCCCTAGGTGGTGTTACAGGAATAGGCTGTGGATTGGGCCTAGGTTTGGGTACTCTTTGAGGGTCAGTGCAGACTCAGTGGGACGAATTGCCTCCTTCTGCACTAAGGATTCTATGATTCTTCTATGATGACGCTGTCAGCTTTGGACTGGTGGCAGGGGCTTGAGGACATGAGGATTAAAATTTACACTCCAGGATATTTGACCATTTGCAATTACTTTACAGATACTCTCACACGGCCCATATTATTGGTGATAAACTTCTTTTACTCGGAGGAGTGACAATCCAATCTGATTCAATCCCCGAAGTAACTCTTATTGACCTTAAAACAGGACAAAGTTTTGACCAGTGCATTGACTCAGTAAGTAATAATTGTTTAAACAATATATCAGATGAAAACAAAATGCATGGCTGCATTTGGTTCTCAAATTTATTTCTTCAGCAATTTACTTATTTTTTGACTTTTGGAAACAATCAGTGACATAACCTGTAAACACGTTTCACGGCACAGCGGTCTAATTGTGTTTCAACTTCAAAGAAGCTGGTTCCATGTCATAATGGCACAGGAAGAGGTTATTGCCCATCAAATCCATGCTGGCTCTCTGTAGAGCAACACAGTTGAGTTGTATTTCCCCAGTAACGCTGAAAATGTATTTCTCTTTTACGATTGTAGTTGGTGTCATAACTGGACAGGAGAATCCCAGAATGAGATCCTGGCTCAAAAGATTGCAACTTTTTTTTTAAGAAAACATGAAGAAGCAGTCACAGGACCCCTAATTAGTTTTTACAAGGAAAAAACATATTAAACATGAAAAGTTGGATTATGATACAATGTCTTATACTATTTCTTCCCCCCCCCCTCTCCCAACCCCACTTCACAAATATACAGACGATAAGGTTAACACTAATTACAAAGAATATCTTAAACCTGTGATTCTCAAATTTTTCTCCCCGGGACCCACTTTTGCCAGCCTGCCGTCCTTCGCAACCCATGCCACGTTCGCTTACCTTTAATGTGGAAGGGGAGCCTGCTTGGCCCTCACAATATCACCCCTATCAAGTTCACAGTAGGAGAAGGCAATGTGCATATCAAGTGCAGACTTCAGCCAGTTCCTTTGTGGCATCTTCACCTTTGTGAGAACAGAAATCCAACTTTGCACATGTAGGTTACCGTGAAGGACAATAGCAACAAAATGCTAATTTTACTCGGTACTGGATGATCCTGGGAGATGCTACTCCAGAATGCTGACAGCCTCATGGGCTTTTGCCATGTTTTTAATGTGCTATCATAGGTCAGGTACAGAAGCTCAGTCTTTTCACTTTGAGTCAGCTGTAAGTTAATTACGAACTCTGGGGTCTCAACCTCAAAAGGAATTTTTCACCCAACACCCACCCACCACAATTATGATCAACGTGATTTTCAGAATGATTTTGAGGAACATGAATGGACTAAATATTAGCATTTGGACTTGCTATTAAAATGCTAGCTAATCGTCCATGCTATTGCTCATGGTATGTTCGTACACTGTTTTGACATTCCCATGACTACGTAAACAGTCTTTTAAAAAATCATTGTGCACTTGCCTTGGAATGAAAGGTAAGTAGACAACAAAATGTAAACCATAGAGGTTAAAACAAGTAATTAATTTGTTAAAACATTTAATGAGACAATTCTGTATAGTTGTGTGGTATAATCACTTGAGTGCTTTTAAAAAATGTCAGTGTTGGTTTATCCAGTATGAAGATTGAAAGCCCCAAAGTGAAAAGAAAGTGAGGTTATCTATATAAATGTGGGGAAGTGGTCAGGGAATCTGGACAGGGGAGGTTAGGGGTTGAAAGCTCATGGGGGAGCATGAGAAACAAGTGGCAGGCTCAGCCATTAGTGGGTGGGGAGTAGATATATCCTAGTACAAGATTGAAAAGGGTTGAATCAATGCAGGAGTCCCACAGGCTTGCAAGCTCAGTTTGACAGCTAAACCTTGATATTGGGTACTCCATTATAATTGGGGAGTTTTAAAACTATTTTAATTCTTTTTCACATTTTCTCCCAAATTTACACCCAACAATAAACAATAATCAGTAACATGCAATGCCAATCTCCATATCAATAACAACGATCCCGTTCTCCCACCAAACCCCCAAACATTAGCCCGCATGTTAACATAAACAAATGACAAAAAGGAATCCGGAATCACCCACAGTCACCGTTAACACATACAGTCCCCCTCCCCCAATCTTCCCAGCCATCTCCCCCCTAATGTTCGATGTAATCCAATTCTCGAAAGTGCATAATGAATACCGCCCATGAATTGTAGAACCCCTCCATCCTTCCCCTTAGTTCAAATTAGACTTTTTCAAGCGTCAAGAATTCCAGCAGGGTGCCCCCGCCACGCCAGGGAACAGGGTGGCGAGGTTTATCTCCACCCTAACAGGATCCGCCTTCGGGCGATCAACGAGGCGAAGGCTACAACATCTGCTTCCGCACCCATTTCCAACCCCTGCTGGTCTGACACCCCGAATATAGCCTCCCGAGGGTCCGGGTCCATTTTCACGTGCACCACTTTAGAGATACCCTAAAAACTTTCTTCCAGTAATCCTCCAGCTTTGGACATGGCCAAAACATTTGAACGTGGTTTGCAGGACCCCCCGCAATGTTCACACACATCTTCTTCCCCTTAAAGAGCCGGCTCATCCTCACCCTTGTAAGGTGTGCTCTATACACCACCTTCAGCTGTATCAGTCCCAACCTCGCACACGAGTTGGAGGCATTCACCCTCCGGAGCACCTCACACCAGAACTCCCTCCTCCATACCCTCTCCCAATTCTTCCTCCCATTTTGCCTTGATCCCTTCCAGCGGCGCCTTCTCCTCCTCCAAAATAGTCCCGTACACCGCCAATACTACCCCCTTTTCCAGTCCTGCTGTCGTCAGCACCTCCTCCAGCAATGTGGAAGCCGGCTCTACTGGGAAGCTTTGTATCTCCTTTCTGGCAAAATCTCAGACCTGCGTGAGTCTAAATATTTCCCCCTGCTCCAGCCCATACTTCGCTCCCGGCTTCTTCAATCCCGCAAACCGACCCTCAAGAAACAAATCTTTTAGTGTCCTAATTCCTTTCTCCTCCCATCCTCGAAAATTTCCATCCCACTTCAAATCTATGGTTCCCCCGAATCGGCATTTCCCTTGACCTGCCACCAACCCGAAGTGCCGGCGAAACTGCCTCCAAATTCTCAACAAAGCTATTACTACCGGACTCCCCAGTATCTTCCCGGGGCCGTCGGGAGCGGCGCTGTTGCTACTGCCTTCAGTCCCGACCTCCTACACAAACTCTCCCCCATTTTGACCCATTGGGAGTCAACCCCTCTGACCCAGCTCTGTATCTTCTCCACATTCGCTGCCCAGTAATAATACATCAGTTTGGATGACCCAAACCCACTGCCTGCCTTCCTCTCTGTAGTAGCACCTTTCTAATTCTGGCCACTATCCCTCCCCATGTGAACGAGGTAATCATCTCTTCAATCTCTCTAAAAAATGCCTTTGGCAGGAAAATCGGCAGGCATTGGAAAATAAACAGGAATCGCGGCAGCACATTCATTTTAACAACCTGTACCCGACGCGCCAGTAACGGAGGGAGACCATCCCACCTTGCCAGATCAGCTTTCATCCTCCACACCAAACTAGAAATGTTGTACCTACGGACGCCCCTCCCCCGCCCAATCCCGAGCAACCTGCACCCCTATGTATCTAAAGTGAGTCGCATGCCCTACGGAATCGCAGCTTCCCCCACCCCTGGCCGAGACACCACAAAATATTCACTCTTGTCTAGATTTACTTTGTACCCTGAGAAAGACCCAAACACCCGAAGCAGCTCCAGTATTCCCCCTGTTGACACACTCTGCTCCGATACATATAATAACAAGTCATCGGCATATAAGGACACCCTATGCTCTATCTCCCCCCCCCCCCCCCGCACTATTCCTTTCCGTACCCCTGAATTTCTTAAAGCAATGGCTCAATCGCGAGACTCCATTATAATTGTTTTTTTGGTTTTTAAAAGAATCTTTTTATTAGCTTTTCTCTTATTTATCAACAGTTGTTGTGTGTATACATTACATTTTCTTACCCGCGCTAATTTACTTTATTGTACAGAGTCCATTATAATTGTTGACCATACATTTGGTAAAAGACATTACTCATGATACAAGACATAAGAGTAATGTGGAGAGACACTACATCAATTGCAAAACATTTATTGTGGTATTGACGGTGAGATGGATTGTTAATTATTTCCTCCTTGCTTGCAGAATCTTGTGACGTGGCCTCTAATGTTGCACAATCACAGTAGTGTGTTAGTGAAGGAGCGTCAAGTGCTGGTTATAGGAGGAGGAGGGAACTGCTTCTCATTTGGAACTCATCTGAATCATCAACCAATTCTATTGAAGCTACCCGAGATCAGGTGAACCTGTGCATTTAGAGGCGATGTGCAATCAGAAGTCTCGTTAGTGAAATATTACCTTTCCTGAAACCTTTTAAAGTCATGAACCCAACAGCTGTTCTATTGAATTTGTTCAAAGCTTCATGTGAATCTTCAGTGTCAATGATCTAGGCAAACACCATCGGTCATTATCAACAAAATGTACATTGTTACACATGCTTTCCATTTTTAGGGATCAATGCAAATTTTAATTAAAAAAAATAGTTTTGGGTTAGCACAATGAAAATAAAATATGGACTTGAATTAGTATTAGGAAATGTATGTCTCCATAATTTCAAAATTGCCCCTGAGAACAATCTGTCATCTGAACACTTGCCCTGTCTCCATAAGGATGATAAAAAGATCTGTAATTGGACCAGTTTTCGGTTAGTTGAAAGATAACATTTGCCTGCCAACTTTGAACAGTTTAAAAAAAAGGCAGGAGGAGCAAATCTGAAGTGGATGTTGTCTTTTATTGCAAGGGGAATGGAATACAAAAATAGGGAAGCTTGGCTACAATTGTACAGGGTATTCATGTGACCACACGTTGAGTATGGTGTACAGTCTCTTAAGAAAGGATATAAACGCATTAGAAGCAGTTCAGAGAGGAGGTTTGCTCAACTGATAGCTCGGATGGGAGAGGCAGGTTATCTTACGAAGAAAGGTTGGACTATGTTCATTGGAGTTTTGAGGAATGAGAGATAATCTTATTAAAACAAATAAGATCCTTTGGAGACTTGACAGGGTGGATGCTTCCCCTTGTGAGGGAGGCTAGAACTAGGGGATACAGTTTAAAAATAATGTGTCCCCAATTTAAGATGGAAATGGGGAGAATTATTTTCTCTGAGGGTTGAGAGTCTTTGGAACTCTCTTCCCAGACAACAGTGGAGACAGGATTGTTGAATATTTTTACGGTAGTGGTAGATAACTTCTTGACTAAAGGGTGGGGAGGAGGGAATGCGGATTTGGGGCACAATCAGGTCAGTCATGATCTTATTCAATGGCGGAGAATGTTTGTATGAGCTAGAATAGAAAGAATCATATTTGAAAATGGTGCAAAAAGCTGCTGCAAATTTGCAGCTATTTCTGTATTCTGAGAAGAAAAGCTCTTCAACAAAATGGAACCATTTCTGTTTCATCTTACTGTATCAGCTGAATGAGTTCAATTCACACAGGAACATGCTTACAAACTGCAAGCCAAGATATTTAGTAAATGCGATACATTCTGCATCTCTCTGCACAATTGGCCAAGGAGAGTCAAGACCACTCTCCCTTTTGCAATACACAAGGAGGCCAGTTAGCCCACCGTGACTGCACTGGCTCTTTGAATAAGCAATTTACCTAGTGTCATTCCTCCACCCCCCCCCCCCCCCCCCTTTTCTCCCCAAAGCCCCCCACATCCTTATTTTTCAGATAACAATCTAATTCCTCTTTAAGTGCCTTGATTGAACCTGCTCACTCTCAGGTAGTGCAAGTCAAACCTGAGTCACTTGTTGCATGGAAAACGTTTATAAAAGTGAACAGAATCAGTATTATCAGCAGTTAGGTCTTGGGAGACCATTCAGGGTTACTGATACTTTGCCGTTCTTCACAAAAGTGAAAATGTATTTTTGGAAAATATTTACACTGTATGCACTTTATTTTTCTATCCGATACCTTAAAGTGAGCTTGTTAGTTTGTTTACGAATACATTAACTTTAAAAATATTGTTTTGTTATACTATTGGAAGTATTTTTTAAGCTGAAGTGACATCTCAAGGATCGGTCCCTGGCACGAGCACAGTGGTAGTTTGAATTTGTGAATATGTGCCAAAGAATGTAATAAATGAATTATTGAATTATAGTGCTCCTCAAGCCAAATGTCTACAACTTTTTTTTCAGAAGCACCTGAAATTGCTGTTTTGTTAAAGTCATGTCACCACCTTTTTCCAAGAGGTGAGAATATTTTTATTCAGAATACCCACCTGATTCCCAGCAGTCACACCACTTGAGTTTAAAAGAACTGTTAGCATTGAGAATCATAGACTTGTTGCCAGAAGTTGGCCATTCACTATAGCTGGTGCAATAGAGCAATCCAATTTGTTCCATTACTCACTCTGACCAAGTGGTCAAATATGCAAAATAGCCCAATCAATTCATTGGAGATTATCTTTCCAAAGATCCAAACAGTAGGAATGTAATTTTCAAGGGTTCTCAACATGCCTGATGTATGTTTTCACCCAATGCCAAATTCCATACTTTGGTTGTTTTTCATATGTCTTGGGTTAGCAGTGTGGAAAATCTAAATTAGAGTAGCAAGAGGGTAAGCGTCTGCCTGTTTCTGGTAAAAGCTTCTAGGGCATGTCAAAAGTTGTGTTTGGGGTAAACGCAACTTGAGGATTCCCCGATATTTGAAGGGGCACAGATTAACGAAAGAGAAGGATTTCTCCTCATTCCTAGATCAATTATTTTTTCACCGAGACCTTGTAAGACTAATGCAGCAGTGGAAGATTGGGTGTAATTAACCAAGTCCCATTTGACTGAACCTGGTGATAACTGGTCTTCCATGATATAGGGAAAAGCCCAGATTTTCTGATTTGGTGGTTATCTGCAAATTACCCAGATGTAAGTAGCAAAGTGTCAGCTGTAGCTCAGTGATAGAATTAGCACCTGTGAAGCATAGCGTGAGATCAATGGAACTCTTAGAAAGTTAACTCAATTAAAATCCTATTCTGCACCCATTTCCCATTTTATAATTACCCATTTTATTTTAATTATCAATGGGATGTGCATGCTACTGGCATGATTCCATTTATTTCAGCTTCCAATTTCAATATTCCAGAAGATGGAGGGGTAAGCCCTCCTAAACTACCGTGCCCTTGTCACTTTTGCTTCCAAAATGTTGGGGATATGTCGGGATAAAACTTCATTCAAAACATGGAGAAATTAATCTAAAACTTTGCAGCCTTTTTATTCTTGGTAGTGGTTGCTTCCTTGTATTAGAAGTTTCAAATATCTCTTGAAGTTAATCCTCATGATTACTGGGAACACAGGAAAAATTAGTAATATTCCATAGAGGTACTACAACGCAAGTCACAGACAGCTCAGTGCATCCTTTTATTCCAGAAGAAATAGTTAACTCTGTATTTCAATTTCTAGTTAGAAATTACACATTCCAGGTAATGAATTCCATTTGGCAGATAAAACATTGAAGCTTTAAGATAATTTAAATCTGATTACCTGGTAACAATTTATTTCATTCCTAAAAAAAAGGCACAATTTAAATCTGAGTCAATATAGTAATTCCATAATTTATTTTTTAATTTTAATAAACCCTATTATGACTACTGCAGGTGATGCTTCATTAGGCACTTATTTAGCAGGGCATGCACTTTCTAGCCTCAAAGTAAGTTAGTATATTGCTTTAGCACAATTGTGCTGCAAGGAATGAACACTTGTGTAGAGTTCCATTAGTTATATCAACACAATCACAATTTTAAACATTTGTTGCACCCAAGAGCAATTATGCTTATGTTTTGTGCAAGTTTTTATGCTGGTTCAAAGATTCATTTGCTGGAATCAGGCCTTCCCTTAAAAGTGGGCATAATCCCAGGTCCAAAATAGAGAGATTCTGCCACTGCATTGGTTTGGAAAGACTTCACTTTGCACTATTTTCTTGTGCCTATTTTCTTATTTAAAACACTATTTACTAAGAAATTGATGGTGTATGATAAAATGGAATAGTTTTCATAAGCCATTTTCAGTGATCATTGAATCAGTTTACCCACAGGTGGGGAACTTTTAAAAACAAAGTTTATTCCTGGGATGTTTGCATTGCTGGCAGGGCCAGCATTCCATATCCATCTCCTTGAGAAGGTGGAGGTGAGTTTATTTTTCGTGATAAACCCATTTTGTAAAACACCAGGCTCAAAGAATACTTGCAAATGGAAAAAAAAATTGAAGATTTTAGTACACTGGTTCACGGGAGATTTAATGTTTGCGATTATGCAAATGTTTCCAGAAATTTGAAGTGTAACAAAGCAAAAACCTGATCCCTAAATATCTAGCAAATTTGCCTGTGTAAGATAAACACTTATTTTATTAATGCTTTTTAAATAGTCTTGAGTCAAATCAATACATTGAAACCTGCATAAATTCACTGCTTGCTAAGTTACACAATGATGCGATGGAACGACTGCACTGTTGAGGTGGTTGCTCCCCAATCTGCAGCTTTCTGGTATACACCCTTCTCAAGGAGGTACTGCCTTCCACGATAATTTGGAAGTTCGAAGAAAACCCATGCACCATCCAGGACATTACAGGAATCAATATCTTGAATGTGGAATTGTTCAAAGACAGATGGACAGTCGTCTGTATATTCTATTGTTTGAGTTTCATAATCACCTTTGTTGCAGATTCTGATCTTGTAATTGCCTGTGGCTGTCTGTAAAACACAAAGTACATGAAAACAATGGCATTCACATGTTGAAAATATGAATTTACTGCTTTGTTCTTGTTACATAATTTGCTCCTTTTCTCTCTTCAAAGGCAGTGACTTCTTGTTAGATATCTGCCCAGATGCCATTGTTCTAGAAGTGTATATTGTCAGCTGGCCATTTAAACAGAGACACAATTATAGCACAACAGATGTTGTCCTCGCCCACACATTTCCAGCAGGGATTATTTTTATCGGAATCCAGGACAGAAACCTTGTTGATTTTATCTTTACACGATGTGGAGATGCCGGCGTTGGACTGGTGTGAGCATAGTACAAAGTCTTACAACACCAGGTTAAAGTCCAACAGGTTTGTTTCGATGTCACTAGCTTTCGGAGCGCTGCTCCTTCCTCAGGTGAATGAAGAGGTATGTTCCAGAAACACATATATAGACAAATTCAAAGATGCCAAACAATGCTTGGAATGCGACCATTAGCAGGTGATTAAATCTTTACAGATCCAGAGATGGGGTAACCCCAGGTTAAAGAGGTGTGAATCACATCAAGCCAGGACAGTTGGTAGGATTACGCAGGCCCGATGGTGGGGGATGAATGTAATGTGACATGAATCCCAGGTCCCGGTTGAGGCCGCACTCGTGTGCGGAACTTGGCTATAAGCTTCTGCTCGGCGATTCTGCGTTGTCGTGCGTCCTGAAGGCCGTCTTGGAGAACGCTTACCCGGAGATCAGAGGCTGAATGCCCTTGACTGCTGAAGTGTTCTCCGACTGGAAGGGAACATTCCTGCCTGGTGATTGTTGCGTGATGTCCGTTCATTCGTTGTCACAGCGTCTGCATGGTCTCGCCAATGTACCACGCTTCGGGACATCCTTACCTGCAGCGTATGAGGTAGACAACGTTGGCCAGAGATTGCCATGGCAGGGTTGTGTGGTGTTGTGGTCACTGTTCTGAAGACTGGGTAGTTTGCTGCAAACAATGGTTCGCAAACCATGGCAATCTCTGCAAGACGTGCCAGATCATTGATCATTGAGAAGGCTGTGTAGATAGCCTGGGTCACATTGTGATCCAAAAAGACGAGGTGTTGGGTGTCTTAAAAAATATTAAGGTAGATAAGTCCCCAGGGCCTGATGGGATCTACCCCAGAATACTGAAGGAGGCTGGAGAGGAAATTGCTGAGGCCTTGACAGAAATCTTCGGATCCTCACTGTCTTCAGGGGATGTCCCGGAGGACTGGAGAACAGCCACTATTACACGTGAGAACACCACCCACCAGGTATGCGGTATGTACTCATGCGACTCGGCCAACGTTGTCTACCTCATACGCTGCAGGAAAGGATGTCCCGAAGCATGGTACATTGGCGAGACCGTGCAGACGCTGCGACAACGAATGAACGGACATCGCGCAACAATCATCAGGCAGGAATGTTCCCTTCCAGTCGGAGAACACTTCAGCAGTCAAGGGCATTCAGCCTCTGATCTCCGGGTAAGCGTTCTCCAAGGCGGCCTTCAGGACGCGCGACAACGCAGAATCGTGCAGAAACTTATAGCCAAGTTCCGCACACATGAGTGCGGCCTCAACTGGGACCTGGGATTCATGTCACATTACATTCATCCCCCACCATCTGGCCTGCGTAATCCTACCAACTGTCCTGGCTTGATGTAATTCACACCTCTTTAACCTGGGGTTACCCCATCTCTGGATCTGCAAAGATTTAATCACCTGCTAATGGTCGCATTCCAAGCATTGTTTGGCATCTTTGAATTTGTCTATATATATATGTGTTTCTGGAACATACCTCTTCATTCACCTGAGGAAGGAGCAGCGCTCCGAAAGCTAGTGACATCGAAACAAACCTGTTGGACTTTAACCTGGTGTTGTAAGACTTCGTACTGTTATCTTTACACATCCAGGAACACAGGTGAACCGTAGTGACCTAGCTAACTCAGATCAGTGAGCTCAATTCCTACTGGAATTGTACCCAATTCTTTACTGGTCAGTATTGCCTATCAGTTCACCAGTTGGACCAATAATGCTGGTGGGATAGCAAGTCTAAATTTCCAAAACCATTATCTATGAACTGGGTTATGCTGAAAGGTCACTAACCTGAAACCGGAGGTTCTCTATCGATGCTTCCAGAGTAGTTGAATAGTTCAGTATTGACACTACTTGGAGTATCCAATTCTTTTTTTCTAATTAAGGGGCAATTTAGTGTGGCCAATCCACCTAGCCTGCACATCTTTTGGGTTGTGGGGATAAATTCCATGCAAACACGGGGAGAATGTGCAAACTTCACACTGACAGCGACCCAGAGCCGGGGTCGAACCTGGGACCTCGGCTCCGCGAGGCAGCAGGGCTAACCCACTGCGCCACTGTGCTGCCCCTCCTGCAAGCAAATGTGACAGTTGGACCATAAGAAATAGGAACAGGAGTAGGCCATTCAACCATTTAACATAGATTAACATAGAATTTACAGTGCAGAAGGAGGCCATTCGGCCCATCGAGACTGCACCGGCTCTTGGAAAGAGCACCCAAGGTCAATACCTCCACCCGATCCCCATAATCCAGTAACCCCACCCAACACTAAGGGCAATTTTGGACACTAAGGGCAATTTATCATGGCCAATCCACCTAACCTGCGCATCTTTGGACTGTGGGAGGAAACCGGAGCACCCGGAGGAAACCCACACAGACACGGGGAGGATGTGCAGACTCCGCACAGACAGTGACCCAAGCCGGGAATTGAACCTGGGACCCTGGAGCTGTGAAGCAATTGTGCTATCCACAATGCTACCGTGCTGCCCTTAATTCAGCCAGCTTTGCCATTTAATAAGATCATGGCTGATCTAACATTCACTAATTCCACTTTCCTGCCTTCTGTCCATAACCCTTAATTCCACTACTGATTTAAAACCTATCAATATCAGCCTTGAAAATGTTCAAGTACTTGGCCTTCACAGTTTCCTGGGGGTAAATAATTTCAAAGATTCGTCCTGCTTTGAGAGAATTTCTTCATATGTATTACAAATATTAAAAACTTTGTATTACTGATATTTAATTGCTTTTTAACAGAGGAATAGACAACTATCATGGTACTCTAATGCTCGGTTTGCAAGTTGCTTTGTTCACCAGTTATGGGCAGTCAAGAGTTTCATACAAATATTAACCAGCTTGCTGCTATAAACATTCAAATGTTTAGAAGTTGCATGCAAAAAAAAAAACCTACTTGTTGGATCTTGTGGCATGAAGCAATACGATCATTGAATCCCATCCAACTCTTATAGTCAGGATATTCTCTCTTGGTAAGAACATACAAATATCCTGTAAAGTTTGATTGCTCGTAAACTGCCCAAGCCCCATTCTCAACTCTGATTGAGTTACAACGGGTTAGAGAAGTGTGAAAATCTGAGCAATCATTGTCACATTCGTAGCGACGGCCCAGAAAATTCTTCTCTTCAAAGAAAGTGATCTACAGTTAAATAAAGGAAGAATTAAGTGTTATATGACATTTTGCAAATTTAATGTAATCATCTTTTTCTTCCATTTCCATGTTTAGCAACAGGTACTGGAAAAAAATGTGGTTGGTCCTTTATTTGTCATGCCTAAGTATAAAGATATGTAGGTGTTTGACAGCCATACAATTACCATGTTTTTGACTAAGTTTGTTAAATTACATTTCCATTTTTGTAAGACCTCATACAAGCTCGGGCCGGCACGGTCGTGTGGTGGTTAGCACTGCTTCCTCATGGTGCCAAGGATCCGGGCACTGTCTTAGTGTGGAGGTTTCATATTTTCCCCATATCTGTGTGGGTATCGCCCCCACAACCCAAAGATGTACAGGGTAGGTGGATTGGCTATGCTAAAGTGCCCATTAATGGGGGGGGAAAATGCATTGGGCACTAGAAAAAAATTCTCTTACAAGCTTAGATTTTGCGATTTGCTACATTAATTTTTATTCTCCAGTGTATATAAAGATATTTGTTTGGTTTACAACAATGAACCAGTTGAGAGTTTCCCTCCGCATTCCCATTGACTTTAGTTTTGCAAGGGTTTCTTGATGCCAAACTCAGTCAAATGTTGCCTTGATGTCAAGGGCATGCACACTGACCGCACTTCTTGGACCGAGGCTCTGGCAGAACCAAACCGAGCGTCAGTGAGCAGGCTATTGCTCAGTAAAATGTCACTTGCGTTTGCCATGTGCCTACCATTTCACTAAACTGTCAAGTGTATTTTTGAATGCTGTTACCTGCCTCCTCAGTGTTCGGGTGACACTGGCACAGTGGTTAACACTGTTGCTTCACTGTGCCAGGGTCTCAAGTTTGATTCCTGGCTTGGGTCACTTGTTTGTGCGGAGTCTGCACGTTCTCCCCGTGACTGTGGGTTTCCTCCTACAAGTCCCGAAAGACATGCTGTTAGGTGAATTGGACATTTTGAATTCTCTTGGTATACCCGAACAGGCACTGGAGTGTGGCGACTAGGGGATTTTCACAGCAACTTAATTGCAGTGTTAATTAGGGTCAAGTAAGCCTACTTGTGACACAAGATTATTATTACTGCAGTTCTGAGTTAGGTGCCATCTGTAAACATTTAGGTTATGTCCTGTGTACCCAAATCCAGGCATTAAAATGCATATCAAAAAGTGCAGTGCTCCTACCCGAATGGAGGACATGACTGCACATTTTCTTCCACTCTGGAAATCCATTCATTGTTACTGCACTCTGCTTCCTTTCTCTCGGGCAGATTTGTATCCATTCAGCCACTGCACCATTAATCCCATGGGCTTCAATATTGATAACAAACCTATTGTGTGGTACTTTAGCAGAGGCATTTTGGAATCGTGGAGCACTCATTTACCCTTTCCATTACAACTTGCTTTTTTAAAAAATTCTCAGGAGAACAATCCTAGATTCTCTCCACATAACCGAAGCCCCTCATTACCATCCAAGTGGCCTGCAACTCAAAGCCCTGACATTCTTTCTGAAGTGTGATGCCCAGAATTGGACACATGTTCTCACTGAGATCTGCAGTGATTTACAAAAGGTACCATCACGACCATGTTTTTCTGTTCTATATCTCTATTTATAAAGCCAAGGATCCTGTGCTTTTTTAACATCTTTATCAACTTGTTCAGTCACCTTCAAAGATTTGTATGTATAGTCAGTCACTTTGTTCTAAAAAAAAAAAATGGAGATTTTGCATGCATCCTCAAGTAATTTACAGCCAAATTGAGTACTTTTGAACTGTTGACAATTATTGACCAGAGCACCGCGGTGGCAGAGCAGACTTCCCTTCAAAAATAGTGCCATGGGCCTTATACCCACTTGGAAGGGCAAAATTATCATTCGAAAGGCAACATTATATCTCACAACAGTTGTGTCAAAGCTATACAAGTGATTGCCAGAAGCTTCAACAGAAGAAACCTACAAATAGCTTCTCTGGGGAGAGGGGTGGTGCTTCACTGTTTTCTTCTCTCCAATTCTCCTTTGCCCTTGCAGGCGCTCACTCATACTTGGTTACACTTAACAGGAACAAGTAGATTTCAAAGTTTGTAAGCTTGATTCACACTTGAGGTGAGTATGCGAAGTAACTGCCCTATGTATCTCAGGTTTCAGAAATAAAAAAAGGCATTTTCTGGGCCATCTGGTTTAGATACTGGTGTGACTGTCTTAGCTCGATGTCGGCGGGGATAAGGCACTCCCACCTGGTAGTTTATAAATCATAGAGTGAGACCGTGAGATAAAGGCTCGAATAAGAAAGTAATCTTAATTGACAACTCCAAATCCTAGCCGTAGTATTGAATCCTGAGATCAGGGTGAACGTTGCTAATCTGATTTTTGTTTCTTCACCGGAATGACAGCAGGTTTATCTGATTTTGAGAGGCATGTCATCGAACTCGATCCTGCTCTGCCAAGTACGTGCTGTACTAGTACGGTCACATCAAACTGTCCTCTTTTAGAGCCATTAGTACAATTTGACAACTTATGTATCAACAGCCATTATAGGAGTTCCTGGTCAGGGCTGGTTTAGCATAGTGGGCTAAACAGCTGGCTTGTGAAGCAGAACAAGGCCAGCAGCACAGGTTCAATTCTGGTACCGGCCTACCCGAACAGGCGCTGGAATGTGGCGACTCGGGGCTTTTCACAGTAAATTCGTTAAGCCTACTTGTGACAATAAGCGATTTTCATTTCATTTTTCTGTTCTTACCTGAATTCCATTGCTTAATGTTAGATAGCCGTTGGATGTTCTATTCCTTGCAAAAGGGAACATTCAAACAAGCCTGCTTTCAAACGTTGCTTTTAGCGTCACCAAATTGCACATTGTCACCAAGAAAATGGCAAGCTGTCAGCTCTGTTCTGTGATTATAGTGCAGGTAAGGGCTGACAAAATGTGACCTAGCTTGTCAGATGCCATTGATACATCAAAAGACAATCCAATTAAACATTGCAGTTTCTTGTTAACCTGAATAAAAATGGAATAGGCAGATAGATTTCAGTCATACTTACTTTCCCCATCTTTGAAGTCTTCTGCTCACAGTTATGCTGTGAGAAACATGGACACTGCTTTTATACGCTGCAGGATTTACAGGATCCAGCTCTTTTGTCATGGAAATTAGATCAAAATATTGAGTCAGTCATTTCAAATCCAGCAGGTTTTCTAGAAAAACTGATGGGATAATAAAATAACCAGACCGTGAATTCCTCTTAACTGTTTGTTATGTCCGTTGGACTATTGTTGTAGATAAATTTACCAGCTTAGCTGAATCAGTTCAATAAAAGCATTGAGGAGAATAATTGGAGTAATTTGTTTCAATTAAGCTGCTGAACAAAAATAAAGCTCGGGACCGATGTCCTGGCAACTCATCGGTAAAAATGTCATCTCTGAAACTCAGTTCAATCGCTGATGTGGAGAGTTTTTTCACCTCAACTGCAGAAAGAGTTGGCTTTGGGAGAACCAGCTTAGGGAAGTTATTACCCTTTGCACAGCTAAGAACTGATTAGTTGATATGTTCATTCCCGATACCATTTGGACATCTGAAAGACAATCTATTCTAACACTACAATTGCCTGTTAAACAACGACAAAGTTGTTATGCACACTCGCCCTCTTAAACTGAGGCTGCAGATGAATGGGGACGGGATTGAGTTTAGGCACCATATGAATAAGAACCATGCGAATGTGTTAAGTGAGAAAGTCAACATCTTCAAGAAAAACAATAAAACGGGTGGAAAATAATGGACGGCTTTTGTCAGGCAAGTTATTGCATTATGCCACAATTCCAAAGGATTCTGGACTAGTTTTACGAACTTTTCAACCGCAACCTACTAAACCGAGAAGTGTTCAGTTGATAGAAGATTGAAATATTGGCGTTACATCTGTTTGTTCAAAAATTGCAACTGCAATTTAATTTTCCTTAACCTACTTCTCTGAATTGACGTGCTTTAAATGGGTTCTCATTAAACATTAAAACGTTACAAAAAAATAAACGAGACTCCTAAACCTGATCTGGTTAACATCGTTACTGGAATCAAACGGGTTTGCGATTTTGGCCAACGGAGATACACGCAGAGGTAATTTAAGATAAAAGGTTTCAATAATGTAATGGTGCGACGTGTTAACACGGGCTGGAAGGAGAGCATTGGCATTGAGAATCCAAACTACCCTCTTCACCCCATCCGAAGTGCACTCTTGTAAGAAACAAGAAGTCCTTGAATAACATCAAGCAGCACGAACTCCTACTTCAAATGCTGACTCGCATTCCACTTTTTCACCGTTTCGAGTTATGTATGCTGTCCTCTTCAACACGCGCTGAGCCTCAATGTATATATTCATGTCCGCGCGGAAGCATAGAGTAGGATAACGTGTTTACTATTTTTAAATTATTCGGCCCATTTTAAAGCAACCGCAACCAACTTGGACACAATCTAAAAGAGTAAGGAATTTGATGTTTCTTAAAGTCAGGGGTAAACAGAGAGGAGGGTAGCTTGGATTCTAAATGGAAAGGTAAAATGCCATTTTCTCATTCCAGCCTTTGTTAGCATGTTAAGCGATTACATCTTATTTCGCTTACAGAAACCGTTTTACCTTCAATTCTCTGCCGTGTATCAGGGGCTGGTTTAGCACACTGGGCTAAATCGCTGGCTTTTAAAGCAGGCCAGCAGCACGGTTCAATTCCCGTACCAGCCTCCCCGAACAGGCGCTGGAATGTGGCAACCAGGGGCTTTTCACAGTAACTTCATTGAAGCCTACTTGTGACAAGCGATTTTCATTTCATTAGTTGACCAAGATCGCAAACGAGTTTGGTTCCAGTATCAATGTCATAGGTATCTGCCTCGGGTTAGTCGAAAGGATCAGCTTTCTGTAGACTCTTTATGACGAAGGATCTGGGAAAGTAACATGGCTCCCCTCAGGATATGAACTCCAGTGTCAGGATTTTGTGTACAGAATCTAACAGGTCAGACACATTCATAGCCTTAAATCCACAATTCCAATCTCAATGGAGGCAACAGGTGACAATGACGTATTATAAGAAGCTGAACTCATTAACAACTAGCTCATTAATTGGCTAAAAATAAAATTGCAAAAGGCAAGGAATAAATCTCGCTTGTGGCTAACATACTGCAGGCAGATGTGAGGACTATCGATGGAGCTCCTGGAGCTGACCAACACGGTCTTCAGAATTGAACGAAAAAATACATGCGCTCAGAAAAAAAGATTTTAAAACAGTAGACAATATTATAATTATTCAAGTATTGCTCCACAGAAAAGGTTTTTCACCTTTCCTAAAATTAAACAAAAGGGGTGGTACGGCGGTGCAGTGGTTAGCACTGCTGCCTCAAGGCGCTGAGGTCCCAGCTTCAATCCGGGCTCCAGGTCACTGTCCCCGTGTCTGCATGGGTCTCACCCCCACAACCCAAAGATGTGCAGGGCAGGTGAATTGGCGATGCTAAATTGTCCCTTAATTGGAAAAAAAGAATTCGGTACTCTAAATGTATTTTTAAAAATTAACCAATAAAATGAAAAAATGAAACCATAAAACCACTAACAGAAATAATGCAAATTTTGCATATGTTACCAGCTTTATTAATACATTGCCACGTTTGATGTGGTGCACTAGACAACAAACCAGAGGAACACCGCATAGTTGGGATTTAACATTTTATATTTTGTTGGAATGATGGAAAGGGTAAAGTTATCATTCAATTAACATTAGAAGGTATTTTGTTATTTTTCATATTATTCCATAGTGCATGCTTGGAGATGAGATTCATCATTGACACTTACAAAGTATTCCTAAAAGTGATAAAATTACAACAAATGCTACTGACCCAACAGCTGCAGTTCAAGACTTATAGTAAAGTGTTTGTAACTTTTGTCTCGCAAAATGTTGAACAAGTTTGATTTTTCAAAAGGGATTGACATTTTTTTTGAAAGGCGCTCCCATGTTGGATCAGCAACATTAGGAAGTGAGCAGTTGAAACACTGAAATTTGGAGGACACGGGTTTAGTTTTGGCAGTAGAAGTGACACAGTGGGCTTCCGCATCCCTTTGTTAAAACATCCACAATTCCTGCTCCAGGCTGCTATCCATCACTGTTTGGAAATGTATTATGTAAAAATCAAGTAGAGGCCAAGGTCAAGCTCCACACCAATGCTGTCCAGAATGGACTGGCTTGTCAAAACTCCTCATTGGTGAGGTTCACATACATAATAGACATATGGGCAATGTAGAGGTGCGGCTGCCGCAAATGGAGCAAACAGTCGTGCCTGAAAGGAAGGAAAATTCTGAATGGGTGAAAAGGGAATAGTGTTGGACAAATATGTTTTGGGCAAATATGTTGCTTGTCAATCAGCAGAGAAGAAAATACTCTTGGGTGCTTTTGGTATGGCTAATTTACCAGTTCACAAAACAATTTGGTTCAGAGCCAAGATATCATTCAGGCATCCGAGCTTGGAAGAAGGGCATCAGTGGAAAGTGAGATGAACTGGGAAATCTTAAATTACTTTAGCTTATATAAAAATAAACACGAGGCAGAATTGAATATGACTGAATAAAAATAAAACTTGGGTTAAGGAAATACACATGAAACGGCTCTCTAAATTTCCTATAAATATCTGAATGGGGTCAGGAACAAACTTTTGGAATCACTGAGGGAAGTGAACAAGGGTTGGGGGGAAGGAGAAACACATTTCAAGGAAGCTAATAAAATATTCATATACAATATTAAGCATTCTTTTCTCTATCTCCTTGGTATTTAAAGCTATGTCCACAGTGAAGGGGTCAAGCTCCTTGTGTGGAAAGTGAATTTTTAATTAGGGCTAGGCATGAAACTATACTGCATGAACTAAAAAAAAACTATGTAAACTGCCATTATATTGGTGCTAAGAACAAAAATAAAATGAATCTTTGAACAGTGTCATAACTGTAAGAATGGCATTGCTGAACCAAATTGCAAAGTCTAATGTATTGCTATTTGAAATACATTAATGGCACTAATGTCCGAAACTTGCACGTACAAATTTGTTGTAAGACATTGAGATGCATAATTCATTGGAGCCCAGCCACAATTGAACGATGCAGACGCAAAAAAAATGTATATTTGAAAGCGGTGCAATAGAGGAGCCCAAATTTGGTTCAGTTATAGCCATGAGAACAAATGTGATCACAGAGCTTGTGAATTATCAACATGTAGTCTGTTTTGAGGAAGTAGGAGCTGGAATAAGACTATCCAGCTGCTGACGATGTCCAGTTTGATCTAGCCATTCACAGAACTCCTGCTCGACCAGATTTTGAAACAGCTTGCGTTGTTCTCTGGAAGAGAGCAGTAAAAATATTAACAAAGAACATTCTAAACTTTCCACCAGGATGAATCTGTTAACCAGGAATTATTTCCCAGGTTCAACAAGTGAAGCTCTTCGCTCGGTCAAAACCTCAAACCCTGCACATTTCAACTTTCATTTGTAAATATTTTTATTGAACATGTTTGAATTTTATATACGAATACAAAAACATGACACAAGAACAGCCTCCCAGCCCTTCCAACAGCTGTAGTGACCAGCTTTTTAAAATACATAAAAAACAGTTGCTTTCTTATGTAGAACCTCCCAATCGAACCCTTCAGCATGTATTTAACTTTCTCCAAATAAAAAAAATTCCAGGAGGTCCCCCAGTCACCAGGTGGAGAACCTGACCTTCACTCCAGCAGAACCCATCTGCAAGCAATCAGCGAATCAAAGGCTAAAGCCTGCTCCCGCCTGCAACCCCGGCAGCTCTGACCCCCCCCCCCAATATGGCCTTTAGGGGACCCAGCACCAGATCCCTGCCTAAGATCGCTGACATGGTGCTGAAGAGAGAGCTCCAAAGCTTCGCTAGTTAGGACATGCCCAGAATATATGTACATAATTCACTGGGCCCCTCCCACACCACTCTCACAATTATCTTCCACGCCCTCAAATATCTGACTCATCCTTGCCCTCGTTAAGTGTGCCCGATACACCATCTTCAGGTGTATGAGCTTGGGTCTTGCACATGACGACGTGGCATTCACCCTCTGCCACTTCACCCTCTAGCTCCTCCTCCCATTTCACCATAATCCCCTTCAACAAGGCCCTGTCCTCCAGCAGCAACCTCCCATAGATACCTTAAGTTTTCCAACCCAGCCAGCGACAGTATCCTCTCCACCAACGGCACGGGTGGCGCAACCGGAAAACTCGAAAAAACCTTTCTCGCAAAATTCCAGACTTGTAAGTACCTGAACCTCTCCGACTACGCAAGCCCGTACTTGCAAACCACCCCTCCAGGAACAAACTCCCCCATTAAAGCCACCCTCTTATCCTCCCATCCCCTAAACCTAGCCTGCTCAAACTTATGGTTGTCCCTGATCGGTATCAAAGTGCTGCCGGAATTGGCTCCACAATTTTTGCGTAGCCACCACCACCGGATTCCCCGAAAACCTCCTCAGGGAGAACGGGAGCGGAGCCGTCAACAACACCCACAATCCCATCCCCTCACACTAGCAGGCTTCCATCTTTACCTAAACTGACTCCTGATTCTCTCTCCCCCCTCACCCAACCAACCCAACACCTTCTCCGCATTCGCAGCCCAATAGCAGGTTCGGCAGCCCCACCCCCCTGACTGCCAGTTCCTCTCCAGGCCATTCTTCGGATCCTCGCCATCTTCCCTGCCCATATAAACGACAAAATTATGCTTGGTCTTCAGAGACTGGGTACTTTATGGAAAATTTCTTTAATGGAAAGAAAAAACAAGCAACACGGGAATGGAAAATCAGTTTTTTCCATAAGTACAAAAATCTGGATTACCTAGAACAGAAATTCAAACCTTCTCTCCAGTAAGAATGTAGTTGTTTATGCACTTGAATTCAATATATACATATTGGTTTAGCAAGGCTGGTTTAGCACAGGGCTAAATCGCTGGCTTTGAAAGCAGACCAAGGCAGGTCAGCAGCACGGTTCAATTCCCGTACCAGCCTTCCCGAACAGGCGCCGGAATGTGGCGATAGGGGCTTTTCACGGTAACTTCACTTAAAGCCTACTTGTGACAATAAGCGATTTTTATTTCATTTCATATAATTTTGCTTATCCTGAAAATACTACACAATTGATGTACTCCATACTTAACCTACTATTAACAATGAATGTTCCGCAAACGCAATAGTTTGCCAACTTCATTATCATGATGGTATAGTGAATTTGGCGGGGAGGCAGTGGCATAGTGGTATTGTCGCTGGACTAGTAATCCAGAGACCAACGATAATCATCTGGCAACCCAGGTTCGAATCCCACCGTGGCAGTCTTTTAGGAAAGGAAATCTGCCATCATTACCTGGTCTGGCCTATATATGACTCCACCCGGCATTAACCCAGGCACTGGAAATAACGGCAAACCCAGCCATGTCGCCCCTTACTAACGTCTGGTGGCTTGTGCCAAAGTTGGGAGAGCTGTCTCACCAACTAGTCAAGCAACAGCCTGGCATGGGCTATACTCAGAATCATTCCTTACAGACAATAGATATCACTATCACCATTCCTGGGTATGTCCTGTCTCAACGGCAGGACAATCGAAGTAGAGGTAGCAGCACAGAGGCAGTATACAGTCGGGAGGGAGTTGCCGAGAGTCCTTAACATCGACTCTGGACTCCATGAAGTCTTGTGGCTTCAAGTTAAACATGGGCAAGGAAACCTCCTGCTGATTACCACATACTGGCCACCGTCAGCATGAGGGTAGCAAGGATGCAGAAAATGGTCTGGGTGGGGGATTTCAATGTCCATCACCAAGAGTGGCCGGGTTCTATAGGATATTACTGCGAGACTGGAACTGCAGCAGGTGGTGCGGGAATCAACAAGAGGGAAAAACATACTTGACCACATCCTCACTAATTTGCCTGGTGCAGATGCATCTGTCCATGACAGTATCGGTAGAAGTGACCACTGCACTGTTCTTGTGGAGACAAAGTCTCGTCTTCACATTGAGGATACCCTCCATTGTGTTGTGTGGCACTACCACAGTGCTAAATGGGATAGATTTCGAACAGATCTAGCAACTCAAGACTGGGCATCCATGAGGCACTGTGGGCCATCAGCAGCAGCAGAATTGTATTCAACCATAATCTGCAACCTCATGGCCTGGCATATTTCCCTGCTCTACCATTGTCACCAAGCCAGGGGATCAACCCTGGTTCTGATGATCCAACAGATGAAGAATCCTGACTATCACTGCTTTAATTTCACATATGAAAAACAGTTGCTAAGGCAACAAATATGAGCGCTACTGCCACAAATAAAATAATTCCCAACAACAGTTTCTGCCTTCAGGAAAGGAAATGGAAGAGACAAATATCGCAATCGGTATTTTCAGCGTATAATTACTAACTTGCTAAGTCCTGCTTCCTTAATAGTCTTCTGCCAATTCTGTATTTTCTGCTCTCTCTGTCTTATAGCCTTTTCATATGGCTGCGGTAGTCCTCCAGGGATCTCCATTGTGTCACCCTCTATTTCAAATGGAATCACAAATAGATAAAATTCTTTGGGGGACAGCAGCTGATAGACAGGCATTTCATTGTTGTCCACACCAATATACAATGGTTTATTCCAGTAATTGGGAATTGTGGCTATCCCGGTCCTAGCCATGTGATCTTCCAACATTGGATAGTAAGTATGGTATGGAGCAAATGTTAAGTTCATGTTCCCAGACATGATTAGAGGATTGGTAGATGTGAGACAATGGAAAGTACATGAAGACGATGATGAGATTGAAAGTCTGTGGCAGATAGCTATTAATTTCACATCATCACAGCTATGGACGTGGATGGTTGTTTGAACAGGACCAAGTACAAAGGTTGTATTTCTGCACTTCTCGATACTGACAGACCTGCAACGAGACAACAATATGCATATAAAGAATACACAAAAGGCAAACATTCATATGCATTCATTTTACTCCAAACAAAAATGTTGTCTTCTCCCTTCTAAAGATCCGAATCCCCTGCTGTAATGTACCACTTTCTGAATTGGGACTGCAAGTAACTCACTCTACAGCCCTTGCCTATGCTGCTGTCTTGAGTAGTCCAGGTGGACTTTATGCGTTCCTGTGTAAAAATGCTTGGAGTCCATTTTGTACCTCCATTAGACATCAGTCATTAGTGTCTCTCAATGTGACAAATCACAAGGATAAACGCAAATCTAAATTGCTGCAATAAGCTAATATTTCAATTTTCTGCATAATGCAGTTCATTCACCTTGGGATGTCAGTAAAATGATCAAGAAATCTATGTGACTACAACAAAGTTAAACCATAATCTCCTCTTCATTCTTGCCTGTTTGTAGCTGTTAGCATGGCTGACCACACCATTCTCTTTCAATGCCTCTCCATTGTCATCCGGCAGGGTGGAAAGGACCTAATCTGTTCCATTCTTATCTATCTCATGGAAGCCAGAGTATCCGTTGCAATTGATTCTCTTCCTGCTCTCACATCATTATTCTGGTGTCCAAGGACCTTTCCTTGGCCCCCTCTTATTTCTCATTTACGTGCTGCCCCTCGGTGACATCATCCAAAAGCATAGCATTAGTTTTGATATGTATATTAACAATAGCCAGGTCTCTTGCCTCTTAAAATTAAAAAAAATGTTTCCAATTAAGGAGCAATTTAGCATAGCCAATCCACCTACCCTGCACATCTTTGGGTTGTGGGGGTGAGACCCACGCAGACACGGGGAGAATGTACAAACTCCACATGAGACAATGACCCAGGGCCGGGATCAAACCAGGGTCCTCAGTGCCGTGAGGCAGTAGTGCTAACCACTTTGCCACCGTGCTGCCTTGACTCTTCAAATGTTGCTGAATTATCAGACTGCTTACCAGCATCCATGATCATAAATGTCTTCTAATGAAATACTGGAAGACTGTAGTTTCCCCAGCCCCCCTCTAAAATCCATTCCCTACCTACTGGCTCAAACCATCTCTCCAACAACTGTCTGATGTGGAATCAGACTTTTGTAAATTTGTGAGCTTTCAACCACATGTTTGTATTATCACCAAAAGTGTTTATTAATCTGGTCGTTGCCCGAATTTGCCACTGCCACAATTCATCTGGTGGCTGAAACCTCATTATTGCCGTTGTTACCTCTAGACTTTACTATTCACCACGCTCCTTAGTGATTTTGCATTCTCGCCTCCACTATTTTCAGGTCATCCAAACCCCTGATACCCCTGTCCTAACTTGCAGAAAGTTACCTCCTCTGTGCTCACTGTCAAGCATTGTCTTGATTTTAAAATTCTCATCCTTGTTTTCGAAGCTCTCCAAAGCCGGTCTCTCCCCATCTCCTCAACTATCTGTGCTCATCAAATTCTGATCTCTTGAGCGTCCATGATTTTAACTGCATCAGTACTGGTGGCCATGCCTTCAGTTGCTTAAGCCCCAAGTTCTGGAATTCCCTCCCTACCTCATTTTCCTCTCTTAGGACACTGCTTAAAACCTACCTGTTTGACTATGTTTTTTGGGTATTTGCCTCAATATAGCTAGGTGTCATAATTTGTTTTATATTTCTCTAATGAATTATCTTGGAATATATTAATACATTAACAGTCAATATCATAGAAAGTTGCAGCACAGAAGGCCATTTGGCCCATCTGCCAGCCAGAGGACACCCAGGTGCCCATTCTAATTCCATCTTCTTGCACCCAGTCCACAGCCCTGCATCTTACAGCATGTTTAGGGTCTCTGCCTCCACTACTAACTTGGGCAGCAAATTCCACACTCCCACTACCCTCTGTGTAAAGAAGTTCTTCCTTATGTCCCCTCTACACCTTCTGCCACTTATCTTGAATCTATGTCCCCTGGTTCTAGAATTCTCCACCAAGCGAAACAATTTATCCTGACCACTCTATCTCTTCCCCTCCACTCTATCACTTCTACTCATACTTTTGGACACTATTTTATACATCATTTATTGTGTGTAAATATTCTACTTAAATCAATACATGCTGATAACACAAAATTAATACAAGTTCCCGACAGTGAAGTAGTGATATCATTGCTTGAAAGCTAGTACTGACATAGCCAATTTTTTTCTCATAACTACATCATTTAAACCTTACCCCAAAATCTAAATTTACACAGAAATAAAAATATATTGACATTACCAATTGAACTGTTTAATGAGTCAGCCTTATTTTGTCAGTTTAAAACTAATGCAAATTCTTCAACCTTTTTGTTGCATAAACTTAAATCTCACCTTAAAGGAGATAAGAGA
Organism: Scyliorhinus torazame; assembly: GCF_047496885.1. Classification (NCBI taxonomy): domain Eukaryota; kingdom Metazoa; phylum Chordata; class Chondrichthyes; order Carcharhiniformes; family Scyliorhinidae; genus Scyliorhinus; species Scyliorhinus torazame. The sequence continues at coordinate 167,434,942 of NC_092708.1, read as the reverse complement.
TATATATAACAGTCATTGCAGCGATGAATTTTAACATGAGCTCCAACTAGTTGATCCGAGCTTTTAGCCAGGGTTTGCTTGTACACTTGTGTCATTACCACCACCTTGTGACCTTTAGGTGCTGAATAAATATTGCATGCAATCTTTGCCCGTTTTGTAGTGCCTTCAACTTAGAAACAGAGAAAGTAGCTCAGTAATATTGTTTGGACTGTTGAAGGTTAAAAGTCTATGGCCGCCTGGGGCAGATCCATTTAACGCCATATGACCATATATTCAAAAGCACAATCTCAATTAGAAATCAAATCAATAAGTCAGTCGACAGGAAATCAGTTAAATTGTAAAACAGAAAAAGTTGCTCATTTAAACTTGTTTCAGAAATCACCAGTTACAATATAGTTACTCTAGGTAATTTGATGAGCACCAGAAGTATTCACTAAAGATTTTATTATTCATTATCGCAATATCTATAATATATGGCTGCTAGATCCACTTAATTACTACCAGTGAAATGGAAAACCTTGAAGAAGGTTGCGCCTCTGATGAATACACCAGAGAACGATTTTTTAAAATTAATTCTCTGGATGTGGGCTTCATTCGCAAAGCCAGCATTTACTGCCCATCTCCAGCTGTCCTTGAGATGGTGCTGATGGGCTGCTGTAGTCTCTGGTGGTGAATGTTAAGAGATGTGCTGTCAAAGTTGTTGCATTGCATCTTGTAGAAGGTGCAAACTGCAGTCTAGGTCTGTCAGTGGTGGAGGAAGTGAATGTTTAAGTTGGTGAATGGGGTGCTTTGTCCTGGGTGGTGTTAAATCCCAAATATTGTTAGAGCTACAATCATCCAAGCAAGTGGAGAGTATTGCATCACACTCCTGACTTGTGTCTTGTAGTTGATGGAAGAGCGGAATTATCTGCAGAATATCCAACTTATTCTTGTAGTCACAGTATTTATGTTGTTGATCGATGGTGTCCCCCATGATGTTAATAGTAGGAGATTTGATTATGATAATTGCATTAAACAGCAAGGGAAGGTGATTAGTCTCTATCTTATCGCTGGGTATGGCATAGCCTGGCACAGCATTGGTTTGGCATAGCCTGGCACTTTAGTGGCATGAATATTCCTTGCATCCAAGTGTGGATATTGTCCAAGTCTTGCTGCATGTGGGCACACACTGCTTCATTACTGAGGAAATGTACATGGAACTGAAGACCCTGCGATCAGTGAACATCCTGACTTCTGATGTTAGAGACTTGCAAATAAAACCTAGGGTGAGACTTTGTGGCTGAAGTGCTGCACCATCGGACTGCTGTCTTTCCGATGAGGTAACTGAGGCCCTGTTTACCTCTAAGGTGGACATAAAAGATCACACAGCACTATTTTGAAGAGTAGAGGACCTAATCCCTTGTTCTGGCTAACATATTTTTCCCTTAAATCAACATCACAAAAACAGGCATTTTACACTGCTGTTTGTGGGGTTTTTGCTGTGCATAAATTGACAGCTGCGTTTCCCAAATTAATGCAAGTATTTTTATGATGGAGAGGAGGTCATCGATGAAGCAGAAGACACTTGGGCATGAGGCACTATCCCGAGGAACTCCTGAGTGATGTATTGTAATACTTGTAGGTCTTAAATCAAAGCAGGATCTTTTTTTGAAGACTTTTACATTTGATTTTAAAAACTGTACGCATGACTGAATCAAAATACAAGACTTTACACTAAGTATTTCTCTAATGTTGACCTGGTTGAACAGAGGAACATAGGAATTAGGAGCAGAAGTAGGCAATTCAACTCTTCGAGCCTGCGCCGCCATTCATTCAGATCATGACTAATCTCTTCCTGGTCTCAAAGCCACCTCCATACCTGTTCCCCATATCCCTTTAACCTGTTTTTTTTAAATCAGAAACATAATCTATCTCCCTCTTGAAGCCATTTAATGATTCGGACTCCACCGCACTATGGGGCAGCGAGTTCCACATTTCACCACCCTCTGCGAGAAGTAGTGTCTTCTCATCTCAGTTTTAAATCTACCGCCTCAACCTATATCTGTGACATTTTTTCTAGATTGCCTCACAAGGGGGAACATTTGATCTCCATTTACTTCATCAATCCCTTTTAGTATTTTATATACCTCGATCAGATCCCTTGCATCCTTCTAAACTCTAGCGAGTATAAACTCAACTGTTTAATCTGTCCTCATACGTCAACCCTTTCATCCCGGAATTAATCTGGTGAACCTCCTCTGAGCTGCATCCAATGCCACTACATCCTCCCTCAAATAAGGAGACGGAAAATGGACACAATACTCCAGATGTGGTCTCACGAACACCCTACATAATTGCAACAATGCTTCTCTACTTTTATACTCCAGTGCTTTTGCAATAAACACTGACATTCCATTTGCCTTTCTTATTACATTTTGTACCTGCATACAGACTTTCTGCGATTCATGAACAAAGCCACCCAGATCCCTCTGAGCAGACGCATTTTGAATCTACTTTCCATTTAGATAATAATTTGCCTGACTATTTTATCGGTGAAAATGGATAACCTCGCACTTATCTACATTATACTCTAACTGCCAAATTTTGGCCCAAACTCCTAGCATATCTATATCTCCGCTTTACTGCCTCCTTTCGCACCTATTTTAGTATCATCCTCAAATTTTGCAATGTTACACTCTGCTCCTGCTTGCAGATGATTTATATAGATTGTAAACAGTTAAGGTCCGAGGACTGAACCCTGTGGCCCCACTAGTTACAGTTCGCCAGTCAGAGAAGGACCTGTTTAACCTGACCCTCTGCTTTCTGTCAGTCAGCCAATCCTCAATCCAATCTAGTATTCTACCCCCAACCCCCTTTGATCTCACCGTCTGGATCAATCTTTTCACCTTGTCAAACGCCTTCTGGAAGACCAGATATACCACATGTTCCCCATTATCCACCTTGCTGGGTACATCCTCAAAGAACTCAAGCAAGTTAATCAAGTATGACTTACCCTTCAGAAAGCCATGCTGACAATTGTGGATTGAGCTTTGTCTTTCCAAATGTTCAGTCCTCTCCTCCTTCATGATTGATTACAGCAATTTCCCCACCAGAGGTCAAGCTAACCGGTCTATAGTTTCCTAATTATTGCCTCTCTCCCTTTTTGAAAAGGGGAGTGACATTAGCGTGTTTCCAATCCACCAGGACCGTTCCAGTATCCAGGGAACTTGGAAATATCATAACCAATGCATCCACTATCTCTGCTGCCATCAGGTCCCATTAATCTATTCAATACCCTCTCCCTAGCGATGGTTATTGCACTGCAGTTCTCTGTATTTAACTGCAGTTCTTGGAAAAAATGTATTATCCTCTACCGTGAAGCCAGGGGCAAAATATTGGTTCAGTGCCTCCACCATCTGTGTTCCCCATTATTACCTCACCAGTATCGCCCTCTAAAGAGCCAACATATAGTTTAGCTATTCTCTTCCACTTTATATACTTATAGAAGCTCTTGGTATCAGTGTTTATGTTTTCTGCTAGTTTCCTTTCGTAGTTCATCTTAGCTTTTTTGATTCAATTTTTAGTAACTTTTTGCTGACCCCTAAAGTTTCCCCAATCCTCCAGCTTATCACTAGCTTTTCTACTATGGTATGCCCTAGATTTTGCCATTAAGTCTTCCTTGACTTCCTTGTTTAGCCATGGAACGTTTTTCTCCCTTTTACAATTCCTCTTCCTCTCAGGAATATACTTTAATTGAGAAGTGTTTAATGTCTCCTTGAACGTCCACCATTGTCACTCAACTGTCCTACCCTTAATTCTTTGTGCCCAGTCTACTTGAGCCAACTCTTTCCTCAGGCCTGTATATTTACCTCTGCCCAACACTAAAACTCTTGTATGGCACTCTGACTTCTCTCGCTCAATCTGAATTTGAAATTCTAGCATGCCTTGATCACTCCTTCCAAGAGGATCCTTAACGACAAGACTATTTAAAGTCCTTTCTATGTTACATGACACTAAATCTAAGATAGCCTGCTCCCTGTTTGGTTCCATAACATATTGCCTTAAGAAACAATCTCTCATACATTCTATGAAATCTGCTTCTAGGCTACCCTTGTCAATTTGCTTAATCCAGTCAATATGCATGTTAAAATCACCCATGATTACCGTTGTGCCCTTCTCACAAGCCCTCATATTTCTTGGTTTATTATAAGACCCACTTTGAAAGTATTGCTTGGGGGCCTGTAAATTACTCCTACCAAGGAGTTTTTCCTTTGTTTTTTTATTTACACCCACATCGATTCAACATCTTGGCCCTCAGTGCCAATATCATTTCTTAATGCAGCCTTGATGTCATCTTTAACCAATAAAGGAACTCCACCTCCTTTCTATGCTGTATATACTGAGTACCCTTGGATATTTAATTCCCAGTTCCGGTCCTCCTGCAACCATGTTTCAGTAATCCCCACCAAATCATGCCCATTTGTCTCTAGTATGTATTCCGTATGTGTCAACAAGTACACAATGTTTGAGTTAAGCCACTGAATTTTGACAGCTCTTTCACCATGGAATCCAATAAGGAAAAAAAACAATCCTGATCGACCAAAACACATGCCCTTTCAACTAAGATGATTTGAACTTCCCCACACTCATGCCATCAAGGGTTATGGGGATGAGAAACATATCAGCCATGATTGAATGGCGAAGCAGACTCGATGGGCCAAGTGGCCTAATTCTGCTCCTATGTCTTATGGTCTTACCTGCAAGGCTGTAAAAACCCTATGTTATACCTTGTTGAATGAGTAACTGGGTTTTCATTGTTTACAAAGTTCTAATTAGTTACCATGAACTTCTGAGCCCGAAAAACTAATTTTATATTTGTAGAATGCCAAATTTCTCCAGTATGATTTGATATTTTATCTTTTATCTTAATCTTGTGTGTATGTCCCTATCTTTATTTTGCTCTCTGTAACATAATCAATGTAAAGGATAATCAGTGCTTTTAACTTTTGCTTTGCTGTCTGTGGGATTTATTTTGGTCTAAAGCCTGTTTGATGGTATCAACGCCAGAGATTTCTTAAAGCTGATGCCAGATTTCTGTGGGCAACCATCTTCAATCAGGATTTGAATCTGTGTACCTTTTTCTGGTTTGTATGGTTCAGTATAATATGAAGCGATATATTTAGTCAGTGGGGAAACCCTTCATCACAGGTTGTACTACATGTCAAACATGAAGGGCAACATTGGTTGCCAATTCAATTCCACAAACCATTTTTGAATAACCAAATTATAGTTCTGTTTTTAAACCTGCCTGACATTCCAATTTTAGTGATATGCACTCTGGCAGCTTTTGATACTGTTAAAACTATATAAGACCCTATTTTAACTGACTCAAAGCCCACTGACTTAGAGTGACACGGAGTTAAAATTGGGACTAAGTGTAAAATTCTACAACACTTCAAACTGGCAATCTTAATTTTATTTTTTTAAACTACAAAATGTATTAATTGAGTAAGTTTGGTCAACACAAAGTATATCACCATAAACTAAAGTACTTGGAGCATGTTAAGGAATGCTGCATTCAAATACTCTTTAGACAACTTTTGTGATTATTTTGTTTTCCAATTGTACATCTCCAATATAAAATATACATTTTAAAGACCAGAAAATTAGTACAGTGTTTAACACAGTAGACTGTGGATGCTAATTATCACCCTCCGATATTTTCAACAGAGTGGTTAAAGAGCACTACTTACCAGAGGCCAGAAAATGCATCCTTTAAGCCAAAAGTAGCAAAAAGAGACAAGTCACTGTGGACAGGTTCCACATACTTCCTTACAACTGGTTATCACTACCAGCAAATGCTGCAGAGTTGATTTCCTACTTTTGCTTTCTAAATATGATAGTTTGTAATGGTAATGAAGGGTTGTGGAAGAGAAGAAAAAGGGAAGAGAAAATATCGACAGCCTTGACATAATAGGCAAGTATTTTCAGGAATATGTAGTGAAAATTTTCTGAAGTGAAGAACAGAACTTGCGCTTACTATCCGACTGCCAACCAATGATGTTGTTTTATATGCAGTTTCTTTTTAAAATATTTTGTGGTCTTGGACTAAAAGAAAAATCCCACTTGTAACTAATTTTGCTGCTTTTACTTTCAAGATCTAGACCAGTTAAATTACCTTGCTGTGCCCATGCCAGTTTCTTCCCTTTTTGGAAGCAGACTGCAGTACCGAATGGATTTGGTCCTAGCACACTTCTCAACCAAGCCTGCAGTTTATGGAAACAGAACATCTTGGAGAGCCTGGAGTAGCCAGATGTGGCTAGAATTGGTTGCCAGAGAGCCAGTTCATGCACTGGGTAAATTACTTCATTCTGACCAACGCTTCCTTCAATAAGAAAGTTCAATGCTTTAACTGCCTCTACAGATACCATACTGTCATGGGTTGTGTGGGCTGAAGCTGTGAGTTGCTCAGGATCTAGTAGAAGCTCCAATAACTCCGACAAGTGGTTCAGAACAAATACCAGGTGGTTATGGTCATCCATATTCTGGATTAAACAAAGACAAAGTAACAATTTTCAGCAATTTATTATGAAACATTTCAGTCCTAGATTGTTCATAACTAGTCAAATATTTTTAAAAACACAATTGAAAATGATCACTAGCAGCAGCTTGGGAGATATTCATAATTTGTTATATTATCAACTAATCTGGCACAGACCAATATACGTTGACAATTCAACAAAGAAATGAGGGAAGAATTGTTGGAACAAGAAAGAAAAATGCTGGTTTTCTTAACATGGATTTTAAAATGATCAAACGGAGTAGAGGAATCAAATAATTTAAAATGTTTTGATGCTGACATTGGGTAACGTAGAAAAAACACTGCATTTCCAAAGACTGATATTCCTTGCCTCAATGACTATATTAAAAAAACTCAAATGTACTATTTGTATTTACCATGTATGCAAGTATTTGATAAAACATGAGATATTATATGCCAAACTTTTCATGATGTATGGGTGGAATAGGAAGATGGATATCAAATTGACCATTAGACAGTAAACAAATGTATTTTTAAATGGTGTAGCTTCTTTCCATTAGATTCTATCACAAGTAGGGTACCCCAAAATGTGTTGTTACATCCTCTTCTGTTTGTTATACTCCTCATTAGTGATCTGGGGGAGTACATTGGTAACGCAATAGTCAATTATACAAAATTGTACAGCAAAAATCAGACCTTAACATGGGGATAAGGGATTTGGATAGACTGGAGATAGATCTTTGCAAACAGCTTTCAATACCACCAAATGTGAAGTTGTCAACTAAAGGGCAACTAATTGGGCACTAAGTGGGTGGTGTTTAAAATTAACAAATGGGGGAAAAGCCGTGACTGCGATCACTGAATGTTCCTTCAAATCTTCCAAGGCAAACAGATACCTCAGCTGCATGATCTGAACCATTTATAAGAAAATTAGGACTATAATAAAAGTTTATAAGACCAGGAGATATAGGAGCAGAATTTGACCGTTCGGCCCATTTGATCTTGGCTGATATGTTTCTCATCCCCATTCTCCTGCCTTCTCCCATAACCCATGATCCCCTTATTGTCAAGAACCTATCTATCTCTTGTCTTAAAGAAACTCAGTGACTTGGCCTCCACCGCCTTCTGCGGCAATGAGTTCCACAGATTCACCACCCTCAAGCTAAAGAAATTCCCCCTCATAGTTTTAAAGTATCGTCCCATCAGTCTGAGGCTGTGCCCTCCGGTTCTAGTCTCTCCTACAGGTGGAAACATTTTCTTCACGTCCACTCTATCTAGGTTTCTCAGTATTCTGTAAGTTTCAATGATATCCCCCCTCATCCTTCTAAACGCTGCGAATACAGAACCAGGGGTGAATCCCGCCCCCGCCGGTTGCCGAATTCTCCGGCACCGGATATTCGGCGGGGGTGGGAATCGCGCCGCGCCGGTTGGCGGGCCCCCCCCGCGATTCTCCGGTGCGGATGGGCCGAAGTCCCGCTGCTAGAATGCCTGTCCCGCCGGCGTAGATTAAACCACCTACCTTACCGGCGGGACAAGGCGGCGCGGGCGGGCTCTGGGGTCCTGGGGGGGGGGGGGGTGATCTGGCCCCGGGGGGTGCCCCCACGGTGGCCTGGCCTGCGATCGAGGCCTACGGATCGGGCCTGTGCCGTGGGGGCACTCTTTTCCTCCACAGCGCATGCACGGGGATGCCCGGAGAAGTCATTTCTGCGCCAGCTGGCGGGGGCACCAAAGGCATTTTCCGCCAGCTGGCAGCGCGGAAATTAGTCCGGTGCGGGCCTAGCCCCTTAAGGTTGGGGCTCGGCCCCCCAAGATGAGGAGCATTCCGCACCTTTGGGGCGGCGCGATGCCCAACTGATTTGCGCCGTTTTGGACGCCGGTCGGCTGACATCGCGCCGATACCGGAGAATTTCGCCCCAGAGTCCTCAACCATTCCTCATATGACAAGCCCTTCATTCTTGCGATCATTCTTGTGAACCTCCTCCAAGGTCAGCATATCCTTCCTTAAAGACGAGGCTCAAAGAAGAACTTCGGATCATTCGGGAGGCAGAAGGGGTTATAGATAGCAGCTTCAGGGAATTAGTTACACCAAAGATTGGAGATAGATGGGTAACTGTAAGAGGGACTGGGAAAAAGCAGTCAGTGCAGGGATCCCCTGCGGTCGTTCCCCTGAGAAACAAGTATACCGCTTTGGATACTTGTGGGGGGGGACGACTTACCAGGGGTAAGCCATGGGGTACGGGCCTCTGGCACGGAGTCTGTCCCTGTTGCTCAGAAGGGAAGGGGGGAGAGGAGCAGAGCATTAGTAATTGGGGACTCTATAGTCAGGGGCACAGATAGGAGATTTTGTGGGAGCGTGAGAGACTCGCGTTTGGTATGGTGCAAGGGTACGTGATGTCTCGGATCGTGTTTTCCGGGTCCTTAGGGGGGAGAGGGAGCAGCCCCAAGTCGTGGTCCACATTGGCACTAACGACATAGGTAGGAAAGGGGACAAGGATGTCAGGCAGGCTTTCAGGGAGCTAGGATGGAAGCTCAGAACTAGAACAAACAGAGTTGTTATCTCTGGGTTGTTGCCCGTGCCACGTGATAGTGAGATGAGGAATAGGGAGAGAGAGCATTTAAACACGTGGCTACAGGGATGGTGCAGGCGGGAGGGATTCAGATTTTTGGATAACTGGGGCTCTTTCTGGGGAAGGTGGGACCTCTACAGACAGGATGGTCTACATCTGAACCTGAGGGCACAAATATCCTGGGGGGGGAGATTTGTTAGTTCTCTTTGGGGGGGTTTAAACTAATGCAGCAGGGGCATGGGAACCTGGATTGTAGTTTTAGGGTAAGGGAGAATGAGAGTATAGAGGTCAGGAGCACAGATTTGACGTCGCAGGAGGGGGCCAGTGTTCAGGTAGGTGGTTTGAAGTGTGTCTACTTCAATGCCAGGAGTATACGAAACAAGGTAGGGGAACTGGCAGCATGGGTTGGTACCTGGGACTTCGATGTTGTGGCCATTTCGGAGACATGGATAGAGCAGGGACAGGAATGGATGTTGCAGGTTCCGGGGTTTAGGTGTTTTAGTAAGCTCAGAGAAGGAGGCAAAAGAGGGGGAGGTGTGGCGCTGCTAGTCAAGAGCAGTATTACGGTGGCGGAGAGGATGCTAGATGGGGACTCTTCTTCCGAGGTAGTATGGGCTGAAGTTAGAAACAGGAAAGGAGAGGTCACCCTGTTGGGAGTTTTTTATAGGCCTCCTAATAGTTCTAGGGATGTAGAGGAAAGGATGGCGAAGATGATTCTGGATATGAGTGAAAGTAACAGGGTAGTTATTATGGGAGACTTTAACTTTCCAAATATTGACTGGAAAAGATATAGTTCGAGTACAATAGATGGGTCGTTTTTTGTACAGTGTGTGCAGGAGGGTTTCCTGAAACAATATGTTGACAGGCCAACAAGAGGCGAGGCCACGTTGGATTTGGTTTTGGGTAATGAACCAGGCCAGGTGTTGGATTTAGAGGTAGGAGAGCACTTTGGGGACAGTGACCACAATTCGGTGACGTTTACGTTAATGATGGAAAGGGATAAGTATACACCGCAGGGCAAGAGTTATAGCTGGGGGAAGGGCAATTATGATGCCATTAGACGTGACTTGGGGGGGGATAAGGTGGAGGAGTAGGCTGCAAGTGTTGGGCACACTGGATAAGTGGGGCTTGTTCAAGGATCAGCTACTGCGTGTTCTTGATAAGTATGTACCGGTCAGACAGGGAGGAAGGCGTCGAGCGAGGGAACCGTGGTTTACCAAGGAAGTGGAATCTCTTGTTAAGAGGAAGAAGGAGGCCTATGTGAAGATGAAGTGTGAAGTTTCGGTTGGGGAGATGGATAGTTACAAGGTAGCGAGGAAGGATCTAAAGAGAGAGCTAAGACGAGCAAGGACGGGACATGAGAAGTATTTGGCAGGAAGGATCAAGGAAAACCCGAAAGCTTTCTATAGGTATGTCAGGAATAAGCGAATGACTAGGGAAAGAGTAGGACCAGTCAAGGACAGGGATGGGAAATTGTGTGTGGAGTCTGAAGAGATAGGCGAGATACTAAATGAATATTTTTCGTCAGTATTCACTCAGGAAAAAGATAATGTTATGGAGGAGAATGCTGAGCCCCAGGCTAATAGAATAGATGGCATTGAGGTACGTAGGGAAGAGGTGTTGGCAATTCTGGACAGGCTGAAAATAGATAAGTCCCCGGGACCTGATGGGATTTATCCTCGGATTCTCTGGGAGGCCAGGGAAGAGATTGCTGGACCTTTGGCTTTGATTTTTATGTCATCATTGGCTACAGGAATAGTGCCAGAGGACTGGAGGACAGCAAATGTGGTCCCTTTGGTCAAAAAGGGGAGCAGAGACAACCCCGGCAACTATAGACCGGTGAGCCTCACGTCTGTAGTGGGTAAAGTCTTGGAGGGGATTATAAGAGACAAGATTTATAATCAACTAGATAGGAATAATATGATCAGGGATAGTCAGCATGGCTTTGTGAAGGGTAGGTCATGCCTCACAAACCTTATTGAGTTCTTTGAGAAGGTGACTGAACAGGTAGACGAGGGTAGAGCAGTTGATGTGGTGTATATGGATTTCAGCAAAGCGTTTGATAAGGTTCCCCACGGTAGGCTATTGCAAAAAATACGGAGGCTGGGGATTGAGGGTGATTTAGAGATGTGGATCAGAAATTGGCTAGCTGAAAGAAGACAGAGGGTGGTGGTTGATGGGATATGTTCAGAATGGAGTACAGTCACAAGTGGAGTACCACAAGGATCTGTTCTGGGGCCGTTGCTGTTTGTCATTTTTATCAATGACCTAGAGGAAGGCGCAGAAGGGTGGGTGAGTAAATTTGCAGACGATACTAAAGTCGGTGGTGTTGTCGATAGTGTGGAAGGATGTAGCAGGTTACAGAGGGATATAGATAAGCTGCAGAGCTGGGCTGAGAGGTGGCAAATGGAGTTTAATGTAGAGAAGTGTGAGGTGATTCACTTTGGAAGGAATAACAGGAATGCGGAATATTTGGCTAATGGTAAAGTTCTTGAAAGTGTGGATGAGCAGAGGGATCTAGGTGTCCATGTACATAGATCCCTGAAAGTTGCCACCCAGGTTGATAGGGTTGTGAAGAAGGCCTATGGAGTCTTGGCCTTTATTGGTAGAGGGATTGAGTTCCGGAGTCGGGAGGTCATGTTGCAGCTGTACAGAACTCTGGTACTGCCGCATTTGGAGTATTGCGTACAGTTCTGGTCACTGCATTATAGGAAGGACGTGGAGGCTTTGGAGCGGGTGCAGAGGAGATTTACCAGGATGTTGCCTGGTATGGAGGGAAAATCTTATGAGGAAAGGCTGATGGACTTGAGGTTGTTTTCATTGGAGAGAATAAGGTTAAGAGGAGACTTAATAGAGGCATACAAAATGATCAGGGGGTTGGATAGGGTGGACAGTGAGAGCCTTCTCCCGCGGATGGATATGGCTGGCACGAGGGGACATAACTTTAAACTGAGGGGTAATAGATATAGGACAGAGGTCAGAGGTAGGTTCTTTACGCAAAGAGTAGTGAGGCCGTGGAATGCCCTACCTGCTACAGTAGTGAACTCGCCAACATTGAGGGCATTTAAAAGTTTATTGGATAAACATATGGATGATAATGGCATAGTGTAGGTTAGATGGCTTTTGTTTCGGTGCAACATCGTGGGCCGAAGGGCCTGTACTGCGCTGTATTGTTCTATGTTCTATGTTCTAAAACTGCTCACAATATTTACCAATGACCAAGTCAGGCTAACCAGTCTATAATTTCCCATCTTCTGCCTCCCTCCTTTCTTAAACAGGGGTGTTACATTAGCCATTTTCCAGTCCTTTGGGACCCTCCCTGACTCCAGTAATTCTGGAAAGATCACGACTAATGTTTCCACAATCTCCTCAGCTAAATCCATCACAACCCTGGGGTGGAATCCACCATGTCCGTGTGATTTCAGCCACCTTCACTTCTTTCAGCTTCCACAGTAGCTTCTCCTTAGTGTTGGCCACTACACTCAACTCTGCCCCCTGTCTCTCTTGAAGTTTTGGTATGCCACTGGTGTTTAGCACCATGAAGACTGATGCAAAGTACCTATTCAGTTCCTCTACCATTTCATTGTTCCCCATTACTATTTCTGCAACCTCATTTTCCAGTGGTCCAAAGTCCATTCTTGCCTCTCTCCGACCTTCTTTATATCGGAAAAAACCTCTTGCAATCTTCTTTTATATTACTAGCTAGCTTACACTCATATTTCATCTCTGCTATTATTGCTTTTTAAAGTTGTCCTCCTCTTGCTTTTAAAGGCTTCCCACTACTCCTCGCCAGCAATATTGCTTTTTCTTTTTCTTTTATGCTGTCCCTGACTTCCATGGTTGCCTTGTCCTCCCCTTGGCATGTTCCCTCCTCCTTGGGATGATTTTTGTTGTGCGCCCTGAATAAGCCCCAAAACCCCTGCCATTGCTGTTCCAGCATCTTCCCTGATAGGCTCCCCTTCTAATCCGCTCTGGCCAGCTCATCCCTCATGTCTTTATACAAGGTTTTAGCTTCATTTAGAGTTTTGGTATATACACTTCAGAAAAGACATTCTGACTCTTGAAAATCATATCTACTTACAGCACAGAAGGAGGTTATTTAACCCATTGCCTCTTTGCTATAAAATTGCAACAAATACAATTCCCAGCCTGAGCGCTATGAAGAAAGATCCGAGGTGGCAGATATGTATTCACTGGAGAAATGGGCAGATTTCTGTCCGTGTGGAATTTGCACATTCTCCCTGTGCCTGCGTGGGTTTCATCCCCACAACCCAAAGATGTGCTGGTTAGGTGGATTGGCCATGCTAAATTGCCCCTTAATTGGAAAAATAAATAAATGGGTACTCTAAATTTATTTAAAGAAAGAAATGGTCAGATTAGGGCAATCTGATCCAAGTATTTAAGATGCTTATAAGGTGACAGCAACATACACGTGCGTGGTGTGTTTTGAGTTGGATATGAGCAGAATAGGGGCTATCCACGTAAATGGAGTAACCATTGAAAAACATTAGTGTTTGGACCAATTCTTTATGGTTCTTTTAAGAGTTATTAGATGAACTTCTGGAAAAAGAGACAACAGGAAATCGTTTTGGATAATTAATATGTCTGGGATCTACATGGTAAAATTTGAGGGCCTTTTTACGAGGAACCTCAAATTGGCTACAGGAAGAGAATGGAGATAAGCACAAATGGGTCCTATGGCCTTTTCTAATCTTTGATATGCAAACAATAAAAAGGAGCGTAAATCACAAAACCACTATGGAACTGAGCTAATAATAAAAGATCAATTTATTACACTTTATTTTGTGAAGGCTTAAAAGAAATACACCGTAAACCGGCACAATATGATTGACTAAAGTTCATATTTTACCTGAATAAAAGTGTTATGGGCCAGGGTTTAGAGAACCCAAAAGTGTATTATGGAGTTCACCTGACCCACAACTTTTAATAGATTGTGGTATGGGGAGCACACGGCCCACTCTACAGGTGTGGTAGAGCAGAAATGGAAAAGTATTTTTTAAAGAAAAACAATGTTCATTCTATGAACTCAAGTTAACCTTTTTAAAACATACAGTGAACACCTTAGCAACCATTAATTCAAATACAACCCCCAAAGACTATAACACTAAGTAATCCTTTCAGCTTTCCTTTTAACATCCATAAGACTTAAAAACACCTTTTTACAGAAAGACATCAGGCTTAACTTCACTACTGAGAACAGTTACCACATTGAAATCAGCAAATGGACACTCATAAGCTTGCAGAGATTCACACACATCCTGCTGTGATTACAGCTTCTCCAAAACTAAAATGAAACCAAACCCACCCTGCAGCAAAATACCTAAAGCGAAAGTAAAACGCTGGCAGACAGCCCACCCACTCTGACATCACTGCAGTAATAAACACCCATTTCTTAAAGGTACTCTCACTACAGATATTTATACACACACCCATTTATAAACACCCATTTCTTAAAGGTACTCTCACATGACAAAAGATAAACCCATATAATCAAAAAAGTAGCTTTTAATACTGCAGGAAAATTATAATTTTGTGAAAAGTTATAATTACAAGTCAACAATGAACTGCAAATATTTATTTGGACTGAAAATGAGTCAGGTACTGATGGAAAATATTAGCAGTAAACTAGAATACTTCATTTGTGAAAAGGTTACAGAGAATGAAGAACAATATGTGTATTTAGAATTATTAACCTTATGGTATACAATTCCTAAAGTTCCCCTTCAATTATTTACAAGTCAGTTTTGACATTGGGAGATGCAGAATTGACATCTTTGGGCAGATTTTCTGCTCATGGCTGTAATTAGAACATAGTTCAATTAATTCATGCTTATACTGTGAACAGCATTTTGTTGAACTCAAATAGCACAAGTATGCAAAATAATTTACTTTTTTATGCACCCTCACTATTTGCATATGCAGCACTTTACCGGTATTACAAAAGCGTACCTTGTTCTGAGAATTAGATTTTCCATCTAAATCAGGCGATCGTGACCTGGGACTTGGCCATTCCTCTCCAATCAAGGATGTTCGTAGAGAAACTTTATTCAGCTGCTGAACATACAGAAATAGCAGGAACTGCAGTGTGTCCACTGACCGCTGTTTTGGGGGGCGGTGGGGGGGGGGGGGGGGGGGGGGGGGAGAAAATGGGCTCAATTTAGATTAGTGTTTTATTTTTAAAATTGCATAATATATAAATGTATCTTGTAAATATAGAATGTATAAAATGTAAAGCTGTCTTTTTGAAAACTTTACAGACTTACTATTCATTATTCTAAAGGAGTTAACATCGAGGTCTTATCAAGAGCTTGATGATTTCTTTTCTATTTAAAGCTAATGTCAATAAAGATCCATTGTAAAGACTGCTCGACTATTACAGGAAAGTAAACAAACCTCGAATGCTTACACATTGGGCGGAATTTCCCCCCAAAATTACTGTCATTTCGGGTGCAAATGTGTCTCCCATAGAGATCTTCCCACACTTAGTTAATTTTTAGTAGGTGGCATGATTTACACTGGCATTGAGGAGGGTTTAAACATGGCGGCAAGCTCCGATCTCAATGACAGTAAAGCCGGCATCAACCCCCCCCTCCCCCAAGGTTCGATGGCATTGGGGCCCTCCCAAACAGGGGCTGTTTAGCACAGGGCTAATTCGCTGGCTTTGAAAGCAGACCAAGGCAGGCCAGCAGCACGGTTCAATTCCCGTACCAGCCTCCCCGAACAGGTGCCGTAATGTGGCGACTAGGGGCTTTTCACAGTAACTTCATTTGACGCCTACTTGTGACAATAAGCGATTTTCATTTCATTTCATTTTCATGTGTATGCCTTATGACCCTGCAGTGCCAGGCTGCAGTGCTATGGCATAGCTCTGCCATGTTCCCGACCACCCAGGGGTTCCTAATGTCCTCAGAGACCCTAAGCGTTGTCATCATGTCTGGTCACCGATGGTGGAGGCCAGTAGTGATGCCCCGCCGGCTTCACGTTGATCCAGTGTATGGGAGAATAGCGGGAGCGGGAAAAATTTGATTTGAAGCCAATTTTGATAATACTTTTAATTTGCTAATCTGGTTCACTCCCAGATCGTATCAGCTGCAGTTGGCTGGGAGCATCTTGCATTGTTTGGCACAGATCTTGTTTCAGGCCACTTCCGCTATTCTCCCGATATAGGGGGATTTGCACCAGGTGCAACACAGCTAGAAAATCGCCCCACTTATCGTTATGTAACCTTCAATTCAATCAGGTTGTGTCTGGATGGCCTCAGAGGACACATCTTCGATCTCTCCTTAATTTCCTCTTGCCTAGTAATGTGGACATCATCTGATTTCCCAGCTTTCTATATTGGCATGGTAACATGACTCCATGTAGCCTTCTGCCCAAAATACCTATTCACTTTAACCAGTTAATTCTTCAAAGAAGCTGCCAAGATCTGCTCGGGTTGAGATTAGAAAGTCTTCTAATTGAACACCATTATTAGCCTTCACTTTCTTTTTTGTAACTCAAAATCTCTGAAATGTGAAGCATCGATTTGTAACCAACAAGATGTATAATCATTATAATCTTTATTGTCACAAGTAGGCTTACAGTAACACTGCAATGACGTTACTGTGAAAAGCTCTGAGTCGCCACATTCCGGCACCTGTTCGGATACATGGAGGGAGAATTCAGAATGTCCAAAATGTCTAACAGCGCGTCTTTCAGGACTTGTGGGAGGAAACCGGAGCACCCGGAAGAAACCCACGCAGACACGGGGAGAACGTGCAGACTCCGCACAGACAGTGACCAAAGCCAGGAATCGAACCTGGGACCCTGGCTCTGTGAAGCATCAGTACTACTGTGCCACCCTCATATCAGAACCAAACTGTTTTAGGTTAATATCCATCTTTAACATTCTCTAAATCCATAATCTCAACCAGTCTCTACAAGAGTACTACTGAATGCTTATTTCATGTGAGATGTGAGAGGTACCACAGTATGATTGATTGGTACAACCACAGTTACAAATTCATTACTCTGAGATGCCAACAATACTTAAAAATACTTCCAATTTTGGGAAGTAAATGCATCACATGATAAACAGCACTCTCATGTGGAACAGGAAGCTTTCATGATCACAGTTATGATCTGTGAACAGAGAATTGGTTTAGAGTGGAAGGACAAAGGAGCCACACTGTGAAGGTTAACTAGAAATACTATAGATCAGTATAATAGATTTATTGTAAATTACAGCTTTTACCGGGCCAATAGTGGAGAATTACAGATCTTCTATCACTAACTTATAGAACTCCAGGCTTTCATTCAAGAATTCAGATGAAAGGCATGAATAAACTAAGAAAAAAATCATCTATATTCTATTACTCAAGATTGATATTTGAAATTTGCAATTAGTTAACTGAACAATTTTAAAATCCAATTTTTCGCTAGACTCGGAGAAAATTTCACTAAGCAAGCAAACCTTTTGTGAACTCGCCCCTCACCGTCCCCTCTTACCATTATTGTTGTTCAGCTAAGGTGGCAGCACACTTGATTAAAAATATGTGCAGTATTACAGATTTGTTTTCCTCCAACGGACAGCAAACAGTTGGGACAAATATCCCGGGACTCACTGTTCCATCTTTTGGCCAAGACCGAATGAGGGAAAATTAGGTGGCTGAGATTCAAACTGTCACAGGTAGGAGTCAAAATTCTGACATTAGAGTTGTTTGGTCACTTCCATCCCATTGCAATTTTTAAAACTTGTTTCAAAAAGCTAATGCCAATTGTGTATAATGGATACATGCACTGAGTGCTGTCTTGTTGCATCGGAGTGCAGCTGTAGCTTGGTGAAAAGGGGAGTTAGATGAAAGAGGAAGGAATGGAGAGTCAGACCTGCGAGGGCCACTTCTACTTGGGCAGTGGGCTGAGTTTGAAAAACAACCCAGAATGACATCGCAGGAAAACGGTAAGTTACATGGCTGGTAAGTAACTGCGAATTTGCATTACCTATTTAGTTCCTTTGAGATTAAAGGTAAAAAGGAGAAATATTTTACAGATGAAAAAAAACTAAAAACCAGTTGGACATTTTTTTAAAAACTAATTAAATAACATAAGAGATGCAGGGCCAGATGATGTGTTGTACCTGTATGATGTGGGAGGTTGTGGGCCTCATTGTAGTTCCTAATGAACGTACCTGTAGCAAGTGTTGGTTGCTGGAGGAACTTCGGCTCAAGAGTTGGCGAGCTGAAGTCAGCTTTGGGTACTGCAACCCATCAGGGAGGGAGAGGGTTACCTGGATGCTGTGTTTCAGGAGGCAGTCACACCCCTTGGGTTAACTACCTTGAATTTGGCCAGAGTGAGGCAGGTAGAGGGATCCAAGAGGAAGGGTTGCATGGACCTCAGCCCTTGTTCTTGTCCTACGGGTTTGAGATTCTTGTTCCCTGTGTGGACGAGAGCAGGGACTGTGGGAAGGATAAGCAAACTGACCACAGCACCATAGTACAGGGAGCCATTCAAGTGGGGGGTGAGAAGATAAATGTAGTCTTCATTGGGGATAGTATATTAGGGGCATAGACACTGTTCTCTGTGAACAGGATCGAGAGTCTGTGACCAGGATTGAGAGTCCTTAAGGTTGTGTTGCTTTCTTGGTGCTCGGGTTCGTGATATCTCATCTGAGCTGCAGAGGAATTTGGAGCGGGAGGGGAAAGATCCAGTTGTCGTGGTCCACGTAGGTACCAACTACATAGACAGAACAAGGATAGAGGTTATGCTGAGGGAATATGAGCAGCTAGGGACTAAATTTAAAAAGCAGAACCGAAAAGGTAATCTCTGGATTGCTATCTGAGCCACAGGCTAATTGACACCGGGTCAATAAGATGAGGTAAATGCGTGGCTCAAAGGTTGGTGTGGGAGAAATGGGGTTCAATTCATGGGACATTGGCACCAGTACTGGGGAAGGAGAGAGTTGTTCCGGTGCACCTGAATCATGCTGATCTGGGACCAGAGTCCTGACAAATCTTATAACTAGGGCTGTAGACAGTGCTTCAAACTAAATAGTTGGGGGGATGGTTCTGTTGCATGGAGAATTAGAAAATCAAAGTTAAAGGAGAAGGGAGGAGTGCAGGTTAGTGATGAGGTGGATTGTTACCAGAAAATAAAAGGAAGGGACAGAACGTGTGAATGTCATATTGCACCAAAAATCAGACGAGTGGGGAAAATTTATAATAGAACAAACTTAAAGGCTTTGTGTCTGAATGTACAAAGCATTCGGAATAAAATCAATGAGTTAACAGGGTAAATGAAGACAAAGGGCTATGATTTGGTGGCGATTACTGAGACCAGGTCTGGTGGTTGAATATTCAAGGGTACTCAGTATTTTGGAAAGCTAGACAGAAGGGAAAAGGAGGAGGTGTAGCTTTGATAGTAAAGGAAGGGATCAGTGCTGCAGTGAGAAATGATATAGGCACTGAAGCTCAAGACGTGGAATTAGTCTGGGTACAAATAAAACTCGCAAAGGAAAGAAGTACCTAGTGGGAATAATCTACAGGTCTCCAGTGGTGCACAGTATAAACCAGGAAATATTGGGAGGCTTGTAAGAAAGGTATGACAAAAATCATGGGTTATTTTAATATGCAAAAAGACTGGATTAATCAAGTTTGCACGGGTAGCCCCGGGAGAGTTCATTGAATGTATTGTTTCTGGAGCAACATGTTCTGGAACCAACCAACGAGCAAGTTATTCTGGAGGAGGGATTAATTAATGACCTAGTTAAGGATCCTCTAGGGAAGAGTGATCATAGCATGATAGAATTTCAACTTCAGTTTGAGGGTGAGAAACTGGAGTCTCACACTAGCGTTCTAGAGTTAAACAAAGGTAATCATGTCCGCATGAGGACAGATCTGGCTCTAGTGGACTGGCAGAAAGACTAAAAGGTAGGAGAGTTGATGAGCAGCGGCGTTATTGAAGATGATGTTCAATTCCTACAAACTAAAATATATTCCAGAGAGGAAGAAAGATTGTAAGAGGGGGGGATATCTATGGCTAAGCAAGGAAGTTAAAGAAAACAAAGACAGTGCAGGGTGGAAGATTGGGAAACGTTTAAAGATCAACAAAGGGTTACTAATAAAAAGAGTAATGGCAAATTATGAAAGAAAACTAATGCAAGATATAAAAAAGATAGCAAAAGCTTCTATAAGTATACAAAAGGGAAAAGTGTAGCTAAAGTGAATGTTGGTCCCTTGGAGGATGAGACCAGGCAGTTAATCGTGGGGAACACAAATGGCAGAGACATTAAATCAATATTTACACTAGTACTGTCCCAATAGTAACAGGTACTGCAGAGGTAGTAGAAAGGTAGGAACTTAAAACAATTATCAATAGGGGAAAAAATACTAAACAAACTATTGATGAAGGCATACATGTCCCCAGGCCCTGATGGCCTACATCCTAGGGTCTTCAAGGGAGTGGAAGCGGAGATAGTTGATCCGTTGGCTATAATATTCCAAAATTCCCTGGATTACAGAAAGATTCCAGTGAAATGGAAAAATGCCAATTCAAAACCTTATTCAAAAATGGAGGGGGCAGAAAATAGGAAATTAGACCAGTTGGTTTAACTGCTATTGTTGGCAAATTGTTAGAATCCATTATTAAGGAAGTACTAACAGGACATTTAGAAAGTCAAAAGGCAATCTCTGAGTCAGCATGGTTTATGAAGGGTAATTTGCTCGAGTTCTTCGAAGATGTAACAAGCCAAGTGGATAATAGAGATTGTGTAGATGTATCCTATATCTGGACTTCCAGAAGGCATTTGATAAGGAGCCACACAAGAAGGTCAATACACAAGGTAAGATCACATGGGGTTTGGGGTAATTTATTAACTTGAATAGAAGATTGACTAACTGACAGAAGGCAGAGAGTCAGGATAAATGGGTCTTTTTCTGGTTGACCAGATGTAACTAATGGGGTGCCACAGGACTTAAAGATGTAGGGATAGACGGTACTTTGGCGAAATTTTCAGATGACACTAGTAGGATAGTAAGTTGCAAAGAGGAAATAAGTTTACAAATGGACATAGAGTGGGTCAGATTTTGACAGATCAATTATCCATTTTGGTCAGAAAAATGAAAGGCAACTTATTATCTAAATGGAGAGAAACTTCAGAGTGCTCCAGTGTACAGAGATCTGGGTGTCCTCATGAATGATCACACAAATCTAGCATGCAGGTACAGCAGGTAATAAGGAAGGAAAATTGAATTTTGGCCATGGGAGTATAAAAGTAGGAAGTGTTGCTACAACTGTACAAGGCATTGGTGAGACTGCACCTGGCGTATTGCGCACAATTTTGGTCCCCTTATTTGGGGAGGGATGTTGTTGCATTAGTGGAAGTTCAGAGGAGTTTCACTAGGTTGATACCAGAGATGAGGGGTTTGTCTTATGAAGAAGTATTATAATTAAATAAGGGTAACGACCAAGGCATGAGGGAGGAGCTGGCCAGAGTTGATTGGAAAAGGAGCCTAGCAGGGAAGACAGTGGAACAGCAATGGCAGGAGTTTTGGGGGGTTATCATGAGGCACAACAGAAATTCATCCCAAGGAGGAGGAAACATGCTAAGGGGAGGATGATGCATCCATGGCTGACGAGGAAAGTCAAGGATAGCATAAAAGCAAAAGAAAAAGCATACAAAGTGGTGGGGTTAGTGGGAAGCCAGGGAATTGGGAAGCCTTTAAAAGCGAGCAGAGCACAACTAAAAAATCAATAAGGGGGGAGAAGATGAAATATGAGTGCAAGCTAGCCAGTAATACAAAGGAAGATGGGAAGAGTTTTTTATTTCAATATATAAAAGGTAAGAGAGAGGCAGAAAATAGACATTGGAAAATGTGGTTGGAGAAGTACATCAATCTTCACGGAGGAAGACACCAGTGGGATGCCAGAGTTCCAGGAGAATCAGGGGGCAGAGGTGAGTGCAGTGACCATCACTAAGGAGAAGGTTCTGGGGAAACTGAGAGGTCTGAAGGTGGATAAATCACCTGGACCGGATGGACTACCGCCCTTGGTTTTAAAAGAGATAGCTCAGGAGATTGTGGAGACATTGGTGGTGGCATTGGTGGTGATCTTTCAGGAATCACTGGAGGCAGAAAAGGGTCCCAGAGGACTGGAAGGTGGCGAATGTAACATCGGTGTTTAAGAAGGGAGGGAGGCAGAAGACGGGAAATTATAGGCCGGTTAGCTTGACTTCGGTCATTGGTAAGATTTTAGACTGTTATTAAAGATGAGATCGGGGAGTACTTGGAAGAGTGCATGATAAAATAGGACTGAGTCAGCACGGCTTCATCAAGTGGAGGTCAGGTCTGACAAATCTGTTAAGAGTTCTTTGAGGAAGTAACAAGGAAGTTAGACAAAGGAGAACCAGTGGACGTGATTTATTTAGATTTCCAGAAGGCCTTTGACAAGGTGCCGCACAGGAAACCGTTAAATAAGTTAAGAGCCCATGGTGTTAAGGGTAAAATCTTGGCATGGATAGAGGATTGACTGACTGGCAGAAGGCAGAGAGTGGGGATAAAGGGGTCTTTTTCAGGATGGCAGCCGGTGATTAGTGGTGTGCCTCAGGGTCGGTGCTGGGACCACACCTTTTCACAATATACATTAATGATCTGGAAGAAGGAACTGAAGGCACTGTTGCTAGGTTTGCAGATGATACAAAGATCTGCAGAGGGACAAGTAGTATTGAGGAAGCAGGCAGGCTGCAGAAGGACTTGGACAGGCTAGGAGAGTGGGCAAAGAAGTGGCCGATGGAATACAATGTGGAAAAGTGTGAGGTTATGCACTTTGGAAGGAAAAATGGAGGCATAGACTATTTTCTAAATGGGGAGATGCTTTGGAAATCAGAAGCACAAAGGGACTTGGGAGTCCTTGTTCAAGATTCTCTTAAGGTTAACATGCAGTTTCAGTCGGCAATTAGGAAGGCAAATGCAATGTTAGCATTCATGTCGAGAGGGCTAGAATACAAGACCGGGAATGTACTTCTGAGGCTATATAAGGCTCTGGTCAGACTCCATTTGGAGTATTCTGAGCAGTTTTGGGCCCCGTATCTAAGGAAGAATGCGCTGGCCTTGGAAAGGGTCCAGAGGAGGTTCACAAGAATGATCCCTGGAATGAAGAACTTGTCGTACGAGGAACGGTTGAGGACTCTGGGTCTGTACTCATTAGAAGGATGGGGAGGGGGGATCTTATTGAAACTTACAGGATACTGCGAGGCCTGGATAGAGTGGACGTGTAGAGGATGTTTCCACTTGTAGGAAAAACAAGGAGCAGAGGACATAATCTCAGACTCAAGAGACGATCCTTTAAAATAGAGATGAGGAGGAATTTCTTCAGCCAGAGGGTGGTGAATCTGTGAAACTCTTTGCCGCAGAAGGCTGTGGAGGCCAAATCACAGAGTGTCTTTAAGACAGAGATAGATAGGTTTTTGATCAGTAAGGGGATCAGGGGTTATGGGGAGAAGGCAGGAGAATGGGGATGAGAAAAATATCAGCCGTGATTGAATAGCGGAGCAGACTAGAGTGGCCTAATTCTACTCCTATGTCTTACGGTCTAAGAGAGATTGAGCAGTTTAGTCCTATACTCTCCAGTCTAGCAGAATGAGAAGAGATTTATTAAGGTATACAAGATGATGATGATAAAAGGTACTGACAAAGTAGACATGGAGCGGATGCTTCGTCTTGTGGAGCAATCTGGTCGTAGTTTTAATGTGGAGATGCCGGCGTTGGACTGAGGTGGGCACAGTAAGCCGTCTTACAACACCAGGTTAAAGTCCAACAGGTTTGTTTGGAATCACTAGCTTTCGGAGCGCAGCTGATTGAAGGAGCTGCACTCTGAAAGCTAGTGATTCCAAACAAACCTGTTGGACTTTAACCTGGTGTTGTAAGACCTCTTATTGTGTCAATAGTTTTAGGATAAGAGATGGCAGATTAAAACCGAGATAAGGAGAAATTACTTCTCAAAGTGTTGTGTATCTGTGGAATTCACTACCCCAGAGTGCGGTGGATGCCGGGCCATTGCGTAAATGCAAGGAGGAGATAGACAGTAATGGATTGAAGCATTATGGAGAATGGGCAGGAAGTGGAGTTGAGGCCGAAGAGATCATAAATGTATTGACTGGCAGAGCAGGCTCGAGGGGATGAATTGACTACTCCTGCTCCCAGTTCTTGTGTTCATGAGGCTGTAAAATCACAATGTAAGACTACTTGTGACAATAATAAAGATTATTATTATTATTATAGTCTTGATCAGTCACTGCATTTTTAAAAATACATAAGACATACCCTAAATAGTGTATGTGTAGAGATGTTTTCCATGTGCTGTGCCAGCACACCCAGTTAGTGTATTCCATGCTCTTGATGAGTGTTACTTATATCACTACTCAAGGTTCATCAAGCAATAATTAGCAGTAGATAACAGGGAAGTTCTAAAAATGCAAAGGTATAATCTCTCCACTGAACGCAAAAACAATGCCCACCTTGTTTTTCAGTTTGTCAATTTCCTCTTCTGACCTGCAGTGAGATACTGCCTCAGCCCACTCCAGCCTCTCCTCTGCGCTTCTCTCAAGAAGACTGTCAAATGTTTCAAAATACAGCCAAGCCAAACATTCAGCCAGTTGCAACTTTCCACAAGCAATGTGCCTCCACATGGGCCAAGAAAGTCTGGGATAACCACCATCTCCTCCCTTTGTTCGAACGTATGTTGCCATCTTTCGAAGGTAGTGCATACTAAATTTTGATGGTGGTGGGATTTGCAAGACCCCAACAGTAAAGGTTTCATATTTTATCCAAAGACAGACGCTTGGTTGTTCCATTACTGCTGAAAAGGAAATATATTTTACTTCACAGGCTTGGTTTTATGAGAGCAATAAAAGCGAAAAGTGGTTTACATCTTAAACAATCAAGACTGACTTTGCTTCATTAATAAAAGTGCTCATGTGAAAATAGTGGCTTCATTCAGTGCCATCTGTTAGATTCAGCTATAGTAAGTCGTTCTGCTTTAATTTGGGTCAGTTAATTTTCTGCCTAATTATATTTATCATGAGGAATTTCATTTTAAAGTAATTTTGTATCAAATCTGACATACGCCACGTGACCCGAGCAATGCCATTTTGGAGTCTTCTGCTGCTCCCTCTCACTGCCAACCCTCCTGGTCCGGGCCACTGCCACTCCCTGATTCTCCCACGCTATGCCAACTCTCTGGTTCATGGCCTATGCCACTCCCTGATCCCCCCTCCTTGCTGCCAACCATTCAGCTCACTGTTTAACTCTTGGAAGTCAAAGCTGCTTTTCCTGCCTCATGCTCCTCAGCTCTAGAGCGGCGGAGGGCTGGAGATTTAATGAGATGAAGGGTCCGCAGCAACCAGGGGGTCAGAGTAAGAGAGGCTGCAAGCCGGATAGTTGGCGTGAGCTGGCAGTTCAGCAACCAGAAGAGGCAGTGAAAGTTGTCATGTTTCTTTTTTATTTTAGAATTAATTTTTATATTTCATTTACCGATATAGGAATTTAGCAATATAAAGTATTTCAACTTTAATGAGTATAAATGTTTTTTTCTGACGAACGATATCCTTCAGAACCTAACTACAGCTTTTGCATTGGTTTTAATAGGAAAACCTGATTTGCTTAAAGTGTCACTTAAAGTTGCATTTTTCAGGAACATAAAGTGAGGACTTACTGTACCGGTAATTCTAAATGTCACCACCTGTTTATGTCAAATCAATTTCTTTTTTTTTGAACAATGAATAATCTGCAAAAACACTTCAAAAATAATTTATTTCACAGTATATTTTATAAAGTAGATTTGTGTGGAGTATTTATTTGATAGAACTATTTGAATGTTTAGTCTTTTTTTTTCATAAACGAGTACCCAATTCTTTTTTCACAATTGAGGGGCAATTCACCTACCCTGCACATCTTTTAGGGTTGTGGGTGACATACAGGGGGAGAATGTGCAAACTCCATATAGACAGTGACCTGGGGCCAAGATCAAACCCGGGTCCTCAGCGCCATATGTTCGGTCATCTAATGTTATCATACACATGAACAAAACTTGGTGTTATCCAGATTTGTTCATTCAAAACATTCACATTCCCTTAGTGAAGAAAAAATTGCTCCATGAACTTGATAAATCCAACCTATTAGTGATACGAGTTCAGTAGGCAGTTATGAGGGAATTGGAGATAATGTACACTACAACATAAAATAATCCCCAACAACCACTTAAAAAAATGAAAAATAATTCATTAGTTTTCTTATAATTGTGCTTTGCCGCCTCTATAACAATCTTACAGAACTGTATTCAGTCCATATCTATAATAATGGGGTTCGATTTTAACAGCTATTAAAATTGTAAAGCATTAATCAGTCCGTGTGCTTCCCTGGTCTCATTCTGATAACTAGGCTATTTTTAAAAACTGTTACTTGTCGTTAATGTACCAAGCTTTAGCATAAGGAGGAGATTTGTGTGCAGGCATTTACAGTTGGGTTATACTAACCTTGCTAAATTTCTAAACTGCAGCAGTATTGATCTCACATTTTTGTTAAAGGTGGCCCACCGTGACTACTGGTTGCATTGTGTCTTCTGCAAAGAGACGTCAATCAGCACTTTTTAAAACGGAGAAACCCCAAGGTTAAATACTGCGGAATACAAAGACCGAAAATTCTTTGGGACCGGCCCCTTTTAATTTGTCCACCAGTTAATGTGTTCTTCTATTTAGTCGATTGGGCCCAACAAAGGGTACCAAGACCGAAAACTACGAGGACCATACAAATCAAGTGGTATTACTTAGATGATGGCAAACATCAATCGTAAAAGCCCCCGAGGCTGTAGGAAGAAAAAGGTGACAAAATCCAACAGTTTGAGGGTAGAAATGAATTGGATAAGAAACGAGTTTCTGAATAGTGACGCTCTAGGGAGATCATTTAGGAGTTTGCAGAAGAGAAGTTGCTTTAAAAAAGGCGAAATAAAACCGAAATATACAAAAGTGGGGTAAGCGCGTTTTCATTCATCGCTCCCTGGGACGGTGTTCGCAGTGCCGCCAGTAACTGAACTCCTCCCCGTTTCGCAACACTCAATGGCTGCCACTACCTCCCAAGAATCAGATCACCAGCACGGTGCTCTTCACCGGCTCCACGAGCTGCCTATGTGCCTGTCAGTCAGTCCCGCAGGGTAACCGAAGCTGAGCTCCGAGGCAGGTCAGGCGGCTGCTCTTCCAGTCTGTCCCGCAAGGTGTTCGAGGCGGGACTCTCAGGCCAGGCGCTGCTCTCCCTCCTCCCAGCCAGTTCCGCAGGGTAACCGAGATCGGACTCCCAGGCCAAGCGCTGCTCTCCCTCTTCCCAGCTAGTTCTGCAGGATAACCGAGGTCGGGCTCCCAGGCAGATCAGACGGCTGCTCTTCTAGTCTGTCTCGCAGGGTATCGTAGGCGGGACTCCCAGGCCTGGCGCTGCTCTCCCTCCTTCCAGCCAGTCTCGCAGGGTAACCGAGCTCGGGCTCCCAGACGGCGGCTCTTCTGCCAGTCCCCGCTTGCCCGCCCTTCAGTTTGTGCAGTTCCACTAACTGAGAGAATCTGCAATGGGCGGCGGCAGGAAGGGCCTCAGTCCACAATGGGCAGGCCTAAAGGTAACATCTTAAACTGACAAATCAACAGTCATTAAAGTATTACGCTCACCGAAACATGTACACTTCCATAAACAACCTCCGGCTGTGCAATTTTGCCAACACCTGACTACTTCGCTTTCTGAATATTTTAATGTTCTTTTTTGGGGCCTAGACTTGATTTCACCTTAATGGACTCCTCAATCTCTGACTGCTGTGAAGTTCCCAACTCAACCGACGTTTTGTAGTCCTACTCTATAGTTTCTGTTGGCTTCCTATTCCTAAACTGTGTCCCGGAGCTTGTCTCCCTTACATGTGGATACATTCAGCCCTTTGAGCCTGCTTCATCAGACCATAAAATATTAGGAGCAGCATTCGGCCCAACGAGTCTGCTCCACCATTCAATCATGGCTGATATGCCAGCCTTCTCCCCTTAACCCCAGATCTCCTTATTAATCAAGAATATATTTGGCTTTGCCTTAAAGACACTCGGTGACTTAGCCTCCACAGCCTTCTGCGGCAAAGAGTTCCACACATAATAATACAATAATATTCACCACTTTTTGGATGAATAAATTCCTCCTCTCTGTTTTAAAGGAGTGTCCCTGCAGTCTGAGACTGTGCCCTCTGGTTCTAGTTTCTCCTACTAGTGGAAACATCTTCTTCATGTCCACTCTTATCTAAGCCGCTCAGTATTCTGTAAGTTTCAATAAAATATCCCCCATATCCTTCGAAACTCCATTCAGTACAGACTCAAGAGTTTTCAACCACTCCTCAAATGACAAGTCCTTAATTCCAGGGATCATTCTTGTGAACCTCCCCTGGACCCTTTCCCAGGCCTGCACATCCTTCCTTCGATATGGGGCCCAAAACTGCTCACAATATTCCAAATGGGGTCTGACCACAGCCATATCCAGCCTCAGTACATCCTTGCTCTTGTATTCTAGCCCCCTCAACATGAATGCTAACATTGCATTTGTCTTCCTAACTACCAACTGAACCTGCATGTTAACCTTAGGAGTCCTTGTTCAGGATACTCTTAAGTCCCTCTGTGCTTCTGATTTCCAAAGCC
Source organism: Scyliorhinus torazame (assembly GCF_047496885.1). Classification (NCBI taxonomy): domain Eukaryota; kingdom Metazoa; phylum Chordata; class Chondrichthyes; order Carcharhiniformes; family Scyliorhinidae; genus Scyliorhinus; species Scyliorhinus torazame. The sequence goes on along the minus strand of NC_092708.1, from coordinate 167,406,159 downwards.
TTTTCCTATTTAGAAAATAGTGTATGCTTCTATTCTTCCTACCTAAATGCATAACCTCACACTGTTCCTCATTGTATTACATTGCCACTTCTTTGCCCACTCTCCTAGTCTGTCCAAGTCCTTCTGCAGCCTACCTACTTCCTCAATGTTGTGTTTGGTCCATTGTACTTTACAAAGGAATCCACCAAACACTTTGACTTGTCCAAATCAGAATATTTTATTGAGTCTCATGTGGTAAGATAGCAATCTGATACAGAGCACATTATCATGGAGTCTGCTAACTATGCCTCTGGAACTTGCACCTAGCATTATCCTCTCAGTTTTCTTTCAAAGATGGCTGGATGTGTCTCCCCTTATATTGGAGCCACAGGTCACATGACCTTGGTCTAGAGATCACGTCTGTACTGCCACCTACTGGTTGGAGGTCACACACCATCCATCAATGATATGGCCCAAAGACATGTCACCACATCCCCCTTCCTCACAAAACATTAAGACAATTTTTTACAGCCAACATTAAACTTTATACATTCATTATATGTAGCTAGTAAAGTGAACAAGTTTTACTAAAGTGTCCATAAGCATTCTGTGCCTGACAAGTGTCCAATTCTTTTGTACAGATCTCACTCTTTCGAGTTGTGCCCATCTCGTCAGAGACTGGTTTACTTACCGGTATCTAACTTCTCTTGCGCTTCGCCCTGTGCCTTTGAAAGGCCTAGGTCCAAGATCGCCATACTTGTGTTACCAGTCGCTTTCTCTTCCGCTTTCTTGCATGATGTTGCTTGCTACTTGCGACTGTCTTCGTTACTGTTTGGTTGGGGCTGAGGTAGTTCTCCCAGTTTTCTCTTTTTTTCCCTCAATGTTTAGGACACAGTGATGTATTTTGGTGTGTCTCTTGGTTTTGGTTCTTTTCTTTGCAGCAGCCTCTGGCGTGGCACTGTCTGTCATGTGTTGAGTTGTTTGCAGAGGTTTAGGCATCGCATCATCTCTGGGTGGTGTAACTACGCCCACTTCTGCTGCCTTATCGACATACTGGGATTACCTCGATTTCTAGTGATGGCATGAAGGATGGAACTGGGGTTGGCGGTTTCACCTCTTCTTGGCATGCTAGAGCATTGGTGACTTGCTTTTCATCACTGGAGATGACTATACTTTCTGGCTGAGCTGATCCAGGCACTGGGTGTTCTTGCTCAAACTCGCAAATATGCAAGTGGACTGTGGAGCTTCATAATGAGATAGTCATTAGGTCGTCCTCAGAGTCAGTGTCAGAGTGCCTACTATTGCAGTCGCCACATCGCTGTAATCAGCATCTTCATCTATGTCCTCCCATTTGTCATCGATGTCGTCAACTGCTTGGGAGTAAATTACCGGAGCCGTTTCAAGGACTTGTAACGGGTCACCACATGCCTCTGAGGCCAGTTTTTCCAAGATTGGGATGACTTCTTGAGTCTCTAGTTCAATCAATAGCTGATCTTCGGTTGGTCAGCTTCAATTTCTACATGCGCCATCTCCAAACTCCCGCTCTCCACGAGTCCATCGTTGCCTAGGCGTCCCTCGTGACCACCTGTTCATTGCTTGCAGACACCTGAGCCGTGCCACTGGAGAAGAGATGTGCAAGCAGCTCATAGGGTTTGTCATCCGTCTCAACTTCCATATCATCACTTTCTGCATCATCATTGACAATATCAAGTAGTTATTCATAGTAATCATCCTCGGATTCAGCATTATCGTCAGTCTTTTCACCTGAAAGCTATAACTTTGGGTACGGAATTATTTGATCATGAAATAGAGCGCCAAGTTCAAAATTAGCCTTTGGTTTGGCCACCAAAGCTTAGCTTAAAATTCCCCCCTGTGGAACTTCAGTGTGACTGTAGAAATTGAAAATCGATTCATTTGATATAGTTCTTGTCACTGTTCTTCGAATACTCCAACCCCTGTACTTTGGTTTTGTTCGAATTGTTCTCCCTGCCCTCCCTCCAGTCGATTATGCAGCCTGTGCAGCCAATGATTTGTGGTTCAGCAAAGAACGATTTCAGCGGCCGTGAGTCCAACGATACACTTTAGCGATCGCCTCATTTGTGAAATATCATCAGGCCTGAATGTAAACTCCAGAGTGAAGCTCCATGGCTTTCCATTCTCTGTCCATTTAACACTCACATCTCGCAGATGCTTTAACACGGGTTCATCATGTTCTCGTATCATGCCATTGAGCCTGTCCATTTTCTTCAAGACTGTAACCAGAACTGCGGAGTGCTCACCGGCAGTTCCGTCCCCTTGTCTGGTTTGTCGTCCTCCACTAGGATTTCTTCTAAATCTTCATACACCATGCACACTGTAATGCCTTGTAGGGATTCACTGTGCTCAGATGACCAGCTATCTTCCAGGATATTTAGTCGCTTGACTAGATTCATGGATTCCCAAGTACTGTGTCCACCTCCATGTGTACAATGTGAAAGAGTATTGTGTGCTTCATGCCTGCCACTGAGAGCACTAGTTCGCAAACATCGAAGGTCTCCAGAATTCTTGTTCCGAAATCTATCATCAGCCCTTGACGATCAGTCCCGCTGCATGTTTAGCTTTTGCAAAGCATGTCGACTCATGAGGTTGGCCTTCGCCAAAGTCACAACGAATGAAAGCATCATTCAGCATTACCTTCGATTTTAGTACAGACGTAAAGGTTTTCAAAGTATTCTTATTATCTTCATTCTTTCTTACAATTTTGTTTTCATCTTTGTTTCTCAGAGTCTTCTGGTTTCTCACCGCGATGGGATCGATGAAAAGCTGTTCTTCAGTGTTTATCTCATCAACTGCATGCACCGTTTGTGCATGGTCCATGGTGGAAGGCGCAAAACATTGTTTCGCAAAATGCCCAACACGGCTGCACCTGGAGCGAATTTTTCCAAAGGCCGGACATTGCTGCGGGGCATGTCGAGTGCCACACGTCTGACACAATATAGCGGCAGTGGCTCCTGTTGGCCGCTTAAAATGGCCACCCACACTGAGACCACGTTTCTTCATGACGTGCATCAGAGCACTAATGGCACTGGCTTCTTCTTCCATGTTGGCACCAAACGCTTTTGAGCAGAGTGCGCCTAGTCTTTGTGCAGCTATCTCGCTCGCCTTTTCCAGCATCAAATCTTCCTCTGCAATATTATTGGCCGAAGCTTATCATCAAGTAAACCAAAGACAATTTGGTCACAGATTAACAAAGATTTCAGGTCACTGAAGTTGCATGACTGGGCCTTCAGCCTCAAATCCGTGACAAAACTGTCAAATGATTTGCCAGGTCTCTGGGTACGCATACAGAACATATAGCGCTCAAACATTTCATTCTTCTTAGGGGAACAATGCTTATCAAAGTGCTTCATCACTTCATCAAATTTCTTGTGATCCTCATCATTATCAAACACAAACGGGTTGAACAGTTCGAATGCTTGTGGACTGCCACCGTTAGCAACAACGCGATTCGCCTGTCATCAAGTTGGGCCTATAGGCTCAAGGCAGAAACATAAAGTTCAAACTGCTGTTTGAACAGTCGCCAGTTCTCACCTATGTTACCGGAACAGCTCCCTCCTTCCCCAGTACTGGTGCCAGTGTCCCTTGAATTCGAAACCAATTCCCCACATCAACCTTTTGGGCTACGCACTTACCCCTTTAATCTTATTGACCCTGTGCCAATTAGCTCTTGGGCCAGGTAGTAATCCGGATCTATTATCTTTTTGGTTCTACTTTTTAATTTAGCCTCTAGCTTCTCATATTCCTTCAGCAGAACCTCTATCGTTGTTCTACCTATGTCATTGGTACTGGTGTGAACCACAACAACTGGATTACAATCATATGCTTTTTCTTTAAGTTTGATACTAGGTTTAACCTTTCCAGTTAACAATGGATGGTGTGCCCATTCCTTGGACTATTTCTTACTTGTTGTAATGTATCTATTCTGTGAATTCTGAAATATCCCTTAAATGCATCTCTATTGACCTAGCCCTCAACATAATTTGCCAATTCACTTTAGCCAACTCTATTTTCATACCCTCATAACTGCCCTTATAGGGGCAGCACGGTGGCGCAGTGGGTTAGCCCTGCTGCCTCACGGCGCTGAGGTCCCAGGTTCGATCCCGGCTCTGGTCACTGTCCGTGTGGAGTTTGCACATTCGCCCTGTGTCTGCGTGGGTTTCGCCCCCACAACCCAAAAGATGTGCAGGCTAGGTAGATTGGCCACACTAAATTGCCCCTTAGTTGGAAAAAATTAATCGGGTACTCTAAATTTATTAAAAGGAAATAATAATTGCCCTTATATAAAGACATAGCCTCAGACCCACTCCTCTCTCCCTCAGGCTGAATGTAAAATTCAAGCATATTATAGTCGCTGTTACCTCGGGATGCCTTCACTATGAGATCATTAATTAATTCCACCTCGTTGCACAATATCTGATCTAGCACAGCCTGCTCTCTGGTTGGCTTCAGAACATGCTGTTCGAAGAAATTATCCCAGAAAAGCTTGATGAACATTCTACCCTATCAAGTCATAGAATCCCTACAGTGCAGAAGACTATTCGGCAAATCTGCACTGACCATCTAGAAAGAGCAACCTACCTAGGCGCACTCCCCTATCCTATACCTATAACCCCACCCAACCTGCACTTTTAGCATGGCCAATCCACTTAACCTGCACATCTTTGGACTGTGGGCGGAAGCCAGAGCACCCGGAGGAAACCCACGCAGACATGGGGAGAAAGTGCAAACTTCACATAGTCACCCAAGACCGGAATTGAACCTGTGTCTCTGGCGCTGTGAGGCAACAGAGCTAACCATTGTGCCACTGTGCCACCTAGATTATGTTTCAGTAAGATCACCTCTCATTCCTCAACGAATGATCCCAGTGTGGTAAGATCATCAATACTCATAATTTAACACAATAATTCCTGTAACAACACTGAATTAATTCCCGTAACAACACTGAATTGTTAGGAAGATAACCATTTCTATAGCATGTTTCATGACCTCAGGACATCCCAGACGTGTACTCTCTGAAGTGTAGCCACCATCATTTTTTTAAAATAAATTTAGTGTACCCAGTTCATCTTTTTCCAATTAAGGGGGCAATTTAGCGTGGCCAATCCAACTAGCCTGCACATCTTTGGGTTGTGGGGGCGAAACCCACGCAGACACGGGGAGAATGTGCAAACTCCACACAGACAGTGACCCAGAGCCGGCATCGAACCTGGGACCTCGGCGGCGTGAGGCAGCAGGACTAACCCATGCGCCACCATGCTGCCCTAGCCACTATCATAATGTAGGGTGTGTGACTGCCAATTTATACAAAACAAGCTCCCACAAACAGATGATGATCACCAGATCATGCTTCGTGTCTCTGAATTGATTCGGATTACAAGCCTATGGGAAAGAAGGACTGTGGATCAATTTTAGAGTTCACATTTTATTTACAAATCTAACATTGTATTTGAATGTGTTTACATTAAAACAAAATCCATTTGCAAAGCTACAACAACCTACATTTATATTAGAAAATTGGGGCAATGACCAAAGATAGATGCTTTGGGATGAGGAAAGGTGCGAAAGCAGTGTTTAGGGAGACTGTTATAGGGTGTGGTAAATATGTAACAATAGCAAATCTCAAACAGGAGGTTAGATCTCCTTCATATACATAAAAGTGTACAGCACATAAGATAACCATTTTGTCCAGTATGTTTTTGTCATCCTCCAAACCAACCTTCCCAGCACAGAGGTGCTAATTACTCAAAACCAGCTCCAATGGATAGTGCATGTCATTTAAATGTCTAACAGTAGTCCGAACATGGTTGCAACAGAACAGCCGAAACACTTTGATATCCAGTGAAGAGGTCCAACATAGTTGTTGACTCGTGGGAGATCCTAGCTTATGACTGTACAAAATGGAAAAGGTACATTTCAGAAAGGCACCGAGACTTATTTGAGAACGTGCAGAGGTGAAGTCAAGTGTTGGAAAGAACACACAAACCTCCAAACAACCAAAAAAGTTATTTCATGGGTGTCACTGGTTAGGCTGGCATTTATTGCTATTCCTAACTGCCCTTGAGATGTCTACCCAGACGTCTATCTGGTCCTTCAAGCATCACCTGTCCCACATGTGGCAGAATCTGTCATTGGACCTGCACATTGGACTTATTAGCCACCTCAGAAACCATTGACCAGAGTGGAAGCAAGTCGTCCTCGACCCCTAACATCTGCCTAAGAAGGCGGGTAATCCAAAATGAATGCTATTCAATTATCCCTCTAACAGCATTTTATACTTTCCGGGAAGAATCCCTTAATACTTCTTGGACTAATAATAAATCGTCTAGCAAGGCGTGAAGTTAAGCATGAAATTACATTTTCTAATGCAATAATATTTTATCATTTTGCACACTCTGTATCCGTTTTAGTTCCGTTTTTATTGCATAATTATTGATGTTTTCGTGATTCAACATGTAGCAACATAGAATAACGATAAAAATAAAAACATTTTAGAAGGAAAATATAAATGAGTTCTCGCCTTGTATTTTTCGTTCAATTTTTGACTTATTACAATTCTATGTACCAACCTGATTTCTTGAACACACAAAATCTCTCCCTTTCCCCTCCTTTTCCTTAACCAAACATATTTTCTTGCAACCGTGTGTCGGTACATATAGAAACGAATCAGAAGCCCACCAGCCAGAGCAAGAGGCCTGGGCTCCTCCCCTTGTGAAAGCGTCAGGATGAGGAAGCGGCGATGCTGTTGACGTGCCTCTGCCGGTAGTTGCCGCTCACCAGCTCGCAGCGAGTAACTTGGGCAGCGGAAAAACAAAAAGGAAGGAGGAAAGTGGGCAGCATGGCGGCGAGCGTGCGTTCTGTCTGTATTGTGCTGCTGTGCCTGAGCGGGGAGGTGCTGACAGGGTAAGTGGCCCGAGGAGAGGAGGACATAGGTACATCTCCAGCTCAGATTCCTGCTGCTTTCCCCACCAATACCCCGTATTGTGAATGAATATCACGATTATTGACGCGGCTGGTCCGACCCGAGTGTATAATCACTGGGTGGGAACTTGTTCAGCCGTCTTTAACCCAAAATATTGCAGGGATTACCCTGCAGTGCTCCACTTCAGTCTATGAAGGTGTTGTGTTATAAAATGTAAATTAAATTGTGTGTATTTTATTTGTCGTTTTTGTGGGAGGACAGGCGAGATTTCTACAAGATCTTGGGGGTTTCTAAAAGCGCTTCGGTGAAGGATATCAAGAAGGCTTATCGCAAACTGGCGCTGCAGCTGCACCCCGACAGAAACCCGGACGACCCGGCAGCGCAGGATAAGTTCCATGATTTGGGGGCTGCTTATGAGGTAGGGAGTAGGGCACATAATGTGTTTGGGGGCCGGGAGTAGGGCACATAATGTGTGTGGGGGCCGGGCGTAGGGCACATAATGTGTGTGGGGGCTGTAAGTATGTACACCGTGTGAGGGTTAGCTGCAGCTACATTCGGCCTTTCCATGTGAAGTCTCAGTCACTTTTTTTAGTTCTGAGTTGTAATGATGACAAATCAGGGAGACTGTGTGGCTTCAGCTCATTGGCTACTGGTGAGGAGGTGAGAGGTCACTCTATTATTTAATTCAACAGACTGCTGGAGCAGCTGTTGTAAGATTCTCAACTTTCATATTGTTTTAATTCCACTTTTGGAGATATGTGATACCTTTGGTTTAATGTTTGAACGGCAATTGCTAAAACGATGTAGCTATTAAACAGTATTTTGTTTCCTAATATATTTTCTAGAATGTGTCCCGTTTATAAGCCATTTCAGAATGGTATATTCAGTATTTTTAATATTTTAGGGTCCCCAAGTGTATGTTGGCCAAATGTACGTAGTTGACCAGTTAAGAATACTAGTAATCTTAGGGGATGTAACATCTACCCTTTCACCACCTGCCTCTGAAACAATTTGCATGAACTTCCTCTGAATTAAGAAATAACTTCCTCTGAATTAAGAAATAACGTACATTTATATAGTGACCTTTCACAAGATGCCCCAATAATCCTTACAACTAACTAAGTTCTGTGTTTGTTGACCAGTGTCTTTTCTATGTCTGGCAAACTAAAAACTGATCAGATAATTGCTTTGCTGAAGGATCTATGTTTCATCTGTAACGCAGCCCTGAGCTCCCAGTTTCTTGGCATTTCATTTCTCGGTCCCAGTTTGACATGTCTTTAGCTTTCTTTTCTCTTTAAATTAAGCTTGACGAACAGCATCTTGCCTTTCTAGAATCATAGAATGGTTACAGCACAGAGGAAAGCTATTTGGCCCATAATGTTTGCTGGCCCTCTTAAGGAGCTTTTCACCAAGTACCACTCATGTTGCCTTTTCCCTGTAGCCCTGCAAGTTTTTCCTTTTCAGATAATCCAATTCCCTTTCTAAAGCCTTAATTGACTCTGCCTCTACCACTCTCAGGCAATGCACTCCAGATCTAAGTTTTTTTTCTCATGCCGCCATTGTTTCTTTTTCCAATTATCTTCGATCTGTCCCCTCTGGGTTTTGATCCTTCCACCAATGGGAACAATTTTCTCCTTATTTGCTCTCTCCAAACCATTCAATATTGAATACCTGTATCAAGTCTCCTTTCAACCTTCTCTGAGGAGAAGCTTCCTAACTTCTCCAAACTTTCTATGCAACTGAAATTTCTCGTTCCTGGAATCATTCTTGTGAATCGTTGCACCCTCTCTAATGTCTGAACATCCTTTTGAGTGTTGTGCCCAGAACTGGACACACTACTTTAGTTGGGGCTAAATAGTGTTTTATAGAGATTTAACAAAACATCATTGTTTTTATACTCAATGGCCCTATTCTTAAAACCCAAAATGTCATATTCTTTATTAACCACATTCTCAACTTGATGGCACCGCTGCCGCTCTCGCCGACGAGGTACACCACGAGTCCGGTAGTGGCGGAAACGCTAAAGATCTGGGGGCAGTGGAGACGACATAGGGGTGCGATGGGAGCCTCGGTGTGGTTCCCAATCCGGGAGAACCACCAGTTCGTCCCAGGGAGGATGGATGGGGGGTTTTGGAGCTGGCATCGGGCAGGGATCAGAAGGATTGGGGGCCTGTTTATAGACGGGACGTTTGCGAGCCTCGGGGCGCTGGAGGAGACGTTCAGGTTACCCCCGGGAAATGCGTTCAGGTATATGCAAGTGAGGGCGTTTGTGAGGCGGCAGGTGAGGGAATTTCTGTCGCTCCCGGCACAGCGGATCCAGGACAGGGTGATTTCGGGTGTATGGGTCGGAGAGGGCAAGGTTTTGGCGATATATCAGGAGATGAAAGAAGAGGGGGAGGCTTTGGTAGAGGAGCTGAAGGGCAAGTGGGAGGGGGAGTTGGGGGAGGAGATTGAAGACGGTCTATGGGCGGATGCTCTGAGTAGGGTTAATTCCTCTTCCTCATGTGCCAGGCTCAGCCTGATACAGTTTAAGGTTGCTCACAGAGCGCATATGACGGGGACGAGGCTGAGTAGGTTCTTTGGGGTGGAGGAGATGTGGGAGGTTCTCGGGAAGCCTGGCGAATCACGTCCACATGTTTTGGTCGTGCCCGGCACTGGAAGGGTTCTGGAGGGGTTTCGCGAGGACTAGGTCCAAGGTGGTGAAAGTCCAGGTCAAACCAAGTTGGGGGCTGGCATTATTTGGGGTGGCGGAAGAGCCGGGAGTGCAGGAGGCGGAAGAGGCCGGCATTCTGGCCTTTGTGTCCCTGGTAGCCCGGCGGAGGATCTTGCTATTATGGAAGGACGCGAAGCCCCCCAGTGTGGAAGCCTGGATAAATGACATGGCAAGGTTCATTAAGCTAGAGAGGATAAAGTTTGCCCTGAGAGGGTCTGCGCAGGGGTTCTTCAGGCGGTGGCAACCGTTCCTTGACTATCTCGCGGAGCGCTAGAAGGAACTCGGTCAGCAACAACAGCAACCCAGGGTGGGGGGGGTGGTATTTGGGTGGGTGGGGGAGGTTTTTCTTCCCGGTAATATTTGTACAAACATAGGGGAGGGTTAATAAGTGCGGGAGAAACCCATTCTATAAGTTCTGTACTATGTTTGCTTGATATGTTTATGTTTTGTTTTGCTCTTTTGTCTTTTTTCTTTTCTGTTACGGGGGGGGGGAGGGGGCTAACTGGTTGAAAATTTTTGTTGGAAAAACTTTGAATAAACATATATTTTTTTAAAAACACATTCTCAACTTCTCCTGCCACCTTCAATTATGTATCTACATATATATCCAGGTCCCTCTGCCCTGCACCCCCTTTAGAATTGCACCCTTTATTTAATAATGGCTTTCTGCATTCTTTCTACCAAAATGAATCACTTACCACTTCTTTGCATTAAGTTTCACCTGCCACTTCTCCACCATTCCACAAACCTTTTAATGTTATATACTATCCTACTATACTTTCAAGTTTTGTATCGTTGACAAATATTGAAATTGTGACCAATACACCTCGGTCTAGGAGAGTAATATATGTTGGGAAGAACAGGGGTCCTAACACCAATCCCTGAGAACTTCATTATAAACCTCCCTCCATTCTGAAAAACAACCATTCACCACGAATCTTGATTCTTGTCACTCAGCCAATTTTGTATCCATATTGCTCTTGTCACTTTTATTCCATGAGCTCTAACTTTGTTCACAAGTCTGTTTTGTACTTCTTTATCAAATGCCTTTTGGGAGTCCTTATACACCACATTGTTCTCATCAACCCTCTGTGTTACCTCATCAAAAAACCCAAAGAAAATTAGTTAAACATAAGTGCTCATACGGTCCATGTATCTGCGGAGAAATAATGTGTATTTTCAGCTTTTTCTGTATTTTATTTTGCTGTCTCATAAAGCTTCCTGCAGTCTGTCCAGTTAAGACAACTCAACCCTTTGGGCTTTTTAAAAGTGATTTCACAGGATGTGGGTGTCATTGGCAGGGCCAGCATTTGTTGCCCATTCTTAATTGTCCTTTATCTGAGTGGCTTGCAAGGCCATTTCAAAGGACAGTTAAAAGTAAACCACATTGTTGTGGGTCTCAAGTTACTTGTAGTCCAGGATGGGTAAGCTTGGCAGATTTCCTTCCATAAAGGACATTAGTGACAAATGGGTTTTTACGACAAATTATAGTTTCATGGTCACTTTTCCCCCCAAAATATATTAACTGAATTTAAATTGCACCAGCTGCCATGGTGGGATTTGAACTCCTCTTCTCAGAACATTATCCTGGGCCTCTGGATTACCAGACTAGTGACGTTACCACCACTACACCATCTTTCCTTGGATTGTATGATTATCTGGAGTTGGGTGGTAAGGAGCCCAGCCCCAGTGACAAGCCTCCCCCTCCAGATTTCATTAGTGACTTGGACTGAAATTAACCTGATCACATGGGATCTGTCTGATTTTAGATATTGTTCTACTGGGTCTGCCACTTGGATTGATTTTGTTTCAAACTTCTGTCTCCAGGATATCTCAGCCATCTCATCACAGAGAAACTGTCTTTAATATTTGTATGTACATAATGCACCGAACCATCCCTCAAGGCTCCCTTGTCTGTGAAGGAACCTGGCTTTAGTGAAACGCACATTTCAGAGTACATTGTACCTTTAATCAGAACATCTATGAAATGGATCACATTGTGTGCTGAAATAAAGAACAACATTTTATTGAACTCATGCCAGCACTTTTTCAAAAAGGATAATTTTCAATTTTTTCTATTGTTTAATTTATGCATTCACATAAGTAGGAGAGTGTATAAAAATTGCACCTTTTTTGAGGTGAAAATTCAAACATGTCTCGCACTTTGCTGAAATTAAGCATGAATGCACAATACAGTGCTACCAACCATCTCTGAGCCTTTAATAATTAATGACTGGAACAGAAGTAGTCGAGTTTGGAAGATGGCCATCTAGAATGCCCAATAGCTATATTTAGTGTGCTTATTAGAAGGATAAGCAAATCAACACATGGAGTATTAACTTAAAGGGACCAACCTCCATTTAGAACTCCAAATTGAACTGGCAAGAAAAGTCTTCACCAATCCTATGTTACTCACTTTGATATGATATTACATTCTAGGAAATTCTCAGATACTTATTCCTCTTGCCACACCCAGTTATAAATTACTCATTCTGGTACAGTAAGAAGTCTTACAACACCAGGTTAAAGTCCAACAGGTTTGTTTGGAATCACTAGCTTTCGGAGCGCAGCTCCTTCATCACCCAATTCATTTTTCCAATTAAGGAGGAGTGGACCAATCCCAGCCCCGGGTCACTGTCTGTGTAGAGTTTGCACATTCTACCCGTGTCTGCGTGAGTTTCACCCCACAACCCAAAGATGTGCAGGTTAGGTGGATTGGCCACACAAAATTGCCCTTTAATTGGAAAAAAATAAATAATTGGGTAGTCTAAATTTCAAAAAAAAAGGATGCAAAAGCCTCCACGGGTCCACTCCTCCCATCTCCCTCATGAGCCCAGCCAACGTCTTCACACACCCCCCGCAACTGGGTCAGCGAGCCATTCTGGGACCTGTCCTTCTTTGTTTCCAACATTACATTCCAGTCCTCCCCTACCATCAGCTCATGGGTATCCAAACCTGGGATGGCACCCAGCGATGTCTTCACACACCCAGCGCCCTCTTCACAAACCCCGCATCGTCCCAGTTGGGGCCATATATACGCTCGCCAGTGCCACAAACTCTCCTCTAACGCACCCATTACTACCATGTACCTACCCCCGTGGTCTGCAACCACCTTCTCGATCTGAAACCTCACCCTCTTGTCCACCAATATCACTACCCCCGAGCCCTACTATCAAACCACGAATGAAACGGCTGACTCACCCACCCCTTCCTAAGCCTCACCTGAGCTTTGACCCTGAAATGGGTCCCTTGCAGCATCACCACATCAGCCTTTTAAACTCTTTGTGTGTGAAAACTCTCGATCTCTCCACTGGTCCTCCTAACCCATTACGTTCCATGTCACTATTCTACCCAGGGGTCTCTCAGCAGCACCCCCCCCCCCCCCCCCCCCCCCCCAAATCTGCCACTATCATAGCCTGGGCCCAGCCCCTCCGGCCTGACCTGCCCCATCCCTTTGTTACTGTCGAAACCGCCCCCTCCCCACTTCCTCTTGCAAACCTGCTTGAACAGGCTCAACGACCGTGGCCCTTCCCCCCCCCCCCCCCACCATACTCATGTTCACTAGCCAACCTTCACTTGCTACTGCAGAGACCCCTGCCAACACCCCCACGCCCCCCCCCTCCCCACTATTCCCCTACCCGGCCCCACATACCCAACAATCCCCTACTTCCCTTGTATTAAAGAACAGTGCAAACCGCGCCTCCAGAAAAAGGACATAAACCCAAAACCCAATACATATGTGAACAACTATAAATAAAGGTAAACTACATTTCCCCCATTCAAAGGACAGAACAATCAAAACCCCACCCCCCATCCAATACAAAGAAAAACCCCTCCATAAAAAAAACACAATCCCCATCCCGTTAAACCAAGTTCCAGCCCTTCAGCCTTTACACACACCTCTGCCGCATCCATCGTCTCAAAATAGAAATCCCTCGAGTTGCGCGTCATTCTCAACTTGGCAAGGTAGACCACTCCAGACCTCATGCCATTGCTGAACAGTGCTGCCTTCTTGCCAACTCTGCCGTCAAGTCCTGGTACATTCGTATACCAATGCCTTCCCACTTCACCTCTCGCCTCTGCTTCACCCAACTCAAGACCTTCGCCTTCACATGGAATTTATGAAAGCATATTATAACCGCACTTGATGGCTTTTTTGCTTTCGGCTTCAGCCTGAGCAACCGATGTGCTCTGTCAAACTCATAGTGGGAGGGTTCTTCCCCCTCCTCCACCAGCATCTTTTCAAAGTACACGGTGGCCTCAGGGCCTCCACTCCCTCAGGCAGGCGCATGATCTGCAGATTTTATCTCCTTGACTAGTTCTCCAGGTCCTCCACCTTGGCTCTGAGCCCGTTGTTGGCTTCCGCAGCTCCTCTCGCATCGAGGTGAACTGGTCACTGTGCTGTGACAGAGCCTTCTCCACCCCCTACAACGTCTCTCCTTGCTTCCGCAACTCGACCAACGTCTTCATCACCGTTGCTTATTCCGGGGCTATCACCTCTTCCACCCACTCTTCATCGCAGTCATCTCTCTCTGCAGCACCATTATATGCTTGGTGAACTGTCGCTCAAACTCCCCCACCATCACCTCAGTCAGCGTTTCCACTGTGAGGGGAGCGGCCCCACCCAGTGACCCAGCCTCTGCCATCTTTTGTCCTGTCGGACTCACCAACCCACGCAACAGCGGACGTTCGCTCGCCCCCTTCTTTCCAGTGCCCTTCTTCTGGGTCTTCAACATCTTTCACCTTCCTCGTAACTTTCCGTACCAACACATTCTCAAAATACCCCTGAAACTAGGCATAAAAGTCCAAAAACCATAGACTCTAGCAGGAGCCATCTAACGTGCGACCTCTACCTACATGCCACCACCGGAAACCATTTCATAGAATCGTAGAATTTACAGTTCAGAAGGGGGCCATTCGGCCCATCGAGTCTGCACTGGCCCTTGGAAAGAGCACCTTACCTCCACCCTATCCCCGTAACCCAGTAATCCCACCTGACTTTCTTGGACTCTAAGGGCTATTTATCATATCCAATCCACCTAACCCTCACATCTTTGGACAGTGGGAGGAAACCGGAGCACCCGGAGGAAACCCACGTTGACATGGGGAGAACGTGCAAACTCCACACAGATAGTCACCGGAGGCCGGAATTGAACCCAGGACCCTGGAGCTGTGAAGCAACAGTGATAACAACTGTGCTACCGTGCCGCCCCACTTCATTGATTGTTCAGTGCTTGTAAAAGGCACTATAAGTGCGAGTTTTTTTAATCCTGGACCTCTGCAATTACAGTACAAAATTCTGAAGATTGATTTTCTGTAATGCATCCTGCCATTTAAGTAGGATGTATGCAAGTCAATCTACCTTGATTTGGAGATAAAGAGGCAGATCTTCAGTTTTGCTTCTCTAAACTTGATCTAGGATCATGGTAAAACATTTTTAGAGTTTGATTCCATGGATTCAGGTACTGCTGATGAGTTCATTTTGGAAGAAATTAATTTGTGCAATTATAGTTAGAATTAATATATCTCCTGAGGTTGTACTTGAGACTCATCAGCCAAGGTCTACATGGGTGGTACGGTGGCACAGTGGCTAGCACTGCTTCCTCACAGTGCCAGGGACTTGAATCCAATTCCGGCCTTTGGTTACTATCTGTGTGGCATTTGCATATTCTCCCCGTGTCTGCATGAGTTTCCTCCGGGTTCTCATTTCCTCCCACAGTCCAAAGATGTGCAGGTTAGGTGGATTGGCCATGCTAAATTGCCCCTTATCATCTAGCGATGTGCAGGGTTATAGGGAAAGGGCCCAACCTCGGAGTGGGCTTTGGTAAGGTGCTCTTTCAGAGAGTGCAGACTCGGTGGGCCGAAAGGCCTCCTGCACTGTAGGATTCTATGTCTCAATAGGGTAGAATGCTCATAGAACATTTCTTGGATAATTGGCCATGCTAAACTTCCCCTTGGTGATGGGTGTGCAGTTTAAGTTACGGGGATAGCAATTGTAAATATGTACAGCGGGCCTAATCTATTCGCACTCGGTGAATTGGTTTAATTTTCTCTCTTTTCCACTCTAGTATAAACTAGAACCGCACCCTAACTACCTTTTGTAAAATACTGTTCGCGGGTACGACATCTGTAACTTAACGTTTAAACTAAAAGTATGTAATATAAAATGAATGATCAAATATAAGATGTGAAAATCCAATAAAAACACTTTTTTAAAAAACGTTACGGGGATAGGGAGGGGTGCACGGGGGAGCGGCATGGGTCAGTGCTGACCCAAGAAGCCGAACGGCCTCCTGCACTGTAGGGATTCTATGAAAAATATCTGAGACTATTTCTATGAAAAATAAACAATTTGATGATCATTTTGATAGGTTTTATCTGATGAAGAGAAGAGAAAACAGTATGACATGTATGGTGAAGAGGGTATAAAGGAAGGTCGTCAAGGTTCCCATGATGACATATTTTCGCAGTAAGTCGAGCTCTTCTTTGCATTCTTAATGTCAGGGTTCAAAGTACTTTAGTGCTAGCTTTCTGATCAGTTTCCAAGTTGATAAATTAAATTCTTTCTGGCTTCCAAAGAATAATTAATTTCTTTTCACCTAATGAAAATAAGTTTTAAATTCTCATAGTTTAAGGACTGATACAAAGCATAAAGCTAATCATTGTGTAGCCATCAAAAGTGAGAACTGTTGTAATTTTCCCTCTTCCTTGTTTTAACCTAGCAGCACTGCATCAGTTTGCAGTAACCTGCCATCACATGTGAGATCAGTTCATTTAGCAAGGTCAAAGAACTGAACTTGGAAAGTCCTTGATCTTGATGGATCAGAAATTATATATTTACCAATGATCTATCAGGGGCAGATGTAATGTTTGTAAATGTGAAAACAAATTTGAATAATTATATGGGAGATTACTGAAACTTGTTTTCAAACACTACTTCGATCTTATTAAATTATCATATTTTGGACGTAGCTTCTTTGGGGACTTTGGTTTCATGTTTGGAGGAGGTCCACGACATCAAGACCGGAACATTCCTCGAGGAAGTGACATTGTAGTGGACCTTGAAGTTACACTCGAAGAAGTGTATTCAGGAAATTTTGTCGAAGTAAGTAACAAAACAAAAATATGGTATTTTGTAATCAATGAATTTGTGTAGCTATTCCCTGCATTTCTGAATATTTCATTCAGTTTTTTGTTGATTTACCTCTAAACACACTGGTCTTATTCATTTATCAACATGTTTTAGGTCACAACTGACAGCCCCTAAGTTCTATCTGGTTAGCTTAGAAGAAGAACATTTATAAATAATGGCTTTTTTAAAAAAAAGCATTAATAGAATTAAGATCAACTATCTTTCTTCTCCAAGTATCTGTTTATACAAAACAATAAACATTATGATAGTGGACTTGATAGGTTTACTATTACTGATGATGTAAAATCAATGTAGTTGAAGGACAGAATCATAAAAATATTACCTTAAAATGTCATTTTGTAACATTAGCATATTTAACTTTAAATGAGTTGTGAAATTTGAGGCTTTTCTATTTAATGGGAGATGTGTGGTTATGCAGTGCTTTCATTTGTATTATTGGTCTGAAAAGCCAAACTCTGTGTAAATCAAGAGTTTTCACCAGTGTAAAAACTGCACTTTCAAATTCCAAGAACTTGGAAGTACAGTGCAACTTATACGTTGCCTTTTACAGTAATAAGGTTCAATTCTCCACAATGTTTTAACGTATCTTTATTAATATTTTTTGCATTTTAACATTTTACAAAACATTATCCCAAAATACAATAAACCCTGCACCAACCCCCCCCCCCACCCCTCCAACAGTTGACAGTAACTAGCTCTCTGAAATGTAAAATAAAATAAAAAAAACATCTTTTGTGGAACCCGTCATTTGCCTCGCTTAAGGCAAATTTCACCTTCTCAAGATCTTAGATCCCCCAGCCAAGCCAAGGCACAGGGTGCAGAAGCTGACCTCCACCCCAACAGAACCCGCCTGCGAACGATCAACGAGGTGAAGGCTAAAACATCTGCCCCTGCACCCGTCTGCAACTCCAGCAGATCTGGCACTCTGAATATGGCCCCTCGAGGACCCGGCTCCAAATCCACATGCAGGATCGGTGACATGGTGCTGAAAAACGACCCCCAAAAATTCTCCAACTTCGGGCAGGACCAGAACATGTGCACTTGATTAGCTGGGGCCCTCCCACACTGTTCGCAAGTATTCTCTACCCCCTCAAAAAGCTGGATCAACCTTGACTTTGTTAAATGCGCGCTGTGCACCACCTTCAACTGTATCAACCCCAGCCTCGCGCACCAGGTTGAAGCATTTATTCTCTGCAACCCCTCACACAACAGTCTCTCCACCCACTTGGCCTTAACCCCCTCCATAGACACCTTATCCTCCTCCAAAATCCTTCCATAAATCTCCAAGATGACCCCATCCTCCACCCCATTACCGACAGCACCTCCTCCAACAACGAGGAGGCAGGTGCTATTGGAAAGGTTGGAAAAACCTTTCTAGCAAAGTCCAGCACCTGCATATACCGAAAACCCTCCTCATGCGAAAACCCAAACTTCCCATCAACTCATCCAAGCTTGCGAACTGCCCCTCCAAAAACGAATCCCTCATCTCCTTCACCCCTCTCTCTTCCCATCCCTGAAACCTCATATCCATCCTCCCTGGCTCAAATCCATGATTTACCCGCATCGGCATCAGCTTCGACTCCACCCCCAACCTAAAGTGCTACTGAAATTGCCTCTGAAATCTTCAACATGGCAACCACCACAGGACTTCCCGAATACTTCCCTGGGACAAACTGAAGAGTTGCCATCGCAAACACCTGCAACCCCGACAAGAACCCGCCTCCAGCCTTGCATCCACGTTCGCCGCCAATAATAATACAAAAGTTTGGAAGGCCCAACTCCCCCCAACTGCCGGTCCCTCGAAAGTGCCGCCTTCCTTATACTGGCCGTCTTTCCTGCCCAAACAAATGACAAAACAAACCTGCCCACCCCCTTAAAAAAATGACTTGGGCAAAAAGGCCGGCAGGTACTGAAGTAAGAATAGAAACCGCGGCAAAATGTTCATCTTGAGACTTCCGGTGGCGGCTATGAGGGAGTAAGTGCACGTTTGGTGGCTCCCACTCTGGCCGGACCTTTTCCCCCAATTTTTTCGTGGTTTTGAGTGGTGGCTTTGAAGGCGCAGACGATTAGGCTCTGGATCCACACAGTGGTGCATGGAATGGAGAACCCCAAAGGACCGAAAAGGAAGAAATAAAAGGATAAGCAAGGGCTGGGTGGAGGTGGCAGCTGAAGACAACATGGCTGATGTTCGGACCCCTGCTGCGATGGCCCAGCCATCGACGGAGGAGCTGATGCAGGTCATCCAAGAGGGCTTTGCCAGACAGAAACGGGACTGTCTTGATCGGATAAAGGAGTTGATCGATCGGCTGGAGCGCAGGCTGGATGCCCAGGATCGGACGATTCAGAAGTTGGAGAAAGCGCTGGCGGACCAGGAGGAGCACCAAACTGTGGTTGAACTAGAGGTGGGGATGTTGAAGGGTCAGCAAAAGAGGCTGCTGGAGAAGGTGGAGGATCTGGAGAACAGAGCTCGCCGGCAGAACTTGAGGATTGTCGGTTTCCCTGAGGGGGCTATCTATGGGAGGTGCTGGGACGATTTGGGTTCAGTAGGGGCTTTATCGATTGGGTCAGACTGTTGTACCAGGCCCCGGAGGCTAGTGCAAGGCCGAATAGGATGACCTCGAACTATTTTAGACTGTACCGGGGACAAGACATTGATGCTCCCTCTCCCCATTGCTGTTTGCATTAGCTATAGAGCCGCTGGCAATTTATCTGAGAGCTTCAAAGGGTTGGAAGGGGCGGGTGGAACAAAGGGTCTCACTGTACGCGGATGACCTGCTCTTGTATGTAGCAGATCCAGGGGCAGGGATGGGTGAGATCATGGCGACTTTGGGGGAATTTGGCCGGTTTTCGGGACGAGCCGAAAATAACAAAGAGCGAGATGTTTGTAGTCCAGGCAAGGGGACAGGAGGGTCGGCTGGGGGAGTTAACGTTTAGGTTAGTGGGGGACAGTTTTAGGTATTTAGGGATACAAGTGGTACACGACTGGGGCTGGTTACACAAGTTGAGCTTGGCCCGGTTGGTTGAGCAGATAAGGGGCGAGTTTCGGAGATGGGATGCGCTACTGCTGTCGTTGGCTGGGAGACTGTAGATGGTTAAGATGACGGTCCTACCGAGATCTTTATTTGTATTACAATGCCTCCCAATTTTCAGCCCGCGGTCCTTTTTTAAGAGGATTAATAAAATCATTTTGGGCTTTGTCTGGGCGGGTAAGTCCCCGCGGGTGAAGAAGGCGATGCTCGAGAGGAATCGGGGGGGGGAGTGGGGGGGCTTGCCCTGCCAAACTTCAGTAATTACTACTGGGCGGCCAATATTTCTATGATAAGGAAGTGGGTGGTGGGGGCGGGGTCGGTTTGGGAGCGGATGGAGGCAGCTTCATGTAGGGGCACCAGCTTGGGGGCGTTGATTCCACCAGTCCAGTGGTGGTGGTGGCCTTAAGGATCTGGGGTCAGTGGAGGAGGTACGTTGGAGCAGTGGGAGCATCGGTTTGGTCCCCAATATGTGACAACCACCGGTTGTCATATATTGACATATTGACGAGCACTCCCTGCCCCACAGATGTGAGAACCTCCACAGGTCCACCCCTCAAACCCAGCCAACATTCTTTTTCTCCTCCCCACCCCACCGTGAAGGGGTCAGAGAACGCTGCTGGGACCTGTCCACTTTGGCACCAACACTTGCAGTCTCTCCACCCCCCTCCAGAATCGACTCATGAGTATCCAAATTCAAAATGCCGGCCAACATTTTCTTCACAAACCCACATCATTGCAATTTGGGACATAAACGCTAACCAACACCACCAACCTCTCCTCCAATACACCTGTTACTATCACGTACCTACCACCTGATCCACCTTCTCCATCTGGATCCTCACCGTCTTGCCCACCAGAATCGCCACCCCCCAGGCCCTACTGTCAAAGGCAGAGTGAAACACCTGGCTCATCCAGCTCTTCTTCAGCCTCATTTGGTCCTTCGCCTTCAGATGGGTCTCCTGCAACAGCACCACATCAGCTTTCAAACTCTTCCAAGTACGAGAAAACTCTCGCTCGCTTCACCAGTTCTCCAACAGCCCTAGCATGTTCCACATCGCCACCCTAAATGGGGGTCTCTCACTACCCCCGCACCCCTTCTAACTGCCATATCCACTACTCCAGGCCCAGTCAATCAGGCGGAACCCAGCCCTATCCCTAGTCACCCCCTGCCCCTCCCTCTCCATCCCCTTCCCAGAATTCCCCAACCACTTCCTCTCGAATGCACCTCACCCAGTATCATCCCCATTCCTCCACCGTTCACACTTCCCAGCCCCATCGAAACCTGTGCATACAGGATGCAATGACTGCGGCCCCACCCCTACCTCGCTCTGATTCACCAGACCACCTGCGTTTGCTAACAAGGTGGCCCCTGCCAGAGCCCCAACCCCCACAGAAACAAAACCAACACCCAAAACCCCTACTCCCAAACTCCCCACCCCACAATCCCAACATGAAAAAACACACAAAATCCTAGCCAATCCCTCCCAATCCCCAAACCTTACCATGTCCAAAACCACACCAGAAATAAACAACAACCTCCAAACAACAAGAAAAACAAGGGGAGATGTATCAAAAAAAAAAGAAAAGATCACGGTCAACATCATCAAAGTCCAAAATCATCTCGATTCTGCTTCGGCCATCTCAAGATCTCCTCCTTCACGTGGTAGCTGTGCAAGTAGACTATCACAACCCTCGGCGGTCCATTTGTTTTTCACTTCAGCCGGAGTGACCGACGGGCCCTGTCCAACTCGTAAAGGGAGGGTCCTCCTCCTCCATCATCAACTTAGTGAACATTTCTGCAAAGTACTCCGTCAGCCTCCAACCCCTCAGGCAAGCCTACGATCCTCAAATTTTGCCTCCGTGACCTGTTCTTCAGGTCCTCCGCATTGGCTCACAGCCCTTTAATGCTCTACACGGCCCTCTGCAGCTCCTCACCCATCAAGGTGAACTGGTCGCTGTGCTCTGACAATGCCTCCTTCACCTCCTTCAACACCTCTCCTTGCTCCGTGCACCTCCGTTGACATCTTAGTCAAAGCCGCCTTTATCGGGGCAAGAGTCTCATCGATCCACTCTTTGAGCGAGGTCATCATCTCTTTCTGATGCATGTCAAAGTACTTGGAGAACAGCCACTCGATCTCTCCCCAATACCACTTCAGTCAGCTTTTTCACCATAATGGGAGCAGCCCCTCCCGACGATCTAGCACCCGCCATCTTTCCTTCTGTTGCACACTCAGCCACTCTCCCCGATGGACTTTAGCTCACCCCCTTCCTTCCCTGATTATTTTTCTGGGACTTCAACATTCCATAACATCCCTAGGCCTTCCAACACCTACTGTGGCGCTACTCCTCTTCCGAGTAAATAACACAGAGGGAACCACAAAAGTGTACTCCATCCCTGTAAATGCAAGGATTACAGCGCATAAAAATAAGAGGCTAGATAAATATTGCACGACCCTCAAGACATAGAATCCACTCGGCACGCTCCCCGAAAAGAGGAGGGGATCCCCAGCCGCAAACCAAAGGCCTCCTTCTACCGCCAGAGCACACCAACAGAAAAACATTGGCAAGGATATAAAGAATGATCCTGATATTTGCAGGATAACAGCATATCAAGCAAAACAAAAATTGCCTCTCTGGTCATCATTTACCCCTATCAGGATAAAAGACAACATCACAAAATCAGGAGTAAAATCACAAGGGAATGAAATTCAGGAACTGTGGGATAATATGCCATCCACAAAGCTAGAAAAGGTCAAAGCCATGACCGGATTGTAAAGGAACATCCAAGATCCATCCAGAGCTTCACTGAAGTATTGTTGCCCCGTCATCGTCCTGAAGCCCAGGTGAGAGGGAGCCCAGTCCCTGGCGGGTGGCGAACACCTATTGCTCCAGGCCACCTCCAACATCAACATCACAAAAACAGATTATTTGGTAATTACCATGTTGCAGTTTGTGGGAATTGCTGTGCACAAATTAGCATTTCCTACACTACAGCAGTGACTCTTCTTGAAAAGTACTTCACTGGCAGTGGTTTGTGAGAGGTGCCACATAAATGCAAGTATTTTTTTCTTCCCCCAATAGGAACAGTTTCTCCCTATTTACTCTGTCAGATCTACTCCTAAATATAAACACCTATCAAATCTCCTCAATTTTCTCCTAAATGGTGCGGTGGCATGAAGTAGTGGCCGCATTTTGGTGGCTCCCGCGCAGGCTCTGGTACTTGGGCTTACCTGCCCGATCGCAATAATTATTTTAAAAAACGGACTCCCGGCAGTGAAACTGACCACAAAGAACGTGATGTTGAAACTGACATTGAAGAGGAGCGGAAGGATGAAATTGCAGACATTGAGCCCAAGCAACGAGGCATCAACGATGGTGGAGGAGACGTCCATGCCCAAAGTCCTCGGCATGATGACAGCGGCAACCAGAGGATTAAAAACATTTGGTGCAGAAATGGATGAGTGCTTCAAGAAACAAGGTCAGGAATTGAAGGCTTCATTTAAAAACAAGGTGGAGGAAGCTTTGGGCCTGGTAAGGGAGCAATTGAGCAAAACAATTATAGTGGTAGGTGCACACGCGGAGAAATTGAAGCATGTGGAGGAGGCCTTATCCCAGCATGAAGACAGACTTGTGTCCTTTTGAGGCGGAAATGGCGATCGTCGGAGACCGGAACAAGAGCTTCAGGGCAAAGCTGGATGATTTAGAAAATAGGTCCAGGTGCATGAACCTGAGGCTGGTGAGTCTTGAGGGAGTTGAGGGCGCAAGGTCGATCGAATATTTCTCTGCGAAGTTTTCCAAATTGATGAACGGTGATGAGGTATTTGCTGCGCCGGAGCTCAACAGGGTACAAAGGGCCTTGAGGCAGAAACTGCGACCAAATGAGCCGCCTCGAGCGGTGATCATTTGGTTTCATTGTTTTCAGAGAAAGGAGCGGATCCTGGAATGGGCCAAGAAAGCTCGGAACATCAACTGGGATGGCAAAATGATAAGGATTTACGAGGACATTGGCACAGATCTGGCGAAACGAAGGGCAGCATTCAATAAGGTGAAGACGGTCCTGTTTAATTGAAGAGTGATTTGGGGTTGTGTACCCAGCGAAATTAAGGGTCACATTTGAATCAAAAGATTTATATTTTGAAACTCCGAGCAGGAGGAGGACTTTATCAAAGATCGTGGACTAGACACGGCATCAGGGATGCGATTGGGCGGTTGGGATGTTAATATTTTACTGTTTTTATTGTTCATGTTGTTGAAGTGTTGGGTTAATGGTGGCGATGTTTGGATGGGGTTATTTCCTCTTCTGTTTTTTTCAAAAGATTTCCCTTCTTTATGGGCTCAGAAGTTGTTGGGGTGTCGGGGGGGATGGGGGTATCTTTTGTCAGTTTAAGGCCTTAGTTTATTATTGGTGGGAAAGAGGATCAGGGGGAGAAACCTGCTTGGGGCAGATATGAAGTCGATGGTTAAGGAATAAGTGGGATGTAGGGTGGGGTGGTCCCCTTACTAGCACTAGAAAGTGAGCTAATTAACAAAGTCAAGTGGGAGATGTGGCTGCGAATTATCGGGCTAGTTTGGTTAAGCTTGATGGGTCTAGAAGGGTGGGAGGATGGGGAGGGGGTTAGAAGAGACGATGGGTTATCTTTTGACTGGGGAATTGGGGGAATTATTTTTTTTCTGCTCCACCATTTAGGTGGGCTGTGTCGCCATCTTAGGTGGGCCTGTGGCCTGGATATCATCGGTGAAGCTATGACATTTTGTGGTGGTAATGACTGACTCGAGGGGGGGGGTAAGCGACCTCCTACAAAGGTGGTCACCTGGAATGTGCGGTGCCTGGGGGGCCCAGTCGAAAGAGTGCGGAGTTTTGTTCATTTAAAGAACTTGGGAGCCGATGTGACATTCCTCCAGGAGACCCACATGCACGAGCAAGGTCAGGCACAGCTTCGGAAGGCTTGGGTGAGCCAAGCTTTCCATTCAGGATTTGACAGCAGGGCTCGGGGAGGGGAGGGGGGGGGGGGGCAATCCTTATTAATAAAAGGGTCTGGCGTTCGAATCCTGGCCCTGAGTCACTGTCTGTGTGGAGTTTGCACATTCTTCCCGTGTCTGCGTGGGTTTCACCCCCGCAACCCAAAAAGGTTAGGTGGATTGGCCATGCTAAATTGCCCCTTAATTGGAAAAATATATAATTGGGTACTCTAAATTTATAATAAATAAATAAAAGCTTCTGGCTTCAGAGAAGGTATCAGCAGATGTGAGAGGGAGGTATATTATAGTAACAGTGTTAGGAGGGATATCGGTGGTGCTGGTGAATGTTTACGCCTTGAATTGCAATGATACAATGTTCATGAAACAGTTGCTGGAAAGGATACCGAATCAAGACACCCTTCAGCTTACTATAGGAGGAAACATGAATTGTGTGCTAGACCGAAGGGTAGATTGTTCTAGGTCAAGGTCACTGGCCCCGAGGGGTATGGTAAAAGCATTTATTAGCTTTTATGGAAGAAATGGCGGGGGCGGGGGAGGGGGGGTGGAAACATACCCTTGGCGGTTAGGTCACCCGGGGGGAAAAAAAGAGTTCACTTTCTTCACCTCCGTACACTGTTTATTCCAGGATTGACTATTTTGTCATAAGCCGATCGCTAATGGCAGGGATAAAGAAATCTGAGTACTCTGTGGTTGTCATTTCTGACCATGCCCCATATTTGATGGACCTTGAGTTGGGGTAGTTAAGGGGCATAGAAAGGAATGGCGGCTGGATGTGGGTCTGCTAGGGACATTGGGTTCTGTGCAAGGATCTCGGGGGCTATCCAGGATTATATTTTAGACAATGACAATGACGAGGTCTCCCTTGACACTATGGGAAGCACTGAAGGTTGTTATTAAAGGAGAAATTATATCTTTTAAGGCCCATGTAGAGCATGAGGCAAGAAGGGAGCAGGAAAGCGTAGGAGACGATATTATAGAGGTCGATCGTAAGTATGCGGACATGCCATCCCTAGACCTTTTATCGGAGAGGAGGAAACTGCAAACTTAATTTGATCTGATCACTACGGATAGGGCGGTACGAGAGCTGAGGTGAGCTTAAGGGGCTATTTACGAATTTGGGGAGAAGGCAAGTCGGCTCCTGGCATTTCAACTGACGAAACAGGATGCTGAGGGGGAGATTGCCCAGATTAAGACACAAGGACTGCTTTCGGTCCAGGAGAAAGTAAATGAGATATTTAATACCTTTAACCAAAATTTATACAGGTTGGACCTTCCACAAGATGGGAAAGATATGGTGGAATTCTTGGGTGAGTTGGAGTTTCCCTAGGTGGAGGAGGAGTTGCGAGAGGACCTCCACTAGAGTTGGAAAGGATCAAGCAGGCGATGAAACTGATGCAGTCGAGGAAGGCACTGGGACCGGACGAGTTCCCGGTGGAAGTTTATTTAAAAATTCATAGACTTATTAGGGATGTTTAGGGACGACTTCCGGGTGCGGCTATGCAGAGCTAGGTCGCATATTCGGTAGCTCCTGCTTGGAACGGACCTTTGGGCTCTTTTGCAGGGCCCCCACGGCATTTGTTTGACATTTCCCGGTGTGGGAAGAAGGCTGCAATATTCCCCCGACAGTGTCCCCCAGGAAGGGTATGTCTCTTGGGTGCCAGACACGGCAGAAACAGTAAAAGATTTGGCTGCAACTGCAGGATAAACAGGGCCTCTTCCAGCATGCAGGCGGGGGAAGGGCAAGCTTAAAGCTGCAAGCTGACCTGAGGGCCTGTATCACAGGTGAATTCTAGCAGCAGAGGGAACAACTGGGAAAAGATCTCATCAAGGCCACTGAAGGGACTTCCGGTTGCGGTGATGCCTAGCTAGCCGCACGTTTCGGCGGCTCCAGCTCCGACGGACCTTCGGGCTCTTTTAAGAGCCCCAACGGGGAATTTTTCGACGACGCAACCCGGTGTGGGGTGTGTGAGAAGGGAGTCCCCCCAAACGAAGGAGGAAAAAACCGGCGGCGGCGGCTGCAGCGCGAGGAATCATCGACCAAAGGGTCAGAAAGAGAGAAGTACAAGATGGCGGCGGAGAAAGCGCAGGCGACATGGGGGCCTGAGCAGGATGAAATTGTGAGACGGTGCGTGGAGCTGCTGAAGAGGGAGGTGCTGACCCCGTTGCTACAGGCAATTGAGGAGCTCCAGGAGACACTAAAGACCCAGGAGACAGAGCTCCGCGTGGTGGAGCAGAAGGTGACAGATATTGATGACGAGATCCTGGGCCTGGCGGTTAAGACACAGACGCACGAGGCACTTCATAAAAAGTGTACTGAAAGGATCGAAGCCCTAGAAAATGGAGCGCGAAGGAAGAACCTTCGGATACTGGGTCTCCCTGAGGGTGTGGAAGGAGTGGACTGTGGAGCGTACGCAAGTACGATGCTGAGCTCACTGATGGGTGCTGAGGCCCCTACGGGCCCCTTGGAGGTGGAGTGGGCAAATCGGATTCCGGCGAGAAGACCAAAAGCGGGAGAACCACCCAGGGCGATAATCGTGCGATTTTACCGCCTTAAGGATAGAGAAGAGGTCCTGAGATGGGCTAAAAAGGTGCGGAGTAGCAGATGGGAGAATGCAGTGGTACGGGTATACCAGGATTAGAGTGCGGAGGTGGCGAGAAGGAGGGCGAGCTTCAACCGAGCCAAAGAGGTGTTGCATAAAAGGAAGGTGAAGTTCGGGATGCTGCAGCCGGCAAGACTATGGGTCACGTATCAGGAGAGACACCATTATTTCGAGACGGCGGAGGAAGCATGGACCTTCATCAAAGAAGAGAAATTAGATCGGAACTGAGGGACTGATGCTGCAGGAAATGTTATTGTTAAAGTTATGGTTGAAGTTAATTGAGAAGTAAATTTGGGAAAGGGGGAGACATTGGGGAAATGTGGGCGCCGGTGAGGGGGGAAAGACGGGACATAGTTGGAGAATGGGGAAGGGGAGGGGGAGGGGAAAGGGAGCTGCGCCATAAGAGGCGGGTCAGGTAAAGGGATGTTCCCGCGCCAGAAAGAATAAGGCGGGAAGACGGGCGCAAGGCGGATGGGAGTTCCCCACACGGGGGGGTCGAGGAGTGAGCAGGAGTAGCCGGGGTCAGTTGAAGTCAGCTGACTTACGGAAGTAATATGGGGGGAGCAATCATGCTAGAAAGAGATCTGGGGGGGGGGGGGACAACTGGGTTGCTGCTGCGGAAATCCAAAAGGAAATGGCTAAAGAGTGGGTGGGCGGGGATGGTGTGCGACTCTGGGGGATCGAGCGGGAGCGCGGAGGCGGGATATGGGACTGGCCTAGAGATGGTAATGGCTAGTCGACACGGGAGGGGGGCAGGTAGCCCCCTATTGAGGCTGATCACGTGGAACGTGAGAGGCCTGAACGGACCGATAAAAAGGGCCCGAGTGCTCGTGCTTTTGAAAGGACGAAGGGCAGACGTGGTTATGCTCCAAGAGACTCACCTAAAGGTGGCGGACCAAGTTAGGTTAAGGAAAGGATGGGTGGGACAGGTGTTCCACTCAGGACTGGATGCAAAGAATAGAGGGGTGGCCATTTTGGTGGGGAAACGGGTAGCATTTGAAGCAAAGAACATCGTA
Organism: Scyliorhinus torazame; assembly: GCF_047496885.1. Taxonomy (NCBI): domain Eukaryota; kingdom Metazoa; phylum Chordata; class Chondrichthyes; order Carcharhiniformes; family Scyliorhinidae; genus Scyliorhinus; species Scyliorhinus torazame. The sequence continues at coordinate 167,377,731 of NC_092708.1, read as the reverse complement.
GCAGATAGCGGAGGTAGATATGTAATGGTGAGTGGCAGGCTGGAGGGAATGGAGGTCGTGTTGGTTAATGTGTATGCCCCAAACTGGGACGATGCGGGATTTATGAGACGGATGCTGGGGCGTATACCGGACCTGGAGGTAGTAAACTTGATTTTAGGAGGGGACTTTAATACGGTGCTGGACCCGGGGCTAGATAGATCCAGCTCAAGGACCGGAAGAAGGCCGGCAGCGGCCAAGGTACTTAAGGGGTTTATGGACCAAATGGGGGGAGTGGATCCATGGCGAGTTCTTAGACCTAGAGCTAGGGAGTTTTCCTTCTTCTCCCATGTCCATAAAGTGTATTCCCGGATAGATTTTTTTGTTTTGGGAAGGTCGTTGATCTCTATGGTGGAAGAAGCTGAATACTCAGCCATAGCGGTTTCGGATCATGCCCCACATTGGGTGGACCTGGAATTAGGAGAGGAAAGGGAGCAGAGAACACTCTGGCGATTAGATGTGGGACTGATGGCAGATGAGGGAGTGTGCAAGAGTGCGGGGGTGTATTGAGAGATACCTGGAGGTCAATGACGACGGCGAGGTCCCTGTGGGAGTGGTATGGGAAGCACTAAAAGCGGTGGTCAGAGGAGAGCTGATCTCCATTGGGGCCCACAAAAGGAAAACAGAGGCCAAGGAAAGGGAAAGATTACTGGGGGAGATTTTAAGGGTGGATAGGGAATTTGCAGAGACCCCGGAGGAGGAATTGTACAGGGAGAGGAGACGACTCCAGACGGAATTTGACCTTCTGACCACCAGAAAGAGGTACTGTGGAGGAAGGCACAGGGGAGGAGGTATGAATATGGGGAAAAGGCTAGTCGCCTGTTGGCTCATCAATTGCAGCAGCGAGGGAGATAGGAGGAATTAGAGACGAAAGGGGAGACACGGTGCGAAGGGCAGGAAAGATAAATGAGGTGTTCCAGACCTTCTATGAGGAACTGTATAGGTCTCAACCCCCAGAGGGAGAGGAGGGGATGCGGCAGTTCCTGGACCAATTGAGGTTCCCGAAAGTGGAGGAGCGGGGGGTGGTAGGCCTGGGGGCACCGATTGGGGTGGACGAGGTTATTAAGGGACTGGGAAGCATGCAAGCAGGGAAGGCCCCGGGACCAGACGGGTTCCCGGTGGAATATTACATAAAATATATGGACTTGTTGGCCCCGTTGATGGTGAGGACGTTCAATGAGGCCAGGAAAGGGGGGGACTCTACCCCCGACGATGTTGGAGGCGACGATATCGTTAATTTTGAAGAGGGATAAAGATCCGTTGCAGTGCGGGTCCTATAGACCCATTTCATTATTGAACGTGGATGCCAAATTGTTGGCAAAGGTACTGGCATCGAGGATAGAGGACTGTGTCCCGGGGGTGGTGCACGAAGACCAGACCGGGTTCGTAAAAGGGAGACAACTGAATGTTAACGTGCGACGACTATTAGGGGTGATAATGATGCCCCCAGTGGAGGGGGAGGCAGAGATAGTGGCGACAATGGACGCAGAGAAGGCATTTGATAGGGTGGAGTGGGAGTATTTATGGGAAGTGTTAAGGAGGTTTGGGTTTGGGAACGGGTTTATTAGCTGGGTTAGACTTCTTTATGGGGCTCCAACGGCAAGCGTAGTTACAGGTCGACATAGATCGGAGTATTTCCGACTATATAGGGGAACAAGACAGGGATGCCCGCTGTCTCCATTGTTGTTCGCGTTGGCAATTGAACCTCTGGCCATGGCGTTGAGAGACTCCAGGAAATGGAGAGGGGTGATTAGAGGGGGAGAAGAACACAGAGTCTCGTTATACGCGGATGACCTATTGTTATACGTGTCGGACCCAGCGGGGGGGATGATATAGGTTATGCGAATTTTGAGGGGGTTCGGGGATTTCTCGGGGTATAGGCTAAACATGGGGAAGAGTGAATTATTTGTGATACATCCAGGGGACCAGAGTAGAGAGATAGAAGGCTTGCCTCTAAGGAAAGTGGAAAGAAACTTCCGATACCTGGGGATTCCGATCGCTAGGAGCTGGGGAACCTTGCACAGACTTAATCTGACACGGTTGGTAGAACAAATGGAGGAGGACTTCAAGAGGTGGGACATGCAGCCTCTATCGCTGGCGGGCAGGGTGCAAGCAATTAAGATGATGGTCCTCCCGAGGTTCTTATTTGCATTTCAATGTCTCCCTATACTAATCACTAAGACCTTTTTTAATAAAATAGACAGGAGCATCACGAGCTTCGTGTGGGCAGGGAAAGTTCCGAGAGTAAGGAGGGGGTTCCTTCAGCGTAGTAGGGACAGAGGAGGATTGGCACTACCGAACTTGGGCGATTACTATTGGGCCGCCAATGTGGCAATGATACGTAAATGGATGATGGAGGGTGAGGGAGCGGCTTGGAAAAGACTGGAGAGAAAGTCCTGTAAAGGGACGAGTTTAGAGGCGCTGGTGACGGCGCCGCTACCGATCTCACCTAAAACGTTTACCACGAACCCGGTGGTGGCGGCAACATTGAATATCTGGGGACAGTGGAGGTGACAGAGAGGGGTGCGGGGAGCCCTGGTGGGGTCCCCAATCAGGAACAACCATAGGTTCGCCCCAGGAAGAATGGATGGAGGATTTCAGAGCTGGTACCAGTTGGGAATTAGGAGGGTGGGAGATTTATTTATAGATGGGACTTTTGCGAGCTTGGGAGCATTGGAGGAAAAGTATAAGTTGCCCCGGGGAAATTTCTTGAGATATATGCAGGTGAGGGCGTTTACTAGACAACAGGTGAGGGAATTTCCGTTGCTCCCGACACAGGGGATACAGGACAGGGTGCTTTCAGGGGTGTGGGTCGGAGAGGGCAAGGTGTCAGAGATTTACCGAGAGCTGAGGGAAGAGGGGGAGGAGTCGGTGGGCGAACTAAAAGGAAAGTGGGAAGAAGAACTAGGGGAGGAGATAGAGGAGGGTATGTGGGCTGATGCCCTAAGCAGGGTAAATTCCTCTTCCTCATGCGCCAGGCTTAGCCTGATTCAATTTAAGGTGCTACATAGAGCACACATAACGGGAGCAAGATTGAGCAGGTTCTTTGGAGTGGAGGACAAATGTGGGAGGTGTGGCGGGAGCCCGGCAAACCACGCACATATGTTTTGGGCGTGCCCGGCACTGGAAGGGTATTGGAAGGGAGTGACGGGAGTGATTTCGCAGGTGGTGAAGGCCCGGGTCAAACCAGGCTGGGGGTTAGCTCTATTTGGAGTTGCGGAAGAGCCGGGAGTGCAGGAGGCGAAAGAGGCCGACGTTGTGGCCTTTGCGTCCCTAGTAGCCCGGCGCAGGATCCTACTCATGTGGAAGGAGGCGAAACCCCCCGGACTGGAGGCCTGGGTAAATGATATGGCGGGGTTCATTAAACTGGAGCAGATAAAGTTTGCCCTGAGAGGGCAAGGGTTCCTCCCAAGGGTTCACCAGGCGGTGGCAGCCATTTCTCGACTACCTAGGGGAACGTTAGAGGGAAGACAGATGACCAGCAGCAGCAACCCAGGGGGAAGGGGGGGGGCGGGGTTAGTTTAGTTTAGGTCAAAGATAAAGAGGTTTTGTTACTTGTGTATTGTTAAAAATTTCTGTATTATTGTTGCGTTTGCTTTGTAAGAGGGGAAAAATTGTTGTTTGGGAAAAAAATTTCAATAAAACATATTTTTTTTTAAAAAAGGGATGTTTAGGAACTCCTTGGAGAAAGGCACTTTGCCACAGGTGCTGAGGCAGGCTTCTATTTCCTTGCTCTTGACAAAAGAAGAGGACCCCTTGGACTGTGGGTCGTATTGTCCAATCTCCCTATTAAATGTGGAGGTGAAGCTGTTGGCATTAAGACTGGAACCTTGCCTGCCAGAGGTGGTGGGGAGAGACCAAACGGGTTTTGTTAAGGGGCAGAGGTTGATAGCAAACGTGAAATGTTAAATGTGGTGCTTCCAGGGCAGCACGGTGGCCTAGTGGTTAGCACAGCTGCCTCACGGCACTGAGATCCCAGGTTCGATTCTGGGTCACTGTCCGTGTGGAGTTTGCACATTCTCCCCGTGTCTGCGTGGGTTTCGCCCCCACAACCCAAAAATGTGCAGAGTAGGTGGATTGGCCACACTAAATTGCCCCCTTAATTGGAAAAAATAATTGGGTCATCTAAATTTTTTTTTTTTTTTTTAAATAAAAAAATGTGGTGCTTCCTCCAGGAGAAGGTCGGGTCCGGAGATCATAATCTCCCTCAACATGGAGAAGGGGTTTGACCGGGTAGAGTAGGATTATCTGTTTGCGGTTTTAGAAAAATTTGGATTTGAGTCGGGATTTGCAGCATGGGTGCGACTGTTCTATTCAGTCCCATTTGCCAGTGTTTGCATTAACAAAGTGACCTCCGAACACGTTTTTAACTGGGTACCAGGCAGGAATGTCCGTTGTCCCCTTTGCTGTTTGCACTAGCAATAGAGCCATATGCCATGCCCCTGAGGTCCTCTAATACATGGGGAGGAATAGTTAGGTGGGGCGGAACACAGGATCTACCTGTATGCCGATGACTTACTATTATATGTGAGGGATCCAGTGGCGTCAATAGATAACATTATGGGAATCTGAGAGCGTATTGGGGCCTTTTCTGGTTACAAGATAAATGTAGGTAAGAGTGAATACTTTGTGCTTGGGTTGAAGAGGCTGATTGGGGGTGCAGTTTAGGGGAGTGCTGTTTCCGCTAACTGGAAGTCATTTTCGATATTTGGGTGTTCAGATAGCAAGGGACTGGGGGAAACTCTGGAGGCTGAATTATACGAATTTGGTGGCAAACGTCAAAGCGGATATTGACTTTTGCCACCAGACGGTTTCCCACTACCGCGGGCAGGCCAAGTACAATTGGCTAAAATGAACATCTTACCAAGATTTTTATTCTTCTTCCAGTGCCTTCTGATATTCTTAACCCATGGTTTTGTTCAGAGAGATTGACCATCTGATGACTGGGTTTATTTGGGCGGGTAAGAGCCCAAGAATCAGGTGGACGTTGCTTCAGAGGGAGAGGCAGTTGGGGGTTTGGCCTTGCCAAACTTTCAATACTATTATTGCGCAGCTAATGCTGATAAGGTGGTAGTGGTTAGAAGATTCGGATGAGCTGTGGGTTCGGATGGAAGCAGAGTCTGTGAGGGGAGCAAGCCTAGCATCGCTGGTATCATCTCCATTACTGGAGGTGTACCAAAGAAATATTCGTCTACCTTGGTAGTAGTAACCAAGTTAAAAATTTGAAGGCAACTCCGTCATCATTTTAACTTGAGGACTGCCTCTAGGCTAATACCTATCTGTGCAAATCAGTTTTTCGACCCTGCTAGCTCGTTTATGAAATTTAAGGCATGGAAGAGTAAAGGTTTGGAGAAAGTGGAAGGCTTATTTTTAGAATGTCAATTTACTAGTTTTGTAAGGGCCACGAAGAATCCAGCACGAGTTTTAAGGATACAAAGTAATAACATTTATTTACTATAACATATATACATAACAGTAGCAGTAACTTCCCTTGCTACATACTCCTTCCTGCTGGTTCCTGAACTGGCCAGCTTTATTTATACTAGGAGTTTACTAGTGGTTTCTCCGCCCCCCTCACTGGGGAAGCTCATACTCCCACAGGATTGTGGGATAGTCATTAGTCCCCAGCCAGTAAGTAGGCAGGTTATAACATCCCCCCCCCCCGCCCCCCCCCACCCAAAGTCCAAGGAATCCACCGAAGACCCAGGCGAAGGAGGGCGTCGGACTCGTTTGGCCGCAGCCGGACACCATTTGCACGCGGCGCTGGATCAGGCGGCGTGTAACGAGACTGAGACCGGCGCTTCCGTGATGAACGGCACGGTTGTACATCCATGGCCCGTGGACCCGAGGATTCCCCCTCTGATGCATCCTGTGTCTCCATCTCGGAGTCAGAGTCTGCTGCCTCCGTCATGTCAGCGTCTCTTATCTCCATTCGGTCCCGTAACGACCTGCGCAGGCTTCGAGTGAGGCACCAGAGGAAGATTGTGAGGACTACCTTCCCTTGTCTCTGGTCTCTGCGGCTGTTGAAATGAGCTTCGGGGGCGGGGAATCTTTTGAGGGGATGGTCTTCTGGACCGAACGTGGTCTACATGTTTTCGCTGGAGACGACCCTGGGCTTGCACTTGGTAAGGTATAGGGCCCGTTTGGCGAAAGATTACACCAGGAACCCATTGGGCACCACCAGCAAAATTCCGAACGAACACTGGGTCACCAGGCGCAAACTGCCGAATCGGCCGATGCCGAGAAAATCCCTGTCCCTGCCGTTCTTGTGTGCAGCGTACTTTTGCGCCAATGTCCGGGAAAACCATACTAAGGCGGGTGCAAAGTCTCCGACCCATTAGGAGTTCTGCGGGAGCTACCCCAGTCACTGCATGGGGGGTGGTCCTGTACGTAAACAGAAAGCGAGCCAGTCTCGTGTCCATTGATCCGGAAGACTGCTTCTTTAGGCCTCTTTTGAATGTCTGCACTGCGCGCTCTGCCAACGCATTTGAAGCCGGGTGGTCAGGGGCAGTGCGGATATGGCGGATGCCGTTAATCTTCGTGAACCTCGCAAACTCCTCATTCGTGAATGGAGTGCCGTTATCCGTGACCAGCACCTCGGGGAGGCCATGCGTACTAAACGATAAACGCATCTTTTCAATTGTTGCGCAGGACGTTGTCCCCTGCATCTTATGCACCTCTAGCCACTTGGACTGGGCGTCAATTAGTAGAAGGAACATGGATCCTTGAAAAGGGCCTGCGAAATCTGCATGCAAGTGTGCCCAATGCCGCCCTGGCTATTCCCAGTGATGTAGGGGCGCGGCCGGCGGAAGCTTCTGATGCTCCTGGCAAATGGAGCAGTTTTGGGCTACCTTCTCAATGTCGGTGTCGAGGCCTGGCCACCAGACATAACTCCGGGCCAACATTTTCATTTTGGTCACGCCTGGATGCCCATTGTGCAAGTCTGATAGTATCAGCTCCTGGCCTTTTTCCGGGACAATCACACGCGTCCCCCACAAGAGGATGCCGTCTTCCACGCTGAATTCTGACAGCTTGGAGGAAAATGCCCGCAACTCGCCTGGGAGCTGTCTATGCTGCCCACCATACAGGACTATGTGCCGAACCTTTGACAGGACTGGCTCCATCTGGGTCCACTCACGGATCTGTGGTGCCGTGACAGGCAAGGTGTCCATAAAATTTAGGGTTGCAACCACCTCACCGGTCGTGGGGGTCGACATGGGGCCGGTCGATAAAGGCAATCGGCTCAGTGCGTCGGCATTTGCTATCTGCGTACCTGGTTTGTGCTCCAGAGAATACTCGTATGCAGCAAGCAACAAAGCCCAGCGCTGGATCCGTGCAGAAGCAATGGGCGGTATTGGCTTATCCTCTCTGAAAAGTCCCAGCAGGGGCTTATGATCAGTCACGATAGTGAAATGGCGGTCGTACACGTACTGGAGGAAGCGTTTCACCGCAAAAACCACTGCCAGGCCCTCCTTCTCGATCTGCGGGTACTTTTTCTCCGTTGCAGTCAATGAGCGGGAGGCGAAAGCTATCGGTCTTGTGGGACAGGACGGCCCCAATACCATACGGGGATGCATCACGTGACGAGCAAAGGCTTTCCAGGATCATAGTGGGTTAGTAACCCAGACAATGACAATTGTTGCTTTACCCGCCGGAAAGCGGTTTCTTGCGGCTGACCCCAAACCCAGGTGTGATTTTTCTTTAGCAGAAGGTGCAAAGGGGCCAGCGTAGTTGCCAGATTGGGGAGGAACTTCCCGTAATAGTTTACGAGACCGAAAAAAGAACGAAGTTGCGAAGTGTCAGTCGGGGCGGGGGCATGTTGAATTGCACGCACCTTCTCTGCGACGGGGTGCAGACCTTCGCGGTCCACCCGATAACCTAGGTAGACTACTTCCTTTGCCTGAAATACGCACTTTGTGCGACGTAAACGGACTCCAGCCTCCGAAAGGCGTCTAAGGACAGCCTCCAGATTTTCCAAATGTTCCTGCTCCGACGTCCCTGTAATCAAAACGTCATCTAGGTAGACAGCCACACGTGGTAAACCTCTCAAAATGCCCTCCATAACACGTTGAAAAATTGCGCGGGCAGAGGATACTCCAAAGGGCAACCGTGTATATTCATACAGGCCCCGGTGTGTATTAATCGTTACATATGGTCGGAGGCAGGGTCCAGCTCCAACTGCAGGTAGGCGTGACTCATATCTAATTTTGTGAACGAGAGTCCACCTGCAAGTTTTGCGTAGAGATTCTCTATGCGAGGCATTGGATATCGGTCGAGTCGGGATACCGTATTCACTAAGTTTATAGTCGCCACACAAACGAACTGTGGCATCTGGCTTCATTACAGGTACAATTGGTGCTGCCCAGTCAGCATGATAATACCCAAACTCTCCAAACGAGTGAGCTCCCCTTCTACCTTCTCGAGCAAGGCGTAAGGCACTGGGCGCGCCCGGAAATAGCGCGGCGTGGCTCCTGGCTCAACTTGGATACGGGCTACGGCCCCTTTTATTTTCCCCAAACCAGGCTGGAATACATCTGGGTATCGTCCTAGCACCTCAGTCAACCCTTCAGAAACTGTTTGGAGGATGTGCTGCCATTGCAACCGCAAATGGCGCAACCAGTCCCGACCCAACAGGCTGGACCCATGGCCGCGCACCACGATAAGTGGGGAAACGCCCCTTTTGGCGTCTATAGACAACAGGGGTCATTGTAGTTCCTGCAATGTCCATTGGTTCCCCCGTGTAGGTGGCCAACCTGGCCTGTGAGTCGGTTAATGTAAGGGTCTGTATACCCTGCTTGATGCGGTCGAATGTCCTCTGGGCGATCACGGAGACCGCTGCGCCAGTATCCAACTCCATCTCAAGCGGGTGGCCATTGACCCGTACTGTCACCTTAATGGGGGTCACACGGGGAGCTGCCACACAATGCAGCTGCAGGCAGTCGTCCTCCGTCTCCATGTCCTCAGTGGTAGTCGCCGCAGGTTCATACACATGGAAGGTACGGCCTCTGGGCTGGTCCCAGTTACGGCCCCTGGGCTGGTCCCAGTTTCGGTCGGAACGACGGCGCCCCCAGGACCGCCGTCCGCGACGGGGTCGGCGCCTACAAGTCTGACACGGACATGGCTCCTCATCCATTGGCTCTGGAGAAGGCTCCCTTCGGGGAGGAATGTCCGACGGCCACTGGCGTCGGTCCGGACATTGCCTCGCCCAAGGTACCGCAGGAGTGCGGGGGGGTGTTTTCGGATGGAAGGGGTTGCGCCCCAAGGCATACACTTTCATTCCCTGTAGCTCCTGTACTCCTCGCTCTGCGCTCTCTCGGGACAATACTATTTGAATGGCCTGTTGAAAAGTCAATGTTGGCTCCGCTAACAACTTTCTCTGGGTGGCCGCATTGTTAATACCGCAAACCAAACGGTCGCGTAACATTTCTGACAAGGTCTCACCATAGTCACAGTACTCCGCAATCCTGCGTAGCCTGGATAGAAAATCGGCAAGGGATTCTCCAGGGGTCCTCTCAGCGGTATTAAACCGGTAACGCTGGACTATCGTGGACGGGGTTGGGTTAAAATGTTGCCCCACTATATTAACAAGTTCATCAAACGTTTTGGTGTCCGGCGCAGCTGGGTACGTAAGGCTCCTAATCACCCCAAACGTATGCGGGCCGCAGGCGGTGAGCAATATGACCACCTGGCGCTCGTTTTCGGTGATAGTGTTTGCCCGGAAATAGTAACGCATCCGTTGTGTGTACTGGTTCCAGCTTTCCAGCGCAGCATCAAAAACATCCAAACGTCCGTACAGAGGCATGGTATAATAGAAAACAACTTCCAACCTGTATCCAACAAAAATCCAGTGAGGTGGCTTCAGCAGTGTAGACAGCTATTCACTTTAACCTTCGTCGCCAGTTTTGTAAGGGCCACGAAGAATCCAGCACGAGTTTTAAGGATACAAAGTAATAACATTTATTTACTATAACATATATACATAACAGTAGCAGTAACTTCCCTTGCTACATACTCCTTCCTGCTGGTTCCTGAACTGGCCAGCTTTATTTATACTAGGAGTTTACTAGTGGTTTCTCCGCCCCCCTCACTGGGGAAGCTCATACTCCCACAGGATTGTGGGATAGTCATTAGTCCCCAGACAATGGTAAGTAGGCAGGTTATAACAACTAGTTTTGGGGAACTGAAAGAAAAATATGGGCTCACAGTATGTCCAGGTGCGCAGTTGGGTCAAAAAGTACCTTTCATAGCCTCACGGCGCCAAGGTCCCAGGTTTGATCCCGGCTCTGTGTGGAGTTTGCACATTCTCCCCGTTTTTGCGTGGGTTTCGCCCCCACAACCCAGGGTAGGTGCAGGGTAGGTGGATTGGCCATGCTAAATTGCCCCTTCATTGGAAAAAATTAATTGGGTACTCCAATACAAAAAAAAAAATTCTACTTTGCTCTAGAGGATCTCATCTTGCTGTGGTTCGGAGGTGGCCAGCACGCTGGGTATATATCAACAGATGATGGGGGAGGATACGGTCTCTGTTGAGAGTGTGATGGCAAAGTGGACGGAGGAGCTGGGTCCGCTCTTGGAGGAGGAGGTTTTGAGTGAGACGTTGAGGGTGAATTCGACCTTGTCCTGTGCGAGGCTGAGTCTCATCCAGCTGAAAGTCGTGTTCAAGAGCACACCTTACAAATGCTAGAATGAGTTGATTCTTTGATAGATGCCATTGGTGTCTGTGGGGGGGGGGGGGCACACATCATGTGCACATTTTCCGGTCGCGCTCAAAGCTTTTCTTTTTTTTTTTTTAATTTAGAGTACCCAATTAATTTTTTCCAATTAAGGGGGCAATTTAGTGTGGCCAATCCACCTAGCCTGCAGATCTTTGGGTTGTGGGGTGAATCCCACGCAAACACGGAGAGAATGTGCAAACTCCACACGGACAGTGACCCAGAGCCGGGATCGAACCTGGGACCTCGGCGCCATGAGGCAACAAGGCTAACCCACTGCGCCACCGTGCTGCCCTTCGGTCATGCTCAAAGCTGGCGGACTACTGCAGGTCTATTAATTTTTATAAATAAATTTAGAGTACCCAATTATTTATTTTTGCCAATTAAGGGGCAAGTGTTTTACTACAGATGGTGACTGGTTTTTTGTACTTTACAGAGTTGGTCACTGTTAGCTGTTATGTGGGAAGGGGAAACAGGGTGGGTAGTGGGACTTCGTAACTAAGTTGTACTTTTCATAGAATGTACAGTGCAGAAGGAGGCCATTCAGCCCATCGTGTCTACAAGGGAAGGGGATGGGGGTGGGGGGGGGGATTCTTACTGTTTAATTGTTATTGTGTTAATGAATTGTTAAGTTTTAATTAAAATATATATATTTTTTTTAATTCTAAAGAGAACAGCCCCAGCTTCTCCAATCTATCCTTGTATCTGTGTCTCATCCATGGAACCATTCTTGTAAATCTCTTCTGTATCCTATCTAAAACCTTCACATTCTTCTTAGAATACAGTGCCCAGAATTGGCCACAATATCTTAAATAAAGTCAAACAGTATTTTATTAAGGTTTACCATGACCTCATAGATTTTGCACTCTATGCCTCCATTTATAAAGTCTAGGATATTGTTTGCCTGAGTTAACTGCTTTCTCAACCTGTTCTGCTACCTTCAACTATTTGTGCACATAAACCTCCAAGCCTCTCTGCTCCTGCAGCCCTTTTAAAAGTGTATCCTTTACTTTATATTGCAACTCCTCGCTGTTCCTGCCAAAATGTACCACTTCACACTTCTCTGTATTAAATTTCATCTGCCATGTGTCTGCCTAATTTACCAACCTATCTAGGTAATGTTGAAGTCTATACTCTTATTTACAGCGCGTCAAAGTTTTGTGTCATTTGTAAATGTTGAAATTGTGCCTCAGCACACCCAAGTCTATATCATGAATATATATAAAGAAAAGCAGTGGTTCTTCCACCGACAACGGGGGAACCCCACGATTTACCTTCCTCCGATCCGAAAAACAACTTCACTGTTTCTTGCCATTCATCCAACTTCATATCTATGCTGTACCTATTATTCCATGTGCAGTTGCAATTAACAAAACAAACTTAGAATGAAAATGTTTAGTACAACTTAGAAACTATTGTCATATTTAAATTGCACTGCTTATTAAAACACCAGATGGCACACACCTTGTCTGTTTTTTTTATCCCCCTCTTTCTTAATAGATCATTCAGTTTAAATTCATTGCCTATATTGACAAGTATCTTAATTAGCTGAAGAAACATTGTGCCTTTGTGGAAATGAGACCACTGAGTACGTTGTCAATGTTTACGTTATGACGGTTAAAAGACAGGGTTAGGAGTGCATTATGCAAAATTTGTGTTCGTGATGTACTAAAGTTATTTTGGATCTTCATTCTTGGTTTTTCAGTATTTTGAAATTGAGTGCTGCAGAGATTCCCCTTGTGCTTCATTGACATTGAGTGCACTAGTGGCAGTACACGTATAAGTTTGTTACAAAAGGATGACTAATCATTCTACTGTTTCTGGTTAGAAAAACAGTTTTGCCTCTACCACTGTTGCCCAACAAACAAGGGCTTTCCTTTCTGATGAAATGTCACAACCTCAATTAAAGGGCAATTTAGCGTGGCCATTCCATCTACCCTGCACATCTTTTTGAATTGTGGGGGTGAGACCCACACAGACACTGGGAGAATGTGCAAACACCACACGGACAGTGACCCAGGGCTGGGATTGAACCTTGGACCTTGGTGCCGTGAGGCAGCAGTGCTAACCACTGCGTCACCTTGCCGCCCTAGCTTATGAGTATTTCCAGCATTTTCTGTTTTTATTTCCTATTCTTATAATGCGTTGACTAAAAGTACATATTTGCTCTTTTACATCACCAGATATATTCTAAAAATATTGGTATAGGGTGATGTAGTTGAGTGGGAATTGTTCTTTGTTACACCTGTGCGTGATCTGTTATATTGTAAAATTACATCTTTATCATTAATCTGTTATAACAATGTACTTTAGCTCTTTTGGGAGTGAATGGTTTTTTGATCATTGAGCATGAATGATTTTGACAATTATAGTATACCATTAATCTACATTTTCTGTTTGACACTCACCTGCTTTGTAGTATAATTTGGCAGACATGTTTCACAATGTACTATAGAAACATATACAAATGCAGATATGTTTTAACTGGATTGCATTCTGGATATCCTATCATTATTGAGATATAGAGTGATGCAGTGGTTAGCACTGCTGCCTCACGGCGCTGAGGTCCCAGGTTCGATCCCGGCTCTGGGTCACTGTCCGTGTGGAGTTTGCACATTCTTCCCGTGTTTGCATGGGTTTCGCCCCCACAACCCAAAGATGTGCAGGTTAGGTGGATTGACCACGCAAAATTGCCCCTTAATTGGAAAAAAAAATGAATTGGCCACTCTTAAATTTTTAAAAAAGGATTATTGAGATATAGTGGATTTCAGCTACTTGACTCCTCAATGACTCTTCCTCAGACTGGTCTGTTCCCTGTAAGACACTATTCACGACACCCTATGCTGCTCTTGCTCATGTCGTATTTGTTTTGTTTGGCCCTTATTCCGCATTGTAACCAATTACTTATTTGTTGATGTACTTTGTCGATTATTCTTTTTCTCTACTGTGTACGTTCCCTTGGCCGCAGAAAAATACTTTTCACTGTACTTCGGTACATGTGACAATCAATCAATCAAATGAAAAAAAAATTCATGTGTTTGAGAACTGTATATTAAAATCTGTTAAATTAAATTATGTAAGATTTTAAAGGTTTCCTTTTTACCACTTTTCTTTGCCACCACCGCTCTCCATTTCTCAAAGCATGGCTGCTGGGAAATAGTTCAGCAGGCACCCTCTGGTCTTTCATTTATGATTTTTTTTTTTGTTTACTTAGATTATATTCACATTCTGTTCGTAACCCAGCAGAAGTACTGGATGGTAATTGGTAGTAAGACCTAACCTTTCAGATTTGTTTTCACTCCCCTGCTCTCACACTTCCAAAATAAAAGGTATGGAGGCCTAGAGGTTACTCCTACCCCCACCACCACCACCCTGGTCCAAGCGTGGCTTACTTGCTAAAAACTTGTAATCTTCCTGATCTGTCTGACTCCGTGCTAAATCACAAAGTTCATGTATTCATTGGGCCAACAAGAGAACAGTTGACTTCACTGTTCCAAAAACACAATAATATATTTCTTAGAGAGGGTAAAAATATCTCGTAATTTTCAATGCCTTTTGAACTATTTGGTAATCATAATACTTCAAGGATTAATTATAAATGTGACTAAACAGCAGCTATGAACTTTATAGGTTGTAAGAAATAAGCCAGTGGCAAAGCAAGCTTCAGGAAAGAGGAAATGCAACTGCAGACAGGAAATGAGAACCACACAATTAGGACCTGGAAGGTTCCAGATGACCCAGGAGATGGTTTGTGATGAGTGTCCCAATGTTAAGTGAGTATAAGTTTTAAAACCTTCAACTTCATAATATTCAAGAGAAAGGCAGCACCAATTATGAAGGAAACTGGACTAGTTAAAATAATGGTTGCGATCTGAGGAAAGGTTGTTAACTGTCATTCTTGGTGGGTTTTGCTGGGAGTTTCACCCTTGGTCTGTTCTCCGCTGCTATTTAACCACTTAGTCACTTTTATGGGCCCTGGGGAGTTTCTACCCAGTCTCCCTGACAATGTGGTGGCTTTGCAGTGCCACCTCGGCACCTTGGAAATGCCAAAACACCAGCCCACATTCCAGGGGAGGAGCAGGGGGCCATCCGACACTGTCCCTGACCACCCAGGGGCCTCAGATGGCCTGGGAGACCCCCCCCACCACCACCACCACCCGGTGCCGTTCTGCCTGATCCATGTTTGTTGTCCAGTGTTGAATGGCGCTTGGCTGGGTTCACCCTGGGGAGGCCAGTAGCTGCCGGGAAACCGATAGATCCTGGGTCAGCAACGGGGTTTTAAACCTACTGGGCATGCCAGGCTTGGTACCGACTATTGTGGGCGGGATCCTGATTGCGACACCTCACAAAATCTGTGAGGCGTACTGGCTTTCGTGAAGCCCACGGGAGGCCTCTCCCTTCATCTACCAGCCACATCGCACTCTGCTTCAGGTGCAATGCAGCCGGTAGATCGTGCCCATTGTGTTTGACGAAAGGAAACTTTTTTTGCAGCTGGGCAAAATTCATCTTTTTTTTTTTAAATATATTTTATTCAAAATTTTTGGCCAACCATAACAGTACATTGTGTATCTTTTACACAGTAATATAACAATATAAATAACATATAAACAACATCCAAATTAAAAAACAAAAGTAAATGGCAACTGCCTTGTCCCAAATAAATACTCTCCAAAAATACAATTCAGTCCAGTATACAATTACCTATAACAACAACCTATACATATTATACTTATACACTAACATCCCTGAGAGTCCTTCTGGTCCCCCCCCCCCCCCCCCCCCGGGTTGCTGCTGCTGTCTTCTTCTTTTCCATTCCCTCTATCTTTCTGTGAGGTATTCGACGAACGGTTGCCACCGCCTGGTGAACCCTTGATCCGATCCCCTTAGGACGAACTTAATCCGTTCCAGCTTTATAAACCCTGCCATGTCATTTATCCATGTCTCCACACCCGGGGGCTTGGCTTCCTTCCACATCAACAGTATCCTGCGCCGGGCTACTAGGGACGCAAAGGCCAAAACATCAGCCTCTTTCACCTCCTGCACTCCCGGCTCTTCTGCAACCCCGAATATAGCCAACCCCCAGCTTGGTTCGACCTGGACCCCCACCACCTCGAAAGCACCTTTGTCACCCCCACCCAAAACCCCTGTAGTGCCGGACAAGACCAGAACATGTGGGTGTGATTCGCTGGGCTTCTCGAGCATCTCGCACACCTATCCTCTACTCCAAAAAATTTACTGAGCAGTGCTCCAGTCATATGCGCCCTGTGTAACACCTTAAATTGTATCAGGCTTAGCCTGGCACACGAGGACGATGAGTTTACCCTACTTAGGGCATCAGCCCACAGCCCCTCCTCAATCTCCTCCCCCAGCTCTTCTTCCCATTTCCCTTTCAGCTCATCTACCATAATCTCCCCCTCGTCCCTCATTTCCCTATATATGTCTGATACCTTACCGTCCCCCACCCATGTCTTTGAGATCACTCTGTCCTGCACCTCCTCCGTCGGGAGCTGCGGGAATTCCCTCACCTGTTGCCTCGCAAAAGCCCTCAGTTGCATATACCGGAATGCATTCCCTTGGGGCAACCCATATTTTTCGGTCAGCGCTCCCAGACTTGCAAACGTCCCATCTACAAACAGATCTCTCAATTGTGTTACTCCTGCTCTTTGCCATGTTCCAAATCCCCCATCCATTCTCCCCGGAGCAAACCTATGGTTATTTCTTATCGGGGACCACACCGAGGCTCCCGTCTTTCCCCTATGCCATCTCCACTGCCCCCAAATTTTCAGAGTAGCCACCACCACCGGGCTTGTGGTGTATTTCTTCGGTGAGAATGGCAACGGCGCCGTCACCATAGCTTGTAGGCTAGTCCCCCTGCAGGACGCCCTCTCCAATCTCTTCCACGCCGCTCCCTCCTCTTCTCCCATCCACTTACATACCATTGAGATATTGGCGGCCCAGTAGTACTCACTTAGGCTCGGTAGTGCCAGCCCCCCCCTATCCCTACTACGCTGCAAAAATCCCTTCCTCACTCTCGGGGTCTTCCCGGCCCACACAAAACTCATGATACTCTTCTCAATCCTTTTGAAAAAAGCCTCCGTGATCACCACCGGGAGGCACTGAAACACAAAGAGGAATCTCGGGAGGACCACCATTTTAACCGCCTGCACCCTCCCTGCCAGTGACAGGGATACCATGTCCCATCTCTTGAAGTCCTCCTCCATCTGTTCCACCAACCGCGTTAAATTTAACCTATGCAATGTACCCCAATTCTTGGCTATCTGGATCCCCAAGTAGCGAAAGTCCCTTGTTACCTTCCTCAGCGGTAAGTCCTCTATTTCTCTGCTCTGCTCCCCAGGATGCACCACAAACAACTCACTTGTCCCCATGTTCAGTTTATATCGTGAAAATTCTCCAAACTCCCCAAGTATCCGCATTATCTCTGGCATCCCCTCCGCCGGGTCCGCCACATACAACAACAAATCGTCCGCATACAGAGATACCCGGTGTTCTTCTCCTCCCCTGAGTACTCCCCTCCACTTCCTGGAACCCCTCAATGCTATTGCCAGGGGCTCAATCGCCAGTGCAAACAATAATGGGGACAGAGGACATCCCTGCCTCGTCCCTCTATGGAGCCGAAAATACGCAGACCCCCGTCCATTCGTGACCACGCTCGCCATCGGGGCCCTATACAGCAGCTGTACCCATCTAATATACTCATCTCCAAAGCCAAATCTCCTCAACACCTCCCACAAATAATCCCACTCCACTCTATCAAATGCTTTCACGGCATCCATCGCCACCACTATCTCTGCTTCCCCTCTGGTGGGGGCATCATCATTACCCCATAGCAGCCTCCGTATATTCGTATTCAGCTGTCTCCCCTTCACAAACCCAGTTTGGTCCTCATGGACCACCCCGGGACATAATCCTCTATCCTCATTGCCATTACCTTGGCCAGACTCTTAGCGTCTACGTTCAGGAGGGAAATAGGCCTATAGGACCCGCATTACAGCGAGTCTTTTTCCTTCTTTAGGAGAAGCGATATCGTTGCCTCTGACATAGTCGGGGGCAGCTGTCCCCTTTCCCTCGCCTCATTAAAGGTTCTCATCAGTAGCGGGGCAAGCAAGTCCACATATTTCCTGTAAAATTCAACTGGGAATCCATCCGGTCCCGGGGCCTTCCCCGCCTGCATGCTCCTAATTCCTTTCACTACTTCCTCCATTTTGATCTGTGCTCCCAGTCCCACCCTCTCCTGCTCCTCCACCTTAGGAAATTCCAGCTGGTCCAGAAAACACATCATTCTCTCCTTCCCATCCGGGGGCTGAGCTTCATATAATCTTTCATAGAATGCCTTGAACACTCCATTCACTCTCTCCGCTCCCCGCTCCATCTCTCCCTCCTCATCCCTCACTCCCCCTATTTCCCTCGCTGCTCCCCTTTTCCTCAATTGGTGGGCCAGCAACCTGCTCGCCTTCTCCCCATATTCGTACTGTACACCCTGTGCCTCTGCAGTACCCGTTGTCAGCAAATCAAATTCTACGTGTAGCCTTTGCCTTTCCCTGTACAGTCCCTCCTCCGGTGCCTCCGCATATTGCCTGTCCACCCTCAGAAGTTCTTGCAGCAACCGCTCCCGTTCACTACTCTCCAGCTTTCCTTTATGTGCCCTGATTGATATCAGCTCCCCTCTAACCACCGCCTTCAACGCCTCCCAGACCACTCCCACCTGGACCTCGCCATTATCATTGAGTTCCAAGTACTTTTCAATACACCCCCTCACCCTTAGACACACCCCCTCATCCGCCATTAGTCCCATGTCCATTCTCCAGGGTGGACGCCGTTCTTTTTCCTCCCCTATCTCCAAGTCCATCCAGTGTGGAGCGTGATCCGAAATAGCTATAGCCGTATACTCCGTCCCCCTCACCTTCGGGATCAACGCCCTTCCCAACACACAAAAATCTATTCGCGAATAAACTTTGTGGACATAGGAGAAAAACGAAAACTCCTTACTCCTAGGTCTGCTAAATCTCCATGGGTCTACTCCTCCCATCTGCTCCATAAAGTCTTTAAGCACCTTGGCTGCTGCCGGCCTCCTTCCAGTCCTGGACCTCGATCTGTCCAGCCCTGGTTCCAGCACCGTGTTAAAATCTCCACCCATTACCAACTTCCCCACCTCTAGGTCTGGGATACGTCCTAACATTCGCCTCATAAAGTTGGCATCATCCCAGTTCAGGGCATATACGTTCACTAAGACCACCGCCTCCCCCTGTAATTTGCCACTCACCATCACGTATCTGCTCCCACTATCCGCCACTATGGTCTTTGCCTCAAACATTACCCGCTTCCCCACTAGTATAGCCACCCCCCTGTTTTTCGCATCTAGCCCCGAATGAAACACCTGCCCCACCCATCCTTTGCGTAGTCTAACCTGGTCTATCAGTTTCAAATGCTTCTCCTGTAACATAACCACATCTGCCTTAAGTTTCTTAAGGTGTGCGAGTACCCGTGCCCTCTTTATCGGCCCGTTCAGCCCTCTCACATTTCACGTGATCAGCCGGGTTGGGGGGCTCTTTACCCCCCCCTTGTCGATTAGCCATCCCCTTTTATCCAGCTCCTCACCCGGTTCCCACGCAGCTGTGTCCCCCCCAGGCGGTGCCCTCCCGCCCCGCCCACCCCATCCCATACCAGCTCCCCCTTCTCCCCAGCAGCAGCAACCCAGTAAATCCCCCCTCTCACCACCCCCCCCCCCCCCCGCTAGATCCCCCACTAGCGTAGTTACACCCCCCATGTTGCTCCCAGAAGTCAGCAAACTCTGGCCGACCTCGGCTTCCCCCCGTGACCTCGGCTCGCACCGTGCGACGCCCCCTCCTTCCTGCTTCCCTATTCCCGCCATAATTATCATAGCGCGGGAACAAAGCCTGCGCTTCTCCCTTGGCCCCGCCCCCAATGACCAAAGCCCCCAGCTCCTCCACCTCCCTTCCTCCCTCCCCCACAACCTGTGGAAGAGAGAAAAGTTACCGGGTCGCAGGATTAACAACATAAAAATCATCTCTCCCCCCTTTTTCCCCCCTCTTCGCCCCCCATATTCGCCCCACCACTTTGTCTCAAACGTTCTTTTTTAATAACCCGCTTATTCCAATTTCTCTTCAACAATAAATGTCCACGCCTCATCCGCCGTTTCAAAGTAGTGGTGCTTCCCTTGATATGTGACCCACAGTCTTGCCGGCTGCAGCATTCCAAATTTAATCATCTTTTTATGAAGCACCGCCTTGGCCCGATTAAAGCTCGCCCTCCTTCTCGCCACCTCCGCACTCCAGTCTTGATATACGCGGATCACCGCGTTCTCCCACCTACTGCTCCGAGTTTTCTTTGCCCATCTGAGGACCATCTCTCTGTCCTTAAAACGGAGGAATCTCACCACTATGGCTCTGGGAATTTCTCCTGCTCTCGGTCCTCGCGCCATCACTTGGTATGCTCCCTCCACCTCCAACGGACCCGTCGGGGCCTCCGCTCCCATTAACGAGTGCAGCATCGTGCTCACGTATGCCCCGACGTCCGCCCCTTCTGCACCTTCAGGAAGACCAAGAATCCTTAAATTCTTCCTCCTCGCATTATTCTCCAGCACCTCCAGCCTTTCCACACATCGTTTATGGTGTGCCTCGTGCATCTCCGTCTTCACCACCAGGCTCTGTATATCGTCCTCGTTCTCGGCAGCCTTTGCCCTCACGACCCAAAGCTCCCGCTCCTGGGTCCTTTGCTCATCTTTTAGCCCTTCAATCGCCTGTAATATCGGGGCCAACAGCTCCTTCTTCATCTCTTTTTTAAGTTCTTCCACGCAGCGCTTCAAGAACTCGTGTTGTTCAGGGCCCCATATTAAACTGCCACCTTCCGACGCCATCTTGGTTTTTGCTTGCCTTCCTTGCCGCTGCTCTAAAGGATCCACCGCAATCCGGCCACTTTCCTCTCCTTTTTCCATCCGTATCCAGGGGGATTCCCTTCTGGTTTACCGCACAGTGCTTTTAGCCGTTAAAATTGCCGTTGGGGCTCTTATTAAGAGCCCAAAAGTCCGTTCCACCGGGAGCTGCCGAAACATGCGACTTAGCTGGTCATCGCCGCACCCGGAAGTCGCGCAAAATTCATCTTTTAACAGCACTATTAGGCTCATTGCTCATAGAATCATACCACATCTTCCATTCTAGGGGTCTAGTCATGTGACAATTTTTGTCAAACACTTTACCAAAGTAGTGTTCAATTAAGTTCTGCGGTGTTTGGAGTAGCAGTTATTTTATGGTAAAAAGCATTTTTTTTTAAACTTTACAAACTGGGAGAAATTTTCCAAATGTAATTTGTTCCAAATTATATATCAATTACATTTGAATTTCTTTTGTAGGAAAAGTGTCATATATTGAAGTACAGATATTAATATAGTACAGTTCTGTTTTTAAAAAAAAATACAATCCTTTTTTATTTAAATCTTAGGCTTGTAAATGAGGAGAGGACACTTGAAGTGGAGATAGAACCTGGTGTTAGGGATGGAATGGAATATCCTTTCATTGGAGAAGGTATGGATCTGGGATATTAAGTCTTGGTCCTGTTCAAATCAGCGTACTGAATATCGGGCTGCATGGGGGCTCCTTGGTTACCATAATTTTGGCATGCTCTCCAAAGTAATGGTATTGTAAGGGATTTTGTGTTGACAAGTGGGTTTTCTTTTTTTGAAACTGAAGAATATGTTAACCTAGTTAGTGTTTGGAAGGTTGATTCAATTGAAAACTACTTTTCTTTCTAGTTCCACTTAATAACCTCCAGAGTATTTGGTTGCATCCACTTTCTCCTAACTTTTCATGTTTATATATAGCCCCGAGGAACATTTAGGTAGATAATGAGTTCAGTTTTCACACATGTGACACCATCTACACCTCTCTCCTCCATTCATCTGAACCTCTGTTGAGAAATAGCTCATCTGACATCAGGTTGAGTAGATCTCCTCCAAATTAATATTTGGGAGACTGCAGTCACTTGACTTTAAGCAAATAAATTCCATTCTCTTCTTCAGTTGCTTGCTATGATGAAACCTGGCAGCTTATAACCTGGGTAAAGCGAGTTTCAAATCCCATATCTTGTCTGTTATCAAAATTGCTTGCATCCATTTGCATAACTTTGTCCACTTGTACCATACATCATAAATTCCCAAATGTTGTCATTTGGTTCCGGGTTCCAGCTCATTCAAAGCTCTGCCAACTTGCAACCAGACCAGCATCAAATCCCTCTAGCTGCTGCGGCCCTGCTGACCTTGCTGCTGCGGCCCTGCTGACCTTGCTGCTGCGGCCCTGCTGACCTTGCTGCTGCGGCCCTGCTGACCTTGCTGCTGCGGCCCTGCTGACCTTGCTGCTGCGGCCCTGCTGACCTTGCTGCTGCGGCCCTGCTGACCTTGCTGCTGCGGCCCTGCTGACCTTGCTGCTGCGGCCCTGCTGACCTTGCTGCTGCGGCCCTGCTGACCGTGCTGCTGCGGCCCTGCTGACCTTGCTGCTGCGGCCCTGCTGACCTTGCTGCTGCGGCCCTGCTGACCTTGCTGCTGCGGCCCTGCTGACCTTGCTGCTGCGGCCCTGCTGACCTTGCTGCTGCGGCCCTGCTGACCTTGCTGCTGCGGCCCTGCTGACCTTGCTGCTGCGGCCCTGCTGACCTTGCTGCTGCGGCCCTGCTGACCTTGCTGCTGCGGCCCTGCTGACCTTGCTGCTGCGGCCCTGCTGACCTTGCTGCTGCGGCCCTGCTGACCTTGCTGCTGCGGCCCTGCTGACCTTGCTGCTGCGGCCCTGCTGACCTTGCTGCTGCGGCCCTGCTGACCTTGCTGCTGCGGCCCTGCTGACCTTGCTGCTGCGGCCCTGCTGACCTTGCTGCTGCGGCCCTGCTGACCTTGCTGCTGCGGCCCTGCTGACCTTGCTGCTGCGGCCCTGCTGACCTTGCTGCTGCGGCCCTGCTGACCTTGCTGCTGCGGCCCTGCTGACCTTGCTGCTGCGGCCTCGCTGCTGCGGCCCTGCTGGCCTCGCTGCTGCGGCCTCGCTGCTGCGGCTCTGCTGGCCTCGCTGCTGCGGCCCTGCTGACCTCGCTGCTGCGGCCCTGCTGACCTCGCCTCCTTTTTCAATTTACTGATTAACAAATCGACTACAGCTTGCCTTTATCCAAGTACTCCAGCTCACTTCTGTTCCTGCTCCAGTGGCAATCAACCGTCTGCTCATAGCCCTGTGTCGACCTTGCATTCATGTCACTCAATCACCAGCAGCAGAGCCTTTGAGTCCCTCTGTCTGATGTTCACTTTGTCATGCTATTTTTCTGTGCACACTCACCAAAGACCAGCAAATATTCATATAATTGACAATTATATTGTAATTGTTGCTGCAGTCGGCATCTCTTTTCGTTCAGCTATTGAAAATGAAAGAGGACAAAAACAAGCGGGGGATGTCATGAGCACATGTTATTGCGGTGCACATTCTTCTCCACCGGACAAGGACAGAGCTACTCTATATACGGGATCCGTTATGGGTTAAAATACAACCAATCAGGACCTAAAAGGAGACATCTCGAGGTCGGGTGACCTACTCCACCGCCCAACATATTCCTTCCACCTGACCCGGATAAACACAATTACTACTGCCTTAAACCTACTCAATCGAGATAACTGCCACCAATAAGATTCCACCCATTACCCCTCATCAAAGAAACCTTAACAACAGGATAATATGCCCACCGTACATTCCATTAGCCAAGTAGTCAAGTGACCATTATCACTACCTGCGCAGCCAAGTAAATATAGAAGACTAGCCCAAGAAAGACTAGATATCCAAGGATTAACCAATCATGCTGGGCGTGCCCCAATGCATATTTCCCCCGACTCCAACACCAGAGGCACTATCCACAGAGAAACCTAGTCGTCTTCAGGATACATGCTCTGTATGTACCTTCATAGGAAATGAGCAAGGATTCCTTGATCCCCCAAATAAAAGTTTTTAAAAATGACACCAATAGTTCTAACGGTGATTTTCTTTACCAACAATGAAGACTTAAAACCATACCATACCAACTAGCTCCAAACCAAACCACCTACCCGTCACCCTGCTGTACTGCTACAGATCTATAAATAAGGTGAAGGGTACCAAAAATAATGCACTCCCTCAGTGTAAAAGCAAAGATTAGAGCACATTAACAATAAAGAAAGACCAGGTAAATACTACACAACCCTCATGTCATACAGCCAATTATGCGTGAATTTTGCAATACAACATGATAACAGACGACTTCTGTGCTCATATATCATACACCCATGTCAGGATAAAAGGTAACAACACAAAATCAGGAGTATAATCACAAGGGAACAAAGTTTAGGATAATATAACCATCCATGGAGTTTGGAAAGGCCAGAGCCATGACCGGATTGTCAAGCAACATCCAGGATCCATCCAATTAATAGAAAAAAGATACTGGGCGAAATTCTCCCCAAACGGCGCGATGTCCGCCAACTGGTGCCCAAAATGGCGCCAATCAGACGGGCATCGCGCCGCCCCAAAGGTTTCACTGAAGCCTTTACACCTCCGCCTTGTCATCATCCCAAAGCCCCGTAATGAGAAACATAGACACCGGCGGATGGCGAAGACCTGCCGCGTACAGCTGCCTCCAGCCCTTCTCGACAAACACTGACAAGACAACATAAAACCAGTGGTTGGAGTCATCGATCGACCCCGGGCCCCGAAGACTGGATAAAATGTGCTCCATCGATCTCAACACACCCAACCTTCAAATTGAGATTGTGAAAGAATGGCAGCCAGTTCTCATTCAGCCATGAATTCAGCCCCAGCTCCCCTTGGGAGACCAGGCGTGCACGGATACTCCTTCTCCGGCCCCATCTTTCGAAATCCACCAGGATGTTCGACATTCCATGCAGCAGGATTTCCAAGGACGGAAGTGAGCCCCCACACGAGGAAACTGCCCTATCGACTGACCGGATTCTCTTCTCCGCTACATCCTTTCTCTTTAGGATATTTCACAGTTCATCAACGTGAGCACCAATAACCTGTGACGGGGAGGCGAGACCATCGTCCACAACTTCACTCACAATGGCAGCCATTTTAACACCAGTGACATCGCCCAATCGGGCTGGTTTAGCACACTGGGCTAAATAGATGGTTTTTAAAGCAGACCAAGGCAGGCCAGCAGCACGGTTCAATTCCCGTACCAGCCTCCCCAAACGGGCGCCATGAAGCTACGTTAGCAAAAGGATGAAATTATATTTCTTGCCTGAAAAACCATAATTAGCTAAGGGCAATCTGATGGAGGTCTTGGGTACCCATTTTCCTGTCTTGATTAGGTCTTCAAGCAGGCTTTTAAATGCATTCAACTTTTACTGCTTAAAACAAAATGGCATGTGTTTAAATATGCAATTTGAGATCCGATGCTTTTTAAAATCCCTCTGCAATTTTCATAAGAGAATTGGGTGGAACATGTGAAATGTATGCTAGTCCTAGTTTATATCCTTTTTTCAATAAATTTAGAGTACCCAATTATTTTATCCAATTAAGGGGCAATTTAGCTTCGGGGTCGGATGGGACCCGAGAGGGCCCGCTCCACACAGCACAATTTAGCACCCCGGACTTGTTCAATTTCTCAGGGGAGGGGGTCAGCGATAACTCCCTACTTCTTAGGTTCTTAGCGGGTTATAGTTTGGAAGACCCTCTGTCCCAACCGCTTCTTTCGGACACCTCTGCCACCACCCCGGACCTGTTATTTTCGGGGCTTTCCAGTGACCAGGCGACGGGAGCGAAGCAGGCATCTGCACCACCACCTCCTGCTGGCATGGGGCCCCGGGAGGATCCTGAGGAGATCCCGTCTGTCGATGGTCCCGGTGGCGGGATCAAGGCAGCCCCTGGGTTGGATGGTGGGCCCGTGTCGCCCGCCACACTTGGTGTGGTGGAGGATTCGGGCCCGGAGGGCGACTGTCCGAAGTCTGTCAGCCGCCCAGTGTTGGGAGCACAGGGTGCACGAGATGCTCTGTAGCGGGGTCCGGGGCTCACTCGTGCCTGACACTGTGTCGCCCCTCACCCCCTCTGGGGGACTCCCGGAATCTGGCACATCATAATTGAAGGTATTTTTATTTTTCTGCCACCGTAGGTAGTTCAGGCAATGCCCTATTGCGCCCCCCTCCACCAACACCCCGACTCCCTCCCTCCCCCACCACCTTCCTTTTCCCTCTCTCTCCACGACCCTCCTTTCCCCTTGCTCCCCACCACCCCCCTTTCCCCTTGCTCCCCACCACCCCCCTTTCTTTCTCTTCTGTTGGTACAGCGGCGATGGTATCTGGTCTCTCCAGCGCAAAGTTTAGTGCTTGTACCATTTGTTTTTTGTAGAAATGTGTTGTGAACTGTTTTAATAATCAGAGTATCCACCCCCCTCCCCGTACATTGGTACTGAGGGGAGGGTACCCTGTTTCTCCAACAGAAAATTAGTGTTTGTACCGTTTGGCCTTGTATATATTTTTTACTGTTTCAATAAAAAGATATGGCCAATCCAGCTCCCATACACATCTTTGGGATGTGGGGGTGAAACCCACGCAGACACTGAGAGAATGTGCAAACTCCACACGGACAATGAGCCAGAGCCGGAATTAAACCTGGTTCCTCAGTGCCGTAGACAGCAGTGCTAACCATTGCGCCATCGTGCCGCCTCCTAGTTTATATCCTTAAAGGGATTGCTGGAGGCCACTTATAAAATGCAGACTTTTGCTTTTCTTAAAGCGCAGGAGAAGCATCTTCCTGGTCTAACAATTTTCAGGCCCACTACTGACCCATTCTTGTTTTCCCACTCTCCCTACTGCTAAAGGATATGCTCCTCATCCTCTTCCCCATTCCAATTAAAGTCAATGATAATAAACCAAAATGATACATGAAAATATTGACTCCAGGGACGGCACGGTGACTCAGTGGTTAGCACTGCTGCTTCAAGGCGCCGAGGACCCAGGTCATTGTCCCTGTGGAGTTTGCACATTCTCCCCGTGTCTGTGTGGATCTCACGCCCACAACCCAAAGATGTGCAGCATTGGTGGATTGACCACGCTAAATTGCCCCATAATTGGAGGAAAATTAATTGGGTACTCTGAATTTATTTTTAAAAAATGAAAATACTGTCTCCAGATTACAGTATAAAGCCTTACCATAAAAAGGAACGCATGATACAATTAACAGGAATCACTCTATGTATCTAATATTAACCTCTTACACAGTCTGCCAAAAAAGTCAAATGACTACAAAACAATGTCTTAACTTTGCTTTCATTTCTACCTCTTTATCACCTTCACCTGGTCCACCTCCAACAGTTCCCTTCCTTTCCTTGACCTCTCTATTTCAATTTCTCGGTATAGACTGTCCACTGGTATCCATTACAAACCCAACTCCCACAGCTGCCTTGACTATAGCTCTTCCCACCCCACATCCTGTAAGGACTCCATCCCATTCTCCCAGTTCCTTCGCCTCCGTCACATCTGTTCTGATGATGCCACTTTCCAAATCAGTGCTGCTGACATGTCTTCATTCTTCCTTAATCATGGTTTCCCACCCATTGCGGTCGACAGGGCTCTCAATCATGTATGACCCATCTCCTGTACCTCTGCTCTCACAGCTTCCCCTCTCTCCCAGAACCAGGATAGGGTCCCCCTTGTCCTCACTTTTCACCCCATCAGCCTCCGCAATCAAAGAATGTTCCTCTGCCAGTTCCGCCAACTCCAGCATAATGCATCACATCATCCCCTCACTTCCCCTGTCAGCAATTTGCAGGGACTGTTCCCTCCGGGATACTCTGGTCCACACCTACATCACCCCCAACACCCTCTTCCCACAGCACCTTCCCATGCAATCACTGAAGGTGTAACACCTGCCCCTTTACCTCTTCCTTTTTCACAATCCCAGGGCCTAAATACTCTTTTCAAGTGAGGCAGTGCTTCACAGGCACCTCGTTCAATATGGTCTATTACATTGGAGAGACTAAACGCAGACTGGGTGACCACTTTGCAGAACACCTTTGTTCCGTCCACAAGCTGGACCCAAACCATCCTGTTGCTTGCCATTTCAACTTGCTGTCCTCCGTCCTTCTCTCACATCCACATGTCGTCCTTGGCCTGCTGCAATATTCCAGTGAAGCCCAGGGCAAACATGAGGAACGGCACCTCATCTTCCGATTAGGCCTTCCATTCTTAACATTGAGTTCAATAACTTCAGACTGTGAACTCTCTCCACCACCTTTACCCCATTTTTATTTCTATCAATTTATTTCCATTTCTTCCATTGATCTGTTTTTCCCTCACCATTGTCCCCCCCCACCCCACTTGGGCCATCTGTTCCCTGTATCTAGTTGCTCTTTGACACACTGTTCACCTTTGTTCTGTCATTAACATATTCTAATTTCTTTATGTGCCACAATCAGCACCCGTCTTAGTCTTAATGACCTCAATTTACATTCCTTTTGTCTTTCTGTCCACAGCATCTTTGTCAATCTCCACCTATTGCTGGCCCTCTATCCGGCCCCATTGCTCCCTGCTCCCTCCACAACAGTATAAAGTATCAATTTGATTTTCACAATGTTTTCAAGTATGTATTTAGCAGGGAAGCGCAGTGGGTTAGCACTGTGGCCTCAGGGTGCCGAGATCTCAGGTTCGATCCCGGCTCTGGGTCACTGTCCATGTGGAGTTTGCACATTCTCCCCATGTTTGCGTGGGTTTCGCCCCTACAACCCAAAAATGTGCAAGCTAGGTGGATTGGCCACACTAAATTGCCCCTTAATTGCAAAAAAAATGAATTGGGTACTCTAAATATATATATATTTTTAAAAGCCTTTGCTTCCCGCAAGAAAGGCTACCCATCTCACTGTCTCATTGAACCAGAGGACAATTCTATGAACCACAAACTTTTCCTATGGTGTGGTTACTTTGATTATTGACAGGAAGTGGATGTTATGAGAGCAGACTGCTCCTGTTGTTTTCTGCAACCCTTGAGCACTCTTGTGCTCAATTACACTGTAGTCTAGTATTTCAACCGAACTGAAATCTGGCAAAGATAAGGGAGGAAGACTGGATAGCATTAAAGCTCTGATTCATAATGTGGCAGTGAATTCAATGTTGCACCCCTTCAGTTTATGGTCTACAGGTAATCTTCAATGTTTTTCTCAATTCACCCTCAAAATAAGAAAATTATACAGGTGTGTGATGTCCCATCAATGTTATTTGCATTTATAATCACTTTTTACATGCTAATCTGAATTCTCCCTCCGTGTACCCGAACAGGTGCCGTAGTGTGGCAACTAGGGGCTTTTCACAGTAACTTAATTGCAATGTTAATGTAAGCCTACTTGTGACACTAATAAAGATTATTATTATTAAGTCCTGAGATCCTTCACAGTCTATTACCTCTGAAGTGCTTTTATATAGGTTATGTGACAGCCAGTTTGTAGACAGTAAGTTCTAGCAAACTACAATGATAAGTGTTGAAATAATTTGCTCTGCTGATGTTAATTGAGGGATAAATATGGGCTAGGAAGTAATAGAGCTTACCTGCACTTATTTGAACAGTGCCATGAGATCTTTTACATTCACTTTGAAGAAGCAGACAGTGCAATAGTTTGTCTCATTAAAAGGTGAATCTTCTGACAATGTAGGAAGTGTCAACCAGTTTACACACTGAAATGGGCTTGAGGTCATGACCTGCCTGACCTTAGAGTGCTACAGCTGAGCCAACCTGGAACCTCAGCTGTACCAAAAATTTCACTGGGACAAAGATGTATGTGCATGTGTCCGTAAAAACAAATTTAAATTAAAACGAACAATCCAAAATTGTGTTCAGCTCCTTTCCTGGTTTTCTAAAATGTTGCCAGAAGCTGTTTGCAAATTAGTAGCAGCAAGTACGTTCTGTATTTTCAAAACTGGTACCTTCTTAATGTGTGGAGATGAAATTGTATATCCTGTTTTCTTACAGGTGAACCTCACATAGATGGAGAACCTGGGGATCTGAAATTCAGAATAAAGGTTTTAAAGTAAGAAATTACTTGATTTACTTCTCTTTCCAAGACTAATGTCCAAGGGGTGAATCTCCTTTTCTGTCAAAGATAGTATTTTTCCTTTTCATACAAAAACAGTCAAGAAGCTCCAGTGGTAGAGAGTTGAACTTGCCACCCCTAAGCCTGAAACTTTCCATTCAAGATTCAAAAAGACTTTGCTGAATTGATGCAGGTCTCACTGCATCTCTAGATGAACCATTGCATGACATTTTGGAGAAACAATTTAGTAAACTATCATGGGCAGCACGGTAGCCTTGTGGATAGCACAATTGCTTCACAGCTCCAGGGTCCCAGGTTCGATTCCGGCTTGGGTCACTGTCTGTGCGGAGTCTGCACGTCCTCCCCGTGTCTGCGTGGGTTTCCTCCGGGTGCTCCGGTTTCCTCCCACAGTCCAAAGATGTGCAGGTTAGGTGGATTGGCCATGATAAATTGCCCTTAGTGTCCAAAATTGCCCTTCGTGTTGGGTGGGGTTACTGGGTTATGGGGATAGGGTGGAGGTGTTGACTTTGGGTAGGGTGCTCTTTCCAAGAGCCGGTGCAGACTCGATGGGCCGAATGGCCTCCTTCTGCACTGTAAATTCTATGATGTTGTAGGAACTTCCAAGGCTTTTGTATGTAATCCTTAACCAGAATTAATTAGCCAGTATGATGAACTGTACAGCAAGTATTCACACTAAATGTTATACGAATGTATTGATACATGTCCAACAATTGTCTGTTATAACACTGTAGCTTCAGAGTGAGCATGTCGATGGTTCAACTTAATATTTATCTAATATTTATTTCACTGAAATAATCATTTGCGGATTGCTAATGTAATCTCCTTATCTTGGGTTGCTCGACGAGGTGAGCACATAATATTTTCTCTTTTTATTTAAAAAAAAAACGAGTTCATCGCCCGTGGCATTGCACGTGAATAGTGTAGAATCTGAAGCACTCGTGTTGTTTAGTTTTTAAAATTATGATGCTTTTCATGTTTCCTGCCTCTGCAGTGCTTTGAATAGACCCATTCTGAGGTTAATTACTACAACATTCATTTATGTAGCACCATTAAATTAGTAACACCATTAAACTTAAAACGGTAAAAACAATAGCAGGTTGGGAAAGTGGGAAGGCGAATAACCCAATGGCATGGTCAAAAAGTGGACAAATAGGGAGGATCATGTGATGTGAGCGGCTGCGTTTCCGCAAGCTCTGGCTCTGCTTATTTTTCAATCCTTTATTTTATCCTAATGCACATCTCATGATCTTTTTTTGAGATATATGTCTTATACAATGTCCATGGATGATCCTGGGTGGAGTTTGGTGATGAGGAGCAGAGTTAAATCAGAGAGAATCCTTGTTTGATTGAGGCGTACGGAGATGGCAGGGGCCCAGCTTGCAGTAGCAGCTTTGCTGGTGAGTGGGCCTACGCATTGGTGGTGCTGCTGACATTGGGTTGATGGCTGCCATTGCGAATTATGTTTTGGATGATGATCTCCGCTCTGTAGTGCAAGCTTTTGGTGCTCACTTTGAACAGTGAAATATCCTTGAGAAAATAGTGGAAGTGCAAAAGAGAATCCTGGTTTTGGATAGAGCACTTTCCCTGGTGGGGTCTTGCCATGGGTCCTTAGAAATCCTGCATGGTGTGTCATCTATCCTGATTGACCCGAGGAGTAGGGGCCAGATGAGGAGTGTTCTTGAGTCCGGTCTCTTGTGAGGAGTGGGAGGCAGGTTCTCACCTGAGTTTGAGAATTCGGTGCCATGCTTTTGTAATCTTGATTTTGAAGGTGTTTTAGGTTTGACGGAGCACATTGTACCCAGTCTTCAAGGCCTGGGGTCGGTCGGAGGCCCCGATCAATGGCCTTATACTGTCCTGTCCTCTGTTCATCCTGAGGAGTTGGAGGTGGCGGGTCATGTTGAGTCGCCTCCCCCCACCCCCAGCCAGGGCTTATGTTCCTTCCTGTTGGGGTGATGGCGCTTTGATCGATGGAAATTTTGGGAGATCCTGAAGGTTGCTTGATGAACCGACTTTGGCCTTTCCAAGCTACATGGGTGATGTCATTATTCTGCAGTTCATCAATAGTCCTTTACTTTATTCCCGCACGATTGTGGTGTTGATTTCATGTTGTTGTCTTTTCTCCTTACATGGGTGTGCGATGTTTGAACACTAGGGTCGTCTGTTGTTCTGTTCTGGCAGGAGAATTGACCCCCCCCCCAAACTCAAGACGTCCAATTAATGGATGTCTTGACGCGTCGTCTTCTCTCTTGTGGTGGGGTCTCCTTGGTTGAGGCAGATGTAATTTTTCTAGTGTCGGTGGGGCTCGCTGCCCTGGTCATAGTTAGTGAGGCGTGACTTGGTAGGTCTTGGCTTGTGCTGGATGTCCTGACTCCTTTGTGTAAGATTGTGTTGGACTAGGCCAGGTTCGGTACTGTGACTGATATCCTGTTGCCCCCTTATGCTTGGGACGTCCCTTCTCAAAGGCAGTCATTAGGCACCTTCGAGAGGCTGAAGTTTGGTGTGTTACGAACATGAGGTGTGGGTTGAACTGGGTTTGGCAATATAGTTGATATCCTATTGCTGCCTTTACGGTTGGAATGTTCCCTTGTCTGAATGAGCAGCTTTGTATTTTCTTCTTTATATGGTGATGAGCATCGCTGGAGAAATATGGACCTGTGGTTATACCCTGGTCCTTTTTGTCCTGTGCCCCTCTGCTCGTGGTTGCATTCCCATGTTCTTTTATCCTATCTTGATTATGTTGTTGGGTGACCATACTGACTATAATCTAGCTGCTAGTCCTCTCGGTATAAATATGTGGAATGATGATCGTCCTGTACTGTGCCTGAGGTTGGGGCTATGTTGAGACTCGTGGTGTGTATATATAAAATATCCTCCTACAACTGGGATTCTCAGAAATTTACTTCATATTTTTTCTTTTTTTTGTTATGGGGTTAAAGAATCCTTGATTGGTTCCTACAGGGGTACAGATGGATCTGGTATCCGAGGGGAGGAGGTTACAGTGCGTAATTGGTGCATCTGGTGTTGCTGGAATTGAGGGAGATATGTACTGGTGCGCAGCTGAACATAGGGTGAAGAACTTATCCTGAATTTTCATGATTGGTGCGAGCAATTGCTGTGTGGAAAGGTGTGCATCTTTTTTCACCAAATTTCATGGCTATATCCTTTTCTTGTTCTCTGGTGGTGCGTGTAGATATACCAAGTTGAGTGTAATAGTGGTATTGAGTCAGCCTTATTGCTGTTCTCCTGTCTCCTTCTGCATCCATACATTTTGAGACATTTTTGCTGAGCTGTAACATTCCTGTGGTTTTGCATTATTTGTTAAAATTACTTGGGGGGGGGGGGGGGGGGTTGAAGGAAGTGGGCAAATAGTTGAAGTGAAGAGTTTAGAAAGAGCCTGAGCATAGGGCTGAGATAGCTGCGGACTTTTTTATAATAATAATCATAATCTTTGTTGTCACAAGTAGGCTTACATTAACACTGCAATGAAATTACTGTGAAAGCCAGAATATAAGAGCAACTCCTGACTGGGCTGAAACAATTTGTAATGATGGAGTATGGCAGCTGATTGAGGCCAGTGGAGTTTTGCATGAGTTGGTATTTGGAGTGAAGCTCGGGAGACTGAGAAATGTATTCACCAGATTTAGAACAGATGTGACGAAGATGTGTATGCAGGTTTCTGTACCAGGCCTAAAGTAGGTGATGTAGGTGATCTTTAGCATGGCTATGAAATCATTTATGAATTAATTTTGGCTGTGAAGTCATTTAGAATACTAACTTTGTGCAATGTTGGATTTAGCCTGAGAACAAGAAAAGGGGCAAAATTGGGAGTTTGAATATTGAGGTTTTTTTGGAAGATGAACAGAAGGGCTTTGACTTTACCATTTTGAGTTGTCGAAGTTCTGACTCACTGAAGTGCTGAATGCTGGTGTGAAACTGATTTACATCCGACTAATGGGATGAAGATATAGACCCGACCGGAATATTCCCCCCACACCAAATTCTCCGCGGCGCCAATGCAAAAACAGGGCAGTCTTAAACATGTCTGGAACAACTTGGTGGGCAAATGTCAGGACTCAACTGAACAATGTTGGGTGCTGACTCCAGAGTTTGGAATGGAAGCCGAAGCAACCGTGGATCCCGGAACACCGCATCAGTGGATGGGAGGAACATTTACAGGATGATCTTCCAGAATTAGTGTCATTGAGGAGGTCCATCTACCAGCCTCAATGTTCCTGGAGGAGGTCCATCTTTTTTCTTCAATAGTGGGTAAGCCACGTTTCTGCCCTGGTACGACAGCCTGCCTGCCACGGAATACGGTGCAAAACACTCAGTTGCATAATTAATAAGGTTGGCATCAGAAGATATGGTGTGGTTTCCTGCTGGCGTCCACAGCAGGAAACACTCCCATGTTCCCGCCTGCCCACAGGACTTGGTCTCAGATGGGAGAATTCCACCCACTAAAGAGAAGAGGGAACTGACAGACTAAAGAAACTAAGGACGTTTTCCTCCAGGTTGAGAGGTTGTGGGGGGAGAAGATATAATTGAGATGCTCACTATTATGAGGAGTTTTAATAAGAATAGAAGGGGAGATGTGCCCGTTCCACAGGCAGGGGAGTCCGTAATCGGGGGCTGAAAAATCCGCCGGCGGGATGCTCCATTTTGTCGGCGTGGGGCTGCCCCACAATTGGAAACCCCATTGACCAGCTGGTGAAACGGAGCATCTCGCCGGCGTGCTGAAACAGAAATGTGGTGCAGCGGGGCGGAGAATCCAGCCCCAGATGTCATCGACTTTTTTTAATAAACGTAAGAGTATCCAATTCATTTTTTCCAATTAAGGGACAATTTAGTGTGGCCAATCCACCTACCCTGCACATCTTTGGGTTGTGGGGGCGAAACCCACACAAACACGGAAAATGTGCAAAACTCCACACGGACAGTGACCAAGAGCCGGGATCGAACCTCGGACCTCGGTGCCGTGAGGCAGCAATGCTAACCACTGTGCCACCGTGCTGCCCTCGATGTCATAGACTTAAAATAATTAGCAATAACATGAAAATGAATTTAAGTTGTTCTGATCTGGAACGTATTACCTGATAGATTGACAAAAGCAGTTTTGTTTGCAACTTTCAAAAGGAAATTGAATATGTACTTCAAAAGGCGAAGTGTGTTGATTAATAATGGGATCAGGGACTGAGTCCAGAGGTGCCGTTTTTTGGAGTGTCGGAGGATCCGGGAGTCCAGGAGGAGAAAGAGGCAGACATTCTGACCTTTGCCTCCCTGGTAGTCCGGAGACGGATACTATTAGCTTGGAGGGACTCCAAGCCCCCGAAGTCAGAGACCTGGCTCACTGACATGGCTAGCTTTCTCTGTCTGGAGAAAATCAAGTTCGTCCTGAGAGGGTCAATGTCAGGGTTCGTCCAGAGGTGGCAGCCGTTCGTCAACTTCTTTGGGGAAAATTAACCGTTAGCAGAGAGGGGAGGTGGGGGGGGGTTGGGGTTTAGTTTAGTTTAGATTAGTGTGTAAGAAAGATGGGACCTGTGAGGGAGGAAGACGGCCGTTGCACTATATTTATATTTGTGTGTACACTGTTTCTTCTGTTACTGTTACAAAATCACAAATACCTTAATAAAATGTTTTATAAAACAAAATGGGATTGTGGTTTTTGGGAGAAGGCAGAAGAATGGGGAAGAGAAACCTATCAGCCATGATTGAATGGCAGAGCGGATTCGATGGGCCAAATGGCCTAATTCTGCTCTTATGTTTTATGGTCATATGGTCTAACAGCTTGGAGTAGGACTAAATGAAAGAGCTCGACAGGCATGAGTAGCAAAATAATCTCCTGTGCTGTTTGATTCTATGAATTGACTTAGTTGTTTGCAGTTTTTATTTGTAAAAATATTTTTATTCAAATTTTAACATTTTTACATTTAACACACATGACTTAAAACAAAACAAACCCATCACCAACCCCTGAACCCCCCCCCCCTCCCCGCCCCCCCACACCTCAACCAACCTCTTCACCTCGTCCCCTCCCCACGGCCCTAGCAGTTAACGGAAGCCAGCTCCCCGCTATGTAGTATAAACAAATCCCATCTTTTTAAAATAAATTTAGAATACCCAATTCATTATTTCCAATTAAGGGGCAATTTAGCGTGGCCAATCGACCTACCCTGCATATCTTGGGGTTGTGTGGGTGAAACCCACGCAAACACGAGGAGAATGTGCAAACTCCACACCGACCGTGACCAGGGCCTGGATCGAACCTGGGACCTCGGCGCCGTGAAGCAGCATGCTATCCACTGTGCCACCATGCTGCCCGAACAAATACCATCTTTTATGGAACCCCTCACTAGCCCCTTTTAAAGGGAATTTCACCTTTTCTAATTGCAAGAACTCGATTAATAGTCTCCGTCCCCTCAAACAACTGGCTCATCCTGGACTTCGTCAGGTGCACTCTGTGTACTATCTTTAGCTGTATCAACCCCAGCCTCACACACGAGGTTGAGGCATTTACCCTCCGCAGCACCACGCACTAAAACCCTCCCCCAGTGCCATCCCCAGCTCTTCCTCCCAGATCCTTCACCCCCCCCAGAGGCACCTCCTCCAAAATCCTTCTATAGATCACTGAGATTAACCTCTTCTCCCCCCACCCCCATCAGCGACAACACCCCTTCTAGCAACGTGTGCCACCGGAAAGTTCGTAAAAACCTTTCTTCGCAAAATCTCGCACCTGCATGTACCTGAACCCCTCCCCATGTGGGACCCCAAACTTCTCCCCCAACTCCTACAAACTTGCAAACCGCCCTTCCAAAAACATGTCCTTCAACTCCATCACCCCTCATTCCTCCCAACCCCAAAACCTCTCATCCATCCTCTGGCTCAAACTTGTGCTTCCCTCGGATCGGCATCAACTTCAACCCCGCCCCCACCTAAAGTGCTGCCGAAATTGTCTCCATATTTTCAGCGTGGCCACCACCACAGGACTCGAAAACACCCCGGGAGCAAACAGAAGCGGCACTGTTGCCAGCGCACGCTACACGACCCCTTGCAGCCTGCCTCCATTCTCACCCAGAAAGCCCGTCTCCCTGCTCCAACCCCGCACCTTCTCCTCGCTCACTGCCCAATAATAGTATAACCAGTTCAGAAGGACCAAGCCCCCCGACTGTCACCCTCTCTGAAGTACCAACCTTCTAATCCTTGCCACCTTACCTACCCACATAAATCACAAAACCAACCTATAAACCCCCATAAAGAACGATTTTGGCAAAAAAGATCAGTAAGCACTCAAATAAAAATAAAAACCGCGGCAAAATTTTAATCTTAACCCCCAGCACCCGACCTGCCAACGATGAGGACGACTGTCCCACCTTGATAGATCTGCCTTGACCCTGCCCACCAGAAAGTTCAATTTACAAAGCCGGGCCCAATCCCGAGCCACCTGCACTCCCCAAGTACCTAAAGTGGGTTGTTGCCACCCAAAATGGAATCCCCCCACCCCCAGCCCCTGGAGAAGACACTCTCAAAACATTGACTTTTCACCAAATTTATTAGAGCCTGAAAAAGCCACA
The DNA here is from genome assembly GCF_047496885.1 of Scyliorhinus torazame. NCBI lineage: Eukaryota > Metazoa > Chordata > Chondrichthyes > Carcharhiniformes > Scyliorhinidae > Scyliorhinus > Scyliorhinus torazame. The sequence goes on along the minus strand of NC_092708.1, from coordinate 167,340,329 downwards.
AATCTCTTGAACAGTCCAATTTATATCACCCCAAGCCTCCTATGCCCCAGGGAAAAAAGTCCCAGTCGATCCTCTCCTTATAACTCAAACCATCAAGTCCCAGTAGCATCCTAGTAAATCTTTTCTGCATTGATTCTAGTTTAATAATATCCTTTCTATAATAGGATGACCAGAACTAAACACAGTATTCCAAGTGTGGCCGTACTAAAGTCTTGTACAACTTCAACAAGACGTCCAAATTCCTGTATTCGATGTTCAGACCAATGAAACCAAGCATGCCGAACGCCGCCTTCACCACCCTGTCCACCTGTTACTCCACTTTCAAGGAGCTATGAACCTGTACTCCTGGATCTTTGTTCTATAACTCTCCCCAACACCCTACCATTAACCGATTTGATCTACCAATGCATCACCTCGCATTTATCTAAATTAAACTCTATCTGTCATTCATCAGTCCACTGGCCCAATTGATCAAGATCCCCATAAGATCAAGTTAAGAGTCAAGCATATTGCTGTAGCGATAGATCAGGCAAGGATGGCAGATTTCCTTCCCTGAAAGGATATTAATGAAGCAAATGAGTTTTTCCAGATCATTAATTCAAGCCTTTGCTTTAGTAGTCCAGTAATACAGCCACTATGTCACTGGAACCCCAATTAATATCAAATACTTGATAAAGAGCCAAACAACACAACGCACAATAGCGTAATTGTTGAGGAATATTTCTATAGATAGATAGGTTGCTGAATGTAAATCTCTAGCTCTTGCCTTTGGCAGCATAAGTTTATCTAACTCTGGAAAAGTCATCAGAAATTGACTGCATCTCCAGGAAATCTCAACGACAATGCAGACTACAGCAAAGCACTTGCAATAATGTTGTCATTGATAAATAATTTCTTAACATCATTACTAATAAAAATTAGTTTGATTCGCATTAATAACTGTCCTTTGTTTTAGACACCCAATATTTGAGAGACGGGGTGATGACCTTTATACTAATGTCACAATTTCATTAGTGGAAGCACTGATAGGTTTCGAAATGGTTATTTCACATTTGGATGGTCACAAGGTAAGAGGATTGTAATATATGGCTTTATTTGTTAAATTCTGAATTGTCTTTATTGAGACTAGAGAATTGTGTGCTTGCTGATTTATGCTTTATGGTAGTTGCAGATCATTCTAGCAAATTTTTATCTAATTTTATTTTGTTATCACAGTGTAGGAGTGTTCACAACATCTGTCATAATGTTAATTTCTGTGAAGTTGTAAATTTACGTACATTGTAAACCTACATTTGGAAATTTGATGTTTATCTCTTTCAAAAATTATTTTATTTTGCCTCCTTTCTCAGGTCCACGTAATGAGAGACAAGATTACAAAACCAGGTGCAAAAGTATGGAAGAAAGGAGAGGGTCTGCCAAACTTTGACAACAACAATATTAGAGGTTCCCTAATAATAACTTTTGATGTAGAATTTCCCAGGGAACAACTTACTGGTGATCAGAAGGAAGGCAAGTATTAATTTGTTGAATCGTGTTCTTTTCTGTTGTCAAACAGAAGCTGGTTTAGCCAGTAGCTGATTTAGCTCAGTGGGCTAGACAGCTGGTTTGTGATGCAGAACAAGGTCAGCAGCAGGGGTTCAATTCCAGTACCAGCTCAGAATTCTGAATTTTCCCTCTGTACCCGAATGTGGCGACTAGGGGCTTTTCACAGTAATTTCATTGCCGTGTTAATGTAAGCCTACTTGTGACAATAAAGGTTATTTATTTATTTATAAATAGCATCAGTATTTTACCAAGCTACATTCTGAACACATCTGTGAAATGACATTCCTTTTTCTCTTCAATATTTGCGAAGAGATGAGTATTGCTGTCACTAAGGAAAAGAAATACCCGAGAATGTCAGGCCCTTGCTGTGTAATTTTGGTCAAGTGTTAGTCTGTACTCTTTCCCCTTTCCCTATTTCATTGTGGTGTCATTTCACCTGTCCCCAGTACTATTGATTGCTGATGCAAAGTCACCATACGATCATTTGCAAAATTCAGTGGGAGGAACATGGGGATGGGGATAAGAAAATCCAAGATCCATCTAGTTCGCTATCTATCATCTTAATAGTTGAGAATCAGGGAGAACCCCTCTCCAAGCATGAAGGAAGATGGTTATGGTTTTGGAGATCAGTTTTCTCAATCCCAGAACATCACAGCAAGAATTCAGTCAGTGTACTAGGCCCAAACATCTTCAGCTGCTTTCCCCCCACAATAAGGTCAGAAGTGGGGAAGATCACTGAATGCACAGTGTACAGCACCATTTACAAACTCTCAGATACTGAAGCAGTCCATGTACCAAGATCTGGACAACATTCGGAGGAGGCAGTGACATAGTAGTATTGTCACTGGACTAGTGATCCAGAGACATGGATGGTGAAATTTGAATTAAATGAAAATCATCTTGAATTAAGAGTCGAATGATAACCAAGAAACCGTTGTCATTAAAAACCCATCTCGTTCACTAATGTCCTTACCTGGTCTGATCTATATGTGACTCCAGATCCTGAGCAATGTGGTTGACTCTTAAATGCCCTTTTGAAATGAAGGGCAATTAGGGGTGGGCAATAAATGCTAGCTCAGCCAGCAATGATTGCATCCTGCGAATGATTTTTTTTTAAAAAAAGGGCTTGGGCTGATAATTGACAAGTAACATTCACAACACACGTGTCAGGCAACGACAATCTCCAATAAGAGAATCCAGTAGGCTCCCCATGACATTCAATGGCATTACCATCATTCAGCATTCTGGAGGTTACCATTGACCAAAGACCTAACTAGAATAGTATAAATATTGTGGCTACAAAAGCAGGTTGGAAGCTGGAAGTTCTACTGAGTAACTCACCTCTTGACTCCCCAAAGCCTGCCCACCACCTTGAAGGCACAAGTCAGGAGTCTGATGGAATACTCTCCATTTTCCTAGATCAGTGCGACTCTAACATCACTCGAACCTCAACATCCAGGACAAAGCAACTGCTTGATTTGCACTCCACTCACCAATGCCTCAATGGCAGCAGTGTGCATCATCTACAAGATGCACTGCAGCAATTCACCAAGGATCCTTAGACCGTACATTCCAAACCACAACCTCTACCACCTAGAAGGACAAGGACAGCATATGCATGGGAACTTAAGAACATAAGAACTAGGAACAGGAGTAGGCCACCTGGCCCCTCGAGCCTGCTCCGCCATTTAATGAGATCATGGCTGATCTTTGTGGACTCAGCTCCACTCTCCGGCCCGTACACCATATCCCCGAATCCCTTTATTCTTTAGAAAGGCATCTATCTTTTTCTTAAAAACGTTTAAAGAAGGAGCCTCAACTGTTCCACTGGGCAAGGAATTCCAGAGATTCACAATCCTTTGGGTGAAGAAGTTCCTCCTACACTCCGTCCTAAATCTACTTCCCCTTATTTTGAGGCTATGCCCCCTAGTACTGCTTTCCCCGACCAGTGGAAACAACCTGCCCGCATCTATCCTATCTATTCCCTTCATAATTTTATATGTCTCAATAAGATCCCCCCGCATCCTTCTAAACTTCAATGAGTACAGTCCCAGTCTACTCAACCTCTCGTCATAATCTAATCCCCTCAACTCTGGGATCAACCTAGTGAATCTCCTCTGCACTCCCTCCAGTGCCAATATGTCCTTTCTCAGGTTCTCCGGTAAGGAGACCAAAACTGAACGCAATACTCCAGATGCGGCCTCACCAATACCCTATCAATTGCAGCATAACCTCACTAGTATTGAACTCCATCCCTCTAGCAATGAAAGACAAAACTCGATTAGCCTTCTTAATCACCCGTTGCACCTGCACACCAACTTTTTGCGACTCGTGCACCAGCACACCCAGGTCCCTCTGCACAGCAGCATGTTTTAACATCTTACCGTTTAAATAATAATCCATTCTGCTGTTATTCCTCCCAAAATGGATTGCCTCACACTTGGCAACATTGAATTCCATCTGCCAGACCCTAGCCCATTCACCTAACCTATCCAAATCCTTCTGCAGACTTCCGGTATCCTCTGCACTTTTTGCTTTACCACTCATCTTAGTGTCGTCTGCAAACTTTGACACATTGCACTTGGTCCCCAACTCCAAATCGTCTATGTAAATTGTGAACAACTGCGGGCCCAATACTGATCCTTGAGGGACCCCACTAGTTACAGGTTGCCAACCAGAGAAACACCCATTTATCCCCACTCTCTGCTTTCTGTTAGTTAACCAATCCTCTACCCATGCTACCACTTTACCCTCAATGTCATGCATCTTTAGTTTATGCAGCAACCTTTTGTGTGGCACCTTGTCAAAAGCTCTCTGGAAATCCAGATATACCACATCCATTGGCTCCCCGTTATCTACTGCATTGGTAACGTCCTCAAAAAATTCTACCAAATTAGTCAGGCACGACCTACCCTTTGTGAACCCATGCTGCGTCTGCCCAATGGGACAATTTCCCTCCAGGTGCCCCGCTATTTCCTCCTTAATGATAGATTCCAGCATTTTCCCTACAACCGAAGTTAAGCTTACCGGCCTATAATTACCCACTTTCTGCCGACCTTTTTAAACAGTGGTGTCACGTTTGCGTGATTCCTCCCAAACACCATCATCTGCAAGTTCCCTCGAAGGCACACATCACCCTGACTTGGAACTGTCACTTGGTCAAAATCCTGGAACTCCCTTCCTAATAGCACTGCGGGTGTACCTACACCACATGAACTGCAGCAGTTCAAGAAGGTGGCTCAAGACCAATTGGGGATGAGCAATAAATGCTGACCTAGCCACAATGCCCACATCCCATGAATGTTTTTTAAAGATTACATTCCAAAACAATAATTAAGGTTTTTTATAATCATGGCAACAGATTTATATCAATTTATATTGCATTAATTTTGGAGCAACCCCCACCCTAACCATGATTACTTAAGGAAATATGATTCTTTGACATCAGTTGACCATAGCAGATGCGTTACAGAAGTAGATGCTTACGTGGAATGAAAAAATAATTTCTAACTATGTACTGTAAAATAAATCTTGCGCCTGACAATCTTTGCAAATGCCTGTTCTAATTGAAATTTTGAGTGTCTTTTAAACATTTCTTTTATTTAAATTTTAGAGTACCCAATTCCTTTTTTCCAATTAAGGGACAATTTAGTGTGGCCAATCCACCTAGCTTGCACATTTTTGGGTTGTGGGGGCGAAACCCACGCAAACACGAGGAGAATGTGCAATCTCCACACGGATAGTGACCCAGAGCCGGGATCGAACCTGGGACCTCAGCGCCATGAGGCCGCATTGCTAACCCACTGCGCCACCATGTTGCCCTTAAATTTTGAGTGTTAATGAAGCAAATCTAATTATTTCTGGTGTAATTCAACTGTTGTAATAATAACTTTATTGTCACAAGTAGGCTTACATTAACACTGCAATGAATTTACTGTGAAAATAGTTGCCTTTGATTAGAATATTCAAAAATTTTAATTCATTAAAATTAACCTTTTATCACATTTAAACATAGGATTTTAGTTTTTTTTTTTTTAAATTTGTAATCAAAGACCAACATCTTTTGTAGTGAACTGTGGGTGCAACTGTGATTCCTATCAATGTGAGGACTGTGGCATATTGGCATATTGAGGTCTGCTGAAGTTCGGGAAAATTGTTTGCTTAAATCATTGTAGATTGTAAACATAAAAATAGCATCATAATTATTTTTTCTTCCATCATGTAGATATAAAACAATTGCTTAAACAAAGACCGGTGAAGAAAGTCTACAATGGACTTCAGGGATATTGACGTAAACACAAATGAAACAGACTTTCAAGTGATACTGAAAATTTAACTATTTATTATCTGAGGTTTCTAATGTTGAATGTACATTTGGGCTGGGGTGGATAGAGAATTGTTAACCTTTTTAAAAACTGAAATCTGTATGTTTGCTTCTAAGCAGCACAAGATGATTTTTTAAAATTCTGCCCCCTTTTCTCTTTTCCTCCCTTTCCCTTAATAAAAAAGGTTGGTTATGATCAAAACAGCACAAAATGTTGGCATTTAAGATGGATAGATGTCTTTAAATGTTTATGTTCCAAACAGAAAAAGAAAACTATAAACTTCTCTTCATTTTAAGGATGTTACGTTACTTGTAAAATGTTAGGTGTATGGCTGTTCAATTTTGAATGCTGTAAGAAACAAGTACATAGATTTCAGTGAAATGTCACAGCTTTATAGAAATTGTTCAGAAGTACTGAATACTTCTGTTTTGTTTTTGAGATATGTGGGGGCCAAATATTGCTCCAGAGGTTACAGCGTAACTTGGTTTCTGTAATATCTGATGGAATATGAAGAATGCAACATTATTTTGCTCAGATATATTTTTGGGTTTAATCTATTGTCACTAATGGGCTGTAAATTGCTGTTGAAATTTTCTGAAACCAGCTTTTGAGGAAACCGTTTGAATGTGACTACAGCAAAAGTTACTAATCATTTACTGTGCAGTGTACAGTGCCTGAGTAAAATTGTCAAATGGAAACACAGATAGTAAACAGCATTGTTACAAGGTGAAATGCAAAAGCTAAAATTGATTGGGGAAGAAAATGTATCCTGTCCTCGGCAGCAGGGCTTTTGCATTTCATTTTTTCTATGTATTGTCTCAATTGGAGAATGGTCTAGTGAACTCAGTTGTTTCTGAAAATAAGTTGTTCAAAAATGTTGAAAGTACAGTCAAAAAATGTGAAACAAGATGGATTCTAGCATAGTTCAGCTACAAGAAGAATATTGACTTGAATGATCTCTACATATATTGTGATAGAATTTTTCTACTTTCTTGATACCACTAAGTAATATTCTTCTCAAAATTATACGTATGCTAAAGCAATGAGAAAATGACAAATATAGTATGCTGATTGCACACTTCAATGCTGTTGGAGTAGAAAGATCCTTCTGTCAGGCTTTAGTTTGGTTATAGCAGAACAAAGGGCCAGGTGCACAGCATGAAAGGATAAATGAATTCAACTGTTTTTCACGTGAAGCTCCGTTTATTATGTTAAACCCAAACAAAATGGTTTCTATTCATTTAATTGAAACATACAAGCTAGCAATTGTTTTAGCATCCTGTTTTCATCGATCAGGATTGTGAAATATTGATCTGCTAATGGATCAGAAGAATGCTGTATGTTGCTGTTGAATGTTTTTCAAAACTTGTATTTGTATACTTCCAAATTCAGTCCATTGTTTTCTTTAACTTCTACTGTTCAAGGTTTGATTAATTGTTTTCCATTAATTCATAGTACTGAACAAAAATGCAACAAAATTTATTTTAAAAAGATTTGGTGTGAAGAGTAGACATTCTTTAAAATAAAGCGTTTTTTTGTTTTTTGTATATATAGTTAAATAATTAGTGCTGTTAAGGCATCTTTGGGAAGCCAACATATTTTCACAATTAAAATCAGTAAATCTGCATAGAAAACTTTGCCAAAATATAATTTTTGTCTAGATAATACAGGTGCACAGAATGATGATGATCCACTGATATTTTAGCAAAGGTTTATCTTGTCCAGGTTGCTTTAGAAGTCATCCCACATTGAATATACCAACACTAAATGAAGAGCCTGTATACACTACAAATACAGCATTTAAAAAAAAATATGTATATGAACAGAACCATACATTGTTTTGTCTGACAAATCTTAGATTTTTCTAATGCATTTAAAATGAGTGAATGAACAAATTTAAGAAGCAGATAATTTAGTTGGACACACTGTTGGAATTGCAAACACTGATCATTACGTCTATTCTAGTATAACTCCGCTACTAAAAGTGGAAATTACAATTTATTTGAGTAAATGGTGTTTGCTTGTATAATCTGTATGCTGTTGACTTTTTTGAAACAGAGATATATCTGTTTTATTAAAACCAAAGGCCAGGGACTTTTTTTTCAATCTAAGTAGGCTGCTTGATTCACAAATCTTCTGTGGTGCCAATCAGTCCATGTTTTTGGAAGAACCAAGTCTAAGCTGTACAACGTAATGTCCGATTGGGTGGAGAAGGAGTTAAACTTTGGGTATGGGGAAGGAAAGTGAATGTAAACATGTCACTCATGAAGAAAGGCTTCCATTTGTCAGGGACAAACAACTGTACATAGATATAAATTTGAAGTGTCGATAGTGAGGTTTTGGCTTCCTGATGATGCCTGTCTTGCAGAGAGGAATGAAATTGGGCTGTGAAAGAATGAGACCGATTTGAACAACACCTAAAATGTATAGAGAGGTAACTTGTGTACTTGCATTTCACTAAAATAATTAAATTGTCCATAATCAAAATAATTGTAAAAACAATTAGAACACATTCATTCAAACTCCTTGAAAACAGTTGCAATGATGCATATTTTTTGTTCTGCAACTTGTGCTGCAATGGCACTGGGAATTTCTAAATGTAAGCATTTTATAGACAGACAGCTCCATTTTCTAAAGAGAAACGTTTTTGTTAAGGACAAATTCTACAGCTAATAATTACATTTTAAGTGATTCTGCCCAGATCAGAAAGACACTATCAACTTAAGGAGATTTATTAGGGGAAAAATGGACACTCAATTTTAAAATTTAACACCCAAGAGTAAAACGCTGGCCATGGAAGTATGCAGTTAGAGTGCATTTCATATCTGACAACTGCCAGCTTCAAATTGCATTATGCAACTACTGAAATGACCACAGTAAGAAGTCTTACAACACCAGGTTAAAATCCAACAGGTTTGTTTCAAATCACTAGTTTTCGGAGCACAGCTCCTTCTTCAGGTAAGACTTCTTACTGTGCTCACCGCAGACCAACGGCAGCATCTCCACATCATGACTGAAGCTGACTACATTATCCTCAGTGGTGAGTTTCGTGTTGCTGCCCGCTGTTTTTGATTATTTATATCTGGAATTAGTTACTGGAAATTGATATTTGGAATTGGTTATTGGAAATATTTATATCTGGAATTGGTATCTTGGAATACAATTTCATCACAATACTCTGGAAATGATTTTGTGGTCTTAAATCCCAAATGCTTTTTCCTCCCTCTTCAATTCTAATCTTGCAGCTACTTTACCCCAAAATCGAGGATAATAAAAAAACATTTTTAAAAATGACTTAATTGGCAAAAGTGAGATTGCCTAGTTCCTGGTTTAGATAAAACTTTGTTTTAGACCTCATCAGGGACACCAGGGGCTGGTTTAGCACAGGGCTAAATCGCTGGCTTTGGAAGCAGACCAAGACAGGCCAGCAGCATGGTTCAATTCCTGTACCAGCCTCCCCGAACAGGTGCCGCAATGTGGCGACTAGGAGCTTTTCACGGTAACTTCATTTGAAGCCTACTTGTGACAATAAGCGATTTTCATTTCATTTCAATCATCAGTTTTAGTTTGTATTTCATGTCCTCAGAACATCTCAGAATGCTTTACAACTAAGGAAGTATTTTCCAGTATGGTTACTTGTTGTAATGTAGGAAGTACAGTGGCCAATTTGCTCATAGCAAGTTCCAACAAGCAGCAATGCGATGATCAGATCATGTGGTTTTCACCGTGTTAAAAAATACATATTGGTCTGGACAAGGGAGAATATCCTTTCGTGTACCAAAGGATCCAACTGATGTAAGAATAACAGAAACTTCTTCCAATTAAATAGTGGAAAGGCTGGAGCCATTGCTTTTGGTCCATTTCAAACTCTATTCCTGAGCTATCAACTTCATCCCTCTTCCTGGCAACTGTCTTGAGACTAAAACTAGACTATTTGCAACCTTGGTGTAATATTTGACCCTATGATGTGCTTTCAAATACATAGCAACTAAAACCATCTATTTTCACCTCCATAACATCACCCCTGTGTGTCTGGACCTCAGCTTATTGTCACAAGTAGGCTTCAATGAAGTTACTGTGAAAAGCCCCTAGTCGCCACATTCCGGCACCTGTTTGGGGAGGCTGGTATGGGAATTGAACCCGCGCAACTGGCCTTGTTCTGCAATTCAAGCCAGCTGTTTTTTTTAAAAAAATTATTCTCCTTTTTCACATTTTCTCCCAAATTTACACCCAACAATAATCCCCATATCAATAACAACGTTCCCATCCTCACACCAAACCCCCAAACATTAGCCTGCATGTTAACATAAACAAATGACAAAGAGGAATCAGGAATTACCCATAGTCACCAGTATCACATACAGTCCCCCAACCTCCCTAATGTTTGATGTGATCTAATTCTTGAAAGTGCATAATGAATAACGCCCATGAATTGTAGAATCCCTCCATCCTTTCCCTCAGTTCAAATTTGATCTTTTCAAGCATCAAGAATTCCAGCAGGTCCCCCCACCACGCCAGGGCACAGGATGGAGAGGTGGATCGCAACCCGAACAGGATCCGCCTTCAGGCGATCAAAGAGGCGAAGGTTACAACATCTGCCTCCACCCCAGTTTCCAACACTGGCTGGTCCGACACCCCGAATATGGCCTAATGAGGGCCTGGGTCCAGTTTCACGTGCACCACTTAAAGATTACCCTAAAAACCTCCTTCCAGTAATTCTCCAGCTTTGGACATCACCAAAACATATGAACGTGATTTGCCCCCTCCCAACCTTCACACACATCTTATACCCCCTCAAAGAGCTGGTTCATCCTCGCCCTTGTAAGGTGCAGTCGATACACCACCTTCAGCTGTATCGGCCCCAACCTCGCACACGAGGTGGAGGCGTTCACCCTCCAGAGCACCTCACACCAGAACCCCTCCTCCATACCCTCCCAACTCTTCATCCCACTTTGCCTTGATCACTTCTAGCGGCGCCTTTATCTTCCTCCAAAATAGCCCTGTAAACCGCCGACACGACCTCCTTCTACAGTCCCCCTACCGTCAGCACCTGTTCCAGCAATGTGGAAGCTGACTACTGGGAAGCTCTATCTCCTTTCTGGCAAAGTCTCGAAACTGCATGTATCTAAATGTTTCCCCCTGCTCCAGCCCATACTTCGCCCCCAGCTCCTTCAATCCCGCAAAACGACCACCAAGAAACAAATCTTTTAGTGTCCTAATTCCTTTCTCCTCCCATCTCTGAAAATTTCCATCCCACTTCCCTGGCACAAATCTATGGTTCCCCTGAATCGGCACTTCCCTTGACCCTGCCCCCAATCCGAAGTGCTGTCGAAACAATAGATATAGGACAGAGGTAGGTTCTTTACGCAAAGAGTAGTGAGGCCGTGGAATGCCCTACCTGCAACAGTAGTGAACTCGCCAACATTGAGGGCATTTAAAAGTTTATTGGATAAACATATGGATGATAATGGCATAGTGTAGGTTAGATGGCTTTTGTTTTGGTGCGACATCGTGGGCCGAAGGGCCTGTACTGCGCTGTATCGTTCTATGTTCTATGAAACTGCCTCCAAATTCTCAACGAAGCTATTACTACCGGACTCCCTGAGTATCTCCCCGGGATGGTCGGGAGTGGCGCTGTCACTAGCGCCTTTAATCCCAACCCCCTACCCAAACTCTCATTCTGATCCATTGGGAGTCAACCCCTATGACCCAGCATTCGCTGCCCAGCAATAATACATCAGGTTCAGAAGACACAAACCCCTTGCCTGCCTTCCTCTCTGTAGTAGCACCTTTTTAATTCTGGCCACCTTCCCTCTCCATATGAACGAGATAATCATCCCTTTTAATCCCTCTAAAAAAAATGCCTTTGGTAGGAAAATCGACAGGCATTGAAAAATAAACGAATCGCGGCAGCACATTACATGTCAGCTGTTTAGCCCACTGTGCTAAACCAGCCCCTGCTGCTAAACCCGCTTTCATACCGATGTTACCTCTAGCCATGACAATTCCATCACACTTCGGGCTAGCCTTCCACATTCTGTACTGGTGCAAGTTAGGACATTGTGTTAGATGAAAAAGTCCTGTTCACTTATCCAGCCCTGTGTTTGCCGACCTGGTCAACTTTAAAATTATTGTCTTTGTTTTCAATCCATACCCTTCCCCCTCCCTATCTCTGTAATCTCAACCCTCCACGATATCTGCGCTCTTCTGAGTCTGGTCTCTTGACCATGACTGATTATAAAGGCCCTAAATTTCAGAATATTTTCTCTACACCTTTTCAGCTTCATTTTCCACCTTGAAGGCACACCTGAAAAGCCACCTCTTCAATTTGGTAATCTATATGCTTCGGTGGTATGTTTTGTTTTATTATGCTCTTATGAAGCTCACTGGGCTGTTTTGACATGTTAAATGCATAATGTTGATAGGGCAGGATTGAAAGCTCATTTGAAAGACTGCACCACTTAGTGCAGGTTTCTTCCAGTACTTCACTGAAATGTCACCCTTTTGTATGCTTAAGTCGAGTTAAAGCGCAAAACCGCCTGAACTATTGCTACACCAGTATTCAGTTGTAAAAAGCGTGTGTATAAATCTAGAGTCCGAGTTTTAAGATTAAATTTTCAATGGGTGAAAAATCCAGCTAGATTTTACACCAGGGTTGCCAACTCTGGTTGAATGTATTCGTAGTCTTCAAAAAATTCATCCCCTCTTCCTCGCACTTCTCCATTACAGAACACTTTTTTTCAGTAGTTATAGAAAAAAATTGAAGAAAAGTAAAACGTTCAATCCCAAGCACGGTCCAGATCAAGCTTTAATTGCTTGAGATTTCAGAACAATGCTGAAGGGCTGACAAACATATGGGAGCGCTAATTCTATTTTCACTTATCGTCACGATCTTTGTTTAAAGAAAAGATTCTGTATGTCAATATTTTTAGAAGAGGTTTACAATGGGTTTATATCCTAGGTCTTGAGCTAAATAAACGTGATCAGCGATGTGTTAATGATTTGTTGCTGAGTTTCTGCGTAATAACACGCACTTGGCTGGAATAACGCGTTCGATGTGAATTAGGATTTTTAGTCGGACCGTAAAAGCTCACCGATCCCAGTGATATTTTTGCCCCCACCCCCTTTGCAGTACCTTATCCAACTGGCTAACTTGGGATGAGGCCGGATGATGGACGTTGACTGACGGTTTGAGCTCCCAGCGCGGCCTGTCCCTGCAGTCACTTTGCCGGGGAGCGTCATAGCGTCACCGCCTTAACGTCGCACGAAGCCAGTAGCAGGCGTGCTTATGCGGCGAACAGGCGGGAAAGCGCCAGTAGCGCGCGGGGTGACGGTTGGGAGTGGGGCGGGCGCCGCGAGGAGCGGCAGTGTTAACAACAAGAGTGGCGGCGGCTCGAGCTCAAAGAGCGAGAGTGGTGGAGCAATGGACAACTTTCAGAAAGTGGAGAAGATCGGTGAGGGGACCTATGGAGTGGTCTACAAAGCAATGAATAAAGTCACAGGAGAGATGGTGGCACTGAAAAAAATAAGACTGGACGCGTGAGTTACGTTCATTATCAAAATGAAAACTAATAAAATAACTTTACTAGTGACTTTATGAAGTGTCGAGTATTTTCTGCTGGCAGAAGTCCCCTATGTCCTATTTCGCTGTCTGAATATTCGTACCTTATTGATTAGCTTTTGAAATCTTGCATTTTAAATTACATACACATATTCACACACATTAATGGTAACCACATCTGTGTTTGATGCATTATTATATGTTTGGATTTGTTTTGCTGCAGCCAAAACCAAGGAGAATGGCATTGAGAGAAGTAAATGATGGATTTCAGACAGGTGGTTTTGGAAATCCATATTTGGCATCTTCCTTTCGACCCAATGCAATCGGGCAGAGTCAACATGGCATTGTGAAAAGGATATCATGTTTGACTGATTTCTGACAGTTTTTGAGAGTCAATATGGTTTTGTGCCAGGGAAATAGTGTTTGACTGATTTCTGACAGTTTTTGAAGAAGTAACAAGCATCGTGGATAAAGGGGAACCTGTGGATGTGGGACAATTCAATTTCCAGAATGCATTTGACAAGGTGCCACATCAAATGTTACTACACAAAATAAGAACTCATAGTGCAGAGGATAATGCATTAACATACATAGAGAATTGGTGAGCTTACTGGAAACAGAGTAATGTGTCATTTTCGTGTTCTGAGATGTGTATGACCACAAGCATCGGTGTTGGGGCCTTGACAATTTACAATCTATATCAATGATGTGGATGAAGGGATTGTTTGTATAATTGCTAAGTTTGCTGATGAAAGAAAGTTAGGAGAGTTAAGTCTGCCAAGGGATATTGATAGATTAAGTGGGCAAAAATTTGTCAGATGATGTGGGAAAATCTGATGTGTTGTGCTTTAGCAGGAAGAATAGAAAAGCTCATGGTGTAGGGGGTGACATTGTGATGGATAAAAAATTGAATAACTAAAAGAAAGCAGAACGTAGACACGTGGGTAATTTTCAGGTTGGCAAGATTTAGAGTGGTTGCCGCAAGCATCAGTGCTTGGGCCTCAACTTATATCATAGAATTTATAGTGCAGAAGGAGGCCAATCAGCCCATCGAGTCTGCACCGGCGCTTGGAAAAAGCTTACCTAAGCCCACACCTCCGCCCTATCTCCGTAACCCTTTTGGACACTAAGGGCAATTTTGCATGGCCAATCCACCTAACCTGCACATCTTTGGACTGTGGGAGGAAACCGGAGCACCGGAGGAAACGCATGCAGACACAGGGAGAACGTGCAGACAGTGACCCAAGCCGGGAATCGAACCTGAGACCCTGGCGCTAAAAAGCAACTGTGTTAACCACTGTGCTACCGTGCATATACATAATATAAAATATATAAATTATTTGGATGAAGAGATCAAAGATATGGTTGCTAAATTTGCTGGTGACAAAGTGGGAAAGTACGTTGTAAAGAGGACAGAAGGAGTCTGCAAAGGGGACATAGGTTAAGTGAATGGGCAAAAAAATTGGCAGATGGAGTATAATGTGGTAAAATGTGGACTTGTCCACCTTGGCAGGCAGAATACAAAATCACATATTACTTAAATGGAGAGAGATTGCCAAATTGTGAGGTACAGAGGAGTCTGGGTGTCTTGGTACATTAATCACAAACAGGTGGCACAGTGGTTAGCATTGCTGTCTCAGTGCCAGGGACCCGGGTTCGATTCTGACCTTGGGCGACTGTTTCCACAATCTCCCCGTGTCTGCATGGGTTTCTTCCGAGTGTTCCGATTTCCTCCCAAGATGTGCAGGTTAGGTGGATTGTCCATGATATATTGCCCCAGAATGTCCAAATATTAGATGGAGTCACGGGGATAGGGTGGGGGAGTGGGCCTCGGTAGGGTGCTCTTTTGGAGGGTCGATGCAGACTCGTTGGGCCGAATGGCCTACTTCTGCACTGTAGGGATTCTATGATTCCAGTTAGCATGCAAGTACATTAAGTGATTAGGGAAGGCAAATGGAATGTTGTTTATTGCAAGAGGAATGTAGGGATGTTTTGCTACAGTTGTACAGGGCTTTGGTGGGACCACATCCAGAGGACTGTGTACAGTTTTGGTCTCCTTATTTAAGAAAGGCCATAATAGCAGTGGAAGCAGCCCACAGAAGGTTCACTTGACTGATTCCTAGGATGAAGGGTTATCTTATGAGGAAAGATTGGACAGCTTGAGCCTTTTCCATTGAAATTTAAAAGAATGAGAGGTGATCTTATTGAAACAAATAAGATTCTGATGGGACTTGGTAAGATGCCTTACAACAAGTTAAAGTCCAACAGGTTTGTTTCAAACACTAGCTTTCGGAGAACTGCTCCTTCCTCAGGTGAATTCACCTGAGGAATGAGCAGTGCTCCGAAAGCTAGTGTCGGAAACAAACCTGTTGGACTTTAACCTGGTGTTGTAAGACATCTTACTGTGCTCACCCCAGTCCAACGCCAGCATCTCCACACCTGATGGGACTTGACAGCGTGGATGCTGAGAGGATGTTTCCCCTTTTGTCGGAGACCAGAACTAAGGGATCTTTTCGTCCTCACTGTCAACAGGGGTGGTACCAGGGGATTGGAGAGTGGCGAATGTCGTGCCCCTGTTCAAAAAAGGGACTAGGGATAACCCTGGGAATTACAGGCCAGTTAGTCTTACATCGGTGGTCGGCAAAGTAATGGAAAGGGTACTGAAGGATAGGATTTCTGAGCATCTGGAAAGACACTGCTTGATTAGGGATAGTCAGCACGGATTTGTGAGGGGTAGGTCTTGCCTTACAAATCTTATTGAATTCTTTGAGGAGGTGACCAAGCATGTGGATGAAGGTAAAGCAGTGGATGTAGTGTACATGGATTTTAGTAAGGCATTCGATAAGGTTCCCCATGGTAGGCTTCTGCAGAAAGTAAGGAGGCATGGGATAGTGGGAAATTTGGCCAGTTGGATAACGAACTGGCTAACCGATAGAAGTCAGAGAGTGGTGGTGGATGGCAAATATTCAGCCTGGATCCCAGTTACCAGTGGCGTACCGCAGGGATCAGTTCTGGGTCCTCTGCTGTTTGTGATTTTCATTAATGACTTGGATGAGGGAGTTGAAGGGTGGGTCAGTAAATTTGCAGACGATACGAAGATTGGTGGAGTTGTGGATAGTAAGGAGGGCTGTTGTCGGCTGCAAAGAGACATAGATAGGATGCAGAGCTGGGCTGAGAAGTGGCAGATGGAGTTTAACCCTGAAAAGTGTGAGGTTGTTCATTTTGGAAGGACAAATATGAATGCGGAATACAGGGTTAACGGTAGAGTTCTTGGCAATGTGGAGGAGCAGAGAGATCTTGGGGTCTATGTTCATACATCTTTGAAAGTTGCCACTCAAGTGGATAGAGCTGTGAAGAAGGCCTATGGTGTGCTCGCGTTCATTAACAGAGGGATTGAATTTAAGAGCCGTGAGGTGATGATGCAGCTGTACAAAACTTTGGTAAGGCCACATTTGGAGTACTGTGTACAGTTCTGGTCACCTCATTTTAGGAAGGATGTGGAAGCTTTGGAAAAGGTGCAAAGAAGATTTACCAGGATGTTACCTGGAATGGAGAGTAGGTCTTACGAGGAAAGGTTGAGGGTGCTAGGCCTTTTCTCATTAGAACGGAGAAGGATGAGGGGCGACTTGATAGAGGTTTATAAGATGATCAGGGGAATAGATAGAGTAAACAGTCAGAGACTTTTTCCCCGGGGGAACAAACCATTACAAGGGGACATAAATTTAAGGTGAAAGGTGGAAGATATAGGAGGGATATCAGAGGTAAGTTCTTTACCCAGAGAGTAGTGGGGGCATGGAATGCACTGCCTGTGGAAGTAGTTGAGTCGGAAACATTAGGGACCTTCAAGCAGCTGTTGGATAGGTACATGGATTACGGTAAAATGATATAGTGTAGATTTATTTGTTCTTAAAGGCAGCACGGTAGCATTGTGGATAGCACAATTGCTTCACAGCTCCAGGGTCCCAGGTTCGATTCCGGCTTGGGTCACTGTCTGTGCGGAGTCTGCACGTCCTCCCCGTGTCTGCGTGGGTTTCCTCCCACAGACCAAAGATGTGCAGGGTGGGTGGATTGGCCATGATAAATTGCCCTTAGTGTCCAAAATTGCCCTTGGTGTTGGGTGGAGGTGTTGAGTTTGGGTAGGGTGCTCTTTCCAAGAGCCGGTGCAGACTCAGGGGGCCGAATGGCCTCCTTCTGCACTGTAAATTCAATGATAATCTATGATTAATCTAGGACAAAGGTTCGGCACAACATCGTGGGCCGAAGGGCCTGTTCTGTGCTATATTTTCTATGTTCTATGAAACAGTTTCAAAATAAGGAGTCTCCTATTTAAGAACGCGGCGAGAGGACTTTTTAATTTTCTCTCAGGGTTGTGAGTCTATGAAACTCTTTTCCCCAGAGAATAGTATAGGTAGGGTCCTTGAATATTTTTAAGGCAAAGCTAAATAGCTTCTTGAATAACAAGGAAGTCAAAGGGTATTAGGACTAGACAGGAAAATAGCATTGAGGCCACAATTGGGTCAGCCATGATTTTATTGAATGGTGGAATAGACTCTGGGAGGGGGGCTACTCCTGTTCCTAATTCTTGCATTCACATGTCTGTTCAACCTTCAGACCCAAAAGACTAGCTTTTGAAAAAATCAGAACTGTTAGTTTTGATAGTTGTCGCAGGTAGAAAATGGTGCTTCCAATCTTCGGGCAGCTTCATGGTGTTCCAGCAGGTGTTTTAAAAGAATAAGAACTATCAGTTCTGAGTTTTCTTTAAGTTCGCCGGAAAAGCACAAGGATGACACTGTCGGAAACAGCATTTCCCATTTGCGTTCCCTTTTTTAAAGTCAGCCAACCACAAGCTGCCTGAATGTCATTCCTGCTCTCAGCAACTGCCAGTTTAAAAAAAAACTGTTAATTGTCTGAAACCAAGTTGCTGAAAGCGTGAATTTACAGCAGATCATTGATTGGAGGAGGAACAACAGATACAGGAAAGACAGCTGCTTCTCCAGTCTGATTTTGTCTCTCCCATGTTCCAGCTCCTCCAATTGCAAGTTTTGTTTTGCCCAAGCTCCTGCTCCAGCTCGCCCAGTCACAGATTCTGTCTCCCATGCTTCTCTTCTAGATCCTCCAATCAAAAATACTATCTCTCCTGACCATCCAGATACCATTTGTGATTGGAGGAGCTAGAAGAGTTATTCTGGCCAATCCTGCTCACCACCATGCAGGAAACTTTCAGCTGCAGTGAAATATTTGTGGTGACATCTTCCAGGAGGCTGTGGAGAAGAAGAAAATTAAGCAACAATGTGCCGGTAATTAGGCCAGAGCACTATCCAGGAAGCCATCATTCAGCCTTGTGCCAGGCTATACCATCTGTTTTCTGTGTTCATAACAACAGCCATTCCTGGGATACTAGAGGGGACAAGGACTGAAGAAATTAAGAAATAACTAATCTCAGTACTTCCCCCTAAAGAATCTAAAGCAGGGCCCACCTGACAGTTTCTAAAACACGTCCTGCTTTAATTTTACCATGGAATTGATTGCTAGCAGTTGCAGAATAAACACTAGCCACGATAACTGAGGCAGGATTTGAGATTTAGTGTCTCGGAAGTCTGGGTTTCCTAAACAGTTTAACAGCAGAGGCTGATTCATTTTTTAAATGGTTTTCCAGCTGCTGCCAGTTAGATTGAATAGCTGGCTGTCAGTCAAGGAGGTAGGCAGCTGAGAGTATATTAAGGTTAGGTGGATATTGCTGGAAAGGTATGGGAATTGGAAGTTGAACGTGAGACATTCTGGATATAAGGAATTAATCAACAGACATGTGGACGGGTGACTTGGACTTCAGACATTGAGGCTGGGGAGTTGGACATTAGATATAGGATGGGTGTGTTGCATGACAGATGAGTGTGAAATTAGGTTGATGATAGCATTGGCTTGGCTGTGATGGCCCCTGTGACTAAGTAGCCCGTTGACACTCGTTTTCGAAGCTTACATGTAAAGAACGACCATTTAGACCAAACATTGGATTGCTGGCGGCGTGGGCAGCATGGTAGCACAGTGGTTAGCACAGTTGCTTCACAGCTCCAGGGTCCCAGGTTCGATTCCCGGCTTGGGTCACTGTCTATGAGGACACGTTCTCCCCGTGTCTGCGTGGGTTTCCTCCGGGTGCTTCGGTTTCCTCCCACAGTCCAAAGATGTGCAGGTTAGGTGGATTGGCCATTATAAATTGCCCTTAGTGTCCAAAAACGTTAGGTGGGGTTACGGAGATAGGGTGGCAGCGTGGGCTTAAGTATGGTGCTCTTCCGAGGGCCGGGCAGACTCGATCGGCCTCCTGCATTGTAAATTCTATGATTCTACTCTGAGTCAGTGCCTTTAAAGGAGGAATTTTCATACTGGCAAAAACACAGCCTTATACAGTTTATTTTTATTTTGCAAAACACAAATATAATTTTTCCAATAGTTTTTTTGATTTTTAAAATTTTTGCTTTAACATCTTAACAATCTCTTATGTTACTAGGATGTATGGCAGCACGGTGGCACAGTGGGTTAGCCCTATTGCCTCACGGCACCGAGGTCCCAGGTTCGAATCCCGGCTCTGGGACACTGTCCGTGTGGAGTTTGCACATTCTCCCTGTGTTTGCGTGGGTTTCGCCCCGCAACGCAAAGATGTGCAGGCTAGGTGGATTGGCCACGCTAAATTGCCCCTTAATTGGCAATTTATAAGGTACTTCAAGTTAGATTTCATTATCATAAACACGTGACTTACAGGAATCGGCAGCTTTTTCTGGACAGTTAAATGACTCCTGCTTTTAAACAAATATGTTCTTAAATGTTTGCGATAAGGGGTATGTGTGCGTGTGGTGGAGGGGAGAAGGTCTTCAGTGAGTTTTCTGTCACCAAGCAACATGAAAAATATAGCTGAAACTGACGTGTATGTAAAATATTGATCCGTAACTTTCTGTAGGATCCCCGACTTAAGTCGCTGGTCCGTGGCACATGCGCGGCGCGACGACACGTGATGTTCAAACTCCTGGCCCGCTTTTTTGGGGGCAGATTGGGTGAAGCGCTGGACCTGCTGAAAGCACATTAAAGGGACAGCGCTAACCTGGTTGACTTGCCTCGATGTTAGGTATGTTTTTACACCTTTTTATTTGCACTTTTATTTCTTGGTCCAGGATCATCAGTCAGAGGCAGGAGACATTGTGAGCCGTTTGTTTGGTAGATTAATGTTTTATATTATTAGTGTTTAGCATTTATATGTTTAAAATATGAATAAAATGAAAGGAAAATACATTTATATATTTTTTAAACTTTGGTTTGTCATGAGGCTGCTCATTCCATTAAAACGGTACTTTACTGTATAAAGTGCATTTGGAATCACAGAACATGACTATGAACACAAATCACAAAATATCAGATGTTACAAGGACAGTGACAGCAAAAGGCCCTGGGGCGATTTTAAAATCTTATGATCATGATCCAAATGAAAATATGCAAACACTTTTAAGCATACTACACATAAAGTTATATCATAATATAGTGCAGATTTAAATGATTTCACAGATTTAAAACAAATAGCCAAACCTATGTTCACTTATAAATAATCGTCTTTAATCATTAAAAAAATGACTTTAAAAGAAACAATAACAACTACAATGCTTGTATAAAAGAAATTGCAAGAAAAACTATTTTTAAAAAACTTTACATACCTTGAAAACACTTATCAAACATCTTGTCTTCAATATAATTTCCTGCAATTTAAATGCCTGCCCTCAATTGGTGTTCCCAACCTGACCCTGTCTTAAGGGGATGGGGATACACTCCTGCGCTGCGCTGGAGCCTGCACAGAGTATCGTGCTGGAGGCCTGAGGCTGCTGCACAGAGAGGAAGGTACTCTGCGATATCTGAGCGCAGGTAAGTGCGCAATTTTCCTTCTCAGAATTGGTGACCTATGATTTTCTGCCGCTAGCCGGAAGTTAAGGGCCATTAACATTTGTGCAAAATACTTTAAAACATAGATTATTATATTTATAAGATTATCTATATGATTTATGTGATAATATATGTTGATCCATGATACTATAACTTTAATTATGCACTGACTGTTACCATGCTGCTTTATTGCTGTTTTTGCTGGAACCTTGGGTCATAATCATTTTCAACAATTTTTTATATATTCGTTCATGAGATGAGCGTGCATCACCGGCAACGCCAGTGTTTGTTGTCCAACCCTAATTGCCCTTGAGAAGGTGGTAGTGAGTTCAATAGGGTCACATTGGAAAATAGTTTGTGAAAAACTGCTGTAGTCGTTTGCTTCACTTCACATGTTTTATCCTGTCATACATGCACAAACTACATTGAATGATGAAATGCTGATGTCACTTTGGCGATTTGATACAAATGCATTGGTCCACAACCTTGATGGTATTAGAAAGTAAACAAAGGGAGAACTAATGTTTCAACCATTTGAAGTGAAATATTTTCATCTATTTGAAGCCTAGAAGCATTTGCATTCACTACAGATCATATAGTGGTATAATTACCTGATTCCTTGTCACACAAAAATTGAGACCTTTTTGTCTTTGGCTGCTCTCATTGTATCTGAAGATGCTTTGATACAGTACATGTTTGCTTTATAGCAGCATGCACCTATTCTACCACCATTCACAAACACTTCATTTTTATATAAAAAATATATTATTCGCCTCCATTCTAAACTTTGCATAATTATAACTTCTCTTAAAATATTAAATTGTGTAAAATCAGAGGGAATGTACAATAAAGTTTGTGGTGCATGAACATTTGCAATTAATTTTATACAATTAACATGCTTTTAAACACTTGAAAACTACCAGGTTTTTCTTTTCCATTTCCTATTTACCCCCTTAGCTTCAGCAAAGCTAGATCTAGTATGTTTTTTCCTCTTCTCTGACTGCCAAATGCTTGTGGAATGAGCCAAAGACAAAGAAATTCAGGATGATAGTGATCTTAACTGAAACCTGGTCCACAGGACAGGAAGTCTTTATTCAGGAAGCAGTAGATTTCAGCACCAATTTCTGAGAACATCTTAGCCATCTGAAGCACTATTATTCAGTCATGTCCAGAATGAGGATCCTCTGTTAGTGTACATTGTGTTAGGGGTATTATCTTCTGAAAGTTTGAGTTCTGCATTTATCCCCTCTATCATAGTTGAGCAACAGGTGACGGATGGTGCTTTTGGTGTTGATACTGTTCAGCTACTTCCCATTCAGAAATCCAAGGTAGAGCGACATAAACTGCTCCCATGCTGCTGAGAGGGCTGACAGCTAGGAAGTGAAAATAACGTCAAAAAAGTCCAGGATAGCAGAAATTACCTCCTAAATCTTGGAAATCATCTCCAAAACAGTGAAGGTACTTTCAGAACAATGGTGTGAGCAAAAACCTTTCACTTAGGTAAACAAACAGTTTTCCTGGTTCAATATCAAGGCTTTCCAGTTGAATTTCACAGCCCATCAATCCCCACTTTGCTTTTCATTTAGTGACCTTGGCAATTTTAATATATCCTGAAAAATTGCACTGGCAGTTAAGGACAGAATGCAGGGTTAAGTCTTCAGTTAATTATCTTTCAACATATTTAAATTGCAGATTCTCCTGTCCAACGTGGGCTTCTTGTGCACCTTGAAACATATATCAGTTAAATGTGCAAGTCATTCCTAGCACCATAATCTGCGGCATAAAAACTCCTATTTGCAACCAACTTTGCTCACCAATTTCCATAAGTATTTTTATTTAACCATGTAAGTAATATCAAGTAAAAAATAAAGATGAAATGTATGACTATTCAGGAAAAAAATACAATTATCCTGTGTTGTAACTCAGTTTCAACTGCAGACTGCACCTGCTCTTTTGACTCCATATGTGCAATGGCGTGCTGGATCATAAAAATAAGACAGGAGCAGAATTAGGCCACTTGGCCCATCGAGTCTGCTCCGCCACTCAATCATGGTTGATATTTTTCTCATCCCCATTCTCCTGCCTTCTCCCCATAACCCCATATCCCCTTATTAATCAAGAACCTATCTATCTCTGTTTTAAAGACACTCTGTGATTTGGTCTCCATAGCCTTCTGCGACAAAGAGTTCCACAGATTCACCACCCTCTGGCTGAAGAAATTCCTCCTCATCTCTTTTAAAGGATCGTCCCTTTAGTCTGAGATGGTGTCCTCTTGTTCTAGTTTTTCCTACAAGTGGAAACATCCTCTCCACGTCCACTATCCAGGCCTCGCAGTATCCTGTAAGTTTCAATAAGATCCCCCCTCAAGCTTCTAAACTCCAACGAGTACAGACCCAGAGTCCTCAACCGTTCCTCATATGACAAGCTCTTCATTCCAGGGATCATTCTTGTGAACCTCCTCTGGACCCTTTCCAAGGCCAGTACATCCTTCCTTAGTTACGGGGCCCAAATCTGTTCATAATACTCCAAATGGGGTCTGACCAGAGCCTCCACAGCCTCAGAAGTACATCCCTGGTCTTGTATTCTAGCGCTCTTGACATGCCTGCTAACATTGCATTTGCCTTTTTAACTGCAGACTGAACCTGCACATTAACCTTAAGAGAATCGTGAACAAAGATTCCCAAGTCCCTTTGTGCTTCTGATTTCCTAAGCATCTTCCCATTTAGAAAATAGTCTATGCCTCCATTTCTCCTTCCAAAGTGCATAACCTCACACCTTTAAACATTGTATTCCATTTGCCACTTCATTGCCCACTCTCCTAGCCTGTCCAAATCCTTCTGCAGCCCCCTTGCTTCCTCAATACTACCTGTCCCTCTGCAGATCTTTGTATCATTTGTAAACTTAGCAACAGTGCCTTCAGTTCCTTCTTCCAGATCATTAATATATATTGTGAAATGTTGTGGACCCAGCACACCACTAGTCACCGGCTGCCATCCTGAAAAAGACCCCTTTATCCCCATTCTCTGCCTTCTGCCAGTCAGCCAATCCTCTATCCATGCCAGTATCTTAACACCACAGGCTCTTAACTTATTTAACAATCTCCTATGCAGCACCTTGTCAAAGGCCTTCTGGAAATCTAAATAAATCACGTCCACTGGTTCTCCTTTGTCTAACTTCCTTGTAACCTCCTCAAAGAACTCTTAACAGATTTGTCAGACATGACCTCCCTTTGACAAAGCCGCGCTGACTTGGTCCTATTTTACCATGCACTTCCAAGTACTCCGCGATTTCATCTTTAATAACAGACTCTAAAATCTTACCAATGACCAAAGTCAGGCTAACCAGCCTATAATGTCCCGTCTTCTGCCTCCCTCCCTTCTAAAACAGCGCTGTTACATTAGCCACTTTCTAGTCCTCCTTTGGGACCCTCTGGGAAGCTATCTCTTTTAGGACCCTGGGGTGTAATCCATCCATCCAGGTGACTTATCCACCTTCAGATCTTTCAGTTTCCCCAGAATCTTCTCCTTAGTGATGGCCACTGCACTCACTCTGCCCCCTAATTCTCATGGACCTCTGCCATCCCACTGGTGTCTTCCACTGTGAAGACTGATGCAAAGTAACAATTCAGTTCATCTGCCATTTCTTTGTTTCCTATCATTATTTCTCCAGCCACATTTTCCAGTGGTCCAATGTCTACTTTTGCCTCGCTCTTACTTTTTATATATTGAAAGAAACTCTTCCTAGCTTCCTTTTATATTGCTAGCTAGCTTGCACTCATACTTCATCTTCTCTCCCCTTATTGAATTTTTAGTTGTCATCTGCTCGCTTTTAAAGGGTTCCCAATCCTCTGGCTTCCCACTAATCTTGCCACTTTGTTTGCTTTTTCTTTTGCTTTTATGCTGTCCTTGACTTCCCTCATCAACCATGGATGCCTTGTCCTGCCCTTAGCATGTTTCCCCCTTGGGATGAATTTCTGCTGTGCCTCACGAATAACCCCCAAAAAACTCCTGCCATTGCTGTTCCACTGCCTTCCCTGCTAGGCTCCTTTTCCAATCAACTCTGGCCAGCTCCTCCCTCATGTCTTTGTAGTTACCTGTATTTAATTATAATACCGTTACATCTGACTCCAGCTTCTCTCCCTCAAACTGTCGGGTAGAATCTATCATATTGTGGTCACTGCTCCCTAAGTGTTCCTTCACCTTAAGATCCCTAATCAAGTCTGCCTCATTACACATCACCAAATCCAGAATTGCCTGTTCCCTAGTGGGCTCTACCACAAGCTGCTCAAAAAAGAACATCTCTTAAACATTCCATAAATTCCTTTTCTTGGGATCCACTATCAACCTGATTTTCCCAGTCCACGTGCATATTGAAGTCCCCCATGATTATTGTGATATTGCCTTTTTTAAATGCTTTCTCTACCTCCTGATTTATTTTCTGCCTCAGATCCTGACTACTGCTCGGGGACCTGGACATAACTCCCATCAGGGTCTTTTTACCTTTGCGATTCCTCAACTCTACCCACAGAGATTCCATGCCTTCTGATTCTATATTGCTCCTTGCTATCGATTTAACTTCATTCCTTACTAACAATGCAACCCCGCCCCCTTTGCCCATCTGCCTGTCCTTTCGATAGAACACAAATCCTTGTATATTTAGATCCCAGCCCTGATCCCCTCGCAGCCACGTCTCTGTGATGCCCACAACATCGTACCGGCCAATTTCAATGTGCGCAACAAGCTCATTTACCTTGTTCCATATACTGCGCGCATTAAAGTATAATACCCTCAGTCCTGCATTGACCACCTTCATTCTCACACTTGTCACCTTTTTTGCTCTGCCTGAGGGTGATGTTGTTCTTTTATTTTTGTTTTCTATTTCCCCATCAGTTTTGACACCTTCTAAACTAACACTGGTTCCCACCCCCCTACCATATTAGTTTAAATCCTCCAGAGTGACACGAGCAAACCTCCCAGCCAGGATATTGGTGCCCCTCGAGTTTAGATGCAACCCATCCTTCTTGTACAGGCTACACCTGCCCCGGAAGAGATCCCAATGGTCCAGAAACCTGAAACCCTCCCTCCTACACCACTGGTTTAGCCACGTGTTTAGCTGAACTCCTGCACAACCTCATCACTCTTCCTGCCTGCCTATGTCGTTAGTACCTATGTGTACTATGACCTCTGGCTGTTCACGCTCCCCCTTCAGGATGTCCTGTGTTCGTTCAGAATTATGCAAATTTTGTCATGGAGGTAACATTAAAGGAACACTCGAGTCTTAGAAGGAACAAAAGGATGATCATAGCAGCAACAGGACCAATTATGTACCAAAAATAAATTTGTGGAAGCAGAAGGCATAGATCAGATATCATAGAAGGTTTACAGCACGGAAAGAGGGCACTTGGCCCATTATGTCTGAGCTGGCCAAAATTGGGCAACCTAGCCTAATTCCACTTTCCAGCATTTGGTCTGCAGCCTTGCAGGTCCAGACACTTTTTAAATGAATTGAGGGTTTCTGCCTCTACTACCCTTTCACGTAGTGAGTTCCAGGCCCCCACAACCCTCTGGATGTAAAAGATTTTCCTCATATCCCCTCTAATCTTTCTAACAATCACTTTAAATCTATTTCCCTTAGAAACTGGTATCTCTGCTAATTTAGGTCCTTCCCATCCACTTTATCCAAGCCCCTCGCAATTTTGTACATCTCAATCAAATCTCCCCTCAGACTCCACTATTCCAAGAACAATCTCAGCCTATCCAATCTTTCCTCATATCTGCTATTTGCCAGTCCTGGCAGTATCCTCAGAAATCTCCTTCGTACCCTCTTTAATGCAATTCCATCCTTTCTGTAATGAGTCAACCAAAAGAATTTTACACAAGTTTTGGCCTAATTAATAGTACATAGAACAGTACAGGCCCTTCGGTCCACGATGTTGTGCCGACCATTTATCCTAATCTAAGATCAACCTAACCTACACCCCTTTTACTGCTGTCCATGTGCCTGTCCCAAGAGTCGCTGAAATGTCCCTAATGACTCTAACTCCACCACTTCCACTGGCAGTGCATTCCACACACCCACCACTCTGTATAAAGAACCTACCTCTGACATCTCCCCTATACCTTCCTCCAATCACCTTAAAATTATGCCCCCTCGTGACAGCCATTTCCGCCCTGGGGGAAAGTCTCTGGCTAGCTACTCTATCCCTGCCTCTCATCACCTTTTACACCTCTATCAAGTCACCTCTCTTCCTTCTTCGCTCCAGTGAGAAAAGCCCTAGCTCATTCAACCTTTCTTCATAAGACATGCCCTTCAGTCCAGGCAGCATCCTGGTAAATCTCCTCTGCACCCTCTCCAAAGCATCCACATCCTTCCTATAATGAGGCAACCAGAACTGGACACAATATTCCAAGTGTGGTCTAACCAGGGTTTTATAAAGCTGCAGTAAAACCTCGCTGCTCTTAAAACTCAATTCCCCTGTTAATGAAGGCCAACACACCATAAGCCTTCTTAACAACCCTATCAAGCTGGGTGGCAACTTTGAGGGATCTATGGGCGTGGAACATAAAACCTACACGTTTTATATAGTTCCAGCATGATCTTCCTCTTGTATTTTATGCATCGGCTAATTGAAAGGATTTCATATGCTTCTACACCTCTCAGTATCCTCCCATTTATTGTGTAATCCTTTGCCTTGTTTAATCTCCCCACGTGCATCGCTTTGCACATATCTGGGTTGAATTCCATTTGCCACTTTTCTGTCCAACTAATCTGTCCGGTGACATCTTCTTGCAGTCTACAGTAATCCTCCTTGCTATCCCATACAGCCAATTTCTGTGTCATCTGCAAACGTCTTGATAATTCTTCCTACATTTACGTCCAAATCATGAATATATGGTGCAAACCAAGTAATGCGGAACCCCACTGGAAACCGCCTTCCTAGTCATAAAAACATCTGTGAACAATTGTCCTTTGTTTCCTGCTGCTGAGCCAATTTTGTACAGGGCTAGATACGTTGTCCCAGATCCCATAGGCTTTTTAAAAAACGAATCTACCGTGTGGGACCCAGTCAAAAGCCTTTCTAAAATCTATGTAACGACATCAACTACACTACCCTCATCAATCCTCCTTGTTACTTCCTCAAAAAATTAAATAAAATTAGTCAGATATGACCTTCCCTTAGATATCCTCTTGCTCTTAATGTATCAATAAAACATCTTTTGGGTTCTCCTTGATTTTGCTTGTCAATATTCTGTCATGTCCTCTCCTTGCTTTCCTAATTTCATGTTTGATTTTACTCCTCTTTCTATACTCTTGGTTTTCTGCAATGTTGAGTTCTCAGTGTCTGACATAAGCTTTACTTTTCTGTCTTATCTTAGTCTGTAAATTCTTTGACTTCTAGGGGGCCACCCTTTCTTTGTGGGGACATGTTTACTCTAAACCCCTTGAATCTCCCCTTTGAATGCCCCCTACTGCTCTGACACCGATTTACCATCAAGTGTCAGTTTCCAGTTCACTTTGCACTCCTCAGCTTAATAAAATTGACCGTGCCGCAATTTAGAATTCTAACTCCTGTTTTATCTTTGTTCTTTCCTATAATTATGTTAAAACTAACTGAATTATGATTACTATCGCCAAAATTTTCTCCCACTGCCACTCCTTTCACCCGCCCACTTCATTTCCCAAAACTCAGTCCAGAGCTGCACCCACTCTTGATGGACTTGCTACATATTGGTCAAAAAGGCTCTCCTAAATGCACTTTAAGAATTCTGTCCTCTTTATTCCTTTTGCACTAAAACTATCCCAGATAATATGGGGGTAGTCAAAATCCCTTACTAAAACTGCCCCACTGTTTTTGCACTTCTCAGAGATTTGCCTACATATTTGCTCTTCTATCTCCCTCTGATTGGTTGAGAGTCTAAAGTACACACCGAGTATCGGGACTGTCCCTTTTTGTTCCTAAGCTCAATTCATATGGCCTCAATTAGGGGCTGGTTTAGCACAGCGGGCTAAACAGCTGGCTTGTAATGCAAAAACAAGGCCAGCAGTGTGGGTTCATTTCCCGTACAGGCCTCCCCGAACAGGCGCCGGAATGTGGCGACTCGGGCTTTTCACAGTAACTTCATTGAAGCCTACTTGTGCCAATATGTGATTATTATTATATTATTATTGATGATCCTTTTAACATATCATCCCTCCTCCCAGCTGCAATTGCTTCTCTAACCAAAATTGCCCCTCCCTCCCTTTTTATCCCCCTCTGAGCACTCTGCACCTGCTGTCACAGAAGAAGATATTGTGAATGTCTCAGTAACAAAGGAGGAGAGTGGGGTAAATAAATTGGATAAGAGGAAAATAGATAGAAAGGAGTTACTTAAAAGATTGGTAATGCGCAAAGTAGTAATCATCTGATCAATGGTTGTATCTCAGGTTGCTGAGAGAAGCAAGGTTAGAAATAGATCACAATTGGTCACAATCTTTCAATCTTCCTTTGATACTGGTGTAGTACTAGAGGACTGGCGGATTGAAAATATTTCATCTCTGATAAATCTACTAACTATTGGTCAATGAGCCAAATTTCAAATTTGCAACAAGTCTAGAAAATACAATCCAGGATGGAATTGACTTTCAGTTGGAAAATCCTGAGTCAGTAAATGACAACCGAGGTGGCTTTGTTAAATGCATAATACATTGTCATTGTTCTATGATGAAATTAGATGGGCGGCACGGTGGCAGTGATTAGCACTGCTGCCTCACATTGCAAGGGACCTGGGTTCGATTCCAACTTTGAGTGACTGGGGAGTTTGCACATTCTCCTCGTGTCTGCATGGGTGTCCTCCGGGTTCTCCAGTTTCCTCCCATAGTCCAAAGGGATTCTATGATTCTGAGAGGATTGATAAAGATTGTGCAGTTGATGTGTATGTCAATTTAATAAAATGCCCCATAATAGACTTGTTGGTAAAATTGAGATTAACAGAAACTGGCAGCATTGATACAAAGTTGGCCAAAGGACAAAAGGTGGTGGTGAATGGTTGTCTTTCAGATTGTGGAGGGATATATGTTGTGTTCTTTAGGCACCGGTATTAGGACCACTGCTCTTCTTGACATATATATTAATAACTTGGACATTATTTCAAAGTTTGCAAATGACACAATGTGCAAATGTACTGAATGGTGAGGAGAC
The DNA here is from genome assembly GCF_047496885.1 of Scyliorhinus torazame. Classification (NCBI taxonomy): domain Eukaryota; kingdom Metazoa; phylum Chordata; class Chondrichthyes; order Carcharhiniformes; family Scyliorhinidae; genus Scyliorhinus; species Scyliorhinus torazame. The sequence continues at coordinate 167,309,803 of NC_092708.1, read as the reverse complement.
AGTAGGACTTAGACTACAGAAATGAGTAGTTTCATAGCAGGTGAAATGTACTTCAGAGAAAGAAGTGTGAAGATGCAATTTCGAAAGAATAAGAAACAGCAATATAAACTAAATGGTACACTATTTCTCCTTAAATGGTTTCAAGTCATTCCCTTTGGTCGTTATGTTCCTGTAGCCTTGTAAGTTTATTTTCCTCTACTTATCCAATTTCCTTTGAAATTAATTATCAACACGATACCAAATGAGCTATTGCTGAAGATCACAGTCACAAACCAGGGTCTGAAAATGAAAATATGTTAAGTGATGTGCTCAGATTTTTAAACTTGTATTTTTTTTATATTTTATAGTGAAATGGAAGGAGTGCCAAGTACTGCTATACGCGAAATATCTTTGTTAAAAGAATTAAATCATCCAAATATTGTGAAGTAAGAAAAGCTATTTTTGTATTTTGGCCTGGTTAGGCAATGCTCTGGGACAAGGAAATCTGAGTAGCTCAGAACAGGCATGTAAAAATAGAAAAAAAACTAATTATAAGCTGTTTCATTTAGTATTAGTTAAATATCTTGTATAGTCAACAGCTTAAATAATGATTGTTGGTAACTTCTGGGAATTGCCTAGTTGTTGAACCACCCTTTATTAACAAACTGCTGCTGTTTGGACAGCACCAGAAGTTGTAGGCAGCAGATGTTTGGCATCTCTACCAGATTACTGAATCCAATCAAACCTCATTGACAACACATTTATGGGGAGTAGCAAATTATTGTTGGTAGGGTTTGAAAGTGAGACTTCAGGATAATATGGCATAAGTACTTGTTCTGGCATTAATAATAAAAATATTTTCAGGGGTCACCAATATAAGAAAAAGTAGAAATGTTGTACCTTATGTGTACTGCCTCTGTGAGGTTTGATGATCTCTTTTGTGCCAGCATTATTTTTCCAAGAAGATATTTTTAAGTTTTTATAAAGTACATCAAGGCCACTCGCATAGCAGACTAGAAGTACAAAAACTTGCGCTGCATTTCTTCTCTCACATTCGACACCCTCCATCTCAAACTTTCAAGTTCTCTTTATTTTTTGCTTTTATGATGGTATCTTTTACTATGGTTACCGCTTCTCTGGGTTTGTTTATTTGTTTCTTTCAAGCTCATATACATTCTTCCTCATCTGTAGTTGTGTTGTGTTAAATATCAGTTGTATTGTCTTACATTCTTCACATTATTTACTCTCAATTTTCTTTTCCTCCTATTTAAATCCCAAGCCTATTGAAGAAGTTTAAAACCAAACCCATTTAGTAAACCAAAATTTATTTGCCAGGCATGTTTCTTATCCTCAATGCTAAATCACTCACCAGAACTTCGATTTTAATTAGTATGTATGAAGTTCTGGTTCTTGGTATCTGCAAAACCTGACTGGAGAAACTTACCAGCTGATGAAGCAACTGCTTGGTTTTGCAGTCATGAGTTCTGCGCACCAGCACTTCAGTTGAGACCTTAAATTTAAATGGTGCTGGTGAGCAGACAAGAGCACATATTGACTGCAATACGAGCTTGAAGAAATAATTAAATCACAGCTCTGGCTTTTGGTCATTACACAAACTTTAGCTGGAGCATTTGTTTATGTGGACATGCGTTTAGAACAGGATCGAGTTTGGCTCAGATGATTATGCTGACATGCTCTGCTGATGCGCTTGTACTCAATGGGTTACTAACCAGAAGGCTGCCAACATTTACAGCTGCACAGGGGCGGCATGGTAGCACAGTGGTTAGCACAGTTGCTTCACTGCTCCAGAGTCCCAGGTTCGATCCCCGGCTTGGGTCACTGTCTGTGCGGAGTCTGCACGTTCTACCCGTGCCTGCATGGGTTTCTTCCGGGTGCTCCAGTTTCCTCCCACAGTCCAAAGATGTGCAGGTTAGGTAGATTGGCCATGATAAATTGCCCTCTGTCCAAAAAAAATTAGGTTGGGTTACGGGGATAGGGTGGAGGCGTGAGCTTAAGTAGGGTGCTCTTTCCAAGAGCCGGATCAGACTTGATGGGCCAAACGGTCTCCTGCATTGTAAATTCTATGATTCTGTGAGCTAGTTGCTTCAGGCGAGGAAGTAAGATACCTGAGGAAAGATAGGATAAAAGCTCTATTTCCTTTGGAGTTTGTATATATTTCTTAATCGTTATCCAGAATAAAATAAAGTAGCTACACCAGGATTCTAAAGCAGCCTACTTTTGTACAATGTAATCTTTTAATGCTGCAATTCCACAACTGGCTATTGTTTGACATTTTTGATAGGGGACTGAAAACATAAATTCCTACTTTTATCATTTCCATTGCACAGTAACAAAGATATTGTGATGAATCTACTAAAGCGTAGTATTGCAATAAGTAGTCATGAGTAATATGTGTACTCTTGCCCTAGACTGTTAGATGTTATCCACAGTGAAAAGAAATTGTATCTGGTGTTTGAGTTTCTGAATCAAGATCTGAAGAAGTATATGGATTCTGCTCCACCTACTGGACTCCCTTTGCAATTAGTTAAGGTAATTAAGAATTTAACATATAATTCATTTGTAGGATTATGTTTTCCATACACGAGCAAGCGCAGTCATGCAGATTTTGAGCATCCAAATGCCAGTGACATTTGTATCCATCTATTTTGGATTGTCTTCTCCCGCCACCCCCATTTCATTAATTCAAGCCTGGCACCATTTTCATTCTGCAAAGTCTTTATCCCAAGACTTTGTCAATTAGTATCTTAATGCAGCCACAAATAGATTTGCAAACATAGATGAGTCACCTTTTGATTGTTTTTTCTCTCTCTTACATTATTAATAATAATTGCTATTGTCACAAGTAGGCTTCAATGAAGTTACTGTGAAAAGCCCCGTACACATTCCGGTGCCTGTTCGGGGAGGCCAGTACGAGAATTGAACCGCGCTGCTGCCTTGTTCTGCAATACAAGCCACTGTTTAGCCTACTGTGCTAAACCAGCCCCTGGTGGAGAATGTGGGCATTACGTCTCGCCATTGGCAATGTTACAATAAAATATTCTGAATTCTGAAATTGAGGGAATTATGAGAATGAACCTATATTATAACATTCTATGACACTGCACTTTAGAACTTTTGTTTCATTTATTCACATGATGCTGGCAAGGCCAGTACTGCCCATCCTGAGTTACCCTTGAGAAGGTGTAGGAGCCACATTCTTGAACTACTGCAGTCTTTGTGTGAAGAGGGTCGTTAGTGGGGAGTGCCAGAATTTTGACCCAGTGATGTGAAAGGACAGCAATATATTTCCAAGTCAGAATGGTATGTGACTTGGAGAAAAAGTTGACGGTAGTGGTGTTCCAATGCACCTGATGTCTTAGTTTTTCAGGATGGTAGGGATTTTGGGTTTGGAAGGTTCAGTTGAAGAAGCCTTGATGATTGCTGCAGTTCATCCGGTACATGGTATACATTGCCGACATGGTGCATCAGTGATGGAGGGAGTGAATGTTTAGGACAGTAGATGGGATGCCAATCAAGCAGATGGCTTGGATAGTGCTAAATTTCTTGAGTGCTGTTGTAGTTGCACCTCATTCAGGTAAGTAGAGAGTATTCCATCAAAGTCCTGACTTGTGCCATGGAGATTGTGAAAAAGTTTCAAGGTGAGGAGTGGGGCTTCAACTATTTACAATCGATTAGATAAAAGTAAAGTTGCCATTGCCCCAGATGACCATAAGCTGCTTTCCCCTTTGAGGGGGAAGGCTAATCGGTGGTGATTTAACCTGAGGGTCACCACACCTCAGGCAAGGGGCAAGGTTGAGAAGGTGGGCCTTCATGATTAACAGCTGGTAGGGGAATTGACCCTGTACTGCTGGCCTCGCTCTGCATCATGAATCAGCTGTCTAGCCAAATGAGCTAAATCAGCCCCCAGAATCTATTAATCCCTAGGACTAAAGGACTGACCGTAATGTAGCCAAATTTGCTGATGGTGGGTCAGAAAAATTTGTGAGGACACGGGCGGCAGATTTTTATGGACCCCAGATGAGCGGGAAACATGCAAAGTGACTTTAATTAGGTGGGATTAAAAATCTCAATTTTTTATTTCTGACCGTGAGTTGATATGCAGGGATAAAGTTAATGCTGTGTGGAGCATTACACCAGCCTGTAGCGGATTCCAACCTATAATATATTTGCATGCTATAGGTACTCATTAGCATAAATCATTAAAAAATGTATGTACTACCTTCATGATAAAGTCAGCGGCTAACGAGATTCTTGTGGCACCTGGTTCACTCGATTATATGCGCCTGTTGGCTTTGTGCAGTTGTGTGTCAGGTGAGCAGTCTTCCTTGTTTAACTCTATGGCACAAATTAGGGGAGCAGGAGAATGGACTATTTGTTATGGGCCAGGGTTTGGAGAACCCCAAAGTGAATCATGGAGTTCACCTGACCCAGTACATTTACTAGTTTGTGGTATGGGGAGCACACGGCCCACTCTACAGGTGTGGTACAACAGAAATGGGAAAGTATTTTTTAAAGCAAAACAATGTTTATTCTATGAACTCAAGTTAATCTTTTTAAAACATAGAGTGAACATCTTAGCAACCATTAATTCAAATACAACCTCCAAAGACTACAACACTAAGTAATCCTTTAAGCTTTCCTTTTAACATCCATAAGACTTAAAAAAACACCTTTTTACAGAAGCACATCAGGGTTATATTCACTACTGAGAACAGTTACGACGTTGAAATCAGCAAATGAACAGTCATAAGCTTGCAGAGATTCACACACATCCTGCTGTGATTGCAGCTTCTCCAAAACTAAAATGAAACCAAACCTACCCTGCAGCAAAAAGCCTAAAGTGAAAGTAAAAAGCTGACAGACAGCCCAGCTCCACCCACTCTCTGACATCACTGCAGTAATAAACACACACTACAGTTATTCTATAAAAACACACATTTCTTAAAGGTACTCTCACATGACATCTTGCATGGAGGTTTGGGACCATCACGAGTGAGTCAGTGATGAAGGGGTATCCTGGAGTAGGATCGAGACATGGAAGAGGGATCTAGGGAGGATAGAGGGTGGGGTCAGAATAATAATAATCTTTGGTAGTGTCACAAGTAGGCTTACATTAACACTGCAATGAAGTTACTGTGAAAATTCCCTCGAAGAATGGAATAGTAAAGTGGGAAGCATCTAGTGTCTTGGGTGTGATAGGTTAGTCAGCCAAGGTAAGAAAATGAGGGGCCTTAAGGGTGTTGTCAGTACTGTCCAAATGTCTATCAATCCTTACAGGGCTTTGAGTTCATTTACAACATTTCAATTTCCCACCGCTAGGATTGCTTTTAGACAATGCCCTCATAGTGGTTAGCACTGTTGTTTCATCGCGCCAGGGTCCCAAGTTTGACTTCCGGCTTGGATCACTGTCTGTGTGGAGTCTGCACATTCTCCCTGTGTCTGCATGGGTTTCCTCCGGGTGCTCCGGTTTACTCCCACAAGTCCCGAAAGACATGCTGTTAGGTGAATTGGACATTCTGAATTCTCTGTGTACCCGAACAGGCGCTGGAGTGTGGCGACTAGGGGCTTTTCACAGTAACTTCATTGCAGTGTTAATGTAAGCCTACTTGTGACAATAATAAAGATTATATATTACAATGTAGAAGGATGGGCCAGCTGAGCATGCAAGTTCAGCAACGTCCCACAGAGTGGTGAATGCAACACTAACATGAATATTCAATAAAGACTGAATACAAAAACACAACATTGTTTCTTCCACAATGAAGGGAATGTCCCTAACTCCCCTGTAACCATGAGGCATGCCAATGCATTTGGCTTTCTGACTCCGCTAATTTCAACAAATGACATTGCACACGTGAATAAAGTTAAATCAATGGATGTGAAATACAAGTGAAATTTAATTTTGAAAGTCACCAATGCTATCTTTTGTGCTCTCAAATTTTGTTTTTGGCAATGTAGTTGGACAGGAAAGTTGAGGCAGTGATGTAGGGCCTCCCTGTTTGGTCAGGAGGCTCTTTAAAAGGCTGCCCTTGGCTGCAACATTGGCACCTAACTGCAGGTTCCACTACTGCTATTTTGAACATGTTTTGCATGTACTTTCCTGGCACTTCGAATTTTAATTACAGTCGTGTGGGAAATGTCAAAAGAGAGAGAAAATAGAAGTGGCGCACTGTTGTAGTTATGATGTTGGCAAAACACCAGCTAAAGTCTGCAAGAGAATATAGATTGGTTAAGTGAGTAGGCAAAGATTTGTCAGATAAAATATAATGTGGGAAAATGTGAGGGTGCCCACTTAGGTGGGAATAATGGAAAAGCAGAATGTTATTTAAATGTAGAGATATTACCGAATGCTGCAGTGCAGAGGGATCTGGGTGTCCTCGTACTCAAATCACAAAAAGATGTGGTGTTCCACAAAAACATGCTTTATGTCAAATAAAGATTTTTAATCCACTTTGGAAACACAAATATAACTTTTTAAAACCAAGACTAAAAGTGACTTAAGCTTTCAGCCAATGGTGGCTCTACAATTTGCATCATTGTACCATCCACATTCTAATTGCGATGGAGACGCCATATCTGCAGAGACCCATCAAAGTCTACGCTCAGGAGAAAATGAGTGATACACATAACCTATCCCCATTAGCAAGGCATCAAGCCAGTCATCTAAGATCTTCAACTAGTAGAGATAAACTATTAATCCTAATTGCTTGGACAGTGGGACCTTGGCTGTGAAATGGGGTTCCCGACATGAACTCATCAAGCTACAATGGGAATGCCTTAAACGTCATCACTTGAACAATTGGGTCCTGGCTGATAGCGGGTGTTCTCAGACAAGAACTGATTAAGTTGCAAGGAGGAAGTTGGTCATGAGTAGCAGCCGAATCTGCTGCAGGCACAAGTTCTACAATTCAGGTGTTGTTTAAACTATTGGAAATACTCACTTGATCCAACCGCATCTGTGGAGAGACAATGTTCTTAATTTTTCAGTCTCAGGATTAGGATTGAAGATATACTCTGAGACCCTATAGAAGTCCTGATGTGTTTACCCACGTGGAATTACCTGGGATCATCCCGAATATCCTGCATCTCTGAATCTGAGTTTGAGCCAGACACTTAGGAAGGCTATAGAGATTGGCTAAATGCTGCTGAGCATCCACTTTGCAGGGTGGCTTCAATGAAGGTACCTAAGAGCGTGTGAAGAAGATGTTGGTTCCTGAACATTAAAGAGCTTCTGAGTGCCTTGCTGTCATGGTGTCAACTGAATGGAAGTGATCCTAATCTAGCCAAAGTAAACCAACTCCTTGGCATTGCTGCCCAGCAAAAGGAACTTATTTTTAGAAATCTTGAGTGCAATCCTAATCAACAAAAAATGTCCCCTTGAAGGCTAAGAACTATGTTAAGGATAAGATGCTAGGTATGTGGTACAATCAGCTGTTTCAATAATGAATGTGCATGGCCCGTCAAATTACTCCCTGAAGTTTATCAAATTCCTAGGAGTGCACATCACCAACAATCTGTCCTGGCCCACCCACGTCGAACCTACGACCAAGAATGCACAACAGCGCCTATACTTCCTCAGGAAACTAAGGAATTTGGCATATCCGCATTGACTCTTGCCAATTTTTACAGATGCGCCATAGAAAGCATCCTATCTGGCTGCATCACAGCCTGGTCTGGCAACTGCTCGGCTAAGACTATGAGAAACTGCAGAGAGTTGTGAACACAGTGCAGCCCATCACACAAACCCACTCCAATCCATTGACTCTGTCTACACCTTCCGCTGCCATGGGAAAGCGGGCAACATAATCAAAGACCCCTCCCACCTGGACTATTCCTTTCATCGGGCAGGAGATACAAAAGTCTGAGAACGCACACTAACCGATTCAAAAACAGCTTCTTCCCCGATGTTACCAGACTCCTGAATGACCCTCTTATGGACTGAACTGATCTCTTCACACATCTTCTCTACTGAGTAGGAGTAGTACTATATGTCTGTATGGTCACCCAATGCCTGTGCCTATGTATTTACATTGTGAATACATGGTGTATTTATATATGTTCTATGTTTTTTCATGCATGGAACAACCTGCCGACTGTATGCAGAACAATACTTTTCACTGTACCTCCGTACACATGACAATAAATCCCATCCAATCACTAAAACATTTAGACATTTCTGGGCTTTGCAGAATTGGCCTCGGTTAGGGTGGCATGAAGCGCAGTGGATAGCACTGGGACTGCGGCACTGAGGACCCAGGTTCGAATCCCTGCCCTGGGTCACTGTCTGTGTGGAGTTTGCACATTCTCCCCATGTCAGCGTGGGTTTTACCCCCACAACCCAAAGATGTGGATCGGCCATGCTAAATTGCCCCTTAATTGTAAAAAAAAAAAATAATTGGGTATTCTAAATTTTAAAAAAAAGAATTGGCCTTGGTTAATTTGTTTGCGGTTGGTGACTTCAATTGTCATCTGAACCCGTGGATGGACATGCTCAAAGTCACTAGGAATACCCCCACCCTACAGGCTCAAGCTCTGACATTGGCGTGTGAGTAGGTGGGTTATCTGGATGTGAGGAGAACTTTCCGTCCTGGAGATAAAGATTGGACGCCTCCTTCCTTAGTGATGCATCGTTTATGACATATTTTGAGTTTGAGGTTTTCTACTCCGTTAATTCCATTTCTAATGTCACTCCTTCCACACTATGGGAGACTTGATGGCCTATGCTGGGGGACTGGTTATTTCTTACACAGCCAACAAAAGGTGTAGAATGCTGGAGAGCCAGTGTCGGGTGGAGGTCTGTTTGGCTGATGATGAGATGTTTAGGAGGACCCCTGACAAGCAGTTATCGAAGGAGGTTAACGCAGCTAGGGTGGCTCGGAACTCCTGGCCTACTGAGTGGGCTGAGAAAAGGTTAAGATTTGCAAGTCAGAAACTATGAGTTTGGGAATAAGCTGAGTAAATATTTGTGCCGTCTGGTGAAGAAGAAGGCAGACTCTAGGGCTATCTTCCCTCCATGTGACGTTCAGGGGGAGGAGACGGATGAAGACAGAGGAGATTAATGGAACCTCTGGTTAGACCAGTCTGGTGATGTGATTGCAGCCATGGAGTATTTAATTTATTCCCTTGCGCTCCAGGTGGCATCAGAGGATCAGTGCTTGGCCCTGAATACACCTTGGGTGGCACAGTGATTAGCACTGCTGCCTTACAGCGTCAGGGACCCGGGTTCAATTCTGGTCTTGGGTAACTATCTGTGTGGAGTCTGCACTTTCTCCCTGTATCTGCGTGGGTTTCCTCTGGGTGCTCCAGTTTCCTCTCAGAGTCCAAAGATGTGCAGGTTAGGTAGATTGGCCCTGCTAAATTGCCCCTTTGCTCCAAAGGCTAGGTGGTGTTACGGGAATAGGGCGGGGGAGTGGGTCTAGATAGGGTGTTCTTTCAGAGGGTTGATGCAGGCTTGATGGGCTGAATGACCATCTTCTGCATGTAGGGATTCTGCAATTCTCTCTAAAGATGAGTTGATTCTCTAAAGATGAGGGATTTTCCCATTCTCCGCCACAGGAAAGGTCATTGCGAGAATACTCCTGAACCGTTTCCTCCCAGTGGCTGAAAAGCTCCTCCCTGAGTCTCAGTGCGGCTTTCGCCCATCAAGAGGCTCAATGGACATGATCTTCAGCACATGACAAATCCAGGAAAAATGCAGGGAACAGCATCAACCTCTGTACATGGCCTTCTTCGATCTCGCAAATGCCTTTGACTCTGTCAACTGTGAGGAATTGTGGAACATCCTCTTCAAATTCGGCTGCCCCCAGAAACTTGTCACCATTCTCCGCTTGCTCCACGATGACATGCAAGCTGTGATTCTCACCAACGGAACATTACAGAGTACATGGGCAAACAGGGCTGCGTCATTGCACCAACGTTCTTCTCTTATCTTCCTTGCAGCAACACTCCACCCGTCACCCTGAAGCTCCCTCCTGGAGTGGAGCTAACCTACCGCACAAGTGGGAAACTGTTCAACCTCCGATGCCTCCAGGCCAGAACCATGACCACCCCAACCTCTGACAACGAGCTGCAGTACGCAAACGACGCCTGTGTGTGTGCACATTCAGAGACAAACCATTGTCGACGCATTCATCGAGGCATATGAGAGGATGGGCCTCAGACTAAACATCCGGAAAACACAGGTTCTCTCCCAGCCCACTCCTGTCACACAAAACTGTCCCCCAACCACTAACACCCATGGTGAGTCCTTGGGCAATGTGGATCATTACCCATGCCTCGGGAGGCTCCTCTTGGTGCGAGGAGACATTGACGATGAAATCCAACATCAATTCCAATGCGCCAGTGCAGTCTTTGGACGCCTGAGGAACAGAGTATTCGAAGACCGAGACCTCAAAACCCAGCACCAAGCTTGTGGTCTACAGAGCAGCTGTGGTCCCCACCTGTATGCATCAGAAACGTGGACAATGTGCAGCAGACACCTCACATCCTTGGAGAGATTTCACCAACGCCGCAAAATCCTGCTTATCCACTGGCAGGATAGATGTACCAACATGAGCACCCTCTCCCAGGCCAATATCCCCGGTACCCGAAGCATTGGTCCCGCTTGACAGCTATAGTGGGCAGGCCACATTGCCCGCATGCCTGACACAAAACTCCCGAAACAAGTGCTCCACTCCGAACTCCACAATGGCAAACGATCACTACGAGGGCAGAGGAAACACTAAAAGGACACTCTGAAAACCTCCCTAAATAAATGCAACATCCCCACCGACATGTGGGAATTGCTTGCCGTAGAATGCACAAACTGGAGAAAAAACATCAACGAATGCACCAATCACCTCGAGCGTTATAGGGTGGAGCACGCAGAGGCCAAACGTAAACAGTGGAGGGAGAGCGCAGAATCCAAAGCATCCCACCCACCTCAACAAGCACCACCTGCCAAACCTGTGGCAGAGACTGCGGACCCACTATCCAACCACCACAGAACATACCTCCCCGGAGTTGAAGCAAGCCACCCTCAACGGTGAGGGACTGCTCAAGAAGAAGAGGGATTCTATGATTCTCTCTCTAAAGGTGAGATGGCTGCACCTTTAGGGAGCATCACCCGGGTAAGGCCCAGGGCCCATTCCATTTTAGGTATGAGTTTTGCAGGGAGAGTAAGGATTTTCTGATTGAACTATTGGTGGGTATGTACTATCGCTCTTTTGAGAGAGGTTTGCTGCTGCCGACACTTAGAGAGACAAACATCTCCCCGATTTTGAAGATGGGTAAAGATCTGGAAGAGTGTGCCTCCAAGCCGAACTCCCTTTGAATATTGACTTAAAATTATTGTTTATGCAATGGCGAAACGACTGAAGGGTATCCTTCCAACAATTGTTCAGGAGGATCAGATGGGATTTATTAAGAGCAGGTTTTCTGGTAATAACGTTAGGAGATTATTGAATGGGATTTAGATATTTTAGAAGAGGGCCCCAAATGGGTTGGTGATCTCCTTGGATGTGGAGAAAGCCTTCGATCTGGTTGAATGGAATTATTTGGTGTACACTGATGGAGATTTGGGCTAGGTGAGGACTGTTGCCAAATGGATACAGGTGTTTTATCATAGGCCAGTAGTGGTGGTACTTACGAATGGCTTTAGGTCTAGGAATTTTGGGCTACAGAGGGGACCAGACTCGGCTGCCCTCTATCCCCCTTATTATTTGTGCTGGCCATCGAGCCCTTTGGCAGAGGCTATTAAGCCTAACCCCCTAACATCGGGGCTGGGATGTAGGGTAGGCAGCACAAGATTACACTTTATGCGCACGATGTGCTGCTATTTGTGTCAAAAACCAGACATCTTGGTTCCTGTTATTGTTGGTGTGATAGATTTAATAATGATAATCTTTATTATTGTCACATTAACACTGCAATGAAGTTACTGTGAAAATCCCCTAGTCGCGACATTCCGGAGCCTGTTCGGGTACATAGAGGAACCATATAATTTACAGTGAAGAAGGAGGCCACCCGGCCCATCGAGTCTGCACCGGCGCCCCGAAAGAGCACCCCACCCAAGCCCACACCTCCACCCTATCCCCACAACCCAGCAACCCCACCCAACACTAAGGGCGGATTTGGACACTAAGGGCAATTTAGCATAGCCAATCCACCTAACCCGCACATCTTTGGACTGTGGGAGGAAACCGGAGCACCCGGAGGAAACCCACGCACACACTGGGAGAACGTGCAGACTCCACACAGACAGTGACCCAAGCCGGGAATCGAACCTGGGACCCTGGAGCTGTGAAGCAACAGTGTTTTTTTTTTCCCCAGCTCCTAGCGATCTGAATTCCCAAGTATCGGAAGTTTCTTTCCACTTTCCTTAGCGGTAAGCCTTCTATCTCTCTACTCTGGTCCCCTGGATGTATCACATATAATTCACTCTTCCCCATGTTTAACCTATACCCCGAAAATTCCCCGAACCTCCTCAGCATTCGCATAACCTGTATCATCCCCCCCGCTGGGTCCGACACGTATAGCAATAGGTCATCCGCGTATAACGAGACTCGGTGTTCTTCTCCCCCTCTAGTCACCCCTCTCCATTTCCTGGAGTCTCTCAGCGCCATGGCCAGAGGTTCAATTGCCAGCGCAAACAACAATGGAGACAGCGGGCATCCCTGTCTTGTTCCCCTATATAATCGGAAATACTCCGATCTATGTCGACCTGTAACTACGCTTGCCGTTGGTGCCCCATAAAGTAGTCTAACCCAGCGAATAAATCCGTTCCCAAACCTCCTTAACACTTCCCATAAATACTCCCACTCCACTCTATCAAATGCCTTCTCTGCGTCCATTGCCGCCACTATCTCTGCCTCCCCCTCCACTGAGGGCATCATTATCACCCCTAATAGCCGTCGCACGTTAACATTCAATTGTCTCCCTTTTACGAACCCTGTCTGGTCTTCGTGCACCACCCCCGGGACACAGTCCTCTATCCTCGATGCCAGCACCTTTGCTAGCAGTTTGGCGTCCACGTTCAATAGTGAAATAGGTCTATAGGACCCACACTGCATCGGATCTTTGTCCCTCTTCAAAATTAGCGATATCGTCGCCTCCGACATTGTCGGGGGTAGTGTCCCCCCTTCCCTGGCCTCATTGAACGTCCTTGCCAACAACGGGGCCAACAAGTCCACATATTTTCTGTAGAATCCCACCGGGAACCCGTCCGGCCCCGGGGCCTTCCCTGCTTGCATGCTTCCCAGTCCCTTAATAACCTCGTCCACCTCAATCGGCGCCCCCAGGCCTGCCACCGCCTGCTCCTCCACTTTCGGGAACCTCAACTGGTCCAGGAACTGCCGCATCCCCTCCTCTCCTTCTGGGGGCTGAGACCTATACAGTTCTTCATAAAAGGTCTTAAACACCTCATTTATCTTTCCTGCCCTTCGCACGGTGTCTCCCCTTTCATCCCTAATTCCTCCTATCTCCCTCGCTGCTGCCCTCTTTCGCAGTTGGTGCGCCAACAGGCGACTAGCCTTTTCCCCATATTCATACCTCCTCCCCTGTGCCTTCCTCCACAGTACCTCCGCCTTTCTGGTGGTCAGGTCAAACTCGGCCTGGAGTCGTCTCCTCTCCCTGTACAGCTACTCCTCCGGGGTCTCTGCAAATTCCCTGTCCACCCTTAAAATCTCCCCCAGTAATCTATCCCTTTCCTTGGCCTCTGTTTTTCTTTTGTGGGCCCCAATAGAAATCAGCTCTCCTCTGACCACCGCTTTTAGTGCTTCCCAGACCACTCCCACAGGGACCTCGCCATCGTCATTGACCTCCAGGTATCTCTCGATACACCCCCTCACTCTTGCACACACTCCCTCATCCGCCATCAGTCCCACATCTAATCGCCAGAGTGTTCTCTGCTCCCTGTCCTCTCCTACTTCCAGGTCCACCCAATGTGGGGCATGATCCGAAACCGCTATGGCTGAGTATTCAGCTTCTTCCACCCTAGAGATCCAACGACCTTCCTAGAACAAAAAAATCTATCCGGGAGTACACTTTATGGACGTGGGAGAAGAAGGAATACTCCCTAGCCCTGGGTCTAAGAACTCGCCATGGATCCACTCCCCCCCCCCCCCCCCCCCCCCCCCCCCCCATTTGGTCCATAAACCCCTTAAGTACCTTGGCCGCTGCCGGCCTTCTTCCAGTCCTTGAGCTGGATCTATCTAGCCCCGGGTCCAGCACCGTATTGAAGTCCCCTCCTAAAATCAAATTTCCTGCCTCCAGGTCCGGAATACGCCCCAGCATCCGTCTCATGAACCCCGCATTGTCCCAATTTGGGGCATACACATTAACCAACACGACCTCCATTCCCTCCAGCCTACCACTCACCATTACATACCTACCTCCACTATCTGCTACGATGTTCTTTGCTTCAAATGCTACCCGTTTCCCCACCAAAATGGCCACCCCTCTGTTCTTTGCGTCCAGTCCTGAGTGGAACACCTGTCCCACCCATCCTTTCCTTAGCCTAACTTGGTCCGCCACCTTTAGGTGCGTCTCTTGGAGCATAACCACGTATGCCCTTAGTCCTTTCAAATGCGCGAGCACTCGGGCCCTTTTTATTGGCCCATTCAGGCCTCTCACGTTCCACGTGATCAGCCTCACTGGGGGGCTACCTGCCCCCCTCCCGTGTCAACTAGCCATTACCTTCTCTAGGCCAGTCCCATATCCCGCCTCCGCGCTCCCGCTCGCTCCCCCAGCGTCGCATTCCGCCCCCGACCACCTTCTCTTTAGCCATTTCCTTTTGGATTTCCGCAGCAGCAACCCAGTTGTCCCCCCCCCCCCCAGTTGTCGCCCCCCCCCCCCCCCCCCCCCCCCCGCTAGATCCCTATCTAGCTTGATTGCTCCCCCCATATCACTTCCGTAAGTCAGCTGACTTCAACTGACCCCGGCTACTCCTGCTCGCTCCTCGGCCCCCCCGGTGTGAGGGAACTCCCATCCGCCTTGCGCCTGTTTTCCCGCCTTATTCTTTCTGGCGCGGGAACATCCCTTTACCTGTCCCGCCTCTTATGGCGCAGCTCCCTTTCCCCTCCCCCTCTCCTTCCCCATTCTCTGACTATGTCCCGCCTCTCCCCCCTCACCGGCGCCCACATTTCCCCAGTGTCCCCCCCTTCCCTGTTTACTTCTCGCTTAACTTTCACCATCCCATTAACAAAAACAATAATAACAACAATAACAGTTCCCTGCAGCATCAGTCCCTCAGTTCCGGTCCAGTTTCTCTTCATTGATGAAGGACCATGCTTCCTCCGCCGTCTCGAAATAATATTGTCTCTGCTGATGCGTGACCCATAGTCTTGCCGGCTGCAGCATCCCAAACTTCACCTTCCTTTTGTGCAAAACCTCTTTGGCTCGGTTGAAGCTCGCCCTCCTTCTCGCCACCTCCGCACTCCAATCCTGGTAGATCCTTACCACCGCATTCTCCCATCTGCTACTCCGCACCTTTTTGGCCCATCTCAGGACCTCTTCTCTGTCCTTAAGGCGGTAGAATCGCACGGTTATCGCCCTCGGTGGTTCTCCCGCTTTTGGTCTTCTCGCCGGGATCCGATTTGCCCACTCCACCTCCATGGGGCCCGCAGGGGCCTCAGCACCCATCAGTGAGCTCAGCATCTTACTTGCGTACGCTCCACAGTCCACTCCTTCCACACCCTCCGGGAGACCTAGTATCCTAAGGTTCTTCCTTCGCGCTCCATTTTCAAGGGCCTCAATCCTGTCAGCACACTTTTTATGAAGTGCCTCGTGCGTCTGAGTCTTGACCGCCAGGCCCAGGACCTCGTCCTCAATACCTGACACCTTCTGCTCCACCACGCAAAGTTCCGTCTCCTGGGTCTTTAAAGTCTCCTTAAGCCCCTCAATTGCCTGTAACAACGGGGTCATTACCTCCTTCTTCAGCAGGTCCACGCACCGTCTCACCACCTCGTCCTGCTCAGGCCCCCATGTCACCTGTGGTTTCTCCGCCGCCATTTTGTTTCACTCCCTCTCTCTCTCTCTCTCTGATCTTCTGGCTGCAGATTCTTTGGGCTGCAGCCGCCGCCGCCGGTTTTTCCCTTCTTCTTTCGGGGGGGGGCTCCCTTCCCTCGCGCCTCGCACCGGGTTTTTCGGCCGTCCAAGTCCCCGTTGGGGCTCTTAAAAGAGCCCGAAGTTCCGTCGGAGCTGGAGCCGCCGAAACGTGCGGCTAGCTCATCCCTGCCGCAACCGGAAGTCGTGAAGCAACAGTGTTAACCACTGTAGTGCCTTCTATGGTTATAAGATCAATTTTACAAAGACGGTGGATGAGCTGAGAGAAACATTTTCTCCCCCCCTCCCCCTTTACTAACTTTCCCTTTCAGTGGTCCCTGTTGGGGTTAAGTACCTGGATGTCATGAATACCACTTGTTTTAGGCAGTTGCACGGGACCAATTTCCCACAGTTGATTGCTTTCATTAGGTGAGACTTGGCTCGTTGATCATCCCTGCCGTTCTCATGGCTGGGCAGGATTGCCTTCATTAAAATGATTGTGTTGCCTTGATTGTTATAGCCCCTTCAAATGTTGCCAATATTGTTGTCATCCAGAGTTTGAAGGAGAGTAATGGAATGATCAGTTCATTTCAGTGGAATACGAAGAAGCCTGTGTTAAGGTTCAATCTTGTTGGTCTGGTAATCAGAGAGCTGCAAAGACTTTTGACAGAGCCTTAGAGTTTAACCCTATGTTCCCAATTCTGGGTTTTCCAAATGGGAGAATTTATGATACCAATGAGAAAAGGTTGTACAATATCCTGACTTTTGCAGCTCATAAAAATATCCTCTCATCCTGGATTAGTGACTAATATTCTTCAATTCAAAAGTGGCATAAATTAGTTATGGAATGTATTTCTATGGAATTCCTGAGATTTTCACAGCAACTTCATTGCAGTGTTAATGTAAGCCTACTTGTGACACTAATAAAGATTATTATATTATTTGTGATCTGTTCTTAGTGCTGCATTCTGTAGGGTTTTTCAAAGTGCACGTCATGACCTGTGGGTGGGAAAAGCGCCCAATGGCTGTGACCAGCTTTTAAATTGAGAATGACAGCCATGACCAGCTTTTAAATGGAATGATGCAGTCTTCCTTCCAGAAGCAGCGGCAGAGAGCAGGTCACATGCCTGGCACTTAAGTTAACCTTGTGCATCCTTTACATCCATACTTTTGGCGTGAAATCACAGAGGAGAGATTCCTCTATTTTCTAGCTGCGAATTAGCAAGGCAAGGAAACATGAAGAACTGAAGATGAATCGTTTTGTTGGGAAGGAAGAGAGGGCCAGAGACACAAAGGGCAGTGTATTTCCTGCCCAGGAACTCACAACTGAATCTGCTGGAGAGAGCTGCACAGGAGAGTCCATGACAGGATAAAGCAAAACTATGTGTTAGCTCTGTACAGGGCTCCAGGGGCTCTGGTGAACCGCCAACAAAGAAGGGGAAAAAAACGAACAAAGCAGTATAAAGATGATTTCTTGAGCTATGGCCTTGTTAATTGTGCCAATGCAAATCAGGATGCAAAGCCCATGTGTATTATATGCAGGGAAGTACTAGCAAATGAGAGTTTAAAACCCTCAAAACTTCAAAGGCATTTGAAAACTAAGCATGGTAAGTTCGAGGACAAACCTCTTTGATTTTTTTCAAAGGATGCAGCAAAAACGTAAATCATCAGCTGATGTTGTTAGCAGAAATGTAACATTGAATGGCAAGTGAGATCGCCAGGACCAAGCAGGCTCACCTGTCGCATTAAAGATGAGCAGAAACGGTGGGTCATGAAGGTCAGCCAGAGTAGGTCCCGAAGGTCGGCAGGCTTCTAAAAATGGGTTCTGGGGAAAAAAGTTTGAAAAACACTGCCATCGAGTATGGGATCCCTATTTTAAGTTTATAGGCTCCACCCTGTCTTACGTGCTCCTGTTGGGCTCTACATGAGTCATATTGTATGGTATAGGATATTTTATGTCTTGACCTCGCAGTACATGATGGTAAGTGCCCTGAACTGTTATCCTTTCGTATCTACATGGCCTTTTCCTTATTTCCCCCTCAAATGTAATCTATTGTTAATTTGTTATTGGATTGATCCGGTACTTAAGCTGGAGGCATTTGTTCCTTGAGGGTATGATTTTAACTTATCCTGTGTTGTTTGTTTCTATATTTGCAGTAGTTCTTGTTCTGTACTGTACCTGTTTTGCATTGTTTACTGTACCTTTTTATGTTGTGTTGTGTTATTTGTGGAAAAATTGAAAAAACCTAATAAAAATATATATTTTTTTTAAAAAAGAATCTTGAGTGCAGCCCCCGCCCTCCTGAAATCACTTTCAGAGACGTAACGGAATGCATAGAGGACATGGGTGTGAACACTGCACCAGAAAAGCAAATGGAGGCATGTAGCTGCAGTAGTGCTGATGGTGAAAGCTGCAAATCTGGCAATGAGATCAGAAATTATGACCATGGAATCAACAGTACCACTTTGTCACATCAGAGATGCTGCAGGATTGCACTAGGAATTGATGAAGCACAAATGGTTAAGCAACTCTGCTCAGAGTGTGCCCTCTTGTTAAAACTGAGCTTTCAGACTTCCGGGTGCGGCGATGACCAGCTAAGTCGCACATTTCGGCACCTCCCATTGAAACGGACTTTTGGGCTCTTATTAGGAGCCCCAACGGCAATTTTTAACGGCCAAAATCATTGTGCGGTGAAATAGGAGGGAATCCCCCCGGATAAATATGGATAAAGGAGAGGATAGCGGCCGGATTGCAGTGGATCCACTGGAGCAGCGGCAAGGAAGGGAAGCTCGAAGCAAGATGGCGTTGGAAGGTGGCTGTTTGGTATGGGGCCCGGAGCAACAAGAGTTCCTGCGGCGCTGTGTGGAAGAGCTGAAGAAGGAGGTGTTGGCCCCGATGCTACAGGCGATTGAAGGGCTAAAGGAGGCGCAGAGGACCCAGGAGTTGGAGCTTCGGGTCGTGAAGGCAAAGGCTGCGGAGAATGAGAATGAAATACAGGGCCTGGTGGTAAGGACAGAGACGCACGAGGCACAGCACAAAAGGTGTGTGGAGAGGTTGGAAGCCCTGGAGAATAACTCGAGGAGGAAGAATTTAAGAGTCTTGGGTCTTCCCGAAGGCACAGAGGGGGCGGACGTCGGGGCATATGTGAGCACGATGCTTCACTCGCTAATGGGATCGGAGGCCCCGACGGGCCCTTTGGAGGTGGAGGGAGCTTATCGAGTTCTGGCGCGAAGACCAAAGGCAGGAGAAATACCTCGAGCCATAGTGGTGAGGTTTCACCACTACAATGACAGAGAGATGGTTCTAAGATGGGCGAAGAAAACTCGGAGCTGCAGGTGGGAGAACGCGGTGATCCGCGTGTACCAGGATTGGAGTGCAGAGGTGGCGAGAAGGAGGGCAAGTTTCAACCGGGCCAAGGCGGTGCTCCACAAAAAGAAGGTTAAATTTGGAATGTTGCAGCCGGCGAGACTGTGGGTCACACACCAAGGGAAGCACCACTACTTTGAGAAGGCAGAAGAGGCGTGGACATTCATTGTGGACAAGAAGCTGGAATAGTCTGGCGAGAGAAAAAGTTTCTGTAATAAAGTGGTGGGGTGATTATGTGGGACGAGGAAGGGGAAGGTGGGGGGGAATTTTTTCAATTTTGTAACTTTTCTCTTTTTGCCTCGTTGGGGGGGGGGGGGGGGGGAGTATGGGAACTGTGGGCGCCGGTGGGAAGGAAAGGAGAAGGGAACTGCGCCATCAGGGGCGGGGCCGAGTGGGAAACGCGGGCTTTGCTCCCGCGCTATGGTAATTGTGACGGGGACGCAGGAAGGAGGGGGCCTCGCACAATGAGGGGCCGAGGACAAACGGGGGAAGCTGAGGTCAGCCAGAGTTTGCTGACTTCTGGGAGCAACATGGGGGGTGCAACTACGCTAGAAAGGGATCTAGCGGGACGGGGGAGTTAACTGGGTTGCTGCTGCTAAGGGGAAGGGGGAGCTGTTATGGGGCGGGGTGGTCGGGACGGGAGAGCACCGTCGGTGGGATATACGGGTACGTGGGAACCGGGTGAGGAGCTGGGTTAGAAAAGGGGATGGCTAGTCGACATGGGGGGGGGGGGGGGTAACGAGCCCCCCAACCCGGTTGATCACGTGGAACGTGATAGGGCTGAATGGGCCGATTAAAAGGGCACGGGTACTCGCACACCTAAAGAACTTAAGGCAGATGTGGTCATGTTGCAGGAGACGTACCTGAAACTGGCAGATCAGGTCAGACTACGTAAAGGATGGGTGGGGTAGGTGTTCCATTCGGGCTTAGATGCGAAGAATAGGGGGGTGGCTATTTTAGTGGGGAAACGGGTACTGTTTGAGGCAAAGACCATAGTGGCGGACAGTGGGGGTAGATACGTGATGGTGAGTGGCAGATTGCAAGGGGAGGCGGTGGTTCTGGTGAACGTATACGCCCCGAACTGGGATGATGTAAACTTCATGAAGGGTATGCTGGGCCGTATCCCGGACCTGGAGGTGGGAAAGCTGGTAATGGGGGGGAGACTTCAATACGGTGCTTGATCCAGGGCTGGACCGGTCTAGGTCTAAGACCGGGAGGAGGCCGGCAGCGGCCAAGGTGCTTAAGGACTTCATGGAGCAGATGGGAGGAGTAGACCCCTGGAGATTTATTAGGCCTAGGAGTAAGGAGTTTTCATTTTTCTCCCATGTTCACAAGGTGTATTCACGGATAGATTTTTTTGTCCTGGGAAGGGCACTGATTCCGAAGGTGACAGGGACGGAGTACATGGCCATAGCCATTTCGGACCACGCTCCACATTGGGTAGATCTGGAGGTAGGAGGGGAAAAGGAGCAGCACCCACTCTGGAGATTGGATATGGGGTTGGCGGGTGAGGGGGTATGTCTAAGGGCGAGGGGGTGTATCAAAAAGTACCTGGAGCTTAATGATAACGGAGAGGTCCAGGTGGGAGTGGTCTGGGAGGCGCTGAAGGCGGTGGTCAGAGGGGAACTGATATCCATAAGGGCCCATAAAGGGAAGCAAGAGAGCAAAGAAAGGGAGCGACTGTTGAGAGAACTTCTGAGGGTAGACAGGCAATATGCAGAGGCTCCGGAGGAGGGACTGGACAGGGAAAGACAAAGGCTACACATGGAATTTGACCTGCTGACCACGGGCAAGGCAGAAGCACAGTGGAGGAGGGCACAGGGAGTACAGTATGAAGGCGAGAGAAGGCGAGCCGGTTACTGGCCCAACAACTGAGGAAGAGGGGAGCGGCGAGGGAGATAGGTGGGGTGAGGGATGAGGAAGGTGAGATGGAACGGTGAGCGGAGAGGGTGAACAGGGTGTTTAAGGCATTCTACGAGAGGCTGTATAAGGTTCAGCCCCCGGAAGGGAAGGAGGGAATGATGCATTTCCTAGATCGGCTGGAATTCCCGAAGGTGGAGGAGCAGGAGAGGGCGGGACTGGGAGCACGGATTGAGGTGGAGGAGGTGGTAAAAGGGATTGGGAGTATGCAGGCGGGGAAGGCCCCGGGACCGGATGGGTTCCCGGTGGAATTTTATCGGAAATACATGGACCTACTGGCCCCGCTTTTGACGAGAACCTTTTATGAGGCCAGAGAAAGGGGGACGTTGCCCCCGACTATGCCGGAGGCGACGATATCGTTACTCTTAAAGAAGGAAAAAGACCCGCTGCAGTGCGGGTCTTACAGGCCTATTTCCCTCCTGAACGTGGATGCTAAGCTCCTGGCCAAGGTGATGGCGACAAGGATAGAGGATTGTGTACCGGGGGTGGTCCACGAGGATCAAACTGGGTTCGTTAAGGGGAGACAGCTGAACACGAATATACGGAGGCTGCTAGGGGTGATGATGATGCCCCCGCCGGAGGGGGAGGCGGAGATAGTGGTGGCGATGGACGCTGAGAAAGCATTTGACAGAGTGGAGTGGGACTACCTATGGGAAGTGTTGAAGAGATTTTGTTTTGGAGAGGGGTTTATTGGATGGGTACAGCTGCTATATAGGGCCCCGGTGGCAAGTGTGATCACGAACAGGCAGAGGTCCGACTACTTCCGTCTTTATAGAGGGACAAGACAGGGGTGTCCCCTGTCTCCGTTACTGTTTGCATTGGCAATTGAGCCGCTGGCCATAGCACTGAGGGGCTCTAGGAAGTGGAGGGGAGTACTCAGGGGAGGAGAAGAACACCGGGTATCATTGTATGCAGATGATCTATTGCTGTATGTTGCGGACCCAGTGGAGGGGATGCCTGAGATAATGTGGACACTCAGGGAGTTTGGGGAATTTCCTGGGTACAAATTGAATATGGGGAAGAGTGAGTTGTTTGTGGTGCATCCGGGGGAGCAGAGCAGGGGAATAGATGATTTACCGCTGAGGAGGGTAATAAGAGATTTCCGGTACTTAGGGATCCAGATAGCCAGGAACTGGGGAACCCTACATAGGCTTAATTTAACACGATTGGTGGAACAGATGGAGAAGGATTTTAAGAGATGGGACATGGTGTCCCTGTCACTGGTGGGCAGGGTGCAGGCGGTAAAAATGGTAGTCCTCCCTAGATTTCTTTTTGTGTTCCAGTGCCTCCCGGTGATGGTTACGAGGGCTTTTTTCAAAAAAATTGAGAAGAGTGTTATGAGCTTTGTGTGGGCTGGGAAGACCCCGAGAGTGAGGGGGGGGGGGGGTTTGCAGCGTAGCAGGGATAGGGGGGGACTGGCACTGCCGAGCTTAAGTGATTATTATTGGGCCGCCAATATCTCAATGGTGTGTAAGTGGATGGGAGAAGGGGAGGGAGCGGCATGGAAGAGACTGGAAATGGCGTCCTGTAAAGGAACCAGCCTACAAGCATTGGCGACGGCGCCGTTGCCATTCTCCCCGAAGAAACACACCACAAGTCCAGTGGTGGTGGCAACGCTGAAAATTTGGGGGCAGTGGAGACGGCATAAGGGAATGACGGGTGCCTCGGTGCGGTCCCCGATAAGGAATAATCATAGGTTTGTCCCAGGGAGAATAGATGGGGGATTTAGAACATGGCAGAGAGCAGGGATTGTGCAACTGAGGGATCTGTTCCTAGACGGGACGTTTGCGAGTCTGGGAGCGCTGACAGAAAAATACGGGTTGCCCCAGGGGAATGCATTTCGGTATATGCAATTGAGGGCTTTTGTGAGGCAACAGGTGAGGGAATTTCCGCAGCTCCCGACGCAGGAGATTCAGGATAGAGTGATTTCGGGGACATGGGTGGGGGATGGTAGGGTGTCAGATATATACCGGGAAATGAGAGACGAGATCATGGTGGATGAGCTGAAGGGAAAATGGGAAGAAGAGCTGGGGGAAGAGATCGAAGAGGGGCTGTGGGCAGATGCCCTACGCAGGGTAAACACTTTGTCCTCGTGTGCCAGGCTTAGCCTGATACAATTCAAGGTCTTGCACAGGGCGCACATGACCGGAGCAAGACTCAGTAAATTTTTCGGGGTAGAGGATAGGTGCGGGAGATGCGCGAGAAGCCCAGCGAACCACACCCACATGTTTTGGTCATGCTCGGCACTGCAGGGGTTCTGGGTGGGGGTGGCAAATGTGCTTTCGAAGGTGGTGGGGGTCCGGGTCGAGCCAAGCTGGGGGTTGTCTATATTTGGGGTTGCAGAAGAGCCGGGAGTGCAGGAGGCGAGAGAGGCTGATGTTTTGGCCTTTGCGTCCCTAGTAGCCCGGCGAAGGATATTGCTTATGTGGAAGGAAGCTAAACCCCCGGGCGTGGAGGCCTGGATAAACGACATGGCAGGGTTTATAAAACTGGAATGGATAAAGTTCGCACTAAGAGGTTCGGCTCAAGGGTTCACCAGGTCGTGGCAACCGTTCATTGACTATCTCGCAGAACGATAAAGGAACTGGGAAAGTAGCAGCAGCAACCATGGGGAGGGGGGTGGGGGGGAGGGGGGGATCCTCAGGGGTGTTTTTGTATGGATATTTTTACTTGGATATGTATATTGGCTTGTTTGACTTTATTATTTGGGAGAGTTAATATTTTGTTATGGCAGTTGCCATTTAGTTTATATATTATTTATTTATTTGTTAAAAACGGTCACTATTATTTATATTGTTTTATTGTTGTAAAAGGGAAAATTTTTTGTACTGTTTTGTTTGGCCGGGAAAAAAATTTGAATAAAATATATATATTTTTTTTTAAACTGAGCTTTCATCAGATATAGCACTCTGTTTCCATCTGCAACCTTAACATTTTTCAGAAAAGGGTATGTGTACAATATTTTCCAACATCTTCTGGGGGCTTTTTTCATGTGACTGACTATTCACTACCTCTGGAGGCAGTTTATAATAACAAACTATTTAAAAAAACATCTGAATCACTGGGTTACAGTCATGTGACAGGCCTACCCTTTGTATGTTTAAGCTTGTGCTGTCTACATTAAGGAGCCAAGCCTCGCCTCGCCCCCCCCACCCCCCAATCTCTCTCTCTCTCTCCAACCTATCTTGCAAAGCTATCAGCCTGGCTTCTGACCATTACATCTCACAGATGTCCTTTCTGCAGGCAGAGACTTCTTGAAGAAATAATGAACCCTGCACTACTGTCTCCAGAAGGACAGCCAAATCAACTGGCTACATCTTTACATTGCATGCACGAAAGAAACAAGACTACCAAATTCATCCTGAGGTCAGCCAAGTTGTCAAATATGGACTGTCTGCCACTTTTTATTTCCGTAGACTCAAATTGATTAATCTATCCTTCCCCACATTAATCTGTTAGTGTTTCTGTGTGAACTTTGAGCGCTTGTGTGAGCGCAAGTTGAAGCATGTTTTATTATTTTTTCTTAGCTGGGTGAAGTACAA
The DNA here is from genome assembly GCF_047496885.1 of Scyliorhinus torazame. NCBI lineage: Eukaryota > Metazoa > Chordata > Chondrichthyes > Carcharhiniformes > Scyliorhinidae > Scyliorhinus > Scyliorhinus torazame. Next base: position 167,284,954 of record NC_092708.1, on the reverse strand, counting down.
TAAATCAACCTCCTTGTCAAACTCAAGAAAACCTGTCCAACGGAATTAGCAAGTATATCCTTTTCAGAAAAACCTTGCTACAATAAAATGAGCAGTGGGAAAAGAAGGGGACCATTCGACCCCCTCCTCACCTGATCACACGAGGTACAGCAAGTAGTTAGGAAGCAATTGAAATGTTGGACTTTATTGCAAGGGAAATATTACTGTAGAAATGTAGATAAATCTTGCTACACCTGTGCAGGGCATTGGCAGGTCCTCACCTATACTATGTACAGTTTTCATCTCCGCATTTAAGAAGAGATGTATTGCAGTTCAGAGAAGATTCTCTAGGTTGATTCCTGGCATGAAAGGTTTGTCTTATGGGCAAAGGTTGAACATGTTGGACCTAGACTCTTAGAATCTGAGGGGGCTTGGCAAGTTAGATGCGGAGAGGAATTTTCCCTTCATGGGGTCTGTTTGAACTCTGGTGAGTTCAAACGTCCAATTTCCACAGTGTGGCAGTCACTAATTTATGGAGGAGACATAAAGACTTGTGAAGGTTGGATAAGATCCGTATAACTGGCAAGCTTCAAAGTTCTTTAAATCCCCAGCCCTTTCAATACAATTTAAAACCGTCTGCTTGTGTCACTGAGAGTTTAAAAAAAGATCAGTTCCAGCCATTACAATAGTGTTTATTGACATTAATCCAAGGACTATCATTATTAAAACTTGGCTTCGTTCCACTACTAGACTTCATGAAAGGGATTTCATGATTGGGGAGTGTTTTTTGTTGCTATGGTAAAGGCTATAATAGCTTTTATTTAGACCTTTATTTTATTTCCTCTCAACATGACACCTGAGTTCTACCCGTGGAGGATACTGGGTGAGTTGACATGGAGGGGATAATGGCAAAGGGTGGTGGATGGGAGGGCATGAGTTGGCATGGAGACTATAAAGGGCCATGTGGTGGTATGACTTGGTATGGATGGGAAATGGGTAGAGTGGTGGGTTGTGAAGGTCAGAGCTCGAGGCCTAATACTCAACAAAATCCCAGAGAACTGATGCAGACCCTTTAAAGAACTTGAGTTGCCAGCCCCTGTGGCGATACACGGGTGGTGGACCTGATGTGCTGCACTTGGAGCACAAAAACGGTCTTTCGGGGCACTTTTTCCCAAGACGAGTGTGGCATTATGGAATTTCCTGACTCGTGCTTCTGCCTTGGAGTCCAAAGCGTCTCCAATTCAAGATGGAAATGAGGAACTATTTCTTCCAGAATCATAGAATTTACAGTGTAGAAGGAGGACATTCGGCCCATCGAGTCTGCACCGGCCCTTGGAAAGAGCACCCTACTTAAGCCCACACCTCCATCCTATCCCAGTAACCCCACTTAACCTTTTGGACACTGAAGGGCAATTTAGTATGGCCAATCCACCTAACCTACACATCTTTGGACTGTGGGAGGAAACTGGAGCTTACGGAGAAAACCCATGTAGAGACTGGGAGAACATACAAACTCCACACAGACAGTCACCCAATGCTGGAATTGAACCCGGGTCCCTGGAGCTGTGAGGCAGCAGTGCTAACCACTGTGCAACCATGCCGCCCAGAGAGTTGTTCATCTTTGGAGTTGTCTACCCCAAAGAGCAGAGGAGGCTGGGTCATTGAGTATATTCAAGGCTGAGTAGACAAATCTTTGATCTACGGGATGTCGAGGGTTATGGGGGACTGCAAGAAAATGGAGTTAAAGCACAGTCAGATCAACCAAGATACTGTGGGTTGGAGTAGGCTCGAACAGCCAGCTGACCTACAGCACTCGATTTCCTATGTTTTGGGGGGGCAGGATTAAATTCTGCCCATCTTGTGCAATGAGCTGAGTGCATATTAAATCAGAAAATAACAGATTACTTTGCGTATTTAAATATCTAGTATTAACAAATGTTTGTGTTGATTAGACAGTTATAGTGTTGAAGTAACTTGAAGGTGTATCTGAGCAAGATACCCTAGCTGTTCAAGTGAAGACAAGCATCCAGCAGAGGGCAGTAGAGCAGAGCTGCTGATTGGCTGTTGCGGGGTCAATTTGCATACGTCTGTTGTGCTCACCCGAACTTGAAGTTGGTTTGTGGAGGAGCTGTTGTCAAGTGACATTTAATCCCAAAATACTTCTTCAGTGTTTCCTTCCCTACCCCCTCCTCTAACCAAAAAAAAACAACTGCTGTAAAGATCAAGAGGAAGGCTCGAGGGCAGGCAGAAGTAGAAAGAAGTTGAACCGTGAAGTCACAGCCTGCAGGTAAGGGATTGGCTGGTGACTGGTAAGTAGTTTTTTAAAATTTTATTTTCCCTCAGGTGTTATCGTGCGGGGCGCAGAGGTTGCTGAGTGAGTGCTTGCTGAGAAGGGGAGTGAATAATAGGTAAGCTCTTTCTTTCTTTTTCTTTTTTTATCTAAAGGGGATGGCAGGGAAGGTAGTGCAGTGTTCCTTCTGCATAATGTTTGAAGTGAGGGACGCTGTCAGTGTCCCTGCTGATTTCATTTGTGGGAAGTGCGCCCATCTCCATCTCCTCAGAAACCGCGTTAGAGAGCTGGAGCTGGATGAACTTCAGATCATTCGGGAGGCAGAGGTGGTCATAGATAGAAGCTTCAGGGATGTAGTTACTCCGAAGAATAAAGATAGATGGGTGACAGTGAGAGGTGCTGGGAGGAAGCAGTCAGCACAGGGATCCCCTGTGGTCGTTCCCCTTAGTAACAAGTATACCACTTTGGATACTGTTGGGGGGGGGGGACTTACCAGGGGTAAGCCATGGGGTACAGGTCTCTGGCACAGAGTCTGTCCCTGTTGCTCAGAAGGGAAGGGGGGAGAGGAGTGGAGCATTAGTCACTGGAGACTCCATAGTTAGGGGGATAGATTGGAGATTCTGTGGGAACAAGAGAGACTCGCGATTGGTGTGTTGCCTCCAAGGTGCCAGGGTGCATGATGTCTCGGATCGTGTTTTCGGGATCCTTAAGGGTGAGGGGGAGCAGCCCCAAGTCATGGTCCACATAGGCACCAACGACATAGGTAGGGATAGGGATATAAGGCAGGAATTCAGGGAGCTAGGGTGGAAACTTAGATCTAGGACAAACAGAGTTATTATCTCTGGGTTGTTACCCGTGCCATGTGATAGCGAGACGAGGAATAGGGAGAGAGAGGATGGTGCAGGAGGGAGGGTTTCAGATTTCTGGATAATTGGGGCTCATTCTGGGGTCGGTGGGACCTGTACAAACAGGATGGCCTACACCTGGACCAGAGGGGTACCAATATCCTGGGGGGGGGGGGAATTTGCTAATGCTCTTCGGGAGGGTTTCAACTCGTTCAGCAGGGGCTTGGGAACCTGAATTGTAGCTCCAGTATACAGGGGGTTGAGAGTAATGAGGTCATGAGTAAGGTTTCAAAGTTGCAGGAGTGTACCGGCAGGCAGGAAGGTGGTCTAAAGTGTGTCTTCTTCAATGCCAGGAGCATCCGGAATAAGGTGGGTGAACTTGCGGCATGGGTTGGTACCTGGGACTTTGATGTTGTGGCCATTTTGGAGCCATGGATAGAGCAGGGACAGGAATGGTTGTAGAAGGTGCCGGGGTTCAGATATTTCAGTAAGCTCGGGGAAGGTGGTAAAAGAGGGGGAGGGGTGGCATTGTTAGTCATGGACAGTATTACGGTGGCAGAAAGGACGTTTGATGAGGACACGTCTACTGAGGTAGTATGGGCTGAGGTTAGAAACAGGAAAGGAGAGGTCACCCTGTTAAGGGTTTTCTATAGGCCTCCGAAAAGATCCGGAGATGTAGAGGAAAGGATTGCAAAGATGATTCTGGATCGGAGCGAAAGCAACAGGGTAGTTGTTATGGGGGACTTTAACTCTCCAAATTTTGACTGGAAACGCTATAGTTCAAGTACTTTAGATGGGTCCGTTTTTGTCCAGTGTGTGCAGGAGGGTTTCCTGACACAGTATGTAGATAGGCCAGCGAGAGGCGAGGCCATATTGGATTTGGTACTGGGTAATGAACCAGGACAGGTGTTAGATTTGGAGGTAGGTGAGCTCTTTGGTATAGTGACCATAATTCGATTACGTTTACTTTAGTGATGGAAAGGGATAGGTATATACCGCAGGGCACGAATTATATCTGGTGGAAAGGCAATTGTGATGCGATGAGGCAAGACTTCGGATGCATCGGATGGAGAGGAAAGTTGCAGGGCATGGGCACAATGGAAATGTGGAACTTGTTCAAGGAACAGCTACTGCGTGTCCTTGATAAGTATGTACCTGTCAGGCAGGGAGGAAGTGGTCGAGCAAGAGAACCGTGGTTTACTAAAGCAGTCAAAACACTTGTCAAGAGGAAGAAGGAGGCTTATGTAAAGATGAGACATGAAGGTTCAGTTAGGGCGCTCGAGAGTTACAAGTTAGCTAGGAAGGACCTAAAGAGAGAGCTAAGAAGAGCCAGGAGGGGACATGAGAAGTCTTTGGCAGGTAGGATCAAGAATAATCCTAAAGCTTTCTATAGATATGTCAGGAATAAACAAAAATGACTAGGGTAAGAGTAGGGCCAGTCAAGGACAGTAGTGGGAAGTTGTGCTTGGAGTCCGAGGAGATAGGAGAGGTGCTAAATGAATATTTTTCATCAGTATTCACACAGGCAAAAGACAATGTTGTCGAGGAGAATACTGAGATTCAGGCTGCTAGACTAGAAGGGCTTGAGGTTCATAAGGAGGAGGTGTTAGCAATTCTGGAAAGTGTGAAAACAGATAGGTCCCCTGGGCCGGATGGGATTTATCCTAGGATTCTCTGGGAAGCTAGGGAGGAGATTGCTGAGCCTTTGGTTTTGATCTTTAAGTCATCTTTGTCCACAGGAATAGTGCCAGAAGACTGGAGGATAGCAAATGTTGTCCCCTTGTTCAAGAAGGGGAGTAGAGACAACCCCGGTAACTATAGACCAGTGAGCCTTACTTCTGTTGTGGGCAAAATCTTGGAAAGGTTTATAAGAGATAGGATGTATAATCATCTGGAAAGGAATAATTTGATTAGAGATAGTCAACACGGTTTTGTGAAGGGTAGGTCGTGCCTCACAAACCTTATTGAGTTCTTTGAGAAGGTGACCAAACAAGTGGATGAGGGTAAAGCAGTTGATGTGGTGTATATGGGTTTCAGTAAAGCGTTTGATAAGGTTCCCCACGGTAGGCTACTACAGAAAATACGGAGGCATGGGATTCAGGGTGATTTAGCAGTTTGGCTCAGAAATTGGCTAGCTGGAAGAAGACCAAGGGTGGGAAATGTTCAGACTGGAGTCCAGTTACTAGTGGTGTACCACAAGGATCTGTTTTGAGGCCACTGCTGTTTGTCATTTTTATAAATGACCGGGAGGAGGGCGTGGAAGGATGGGTGAGTAAATTTGAAGATGACGCTAAAGTCGGTGGAGTTGTGGACAGTGCGGAAGGATGTTACAAGTTACAGAGGGACATAGACAAGCTGCAGCGCTGGGCTGAAGGTGGCAAATAGAGTTTAATGCAGAAAAGTGTGAGGTGATTCATTTTGGAAGGAATAACAGGAAGACCGAGTACTGGGCTAATGGTAAGATTCTTGGCAGTGTGGATGAGCAGAGAGATCTCGGTGTCCATGTACATAGATCCCTGAAAGTTGCCACCCAGGTTGAGAGGGTTGCTAAGAAGGCGTACAATGTGTTAGGTTTTATTGGTAGAGAGATCGAGTTTCAGAGCCATGAGGTCATGTTGCAGCTGTACAAAACTGGTGCGGCCGCATTTGGAGTATTGCTTGCAATTCTGGTCGCCGCATTATAGGAAGGATGTGGAAGCATTGGAAAGAAGGCAGAGGAGATTTACCAGAATGTTGCCTGGTATGGAGGGAAGATCTTATGAGGGAAGGCTGAGGGACTTGAGGCTGTTTTCGTTAGAGAGAAGAAGGTTAAGAGGTGACTTAATTGAGGCATACAAGATGATCAGAGGATTGTTTAGGGTGGACAGTGAGAGCCTTTTTCCTCGGATGGTGATGTCTAGCACGAGGGGACATAGCTTTAAATTGAGGGGAGATAGATTATAAGACAGATGTCAGAGGTAGGTTCTTTACTCAGAGACTAGTAAGGGTGTGGAATGCCCTGCCTGCAACAGTAGTGGACTCACCAACACTAAGGGCATTCAAATGGTCATTGGATAGACATATGGACGATAAGGGAATAGTGTAGATGGGCTTTAAAGTGGTTTCACAGATCGGCGCAACATCGAGGGCCGAAGGGCCTGTACTGCGCTGTAATGTTCTATTATAACTTCTCACCCTAACCATTTTCTGCCTGGTTTTGATTTATTGTTTGCTGTTTACTATAAGCCTGCCATTTCCCAAATAGCCATTCACACGTGAGCCCAGACTTATTAAAATCCACAAAGGCAACATCTACCACGTTTCCCTTCGTCAACCATCTCTATTATGTCATCAAAAATTTCAATTAGATCAGTCAAGCGTGATCTGTCTTTAACAAATCTGCCCTGGCTCTCTCCTTAATTAACTCAAAACCCTTTTGGAGTGCCTGTTCAATATTTTTTCCAAGATCTTACTGATGCGGCAGCATGCTGGTACAGTGGTTAGCACTGCTGACTCACTATGCCAGAGACCCGGGTTCGATTCCGACCTTGGGTGACTCTGTGGAGTTGGCACGTTCTCCCCGTTTCTGCATGGGTTTCCTCCCACAGTTCAATGATATGCAGGTTCGGTGGATTGCCATGCTAAATTGCCCCTTGGTATCCAACGGTTAGGAGAGTTTACGGGAATAGGGAAGGGGAGTGGGACTAGGTACGCTGCTCTTTCAGAGGGGGATGCAGACTCGATGGTGCCGCATGGTCACTTTCTGCACTGGAGGGATTTTATGGTTCTCTGGCTTTATTATTTACTGGAGCTGTGTTATCAGTCAGCGGAGGAGTAGTTCTGGAGTTTTAATTCTACTATGTACATGTTTTCTTTTAAGGTTTACCTCCTGGAAGACCGCCTAATTGACAGGTTTATCCCCCTACTGGGCAGGAAATATTTCCGAATTGGCAGAGCCCAGGAGCACTTGGGTTTCAAGCTGATGAGGATAGAGTTTGTGAGTTGGTGTGGGAACAAGGTGATTAGGAAAGTTGCAGTGTGATGTGGGAAATCAGTGGTAAAGATCTAGTCCTTTGAAGTGGGAAACACTTTTGCTTAGAGTGAGACACGACTTGTGTGGGAGCCGGTTCCACTTTATCCTAATGAAGAACATATTTTTGGTAGCCTTCTGCCTTGTGAGATGATAGTCTTCATCGTATTGGTCAACTAAACATTACCTTCTGTGACTCAGGAGCCCCTTTCTGGCATGGGACTGTCTGATAGATTTGCTGCAGAGGAAGACAGTAGGCTGAAAAGGTGCAGCATTCACGGCGTCTTTACTGTGGGGCCCTGTTCTCACCAGCTTCGCTTTCCATTTCTGCTCTCATCCAATGCCCCTCCAAACAGTCAACCTGCAGACTGTCATAGCTGCAGATGAATGTCTCGCAGTTGTCAGTGTCAATGTCTGCAGATTTATGGACTCCCAGCAGGCCGTAATCCAAGTCCAAAAGCAGTGCGGAAAAAGCAATTACTCCTTGCATGCAGCAGTTCTTCGCCCTTCAGTTGCCATGTTTCCTCGATATATGGGAAATCTGATTAGCTAGCCTGAAAGATAAATCTGAGATACACCGCTTTATGTAAATGAGTGGCAAACCTCCTTGGGGCTGATTGGTTACCATCACTGTCCTTGGATCACCATTAAAGTCCGAAGTGAACAAGTTTAGTGCAGTTTGGATTTGACCTTTTATACCTCGTATGACCCAAACCCACATATTTTGGGGAGTTACAGTTACCTCTGCCAACAATCCATTAGACCATGGGATCAGAGATTATCCTTTCACCTGAGAATCAAATATTGATCTAGGTTTGAACCAGTGACTTTTCTCTTCCAGCTCAAAACACTGCCCACCATTTATGGAGGCCATCATTTGTCTAAACAAGGGGGTAAGCAGGATGAACCATATGTGTCCAAACAAGATATGCTTTTTCTTAGAGCATTGGTTAGCAGTACAAAAAGTTGGAGAAACACTCTGTGAGCACCAGGAAGTGTATTTGGAGCTCTCTCTCTCTTTCTTTCTCTCTCTCTGGCACCAGCAGGTCCATTCACACCTCTAGACCCTACATACGCCCAGGCCATTTCCAACGCAGTAATTGAGGAGCCCTCACCTGCACCCTCCACCAGCTCAGAACCACATAGCCTGGTGGCTCCAAGTTATATAGTAGGCCTGGGGTCGTCATCTGGGGAACGCTTCACAGTCAGGTCCCCACAGCAGTCTGAGATAATGACAGCTCAGGTCTCTGGCACTCAGTGGACATCCATATCACAGTTGCTAAAAATGCAATGACGGGTGGTGGAAAATCATTTAGCATTGCAGTAGGCTGTCAACAGACTAGAGCAAAGGATTGAGGAGTCCTGTCTGATGTGAATCGACATGCAAGTGCCTCAAGGTCTCCATGAAAACGATGGTAACTGCCTTGGAGACCTTGGTCCAGCAGATTTGCGTTCAGACCTGCATTCCATCGCTATAGGCATCAGTGGGATCTATCAATCGCTAGACGAGAAGGGGTGGGGCACCAGGTTCCCATTCTTGGAGTGTCAGGTAGGAATCCTTGGGGACCCAAGGGGAGGGGACCAGCAGCTGGAGATCCCAGAGCCATCCACCCAAGTGACTGAGAGATCAGCTGATCCCAATGCCCTCTGCCTGTGACCCCATCACTTCCAGCTGTACAGGTCGAGGAGGATGCACCTGCCCTACAGCTGGACACCCAAAACAGGCCAGGCCCTCCTTCTCTCAAACCTCTTGAGGACCGTGCTAAAGTCATCAGAGACAACAGGGAATACCAGTCAGCGGGTTGCCTCCACCTCTGTTGAGGTCATTCGCAACATAGTGATAGGGTGAGAAAAATTAAGCTTTGCAATCACTTCTGGGTCACAAGTGTTCAATCACTGTTAATATCATGCACCTTTGTAAATACATTTGTTCATGAGAATATTGTCGATATTAGAAAGTGTTGTGCATATGCATATATAAGACCATAAGACATAGGACGGAAGTAAGGCCATTTGGCCCATCGAGTCCACTCCACCATTCAATCATGGCTGATTTCAACTCCATTTACCCGCTCTCTCTCCATAGCCCTTAATTCCTCGCGAAATCAAGAATGTATCAACTTCTGTCTTAAAGACACTCAACGTCCCGGCCTCCACCGCCCTCTGTGGCAATGAATTCCACAGACCCACCACTCTCTGGCTGAAGAAATTTCTCCTCATCTCTGTTCTAAAGTGACTCCCTTTTATTCTACCCTCTTGCTGCCCTCTTGTGCCGGAGCGATCCATGCTCGCACTCTGTTCAAATCCCTTTGTGAGCCTCAACATTTAATGTGCAGCTGACTTGTCATAGTTACTCTACCCTTGTGTTGTGTCAGGTAGTTGTGTCAAACTCGTTACTGAAGTATCGGCAAAATGCATTAGCAACCGTATTCTTTACAAGTCAGCACGGAGTTAGGCGTCCTCACTAGCCTTGAAGGGGTAGCTGTAATTGTCTATCCAAATGAGAAACCTTCATTGGCAGTGTGAAAACACAAGACCAGGGGGCATGATGTTCTCTTCAACTATGTGCACATTTCTATGTCCATGTAAGGGTTACCACCCCTGCATCAAGTATTTTGATGCAGCGTGTGCACTGTTGTGGCGACTGTCAATTCCCAGAGCACAGATATGATTGCCGCGGAAATTTCCAATGAATAGGGCCTAGTGAATCGTGAGGGTTGAACATGCAAGGCCGAATGCTGAAATTTCTCTTGATGTCACTGGTTGTAAAGGCTCATCAGTCGACTGACATGGCTATTACTGTATTAATTGAGGCCGTTTGAATTTATGAGGCACCTGGAAGTGACCTAAGGATGTATGAGTTGTGGAAAATCCCAGGGTACCTGCACAAATGTAACTGAGTCCCCCACTCTGGGGAAAAAGCTTCTTGTTATCCACCCTGTCTATACCTCTCATGATTTTGTAGACCTCAATGAGGTCCCCCCTCAACCTCCGACTTTCTAATGAAAATAATCCTAATCTACTCAACCTCTCTTCATATCTAGCGCCCTCCATACCAGGCAACATCCTGGTGAACCTCCTCTGCACCCTCTCCAAAGCATCCACATCCTTTTGGTAATGTGGCGACCAGAACTGCACGCAGTATTCCAAATGTGGCCGAACCAAAGTCTAATACAACTGTAACGTGACCTGCCAACTCTTGTACTCAATACCCCTTTTGATGAAGGAAAGAATGCCGTATGCCTTCTTGACCACTCTATCGACCTGCGCAGCCACCTTCAGGGTACAATGGACCTGAACACCCAGATCTCTCTGTACATCAATTTTCCCCAGGGCTTTTTCATTTACTGTAAAGTTCACTCTTGAATTGGACCTTCCAAAATGCATCACCTCGCATTTGCCCGGATTGAACTCCATCTGCCATTTCTCCGCCCAACTCTCCAATCTATCTATATTCTGCTGTATTCTCTGACAGTCCGCTTCACTATTTGCTACTCCACCAATCTTAGTGTCATCTGCAAACTTGCTAATCAGACCACCTATACCTTCCTCCAGATCATTTATGTATATCACAAACAACAGTGGTCCCAGCACGGATCCCTGTGGAACACCACTGGTCACAGTTCTCCATTTTGAGAATCTCCCTTCCACTACTACTCTCTGTCCCCTGTTGCCCAGCCAGTTCTTTATCCATCTAGCTAGTACACCCTGGATCCCATGAGACTTCACTTTCTCCATCAGCCTACCATGGGAAACCTTCTCAAACGCCTTACTGAAGTCCATGTATATGACATCTACAGCCCTTCCCTCATCAATCAACTTTGTCACTTCCTCAAAGAATTCTATTAAGTTGGTAAGACATGACCTTCCCTGCACAAAACCATGTTGCCTATCACTGATAAGCCCATTTCCTTTCAAATGGGAATAGATCCTATCCCTCAGTATCTTCTCCAGCAGCTTCCCTACCACTGACGTCAGGCTCACCGGTCTATGATTACCTGGATTGTCCCTGCTACCCTTCTTAAACAAGGGGACAACATTAGCAATTCTCCAATCCTCCGGTATCTCATCCATGTTCAAGAATGCTGCAAAGATATCTGTTAAGGCCCCAGCTATTTCCTCTCTCACTTCCCTCAGTAATCTGGGATAGATCACATCCGGACCTGGGGACTTGTCCACCTTTATGCCTTTTAGAATACCCAACACATCCTCCCTCCTTATGCCGGCTTGACCTAGAGTAATCAAACATCTATCCCTAACCTCAATATCCGTCATGTCCCTCTCCTCGGTGAATACCAATGCAAAGTACTCGTTAAGAATCTCACCCATTTCCTCGGACTCCACGCATAACTTTCCTCCTTTGCCCTTGAGTGGGCCAACCCTTTCTCTAGTTACCCTCTTGTTCCTTATTTATGAATAAAGGGCTTTGGGATTTTCCTTAACCCTGTTTGCCAAAGATATTTCATGACCCCTTTTAGCCCTCTTGATTCCTCGTTTCAGATTGGTCCTACATTCCTGATATTCTTCCAAAGCTTCGTCTGTCTTCAGTCGCCTAGACCTTATGTATGCTTCCTTTTTCCTCTTAGCTAGTCTCACAATTTCACCTGTCATCCATGGTTCCCTAATCTTGCCATTTCTATCCCTCATTTTCACAGGGACATGTCTGTCCTGCACTCTAATCAACCTCTCTTTAAAAGCCTACCACATATCAAATGTGGATTTACCGTCAAACAGCTGCTCCCAATCCAATTCCCCAGCTCCTGCCGAATTTTGGTATAGTTGGCCTTCCCCCAATTTAGCGCTCTTCCTTTAGGACCACTCTCGTCTTTGTCCATGAGTATTCTAAAACTTACGGAATTGTGATCACTATTCCCAAAGTAATCCCCTACTGAAACTTCAACCACCTGGCTGGGCCATTCCCCAACACCAGGTCCAGTATGGCCCCTTCCCGAGTTGGACTATTTACATACTGCTCGAGAAAACCCTCCTGGTGCTCCTTACAAATTCTGCTCCATCTAGACCTCTAACACTAAGTGTATCACAGTCAATTTCGGGAAAATTAAAATCTCCTAACACCACGTTGCTCCTACACGTTTCCCATAATCTGTTTCCATATTTGTACCTCTATCTCACGCTCGCTGTTGGGAGGTCTGTAGTACAGCCCCAACATTGTTACCACACCCTTCCTATTTCTGAGCTCTGCCCATATCGCCTCATTGCTCGAGTCCTCCATAGTGCCCTCCTTCAGCACAGCTGTGATAGCCTCTCTGACCAGTAATGCAACTCCTCCACCCCTTTTACCTCCCTCTCTATCCCGCCTGAAGCATCGATACCCTGGGATATTTAGTTGCCAATCATGCCCTTCCCTCAACCAAGTCTCAGTAATAGCAATAACATCATACTCCCAGGTCCTAATCCAAACCCTAAGTTCATCTGCCTTACCTACTACACTTCTTGCATTAAAACAAATGCACCTCAGTTATGAAGTTCACACAATGAGGAGCCTGAGGGCACCTGTCACTTTCTTGATACATTTGTGCCGAGGACAGTGCGATTTCGCATAGATCCCCTGTGGATCCCTGGGACAATCTGCAGGCAAAAACATTGAATCCGGCAGTGACCTTCAGGGTCACTGGCAGGAAATGTACTCCCAGTCCATGGGGCGTTGGATCCATCTGCAGCATAGTCTTAGATGTTCACTAGACTTTGGGGTGGTCCCGGTGGATTGGAAATTAGCAAACGTGACAACACTGTTTAAAAAAGGAGGTAGGCAGAAAGCGGGTAATTATAGGCCAGTGAGCTTAACTTCGGTAGTAGTGAAGATGCTGGAATCTATCATCAAGGAAGAAATAGCGAGGCATCTGGAAGGAAATTGTCCCATTGGGCAGACGCAGCATGGGTTCATAAAGGGCAGGTCATGCCTAACTAATTTAGTGGAATTTTTTGAGGACATTAACAGTGCGGTAGATAACGGGGAGCCAATGGATGTGGTAGATCTGGATTTCCAGAAAGCCTTTGACAAGGTGCCACACAAAAGGTTACTGCATAAGATAAAGATGCATGGCATTAAGGGGAAAGTAGTAGCATGGATAGAGGATTGGTTAATTAATAGAAAGCAAAGAGTGGGGATTAATGGGTGTTTCTCTGGTTGGCAATCAGTAGCTAGTGGTGTCCCTCAGGGATCAGTGTTGGGCCCACAATTGTTCACAATTTACATAGATGATTTGGAGTTGGGGACCAAGGGCAATGTGTCCAAGTTTGCAGACGACACTAAGATAAGTGGTAAAGCAAAAAGTGCAGAGGATACTGGAAGTCTGCAGAGGGATTTGGATAGGCTATGTGAATGGGATAGGGTCTGGCAGATGGAATACAATGTTGTCAAATGCGAGATTATCCATTTTGGTAGGAATAACAGCAAAAGGGATTATTATTTAAATGATAAAATATTAAAACATGCTGCTGTGCAGAGAGATCTGGGTGTGCTAGTGCATGAGTCGCAAAAAGTTGGTTTACAGGTGCAACAGGTGATTAAGAAGGCAAATGGAATTTTGTCCTTCATTGCTAGAGGGATGGAGTTTAAGACTAGGGAGGTTATGCTGCAATTGTATAAGGTGTTAGGCCACACCTGGAGTATTGTGTTCAGTTTTGGTCTCCTTACTTGAGAAAGGACGTACTGGCACTGGAGGGTGTGCAAAGGAGATTCACTAGGTTAATCCCAGAGCTGAAGGGGTTGGATTACGAGGAGAGGTTGAGTAGACTGGGACTGTACTCGTTGGAATTTAGAAGGATGAGGGGGGATCTTATAGAAACATATAAGATTATGAAGGGAATAGATAGGATAGATGCGGGCAGGTTGTTTCCACTGGCGGGTGAAAGCAGAACTAGGGGGCATAGCCTCAAAATAAGGGGAAGTAGATTTAGGACTGAGTTTAGGAGGAACTTCACCCAAAGGGTTGTGAATCTATGGAATTCCTTGCCCAGTGAAGCAGTAGAGGCTCCTTCATTAAATGTTTTTAAGATAAAGATAGAGAGTTTCTTGAAGAATAAAGGGATTAAGGGTTATGGTGTTTGGGCCGGAAAGTGGAGCTGAGTCCACAAAAGATCAGCCATGATCTCATTGAATGGTGGAGCAGGCTCGAGGGGCCAGATGGCCTACACCTGCTCCTAGTTCTTATGTTTACAGCATGGAAACGGGCCCTTCGGCCCAGCTTGTCCTTGCTGCCCAGTTTCTATCACTAAGCTAGACCCACTTGCCCGCATTTGACCCTATCCCTCTGTACCCACACTGCCCATATAACTGTCTAACTGCTTTTTTAAAAATAAATTTAAAGTACCCAATTCATTTTTTCCAATTCAGGAGCAATTTTGCGTGGCCAATCCACCTAACCTGCACATCTTTGGGTTGTGGGGGCGAAACCCACGCTAACACAGGGAGAATGTGCAAACTCCACACGGACAGTGACCCAGAGCCGGGATCAAACCTGGGACCTCGACGCCATGAGGCAGCAGTGCTACTCACTGCGCCATCGTGCTGCCCAAGTCTAACTGTTTTTTAAAGGACAAAATTGTACCCACCTCTACCACTGCCTCTGGCAGCCAATTCCAGATGCTCATCAACCTTTGCATGAAGAAATTTCCCCTCTGGTCTCTTTTGTATCTCTCTCCTCTCACATTAAACCTATGCCCTCTAGTTCTGGACTCCTCTATCATTGGGAAAAGATGTTGACTATCTACCTCATCTATGCTCCTCATTATTTTATAGACCTCTATAAAAACACCCCTGAGCCTCCTATGCTCCAGGGAAAAATGTCCCAGCCTATCCAGCCTCTCTTTATAACTCAGACCATCAAGTCCTGGTAGCATCCTTGTAAATCTGTTCTGAACTAATTTAACACTATCCTTCCTATAATAGTGTGACCAGAATTGAACACAGTATTCAATGTGTGGTCTTACCAATGTCTCGTACAACCTTAACAAGACATCCCGACTCTTGTATTCAGTATTCTGACCAATTAAACCCAGCATGCTGAATGCCTTCTTCACCACCCTCAAGGAGCTATGAACCTCTACTCCTAGATCTCTTTGTTCTGAACGCTCCCCAACTCCCTACCATTTAACTGAGTAGGTCCTGCCCTGATTTGATGTACCAAAGTACATCACCTCACATTTATCCAAATTAAACTCCATCTGCCATTCAACAGCCCACTCGCCCAATTGGTAAAGGTCCTGTTGTAAACCTGTATAACCTTCTTCACTATCCACTATGCCACCAATCTTGGTGTCATCTGCAAACTTACTAACCATGCCTCCTACATTCTCATCCAAATCATTTATATAAAATATATATATATATAACAAATAACAGTGGACCCAGCACCAATCCCTGAGGCACACCGCTGGTCACAGGCCTCCAGTTTGAAAAACAACCCTTCACAACCACCCTTTGGCTTCGGTCGCCAAGCCAATTTTGTATCCAATTGTAAGCCAAGTGGCCCTGGATTTCTTGAGATTTAACTGTTTGCAACAACCTACCATGCGGTACCTTGTCAAAGGTCTTGCTGAAGTTCATGTAGATAACATCGACACACTGCCCTCATCTACCTTCTTGGTTACCCCTTCAAAAAACTCGAATCAAATTTCTGAGACATGACTTTCCCCTTACAGAGCCATGTTGACTTTCCCTAATTAGCCTTTGCCTGTCTAAATGCCTGTAGATCCTGTCCCTCAGAATACCTTCGAACAACTTACCCACTACAGAAGTAAGGCTCACCGATCTGTAGTTCACAGGCTTATTTCTACAGCCCTTCTTAAACAAGGGCACAACATTTGCTACCCTCCAATCCTCATGCACCTCTCCTGTGGCTGTCGATGATTCAGATATCTCCACTAGGGGGCTGGCAATTTCCTCCCTAACCTCCCACAGCGTCTTGCGATACATTTCATCAGGCCCAGGGGATTTATCTATCTTGATGCATTTTAATACTTCCAGCACCTCCTCTGTAATATGTACATTCCTCAAGACATCACTTTTTAGTTCCCTAACATTCGTCCCTTTCTCAATAGTAAATGCTGATGAGAAATATTAATTTAGGACCGCTCACATCCCTTGTCGATCCACATAGATGGCTTTGTTTATCCTTAAGAGGCCCTACCCTCTCCCTCGTCATTCTTTTGTCCTTTATGTATCTGTGAAAGCTCTTTGGATTTACCTTTGCCTTATCTGCCAAGACAATCTCATGTCCCCTTTTTGCCTCCCTGATTTCTCTCTTAACTCTACTCTGACAAGCCCGATACTCTTCAAGGGATCCACTTGATCCCAGCTGCCTATGCATGTCATATGCCGCCTCCTTCTTCCTTTTGACCAAGGCCTCAATATCCTGAGTCTTCCAGGGTTCATAACTTCTACCAGCCTTACCCTTCACTCTAAGAGGAATATGCTCACCTTGAACCCTAGATAACACCCCTTTGAAAGACTCCCACTTACCAGCTGTCCCCTTGCCTGTAAACAGGCATGTGGCAGATGTGATCCGCTGCCTATCTTGACAAGTGTAGACTGGCGTAGAAGTGCCTGTCAGTCATACCCAGACAAGAGAGTTTTCATTGGTAGACACTTTGTTGTGCCTGTCACCTCCATGGGTTGGGTCTAACCTCCTCATCCTCTGGTTGTTGCTGGGGCTTGCCTGGATCTTGAATCTCAAGTGGTGCCTCCTGTCGAAGCTGGGTGAGGGACCCTTCTCCTCAGTCAGATCACTACCATCAAGAAGGCAGCATCATCACAGGCTTCATTGTTCAACCTCCTCCCTGGGGACTGATCAATCCTGAGATTAATGAACACTGGGCAAATATACTAGACCTTCCAGGTGCACACAAAAATGTCATGCCCTTTTGCTGTGCCTGACCTAGCATTTTGCTGTTATAGCCTTGCAGCTGTAACCATATATGGGTGACCATACTGCCAACCCTGATACTTCATTTCTCAATCCCACAGAGTTTGGGAGAGGTTTAGACACATTCATGAAATGTGCGTCTTAGGAAAAACACTCCTGACTTCCGATTGCGGCAGGGATGAGCTAGCCGCACGCTTCGGCGGCTCCAGCTCCGACGGAACTTCGGGCTCTTTTAAGAGCCCCAACGGAGTCTTTGACGGCCGAAAAACCCGGTGCGAGGCGCGAGGGAAGGGAGTCCCCCCCGAAAGACGGAGGGAAAAACCGGCGGCGGCGGCTGCAGCCCGAAGAATCGGCAACCAGAAGGTCAGAGGGAGTGAAACAAAATGGCGGCGGAGAAACCACAGGTGACATGGGGGCCTGAGCAGGGCGAGGTGGTGAGACTGTGCGTGGACCTGCTGAAGAAGGAGGTAATGACCCCGTTGTTACAGGCAATTGAGGGGCTTAAGGAGACTTTAAAGACCCAGGAGACGGAACTTCTTATGGTGGAGCAGAAGGTGTCAGGTATGGAGGACGAGGTCCTGGGCCTGGCGGTCAAGACTCAGACGCACGAGGCACTTCATAAAAAGTGTGCTGACAGGATTGAGGCCCTTGAAAATGGAGCGCGAAGGAAGAACCTTAGGATACTAGGTCTCCCGGAGAGTGTGGAAGGAGTAGACTGTGGAGCGTACGCAAGTAAGATGCTGAGCTCACTGATGGGTGCTGAGGCCCCTGCGGGCCCCATGGAGGTGGAGTGGGCAAATCGGATCCCGGCGAGAAGACCAAAAGCGGGAGAACCACCGAGGGCGATAATCATGCGATTCTACCGCCTTAAGGACAGAGAAAAGGTCCTGAGATGGGCCAAAAAGGTGCGGAGTAGCAGATGGGAGAATGCGGTGGTAAGGATCTACCAGGATTGGAGTGTGGAGGTGGCGAGAAGGAGGGCGAGCTTCCACCGAGCCAAAGAGGTTTTGCACAAAAGGAAGGTGAAGTTTGGGATGCTGCAGCCAGCAAGACTATGGGTCACGCATCAGGAGAGACAATATTATTTCGAGACGGCGGAGGAAGCATGGTCCTTCATCAATGAAGAGAAACTGGACCGGAACTGAGGGACAGATGCTGCAGGGAACTGTTATTGTTATTATTGTTTTTGTTAATGGGATGGTGAAAGTTAAGCGAGAAGTAAACAGGGAAGGGGGGGGACACTGGGGAAATGTGGGCGCCGGTGAGGGGGGAGAGGCGGGACATAGTCAGAGAATGGGGAAGGAGAGGGGGAGGGGAAAGGGAGCTGCGCCATAAGAGGCGGGACAGGTAAAGGGATGTTCCCGCGCCAGAAAGAATAAGGCGGGAAAACAGGCGCAAGGCGGATGGGAGTTCCCTCACACCGGGGGGGCCGAGGAGCGAGCAGGAGTAGCCGGGGTCAGTTGAAGTCAGCTGACTTACGGAAGTGATATGGGGGGAGCAATCATGCTAGATAGGGATCTAGCTGGGGGGGGGGGGGGGGGGGGGACAACTGGGTTGCTGCTGCGGAAGTCAAAAAGGAAATGGCTAAAGAGAGGGTGGTCGGGGGCGGAATGCGACGCTGGGGGAGCGCGGAGGCGGGATATGGGACTGGCCTAGAGAAGGTAATGGCTAGTCGACACGGGAGGGGGGCAGGTAGCCCCCCAGTGAGGCTGATCACGTGGAACGTGAGAGGCCTGAATGGACCGATAAAAAGGGCGCGAGCGCTCACGCATTTGAAAGGACTAAGGGCAGACGTGGTTATGCTCCAAGAGACGCACCTAAAGGTGGCGGACCAAGTTAGGCTAAGGAAAGGATGGGTGGGACAGGTGTTCCACTCAGGACTGGACGCAAAGAACAGAGGGGTGGCCATTTTGGTGGGGAAACGGGTAGCATTTGAAGCAAAGAACATCGTAGCAGATAGTGGAGGTAGATATGTAATGGTGAGTGGTAGGCTGGAGGGAATGGAGGTCGTGTTGGTTAATGTGTATGCCCCAAATTGGGACGATGCGGGGTTCATGAGACGGATGCTGGGGCGTATTCCGGACCTGGAGGCAGGAAATTTGATTTTAGGAGGGGACTTCAATACGGTGCTGGACCCGGGGCTAGATAGATCCAGCTCAAGGACTGGAAGAAGGCCGGCAGTGGCCAAGGTACTTAAGGGGTTTATGGACCAAATGGGGGGAGTGGATCCATGGCGATTTCTTAGACCCAGGTCTAGGGAGTATTCCTTCTTCTCCCACGTCCATAAAGTGTACTCCCGGATAGATTTTTTTGTTTTGGGAAGGTCGTTGAACTCTAGGGTGGAAGAAGCTGAATACTCAGCCATAGCGGTTTCGGATCATGCCCCACATTGGGTGGACCTGGAAGTAGGAGAGGACAGGGAGCAGAGAACACTCTGGCGATTAGATGTGGGACTGATGGCGAATGAGGGAGTGTGTGCAAGAGGGGGTGTATCGAGAGATACCTGGAGGTCAATGACGACGGCGAGGTCCCTGTGGGAGTGGTCTGGGAAGCACTAAAAGCGGTGGTCAGAGGAGAGCTGATTTCTATTGGGGCCCACAAAAGGAAAACAGGCCAAGGAAAGGGATAGATTACTGGGGGAGATTTTAAGGGTGGACAGGGAATTTGCAGAGACCCCGGAGGAGGAGCTGTACAGGGAGAGGAGACGACTCCAGACCGAGTTTGACCTGACTTCCAGAAAGGCGGAGGTACTGTGGAGGAAGGCACAGGGGAGGAGGTATGAATATGGGGAAAAGGCTCACCAACTGCGAAAGAGGGCAGCAGCGAGGGAGATAGGAGGAATTAGGGATGAAAGGGGAGACACTGTGCGAAGGGCAGGAAAGATAAATGAGGTGTTTAAGACCTTTTATGAAGAACTGTATAGGTCTCAGCCCCCAGAGGGAGAGGAGGGGATGCGGCAGTTCCTGGACCAGTTGAGGTTCCCGAAAGTGGAGGAGCAGGCGGTGGCAGGCCTGGGGGCGCCGATTGAGGTGGATGAGGTTATTAAGGGACTGGGAAGCAGGGAAGGCCCCAGGGCCGGACGGGTTCCCGGTGGAATTCTACAGAAAATATGTGGACTTGTTGGCCCCGTTGGTGGCGAGGACGTTCAATGAGGCCAGGGAAGGGGGGACACTACCCCCGACAATGTCGGAGGCGACGATATCGCTAATTTTGAAGAGGGACAAAGATCCGATGCAGTGTGGGTCCTATAGACCTATTTCACTATTGAACGTGGACGCCAAACTGCTAGCAAAGGTGCTGGCATCGAGGATAGAGGACTGTGTCCCAGGGGTGGTGCACGAAGACCAGACAGGGTTCGTAAATGGGAGACAATTGAATGTTAACGTGCGACGGCTATTAGGGGTGATAATGATGCCCTCAGTGGAGGGGGAGGCAGAGATAGTGGCGGCAATGGACGCAGAGAAGGCATTTGATAGGGTGGGGTGGGAGTATTTATGGGAAGTGTTAAGGAGGTTTGGGTTTGGGAACGGATTTATTCGCTGGGTTAGACTACTTTATGGGGCACCAACGGCAAGCGTAGTTACAGGTCGACATAGATCGGAGTATTTCCGATTATATAGGGGAACAAGACAGGGATGCCCGCTGTCTCCATTGTTGTTTGCGCTGGCAATTGAACCTCTGGCCATGGCGCTGAGAGACTCCAGGAAATGGAGAGGGGTGACTAGAGGGGGAGAAGAACACCGAGTCTCGCTATACGCGGATGACCTATTGCTATACGTGTCGGACCCAGCGGGGGGGTTGATAGAGGTTATGCGAATGCTGAGGAGGTTCGGGGAATTTTCGGGGTATAGGTTAAACATGGGGAAGAGTGAATTATATGTGATACATCCAGGGGACCAGAGTAGAGAGATAGAAGGCTTACCGCTAAGGAAAGTGAAAAGAAACTTCCGATACTTGGGGATTCAGATCGCTAGGAGCTGGGGAACCTTGCACAGACTTAATCTGACACGGCTGGTAGAACAAATGGAGGAGGACTTTAAGAGGTGGGACATGCAGCCTTTATCGCTGGCGGGCAGGGTGCAAGCAATTAAGATGATGGTCCTCCCGAAGTTCTTATTTGTATTTCAATGTCTCCCTATTTTAATCACCAGGACCTTTTTTAATAAAATAGATAGGAGCATTACTAGCTTTGTGTGGGCAGGGAAAGTTCCGAGAGTAAGGAGGGGGTTCCTTCAGCACAGTAGGGACAGAGGAGGACTGGCACTACCGAACATGGGAGATTATTATTGGGCCGCCAATGTGGCAATGATACATAGATGGATGATGGAGGGTGAGGGAGCGGCGTGGAAAAGGCTGGAGAGAAGGTCCTGTAAAGGGACGAGTCTAGAGGCGCTGGTGACGGCGCCGCTACCGTTCTCACCGAAAAAGTACACCGCGAACCCGGTGGTGGCGGCAACACTGAACATATGGGGACAGTGGAGGCGACAGAGAGGGGTGCGGGGAGCCTTGGTGGGGTCCCCTATCAGGAACAACCATAGGTTCGCCCCAGGAAGAATGGATGGAGGATTTCAGAGCTGGTACCAGTTGGGAATTAGGAAGGTGGGAGATTTATTCATAGATGGGACTTTTGCGAGCTTGGGAGCACTGGAGGAAAAGTATAAGTTACTCCGGGGGAATTTCTTGAGATATATGCAGGTGAGGGCGTTTACTAGACAACAGGTGAGGGAATTTCCGCGGCTCCCGACACAGGGGATACAGGACAGGGTGCTTTCAGGGGTGTGGGTCGGAGAGGGCAAGGTGTCAGAGATTTATAGAGAGATGAGGGAAGAGGGGGAGGAGTTGGTGGGCGAACTAAAAAGAAAGTGGGAAGAAGAATTAGGGGAGGAGATAGAGGAGGGTATGTGGGCTGATGCCCTAAGCAGGGTAAATTCCTCTTCCTCATGCGCCAGGCTTAGCCTGATTCAATTTAAGGTGCTACATAGAGCACACATAACGGGGGCAAGATTGAGCAGGTTCTTTGGAGTGGAGGACAAATGTGGGAGGTGTGGCGGGAGCCCGCAAACCATGCACATATGTTTTGGGCGTGCGCGGCACTGGAAGGGAGTGACGGGAGTGATTTCGCAGGTGGTGAAGGCCCGGGTCAAACCAGGCTGGGGGTTAGCTCTATTTGGAGTTGCGGAAGAGCCGGGAGTGCAGGAGGCGAAAGAGGCCGATGTGGTGGCCTTTGCGTCCCTCGTAGCCCGGCGCAGGATCCTACTCATGTGGAAGGAGGCGAAACCCCCCGGACTGGAGGCCTGGGTAAACGATATGGCGGGGTTTATTAAACTGGAGCAGATAAAGTTTGCCCTGAGAGGATCGGCTCAAGGGTTCACCAGGCGGTGGCAGCCATTTCTCGACTACCATGGGGAACGTTAGAGGGAAGACAAATGACCAGCAGCAGCAACCCAGGGGGGAGGGGAGGGGGGGGGGGGCGGGGGAGGTTTAGTTGAGTATAGGACAATCGAGTACGAGGTTTTGTTACTTGTATATTATTATTATTATTGTTAAAAGTTAAAAAAATTCTGTTTTGTTATTGTTATCGTTTCGCTTGTTTTGCAAGCGGGAAAAATGTTGCTCAGGGAAAAAAATTTCAATAAAATATATTTTTTTTAAAAAGCAAAGACACTCCTGCAATCTGTGAACTTGTATGCTGATCAAGCTCAACTTGCACAAACAGGCCCGGCACAGGTTCCGCTACCTGGGTATCCAAATCGCCCATGACTGGGTAAGGGTCCACAAATGGAACCTGACCAGTCTGACAGAGGAAGTAAAAAAGAACCTGCAGAGATGGAACACATTCCCCCTCTCCCTGGCGGGAAGAGTGCAGACGATCAAAATGAACGTGCTGCCCAAGTACCGCTTCCTGCTTCGATCCATCCGGATCTACATCCCCAAGGCCTTTTCCAACACACTGGACAAACTAATTATGACGTTCGTATGGGGGGAAACACAAGGATCACAAAGAAGGTCTTACAGAAAACAAAATCCAGGGGGAACTCCCAAACTTGCAGTACTACCACTGAGCAGCGACAGCAAAAAGAATAAAGGAGTGGATAAAGGAGCCAGAAGCTGAGTGGAGAAGGACTCCTGCTAAGGGACTTGGCTCTAGCCACGGTGGCACTCCCACCCCCACCCAAGAAGTAGTCAAGAGGCCCAGTGGTGGTGACAACACTCCAGTCGTGGAAACAACTGTACAACATTTTGGCCTAACCAAAATGTCCGATAAGGCCCCCATCTGCAACAACCACATGTTCGCGCCGGCGCTCACAGATGCCTCCTTTAAAAGGTGGAGGCAGGACCGGGGGGACACTGACAGTTAGGGATCTGTACACAGATGGTAGGGTCACAACACTGGACAAACTGACAGAAAGATTCCAACTAACAGGGGTCAACGAATTCAGATACCTGTAGCTCAAAAACTTCCCACGGAAAGGAGCCAGGACATACCCACAACCGCCACAACAGTCACTACTAGAAAAATTACTGGACGCAGACATTTTAGGGAGAGGGAACTGTAGTGACATGTACGGATGACTGATAGAGAGGGCCAAAGCCAAACTGGACGCGACAAGGGACAAGTGGGAGGAGGACTTGGAGTTCAAAATAGGGTGAGGGCTCTGGAGCGATGCACTGCAGAGGATCAACTCCACCTCCATATGCGCAAGGCTCAACCTAACGCAAGTAAAAGTGGTACTTAGAGCCCATTTGTCCAGAGCAGAATGAGTCGGTTCTTCCCGGAGGTGGAGGATAGATGTAAACGGTGCCAACGAGGCCCGGCCAACCATGTCCACATGTTCTAGTCTTGCCCATGACTTGCCAGGTACTGGACAGCCTTCTTCGAGGCAATGTCCAAAGTGGTGGGGATGAGAGTGGAGCTGTGCCCGAAATTGGCCGCCTTCGGGGTATCAGATTAGCCAGATTTCTTCATGGGGAGGAGAACCGCCGCACTTGCCTTTGCCTCCCTGATCACCCGCTGTAGAACCCTGCTCGGCTGGCGAGCAGCTGCGCCGCCTAAAGCTGCAGACTGGCTGTCCGACCGATCAGAATTTCTTCACATGGAGATAATCAAATTCGCCATCTGGGGGTCGGAAGAGGGATTCCTCAAAACGTGGGAGCCATTCACCCGGCTGTTCCAGGAGCTGTTTGTGGCCAGCAACTAGGTAGCCAAGTATAAAGAAGAAAATATCCAAAACACAAGAGGGAGGGGGGAAGAGTCCGGGGAAACAAGAAAGCGCAACCAAACCCAGCAAGAGAGCCAGGGACTGCAGGGTGGGAGGAGGGGGGGAAGGGCAGGAATAACAAAGGTGGGAGAAAAGAGAGGGGAACACAGGTGGGAAAGGAGACACAGGGGACCTCAACGGCCTCAGCAAACGTGGCAAGGGGGATAAAGAGCAAAAAGAAGAAACGGTGAATAAACCCATGTAAAAAGCAAAAAAATGACCGTGATGTAAATAACGTTCCTTGCAAAATTCTTTGTGTGTGTTTATATTTTTGTTATGTTACCAAAAACCCAATAAAAACATTTTTATTTTGGAAAAAAAGCTCATCTTGCACTTCTGCAATGAATGGATGTTCTTTGGCCAGTCATCCTTGCCAATTGGAGAAAGCAAATTAGAGACTTAAGCAGTTGTGCTTCCTTCATGTTTGCCTGCATTTTCTATTCTCACATACCTCTGTTAAAGCTGAAATGCAGCAATTATATTGTGAAGATTGAGTTGGTTACGATTATATTCGCTGGAGTTCAGATGAATGAGGGAGAAGTCTTATAGAAACCTACAAAATTCTTACAGGACTAGACAGGGCAGATGCAGGAAGGATGTTCCAGATGGTGGGGGTGCCACCAGGTGTCACAGTCTAAGTGTTGTCTGTAAATTATCAGACACTTCGACCAGTTTCTAAGCAAAATGTTTTACTCAGGTGCTTTTATTTATGAAACGAACAACGGACAAAACAAGTCCACAGTGTAACCCAATTTTATTCACACTTATCTTACATAAAATATGATTCAAACTCACAGCTGAGTTCCAGGTATTACCTGTACTGAGTGAAGGAGGCTGGCAAAGCTTTGATCACTCAATGTGCATAACTACTCTGGGCTCAGATTCCAGGGTTCCTTCTTCTTGCGATGGATGTGCCTGAGTGACTCCCAGGTCATCGCTGAAGATGGGGCAGCACGGTAGCATTGTGGATAGCACAATTGCTTCACAGCTCCAGGGTCCCATGTTCGATTCCGGCTTGGGTCACTGCCTGTGAGGAGTCTGCACATCCTCCCCGTGTGTGCGTGGGTTTCCTCCGGGTGCTCCGGTTTCCTCCCACAGTCCAAAGATGTGCAAGTTAGGTGGATTGGCCATGATAAATTGCCCTTAGTGTCCAAAATTGCCCTAGTGTTGGGTGGGGTTACTGGGTTATGCTGATTGGGGAGGGTGTTCTTTCCAAGAGCCGGTGCAGACTTGATGGGCCGAATGGCCTCCTTCTGCACTGTAAATTCTATGAAAATCTGTTCCAATGTTGTTTCTTTTATACCAGTTCTGCTAGCACTAAGTCATAGGTATACGGCCACACCTGGCCTGAGTCCTATTGTCCCTTCCAGACTCAAACTCATTAATGGGAATAAACAGGACACTCCTGTTCAGCCAGGGTGATTCAATCAAGATCCATTGTTCTCTGAAACACTTGTCTGACCAGCTATTAGCCCACTATGGATTCTGGAGGCATCTTTATCGTTCATCCTGCTGCAAAGTTGATCACCTTCTGTCTGGAAGTCAGTTACATATTCATAGCATGGTCTTTGTCCTTTTGTATAAACATGATAGCTACTGTGAGTGGGTAATCATAAAATCCATATAGCAATCATGAGATTCTGTGTTGGCTTGAGTGGTCTTGCAGACCGCCAATATCGATTCCAGCCAGCGTCTAATTTGGCTGTTTCTGGCCTATGTGTTATCCCCCTTTTCTGCCTGTTACCATTTCCACATAAAGTTACACGGTAAACCATTTAGGACGGAGATGAGAAATTTCTTCACTCAGGAAGTGGTGAGCCTGTGGAATTCTCTATCACAGAAAGCAGTTGAGGCCAAACCATTGTATGTTTTCAAGAAGGAGTTAGATACAGTTCTTGGGGCTAAAGGAATTCAAGGATATGGGAGGAAAGTGGGAACAGGTTACTGAGTTGGATGATAGGCCATGATCATAACGAATGGCGCAACTGGCTTGAAGGGCCGAATGGCCTAGAGCTCCTATTTTTTATGTTTTACCTGATCCTGGCAAGTAGTGTTTTTAATGAGCATTCATGACAGTAATACATGCAGATTAGGTTCCCACCATGAAAGTGGTATGGGGAAAATTCCAAGCTGTTTCCTCACCGGCAGAAATTTTATTTTTGGCCTCTTCAAATTTTACAGTCCCGTCCACCACAAAACACGGTGCAGGCAGGAGGGGAAAATTCTGCCCTTGGTGTCCGAACTGATGACTTTCCCACCTAACTTTGAATTGTCAGCAAACCTCTATATGGTTGCACTGAGTCCCCGCATCTAACTCATTAATATAGATTGTAAATGGCTGAGGCCTAACTACTGGCCTTGTGCTGCCTGTTATTAACAGCCTGCCTACCTTGAAAAACTGTTATTTATTCCTAAACTCTGTTTTCTGTCCGTTAACCAATCCATGTTAATATATTTCCATCAATCCTATGATTCCTAATTTTGGGTAATATATTTTGTCTTTTCCTTTACTTTGGTCTTGGTTTAAAATAAGTTTGTTTGTTTAAATAGAAGTCATGCATGCAATTTATTTTTAAATGACTGTGTCAAAGGTCTAAAGACAATATTCTAGAGACAAAGATCGAGAGATAATGAAGTAACAGGACTAATTTTCATTTTTACATGAGTCAGTGCTAATTTGGATAGCACTGTTTTAGGATCCACGTGTGTGTGTTATATATAGCACTCAATCTTTTTGGCCTAATCTAATTTACATAAATGTTCACATTCCAGAAGAAGTCTGAAGTTTTTCACAGTAACTTCATTTGAAGCCTACTTGTGACAATAAGCGATTTTCATTCATTTCAAGTCTTATGGATCTAGACATAAAACCATTGATAGGAGATGATGTTTTGCCATATTTATACGATAGAACAATTAAACGTAGTGCCTCAAGGAGGGGCAAAAATGTAGAAACTTCTTGAGAATGTTAAGTTGGGCCGGTTTAGCTCAGTGAGCTAGACAGCTGGTTTGTAATGCAGAACAAGGCCAGCAGCACGGGTTCAATTCCCGTACCGGCTTACTCGAATAGGAGCCGGAATGTGGCGAAAAGGGGCTTTTCACAGTAATTTCATACTTGTGACAATAAAAGTTTATAAATTATAAATGGTTTGTCACTGGTTGCCAGGACCTTGTATAAACGCCCTTCCAGATAATTGTACCCCTTACAAGTGTACCTCAGATTTTAAGATATATTAATTTTATTATTTTAGAATAAAGTGCTTTCAGGGCAGCACAGTGGTTAGCATTGCTGCCTACAGTGCTGAGGACCCGGGTTTGAATCCCGGCCCTGGGTCACTGTCCGTGTGGAGTTTGCACATTCTCCCCGTATCTACGTGGGTTTCGCCCCCACAAACCCAAAGATGTGCATGGTAGGTGGATTGGCCACGCTAAACTGCCCCTTAATTGGAAAAAACAATTGGGTACTCTTAAAAAAAAATTTTTTTTTAAAGAATAAAGTGCTTTCAAACACTTTGTTGTTCGTTCTTCTATTCAATTTGTCTGTCAATTGCAGAAACCAATATCCCTGTACTAACTTCCAGTGATCTTAGTCACAGCATTCAGGCGTAATGTTCATCCTAGGCATGTTACCTCCTAGAATACTTTATGTATGTTACATCTTAGGTTATAGGAAACATGGATGCTGTTCTTTGTAATTGACACAATTTATAAAAAAAAATAAAAAATTTAGAGTACCCAATTCATTTTTTCCAATTAAGGGTCAATTTAGCGTGGCCAATCCATCTAGCCAGCACGTCTTTGAGTTGTGGGGGCGAAACCCACGCAAACACGGGGGAAATGTGCAAACTCCACACGGACAGTGACCCAGAGCCAGGATCAAACCTGGGACCTCGGCGCCATGAGGCAGCAGGGTGAACCCACTGCGCCACCGTGCTGCCATTGACACAGAAAAAATGAAGAATGCCTGAATCAAGACGACTACACTGACGGGAATTTCACAATTCTCTCTTGAGGAGAGAGCTGTCTAATTTATCTAATTAAGTAACAAGTCTTACAACACCAGGTTAAAGTGTGTTTGTGTAACCTACCTCTTCACTCACCTGATGGAGGAGCTACACTCCGAAAGTTAGTGACTCCAAATAAACCTGTTGGATTTAACCTGGTGTTGTAAGACTTCTTACTGTGCCCACCCCAGTCCAACGGCGGCATCTCCACATCATTATCTGATTAAAACAGACATCCGATAAACAAGGCACTCTGATCTTCATTGAACAGTCTTCTGTAGGCATATTGTGCATTTATTCCAGAGTCTTTGGAGAAACTCTGTCAGTCCAATTATGTCCTAGTACTGTAATATTTCTACTCATTTGTAACAATAAGATAGCAATATGGAGATTGGCGTGTTATGGATATTTGAATAGTTTATTTCTTAATTGAATGTTCACAAACCAAAATGCTTCTTTTGGCAGAGTTATCTGTTCCAGCTGCTGCAAGGTGTGGCATTCTGTCACTCTCATAGAGTCCTTCATCGAGATCTAAAACCACAAAACTTGCTTATTAATGATGCTGGTGCGATCAAATTAGCGGATTTTGGATTGGCAAGGGCCTTTGGAGTTCCTGTACGTACATATACTCATGAGGTAACTTACATCTATGCAGTTTTACAAATGGTTCATAAAGTTAAGACTTGGGTATTCATTTTACTCCCACTATATTTTTTGTCAATTTAACCCTTTCTCACATGTGATATATTTTAAGAGGGTTGCTCAGCTACTTAATGTGAAAATCAGAATTCTGCCTGGTTTTACAAAACTATGCTATGAGTCCCAGAAAAAGGAAATTGATATTTATTAACGCTTTCTATTTTCAAGTTTTAAAGAATTTTAGCTATTTAAAATAACAAGTGGTTTAGGCGTCAGTGCTGAACATAAATGTTTTTTTTAACCACTTTTGGTATACTTTGTTGAAGTCAATATTTTTTTCAAATATCTTTTCTACGCAGTATGCAATCTGCCTGCTGCTCTTGGCATAGTTATAATTAACAGTAAAAAAAAGATTCAATGCAAGGGAGGCATGAAAGTTTTAAGAATAATGAAAGACTTTTAGACCAACAAAGTTGTCTGCTTTTCAGAGATCATACCTATCTACCCTAGGAATAGGACCCCGGTTCTATTTTGTTGGTTTTTGAAACTGAGGCCATGTTTAAGAGGGACAGCCAGGGGCATTCGTATTGTGCCTCTAGAGGTGAAATTCTTGGACTGGCGCAAGACGAACAAAAGCGAAAGCATTTGTCAAGAATGTTTTCATTAATCAAGAACTACCTACCCTAGTCATGCTAGAAGACGAGAATGGAACTTGAATGACAACGCTTGAACTTCAAAGTTCAAAATTTAATGGCACAGCTACTGATACTTTAGGGAATTTCACCAATCCCATGCTCCCAAATAAAGTGAGTGCAGGACTTCTAATTGGCACTACAATGTTGTACCCTATTTCCAACTTGGACTCCCTTCAACTGTGATTCCTGGTTCAGATGGTGAATCTTCTGAAAAAGAAGCTTATTAACTAATGAGGATGTTTAGTAGTCTACTGCAGAACAATTATACTGACAACTTAGGAGACACTTGTTATAGTTCAGTAAATGACCCAATGCTTGGTGAGGTATTGAGTCCGATATATAAGAAAAACCCTGGATTTGATCAAATCAACTGATCACAATTGGATTCATTGACATAAACCTGGCAAAGAAAAGTCCGAAATTAGTTTGAGCATCCATCTGGACCATGGGAGG
This sequence comes from Scyliorhinus torazame, assembly GCF_047496885.1. Taxonomy (NCBI): domain Eukaryota; kingdom Metazoa; phylum Chordata; class Chondrichthyes; order Carcharhiniformes; family Scyliorhinidae; genus Scyliorhinus; species Scyliorhinus torazame. Next base: position 167,254,894 of record NC_092708.1, on the reverse strand, counting down.
AGAAAAGTTACAATTTCCCTCCTACAACACTTGTAAGTTATATTTTTAAGAAATTTCACCTGTGTGGTAATTATTGCCGGATCAACTTCAGCTGTGATGCTATGAATCCCTGTCAGTGAAATCATTCTCCAAGCTTCAACATTGTTAAAAGGAAAGAAAGGAGTAGAAATTTGGGAGAATTAAACATTATCCTGCCCTCGTGAGAAATTCACAAATCCGTTCAAATAATTATGTGTACTAAATACATAATGATTTGTTTATTAGAATGGATTGTGTTTTTGTTTGCTTTACAATTATTAAACAAAGGGCTGACTTTCATGACTCTTCAGCAATGGGTGGGAAGGCGTGAGGGCTGGCAAAATAGTGGAGGGGACATCCGGAGGGTTGCCTACCACCATGTTATATAGTCAATGGTCGGAAACATGGGAACCCCACTGTCCAAATTTGTTTTTTTTTTAAAATATTTTATTCGCCATAATTTTCACCATACGAAAGAAAAACAAGAACCCCAATAATATATTTTTAAAAAACAATTCCACCCAAACCCAAGAAATCCCCCTCCCTGACTCAACAGTTAACGGTAACCAACTCCCGCAAGTGCATAATGAACAACCGCATCGATTGTAGAACCCGTCCTTTGTGCCCCCCCCCCCCCCCCAGCTCAAACTTCACCTTCTGCAGGGTCAAAAACTCTTCCCCTGCCACGCCAAGGCACAGGGTGGAGAGACTGACCTTCACCCCTACGAGTGATCAGCGAGGCTAAGGCTAAAATGCCCGCTCCCGTCTGCAACTCGGTCCGATCCGACACCCCGAATATGGCTTCTAGGGGACCGAACTCCACATCCATATTCAAAACCCCCAAGATTGACCTAAATACCATCCTCCAAAACCTTTTCAACTTCGGGGTGTCTGACTGTTGAGTAGTATTTATCTAAGATCTTCCCAATTAGTCGAGGTTGTAAGCTACCAGACAAGGTCTTGCGAATATCTAAAGTAATGCTCGCTATATGGGAGTTCTAATTATAGTATACACAATGTGCCTTGCTTTCACTACCTTCAGTGTACAGGATAGACTGTGACTTAGATTGCTATCTTTTCCTTAACTTCAACAAAATATTTCTAATTCTTGAGAGCTGGGCATGGGCAAGTGACCCTTCAGATAGCCACAAAGGGTGAGAATATGATAAGTCTTAGTTAAATGTCACTCTTATTTATTAAAATAGACACGGATCTGTATGGTAAAATATATACGCACTTTATTTAAAGAAAAAAGGGTAATACAAGTGTTTTGATAAATGATACAGTTTGACAGATACAGGGTACGTGATGAGTTAGCCTGTGACCTTCTTAACTACATAATTGCTTAAACTACAAACATTTCATACTTAGAACAACTAGTAATTCTCAGAGCTCGATACTCAATCAAGAGCAGAACTGTACAAGTCAAGATAGCAGTTTAAACGCCCAGTAATATCCTAAACAGCTCTCCAAGCGAAACTCTAACTTTCGCAGCCTTGCCTTAAATATTTATATCCTTTTCTTACTAAGAGAGGTTGACTCCCCAGTTATTTCGAGACAAAGAACAGTCTCTCTTTTGGTTGGTAAGACCTTGGTTTCTAAGGAGGTCTAACAAGGCACCTGTTCCTAAAGATACGAGGTTGATACCTCCGGTAGCTATCTCCAGAAAATCACCAGCCTCCCTTCTTGGCAGGGTCTCTTGCCAAGCAGTAGCCCCCATAGTGGCAAGGCCACTCTACAAGTGATATCCTCCCTTAGTTGGCAGAGCTTTTTTCCAGACAAGGCCACAAGACTTAATTACAAAGATAATGTCTGTAATACATGTTAAAAACATTATTGCGATAAGTAATGGTTTACAATAGATAAATGACTTCATCTGTCATCAGTTTTTAATATAGGGTTAAATGCATGATTTAATATAGCATCAGCTCTGATCAGTTTTTAATATAAAGTGAATATATGATTTAATATAAAATCAGTTCTGATCAGCCTTTAATTTGGTGGAAACAGCCACAGGAGGACCAGAACATAAGGACATGTTTCGCAGGGCCCCCTCCCACATCACCTACAGACTTCCTTCATCTCCTCGAACTGCGGGCTCATCCTTGATTTCGTGAGGTGCGTCCTATGTACGACTTTCAGCTGTATCAGCCCCAGCCTTGCACACGAGGTCGAGGCATTCACCCTCCACAGCACCTCACACCACAATCCCTCTTCCATCGCCCCCCATTTTTCCTTAATCCCATCCGTAGACATCCTGTCCTCCAGGATCCTCCCCTAGATCGCCGAAACAACCCCGCTCTCCCGCCGACAGCACCACCTTCAGCAACGAAGAGGCCGGCGCTATCAGGAAGGTCAGGAAAACCTTTCTTGCGAAGTCCCGAACCTGCATGTACCTAAACCCTTCCCCCTGTGCCAACCCATACTTCTCTCCCAACTCCTCCAGGCTCGCGAATCGCACACCAATGAACAAGCCCTCCATTCATTGATCCCCCTCTCATCCCATCTCCAAAACCTTGCATCCATCCTCCCTGACTCAAACCCATGATTTTCCCTAATCGGCATCCCCCCCTGACCCGGTCCCCAGCTTAAAATGTTCCCTGACTGCCTCCAAATCTTCAATGTGGTCACCACCACCGGACTCATCAAGTACTTTGCTGGAGCCATCGGGAGCGGTGCTGTTACCAGCATCCACAACCCCGAACCCCTACATGAGTTCGCCTCTATTTTTACCCACCAGGCCTTCCTATCCTTGCTCCAGCCCCGCTTCTTCTCCGCATTCGCCAGCCAATAGTGCAGCACGTTTGGGAGGCCTAGGCCCCGCCCCCTACCTGTCCTCTCTGCAGAACACCCCCCCCCCCCCCCCCCCCCAATGAACAAGGAGATCAACTTGTCCACCCCCCTGAAGAAGGACTTTGATAAATAAGACTGGCAGTCATTGGAATAAAAGCAAGAATCATGGCAAAACATTCATTTTAATTGGCTGCACCCAGCCCACCAACGGCGGAGGGAGGTTGCCCCACCTTTACAGATCGGCCTTCGCCTTCCCCAACAAACTAGTAAACTTTTATTATCGAGCCCCCCTAATCCCAGACCACCTGCACCCCTTACCTAAAGTGGGTTGCCTCCAAACGGAATGGCAACCCCCTCCCCACCCCTACTCCCAGCTGGGAGACCATAAAATACTCGCTCTTCACTAAGTTCAGTTTATACCCCAAGAACGTCCTGAATCTAAGGAGCAGCCCCATTATACTCCCCACCACCCTGCTCGGTTCAGAGATATCAGATCATCAGGACACCCTATGGTCCCTCCCACTATCCCCTTCCACAGTCCCAAGCTCCTTAGCGCAATGGCCAAGGGCTCTATAGCCAGTGCAAACAACAGGGGCGATATAGGGCACCTTTGCCTCGTACGCGGGTGCAGTGCAAAGTACCCGGGGTTCAGGCTGTTAGTGTGAACACTCCCCATCGGTTCTTTGCACAACAGCCGCACCCATGCCACAAACATCGGCCCAATTCCAAATCTCTCCAGTACCACCATCAAATAACCCCACTTAGATGCCTTCTCTGCGTCCAGTGCCACCACCACCTCCATCTTCTTTCCCTCGGCAGGAGACATGATCACATTCAGCAACCTCCTCACGTCGAGAACAGCTGCTTTCCCTTCACACATCCCATCTGATCCTCCCCAATCACCTTTGGAAGACATCCCTCCAACCTTGACCCCAGCACCTTTGCCAATATCATGGCATCTACATTCAGTGGGGATATGGGCCTGTACAACCCACATGGCGCTGGATCCTTATCCTTCTTGAGCAGCAGCGAAATCGAAGCCTGCCCCATCGTTTGCGGCAAGACATCCCCGCCTATTGCATCCTGAAACATTCCCACCATCAGCGGCAGCAACTTATCATAGAATTCAACTGGTAACCCACCAGGCCCTGCCGTCTTCCCTGCCTGCATCCTCTCAATTGCCTCCTTCACCTTCTGCTCCCCCATCGGCCCATCCAAGCCTTCTCTATCCTCCTCACCCAGCCTTGGATACCCCAACCTATCCAGGAAGCCCTCATCTCCTCCTTCTCCAGTGGCTCCGACCCATATTGTTCCTTATAAAACTCTTTGAAAACTTTATTGATCTGCTCCGGGGCCACCACCAGCTTCCCCATCTTGTCCCGTATCTGAATTATCTCCCTCGTTTCCACCTCCCTCCGGAGCAGCCGGCCAGCATGCTTTCTCTGAGCTCGTAGACCGGCCCCTCAGCCTTCTCAACTGACGCACCGCTTTCTCTGGACAACTGGTCGAACCTCGCCTGCAAATCCTTCTTAGCCAAGAGGTCCGAGTCCCCCGCTTACCTCCCATCTACCTCCAGAATCTCCTCTTATTAATTTTTGGATCTCCTCTCTCTCATTCTTGTCCACCTTGGCTTTGAACGAGATCACCTCTCCACTCACCACTGCCTTCAGAGCCTCCCAAACCATCGACTGTGAAACCGCCCCAGTGCAATTAAATCCCACGTATTCCTCGATCACTTTCTGATGCGACCATCAATTCACATGAGACGAGGTGTAGAAGTGAACTGTGGTTTTAATCAGCTAGATCTGTGCCTGCCTGCGACTGCTCTGTACTGACTGCCGCCGACAGGCTGCAAATCTATATATCAACCTTGAGGAGGCGGAGCCATAGGCGGAGCCCACAAGGGCATCAATATAATACAATACAATGTAATGCAATACTATGGTGAATGGTAGCAGTAATACGTTCACCTTATTCACCCCCTGTTAAAAATTGAAGTCCAGCGGGGGTGAAGTGGGATCACAGATCGAGTCTGTCCGGCGCCTTGATCGTTCGCTGCGATCGCCTGAGCTCTGGTTTCGCTGTGGGCACGGGTGTTGGGCTCGTTGACTCCGGGAGTGTGTCGTCTGGAGCTTCATCACTGTAGGTCGGCGATGAGGGGAGGTGGGTGTAGGCCATGTAGGGGCGGTGTAGGGTTGGGGGGGGGGGGGGGGGGGGGGGGGGGTAGGTGATGGTCCAGGGGAACCGACGGGTTCCAGATCCTGGAGGGAGACTGTATCTTGTCGGCCGTCGTGGTGCGCCACATAGGCATACTGAGGGTTGGCGTGAAGGAGCTGGACCCTCTCGACCAGGGGGTCGGACTTATGGCTCCTCATGTGCTTTCGGAGGAGGACAGGCCCCGGTGTTGTCAGCCAGGACGGGAGTGAGACCCCGGAGGTGGATCTCCTGGGGAAGACAAATAGGAGGTCATGAGGGGTCTCGTTCGTGGCAGTGCAGATGAGCGACCTAATGGAGTGGAGCGCGTCGGGGTGGACCTCCTGCCAGCGGGCAACTGGGAGACTTCTAGACCGTAGGGCCAGAAGGACGGCCTTCCATACCGTTGCGTTCTCCCTCGCCACCTGTCCGTTTCCCCGGGGGTTGTAGCTGGTAGTCCTGCTCGAGGCAATGCTCTTACCAAGCAGGTACTGACACAGCTCGTCACTCATATACGAGGAGCCCCGGCCACTGTGGACGTAAGTGGGGAAACCAAACAGGGTGAAGATGCTACGCAGGGCCTTAATGACAGTGGCCGCGGTCATGTCAGGGCATGGGATGGCAAAGGGGAAACGGGAGTACTCGTCAATGACGTTAATAAAATACACTTTGCGGTCAGTGGAGGGGAGGGGCCTTTGAAATCGACGCTGAGGCGGTCAAAGGGACGGTGGGCCTTGTCTGGCCGATAGAAGTGTACCTTGCACTCCGCACAGACTTTGCGGTCCCTGGTCATGGCCCTGACCTCCTCGGTGGAGTAGGGCAGGTTGCGGGCCTTGATGAAATGGAGAAACCGGGTGACCCCCGGGTGACAGAGGTCGTTGTGGATGGCCCTGGGTCGGTCATGTTGCGCGCTGGCGCATGTGCCATGGGACAGGGCATCTGGGGGCTCGTTGAGCTTCCCCAGATGATACGCAATATCGTAATTATAGGTGGAGAGTTCGATCCTCCACCTCAAGATTTCATCATTCTTGAACTTGCTCCACTGTGTGTTGTCGAACAGAAAGGCTACCGACTGTTGGTGGTGACGAGGGTGAACCTCCTACCAGCCAGGTAGTGCCTCCAATGCCGCACAGCTTCCACAAGGGCTTGACCTTCCTTTTCGGCAGAGGAGTGTTGAATCTCCGAGGTGTGAGGGTACGGGAAAAAAAGGCCACGGGCCTGCCTGGTTAAGGGTAGCGGCCAGGGCGACATCTGATGTGTAGCTCTCCACCTGGAAGGAGATGGACTCGTCCACAGCGTGCATCGAGGCTTTGATAATGTCTGCCTTCATGTGGCTGAAGGCCAGGCGGGCCTCAGTCGTCAGGGGGAAGATGGTGGCTTTGATAAGTGGGCGGGCGTTGTCCGCATAGTTGGGGGCCCACTGCGCATAATCTGAAAAGAACCCGAGGCATCTTTTCAGGGCCGTGGGGGAGGGGGAGTTGCAGGAGGGGTCGCATGCGGTCGGGGTCGGGCCCTAGGACTCCGCTTTCCACGACATAGCCGACGATGGCTAGTCGGGTTGTGCGGAAAACGCATTTCTCCTTGTAGGTGAGATTGAGGGCTTGGGCAGTTTGGAGGAACTTCTGAAGGTTAGCGTCGTGGTCCTGCTGATCCTGGTCGCAGATGGTGACGTTATCCAAGTATGGGAACGTGGCCCGCAGCCCGTACTAGTCCACCATTCGGTCCACCCCGTTGGTGACGCCGAAGGGGACCCTGAGAAAGCGGAAGAGGCAGCCGTCTGCCTCAAAGGCCGTGTAGTGGCGGTCTTCCGGGCGGATTGGAAGCTGGTGGTATGCGGACTTCAGATCTACCGTGGAGAAAACCCGGTAGTGTACAATTTGATTCACCATGTCCACTATACGAGGAAAGGGGTACACATCGAGTTGCGTGTACCGATTTATGGTTTGGCTGTAGCTACAACCATTCAGTTCTTTTCCCCGGTCCTGACAACCACCACTTGGGCTCTCCGGGGCTATTACTGGCCTCGATGATCCCCTCCCTCAAGAGCCACTGGACCTCTGACTTGATAAAAGTCCTGTCCTGGACATTGTACTGCCTGCTCCTGGTGCCGATGGGTTTACAGGCGGCGGTGAGGTTCACGAAGAGCGAGGGAGGGGCGACCTTAAGGGTCGCGAGGCTACATCCGGTGAGAGGGGATAGGGGCCCGCCGAACTTCAGGGGCAGGCTCTTGAGGTTGCACTGGAAGTCCAGTTCTAACAGTAGAGGATCGCAGAGTTGGGGGAGGACATAGAATTTACAATTGGCATACTCGCCGCCCGGTATCGCGAGGTTCGCTACACAGTACCCCCGGATCAGCACTGAATGTGATCTGGAAGCAAGGGAGATTGTTTGGAATGCGGGGGAGATCTGGAGAGAACAGCGCCTTACCGTGTCTGGATGTATGAAGCTCAAACAGACCGAGCGTTTCGTGCCCATTGACCCGGACGGTCATCATCGAGTTCCTGAGGTGTTTGGGCCGTGACTGGTCGAGGGTGACAGCGCCGAGCTGCGGGTAGCCGGCGTGGTCGGAGAGGCGGGGTGGTCCCAAGATGGCAGCCCCCGTCGGTCGCACTTGTCGGGCGGCGTTGAAGATGGCGGCCCCCGTCCATCGCACGTGTCGGGCGGCGTTCAAGATGGCGGCCCCCATGAGTCGCACGTGTCGGGTAGGGTTAAAGATGGCAGCCCTCATGGATAGCACGAGGCGGATGAATCGTCAGAAGGGGAGATACCGGCAGGCACGCAGCCATTCTGTGAGTCTGTGACTCGGGCCTGCGATTTAAGAGCTTTGGGTCGGGCCAAGCAGACTTTGGTAAAATGTCCTTTCTTGCTGCAGTCATTGCAGGTCACGTTCCGGGCCGTTCAACGCTGCCTGTGGTGCTGGTTCTGCCGCAGAAATAGCAGGGTGGCCCCCCGGGTTGAGCGGGCAGCTGCGCGGTACAGGCCTGGGACACCCTCAGGTCGGGTGACCACGAGGGAATCGCGTGGTCGGAGGGGAAAGCATTTAGGCTTTGGAAAGCTACTTCTAAGGAGGTGGATAGTTTTACCGTCTCTTCTAGGTCGACGGCGCCCTTTTCAAGCAGGCGCTGTCTAACATAGTTGGACCGGACTTCAGCCACATAGGTGTCCCGGATGGTGAGTTCCATATGCTGCGAGGCCGTGACGTCCTTGTAATTGCAGTTTCGAGCGAGTACCCTCAGGTCGCGTAGGTATTCCTCCAGCGATTCCCCGGGGCGTTGACAATAAGTGGTGAGGAGATGCCGCGCGAACACTTCGTTCACCGGCCTCATGTAATGTCTTTTCAGGATCGCAACCGCGTCTGCGTACGTGGTCGCTTCCTCGATTAGTACGGAGATTCTGTGGCTCACCCGGGCGTGGAGGAGACTCAAAGCCTCAAAGCAGCGGAGCCAGTGCAAAAAGATTCCTTTGACTTCAGCTGCCTGTGGGCCGAGTTCCAGTCGATCAGGTTTGAGGGCGGTTTCCATAACGATATCTTAGCTGATTAAATTGATGCGACCATCAGTTCACACGAGACGAGGAGTAGAAGTGAATAGTGGTTTTAATCAGCTTGTGCCTGCCTGCGACTGCTCTGTACTGAGTGCCGCCTACAGGCTGCAGATCTATATACCTCCCCCGAGGGGGCGGAGCCCACAAGAGCATCAACATTATACAATACAATGTAATGCAATACAATGGTGAATGGTAGCAGTAATACGTTCACCACACTTTCGTACTCTTATCACAAAAGTTCCGGTCCACTAACAACCGCACGTCCATTCCTCACCCTGGCCTCTGGGCTATCCCCTTCTCCAAAACCACATCCAACTGATGCGGAGGATGGTCCGAAATTGCTATTGCGGAGTACTCTGACCTTCTAATCCCAGCCAATAGCACCCTCCCCATCATGAAAAAGTCTATCCTCGAGTGCCCGGGCAGCGAGCACAGCTGAGACCTGTGCAGCTTCGGCTCCTGCACCATATTCCAATCCTCCCCCACTATTAACTCATGGGGTATTCAAATCCGGCATCCGCTTTACAAATCTCCCATCATCCCAGTTGGGGCCATATAAACTTGCCAGTGCCACCAACCTACCGTCTACCGCCCCTGTCACTATCAAGTACCTGCCCCCACATTTAAGTGTATAAAATTTGTTGGTCTCTTCACCGGCCCCCCTAACCCCCTCACATTCCACGTCACTATTCTGACCGGGAGTCTCTTAACCCCCCACCCTTCCTATCCGCCATCACTATAGGCCCTGCCCTTCGGGCCTGACCCGCCCCATCTCAATTTGTTACCGTCAGACCCGCTCCCTCCCCCCAGAATCTCCCCATCCGCTTCCTCTCAAAAACACCTCTCCCAGTTTCGATCCCATCTCCCCATCTTTCACACCTCCCAGGCCAACGAAATGTGTTCGACCAGGTTCTGCGGCCATCCACCCCCCCTCCCAGCACACTCCCGTTCACTAGCCAACCTTTGCTTACTAGTGTGGAGGCCCTTCCCCAGGCCCCCCTCCTCCCAATCCCCTCCCCCATGACCCTGCCCCTGAAAACAAAGCCAGTGCAAAATCTGCACCTCAGAAAACCGCCATAACCCCAAAGCCCAATAGAATTGGAATCAACTGTAGACTATAACAACGGCAAACCACCCTTCCCCATTCAACCAATCCCAAAAAAGCAGCTATTTCCCCCAAAAAAATATGGAACAAAAAAGCAACTCAAAATGAGAGGTAATGGCTAAGCACAATTCCCATCCGAGACCATTCCTCATTTCAGTCCCAATCTTTCGGCCTTCAAGAATGCTTCCGCTGCCTCCACCATCTCGAAGTAAAAGTCTCTCAAATTGTAGGTCACCCTCAGCTTTGCCAGGTAGACCACGCTAAAGCTCATGCCGTTACTGTAGAAAGTTGTCTTCACCCGACTGAAGGCCGCCCGCCAGCTCCGCCTTCAAGTCTTGGTATATTTGAATACCAACTCCTTCCCACTTCAACTCACGCTTTTGCTTCGCTCAACTCAGGACCTTCTCCTTGATCTGAAATTTGTGAAAGCAAATTACAACTGCCCTCCGTGGTTCGTTTGCTTTTTTCTTGAGCCTAAGTGACTGATGAGCCCAGCTCATATTGGGAGGGTTCTTCCCCTCTTTCTCTCCTCTCCCCCCCCCCCCCCCGCGCTCCCCAAAAACTCTGCCAGCATCTTTGTGAAGCACTCAGTCGGCCTCGGCCCCTCCACCCCCTCAGGCAGGCCCACAATTCGTACATTCTGTCGCCTCGACCTGTTCCCCAGGTCCTCCACCTTGGCTCTCTTTGTTAGCCTACGCCACCCTCCGCAGCTCCTCACCCATCAAGATGAACTGGTCACTGTGCTGCAACTGAGCTTCCTCCACCCCGTCCAAATTCTCTCCTTGCTCCCGTACCTCAGCCGATGTCTTCAACATTGCTGCCTTCATTGGAGCAATCGCTGCCTCCTCCACCTACTCCTTCATTGCAGCCATCATCTCCTTTCGCAGCACCTCCAGAGTTTCCAGAGCTCGGTCAGAGTTTCCACTGAAAGGAGCGGCCTCACCCAACGAACCAGCCTCCGCCATCTTTCCTGCTGCCAGGCTGACCCATTCACTCGACGGCGAACGTTCTCTCGGCCCCTTCTTCCCAGCGGCTTTCATCGGGATCTTGGACATTCCCCACCTTCCTTATGCTTTCCTGCACTAGCTTATCCAAAAACTACCCTGAAACCAGGAATTAAAATCCAAAAACCGGAGCCTTGAGCAGGTGCCACCCAATGTGCAACTTCCACCTACATGCCACCATCGGAAGTCCAACTATTTTGTTTAATACAAAGAACTAAGTAAACAAAATCAATCAATTGAGCTACTTACATGGTCATTAAGACCTATTGTGATCATGCTGAGCTTGCTGCCTTGTGGGGAGATTGCTAGGTAAACTATGGGTGATGGGCCACTCCTTTTTTAAAAAAATATATTTTATTCAAATTTTTCGGCCAAACAAAACAGTACAAAGGTTTTTCCCCTTTTTACAACAATAAAACAATATAAATAACAGTGACCGTTTTTAACAAATAAATAAATAATATATAAACTAAATGGCAACTGTCATAACAAAAATAATAGCTCTCCCAAATAATAGAATCAAGCAATCCAATATACATAACCAAGTACAAATATCTATACAAAACTACCCCTGAGGACCCACTCAAGCCCCCCCTCCCCCCTGGGTTGCTGCTGTTACCTTCCCATTTCCTTTATCGTTCTGCGAGGTAGTTAATGAACGGTCCCCACCGCCTGGTGAACCCTTGAGCCGAACCCCTTAGCGCGAACTTTATCCGTTCTAGTTTTATAAACCCTGCCATGTCGTTTATCCAGGTCTCCACGCCCGGGGGTTTGGCTTCCTTCCACATAAGCAATATCCTTCGCCAGGCTACTAGAGACGCAAAGGCCAAAACATCAGCCTCTCTCGCCTCCTGCACTCCCGGCTCTTCTGCAACCCCAAATATAGCCAACCCCCAGCTTGGCTCGACCCGGACCCCCACCACCTTCGAAAGCACATTCGCCACCCCCACCCAGAACCCCTGCAGTGCCGGGCATGACCAAAACATGTGGGTGTGGTTTGCTGGGCTCCTCGAGCATCTCCCACACCTATCCTCTACCCCAAAAAATTTACTGAGCCTTGCTCCGGTCATATGCGCCCTGTGCAAAACCTTGAATTGTATCAGGCTAAGCCTGGCGCATGAGGACGAAGAGTTTACCCTACGTAGGGCATCTGGCGACAGCCCCTCTTCAATCTCTTCCCCAGCTCTTCTTCCCATTTTCCCTTCAGCTCATCCACCATGATCTCCCCCTCGTCTCTCATTTCACTGTATATGTCCGACACCCTACCATCCCCCACCCATGTCCCTGAGATCACTCTATCCTGAATCTCCTGCGTCGGGAGCTGCGGGAATTCCCTCCCCTGTTGCCTCGCAAAAGCCCTCAGTTGCATGTACCGAAATGCATTCCCTTGGGGCAACCCATATTTTTCCGTCAGCGCTCCCAGACTCGCAAACGTCCCGTCTAGGAACAGATCCCTCAGTTGCACAATCCCAGCTCTCTGCCATGCTCTAAATCCCCCATCTATTCTCCCTGGGACAAACCTATGATTATTTCTTATCGGGGACCGCACCGAGGCTCCCGTCATTCCCCTATGCCGTCTCCACTGCCCCAAAATTTTCAGTGTTGCCACCACCACTGGACTTGTGGTGTATTTCTTCGGGGAGAATGGCAACGCCGCCGTCGCCAGTACTTGTAGGCTGGTTCCTTTGCAGGACGCCATCTCCAATCTCTTCCACGCCGCTCCCTCCCCTTCTCCCATCCACTTACACACCATTGAGATATTGGCGGCCCAATAGTACTCACTTAAGCTCGGTAGTGCCAGTCCCCCCCCTATCCCCGCTACGCTGCAAAAAAACCCTCCTCACTTTCGGGGTCTTCCCAGCCCACACAAAACTCATGACACTTTTCTCGATTTTCTTGAAAAAAGCCTTTGTGACCATCACCGGGAGGCACTGAAACACAAAAAGGAATCTCGGGAGGACTACCATTTTGACCTCCTGCACCCTACCCACCAGTGACAGGGGCACCATGTCCCATCTCTTAAAATCCTCCTCCATCTGTTCCACCAATCGTGTTAGATTTAGCCTATGTAAGGTTCCCCAACTCCTGGCTATCTGAATCCCTAAGTACTGGAAATCTCTTGTTACCTTCCTCAGCGGTAAATCATCTATTCCCCTATTCTGCTCCCCCGGATGCACCACAAACAATTCACTCTTCCCCATATTCAATTTGTACCCCGAGAATTCCCCAAACTCCCTGAGTGTCTGTGGGCCACTCCTTGATGAGCACTCCATGGCCCACAGAGGAAGCTTCCCATCCCCCCTGCAGCAGCAATGGTCACCCATATGGCAATGACATTGCTAGTTCCCTACGACCCCTCACCCCCATGTGAATACCAGAACCTGGCTGCTAATTTCTGCTTTACCAGACCTACTGATTTGTCTTTGAGGCACCCTCTTCCTGAAGTTACGGTCTCAGCAATGGCCACCGCAAGAAATGGTGCTACTGAGGTTGCAACCGTATCAGCTCTCGAAACGTCATGGCAGCTTTTATAACCTGCCTGCTTACCATTGCCTGGGGACGAATGACAATCCCACAATTCTGTGGGAGTATGAGCTTCCCCAATGACGGGGGCGGAGAAATCATTAGCAGACTCCCTGTATAAATAAAACTGGCCAGTTTGGAACCAGCCGGAAGGAGTGAGCAGCAAGTGAAGTTGCTGCGGCTGTTGTATATATATGTTATTGTAAATGAATTTTATTTCTTTGCATCCTTAAATCTCGTGCTGGATTCTTTGTGGCCCTCACAAAAGCAGCTCTTGGAAACTTTAACTGGATTATAGCCCTGCTGACAGCCTCTACTGCTTGGGTCTCATTGCCTGCCAAGTGGATGATGCTGGTGACAGAAATCAGCCAAAGCTACTTTATTTTTCATAATATTTCATAATCTTTGTTACCAAAAGAGTTTAAACTACAGAGGTCTCAGTTAATCCGCACAAAATTATAATGCAAGTTCTTTTTTATCCTTGACTCCCCGATAGAAAACTGCATGGTAGTGCAAACATAGAATTCATTACAGGTAGTCGTTGAATTTTATAATAATAATCTTTATTAGTATCACAAGAAGGCTTACATTAACACCGCAATGAAGTTATTGTGAAAATCCCCAGTCGCCACACTGAGGATACACTGTTTGGGTACACTGAGGGAGAATTCCGAATGTCCAAATCTCCTAACGGCCGTCTTTCAGGACTTGTGGGAGGAAACCGGTGCATCAGGAGGAAACCCACACAGACACGGGGAGAACGGCAGACTCCGCACAGTGACCCAAGCCGGGAATCGAACCCTGGCCCTGTGAAGCAACAGTGCTAACCACTGTGCTACCATGCCGTCCATACGATGTTTGAGTTATGACGAACTGCACTTATACTGTTTATACATTACCACCCTATTTTGACTTTACAATGTCGGTTTTAAATTTACATCGCCATGCCAGTGCATTTGTACATACGCATTGACGTTCTCTTCCGCCCTTTTGTATGACTGGATAGGTCAAACCGTTTTTATTAGGTTGGAAACGAGTGTGTTATTCTGTTAAATCGTTTGGTGGGGGCAGCACAGTGGCGCAGTGGTTTGCCGAGGACCCGCCCCAGGTCGTTGTGTGGCGCTTGCACATTCACCCCGTGTCTGCGTGGGTCTCACCCGCACAACCCAAAAAGATGTGCAGGGTAGATGGATTGGCCTTGCTAAATTGCCCCTTAATTGGGAAAAAAAGAATTGTGTACTCTAAATTTATTATTAAAACATTTTTTTGGCACAACTATCGCATTTTAATGTACTTATATGCCTATGTTGTATTTATTATGCGATAAAACTCACAGAAGTCCAAAGTTAAGCAGGTAACTGGGGCCTGCTGGCCCCAGTTGCCAGGGGCTGGTTTAGCACACTGGGCTAAATCGCCTGCTTTTAAAGCAGACCAAGGCAGGCCAGCAGCACAGTTCAATTCCCGTACCAGCCTCCCCGAACAGGCGCCGGAATGTGGCGACTAGGGGCTTTTCACAGTAACTTCATTGAAGCCTACTTGTGACAATAAGCAATTTTCATTTTCATTTCATTTCAACTGACAGTGATCAAATGGCTTAATTATATCCCCCACACAAACCAGGGAACTGGTTTTGCAGACATCAACGGTAGCCTCAGCGACTTGACAGGGCAAAATTTAAATAATTTTAGATTGCCTGGCGCCCTACCGCCTTATTTAGGAACCAATTTCTCATTTATACCATTGTTCCTATCGGAAAATTGTTTCGACTTGCAACATTTTGACTTGTAATGCGGTTTTCAGGAACCAATTGTGGCATAATTCCAAGGACTGTCTGCACTCTATTTTTATAAACAACTATTGAGCTTAATTCAGACCAATGTAATGATAAATATTTTATAATAAATCACTGAATTCTGATTTTATAGTAGATGCTGATCAGTCAAGTATATTTGTAACATAGAAGCAAATTACTGTGGATGTTGGAATCTGAAACAAAAACAGAAAATGCTGGAAAATCTCAGCAAGTCTCACAGCATTCATGCCGAGAAAACAGCTAACGTTTCTTTGTCAGAGCTGAGTCATGCTTTAACATGTTTGGTTGAAATGATTTTGGGAAATTGGATTTTCTAAATGATTCTTCTTCTTCTTTTGTGTATTCTTATTTACTATATTTTTAGGTTGTAACCTTGTGGTACAGAGCACCAGAAATTTTATTGGGATGTAAATTTTACTCAACGGCGGTGGATGTTTGGAGCATAGGATGCATCTTTGCAGAAATGGTATTTATCTCAGAATTACGATTAATTTGTAAAAAAAAAAAAAAACAAATTTCCAAATTGATGCCTTCCTAGCACATTCAGAATATTGCTAATTTCTTTTAAAATTTGAGGAACGATGAAAATATGTACAAAAAAAGGAGAAAGGGTGGGATTTTCTGTCCTTCCCGACAGCAGGATCTACTGGTTCCCTGGCTCGGGACAGGTGAGCCATGCAAAATGGTGAAAACATCAGGGGTCCTGGAAGATCCTGCCTGTGGTCAATGACAAGACACCTCTGCCACTGCAACACACACTATGGGGGGGGGGGGGGGGCTAGAAAATCCCACCCAAATACCTCTGTGCTGAAATGGCAAGCTTATCATGATCTGTTAATGGAAAGACCATGGGAGATATTTTGTTTTGAAGTTGGGACTCTAACACTGGGTTGATACGAAGGTTCCGACTGCTAGAAATGGTCACCTGGCATGATTTTCAAAGGAATAGTCTGTTAATAGCCAGAGGGCATGTTTGCTGCCCAATTACATCTAATGGGCAAATTCCTGATACTTGAAGCCTGCTGGTACAGGTAAGGGGCAGAGGGTGCCTCAAAATGGAAACATCCTCTCAGCACTTCTAACGGTTTTGAATATTGCCAGACCACCACTGCGAAGAGAACTGCAACCACAGCTGTGGCCATTTACTGCACCAGCAACAGGGGAGGTGATTTGAATTATGGATACTGATCATTTGTTCTCCTGGCGGGAGGCCACTTACTTTCATTGCCATGCTTCAGTTACTTGGGAGGCCCACCTATCCACTGGAAAATCCCTGTCGGCAAAGTGGGGGCCTTAAAAGCTCCTTAATTGCTTCATTTGGCTACCCACCTGGCATTACATAACCAACCCAATCTCCTTGAAAACGGTCTGGTGGAGGAAAGACCCCAGCAAATTGACATGCTGCTCTCCCATGGTGGTTTTTCTGCCCAAGGCCACCTCTGGTCACACCTCCATGGAGATTTGAAAATCCAGTCCCATAGATCCAAATGGATAAACCCCACATAGACATTTATGATGGGAAGTTTCTCTATCAACATTTTAACTTTTAACTTTCATTTTGTTGCCGGATCAAGTGGTAAAGAGCAGAAGAGTTTCCTGGTCTGCCATACTGCAGAATGCAATGAGAAACCACTCTAGTACTTTGCCAAGCATAATCACGGATCAATCCAATGGAAGTTCATGAGTTGTCCTTTACGGACATGGGGCGTCATTCTCCGCCGGCGGGAGTCTCCGTTCTGCCGGCGCTCGAGGGTTTCCCGACGACGTGGGGGTGCCCCACAATGGGAAACCCCATTGACCGGCCGGTGTTACGGAGACTCCGGCCGGTCGGCGCAGAAATGTGGCGGGGCGGGTAGGAGAATTTCGCCCATGGTACCTGAAGGAGGAGGAACTGAAATGTTTAATATCTGACTGGATGTTTCCACAGCTGTAAACAGCTTTTACCACCCCAGAGAATATGCCAATTACAACATCTAGACATTGACTGTTTGCAATTTGTGAAATATGCAATTTGAGCATCAACATGAGTTTATGGTAGGAATAATCTTTCCATGAAAATTTGAGGTTTTTTTCACAAAGACTTAAGAAATTTGAAATTTAATCACTTTGGCAGCTTTAACATGATTTTCCCATGATACAGTGCTCACAGATAACCTCTGTAATTAGAACAGGTATGCTTAAGCGTGAGACTTCGATTTTTATTAAGCCGGGATACTGATGACATGTTTGAATATTTTATGAGGCAATTTAATTTTTACGAAAACTTGAATTTATTACAAATTATATAAATTGACTGACTAATGGTATACTACATTTTAAATTTACTAATGCCAGGCACCTCTGCCGTACAAGCTTATTAGATCCTTCAATCGAAGCATTCAAAAGAGAATTTGACTGTTCTCTAAAACGAAAGGATGTGCAGGTTTATGAGGAAACGACGGGAATATGAAACTGATTCAGCGAGCGGGTGCAGACACAATGGGCTAAATGGCCTCCTTTTGCACTAACGATTCTGCCATTCTCTCACATTTCCATGTGCCATGATTCTTGAATAACCCTTAGTGTTTACAGTTCCCAAGATCTACCCCAGTGCTCCCAAACCTTTCCTCTCCAGTGTTCTAGGTGCGCCCAAGTCTCCCCTTCAAAATATTGTAGGATTCAGGATCCCATTTCTCCTGCTCCAAGGTGCAAAGGCCACCCAAATGCTAATGTCAGTCTCCTTGGTAATAATGCCATCATAATGCCCTGTAATAATACTCTTTAATAATAAATTTAATTCTGGATTATATGAAAACTTAAAGGGAACACCACCACCCGGAAGTTCCCCTCCAAACCACCCACCATCCTGATTTGTAAATACATTGACTTTGGGAAATCAGGGATGGGCAATTAATGCTGGCCAAGCCAGCGATGCCCATATCCCAAAAATGAATTTTTGAAAAGATGTATTACAGTTGACTTCAGAACCACTGAGGATGGAGGTTAGGGAAATAGGGCAGAATGGAAAAAACAAGGGTTACTCTAGTTGATGATAATCTGCTGGCAGCTACTAAAGATCAGTGGGCTAGACAGTTGGTTTATGATGCAGAACAAGGTCAGCAGTCCGGGTTCAATTCCTGTACCGACTGAGGTTATTCATGAAGGCCCACCTTCTCAACCTTGCCTCTCGCCTGAGGTGTGATGATCCTCAAGTTAAACCACCACCAGTCAGCTCTCCCCCTTAAAGGGGAAAGCAGCCTATGGTCATCTGAAACTATGGCGACTTTACCTTTACCTTACTAAAAATGCTCATATGGATATTAAGTAAGGACGACTTGGGCTCAGATAGAGTGGTGCTGTGGTCAAATAGCTTGTTGACACCTATTCAACCTTGCATGTTGAGTACAAGCAGTTTGGTGTAGTAGTGGGGCGCTGTTGGAACTCCTGAAACTACATCAACATTTCTAATTTTCAACATAAAAGAGTAAATGGAGTGGAAAACATGCAATATACAATCAGCTATGTAATTTTATGTGAATTCTTTCTTCAATTAAAGGTCACAAGAAAACCTTTGTTTCCTGGAGACTCTGAGATTGATCAGCTTTTCAGAATTTTCCGCACACTTGGCACACCAAATGAGGCTGTTTGGCCTGGAGTTACGCAGCTACCTGACTACAAAGCAAACTTCCCTCGGTGGCTCAGGCAGGATTTCAATAAGATATTACCCAATCTAGAATTAGACGGCAAAGACCTACTGATGGTTGGTAGTACATTTAAATCACTATTAATTTTTTTAAGTTTCAAAAATATACTTTATTCATAAAATTTGTAAGAGTACAATACATAATTTAAATTTAGTGTTACATAAATAGCAAAACAATGCAATTACTTTCAATGCAGCGTCTGGCGCTCTTGAGATGCCTCACTACACTGATGTTGGATTTGTTTATTGTCGCGTGTACCGAGGTACAGTGAAAATTATTGTTCTGCGTGCAGCTCAAACAGATCGTTCCGTACAATAAAAGAAAATACATAATAGGGCAAACATAATACACACAATGCAAATACATAGACACAGGCATCGTGTGAAGCATACAGGAGTGTAGTACTACTCGGGAGAGAAGATGTTTGAAGAGACCAGATCCGTCCATAAGAGGGTTGTTTAGGAGTCTGGTAACAGCGGGAAAGAAGCTGTTTTTGACTCTACCTTGGTCTGATATTGTCTCTTGGCATCCCTGATGACTTTGTGGAGGTAATGTTTGCAGGTTATGGGTGCAATTCAAGCAAAACATTTCTAAGTGTCATTTTGGATAAGTTTGATGGGGTGTTTCTTGCTGGCTTTTTGAGTGAGATCCACACCCTATTCAACCACGCGTAAGGCATGATTTAACAGAAATGAAACTGTGTCCAGTGCATTTAGCTGGGTATTTCCCGGCGCTGCCAGCGCTGAGAACTACCCTGCTATTAAACGGGACTCTGCATCGTTTCTGGGCCTTGGCACACCCGCCGAGGCTGCACTTAGTCCTATTTCCTGCACTAACTTGTTCCACTCGCCACTGCTTGGCACTCCAATCTCCAGACACCCCCATCGCAGCCTCCAAACCCCCCTCCCCCCTTGCCCCATCTCATCAATAAGGGGGTCATTAAGCCCCATGCATCCCAACTCATAGGGGCAGGGCGTCCCCAGGCCTGATCCTTGGCACGGGCATGATGCCACCTGGGCATCTTGGCCTGGCAGTGCCCCAGCCAGCCTGACAGTGCCAGGGTGGCATTGGGGGTGCCAGGGTACCACCCTGCCCAGAGCCTGAACACCCAGGACCGCACCCGAGTGCTGGTGCGCCTGGTCCATGTTTGTGGAAACCACTGCAAGACGGCACACGCTTGCGTTCTCCAAGGTGAGGCCGTTATGTCCCGGAAGTTGGTAGATCCGGTGTAAACATATTCAAGAGAGTTTTAACTCTCCCTTAAATATGCAAATCTGACTCTGGACCTCAGTGCCTTCACGAGATCTCGTTAGATCTCGCGAAGCATGATGAGATTGGTAAATCCCACGAAATGCCACTCGTAAGATTTACCGGCTTCGTCGCGTTCCGAATTGGGGCATTTATTTGGGCCTTGGGGAATTTATCCCACATTTGGAAATCTTTTCGACACTCGGAAGCTGAATTCACTGGTGAGACTGGACCTCAGAGATTGGGGTGCCGTTTTGAAAGGGTGCCCCAATCTCTAAGTGAGCTTGAGAGTCTCTACATCCCTAACGATGTCACCCTCCCGCACACATGGACATTACTCCCCACCCCCCTGAGTGAGGGCACCCCGCTATGGGCTCACTGAGGGTGTACTCCCTTTTCAGGATTCCCCATCCCCCTTTTAGTCTTCCGACCCCTCTTTCGAGATCCCCATCCTTCACCCCCTCCCCAACCTTTATTAGGCCACTTCATACCAGCCCTTCACCCCCCGACCCTTCATACACCCCCCTCACCCCCCCCCCTTTCATTGGCATGGCCCCGCTCAGGCTCAGACCCTTGGCAGTGCCACCCTGAAACTGCCACCAGGGCACCCTGGAGGTGGCAGTGTTGGCAGGCTTGAAAATGGAGAAATCTCCAGGTCCAGATGAATTGTGTCCCACGTTGCTGTAGGAGATGAGGGAGAAGATTGCAGGGGCCCTGATCCAAATTTTTAATTCTTCTCTGGCCACAGGAGAGGTGCCAGAGGACTGGAGAACCGTGAATGTGGTCTCACTATTTAAGAAAGGCTGTAGGGATAAGCCAGGAAATGATAGGCCAGTAAGTCTCACATCAGTGGTGGGGGAACTAATGGAGAAAATTATGAAGGAGGGAATCTATCTCCACTTGAAGAGACAATGTTTGATCAGGAATAGTCAGCATCACTTTGCCATACAAATTTGATTGAATTTTTTGAGCACGTGTCTAAGTGTGTTGATGAGGGTAGTGCAGTTGATGAAGTTTACATGGATTTCCGCAAAGCATTTGACAATGTCCAACATGGGAGACTTATGAAGAAGGCAAATGCTCCTGGGATACAGGGGAACTTGATGAGGTGGATTCAAAGTTGGCTGAGCTGTAGGAAACAGAGGGTGATGACTAATGGCTGCTTTATTTATTTATTTTTTAATACTTCATCAGAGGTACAAAGCCAGAACTCAGTGTGGACAGGGGCAAACCCCTAATCCTGCTCCTTGCCTGCTCTAAAAAAACAATTCAAATTTAATCCAATTCATGATCCCAACAAGAGAGACATACCAGAACCAGGCATTACACCTGACCTCACGCTCACCTTAGCCAAAAGGCCCAGAAGCGATTGACGGCTGCTTTAGTGACTGGAAGCCAGTGTCATGTGGCGCACCACAGGGATCTGTGCTGGGTCTCCTGTTTTTTTTTTTTAAATATGTTTTATTGAAATTTTTTTCCCAAACAACAATTTTTCCCCTCTTACAAAGCAAACGCAACAATAACAATACAGAAATTTTTAACAATACACAAGTAACAAAACCCCTTTATCTTTGACCTAAACTAAACCCCCCCCCCCTTCCCCCTGGGTTGCTGGTTGCTGCTGCTGGTCATCTGTCTTCCCTCTAACGTTCCCCTAGGTAGTCGAGAAATGGCTGCCACCGCCTGGTGAACCCTTGAGCCGATCCTCTCAGGGCAAACTTTATCTGCTCCAGTTTAATGAACCCCGCCATATCATTTACCCAGGCCTCCAGTCCGGGGGGTTTCGCCTCCTTCCACATGAGTAGGATCCTGCGCCGGGCTACTAGGGACGCAAAGGCCACAACGTCGGTCTCTTTCGCCTCCTGCACTCCCGGCTCTTCCGCAACTCCAAATAGAGCTAACCCCCAGCCTGGTTTGACCCGGGCCTTTACCACCCGCGAAATCACTCCCGTCACTCCCTTCCAGTGCCGGGCACGCCCAAAACATATGTGCGTGGTTTGCCGGGCTCCCGCCACATCTCCCACATTTGTCCTCCACTCCAAAGAACCTGCTCAATCTTGCTCCCGTTATGTGTGCTCTATGTAGCACCTTAAATTGAATCAGGCTAAGCCTGGCGCATGAGGAAGAGGAATTTACCCTGCTTAGGGCATCAGCCCACATACCCTCCTCTATCTCCTCCCCTAGTTCTTCTTCCCACTTTCCTTTTAGTTCGCCCACTGACTCCTCCCCCTCTTCCCTCATCTCTCGGTAAATCTCTGACACCTTGCCCTCTCCGACCCACACCCCTGAAAGCACCCTGTCCTGTATCCCCTGTGTCGGGAGCAACGGAAATTCCCTCACCTGTTGTCTAGTAATGCCCTCACCTGCATATATCTCAAGAAATTTCCCCGGGGCAACTTATACTTTTCCTCCAATGCTCCCAAGCTCGCAAAAGTCCCATCTATAAATAAATCTCCCACCCTCCTAATTCCCAACTGGTACCAGCTCTGAAATCCTCCATCCATTCTTCCTGGGGCGAACCTATGGTTGTTCCTGATTGGGCAGGGTCTCCTGTTATTCATCATTTCTACAAATGACTTAAATGACTGTGGGGGGGTAGGATCAGTAAGTTTGCGGATGACACAAAGATGGGCCAGGTGGTTAACAGTGAGGCTGAGACGGGCGGCACGTGGTGCAATGGTTAGGACTGCTACTTACGGCACTGAGGACCCTGGTTTGAATCCCGGCCCTGGGTCACTGTCCGTGTGGAGTTTGCACATTCTCCCTAGTGTCTGCGTGGGTTTCACCCCCACAACCCAAAGATGTTCAGGTTAGGTGGATTGGCCACGCTAAATTGTCCCTTAATTGGAATAAAAAATAATTGGCTATTCTAAATTTATTTATTTTTAAAACAGTGAGGCTGAGAGTCTTGGGCTACAGGAAGATATAGATGGGGTGGTCAAATGGGCAGCAAAGTGGCAGATGGAATTTAATCCTGAAAAGTGTGAGCTGTTACACTTTGGAAGGAGCAGTTTGACAAGGAAATATTCGATGAATGGCTGGGAGGTCCTGAGGAACAAAGACACCTTGGTGTGTTTGTAAATAGATCTCTGAAGGCAGAAGGGCAGGCTAATAGGGTGGTGAAAAAGGCACATGGTACTTTATCAATCGTGGCAAAGATTACAAAAGCAAGGAAGTCATGTTGGAGTTATATCGAACATTGCAGAGGCCACAGTTGGAGTACTGTGTGCAGTTCTGGTCGCCACATTATAGGAAGGATGTGATTGCAGTGGAGCAGGTGCAGAGGCATTTCACCAGGATGCCTGGGTTGGAACATTTTAGATATGAAGAAAAGTTGGATAGACTTGGATTGTTTTTGCTGGAGAAGAGAAAACTGAGGGACAACCGGATTGAGGTGTACAGGATTATGAGGGGCATGGGGAGGGAACAGCTGTTCCCCTTAGTTGAAGGGTTGGTTATGAGGGGACACCAGTTCAAGGTGAGGGGTGGGAGGTTGAGGGGGGATTTGAGGAAAACGTTTTTACCCAGAGGGTGGTGATGGTCTGGAACCCACTGCCTGGGGGGGTGGTAGAAGCGGGTTGCCTCACATCCTTTAAAAAGTACCTGGATGAGTATTTGGTACATCTTAACGTTCGAGGCTATGGACCAATAGCTGGTAAATGGGATTAGGATTGACAGATCGGATGGCGTTCACGTGGTGCGCAGACTCGATGGGCCGTAGGGCCTTTTCTGCACTGTATTTGTCTGTGATTCTGCCCTGGGAGAATACGACGTAAGCATATTTAAATGAACCGTACACCTCATTTAGATTTGTTGACCCGGATCTCGCCCAGCGCGGGTAATATCCAAATTGCGCCATCTCGTGAGTTTCGGTTGAATCTCGCATGTCGAGAATCTTGCGAGATTCATCAGCCTTGTTGGCATGGTAGCAGTGCGGCAGGGTCCCAGGTTCGATTCCCAGCTTGGATCACTGTGCGGAGCCTGCACGTTCTCCCCGTGAGTGTGTGGGTTTCCTCCGGGTGCTCAGATTTCCTCCCACAAGTCCCGAAAGACATGCTGTTAGGTAATTTGGACATTCTGAATTCTCCCTCCGTGTATCCGAGCAGGCGCCGGAATGTGGCGACTAGGGGCTTTTCAAGTAACTTCATTGCAATGTTAATGTAAGCCTACTTGTGACAATAAAGATTATTATTATTACTACCACGTCAAGCATTGAATTGTGCCCTATATTTACAATATGTCAATCACATAGCCAAAAGTCTGACACAGGTTCTAGCCCCTTGTGTACAATGGCAGGAGGGCCTTGGACTGTGGCCTTTCCCAATTCAGCCTTCGCAGTGGTTGCCCAAGGCTTTAGTGCGTCCCTCAGCATGTAGTTCTGGACTTGGGAATATATCAGTCCTTAACACTGCCACGTGGTCACCTCCTTGCCCTGGAAAACCAGCACGTTTTGGGCAGACCAAAGCATGTCTTTCACTGAATTGATGGTCCTCTAACAGCAGATGATATTTGTTGTGATGCACGCACCTGGGAATAGCCCACAGAATATACAATTTACTTGTGCATATATATTTGTAAAGCAGTGTAGATACTGATGCCATAATTTATGGAATTTGTTTGTGCCAGTATCCTGTTACAATACAAATAGGGTGGCATTGTGATGCAGTGGTTAGCACTGCTGCCTCATGACGCTGAGGACCTGGGTTCGATCCTGGCCCTGGGTCACTGTCAGTGTGGAGTTTGCACATTCTCCCCGTGCCTGCGTGGGTCTCACCCCCACAACCCAAAAATGTGTAGGATAGGTGCATTGGCCACACTAAATTGCCCCTTAATTAGAAAAAAATGAATTGGGTACTCTAAATTTAAAAAATATATACAAAACATAACATAGTTGTCATGTTTGGGGCTGGTTTAGCACAGTGGGCTAAACAGCTGGCTTGTAATGCAGAACAATATCAGCAGCACAGGTTCAATTCCCGTACCGACCTCCCAAACAGGTGCCGGAATGTGGCAACTGGGGGCTTTTCACAGTAACTTAATTGAAGCCTACTTGTGACAATAAGCGAGTATTATTATCAGCTAAAGTCTCAAAATTCTTCCAAAAACAGGGGTCAACTTATACACCGAGTGTAGCAGTGAACCGTTGGCATGATGTGTGCTGCCACCATCTTTGTCATTCACCACGTGGAATCTGCTTTGTATCAGCCTGCCATAAACCCCACTACATCTTCGCAGCACAACCCTTATTACTTCCTTGATATCTTGCACCCAGTTAAAAGATACTGTTAAATAAAACATCCATTTGTGGGTTGAAAAATTGAGGCTAGCCAGTAACACAAGTATCATGGCTGAGAACGGGGAATGACTTGTATGTAAAAACATGAATTTGGTACCAGAAATATAGGGCCATCTCATGTGTTAGTGAGCTTTGCACACGAGCAGCGGGAGAGACCAAGGGCAGGATTCTCTGTCCTACGCGACGCACCTCCGTCGGCAGTGGGATTCTCCATCCCACCAGCTAGCCATTTGGGTTTCCCATTGTGGGCAGCCCTACGCCTTCGGAAAATCCCCAGTTGTGGGTGCGCTGCCTGCGCATGGAGAATCCCGCCAGCAGAGAATCCAACCCCACATTCGGAGTGAGGCACATCCAGAGTGAGTTTTAAATTCAGGAATTTGAAATAGAGATGTAATTCGGTGCAGAGCGATATGAGGTGCTTTTTCTTTTTCTCCTTGCTTTGTAAATTTTAAATCTTCAGATAGTGCTCTTGCCCTGCTGCAGCTGAGGCTACAAGGGAGGGAGCTGATTGGTAGTGGGTAAGGTCGGTAAGTCTTTACAACTTTAATCACACAGTTGAAAGAACTTTTTAAAGTTTATAATCTGTAAGGGGCAGCACGGTAGCATGGTGGTTAGCACAATTGCTTCACAGCTCCAGGGTCCCAGGTTCGATTCCGGCTTGGTCACTGTCTGTGCGGAGTTTGCACGTTCTCCCCGTGTGTGCGTGGGTTTCCTCCGGGTTCTCCGGTTTCCTCCCACAGTCCAAAGATGTGCGGGTTAGGTGGATTGGCCATGCTAAATTGCCCATAGTGTCCAAAATTGCCCGTAGGGTGGGGTTACTGGGTTATGGGGATTAGGTGGGGTTACTGGGTTATGGGGATAGGGTGGAGGTTTGGACCTTCGGTAGGGTGCTCTTTCCAAGAGCCGGTGCAGACTCGATGGGCCGAATGGCCTCCTTCTGCACTGTAAATTCTATGTCTATGTCTATAAAGATTGGTAGTAACAAGGAAGGAAGGGCTATAGAGAATTGGATTTAATCTAATATCAAGTATCTTCCAACGGTTTAATTTAAAGGGTTAAGTCATGGCGGGAGGGGTTGCATTGCTGGTTGAAGAGGAAATTAACACAATAGAGAGAGGATATTATCTCTGACAATGTGGAATCTGTATGGATGGAGCTAAGAAACACAAAGAGGCAGGAAACCTAAGTGGGCGTCGTATATCGACCCCCCCAAACTGCAGTGGTTATGTTGGGAATGGCATTAAACAGGAAATTAGAGATGCATGATTTTACTCTGCATATTGATTGGGCAAATCAAATTAACCACATACCATAGAGGCGGAATTCATGGAATATATATATGGGATGGTTTTCTGAACCAATATGTTGAGGAAGCAACTGGAGAACAGGCCATCCTATACTGGATACTGTGTAATGAGAAGGGAATCATTTGACAATCTAGTTGTACAAGACCCTTTGGGGATGAGCAACCATAATATGATAGAATTTTTCATCAAAGTGGTGAGTAAAGTAGTTGATTCTAAGACGAGGGTCCTGAATCTTAATAAAGGAAACGACAATGATATTACGGACAGCACGGTGGCACAGTGGTTAGCACTGCTGCCTCAGCACCAGGGACCCGGGTTCGATTCCGACCTAGGGTACTGTCTGCATGAAGTTTGCACATTCTCCACATGTCTGCGTGGGTTTCCTCTGGGTGCTGCAAATTCCTCCCATAGTCCAAAGATATGCTGGTAGGTGGATTGGCCATGTTAAATTGCCTCTTAGGATGGAGTTGCAGGGATTGGGCCTGGGTACGGTAGTCTTTCGAAGGGTCGGTGCAGACTCGATGGGCCGAATGTTCTCCTTCAGCACTGTAAGAATTCTATTAGGAGTGAGTTGGCTTTGGGCGGCATGTGGCACAGTGGTTAGCATTGCTGTCTAAGGCGCTGAGGACCCGGGTTCGAATCCCATCCCTGGATCACTGTCCATGTGGAGTTTGCACATTCACCCCCACAACCCAAAGATGTGCAGGTTAGGTGGACTGGCCATGTTAAATTGCCCCTTAATTGGAGAAAAAATAATTGGGTACTCTAAATTTTTTTTAAAATTTTAAAAAAGGAGTGAGTTGGCTTTGATCGATTGGGGAACGTTACTTCAAGGGATGACTGGATAGGAAATGCAAACATTCAAGATGTACATGGAGGAACTACACCAATTGTTTATTCCTGTCTGGCACAATAGTAAAACAGGAAAATGGCCAATACTAGGCTTACAAGGGAAATTAAAGGTACTCTTCAATCCAAGGAAGAAGCATACAAATTAGTCAAGAAAAACAACAGGTCTAAGGATTGGGAGCAGTTTAAAATTCAGCAAAGCAGGACCAAGGGATTGATTAAGAAGGAGAAAATAGAGTACGAGATTAAGCTTGCAGGAAACATAAAACTAACTGTAAAAGCTTCTATAGGTACATGAAGAGAAAAAGATTGGTGAAGACAATTGTAGGTCCCTTACAGTCGGAGACAGGTGAATGTATAATAAGAGACAAAGAAATAGCTGAGCAACTAAACACATACTCTAGTTCTGTCTTCACAAATGAGGGTGGTACAGTGGTTAGCACTGCTGTCTCACAGCGCCAGGGACCTGGGTTCAATTCCAACCTCGGGTGACTGTCTGTGGAGTTTGCACATTCTCTCTGTGTCTGCGTGGGTTTCCTCTGGTGCTCCTGTTTCCTCCCACAGTCCAAAGATGTGCAGATTAGATGGATTGACCATGCTAAATTGCCCCTAAGTTTCCAAACGTTAGGTGGGGTTACAGGGATAGGGCGGGGATTGGATCTGTGTAGGGTGGTCTTTCAAATGGCCGGTGCAGACTTGATGGGCCGAATGGCTTCCTTCTGCACTGTAGGGATTCTATGGATTCTAAGATAGTAGCTAAAGAGGACACGAATCAGATACCAGAAATGTTTGGGAACTCAGCATTTAGTGAGAGGAAGGAAGTGAAGGAGATCAATATTCGTACAGAAATGGTGTTGGGGAAATTGATGGGATTGAAGGCTGATAAATCCCCAGGGCTTCATAATCTATACCCCAGAATACATCAGGAAGTGGCTCTAGAAATAATGGATACCTTGGTGGTCATCTTCCAGGATTCTATAGACTCAGGAACAGTTCCTGCAGATTGGAGGGTAGCTAATGTAACTCCACTATTTAAAAAAGGGAATTATATTCCAGTAAGCCTTATATCGGTAGTGGGGGAAATTCTAGAATCCATTATGAAAAATTTTATAGCAGAACAATTACAAAACAATGACAGGATCGGACAGAGTCAGTATGGATTTAAGAAGAGGAAATCATGCTTGACAAATCTACCAGAATTCTTCGAGGATGTATTTAGTAGAGTTGACAAGGGGGACCTCGTGGATGTGGTATATTTGGAATTTCTGAAGGCTTTTGACAAATTCCCACATGTGAGATCAGCATGTAAAATTAAAGTGAAAGGGGTAGTGTTTTGAAATGGATAGAAAACTGGTTGGCATACAGGAAACAAGGAGTAAGAATTAACAAGTCTTTTTCAAATTGGCAGGCAGTGACTAGTGGGGGACATCAGCTATTCACAATATATATATATAATAATGATTTGGATTTGGGAACAAATGTAATATTTCCAGTTGACACCAAGTGGGAGGGTGAGCTGTGAGGAGGATGCAAAGATACTTCAGTGTGATTTAGACAAGTTGAGTGATTGGCAGATGAATGGCAGATGCAGTGTAATTTGGATAAATGCGAGGTTATCCACTTTGGTAGCAAAAACAGGAGGGCACGGCGCCGAGGTCCCAGGTTCGATCCTGGCTCTGGGTCACTGTCCGTGTGGAGTTTGCACATTCTCCCCCTGTTTGCGTGGGTTTCACCCTCACAACCCAAAGATGTGCAGGGTAGGTGGATTGGCTACGCTAAATTGCCCCTTAATTGGAAAAAATTAATTGGGTACTCTAAATTTATGGGAAAAAACGGAAGGCAGACAATTAGCTGAATGTCCATAAATTAGGAGAGGGAAATGTGCAACAAGACCTGGGTGTCCTCGTACACCAGTCACTTAAGGTAAACATGCAGGTACAGCAGGCGGTAAAGAAGGCAAATGGTATGCTGGCCTTCAAGGTGAGAGGATTCGAGTACAGGAGCAGAAATGTCTTGCTGCAATTGTACAGGGACTTGGTGAGGCCACACCGGTAATAGTGTGTGCAGTTTTGGTCTCCTTATCTGAGGAAAGATGTTCTTGCTGTAGAGGGGATGCAGCAAAGGTTTACCAGATTGGATTGTATTAGGATTGTATTCACTGGAATTCGGAAGAATATGGGGGAATCTCATAGAAACCTATAAAATTCCAGCAGGACGAGACAGGGCAGAAAGGATGTTCCTAATGGTTGTCGCAGTCTCATGATACGGGGTAGACAATTTTGTCAGAGATGAGGAGACATTTTTTCACCCAGAGAATGGTGAGCCTGTGGAACTCTTTAGCACAGGAAGTAGTAGAGGCCAAAACAGTGTGTTTTCAAGAAGCAGTTAGATATAGCATTTAGAGCGAAGGGAATCATAGGATATGGGGGGAAAGCTGGATTAGGTTATTGAGTTGGATGATCAGCCATGATCATAATGAATGGCGGAGCAGGCTTGAAGGGCCGAATGGCCTCCTATTTTCTGTTATGTCTGTGATGATATGCATAAAGCAAGTCTGTACATACTGTTATGCATGACTTCCGACCACCAGGCAGCAGTGTAAATCCATCACGTGACCCTGTAGTCTGGGAGTTGGGAGTAGGTCGTGCTGGAGGATAGACGTATTTTGCAGTTGTTCCACAATAGTTAATTAGTGTTAGTGGATTATTATTTTATTTATCCTAGTTATCTTATCATGCAGTTGTTCTACTATAAATTATTTAAACCAGATGTTCTGTAGTTCATCATTCACTTCGGCCAGTCTACAGAACATGATAAGGTCAGCTTAAACCCTGCAATCTACAGTAATTTCTTTGTAGGAGTTTGACCTGATGGGTCTCATGCTGAATTAAGGCTCTCGTCTCCAGGGACAGGGAATTGAATAGCAACACTACTACTTTATGTTGTTCAATGCTGTAAATTACAGAAATAGAACATAGAACAGTACAGGCCCTTCAGCCCACGATGTTGTGCCGACCATTTATCCTAATCTAATATCAACCTAACCTACACCCCTTCAATTTACTGCTGTCCATGTGCCTGTCTAAGAGTCGCTTAAATGTCCCTAATGACTCTGACTCCACCACCTCTGCTGGCAGTGCATTCCACACACCCACCACTCTCTGTGGAAAGAACCTACCTCTGACATCTCCCCTATACCTTCCTCCAATCACCTTAAAATTATGCCCCATCGTGACAGCCATTCCGCCCTGGGGAAATGTTCACTTTTAAAAGCAGAGTAAAAGAGCAGAGGCAGAAAGGGATTCAGATATGCATGTCTAGAAGTGAAAGACCTAGTTTATAAAGATACACAAATAGGCAGATGAGATCCTAGGTTCTATCAATAGGGGCCAATTTTGATTTGTGTGATAATGTAAATGGGTGATCGTGAATTGGCTGTCCATTTCCATTGAAGCACAGTCAAAACCTGCCCCATAGACTACAAAGGAAAAGAGATTGTCTTGAACTTAAACAAGTCATTGGTTGGGTTGTAGTTAAAATTATTGAGTACCCATTAAATGTCCACCGGCATGAAAAGGGGAGAGAAGAGATTCACTGAGATGACGCTGAGGATAAGTAACTTTGGAAAATTAAGTGTATTTCTGAGAGATTTTCGAAGTAAGGTATTCAGAAAGTGTTTTGACCAATGCAAAAGGAAAATTTGTATCTGATTTTAGGTGAATCAGTAACTATGAACTTAGAATCAGCAATATAATAAAGGGTAAGGATAGAACTTAGTCTTTTGTGTAGAGGGCTCATGAGGAATGCAACGCCCTAACAGAAACAATGGTACAGCAGAATCCATAATAACTTTGTAAAGAGAAATGGCCTAATATTTGAAAAATAAATCAGACAAAATAGAGGAATCGGACAAAATAGATGAGGTGAAATTCTCCGTTGGCTGATGCCGAAATTGGGAAACGCGAATGGGTGGAGTATCTGTTCTGACGCCAAAATCACAGTGGGCACCAATTTGACGTCACCTCGACAGCAGGGTCAATGGGGTCTGGAACGCACATACAGTAAACACCGTTTGCATATCATTAGCGGGCCTGACCTGGTATTCTCCAGAGCCTCCACGATTCTCCGCCTCCAATGGGCCAATTTCCCAACAGCGCAGTTCACTTGTGCTTTTAAAAATTGTGGAACCGGTGTCATGGCCGATGAGGGAGAGTGAGGTGGTAGGACACAAAGAGGCCACTGTGCGCTGCTGGGCCGGACACTGGCTGAGCTGGTGTGGGGAGGGGGGTTGCGGGGAAACGGGCCGTGTGGCTGGGGTGACCCCCTGTGAGACTGGGGCAGTCCATTGCCGTGGCTGGCAAGGCAACCATCTTGCTGCGCGCCCCACTGACCACCCATCTTGGCCCCTGGTTCTGCAGAGTGACACTGGCTGTATAGGTATCCCCCCCCCCCCTCCGCCTGCCATCAAGTGGCTCACTCAAGGGCAACGCCCACTGTAACCCTAAAGAGGGTGCTGGGAAGGGACTGTGGAGCTTATCGCTGGCAAGGGCAGCGCCAGCTGATGGTACCCCTAGCATCAGGGACAGATGGCAGGGCCAGAGGCCCCTACGGTATCAGGCACAGACGAGGCGAGGGGTGCGGAGATGGAGGACACATGCAAGGGCAGAACCCGCAGTGCCAACCGGGGCCACCATGTAGTTTGTTGGACCTGGTTGGACACTGGGCACACACCATGCTAACATGTCAACTTTTCACCTCCTGCAGACAATGGATATTGGAATTCACCAGCAATGGTGGCCTTCCTGCTAGTCAGTGCTGCCCTGCGGCTGAATGAGCTGGCGCTGCTCGAGGAGGAAGAAGGTGCAGCAGCAGAGCGTGCAGCAGTGGTGAGTGCCCAGAGTAACAGGAGGCAGACGCCCAGGATGGAGAGCTGGCCACCCAACAGACCGAGGAGGATCAAAGGAGGCGCCGAATGAGACCTTGTGTGTACCAGCAGCACCTGTCATTCGAGGACCTGCCAGACTGGGCTTGGCATCGCAATCTCTGGCTGAGCAGGGAGACTGTGTAACATATCTGCAGATCATGGTGCACCTGGCACCGCAGGCGTATGGGGAGGACACCCGATCCCAATGGCCAACAAGGTGACGGTCGCCCTGAACTTTTACATGACGGGGTGCTTCCAGGCGCCGAGTGGGGACCTGTCCGGGATCACAGACCTTGATGACCAGGTGCATTTGAGCCGTAACAGGGCCCTGTATGCCCAGTCGGCTAAATACATCCATTTCAATGTGGACCAAGCCCACCAGGATGCCCAGGCAGCTGGGTTCACCACCATCGCCAACATGCGGTTCCAGGGGATGTTCGGTGGGATGTATATCGCCCTAAGAGCACCTACGGACGACAGGCCCCTCCACACAAGCCGCAAGAGGTTCCACTCAATGAACATGCAGCTGATATGTGACCAACATCTGCACATCAAGCATGTCTGCACCCGATACCCTGGCAGCGTGCACAACGCCTTCATCCTGGAACACTCAACGATTTCTGATATGAGAGAGAGCCCCCGCCCGGCTCCAGGGCATCAGGGGCTACCCACTGTGCTCGTGGCTGATAATGCCTATTCGGAGGCCACATCTCCTATAACGACGCCCAGGCCGAAACCAGGAGCGTGATCGAGCGGTGCTTCGGCCTCGTGAAGATGTGGTTCAGGTTCCTGGACCGTTCTGGAGGGGCCCTCCTGTATGACACCTAGAGGGTCACCCAGTGTGGTGGCCTGCTGCGTCCTCCACAACATCGCAGAGCAGAGGGACGGTGTGCTGGAGGAGGAGGATGAACTTCAGTCCTCGTCCGACGAGGATACGGGAGAGGACGAGGATGGGCAGGACATGGGGCCCAGGCAGGTACGGGGTCCGCACAACGTGCACATCAGGGCCAACGCGCACGGGACGCTCTAATTGGCTCCAGGTTCACGGACTGGGGGGGTGGTAACTGGCCAGGGGCACGGACGCCACATTCCTCCCCCGGACACCCCCCTCGCCTGTAACTCCCTCCGTGATACAAACCTGCCGCATTTCAGGGTGCAGGCCCTGGGTTGGCAGTAACACCGGGTCTGGTCCAAGGAGGATGAATGATGACAACCCGCTGCACATCGTATGGCAACGTCTGAGTCCTCCCACGGTAGCATTTTCCGCCACCCAACTTGGTGATCCCTGCTTGCGAGCTGGCCATTCCATCACGGTGCCACCGAATCCCTGACGGTTGGTGGGGGGGGGGGGGGGGGGGTTGAGGTGGGGAGCCTAGGCCACCTACTAAGTCCGCCCATTCCCCAGCCAGCCCAGACCAAGGCACCCCTCACACCATCTGACAGAGCACCAAGGCAGGTTGTAACAGTGTGAACAAGTGTTTAATGTGAACAACTATACACAGCTTTGTGCCCTAGCCCCTATCGACCCGCAGCCCAAGACACCAGGGAGCACCATTCCAGGGATGACACTGACTTCCCGTCAGAGCTGTCTTCAACCTTCGAGAGACACACGCCTCGGTTGGGCAATCATGAGAACAAGCTCCTGGGGCACTATCTGATGCGCAACCCACACATGCTGCAGTACAGCAGGTGGAGGTAGGAACCCCCGAGAGGGCGGAAGGTCGGAGGACAGCCCGACCCCAGGAACTAGCTGTCATCTGGATGGGCTCCTAGAAGGGCGGTCCCATCGATAGTGGAATGCAATTGCAGAGCCAGGGACCGCTTGAAGGGGTGTCCACAACCATCCAACACCTGCAGGTGCATTTGGAGGATTCCAACCGCCTGCAAGAGCAGGAGATGGTACTGACCAAGCGTGCCACCCAGGCCAACACCGCACGGGCGGCGTCCTCGGAGGAGGTCTTTGGGGGGGGGGGGGGGGTTAAGGATTTGGCCATGCATCAAAGTATTGAAGGCCTGGAGCACTTTGTGCGGCCGTTGGCCGAGGTCCAAGACAGGGCTGCCCCATCACAAGCAGCCATGTTCCAGGGTGACCTGGATATTGCAAAGGCACTCCAGAGCATGACCCACTCACAGTGGGTCAAGGCTGAGGGCATCAGTGGCATTGATTGGGCACTGGCTGACATGGCCCAGATCCAGAGGAAGGTGGTGGCGCAGTCACTGGCTGATGTAGCACAGACCCAGAATGTGGTGGCACAGTCGCAGAGTGATGTGGCGCAGTCCCGGAGGAGGTGGGCCACTCACTGTGCTCCATAGCCTTGCGCATCAAGACCCTGGTCGGGGTGAGCATGGGCCTCCAGGACTGGCATCGCCTGCTGCGGGGGAGCCTCAGGGGTTAGCTCTGCTCTCACTCCCGTCCCATGGAGTAGCCCAGGGGCCACTGGCACCCCGAGGGCGAAAGAGGTGATGGGGACCATGCCAGTGATGCCCGCGGGGCAGGTGGCAGAACAGCACAGCACTACAACCTGCCTTGGTGCTCTGTCAGAAGAGTGTGAGGAATGGGCTGACCTGGGCTGGCCACAGGGGGGGTCCCGTGGGGGAAGTTGGGGGTGTGCTTGATACAGGGACCCCAATTCAGCCAGCGCACATCGTCCGGTGTCCCACCTCAACCTCTGCCACCTCAGGGATCCAATGGGGCCGTGTGATGGAATGGCTAGCTAGCGTGCAAGGATCACCCAGGAAAGTGATATCGTGGGCACGCATCAGATGTTGTAGACCGATGCGGAGCATCAGAGCTCATCCCAGAGCAGGTTGTAATCATCCTCCATCCAATGGGCCAGACCCGCTCTTACTGCCAACCCAGAGACCGCACCCTGTAGGGAGGCAGGTAAGAAGCAGGGAGGGTGTTCATGTGAGTGGGTGGCCAGCCCGGCAGTTGGGAGGGTTATGAGATGGGATGTCTGTGGTAGTCACCACTGATGTATATATTAGGTGACTTGTGGTAAGGCCCTGTACTACAGGTACGGGGGTAGTTCCCTGCCTGCTGGCTCTGCCCAGTAGGCGGAGTATAAATATGTGTGCTCCCCATACAGCAGCCATTTCGCCAGCTGCTGTAGGAGGCCACACACCTTAGTGTAATAAAGCCTCAGTTGCATTCAACTCTCGTCTTTGTGAAATTTATTGTGCAGCAATTTATTACACTAAAGTTTTCAGAAGATGGACCTCCGCATCAAGCCGGATCGCCTGCAGCTGGTTCCGCAATCAGGCAACGCCAAAAAGGACTTTGAACATTGGCTAGCCTGTTTCGAAGCTTACATCAGGTCTGCACCAGACCCAATTCCGGAAGCTCAGAAGATTAAGATCCACTACACGTGGCTGAACTCCAACGTCTTTCCGCTTACCCAGGATGCCGAACTACAACAAAGCCATGGCGCTACTGATAGAAAACTACGCTCAGCAGACGAACATGCTTTACGCCAGACACATCCTCTCCACGCGCAGTCAACTCCCTGGTGAGTCAGTAGAAGACTTCTGGCATGCTCTAATTCCCCTAGTCAAAGACTGTGACTGTCAGGCCATCACGGCCACGGAACACTCGAACTTGCTTATGAGGGACGCTTTTGTTACGGGGATAGGGTCAGATTACATCCGCCAACGCCTTTAAGAAGGGACCACGCTCGACCTCGCAGCAACCAAAAAGCTTGCGCTCTCGCTGACGGTCACCTTGCGCAACATCCAGGCCTACACCCCAGGCCGCGCGGCCCACCCCTCCTACGCATCGTGGACTCCGCAGACGGCCGCCCCATCGGGAACCCCACTCAGCCAACCCCACGCCTGTGCCACGAGGCAGCCAGCCAACCCGGGGGCCCCAAATGTTACATTCTGTGGGCATCCAAAACACCCCCGACAAAGCTACCAAGCCCGGATCGCCCTTTGCAAGGCCTGCGGCAAGAAGGGGCACTTCGCGGCGGTGTGCCAGGCCTGTTCAGTCGCCGCTATTGTTCCAACCCCTCCCCCGTACGGCCAGTGGGCGCTGCCATCGTCCCCTCCTCGGACCACGTGCGGCTCGTAGGCGCCGCCATCTTGTTCAACCCCCACCATGTGCGGCCCGTGGGCGCCGCCATCTTACCAGGACCCATGCCCCCCATCGTCTGCCACCATCGACGATCAGCCGTGTCTCGCCTCAGTCACGATTGACCAGTCTCGCCCACACAACCTAGCAACCGCCTCTACAAATGTGAAAATCGATGGGCACAAGATCTCCTGCCTGCTGGACTCCGGGAGCACCGAGATCTTCATTCATCCCGATAGGGTACGGTGCTGCTCCCTTGCGGTACACCCCGCCAATCAGAGAATCTCCCTGGCCTCTGGGTCCCACTCCCTGGCGATCCGGGGGTACTGCATAGCCACTCTCACTGTCCAGGGTGTGGAGTTAACCAGCTTCCGCCTCTACGTCCTCCCCAACCTCTGTGCTGCCTTACTAATCGGCCTGGACTTCCAGTGCAACCTCCAGAGCCTAATTGTGAAATTCGGCGGGCCCCTACCACTCCTTACTGTGTGCGGCCTCGCGATCCTAAAGGTCGACCCACCTTCCTATTTGCAAACTTAACCCCAGATTGCAAACCCGTCGCCACGAGGAGTAGAAGGTACAGCGCCCAGGACAGGACCTTCTTCAGGTCCGAAGTCCAGCGACTGCTTCGGGAAGGCATCATCGAGGCCAGCAACAGCCCCTGGAGAGCCCAAGTGGTAGTGGTGAAAACTGGGAAGAAGCACAGAATGGTCGTGGACTACAGCCAGACCATCAATAGGTACACGCAGCTCGATGCGTACCCCCTCCCACGCATATCTGATATGGTCAATCAGATTGCACAGTACCAGGTCTTCTCAACTGTGGACCTTAAATCCGCTTACCACCAGCTCCCCATCCGTAAGGCGGACCGCCCATACACTGCCTTCGAGGCAGATGGCCGCCTTTACCACTGTCTCAGGGATCCTTTCGGCGTCACC
This sequence comes from Scyliorhinus torazame, assembly GCF_047496885.1. NCBI lineage: Eukaryota > Metazoa > Chordata > Chondrichthyes > Carcharhiniformes > Scyliorhinidae > Scyliorhinus > Scyliorhinus torazame. The sequence continues at coordinate 167,217,588 of NC_092708.1, read as the reverse complement.
AACGGGGTCTCGGTTTTCCAACAGGAAATGGACCGAATGGTCGACGGGTACGGGCTGCGGGCCACTTTCCCATACCTTGACAATGTCACCATCTGCAGCCACGATCAGCAGGACCATGACGCCAATCTTGCCAAATTTCTCCGCACCGCCACTCTCCTCAACCTCAATTACAACAAGGAGAAGTGTGTGTTCAGCACGAACCGCTTAGCCATCCTCGGCTATGTGGTCCAGAACGGAGTTCTGGGGCCCGATCCCGACCGCATGCGCGGTCATGGAACTCCCCCTCCCCCACTGCCCCAAGGCCCTCAAATGTTGCCTGGGGTTCTTTTCTTACTACGCCCAGTGGGTCCCAAATTATGCGGACAAGGCCCGCCCACTCATCCAATCCACTCTTTTTCCCCTAACGGCCGAGACTCACCAGGCCTTCAACCGTATTAAGGCTGACATCGCCACAGCCGTGATGCACGCAGTCGACGAGACACTCCCCTTCCAAGTCGAGAGCGATGCATCAGACATCGCTCTGGCCGCCACCCTCAACCAGGCAGGCAGGCCCGTGGCATTCTTTTCACAAACCCTTCATGCCTCCGAAATTCGGCACTCCTCCGTCGAAAAAGAGGCGCAAGCCATCGTTGAAGCTGTGCGGCACTGGAAGCCATCGTTGAAGCTGTGCGGCACTGGAGGCATTACCTGGCCGACAGGAGATTCACTCTCCTCACTGACCAACAGTCGGTAGCTTTCATGTTTAAGAACACACAGCGGGGCAAGATCAAAAACAATAAAATCTTGAGGTGGAGGATCGAGCTCTCCACCTACAACTACGAGGTTTTGTATCGCCCCGGTAAGCTCAACGAGCCCCCCGATGCCCTATCCCGAGGTACATGTGCCAGTGCACAGGTGGACCGACTCCGGACTCTGCACGACAACCTTTGTCACCCGGGAGTCACACGTTTGGACCACTTCATCAAGGCTCGCAATCTGCCCTACCCCGTCGAGGAAGTCAGGGCAATCACCAGAGACTGCCAGGTCTGTGCGGAGTGCAAACCGCACTTCTACCAGCCAGACCGTGCGCGCCTGGTGAAGGCCTCCCGCCCCTTTGAACGCCTCAGCGTGGACTTCAAAGGGCTCCTCCCCTCCACCGACCGTAACACATACTTCCTCAGTGTGGTCGATGAGTACTCCAGATTCCCCTTCGCCATCCCATGCCCTGATATGACGTCTGCCACCGTCATCAAAGCCCTCAACACCATCTTCGCTCTGTTCGGCTTCCCAGCCTACATCCACAGTGACAGGGGATCCTCATTCATGAGCGATGAGCTGCGTCAGTTCCTGCTCAACAAGGGTATCACCTCGAGCAGGACGACCAGCTATAACCCCCGGGGAAACGGGCAGATGGAGAGGGAGAATCAGACTATCTGGAGGGCCGTCCAGCTGGCCCTACAGTCCAGAAATCTCCCGGCCTCCCGCTGGCAGGAGGTCCTCTCCGACGCACTGCACTCCATTCGGCCGCTCCTATGCACTGCGACAAATGACACACCCCATGAATGTCTCTTTGTCTTCCCCAGGAAGTCCACCTCCGGGGTGTCGCTCCCGACTTGGCTTGCAGCTCCAGGACCCGTACTCCTCCGTAAGCACCTACGACTCCACAAGGCGGACTCATTGGTTGAAAGGGTACAGCTACTCCACGCCAACCTGCAGTACGCCCACGTAGCGTACCCCGACAGCCGCCACGATACTGTCTCCCTCAGGGACCTGGCACCAGCTGGTTCCACACACACACACCCCTCTGACCCAGCGCCACCCTCCCCTTCCCCGGCGCACCCCACCGCAGCCCGCGCCCCAGGACAATCCGTCCTCCCCCTGCCCACGCCCGAGGATGACGAGGATTTTGGCACGCTCCCGGAGTCACCGAGGACCAGACCGACATCAGAATCGCTGCCACCACTGCGGCGCTCCCAACCGCAGATCAAGGCTCCGGACTGACTGAACCTGTAACTTAATCGGGACTCCATTTTTTTCTCTGTAGTTAAAACATGTACTTGTATATAGTTCTCCACCACCCCCGACGGACTCAATTTTAACGGGGTGAATGTGGTAGTCACCACTGATGTATATATTAGGTGATTTGTGGTAAGGCCCTGTACTACAGGTACGGATGGTAATTCCCTGCCTGTGGGCGGAGTATAAATATGTGTGCTCCCCATACAGGAGCCATTTCGCCAGCTGCTGTAGGAGGTCACACATCTTGGTGTAATAAAGCCTCAGTTGCATTCAACTCTCTTTTGTGTAATTTATCGTGCATCAATGTCTGTGCTGCTGGCCAGGCCCCCTAGTTGCTGAACCTGGAGGCAATCAGAGTGTCCCGTGCACTTGGCCTTGGCGCACAAGGTGTGCTGCCTGCCCGGGCCCCATGTCCTGCGCATCCTACCCGTCCCCCGCATCCTCCTCATCAGATGAGGCCTGTCATTCGTCTTCCTCCTCCAGCTTGTTGCCCCTCTGCTGTGCGATGTGGAGGACGCAGCAGGCCGCAATGATGCGTGAGATTCTCCTAGCACTATATTGGAGGGCCCCTCGAGAGCAGTCCAGGCACCTGAACCACATCTTCAGGATGCCGAAGGACCACCCGGTCACAACCCTGGTCATGGCATGGGCTTTGTTGTAACGGGTCTCCATGTCGGTCTATGGATCTGGGTGGGCATCATCAGCCACAACCGCGATGGATAACACCTGTCCCCCAGGAACCAATCTCTCAGCCAGGGAACGCCTCCAAGAGGTCAGGAACCGTCAAGTGTGCCAGGATGAAACCGTTGTCCGCGCTGCGCTTGATGTCAGATGTGCATGATGCGCAGCTCATGGTCACACACCAGCTGCACATTCATCGAGTGGAACCCCTTGCGGTTTGTGACGACTTGCTTGTCATGGTCCAGTGTTCGTAGGGTGACATGCATCCCGTCGATCACTCCCTGGACCTGGGACATCTTGGTGATGACAACGAACACCACTGTCCAGGCATCCTGGTGGGCTCGGTCCACATTGAATTTGATATATTATGGCGACTGGGCGTATAGGGCCTCCGTGACGGCGCAGATGCACCTGTACACCGAGCTCCGTGAGATTCCAGACAGGTCCCCACTCGCCGCCTAGTATGACCCTGTTGCATAAAGGTTCATGGCGACCTTCACCTTGACAGCCACCGGGAGCGGGTGTAATACCCCATTCCTTTGCATGCAAAATGCGGCATGATCTGGTAGATATGTTGCACTGCCCCCCTGTTCAGCCGGAGTCCGGTCCTACAGGTCCTCGAATGACAGGCACTACTGGTACACACGAGGCCTCATGCGGCTCCTCCCTTTCACCTCCTCCTCGGCCTGTTGGGCAGTCGGCTCTCCATCGTCACTGGCTGCCTCCTTTTCTTCTGGGGCAGGCTCCGCTGCTGCAGCTCCTCCTTGAGCAGCTTCAGTTTTATAATAATCTTTATTGTTGTCACAAGTAGGCTTATGAAGATACTGTGAAAATCCCTAGTTGCCACACTCCAGCGCTCGGTCGGGTACAAAGAGGAAGAATATAGAATGTCCAAATTACCTAACAGCACGTCTTTCAGGACTTGTGGGAGGAAACCGGAGCGCCCGGAGGAAGCCCATGCAGACACCGGGAGAACATACAGACTCCACACAGATAGTGACCCAAGCCGGGAATCGTACCTGGGACCCTGGCGCTGTGAAGCAACAATGCTAACCACTGTGCTACCATGCCGGACAGCATCTGTGCATCCTGCAGGGCTGCGCCGACTAGGATGAAGGCCACCATTCCTGTTGAATTCTGAAGTCCATTGTCTGCTGGAGATGAAAGTCAGACATGTTAGCAAGGTGCATACCCCCGTGCCCAACCAGGTCCAATGTATTTCCCATCTCTTCCCCCATCCCCACACCCACTCCTGGCCATTCCGCCGGCACTCTGCTCACCGCGCCCCTGGCGCCAAGGGTGCTCTGCACTGTGGGGGCCGCTAGACCATCCCAGCGGCCAGATGTACTAGTTGCTGGCACTAGCCATGCCAGCGTTGCGCTCCGCGGCACCTGTATGGCGAGTGCAGGTCCTACTTGGCCGCTGCCCTTGGGTGGGCCGCATGCTGCCCCGCCAGCGGGTGGCTGCTGGTTGGGGGGGGGGGGCACCTATACGGCTGGTGGCACTCTGCACAACTAGGGGCCATGGGGTGTGCTGCAAGATGGTTGCCTTGCAGGCCGCGGCAATGGCGGTTAATGCCTGGATGTCCCGGTCCCGTGGGGTTCATCCCAAACCCATGGCCTATCCCCTGGCCACCACCCAGGCCTGGTTGAGGCCCCACCCCCATATCCCCACAGATAGCCCTGTCAGCGGCAGGACTGGCAGCCCACGGTCGTGCCTCTGTATGTCTCCCTCATCAGCCACAACGCCTGTTTCACGATTTTTAAAGCCATAAGTAAAACTAACCATCGGTAATTCCGCGGGTGGAGGCGTAGCCTCGTAGAGGCCCCAGTGAATACTGGGTCAGGCCCGTTAATGATATGTGAACGGTGTTTACTGTACGTGCGGAGTAGAACACATTAGGATGCCGTTGTCGAGGCACCGGAGCAAGGCATTCTGGCATGCGCCCGGCGCCCATCACAAATTTGGCTTCACAACCTAATCTCCGCTCAATCATGTTTCACGATTCCGACGTCAGCTGACAGAATTCTGCCCACCATTTTTGGATGACTTGTTTACCATTCCCCAATTTCAAAATTTCAGTATATCAGAACTACATCAGGAATTAGTCAAGCCACAGCAGCCCTTTTTTTGGACCTTACTGTTTCTGTTCCACCTCCACCATTTTGTTACTTTTCCCAAACTTTCACTTCCTATTGTCAAGTTGTTTACCAGTAGTCCTTCCTGCAGCTTTCCATTGTTTTTCAGATAACTCATTAATGAGTTCAGATGTATTCAGCAACGGGCTGACTTTGTTCTGAAGTTCTAGATGTAATCACATTTCTGATATAGGAATTTTTTTTTGTCATTTGGTTAACATAAATTTGAGTTACACATTATATTCGTGGGTATCAGCCAGCTCTATTATGCGCCTATTAATAATATCTTAATTATCGCAAGCAGTTTTATTATTCAAGCATTAAAAGTAGTCCTGTCACCTTTAGTGACCAACCTGGGAAATAAAAAATTTAAAACATTTCCTTTTTGTTCACAGCAAATGCTCCAGTATGATCCCAACAAGCGGATTTCTGCAAAAGTTGCTATAAGTCATCGATTCTTTCATGACGTCACTATTCAACTGCCACATTTACAGCTGTAAATATTTGGTTGAGTTCACTTGGAAGATGAAAGAAGCATCTCAATTTTTTTTGCTTTTTTTTTCATTTCCATTTTGATTAATTATTTTCCGAGCTATACAGCTGTTTATCAGAAATTAGAAAATTGTACTTGTGGAGTATTTTGATTCTGAAGGTGATGACATGTAAAGACATGTATAATATTAGGCACAATACTTTGATGGGTTTAAATTCTGTTGTAGATTATTAGAGTGTCGAATCTGTTTTTAGATTTGAAATTCCATTTTTTGTAGAAACATGTTTGAAATATCACAAAGGAGTAGTTGATACTTTACAACAGATATAAATCAGTATGGAGTACAGGAATTTACTTTATAAATAAATGTTTTTCACAAATTACCTTTCTGAGATTTTACAGCTTGTAATAATTTAAATTTTCGATGTGTTTTTCTTCCCCCAATGTATTTTATGGCAGCTTGATATGGAGGTAGACCACTGAACCCCACTGACTCATTTTGTTGTCAATGGACAAGTTTTCCCAAGTTATTTCTTGAGCTTCCCAGACATTTCCATTACTATTCAAGGAGGAACCTTCGGTAGGTGGGGGAAATTTGACTTGAGTATTTCTTGCGCCTACTTAAAAACTTACTTAGCACTGATTTCAACATCAAGAAATTAAATGAAAGTACTGAATTTAATCAAACACATAAATTGACAATACACTTCAAAGTCAGGATGGTGAGTGATTTGGAGTGAAACCTCCAGGTGGTGGTGTAGTTCACCTTGCAAATTCTCAGACAAGGGAAAGAAGACACCCACTCAGATTCTTGCTCCTGTTCTCTGTCCATTGTTTCAAATACATATGTGGACAAAGGTTGAGTACAGGCTTAAACTTTTTTTCATACCCTTGGTACAATCATATGAACTCATACATTCAGAATATTTGCATGATGTAGCAGAGGAATGTTGGTATCTGAAATTTTAGCTGAATGGGTTCCTATGCTTAATAAAAAAGGAAATGAAAAAAGAAAATTGGAAAGAATAAACAGTGAGCATATGACCTGGGGTAGGCTTTTGTTGAGAGTGTAAGAATGGAATGGTTGGAATTGCTTCCTCATATTTTTCTTTCCATTTCTGTAAAGTGTGTGACTGAAATCCTGTTGAACATCTCTGAATGACAATGATTTGTTTTCTTTAATTTATAGTTTCCTATTGTGTGTTTTGTTTCTAATATATAAGTTGACCAAATTGTGTTGGATTGTGTTTTACCTTGTTGTTTGCTACAAAACAACTGATTTTGATACTAGAATAATTGTCAAAATGAAAAGTAATGATGACAAAAGCTGATTTGTTAACAAACTGTTATTCAAGTTATTTAATATTGTGATCATTTGTATTCCAGATTGCGGTATGAAAATACTTATAAGCAAAAAAACAAATGGCCTTTTAATTGTTTTCCATTACCTTGAACTGAAATTTTGTAGTTGTAAAAATCTTTATTTATACAATAAAAGTGCTTTTATGAAGTTTACTGATGAGATCACAAAGAATCCATGCCATGCACTTTCAAGTTTTAGATAAATTCAATTTGGGCTTTTAAATTATGAAACTATTCTAATTTATAAATGTTTGTAAATAATCCAATATAATCTTGGTCCTTTTGAGACTATTAACCTAGGTGAGACAAGGGACGGGATTTTCCACACCCTTGTGGCATGTTTTACAGCGGCGGCCCACTATTGGCCGGTGGCTGGATCTTCTGGTCCAGCAACTATCAACGGGCCTTCCTGTTGTATGCAACATCGCTGCTGGGAAATCCGCGGCGGGGGTTTGCCTTTGGTGGCACCGGAAGATCCTGCCGGCAGGAATGGCCAGAAAATTTGAGTAATGGAGTCAAAGCAGTGATTTATTTGAAAAGAAAATGTCCTCGTGGCTGGCCGAAAAAGGGGGATGGTTAGTCGGGGGGGGTTTACACCCCCCCCCCCCCCCAACATGCTAATCACGTGGAATGTGAGGGGTCTGAATGGGCCGGTCAAGAGGGCTCGCGTGTACTCGCACCAAAAGGTGTTAAAGACAGACATAGCCATGCTACAGGAGACTCATTTAAAACTCGCAGATCAAACAAGATTGAGAAAGGGGTGGGTGGGCCAGGTGTTCCATTCGGGGCTGGATTCAAGGAACAGAGGGGTAGCAATTCTGGTCAGTAAACGGGTGGCATTCGAGGCAGGGAGTATTGTGGCTGATAAAGGGGGCCGATACATAATTGTGAGTGGAAAGCTGCAGGGGACCCGGGTGGTGTTAGTGAATGTCTACGCCCTGAACTGGGATGACGTGGAATTCATGAGACACATGCTGGGTGAAATCCCGGACTTAGACTCACGTAATCTGATCATTGGGGGGTGACTCTAACACAGTCATTGACCCTGTATTGGACCGGTCAAAGTCCAGGTCAGGAAAGCGACCGGCAGCGGCTAAGGAACTGAGGGGTTTCATGGAACAGGTGGGGGGCGTAGACCCATGGAGATTCGCTTGGCTGAGGGCAAAGGAGTTCTCATTTTTCTCCCACGTTCACAAAGTTTATTCTCGTATAGATTTTTTTGTTGTGAGCAGGGCGTTAATCCCAAGGGTGGAGGGGACGGAGTACTCGGCCATTGCAGTCTCTGACCATGCTCCGCACTGGGTGGACTTGCGACTTGGTGAAGAGAGAGGGCAGCACCCACTCTGGAGGCGAGATGTGGGACTGCTAGCGGATGACGAGGTTTGTGGGCGGATAAATAGGAACATCCAAAACTACTTGGAAACAAACGATACTGGAGAGGTAACAGCGACCACAGTTTGGGAGGCTCTGAAAGCAGTTATCAGAGGGGAGTTAATTTCTATCAGATCCCATAGGGAGAAGAAAGAAAGAGCGGAGAGAGAGAGGCTAGTAGAGGAGATACTCAGAGTAGACAGGAGTTACGCGGAGACCCCCCGAGATGGGGCTACTTAAGGAGTGCTGGAGACTGCAGGCCGAGTTTGATCTGCTGACCATAGGGAAAGCAGTAGCACAGCTGAGGAAGGTAAAAGGGGCAGTCTATGATTATGGGGAGAAAGCGAGTAGAATGCTGGCGCACCAACTTCGTAGGAGAGAGGAGGCTAGGGAAATTGGAGGAGTTAGGGATAAGGAAGGTAACATGGTCTTGGACCCAGAGGAGGTGAACAAAGTCTTTAAGGAGTTTTATTGTAAACTACGAGTCCGAACTCCCGGCGGGAGGGGAAGGGATGAAGCAATTCATGGACTAATTGAGGATTCCAAAGGTGGAAGAGGATCTGGTGGAGGGACTGGGGGCCCCGATAGAGTTGGAGGAGATTGTTAAGGGCCTAGAGAGTATGCAGTCGGGCAAGGCACCGGGGCCGGATGGCTATCCTGCAGAATTCTACAAGAAAATTTCAGAACTGTTCAGTCCACTCCTGCTAAGGACCTTTAACGAGGCTCAAGAGAGAGGAACCCTCCCCCAACAATGTCACAGGCCTCGATCTCACTCATTCTCAAACGGGAGAAAGATCCGCTACGACGTGGGTCCTACAGGCCGATATCGATTTTGAACGTAGATGCCAAATTGCTGGCCAGGATTTTGGCAACTAGAATAGAGGACCGTGTCCCAGGGGTGATAGGGGAGGATCAGACAGGCTTCGTTAAGGGCAGGCAACTGAACACCAATGTACGGAGGCTCCTAAACATTATTATGATGCCCTCAGAAGGAGGGGAGGCAGAAGTAGTGGCTGCGATGGATGCAGAGAAAGCCTTTGACCAGGTGGAATGGGAGTACCTGTGGGAAAAGTTAAGAAGGTTTGGATTCGGGACTTCCGGGTGCGGCAATGACCAGCTGAGTCGCACGTTTCGGCATCTCCCGTTGGAACGGACTTTTGGGCTCTTAATAGGAGCCCCAACGGCAATTTAAACGGCTAAAAACACTGTGCGGTAAACCAGAATGGAATCCCCCGCCGGACACGCATGGAAAAGGGAGAGGATAGCGGCCGGATTACGGAGGATCCTCTGGAGCAGCGGCAAGGAAGGGAAGCTCAAAGCAAGATGGCGTCGGAAGGTGGCTGTTTGTTATGGGGCCCGGAGCAACAAGAGTTCCTGCGGCACTGTGTGGAAGAGCTGAAGAAGGAGTTGAAGAAGGAAGTGTTGGCCCCGATATTACAGGCGATTGAAGGGCTAAAGGAGGAGCAGAGGACCCAAGAGCTGGAGCTTCGGGTCGTGAAGGCAAAGACTGCTGAAAACGAGGATGAAATACAGGGCCTGGTGGTGAAGGCAGAAACGCACAAGGCACAGCACAGAAGGTGTGTGGAGAGGTTGGAAGCACTGGAGAATAACTCGAGGAGGAAGAATTTAAGAATCCTGGGTCTTCCCGAAGGGGCGGACGTCGGGACATATGTGAGCACGATGCTTCGCTCGCGAATGGGAGTTGGCTGACTTCTGGGAGCAACATGGGGGGTGCAACTACGCTAGAGGGGGATCTAGCGGAGAGAGGGTGGGGGGCTTACTGGGTTGCTGCTGCTAAGGAGAAGGGGGAGCTGTTATGGGATGGGGCGGGAGGGCACCGTCGGTGGGATATACGGGTGCGTGGGAACCGGGTGAGGAGCTGGGTTAAAAAAGGGGATGGCTAGTCGACAAGGGGGGGGAGGTGGGTAAAGAGCCCCCCAACCCGGCTGATCACGTGGAACGTGAGAGGGCTGAACGGGCCGATTAAAAGGGCACGGGTACTCGCACACCTAAAGAAATTAAGGGCAGATGTGGTTATTTTGCAGGAGACGCACCTGAAACTGATAGACCAGGTCAGACTACGTAAAGGATGGGTGGGGCAGGTGTTTCATTTGGGTTTAGATGCGAAGAATAGGGGGGTGGCTATCTTAGTGGGGAAACGGGTACTGTTTGAGGCAAAGACCATAGTGGCGGATAGTGGGGGTAGATATGTGATGGTGAGTGGCAGATTGCAAGGGGAGGCGGTGGTACTGGTGAACGTATACGCCCCGAACTGGGATGATGCAACTTTTATGAGGCGTATGTTGGGACGTATCCCGAACCTGGAGGCGGGAAAGTTGGTAATGGGTGGAGACTTCAATACGGTGCTTGATCCAGGGCTGGACCGGTCGAGGTCCAGGACCGGGAGGAGGCCGGCAGCGGCCAGGGTGCTCAAAGACTTCATGGAGGAGATGGGAGGAGTGGATCCCTGGAGATTTAGTAGGCCTAGGAGTAAGGAGTTCTCATTTTTCTCCCATGTTCACAAAGTATACTCACGGATAGACTTTTTTGTCTTGGGAAGGGCACTGATTCCGAAGGTGACAGGGACGGAGTATACGGCCATAGCCATTTCGGACCACGCTTCACATTGGGTAGACCTGGAGGTAGGAGAGGAAAAAGAACAGCACCCACTCTGGAGAATGGAAATGGGCTTATTGGCGGATGAGGGGGTATGTCTAAGGGTGAGGGGGTGTATTGAAAGGTACTTGGAGCTTAATGACAACGGAGAGGTTCAGGTGGGAGTGGTCTGGGAGGCGTTGAAAGCGGTGGTCAGAGGGGAACTGATATCCATAAGGGCACATAAAGGGAAGCAAGAGGGTAAAGAAAGGGAGTGATTGTTGAAAGAACTTCTGAGGGTGGACAGGCAATATGCAGAGGCACCGGAGGAGGGACTGTACAGGGAAAGACAAAGGTTACATGTAGAATTTGACCTGCTGACCACGGGTAAGGCAGAGGCACAGTGGAGGAGGGCACAGGGTGTACAGTATGAGCATGGAGAGAAGGCGAGTCGGCTATTGGCCCACCAATTGAGGAAGAGGGGAGCAGCGAGGGAGATAGGCGGGGTGAGAGATGAGGAGGGAGAGATGGAACGGGGAGCGGAGAGAGTGAACGGGGTGGGGTGTTCAAGGCATTCTATGAGTGGTTATATAAGGCTCAGCCCTCGGAAGGGAAGGAGGGAATGATGTTTTTCCTGGATCAGCTGGAATTCCCGAAGGTGGAGGAGCAGGAGAGAGCGGGACTAGGAGCACAGATTGAGATGGAGGAGGTGGTAAAAGGGATTGGGAGCATGCAGGCGGGGAAGGCCCCGGGACCGGACGGATTCCCGGTGGAATTTTATAGGAAATATATGGACCTACTGGCCCCGCTTTTGACGAGAACCTTTAATGAGGTCAGGGAAAGGGGGAAGTTGCCCCCGACTATGTCGGAGGCGACGATATCGCTCCTTTTGAAGAAGGAAAAAGACCCGCTGCAGTGTGGGTCCTACAGGCCCATTTCCCTTTTAAACATTGATGCTAAGGTCCTGGCCAAGGTGATGGCGACGAGGATAGAGGACTGTGTCCCGGGGGTGGTCCACGAGGATCAAACTGGGTTTGTTAAGGGGAGACAGCTGAACACGAACATACGGAGGCTGCTAGGGGTGATGATGATGCCCCCACCAGAGGGGGAGGCGGAGATAGTGGTGGCGATGGACGCCGAGAAAGCATTCGACAGAGTGGAGTGGGACTATCTGTGGGAAGTGCTGAGGAGATTTGGTTTTGGAGAAGCATTTATTGGATGGGTACAGCTGCTGTATAAAGCCCCCGTGGCGAGTCTGGTCACGAACAGGCAGAGGTCTGACTACTTCCGTCTTTATAGAGGGACGAGGCAGGGGTGTCCCCTGTCTCCGCTACTGTGCATTGGCGATTGGGCCTCTGGCCATAGCACTGAGGGGCTCCAGGAAGTGGAGGGGAGTACTCAGGGGAGGAGAAGAACACCGGGTATCATTGTATGCAGATGATTTATTGCTGTATGTTGCGGACCCAGTGGAGGGGATGCCTGAGATAATGCAGACACTCGGAGTTTGGGGAATTCTCGGGGTACAAATTGAATATGGGGAAGAGTGAGTTGTTTGTGGTGCATCCGGGGGAACAGAGCAGGGGAATAGATGATTTGCCGCTGAGGAAGGTAACAAGAGATTTCCGGTACTTAGGGATTCAGATAGCCAGGAGTTGGGGAACCTTACATTGGCTTAATTTAACACGATTGGTGGAACAGATGGAGGAGGATTTTAAGAGATGGGACATGGTGCCCCTGTCACTGGTGGGTAGGGTGCAGGCGGTCAAAATGGTAGTCCTCCCGAGATTCCTTTTTGTGTTTCAGTGCCTTCCGGTGATGGTCACGAAGGCTTTTTTCAAGAAAATCGAGAAAAGTGTCATGAGTTTTGTGTGGGCTGGGAAGACCCCGAGAGTGAGGAGGGGGTTCTTGCAGCGTTGCAGGGATAGGGGGGGGACTGGCACTACTGAGCCTAAGTGAATACTACTGGGCCGCCAATATCTCAATGGTGTATAAGTGGATGGGAGAAGGGGAGGGAGCGGCGTGGAAGAGATTGGAGATGGCGTCCTGCAAAGGAACCAGCCTACAAGCACTGGCGACGGCGCCGTTGCCATTCTCCCCGAAGAAATACACCACAGGTCCAGTGGTGGTGGCAACACTGAAAATTTTGGGGCAGTGGGGACGGCATAGGGGAAGGATGGGAGCCTCGGTGCGATCCCCGATAAGAAATAATCATAGGTTTGTCCCGGGGAGAATAGATGGGGGATTTGGAGCATGGCAGAGAGCTGGGATTGTGCAACTGAGAGATCTGTTCGTAGACGGGACGTTTGCGAGTCTGGGAGCGCTGACGGAAAAATATGGGTTGCCCCAAGGGAATGCATTTCGGTACATGCAACTGAGGGCTTTTGCGAGGCAACAGGTGAGGGAATTCCCGCAGCTCCCGACGCAGGAGATTCAAGATAGAGTGATCTCAGGGACATGGGTGGGGGATGGTAGGGTGTTGGAGATAGACAGGGAAATGAGGGACGAGGGGGAGATCATGGTAGATGAGCTGAAGGGAAAATGGGAAGAAGAGCTGGGGGAAGAGATTGAGGAGGGGCTGTGGGCTGATGCCCTACATAGGGTAAACCCGTCGTCCTCATACGCCAGGCGAAGCCTGATACAATTCAAGGTTTTGCACAGGGCGCATATGACCGGAGCAAGGCTCAGTAAATTTTTCAGAGTAGAGGATAGGTGCGGGAGATGCTCGAGAAGCCCAGCAAACCACACCCACATGTTTTGGTCATGCCCGGCACAGCAGGGGTGTAGCGCACAAAGACTTACGAGAGAGACGAGTAGTGATGAAGTCGATGAGGCTTTATTGAGCGAGACTTGTCCCCAGCAGTTCAGCAACAGAATGAAGCGGCGGGGAGAAGCTCGGGTTCTTATACTCCGCCTTCAGGGCGGAGCCAGGAGTCAACAGCCAACCAGGACCCGGGATCTGTCAGCCAATAGCATCACGGCTTCACAGTCCCACATGACCCTAATACATATCACCACATTCGCCCCTTGTTAAAAAGGAACCCGGCGTGGTGGTGGTTCGCATGGTGGTAGGGGTTTACAAGGCTGGTCCTGGGAGGAAAAGTTCGGGCATGTTACTACAGTTTTAGCCCTACACTGGGCTATGTACAAAGTTTGTGAAACTATTTACAATATTAGTAAGAGAAAAAAAATTTTTTTTTTGTTACAATCCAACAACATTCTTGGTGTCACGCCAATGCCACGAGGCGAGCGGGCTGTCTGGTCTTCCATGTCGATCACCTCAGCCCCGGTGGTGGTGCAGGTGCTTGTTCAGGCGTTGTTGTCTCCGGGAGCGTTTCGGTGTTCGTTCCTGTTTCACTCCTGGGCAGGCACGGGAGGAGGACCGATCCTCCCGGGAAGGGGGCGGTGGCAGGGTGCGCCGGTGGTAGGGAGGGGATGATCGGTGTCGGGGGGGGGGGGGGGGTGTGTGTGTTGCCGGCGGGCGCCAGGTCCCGCAGGGAGACCGTGTCCTGTCGGCCGTCGGGGTACACCACGTAGGCGTACTGCAGGTTCGCGTGGAGAAGGTGAACCCTCTCGACCAACGGGTCTGATTTGTGCGCCCGCACATGTTTCCGGAGCAAGATGGGTCCTGGGGCCGCCAGCCAGGTCGGCAGTGACGTTCCGGAGGAGGACTTCCTGGGGAAGACAAGGAGGCGCTCATGAGGCGTTTGGTTAGTGGTGGTACACAGCAGCGACCGGATGGAGTGGAGAGCATCCGGGAGTACCTCCTGCCACCGGGAAACTGGGAGATCCCTGGACCATAGGGCCAGCAGGACGGTCTTCCAGACCGTGCCGTTCTCCCTCTCTACTTGCCCGTTCCCCCGGGGGTTGTAGCTGGTCGTCCTGCTCGAGGCTATGCCCTTGCTGAGCAGGAACTGGCGCAGCTCGTCACTCATGAAGGAGGACCCCCTGTCGCTATGGATATATGCGGGGCAACCGAACAGTGTGAATATGGTGCCAAGGGCTTTAATGACTGTGGCCGCTGTCATGTCGGGGCAGGGGATGGACGAGAGTACTCGTCCACCACGTTCAGGAAGTATGCGTTGCGGTCGGTGGAGGGGAGGGGCCCTTTGAAATCGAGACTGAGGCGTTCAAAGGGGCGGGAGGCCTTGATCAGGTGGGCTCTATCCGGCCTGAAAAAGTGCGGTTTGCACTCTGCGCAGATGTGGCAGTTCCTGGTGACTGTACGGACCTCCTCCACAGAGTAGGGGAGGTTGCGGGACTTTATGAAATGGTAGAACCGAGTGACCCCCGGGTGGCAGAGGTCCTCATGGAGGGCTTGGGACGGTCTATTTGTGCGTTGGCACATGTGCCGCGGGATAGGGCATCGGACGGCTCGTTCAGCTTTCCGGGACGGTACAAGATCTCATAGTTGAAGGTGGAGAGCTCGATCCTCCACCTTAAGATCTTGTCATTTTTAATTTTGCCCCGCTGTGCATTATCGAACATGAAGGCTACCGACCGTTGGTCGGTGAGGAGAGTGAATCTCCTGCCGGCCAGGTAATGCCTCCAATGTCGCACAGCTTCCACTATGGCTTGGGCTTCCTTTTCCACTGAGGAGTGGCGGATTTCTGAGGCGTGGAGGGTTCGGGAGAAAAAGGCCACGGCTCTGCCCGCTTGGTTAAGGGTGGCCGCCAGAGCTACATCGGATGCGTCGCTCTCGACCTGGAAGGGGAGGGACTCGTCGATGGCGCGCATCGTGGCCTTTGCGATATCCGCTTTGATGCGGCTGAAGGCCTGGCGAGCCTCTGTCGACAGGTGGAAGGTAGTGGTCTGTATTAGCGGGCGGGCCTTGTCTGCATACTGGGGGACCCACTGGGCGTAATATGAAAAGAACCCCAGGCAACGTTTCAGGGCTTTGGAGCAGTGGGGGAGGGGAAATTCCATAAGGGGGCGCATGCATTCGGGGTCGGGGCCTATTATCCCATTGCGCACTACGTATCCCAGGATGGCCAACCGGTTTGTGCTAAAAACGCACTTTTCCTCGTTGTATGTGAGGTTCAGGGCGTTAGCGGTCTGGAGGAATTTTTGGAGGTTGGCGTCGTGGTCCTGCTGATCGTGGCCGCAGATGGTTACGTTGTCGAGGTATGGGAACGTGGCCTGCAACCCATGCTGGTCAACCATTCGGTCCATCTCCCGTTGGAAGACCGAGACCCCGTTTGTGACACCAAATGGGACCCTTAGGAAGTGGTATAGACGCCCGTCTGCCTCGAAGGCTGTGTACTTGCGGTCACCTGGGCGGATGGGGATCTGGTGGTAGGCGGACTTGAGGTCCACGGTGGAGAAAACCTTATGCTGGGCAATCCGATTTACCATGTCGGATATGCGGGGGAGAGGGTACGCATCTAGCTGTGTGTACCTGTTGATGGTCTGGCTATAGTCTATGACCATCCTTTGCTTCTCCCCGGTCTTTACTACTACCACCTGGGCTCTCCAGGGACTATTGCTGGCCTGGATTATGCCTTCCTTCAGCAACCGCTGGACTTCAGACCGAATAAATATCCGGTCCTGGGCGCTGTACCGTCTGCTCCTAGTGGCGACAGGTTTGCAATCCGGGGTGAGGTTTGCAAACAAGGACGGCGGTTCAACCTTGAGAGTTGCGAGGCCGCAGATAGTGAGTGGGGGTATTGGGCCGCCGAATTGAAATGTTAGGCTCTGCAGGTTACACTGGAAATCTAATCCCAGTAATGTGGGCGCGCAGAGTTGGGGAAGGACATAGAGCCTGTAGTTTTTAAACTCCCTCCCTTGCACCGTTAGGTTCGCGATGCAGAACCCTTTGATCTCTACGGAGTGGGATCCTGCAGCTAGGGAAATCTTTTGCGTACTTGGATAGGTGGTCAGAAAACAGCGTCTTACCATGTCTGGGTGAATGAAACTTTCGGTGCTCCCGGAGTCGATCAAGCAGGGGTCCTCAGGGGTGGTTTTTGTATAGATATTTGTATTTGGTTATTTATATTGGATTGTTTGATTTTATTATCTGGAGAGTTATTATTTTTGTTATGGCAGCTGCCATTTAGTTTATATATTATTTATTTACTTGTTAAAACGGTCACTGTTATTTATATTGTTTTATTGTTGTAAAAAGGGAAAACCTTTGTATTTTGTTTGGCCGAAAAATTTGAATAAAATATTTTTTAAAAAAAAGAAGGTTTGGATTCGGTGAGGGATTCATAGGGTGGGTCAAACTACTTTATCGGGCCCTCGTAGCAAGTGTATGCACGAACCGGGTGAGGTCGGAGTATTTTAGGCTTCACCAAGGGACGAGGCAGTGGTACCCCCTCTTCCCGTTATTATTTGCCCTTGCAATAGAGCCATTGGCCATAGCGCTGAGGGCTTCAAGAACTGGCAGGGGTTGCTTCGGGGTGGGGGAAGAGCATCGGGTCTCGCTCTACGCGGATGATCTGCTCTTGTATATTTCGGACCCACTAGAGGGGATGGGGTAGGTCATACAGATTCTGAGAGACTTCGGTAACTTTTCGGGGTACAAATTAAACGAGGGGAAAAGCGAGATGTTCGTGGTCCAAGCTAAAGGGCAGGAGAAGAGACTGGGAGAGCTTCCGCTTAAGATGGTAGAGAAGAGCTTTCTGTACCTAGGCATACAGGTGGCTCGAAACTGGGATGCCCTGCATAAGCTTAACTTATCCCGGCTGGTAGAGCAGATGGAGGGGGACTTTAAAAGGTGGGACATGCTCCCGCTTTCTCTAGCGGGGAGGGTGCAGACTGTTAAGATGACGGTCCTCCCCAGATTTTTGTTTGCCTTCCAGTGCCTTCCCATCTTCATCCCTAAGACCTTTTTTAAGCGGGTGAACAAGATCATTTCGGGACTTGTATGGGCAAATAAGACCCCACGAGTAAAGAGATTTTTTCTAGAGCGCAGTCGGGGGGGGGGGGTGGGGGGGCTGGCGCTGCCGAATTCTTGCAGCTACTACTGGGTGGCTAATATAGCCATGATTAGGAAATGGGTATTGGGGGAGGGGTCGACGGAGCGGTTAGAGGCAGTGTCATGCAAAGGCACCAGCTTAGGGGCACTTGTAACGGCACCTCTGCCGTTCTCGCCGCCGCGCTACTCCTCAAGGCCGGTGGTGGCGGCGGCACTAAAGATCTGGGGTCAGTGGAGAAGGCACAGGAAGGTCGAAGGAGGTTCTGTGTGGACCCCAATATGCAACAATCACAGATTTGTTCCGGGCAAGATAGACGGAGGGTTTCAAAGCTGGCATAGGGCAGGTATTAAAAGGATGGGGAACCTGTTCATAGATGGGACTTTTCCCAGCTTGAAGGCGCTGGAGGAGAAATTTAATCTGCCCCCGGAAATGCCTTTCTAAAAAAAGAGGTGGTGGCATTTCCGTTGCTACCCCCACGTTGGATACAGGATAGGGTGGTCTCCGGCACCTGGGTAGGGGAGGGGAAGGTGTCGGACATCGATCAAGAACTACAGGAGGCGGAGGAAGCCCCAGTGGTGGAACTTAAGGGCAAGTGGGAGGAGGAGCTAGACGGGGAGCTGGAGCGGGCCTGTGGGCTGATGCCCTAAGCAGGGTTAATTCCTCATCATCATGTGCCAGGCTTAGCTTAATTCAGTTTAAGGTGGTCCATTGGGCACACATGACACAGCGAGAATGAGCAAGTTTTTTGGAGTTGAGGAGAGATGCGCGGGAAGCCCAGCGAACCATGTCCATATGTTCTGGGCATGTCCGGCTCTCAAAGGATTCTGGCAGGGATTCGCTAAGGCAATGTCCAAGATCCTAAACAGGTGGGTGGTGCCGAGTCCTGAGATAGCGATCTTTAGTGTGTCAGACGATCCGGGAGTTCAGGAAGCGAAAGAGGCCGAGGTTTTGGCTTTTGCCTCCCTGGTAGCCCGGAGACGGATCCTTTTAATGTGGAGAGACTCGAAACCCCCAAGCGTGGAGACCTGGGTTGGTGGCATGGCTGGGTTTCTCAGTCTTGAGAAAATAAAGTTTGCCTTGAGAGGGTCCATGATGGGGTTCTCTCGGAGGTGGCAGCCATTCGCTTGGGTTCAATTCCCGTACCGGCCTCCCCGAACAGGCGCCAGAATGTGGCGACTAGGGGCTTTTCACAGTAACTTCATTTGAAGCCTACTTGTGACAAGCAATTTTCATTTCATTTCATTTCCTCGACTTTCTAGGAGAGCATTAAAATGTCAGCAGCGGCAGCAATCGTGGGGGGGGGGGGGGAGTTCACTTACTGCATTTTAAAAAAATATAATGTTAACGTTCACCTTGTTTTGTTAAATGTTGTTAATAGTTCTGTTAAAATTTAGTTTCGATAAAAACCTGAATTAAAAACAATTTAAAAGAAAAGAAAATGTCTTAACAATATAAGATAAAAGAAAACAAAGCAAAGAAAGGTTATACTTGCCAGAACAGACTTACCATTTTTTGACTGGATCAAGCTGAAGAAAATATAACCTTCTTGTACCCCTCCTCAATAACTCTGATGCGAAACTTGTCTTGGGATCCTCCACTAAATGACTCCTGACAAGCATTCCTCAATCAAAGGTATTTATCTTTCTCAGCAGCTCTCACCCATGTGGGCCATGTTGTAAGGCAGAGATTGGGCAAATTACTTTTTAAGAATTATTTGCTTAAATGGATCTGAAAATAGAACAATACAATGTTAAGTGCATACCTCTTAATATGATTCGTACACACAACTTTTATATATTGTATAAGCTTTAGTTCTGAACTTGTTCTCATCTCCGAAGATCGGTCACTGTGGGTGTGATTCAAAGGACAAATTTCAATTGTGGGGGGGTTTTCAGGGAGTTTCCTTTGGCTCTGCCGGCAAATTTCCCACTGTTATCCAGAGACACTTTTTTAGGCCCAGGGGAGTTTTTCACCGGCTTAGCCCAAAATTAGGGCATAATTCTCCCAAAAGGGAACAAAGTCCTCTAGCGAGCGCGGTCAGCGCCGTGTTTCCTGACACTCGCAGTGCCAAGAAACACATGGCTATTCAACGGGACTTGCATTGAATAGGGGGCCTGAATGGGGCACACACGGCCGAGGCTGCACATAGCCCCGGTTTGTACAGTGGGGAGCTCCGCTTGCTGGAACTCCCCATTGTAGCGAGAGATCGGGACGCCATTTTAAAAAAATATATTTTTTTATTCTACATTTTCACATTTTCCTTCAAAAATGTACACCCCACCCACAAACAGTAAATGGTAACAAATACAAAATCAATCCCCTTAACAATACCAATGATCCCATCCTCCCACCACCCCAAACAACGGCCCACCTGTCAATATATGCATCCAATAAACCAAACCCTCTCACGGTGGAAACAAAAAACAAAGGAGAAAAAGAAAAAGGAGTCCGGGACCGCCCATGGTCACTATTGACCTATAGAGTCCACTCCCCCCCCCCTACACTCAATGCCATCTAGCCTCTGAAAGAGTACCGTACATGATACCCAAGAGTTGTACCCCCCCGCCCCCCAAGTCTCCATCTCCTCCCGTCCACTGCCTCTTGTAAAACTCCTCCTCCCAACCTCGGTTCCTTCCCCCCAACTTTCCACCCCGGCTAGACCACTTGGACCCTGTTCTGCCAGGCTCCGATGGCCGCAGCCCCTCCCCCCCCCCCCCCCCCCCCCACCTCACTCCCGTTCACTGGCCGGCTTAAACCGGCCAGCGCGGAGGCCCCCACCCGGGTCCCTTTCCCCCTTGCCCGGCCCTAGGAAAGCCCAGAGATCCCCTTTTAGCACACACACCTACACCCCAAAGAGCCCTCATTTTGAGTGAAAGTCCCATCCCTTCCCTTGTCCAAATATATACAACATTGGCTCCTTTAGCCCCTACACCCGCACGCAGTGAAACAAAAAAGAAGAAAATACAGTCATGAGGTTACATCGGCACATGGCCATTTCTCAATTTGTCAGTTCTGCCACAGTCCTTCTGCCTTCGCAAACTCCTCCGCTGCTTCCGCCGTTCCGAAATAAAAGTCCCTGAGCTTATAAGTCACCCTCAGCTTCGCTGGATATACAATGCCGCACTGCACCTTGCTAATGTACAGTGCCCTCTTCACCCAGTTGAAGGCAGCCCGCCTCCTCGCCAGCTCCACCGTAAAGTCCTGGTATACACGTATACCAGCTCCAGCCCACTGCACCACCTGTTTCTGCTTGGCCCAGCTCAGGACCTTCTCTTTCACACTGTACCTACGGAAGCACCGAGTCACTGCCCTTGGCGGCTCACTCGTCTTTGGTACAGGCCTCCACGACCGATGAGCCCGATCCAGTTCATATCGGGAGGGATCCTCCCCCTCCCCCAATAGTTTTGCCAGCATTGCGGCAAAATACTCAGTCGGCTTCGGTCCTGCCCCACAATCCTCAAATTCTGTCGCCTGGATCTGTTTTCCAGGTCTTCCATTTTTCCTCGCAGATCCTTGTTAATGTCCATCACCTTCCACATCTCCTTCCCCATCGAGGCAAGTTGATCACCGTGCTGCAATAACGTCTCCTCCACTTCCTTTAGCGCCTCCCCTTGCTCTCGCACCTCCGCCACTGCGCTCGCCACCGCCGTCATCACCGGGGAAATCGCCTCCTCCACCAGTGCACTCAAAACCTCCCTCATCTCCTTCCTCACCATCTCCATGCATTTTGCAAACTGCCTTTCGAATTCCGCAGCCATCACCTTAGTTATTTCTTCAGCCGTAAGCAATGCGGCCTCCCCTGGTGCTCCAGCCTCCATTTTCTTTACTGACCCTGCGGTGACCTTTCCACTCCCCGACGGACTTTCAGCCGCTTTTTTCACGGCCGTTCTTTTGCTGGTCTTCGACATTCCCCTCCTCTGTGCTGTCTCCCGACTTTTACTGCCTTCGCTGGCCCTAGGTCCGGGCGATAACCCCCGACAATGCCGTTCCCGAATGGGAGCCCTCCAACGCGCGGTTGCCTCCCGCCTGCCGTCACCGGAAGTCCCAGGACGCCATTTTTAAATGGCATCCCAATCTCCAAGGCCCTTGAAAGAATCCCCAACCTCACCCCCTCCTCCCCAAGCCCGAACACACTATAGGAGGTTTTCTTCCCCCCCGCAAATACACATGCCGAGCAATAGCATGCGTGTAAAAGATACCCGCTTGATATCTTGGTAGTGCCCCTGGTCACCAAGGCAGTGCGAGGCTGGCACCCAGGTGGCACTGCCAGGGTACTAGGTGTCACGAGCAGTGCCAGGGCACTAAACTGCTCTCCAATCTCCTGGGAGACCTCCACGAGTGCCGTTCCATCTGCTCTCCGTTTGTGGGGACCAGTGCTCAACAGCACTTGTTCAAGGTTTTTGAGGCAAAGGGGTTGAATCCCAAAGCCTCAGGTACCTCGAGAATCTGCACATCAGAGTGAGAGGTTGCGTTGGATCTCACGAGGCTTTGTGAGCTGGGTAGATCACTGGAGCAGTGTCTCCCAGCTCTCATTGGCCACACTGCGCCGCGCGTGCTGCTTTTATGCCGCAGGGTGGCCAATAGATCGCACCCTTAGAATTTCTTTCAGCACAGGGGAGCTGAACTCTAATTTTGAAAAGGTCTAAGTGTCAATGTCTAAGTGAGCTTGTGGGTCTTCTCCACCCGCCCCCCCCCCCTCTCACTGATGGGAAATGTCACCCTCCCAACACACATGGGCACTACCCAAGTAAGGGCAGCCCGCTATGGGCCCTCCCAATTCCCCTTACAGCACCCCCCCCCCCCCCCCACTTCCAGGTCCACACCGTCACCCTCCCAGAGGCCCCTACTTACCTGGCCTGCACACCGTCACCCTTAAAACCCCGTCCACCCTCCTTTCATGGGCATGTCCCCCTTTTGGGCCCTGACCCTTGGCAGTGCCACGCTGGCACCCGGCCACCCTTGCACTGGCACCCGGGCAGTGCTCTAGTCAGCTTGGTGTGCCATCTGGGCAGTACCAAGGTGGCCCCGTTATTGGGGGCCGCCCAGCTCTAATCTGACCATCCAGGGGCAGCTAATGGCCCGGGAGACCTCCGGGTGCGTTCGCCTGGTCCATGTGTTTGTGGACCAGCAATGATCGGCGCCCGGATGCAGCCTCCCTGGGGAGGTCGGTGAATCGAGGGAGGCCGGCAGATCCCGGGTAAGTAGGCCTTAAGTAGGTTTAAGACATGCTTTACCGAGCGCCTCTGGTCCCGCCCCTTTTGTGCAGAGTTCCGATTCTGATGTCCCGCAGGACTTTGTTGTATCCTGTGAGGCACAGAGACTGCCGGGAAGCCCGTCGGAGGCTTTACCCAGGATTCACCAGCCATGTTGTTCTCTTACTCGAGCGCAACGAGGCCAGTGAATCCTGTGTGTTTTTCCAATCTTTTTTTTAAAATTTAGAGTACCCAATTCATCTTTCCAGGTTGTGGGGGTGAGACCCATGCAGACACTGGGAGAATGTGCAAACTCCACACTGACAGTGACCCGGGGCCAGGATCGTACCCGGGTCCTCAGTGCCTTGAAGCAGCAGTTCTTTTTTTTTTTTTAATGTTTTTATTAAGAATTTTTCAACAATATTTTCCACCATACAAACAACCCCCCGCCCCCCCCCCCCCCCCCCACTCCCGTAACAAAGAAAAGAAAGAAAGCTCGCGTGGCAAGACATGAACATGGCAAGTCAATAAGATACAGAACTTTGTACATTGAATTCTTCCCGTACATGTCAGTTTCCGGCTCATTCATGTGTTTTCTTGCTCAAATGCCCCCCAGAGAAACCCCCCTTCCCTCTCCCTCCCTCCTCCCCCCCTCCCTGGGTTGCTGCTGCTGCTGACCGAACATCCTCTAACGCTCCGCGAGATGGTCTAGGAATGGTTGCCACCGCCTGTAGAACCCCTGCGCAGACCCTCTCAAGGCAAACTTTATCCTCTCCAACTTGATAAACCCTGCCATATCATTTATCCAGGCCTCCACGCTGGGGGGCTTCGCCTCCTTCCACATTACCAAGATCCTTCGCCGGGCTACTAGGGACGCAAAGGCCAGAATGCCGGCCTCTTTCGCCTCCTGCACTCCCGGCTCGTCCACTACTCCAAATAGTCCCAGCTTGGCTTGACCCGGACTTTCACCACCTTAGATACTGTTCCCGCAACTCCCCTCCAGAACCCCTCCAGTGCCGGGCATGACCAAAACATATGGACATGGTTCGCCGGACTTCCTGAGCACCTCCCACATCTGTCCTCCACCCCAAAGAACCTACTCAGCCTCGCCCACGTCATATGCGCTCTATGAACCACCTTAAATTGTATCAGGCTAAGCCTGGCACACGAGGAAGAGGAATTAACCCTACTTAGGGCATCAGCACATAGCTCCTCAATCTCCTCCCCCAACTCCTCTTCCCATTTCCCCGTCAGCTCCTCTACCGAAGCCTCACCCTCTTCTTTCATCTGGTATATCGCCGACACCTTGCCCTCTCCGACCCATACGCCCGAAATCACCCTATCTTGAATCCCCTGTGCCGGGAGTAGCGGAAATTCCCTCACCTGCCGCCTCACAAACGCCCTCACTTGCATGTGCCTAAAAGCGTTTCCCAGGGGTAGTCCAAACTTCTCCTCCAGCGCCCCTAAGCTTGCAAACGTCCCGTCAATGAACAGGTCCCCCATTCTTCTAATCCCTGCCCGATACCAGCTCTGAAACCCCCCGTCCATCCTTCCTGGGACAAACCGATGGTTGTCTCTGATCGGGGACCACATCAAGGCTCCCGTCGCACCATTGTGCCGTCTCCACTGCCCCCAGATCTTTAGCGTTGCCGCCACCACCGGGCTCGTGGAGTACCTTGTCGGCGAGAGCGGCAGCGGTGCCGTCACCCGCGCCCCCAGGCACATTCCTTTGCAGGACGCCATCTCCAACCTCTTCCACGCCGCCCCCTCTCCCTCCATCACCCACTTACGGATCATTGCCACGTTGGCTGCCCAATAGTAACCACCCAAATTCGGCAACGCCAACCCTTCTCTATCTCTGCTACACTCCAGGAACCCCCTCCTTACCCTCGGGGTCTTGCTCGCCCACATAAATCCCATAATGCTCCTGCTTACCCTCTTAAAGAAGGCCTTAGTAATCACAATTGGGAGGCATTGGAATACAAAAAGAAACCTCGGGAGGACTACCATTTTAACCGACTGTACCCTACCTGCCAGCGAGAGTGGCAACATGTCTCACCTTTTAAAATCCTCTTCCATCTGTTCCACTAGCCGCGTCAAATTAAGTTTGTGCAGGGCCCCCCCAGCTCCTAGCTACCTGAATCACCAAGTATCGAAAGCTCCTTTCCGCCCTCCTCAACGGTAGGTCGTCCATCCCTCTTCCCTGGTCCCCCGGATGGATCACAAAGAGTTCACTCTTTCCCACATTGAGCTTATAGCCCGAAAAGTCTCCAAACTCCCGTAGGATCTACATTACCTCAACCATCCCCTCCACTGGATCCGCCACATACAGCAACAAGTCGTCTGCGTACAGCGACACTCGATGTTACTTTATAGCCACGTAAAATGGCTGCTTCCCGATTAGAATGGCCAAACCCCGATTTAAAATGGCGAACGGAAGAGGCTAATGGGAAAATCAGCCAACAGGATTCAAACGGACAGCTGCAGGTAAAACAGTGTATTCGCCTCTGGGGAAGTCAGTCCAGACCGATACCTGCAGCCATCAACATAACAACCCAGCCATCTGCATTTTAATCAGCCATCCCCGGGAACAATTGCTACAAATTAGCAATTGAAAGCCGACCCAGACCTTTCGGCGCCAGCAGGGGCTGACACAAAGAAAGGTAAATGACCACCCCCCGATCAAGGAATCGCCCCATTATTGGAGCATATCGAACCAAGTGATTGGGACCAAGTCCAATCACTTGGAACCAGGTACGAGGTCCGCCCCGAGAGGCGGGAAGCCCCTGGGGACTATAAGAATAGGGGCCAAGTTCAACTCGACCCTTCTCTTCCTGCTCGCAACCTTCGAGACCCTGCTACAAGAAACCGTAAGTTTTTGAATCCCGCAGGCTCAGAACCAATTCGAAAGTCCATTCGTTTCCCTGACCTGGTGGGCCATTTCCAAAGTTGTTTTTTTTAATTAAATATTTCATTGAAAATTTTTGGTCAACCAACACAGTACATTGTGCATCCTTTACACAATATTATAACAACACAAATAACAATGACCTATTTAATAAACAAAAAATGAATAAATAATAAATAACAAAAATGAAAACTAGCCCTAATTGGCAATTGCCTTGTCACAAGTAACACTCTCCAAAAATATAATTTAACAGTCCAATATATAATTATCTGTAGCAACGACCTATACATACTATACAGTATATATTAACAACCCTGAGAGTCCATCCTGGGCTGCTGCTGCTGCCTTCTTTTTTCCATTCCGTCTATCTTTCTGCAAGGTATTCGACGAACAGTTGCCACCGCCTGGTGAACCCTTGAGCCGACCCCCTTCGGACGAACTTAATCCGCTCTAGCTTTATAAACCCCGCCATGTCATTTATCCAGGTCTCCACCCCCGGGGGCTTGGCTTCTTTCCACATTAGCAATATCCTGCGCCGGGCTACTAGGGACGCAAAGGCCAAAACATCGGCCTCTCTCGCCTCCTGCACTCCCGGCTCTTGTGTCACCCCAAATATAGCCAACCCCCAGCTTGGTTCGACCCGGACTCCTACTACTTTTGAAAGCACCTTTGTTACCCCCATCCAAAACCCCTGTAGTGCCGGGCATGACCAAAACATATGGGTATGATTCGCTGGGCTTCTCGAGCACCTCGCACACCTATCCTCCACCCCAAAAAATTTACTGAGCCGTGCTCCAGTCATATGTGCCCTGTGTAATACCTTAAACTGAATCAGGCTTAGCCTGGCACACGAGAACGACGAGTTTACCCTGCTTAGGACATCTGCCCACAGCCCCTCCTCGATCTCCTCCCCCAGCTCTTCCCATTTCCCTTTTAGTTCATCTACCATAGTTTCCCCTTCGTCCCTCATTTCCCTATATATATCTGACACCTTACCATCCCCCACCCATGTCTTTGAGATCACTCTGTCCTGCACCTCTTGTGTCGGGAGCTGCGGGAATTCCCTCACCTGTTGCCTCGCAAAAGCCCTCAGTTGCATATACCTGAATGCATTCCCTTGGGGCAACCCATATTTCTCGGTCAGCGCTCCCAGACTCGCGAACTTCCCATCCACAAACAGATCTTTCAGTTGCGTTATTCCTGCTCTTTGCCACATTCCATATCCCCCATCCATTCCCCCCGGGGCAAACCTATGGTTGTTTCTTATCGGGGACCCCCCCAAGGCTCCAGTCTTTCCCCTATGCCGTCTCCACTGTCCCCAAATCTTCAGTGTAGCCACCACCACCGGGCTTGTGGTGTAGTTCCTCGGTGAGAACGGCAATGGGGCTGTCACCATAGCCTGTAGGCTAGCCCCCCTACAGGACGCCCTCTCTAATCTCTTCCACGCCGCTCCCTCCTCCTCTTCCATCCACTTACTCGCCATTGAAATATTAGCGGCCCAATAATACTCACTTAGGCTCGGTAGTGCCAGCCCCCCCCTATCCCTGCTACGCTGTAAGAATCCCGTCCTCACTCTCGGGGTCTTCCCGGCCCACACAAAACCCATGATGTTCTTTTCAATCCTTTAAAAAAAAGCCTTGGTGATCACCACCGGGAGGCACTGAAACACAAAGAGGAATCTCGGGAGGACCACCAACTTAACCGCCTGCACCCTCCCTGCCAGTGACAGGGATACCATATCCCATCTCTTGAAATCCTCCTCCATCTGTTCCACCAACCGCGTTAAATTTAACCTATGCAATGTGCCCCAATTCTTAGCTATCTGGATCCCCAGGTAACGAAAGTCCCTTGTTACCTTCCTCAACGGTAGGTCCTCTATTTCTCTACTCTGCTCCCCTGGATGCACCACAAACAACTCACTTTTCCCCATGTTCAATTTATACCCTGAAAAATCCCCAAACTCCCCAAGTATCCGCATTATTTCTGGCATCCCCTCCGCCGGGTCCGCCACGTATAGTAGCAAATCGTCCGCATACAAAGATACCCGGTGTTCTTCTCCTCCCCTAAGTACTCCCCTCCACTTCTTGGAACCCCTCAACGCTATCGCCAGGGGCTCAATCGCCAGTGCAAACAATAATGGGGACAGAGGGCATCCCTGCCTTGTCCCTCTATGGAGCCGAAAATATGCAGATCCCCGTCCATTCGTGACCACGCTCGCCACTGGGGCCCTATACAACAGCTGCACCCATCTAACATACCCCTCTCCAAAACCAAATCTCCTCAACACCTCCCACAAATAATCCCACTCCACTCTATCAAATGCTTTCTCGGCATCCATCGCCACTACTATCTCCGTTTCTCCCTCTGGTGGGGCCATCATCATTACCCCTAACAACCTCCGTATATTCGTGTTCAGCTGTCTCCCCTTCACAAACCCAGTTTGGTCCTCGTGGACCACCCCCGGGACACATTCCTCTATTCTCATTGCCATTACCTTGGCCAGGATCTTGGCATCTACATTTAGGAGGGAAATAGGTCTATAGGACCCGCATTGTAGCGGGTCCTTTTCCTTCTTTAAGAGAAGCGATATCGTTGCTTCAGACATAGTCGGGGGCAGTTGTCCCCTTACCTTTGCCTCATTAAAGGTCCTCGTCAGTACCGGGGCGAGCAAGTCCACATATTTTCTATAGAATTCGACTGGGAATCCATCCGGTCCCGGGGCCTTTCCCGCCTGCATGCTCCTATTTCCTTTCACCACTTCTTCTACCTCGATCTGTGCTCCCAGTCCCACCCTTTCCTGCTCTTACACCTTGGGAAATTCCAGCCGATCCAAGAAGCCCATCATTCTCTCCCTCCCATCCGGGGGTTGAGCTTCATATAATTTTTTATAAAATGTCTTGAACACTCCATTCACTCTCTCCGCTCCCCGCTCCATCTCTCCTTCCTCATCCCTCACTCCCCCTATTTCCCTCGCTGCTCCCCTTTTCCTCAATTGGTGTGCCAGCAACCTGCTCGCCTTCTCCCCATATTCGTACTGTACACCCTGTGCCTTCCTCCATTGTGCCTCTGCAGTGCCCGTAGTCAGCAAGTCAAATTCTACATGTAGCCTTTGCCTTTCCCTGTACAGTCCCTCCTCCGGTGCTTCCGCATATTGTCTGTCCACCCTCAAAAGTTCTTGCAGCAACCGCTCCCGTTCCTTACTCTCCTGCTTCCCTTTATGTGCCCTTATTGATATCAGCTCCCCTCTAACCACCGCCTTCAACGCCTCCCAGACCACTCCCACCTGGACCTCACCATTATCATTGAGTTCCAAATACTTTTCAATGCACCCCCTCACCCTTAGACACACCCCCTCATCTGCCATTAGTCCCATGTCCATTCTCCAGGGTGGGCGCCCTCCTGTTTCCTCCCCTATCTCCAAGTCCACCCAATGTGGAGCGTGATCCGAAATGGCTATAGCCGTATACTCCGTTCCCCTCACCTTCGGGATCAATGCCCTACCCAGCACAAAAAAGTCTATTCGCGAGTAGACTTTATGGACATAGGAGAAAAACGAGAACTCCTTACTCCTAGGTCTGCTAAATCTCCACGGGTCTACACCTCCCATCTGCTCCATAAAATCTTTAAGTACCTTGGCTGCTGCCGGCCTCCTTCCAGTCCTGGACTTCGACCTATCCAGCCCTGGTTCCAACACCGTATTAAAATCTCCCCCCATTATCAGCTTTCCCATCTCTAGGTCCGGAATGCGTCCTAGCATCCGCCTCATAAAATTGGCATCATCCCAGTTCGGGGCATATACGTTTACCAAAACCACCGTCTCCCCCTGTAGTTTGCCACTCACCATCACGTATCTGCCCCCGTTATCCGCCACTATAGTCTTTGCCTCGAACATTACCCGCTTCCCCACTAATATAGCCACCCCCCTGTTTTTCGCATCTAGCCCCGAATGGAACACCTGCCCCACCCATCCTTTGCGTAGCCTAACCTGGTCTATCAGTTTCAGGTGCGTTTCCTGTAACATAACCACATCTGCCTTAAGTTTCTTAAGGTGTGCGAGTACCCGTGCCCTCTTTATCGGCCCGTTCAGCCCTCTCACGTTCCACGTGATCAGCCGAGTTGGGGGCTTCCTACCCCCCCCCCCCCCTTGTCGATTAGCCATCACCTTTTTCCAGCTCCTCACCCGGTTCCCACGCAGCTGTATCTCCCCCAGGCGGTGCCCCCCCGCCCATCCTCTCCCATACCAGCTCCCCCCTCTCCCCAGCAGCAGCAACCCAGTAATTCCCCCCTTCCCCCCCCCCCCCCCGCTAGATCCCCCGCTAGCGTAATTACTCCCCCCATGTTGCTCCCAGAAGTCAGCAAACTCTGGCCGACCTCGGCTTCCCCCCGTGACCTCGGCTCGCACCGTGCGACGCCCCCTCCTTCCTGCTTCTCTATTCCCGCCATGATTATCATAGCGCGGGAACCAAGCCCGCGCTTCTCCCTTGGCCCCGCCCCCAATGGCCAACGCCCCATCTCCTCCACCTCCCCTCCTCCCCCCATCACCACCTGTGGGAGAGAGAAAAGTTACCACATCGCAGGATTAGTACATAAAACTCCTCTTTCCCCCCTTTTTAACCCCCCTCTTTGCCCCCCACATTCGCCCCACCACTTTGTTCAAACGTTCTTTTTAATAACCCGCTCATTCCAGTTTTTCTTCCACAATAAAAGTCCACGCTTCATCCGCCGTCTCAAAGTAGTGGTGCCTCCCTCGATATGTGACCCACAGTCTTGCCGGTTGCAGCATTCCAAATTTTATCTTCTTTTTATGAAGCACCGCCTTGGCCCGATTAAAGCTCGCCCTCCTTCTCGCCACCTCCGCACTCCAGTCTTGATAAACGCGGATCACCGTGTTCTCCCATTTACTGCTCCGAGTTTTCTTCGCCCATCTAAGGAC
Source organism: Scyliorhinus torazame (assembly GCF_047496885.1). NCBI lineage: Eukaryota > Metazoa > Chordata > Chondrichthyes > Carcharhiniformes > Scyliorhinidae > Scyliorhinus > Scyliorhinus torazame. The sequence continues at coordinate 167,187,000 of NC_092708.1, read as the reverse complement.
CATTTCTCTATCCTTAAAACGGAGGAATCTCACCACTATGGCTCTGGGAATTTCTCCTGCTCTCGGTCCTCGCGCCATCACTCGGTATGCTCCCTCCACCTCCAACGGACCCGCCGGGGCCTCCGCTCCCATTAACGAGTGCAGCATCGTGCTCACATATGCCCCGACGTCCGCTCCCTCCACACCTTCAGGAAGACCAAGAATCCTCAGGCTGTTCCTCCGTGCGTTGTTTTCCAGTGCCTCCAACCTTTCCACACATCGTTTCTGATGTGCCTCCTGCGTCTCCATCTTCACCACAAGGCCCTGTATGTCGTCCTCATTCTCGGCTGCCTTTGCCTTCACGACCCGAAGCCCCCGCTCCTGGGTCTTTTGTTCCTCCTTTAGCCCTTCGATCGCCTGTAGTATCGGGGCCAACAGCTCTTTCTTCATTTCCTTTTTAATCTCTTCCACACAGCATTTCAAGAACTCTTGTTGTTCAGGGCCCCATGTTAAACTGCCACCTTCCGACGCCATCTTGGTTTTTCCTTGCCTTCCTTGCCGCTGTTCCAAAGGATCCACTGCAATCCGGCCACTTACTCCTCCTTTTTCCATCCGTATCCAGGGGGGATTCCCTTCTGGTTTACCGCAGTGTTTTTAGCCGTCAAAATTGCCGTTGGGGCTCCTATCAAGAGCCCAAAAGTCCGTTTCACCGGGAGCTGCCGAAACGTGCGACTCAGCTGGTCATCGCCGCACCCGGAAGTCGGCCATTTCCAAAGTTAAGTATTGGCCTTTAGTGGTAGGTAGTAGTCTAGAAGTAGGATTATTGTATAAGTATTAATTGCTGTATATAATAAATGAGCGTTGATTTAACTCTTACTAAGTGGTGTGTTACATTATTAATCATTACTTGGACTTGAACCACGTGGCGGTATCAGAAAGATACCTGACGACTCATGAGCAAAGGTGACAGAATAAGAAGAAGTAAACTAAGGCTAAAACGAGCAACACTCTCCCCCTCGAACCACCCCCTTCCATTTCCCCGACTCCCTTAGCGCCATGGCCAAAGGTTCAATTGCTAATGCAAACAGCAGAGGGGACAGGGGGCACCCCTGCCTCGTCCCTCGATACAGCCGGAAATACTCCGACCTCCGCCGGTTCGTGACCACACTCGCCACCGGGGCTTTAACAGGAGCTTAACCCAACGAATAAACCATGCCCCGAACCCAAACCTCCTCAACACTTCCCAGAGATACTCCCACTCTACCCGATCAAAGGCCTTCTCCGCGTCCATGGCTGTCACTATCTCCGCTTCGCCCTCCACCGATGGCATCATTATCACATTTAAGAGCCTTCGCACATTAGTATTAACTGCCTACCCTTTACGAATCCCGTCTGTTCCTCGTGAATCACCCCCGGCACACAGTCCTCAATCCTCGTGGCCAACATTTTTGCCAGCAACTTAGCATCTACGTTAAGGAGCGAGATCGGTCTATACGACCCACATTGCAGTGGGTCCTTATCCCGCTTCAAGATCAAAGAGATCGTCGCCTCCGACATTGTCAGGGGCAGGGGCCCCCCTCCCTTGCTTCATTGAAGGCCCTTACCAGCAACGGGGCTAACAGGTCTACATACTTCCTATAAAACTCCACCGGGAACCCATCCGGCCCCGGGGCCTTCCCTGCCTGCATGCTCCCCAGTCCTTTAACCAGCTCCTCCACCCCAATTGGTGCCCCCAAACCAGCCACCTCCTGCTCCTCCACCCTTGGGAACCTCAGTTGGTCCAAGAATCGCCGCATCCCCTCTTTTCCCCCTGGGGACTGTGACCTATACAGCTCCTCGTAAAGGGCCTTAAAAGCCTCATTCACTTTCCCCGCATTCCGCACCGTAGTTCCCCTGCCATCTTTGACTCCGCCTATTTCCCTCACTGCCATCCTCTTACGGAGCTGATGTGCCAGCATCCGACTCGCCTTCTCCCCATTCTCATATATCGCCCCTGTGCCTTCCTCCACTGTGCCTCTGCCTTCCCTGTGGTCAACAGGTCGAACTCTGTCTGGAGACTTTGTCTCTCCCTGAGTAGTCCCTTATCAGGAGCCTCTGCATAGCTCCTGTCCACCCTTAAAATCTCCCCCACTAACCTCTCCCTTTCCCTGCCCTCTCTCTTCACCCTATGAGCCCTGATGGAGATGAACTCTCCCCTGACCACCACCTTCAGCGCCTCACATACTACTCCCACCTGCACCTCCCCGTTGTCGTTTATCCTCCAGATACCTTTCGATACACCCCCGCACCCTCCCGCACACTTCCTCGTCTGCCAGCAGTCCCACATCCAACCTCCACAACGGGCGTTGGTCCCTCTCCTCCCCCAGCTCTAGCTCCACCCAATGCGGGGCATGATCTGAAATGGCTATGGCCGAATACTCCGTTCCCTCCACTTTCGGGAGCAATGCCCTGCCCAGAACAAAAAAATCTATCCGGGAGTAGGCCTTATGTACGTGGGAGAAAAAAGAAAATTCTCTGGCCAAAGGCCTGGCAAATCTCCACGGATCTACTCCCCCCATCTGGTCCATAAACCCCCTAAGCACCTTGGCCGCAGCTGGCCTCTTCCCCGTCCTAGATCTGGAGCGATCTAATGCTGGGTACAGCATTAAAATCCCCACCCATTATCAAGCTCCCTACCTCCAGGTCTGGAATACCACCCAACATCCGTTTCATGAATCCAGCATTGTCCCAGTTCGGGGCATATACATTCACCAGTACCACCTCCATCCCCTGCAACCTACCACTCACCATCACGTATCGGCCTCCCTTGTCCGCTACTAAGTTCTTGGCCTCAAACGACACCCGCTTTCCCACCAGTATTGCCACCCCTCTATTCTTCGCATCCAGCCCCAAATGGAACACCTGTCCTACCCATCCCTTCCTTAACCTGACCTGATCTGCCACCTTCAGATGTGTCTCCTGAAGCATGACCACGTCTGCCTTCAGTCCCTTTAGGTGCGCGAACACTCGGGCCCTCTTAACGGGCTCATTTAGGCCTCTCACATTCCACGTGATCAGCCCCCCCCCCCCCCCCCCCCGTCTGCCGACTAGCCATCTCCTATCTTAGGCCAGTCCCGTGCTCGCGCCTCCCGCACCCTCCAGTCCCCCAGGCGGGGAACCCCCATCCCGACCACCTCTTCCATTTTCAGTTCCCCCTCAGACAGTGCAGCAGCAACCCTAAAATCCCCCCCCCCCCCCACTAGATCCACATCTAGCTCTTTTGCTCCCCCCATATTACTTCCGTGAGTCAGCTGACTTGTGCTGACCCCGGCTTCCCCCGCCTTCCCGTTGATCTCCCCATGTGGGAGTCTCTCCTCCTCCTTACCTTCCTCCATCCCCACCCCCCTTTTGGCGCGGGAAAAAGCCCGCGCTTTCCTGAACCAGCCCCGCCCCCTGTGGCGCAGCTCCTGTTGCGGCCATTATCCCAGTTCCCTCCCTCCAGCACCGACGCCCACATTCCCCATCATCATCATCTCGTCTACAGAAAAGAAACAAGGAATTTTAGGAATTTTAACCATAACTCTACCCACATCCCCATCCATCATCCCACCCATGAAGTATTCTTTACCCCTATTTACAACCCCATATACAACCAGCATCTCCCCCCACAACCACATCCCCTCAGTTCGAGTCCAGTTTTTCCATCTGAATAAAGGTCCAAGCCTCTTCTGGCGTTTCAAAATAATGGTGTCGGTCCTGATAAGTGACCTACAGTCGCGCAGGCTGCAGCATGCCAAACCTGGCTCTTTTTTTATGCAGCACCCCTTGGCCCGGTTGAAGCCAGCTCTCCTCCTTGCCACCTCTGCACTCCAATCCTGGTAAACTCGGATCACCGTGTTCTCCCATCTACTGCTCCGCACCTTCTTGGCCCATCTCAGCACACTTTCTTTGTCCGCAAAGCGATGGAACCTTGCCACTATCGCCCTTGGCGGCTCATCAGCTTTGGGTCTCCTCGCCAGGACCCGGTGAGCCCCTTCCAGCTCCAGGGGGGTTTGAGAGGCCTCCGCTCCTATCAGCGAATGGAGCATCGTACTCACATACACCCCGGCATCAGCTCCCTCCACTCCTTCGGGAAGACCCAGAATCCGGAGGGCTTGTAGAAGTGGTAGAGGGGTTGGAGGCAATACAATCAGGTATGGCACGCCAACCGGACGGGTACCTCGTGGAATTTTATAAGACGTTCTCAGGGGTGTTGGGACTGCTATTAGTAAGAGTCTTCAGTGAAGCAAAGGAGTTGGGAGTGCTGCCCCTGACGTTGTCACAGGCGTCGATCTCCCTCATTTTAAAACGGGATAAGGATCCGGAAAATTGTGGGTCATATAGACCGATCTCCCTGTTAAATGTGGATGCCAAATTGTTGACTAAGATCTTGGCCATAAGGATCAAGGACTGAGTCCCACGGGTAATAGGGGAGGACCAGACGGGGTCCGTTAAGGGGCGGCACTTGGCGACCAATGTTAGGAGGTTGCTGAATGTAAATATGATGCCTCCAGAGGGGCGCGAGGTTGAGGTGGTGGTGGCCATGGATGCAGAGAAGACCTTTGATTGGGTGGAGTGGGAATACTTATGGGAGGTCCTGGGGCGGTTTGGGTTTGGGCAGGGATTTGTGGATTGGGTTCTGTTGCTACACCAGGCACCGATGGCGAGTGTGTGGATGAATTGGGTGAGATCGGACTACTTCAGGTTGTACCGGGGGAGGAGGCAGAGATGTCTGCTTTCCCCGCTGTTGCTTGCCTTGGCTATAGAGTCATTGGCATCGAGAGAGTCGAGGGTCTGGCAGGGGATAGTACGGTGGGGGGGGGGGGGGGGGGGTGGAACACAGGGTCTCGCTCTACGCGGATGACCTGCTTTTGTACATATCGGACCCGCTGGGGGGAATTAGAGAGATTATGAGAATATGAGAGGAATTTGGCCGGTTTACGGGAAATTGAATATGGGTAAGAGTGAGGTCTTTGCGATCCAGGCAAGGGAGCAGGAGAAGAGACTGGGTGAGATGCCGTTCAAGGTGGCGGGAGGGAGCTTTCGCTATTTGGGTATCCAGGTAGGGCGGGAGTGAGAGCAGCTGCATAAACTGAATTTGGGGCAGCTGGTAGAACAGATGAGGGGGGATTTCGGAGGTGGGAATGCGCTTCTGTTGTCATTTGGCGGGGCAGATGCAGACAGTTAAAATGATGGTCCTCACAAGGTTTGTGTTTGTTTTCCAGGGTCTCACAATTTTTAGTCCCAAGGTGTTCTTCAAAAAGATGAATGCAGAGATCTTGGGATTTGTTTGGACGGGTAAAACCCCACTGATGAAAAAGGTGCTGCTAGAGCCGGGGCGTTGAGCGGCGCTGGGTGGGGGGGCAGCTGGCCCTCCTGAATTTTATTAACTGCTACTGGGCGGCGAACATTGCGATGGTCAGGAAGTGGGTAGTGGGGGAGGTGTGGGTATGGGAATATGTAGAAGCGACCTCATGTAAGGACACAAGTTTGGGGGCATTGTTAACAGCTCCTCTGCCATTCTCACCAGCTTGGTACTCCACAAGCCCAGTGGTAATGGCAGCCTTGAGGGTGTGGGCACAGTGGAGGCAGCACATGGAGTTAAATGGGGGGTCGGTGTGAGCACCGATATGTGATAACCACCGGTTCGTGCCAGGGGGTTGGATGGGGGGTTTCGGAGGTGGCAGCGGGCAGGGATCGAGAGATCTGGGGATCTCATTATTGATGAGGGTTTCCCGAGCTTGGAGGAGTTTGAGTTGCCAGGTCGGAATGGGTTCCGGTATCTGCAGGTGAGGGATTTTGTACGGAGGCAGGTTTCGACCTTTCCGCACCTGCCGCTCCAGGGGCTACAGGATAAGGTAGTGTCATGAACAGGAGTAGGAGAGGGGAAGGTCTCAGTGATCCATAAGGAGCTCATGGAGTGGGAGGGAGCCCCAATAGGAGAGGTGAAGAGAAAGTGGGAAGAAGAGCCGGGTGGGGAGTTGGAGGCCGGGTTATGGGAGGAGGACCTGAGGAGAGTTAATGTGTCGTCATCGTGCACTAGGCTCAGCCAGATACAGTTTAAGGTGGTTCTTAGGGCACACATGACTGTGGCCCAGAAGAGCAGGTTCTTTGAGGGGGTGGAGGATAGGTGTGGGTGCTGTATGGGGGGCTAACCATGTCCATATGTTTTGGGCGTGTCTGAGGCTGAGGGGATTCTGGCAGAGGTTTTCTGACGTCATGTCAGAGGTCTTAAAAGAGAGGGTGGTTCCGAGTCCAGAGGTGGCGATCTTCGGGGTGTTGGAAGATCCGGGAGTCCAGGGGTGAGGGAGGCTGATGTCCTGGCCTTTGCCTCCCTGGTGACCCGGAGATGGATCTTAATAGGGTGGAGGGACTCAGAGCACCCGAAGTCGGGGGTGTGGGTTAACGACATGGTGGGGTTTCTCAGAGTAGCAAAAATTAAATTTGCGTTGAGGGGTTCGTTGCAGGGGTTTGCTCGGAGGTGGCAGCCATTCATCAACTTCTTCGAGGCAAATTAAGCTGCCAGCAAGGGGGTGGAAGGGGGGGGGGGGGGGGGAGTGGAGGCATGGGAGAGATCAGTAAGGATAGGAGAACCAACGGAGGGGTGGTTGGGGAAGGTGGCATTGTTTGTATAAGCCATCTTGGATAGGGTTTGTGCCCGGGGGGTTTGTTGGTTATATTTTGTGTTTTAAGGGCAGCACGGTGGCGCAGTGGTTAGCACTGCTGCCTCACGGCGCCGAGGTCCCAGGTTTGATCCCGGCTCTGGGTCACTGTCTGTGTGGAGTTTGCTCATTCTCCCCGTGTTTGCATGGGTTTCGCCTACACAACCCAAAGATGTGCAGGTTAGGTGGATTGGCCACATGTTGTACTCTCAATAACGACGCTTTGAGAGTAAAACGGTGAAGATGGCTTTAATAAGCTAACAACTAGCCTGGTGCCGAGACGGGTGCTAACTGAGGTGCCGCCCACAAGGCGGCCCCTCATATACGGCTCCCAGGTGGGCGGAGCCAGAGGCGGAGTCCCCAGGGTTCCAAGCCCGGTCTTAAAGGGGACATCACCTTACATGATGACAAGGGTACAGTATTACAGTAACCGTTCATCACACCACACTAAATTGCCCCTTAATTGGAAAAAAATAATTGGGTACTCTAAATTTAGAAGAAAAACAAAAATATTATTGTGTTTTGTTTTTGTTTAAAATTGTTAAAATTATAAATGTCTCAATAAAATACTTTCTAAAAAAAAAAGTGTATGCTCCCAGTCCACTCTGGCCAAATCATATCTGATCTTATTAAAATCGGCCTTCTCCCAGTTTCGAACTTTGATCTCAGGCGCATCGTTGTCCTTTCCAAAACAATCTTGAATCTGTTTGACTTATGGACACTGTCTGCAAAATATTCCCCCGTTGATACTTCAACCGCCTGCCCAGCTTTGTTACCAAAAATTAAGTCCAGGATCGCCCCCGCTCTTGTAGGTCCTTCTACGTACTGGCTTAAAACATTCTCCTGTATGCATTTTACGAATTCTGCTCCCTCTAAACCTTTCACACTTTGGCTTTCCCAGTTAATATTGGGGAAGTTGAAAAACCCCACTATCACGACCCTTTTACTTTTACACGTCTCTGAAATTTGCCTTCATATCTGCTCTTCTATTTCTCTCGGACTGTTTGGGGGCATATAGAACACTCCCACCAAAGTGATTTCTCCTTTTTGGTTTTTAAGTTCTACCCATATGGCCTCAGTTGAAAAACCTTCTAAGATATCATCCCTCCCTACTGATTCCCTGATTGATTCCGATTCCCTGATCAGAATTGTTGTGACTCCCTCTCCTCTTCCACCTCCATCCCTATCTTGCCTGAAGATTCTGTATCCAAGAATATTGAGCTGCCAATCCTGCCCCTATCTCAACCATGTCTCAGTCAATGACATCGTATCCCTATGTTTTAATTTATGCACTCAATTCATCTGCTTTGTTCGTCAGACTTCTCGCATTAAGATGAATAACATGCAATCTTGCCAAATTCCCCGGTGGTTTAGCTGATCTAGGCATTCTATGCCTTCCTGACTCACTTGATGCCTTCTCTAATTTTGGCGGTGCATCTATCCCTGCTGAACCTTCTCTCAGAATCCCACTCCCCTGGAGTTTAAACACTCCCCAACAATACTAGCAAATCTCCCTGCAAGGACACAGGCCTTATTTCGGTTCAGGTGCAACCCGTCCACCTTGTACAGGTCCCACCGTCCCCAAAAACCGTCCCAATGTCCCAGAAACCTAAACCCCTTCCTCCTGCACCATCTCCCCAGCCAGGCGTTCATCTGGACTAACCTCCTATTTCTATACTCACTAGCACGTGAGATTACCAGATATAATCCAGAGATTAGTACCTTCTGAATCCTGTTTTTTAATCTACTTCCTAGCTCTCTAAATTCTGATTTGAGGACTTCATCCCTTTTTCTTCCTATATCTTGGTACCAATATGTACCACAATATCTGTCTGATTCCCCTTCCCCATCAGTATGCCCTGCTCAGTGACATCCCTGAACCTGGCACCAGGGAGGCAACATATCATCCTGGAGTCTCTTTTAGCGGCCACAGAAACGCCTGTCTGTTCCCCTTACAATTGAATCCCCCATCACTATAGCCCTGACATGCTTCCTTCTCCCCTCTTGTGCAGCAGACCCACCCATGGTGCCTTGAAGTTGGCTGCCACTGCTTTCCTCTACACAATCATCTCCTCCAACAGTCTCCAAAATGGTATATCTGTTAGATAGAGGGATGGCCATAGAGGACTCCTGCATTACATGCCATCCTCTACTCTGCCTGGTGGTCTCCCATGACCTTTCAGCCTATTCAATCCTCACCTGCGGTGTCACCACCTCACTGAACATGCTATCCACGAGCTGCTCAGCATCGTGGATGCTCCACAGTGAATCTACCCTCAGCCCCAGCTCTGAAATGCGGTTAGCCAGTAGTTGCAATTGGACACATTTCCTGTCAGCCAGATAGACACAGTTGAAAGTGTAGAAGGTTTTAGGTTAGACGGGCAGCATGTTTGGCACAGGCTTGGAGGCCGAAGGGCCTGTTCCTGTGCTGTATTTTTTTTTGTTCTTTGTTCTTTGTTCTCTGCAGCCAAGAGAGTGAATCCAGATATCTATGTTGCCTGCTCAGTGACAGGGTTTGTGACATCTGCTCTGGGCTGTACAGGAACTTCGAGGTTGCTGGGGGTGCGGGGGGAGAGGGGGGTGGTGCAGGATACAGTGGTTGTGGTTAATGAAGATGCCAACAACATAGGTAGAACTAGGAAAGAGGTTCTGCTGAAGAAGTGTGAGCAGCTAGGAGCTAAATTAAAAAAGTAGAACTTTCAATGGTAATGACCTCTGGATTACTACTTGAGCTACGGGCAGATTGATGTATGGTAAAACAGATTAGAGAATTAAATGCATGACTCAAAGATTAGTGTGGGTGAACATGTATTTTGATTCATGGGCATTGGCATCAGACTGGGGAAAGTAAGAGCTGTACCATTGGGATGGTCTTCACCCGAACCCTGCTGGGATGATTGTTTTGCCAAGTCGTATAACTACGGCGGTGCAGAGAGCTTGAACTAAATAGTGAGGGGGGGGGGGGGGGGGGGGGCGGGGGGGGCAGGGGGCAGGATTGAGTTTGGGAAGATATAATAAATTAAATAGAGAAGACAAGTTGAGACAGCAAGATAAGAATAAAGGAAATTATGACAGAGTGTAGTAGAAAGGAAGAGTGTACAGACCTAATAGTGCACCAACAGATAAGGCTAGAGATTACAAAGACAGTAAAAAGACAGAACTAAAGACTCTGGGCGCGATTCTCCACTCCCGCGCCGGTTGGGAGAATCGCCTGGGCCGCCAAAATTTCCCGGGATGCCAGTCCGACGCCCTCCCGCGATTCTCCCAAACGGCGGGAGGGAAATCGCCGGAGACACCCAAAATGGCAATTCTCCGGCACCCCCGCTATTCTCAGGCCCGGATGGGCCGAGCAGCCAGGCCAAAACGGCGGGTTCCCCCCGGCGTCGTCCACACCTGGTCGCTGCCGTCGTGAGCGGTGCGTGAACGCTGGGGGGGGGGGGGGGGGGGGGGGCGGACTTCTACCACAGAGAGTTGGTAAGCACGCTGAGTGTGTGATATTGAGTTCATTAATTATGCAACCACAATGAATCTTGTGGCGGGGAGGGCAGGAAGTCAGTTGCCCTGTCGTCATGTCCAGGCGCCATATTTAAAAAGTACCCAGATAGGCCTTCAATAATGGCACCAGGAACCTTGCAGGAAGATGTGCTGCAGAAGGCACCAACCTCTGGTCCCACAATTTAGTGATGCCTCCCTGGAGACTCTTCTTCAAGTCCTGAACTCAGGCGGGTTGTCCTCTTTCCAAGGGATGGCAGTAGGAGGCCACCCAACTGACCTCGGTGGCTTGTGTGTATGCTACCAAGGTGGTCAGCACCCGGGGGGTCCATAGGAGGACCACCTGCAGTGCAGAAAATAGGTCAATAATCTAAACCGTGTCGCTAAAGTAAACCTCCAACTCACTTCAAACTTAAATCACCACTCAGTTTGTGATTCTGTCATGGGACATGGGCACCACTGTCTAGGCCAACATTTTTGTTACCAATACTTAAATGCCTTGAGAAAATGGTGGGGTGCTACTATCATGAACCACTGCAGTCCATGTGCTAGGATGGCAACTGTGGGATTTTGACCCAGCCATAGTGAAGGTACAGCAACGGGGTGTGGAGTGCAGGGTAACTTGCAAGTTCCCAAGCTCCTATTGCCCTTGCCCATTTATCTGGTAGAGCTCATGCATTTGAAAGATTATATCAAAAAAGCCTTGGTGAGTTGTTGTGATGCATCTTTTTTTTAAAAAAATATTTTATTGAAAATTTTTGGTCAACCATCAGAGTACATTGTGTATCCTTTACACAATAATATAACAGTATAAATAACAATGACCTGTTTTATAAACAAAGAATAAATAATATATAACAAAAACGAAAACTAAAACTAAATGGCAACTGCCTTGTCTCAGATAAACACTCTCCAAAAATATGATTTAACAGTCCAATATACAATTATTTATAGCAACGACCTATACATATTATACATATATATTAACAACCCTGAGAGTCCTTCTGCCCCCCCCCCCCCCCCCCGCCCCCCCCGGGGCTGCTGCTGCTGACTTCTTCTTTTCCATTCCCTCTATCTTTCTGTGGTTGTGATGCATCTTGTACATGGTGCAACACTGCTCACACTCTTCATTTGAGGTGGAGGGGTTGAATGTTGGAGGTGATGGATGGGATGCCAATCAAATGGCTGCTTTATTGTGGATGCTGTCAAGCTTGTCAAGTCCTTCTGGTGCTGCACCCATGCAGGCAATTAGACAGTAATAATAATAATCTTTATTGAAGCCACAAGTAGGCTTATATCAACACCGCAATGAAGTTACTGTGAAAATTCCCTAGTTGTCACTCCTGCGCATGTTCGGGTACACTGAGTGAGAATTAAGAATGTCCAATTCAGCAAACAAGCACGTCTTTCGGCACTTGTGGGAGGAATCCCACGCAGACATGGGGAGAACGGGCTGACTCCCTCCGCATAGACAGTGACCTAAGCTGGGAATCGAACCCGGGATCCTGGGGCTGTGAAGCAACAGTGTTAACCACCGTGCTTACCATGCCACCCACTCCATCACACTCCTGATGGATACATAATGGCCTGGCTTTGGGAATCAGGGGTCAGTTAGTCGCCATAGAATTATCAGCCGACAACTTGCTCGTGCTCATAATACATCCATCTGTCCATGTGTGGGAAGAGGCGACCCACAGGAGGCAGAGAGAGAAGATCGGAAGTGGGGTGCCAGTTACAACCCTCTAATAATTCATTGTTCCTCCAACTCTGGCCTCTTCTTTTTCAGTTGTATCATCCTACCCTCTGCAACTCCCTAAATATAGTCACCCCCATCCTAATATTCTTTTGGCTTGGCAGTCGTTTCCATGAGATGCCTTTCATATATTTTCCCCATTAAAGGTGCTCTATAAATACAACTTATTGTGAGGTAAAATCTAAGCCGCTTAAATAATTTAGTTTGTTCCTGTTTTTTTAGAGTAACACCCCATAGTACTTGCTGAAAAATACTTTGATAGCAATGTTACCCATTGCAACCAGTTAGATTGAGCTGAATGCTGAAGCGCTGGTTATTGTTGCCAGTGGCCGGCAGCAGGCGCAGTGCCCGCCGTCCCGTGTAAACACAGACCCGGAGCCGCCGCTGTCCCCAACCCTGGGCCATGGCGTTCGTGACGGCCAACTGGAATCCGCTGGGGGATGTGTTTTACAGGTTAGTGTTGGTGCGCACGGGAGGTCCGGCTCCTACTACAGAGTCCAGGCCTGCAATGAAACCCGTGACTGACGGCGGAGGCCCGCAATCCGCGACATCTCCTTAACCTTGGCCCCACTTCACTCCTCAACCCGCTTCCCCTTCACCCCGGAACCTCCCCCACTGCACCCCTGCCCCCCCCCCCCGCTTCACCCCTGTCCCCCCCACTTCACCCCTGCCCCCCCCCCGCTTCACCCCTGCCCCCCCCCCCACTTCACCCCTGCCCCCCCCACTTCACCCCTGCCCCCCACTTCACCCCTGCCCCCCCCACTTCACCCCTGCCCCCCCCACTTCACCCCTGCCCCCCCGCTTCACCTCTGCCCCCCCTCTGCTTCACCCCCTGCCCCCCTCTGCTTCACCCCCTACCCCCTCCGCTCCACCCCCTACCCCCTCCGCTCCACCCCCTGCCCCCCCGCTTCACCCCCCTGCCCCCCCGCTTCACCCCCTGCCCCCCCCCCGCTTCACCCCCTGCCCCCCCGCTTCACCCCCTGCCCCCCCGCTTCACCCCCTGCCCCCCCGCTTCACCCCCTGCCCCCCCCGCTTCACCCCTGCCCCCCCGCTTCACCCCCTGCCCCCCCGCTTCACCCCCTGCCCCCCTCGCTTCACCCTCTGCCCCCCCGCTTCACCACTCCCCCCCCTGCCCCCCCGCTTCACCCCTGCCCCCCCCACTTCACCCCTGCCCCCCCCACTTCACCCCTGCCCCCCCCACTTCACCCCTGCCCCCCCCCACTTCACCCCTGCCCCCCCACTTCACCCCTGCCCCCCGCTTCACCCCTGCCCCCCCGCTTCACCCCTGCCCCCCCGCTTCACCCCTGCCCCCCGCTTCACCCCTGCCCCCCGCTTCACCCCTGCCACACCGCTTCACCCCTGCCCCCCCGCTTCACCCCTGCCGCCCGCTTCACCCCTGCCGCCCGCTTCACCCCTGCCCCCCCTCTGCTTCACCCCCTGCCCCCCCTTCACCCCCTGTCCCCCCTTCACCCCCTGCCCCCCTTCACCCCCTGCCCCCCCGCTTCACCCCCTGCCCCCCCGCTTCACCCCCTGCCCCCCCGCTTCACCCCCTGCCCCCCCGCTTCACCCCCTGCCCCCCGCTTCACCCCCCTGCCCCCCCGCTTCACCCCCTGCCCCCCCGCTTCACCCCCTGCCCCCCGCTTCACCCCCTGCCCCCCCGCTTCACCCCCTGCCCCCCGCTTCACCCCCTGCCCCCCCGCTTCACCCCCTGCCCCCCCGCTTCACCCCCTGCCCCCCCGCTTCACCCCCTGCCCCCCCCGCTTCACCCCCTGCCCCCCGCTTCACCCCCTGCCCCCCCGCTTCACCCCCTGCCCCCCCGCTTCACCCCCTGCCCCCCCGCTTCACCCCCTGCCCCCCCCGCTTCACCCCCTGCCCCCCCGCTTCACCCCCTGCCCCCCCGCTTCACCCCCTGCCCCCCCGCTTCACCCCCTGCCCCCCCGCCTTCACCCCCTGCCCCCCCGCTTCACCCCCTGCCCCCCCGCTTCACCCCCTGCCCCCCCACTTCACCCCCTGCCCCCCCCGCTTCACCCCCTGCCCCCCCGCTTCACCCCCTGCCCCCCGCTTCACCCCTTGCCCCCCCTCCGCTTCACCCCCTGCCCCCCCCTCCGCTTCACCCCCTGCCCCCCCCGCTTCACCCCTTGCCCCCCCCCGCTTCACCCCTTGCCCCCCCCGCTTCACCCCTTGCCCCCCCCTCTGCTTCACCCCCCTGCCCCCCCTCTCCACTTCACCCCATGCCTCCCTTCGCTTCACCCCCTGCCCTCGCTTCTCGTCCCGGGACCCGCTGCCCACCCGCTACACCCCCCGAGACCCCCCGCCTCGCCCCCGCATCACCCCCTCGCCCCCGCATCACCCCCTCGCCCCCGCATCACTCCCTCGCCCCCGCATCACCCCCTCGCCCCCACATCACCCCCTCGCCCCCGCATCACCCCCTCGCCCTCGCATCACCCCCTCGCCCCCCTCCCCGCCCCGCATCACCCCCTCGCCCCCGCATCACCCCCTCGCCCCCCGCATCACCCCCTCGCCCCCGCATCACCCCCTCGCCCCGCATCACCCCTCGCCCCCGCATCACCCCCCTCGCCCCCCGCATCACCCCCTCGCCCCCGCATCACCCCCTCGCCCCCCCGCATCACCCCCCTCGCCCCCGCATCGCCCCCCTCGCCCCCGCATCGCCCCCCGCATCGCCCCCTCGCCCCCCCGCATCGCCCCCTCGCCCCCCGCATCGCCCCCTCGCCCCCCGCATCGCCCCCCGCATCGCCCCCTCGCCCCCCGCATCGCCCCCTCGCCCCCCGCATCACCCCCTCGCCCCCCGCATCGCCCCCTCGCCCCCCGCATCGCCCCCCGCATCGCCCCCTCGCCCCCCGCATCGCCCCCTCGCCCCCCGCATCGCCCCCTCGCCCCCCGCATCGCCCCCTCGCCCCCCGCATCGCCCCCTCGCCCCCCGCATCGCCCCCTCGCCCCCCCGCATCACCCCCTCGCCCCCCGCATCACCCCCTCGCCCCCCCGCATCACCCCCCTCGCCCCCCGCATCACCCCCTCGCCCCCCGCATCACCCCCTCGCCCCCCCGCATCACCCCCTCGCCCCCCGCATCACCCCCCTCGCCCCCCGCATCACCCCCCTCGCCCCCCCGCATCACCCCCTCGCCCCCCGCATCACCCCCTCGCCCCCCGCATCACCCCCTCGCCCCCCGCTACACCCGGGAACCCCGCTTCGCCCCCTCGCCCCGCATCACCCCCTCGCCCCCACTTCACCCCCTGCCCCGGGGCTCCACTTCACCCTCTCACTCAGGCAGCTCTGCTTCACTCCCCCACCCCAGTGCTCCCGCTTCATCCCCTCACCCTGCGGCTCCCTTCACCCCCACGCCTTTTGTCCTCCCCTTCCCCTGGGCTTCCTCCCACTTCGCTCGCTCTTCCCCCGGTCACCACCGCTTTACTCTCCAGCCCCGTGCCGCCCCGCTGCTTCGCTTCCTCCCCCGGTCCCTCTGCTTCACGCTCTCGCACCGGGGCATCTCGCTCCACTCCCTCACCTTGGGGCGCCCTGCGCTACTCTCCCGCCCCCTCACATTTTAGAACAAAGAACAATACAGCACAGGAACAGGCCCTTCAGCCCTCCAAGCCTGCGCCGACCATGATGCCTGCCTAAACTAATACCGAATGCACTTATGGAGTCCGTATCCTTCCATTCCCACCCTGTTCATATATTTATCTAGATGCCTTTTAAATGCCGCTATTGTACCTGCTCCCACCACCTCCCCAGGCAGCCCGTTCCATATATTTATCACCCTCTGTGTAAAAAAAAAACTTGCCTCGCACATCTGTTCTAAACTTTTCCCCACGCACTTTAAATGTATGTCCCCTATTACTTGACTCTCCTACCCTAGGAAAGAGAATCTGACTATCCACTCTGTCCATGCCACCTCATAATCTTGTAGACCTCTATCAGGTCACCTCTCAACCTCTGTCGTTCCAGTGAGAACAGACCGAGTTTATCTAACCCTCTCCTCATAGCTAATGCCCTGCATACCAGGCGACATCCTAGTAAACTGCTTCTGTACCCTCTCCAAATCATCCACATCCGTCTTGTAGTGTGGCGACCAGAACTGTACACAATTCCAAATGAGGCCTAACTAAGGTCCTGTACAGCTGCAGCATGACTTGCCAATTTTTATATTCAGTGCCCCGACTGATGGAAGGCCAGCATGCCGTATGCCTTCGTGACCACCTTATCCACATGCATTGCCACTTTCAGTGATCGGTGGACATGCACGCCCAGATTTCTCTGTCGTCAATACTCACAAGAGTTCTACCATTTTTTGTGAAATTCCTATTTGGACCTTTCAAAGTGCATTACCTCACACTTGTCCGGATTAAACTCCATCTGCCATTTCTCCACCCAAGACTCCAACCAGTTTATATATTGCTGTATCCTCTGACAATCCTCTTCACTATCTGCAACTCCACCAATTTTTGTGTCGTCTGCGAACTTACTAATCAGACCAGCTTCATTTTCTTCCAAAATCATTTATATACACCCAAGAACAACAAAGGCCTCAGAACTGATTCCTGTGGAACCCTGCTAGTCACGACCTTCCATTCGGAAAAGCACCCTTCTATTGCTACCCTCTAGGTGCCCAAGCCTGTTCTGTATCCAACTTGCCAGCTCTCCCCTGATCCCAGGTGACTTCACCTTTTAATGCCATTTCCATAAATAATTTTGTATTATTTTGGAGATAGTGTCAGAGTAGGATGAACAACTGAATGTGAGGCAAATGAACTACTGTATGACGAACAATTCTCTCACTTACCGCCCCCCCCCCCCCCCCCCCCCCCAATCCATGGCCCATATTGTTTTTGAATATTTACGTAACATTTTAACAAGGCAAACTTCTTCATGTATTTCCTGGGATTCCAGTGGTGCATAGATTTTAACTTTTCCAATTAAGGGGCAATTTAGCGTGACCAGTCCACCTATCCTGCACATCTTTGGGTTGTGGGGTTGAGACCCATGCAGACACGGGGAGAATGTGCAAACTCCACATGGACAGTGGCCCGGAGCCGGAATCGAACCCGGGTCTTTGGCCCCGTGAGGCAGCAGTGCTAACCACTGCACCACAGTGCCACCAACCGGTGGTACATAGTTGACTGGTAAGGCCGAACTGCACTTTAGATTCTGCAAATAGGATAGGATACTACAGTCGATTAAATTGTGGATGAGTTGCTGGCTCTGAATTTCCGCTGCTTGCATTTTCTCTCTGTTTTTAATATATGCTTGCTTTCAAAGGAGACTGCACCATTTTTCTATTCTATGATTTCTCCATTGGAGATTGGCTTTGGTAAGCGAGTGTCAGGCATTCGTCCAGTGGGGGTGCGCGTCCTTTCTAAGAAATGTCCATACAGGTCCCCACAATTTTCCTTTCCCAGGCTGTCCGCGCAGTTTTCCTTTCCCAGGCTGTCCGCATCCAGTAACTCCTCTAGCTTCTCGGGATTCGTGGGTATACTGTCGTCTCCTTGTAGAGGAGGTTTTTCACCTGAAGATGTCGGAGTTCGTTCTTGTTTGATAGTTTTGGTCTCTCCGCAATGTCTCTAAGATTGCGAGTCAGTCTTGTAAAAATCCCTAACCATCAGTGTCTCCCCATTCTGCCTCCACCTCTTAAAGGTGGCTTCGAGCATGGCTGGTGGGAACCTATAGTTGCCCCAGATGGGAGCCGTGATGGACATTTCAGTCGGACTGAAGCGCTGCCTCATCTGGTTCCAGGTTCTCAGGGTAGCTACCACCACTGGCTTGTTGAGTGTTTTGCTGGCAGCGATGAGAGTGCTACCGAGGTGAGGAGCTTGGAGGTTCATTCCTGTACAGGACTCCTCCATCTTCACTCGTTCCATGACTGGCTCCTTCACCCATCCCCTCACTCTTTCCGCCGAGGCTGCTCAGTGGTAGTATTGCAAGTTCTGGCCCCCATTTTTCTTCTTCTTTGTAGCTCTTTTTTGCGTTTTACTTCCTCTGTCAGACTGGTCAGGTTCCACTTGTGGATCATGTCCAGTTATGAGCAATCTGGATCCCCAGATAGTGGAATTTGCTTTGTAGTAGTCCCTCCAGCTTGCCCCCCCCCCCCCACCCCTCCCTCCAACCTCACATCCATGTAGTGTGGAGTGTTGTCGGAGATTGTAATCGCGGAGTATTCCGCTCTTACTATCTCTGGAAGCACCGATTTTCACAACTACAAAGAAGCCGATGCGGGTGCAGACCTGCACTGACGAGAAATCCAAATCCAAAAATTCCTTCTCACCTGGGTGCATGGGTTCACTGCCCCCATCTGCTCGATAAACGTTCCCAGTTCTCTAGCCGTGCCTGTCATTTTCCCCGTTCTGGGATTTGACCTGTCATCAGTGGATCCTATACACAGTTAAAGTCCCCCCTTATGATCAGTCGGTGCGTATTTATGTTGATAATTTGCTCCATGGTCTTCTTTACATTCCGTGTCGTCCCAGTTCACCAAGACCACCAGTGCGCCATCCAGGACACCGCTAATCATGGCGTACCGTCCCCCTTGGTCCGTGACTGTCCTTGTGACCATAAACATCGTCTTCTTACTTATCAGTACGGCTACCCCCCTACCTCTCTTCCCGTAGCAGGAATGGTAGGTCTGTCCCACCCAGCCCTTCCTTACCCGCAGTTGGTCCTTCTCCCTCAAGTGTGTCTCTTGGAGGAAGACTGGGTCAGCTTTCATACTTTTCAGGTGGGCAAAGACTG
The DNA here is from genome assembly GCF_047496885.1 of Scyliorhinus torazame. Taxonomy (NCBI): domain Eukaryota; kingdom Metazoa; phylum Chordata; class Chondrichthyes; order Carcharhiniformes; family Scyliorhinidae; genus Scyliorhinus; species Scyliorhinus torazame. The sequence goes on along the minus strand of NC_092708.1, from coordinate 167,168,351 downwards.
GATTTTTTCACTGGGCCATTAAGTCCCAGGTAAATATCCTAATGGGGTTTTTTGCACCCCACCCCCTCCCTCCTGATATACCAGACTTACTTGGAGCATGCCCCCCTGCGCCTGCACTCTAGAATTTCCCTTTGTTCGGGGGCCATCAAAAGTGGCCGCGGTCACTGTTCTCACTATGAGGTCGGGCACCTGTGCTCAGGGTTTCTCTTTGTCCAAGGGCCACCCTTCATGTATTTTTTTTTAACTTTTAAAAGTTTTTTAAGTACCCAATTGTTTTTTTTTCCAATTATGGGGCAATTAAGTGTGGCCAATCCACCTAACTTGCACATCTTTGCGTTGTGGGGGTGAAACCCACGCAGACAGGGGAAGAATGTGCAAACTCCACACGGACAAGTAACCCAGGGCCGGGATTCGAACTGGTTCCTCGGTGCCGCAGTCCCAGTGCTAACCACTGCACCACGTGCCGCCCCAGGGGTGGGGCCACCCATCATGTCTGCCAACTGTGTGTTCGCCATGTGGGTGAGCCCCTGCAACCGGGTTTCCCTTTGTTTAGGGACCTTCCAAAGTGGCTGCTTACGGTGCCATCTTGTTCCACGTTCCCGAGATTAACCTGGCTGAAGCCAGTCTAGAGCACCCCCCATTGTTGTTTTGTTCCCCCCCGTGGTTTTGATTCGCCCCTCTACCCCCTCATTTCCCCCCATATCCCCCTCTTCTCTTTACCCCCTTGCTCCCCCACCTCCCCTTTGTCGCAACCCCACCACCCCGCCAGATGCTCTCTCCCCGATGGGGGATGCGCCACGGCCCCCCTCTCTTTCATTCCTCCTGGTGCTAGCTGTCCCGCTAGTATGGTGCCCCCCTCCCAAGGTCGATTCAACCCCATCTTACGTCCACTCTGCTGCTGTCCCTTTTATCTCCTCCTCCTCACTATGCTCCTGTGCTCTGCTGCCCTCGCCCCCTCCTTCCTACGAGATGGTTTCCCTGTTCATAGGGAGGCGATGCAGTCCCATGCAAAATTGTTGATTTCTTTCCTTCGCCTTCTCTGTGCCTTCCTCACCGCTGCCTGTCTTGCTGCCTGTCCAAATCGTTCTTATGGACGAACTCGTCCACCTTTGCAGGGGCAGTAAAATAATGTTCTTTGCCCTGATATGTTGCCCAAAGCCTGGCTGGTAATAACATCCAGAATCTGACCTTGTTCTTATATAGGGCTGAGTTAGCATGGTTAAATTCGGCCCTGCACTTTGCCAGGTCCGCCCCAGTGTCTTGATACATTCTGATTTTGTGCTCCTCCCAATTGCGCGCCTGCGTCTGTTGAGACCAGTGAAGGATCTGTTCCCGGTCCCGGTAATTGTGCAGTTTGGCTATTATCGCGCTCGGCTGCCCCCTGGCCCTGAGCTTTGATCAGAGTGACCTGTGAGCTCTGTTGATCTCTGGCGGTTTGGGGAAGCTGTCCCTCCTCCAGCGAGGTTGCCCAGCATTTGGGCCACGTAGTCAGTTGGGCCCCTACCCTCGATTCCCTCCGGCAGGCCCACTATTCGAATGATCTGCCACCTCGTCCGAATATTCTGGTCCTCGACCTTCCGTTTCATGCTCCCCTGGGTCGCCACCAATCTCTTGATCTCCGCCTCCAGGGCGACAATTCAGTCACTCTGGTCTGTCGATGCCTTTTCCAGCTCCCATATTGTTCTCTCCTGGGCTTCCAATCTCTTTCCAATGCCATTGAGAGCCATGTGCATGGCGGCTAGCGCCTCCATCTCCGCCACCTTGACTGCCTCCCTTATCTTGGCCTTGATGTCATCCTTCATCGCTTTTAGTTTCCTGGTTAGGAACGTCTTTCATCCATCGCCTGGCGGGGGAAGTGGGGGTTCACTTTCCGGGTCACCGGTCTCCCCCTCTCAGGGGTGGCCAGAAACCTTTTGTCTCTTGGGGCCGCCGTCCCGCTTGCTTGCCGTTCCTGTCCCTTGCCGCAATTCCAGATATCCCTGCGGCCTCTCGAGCTGCTTAATGGCATTTCCAGCCTATATGTTCTCATTGAAGGTAAGGAGATGTTTAAGTCCGATTTTGCGGACTAAATTCGGTTAAAAGTGATTATTTTGTTGTTTTATGGAGGACAGCCACCTGATGTGCGACGATTCAGCACATCCCCATTACTGGAAGTCCTGTGACAGCACTTTTTTAAAAAAAATCTAAACATTCATGAAGTAGCAATTTCCAGAAGTATCCAGTGTTGAGTAAAACAAGCATTTTGTTGCTATTGCCCTTCACAACGACCTACACGTGTGAGGTTGAGAAGATGCACAAAAGAACTGGCTGAAGGCTGCACCTGTTGCACATTGCCCTCTCCTGTGAACCTGATCATGGAATTCATAGAATTTACAGTGCAGAAGGAGGCCATTCGGCCCATCGAGTCTGCACCAGCTCTTGGAAAGAGCACCTTACCCAAGGTCAACACCTCCATCCCATCCCCATAACCCAGGAACCCCACCCAACACTATGGGCAATTTGGGACACTAAGGGCAATTTATCATGGCCAATCCACCTAACCTGCACATCTTTGGACTGTGGGAGGAAACCGGAGCACCCAGAGGAAACCCCCGCACACACGGGGAGGATGTGCAGACTCCGCACAGACAGTGACCCCACCCTGATTGTGGTGAGATTGTGAGGACATTATTTTTATTTATTTTTTAAAACTTTTTTTTATAAATTTAGAGTACCCAATTCATATTTTCCAATTAAGGGGAAATTTAGCATGTCCAATCCACCTACCTTGCACATCTTTTTGGGTTGTGGGGGTGAAACCCACGCAAACACGGGGAGAATGTGCAAACTCCACACGGACAGTGATCCAGAGCCGGGATCGAACCTGGGACCTTGGCGCCGTGAGACTGCAGTGCTACTCACTGCGCTAACGTGCTGCCCGCCCCTTGCACATTAAAGGTAAACGAACGTGGCGTGGGTTGCAGAGGTCGGCTGGCTGGTGTGGGTCGCAAAGGTCGGCCGGTTGGCAAAAGTGGATTGAAAAACTTTAGAGGAAATTGACAAGTTGGCATGATCATGCCAGTTACTGGTATTTGCATGCTTGAAACTTAAATTTTCTGCTTCAGTAATTGTACATTTTTTTTCTGTGAAGGAAATTTGACCTGTACTCTGAGTGGATGATAAAAGAAGACATCAGTAACTGTTTGATTGCAGTTGCACCATATGGTGGCCCAATTGGTAAGACTTTCTGTAGCTTATTTAATGTATCTTTTTTTGCCTCTTTCCCATTTTTGGAAGTGCGATCTTATGAGAAACAAAGTTGGGTATGACTGGTGGCAATGTGAAATAGTTGTTAATCTGTTGCAGCTTTGATGATCAATGGATTACGCAAGGAAAAAACTCCAAATTTACGACCTGTCATGGATATCTACTCCTCATCGGGAAATCGAATAATTTCCTTCCCAGTAAGCTTTACTTTTTTGTTATTTCTTGTTATCCCAATTTGAAATACAACTTGGCTAAGGAATGACAATAGTAAAATATTGTGGATGCTGGAATAAGGTCAGAAAATGCTGGAAATACTCCGATTTGGCAGCACCTGTGGAGAGAGAAACAGAATTGACGTTTCAGGCCAAGGACTTTACTGCAGAATGACTGTAATATCTCACATGAATAATCTACACAGAAGAATCTTTTTAAAACAATACCGTAGGAAGATTTCAAAGGTTTTATTGTAGCATCATAAAATGCCAGAGTTGAGGTAGGAATTGTACGAGACCTTGTTAGCAAATGGTCAGTCCAGCCTTACAGTAAAAGTGGTGAAAAACTTCAGGGGCTGGTTTAGCACAGGGCTAAGTCGCTGGCTTTGAAAGCAGACCAAGGCAGGCCAGCAGCTCAGTTCAATTCCCGTACCAGCCTCCCCGAACAGTCGCCGGAATGCGGCGACTAGGGCTTTTCACAGTAACTTCATTTGAAGCCTACTTATGACAATAAGTGATTTTCATTTCATTTTTCATTTCATTTTCATTTTCATTTCATTTTCATTTCATTTTTCATTATGATCTCTTAACTGGTCATGAATACCCCACCTTCGGACTTCCGGTGGCGGCTACGAAGGAGTAAGTCGCGCATTTGGTGGCTCCCGCTCTGGTCGGACTTTTGGACCTTTTCCCCCTGACTTTTTTGCGTTTTTGAGCGCTGGCTTTGAAGGCGAAATCAATCTGGCACTGGTTCCGCACATTGGTGTATGGAACAAAGAACCCCAAGGGATCGAAAAGGGAGAAATAAGAAGACCAGCAAGGGCTGGGTGGAGGTTGCAACAGAAGACAATATGGCTGATGTTCGGACCCCTGCTGTGACGGCCCAACCATCAACGGAGGAGTTGATGCAGGTCATCCAAGAGGGCTTCGCTGGGACTTCCGGTAGCGGCCATGACCTGCTAGGTCACGCGAACGTCAGCTCCCGCCGGGATCGGTGTTTCGGGCCGCTTAAAGGAGTGGCGGCGGCAGTTAACAGGAGGGACCGGCGTGGGAACAGACGTGGGAGGCCCCCCCCCCCCCCACTGGTGGATGGAGAGGATCAGGAGCGGAGCCGGCAGATGTGGGACCCCGGGGAAGAAGGTCGAGAGGGTCTGGGAGGACAAAATGGCGGCCGGAGAGGATCGGGAGGTGTGGGCCCAGTGGGCCAGAGAACAGCAGGAGCTCCTGAAATACTGCTTCAAGAAGCTGAAAACGGAGATGCTGGCCTCCATGGTGAGAATTGTGGTGACCCAGAAGGCGCAGGAGAAGGAGATCAAGGAGGTGAGGAGGAAGGTGGCGGAGAACGAGGACGAGGTCCTGGGCCTGGCGGTGAAAGTGGAGGCGCACGAGGCGCTCCATAAGAGATGGCGGGAGAGGCTGGATGACCTTGAGTGCAGATCTCGGAGCCACAATCTGCGGATCCTGGGCCTTCCTGAAGGAGCGGAGGGGGCGGACGCGAGCACATACGTGGCCACAATGTTGGGGATGCTGATTGGCGCGGGGGCCTTCCCGCGGCCCTTGGAGCTGGTTGGGGCGCACAGGGTTCTCGCCAGAAAGCCGAGGGTAAACGAGCCACCGAGGACAATGGTGATACGGTTTCAGTGCTTGGCAGACCGGGAGCGAGTCCTGCGGTGGGCGAAGAAAGAGCGGAGCAGTAAGTGGGAGAATGGCGAGATCTGAATTTACCAGGACCTGGGAGCTGAGCTGGCGAGGAGGCGTGCAGGTTTTAACCGGGAGAAGGCGGTCCTCCACGGTAAAGGGGTGACGTTTGGGCTCCTGCACCCGGCGAGACTGTGGGTAACATACCAGGACAGGCACCACTATTTTTATACCCCAGATGAGGCGTGGTCGTTTATCAGGCAGGAGAAGCTGGACCTGAACTAAGGGACTGCTGTATGGGAATGAAATGTGCGGATGGGGAGGGATCGAGGGGAGGACGGCGGGTAAAGCATAAGTTTATGGGCATGTCTGCCCTAGTTTGGTTGGGGGTTCTGTTTGTTTTGCTTGTTTTCCAGGTGTTTTGTTTTCCAGGTGTGCGGTGCTAGGGGGTGGAAACGTCCGGGACGGGCTGTCTGGCGCACGGGGAGGTCCCAGATGGTGCTTGCCCCTCTACTCTGTGGGGGAGGGGGTGTAGGGCGGCCCGAAGGAGGCAACAAGTTAAGGGTTGGTATATAGAGGTGGGAGCGGCCGGGGTCAGCATGGGTGAGCTGACTCATGGAAGCACAATGGAGGGGAAACCAGAGCTAAGCGGATGCTTGGTTGGGGGGGGGGGGGGGGGGGGAGGTGTGCTGCTTTGCTGACTAAAAGGTACGCAGAGGCCCCAGAGGGGGGGCTGTTGAACGAGCGCCAGAAATTACAGGCGGAGTTTGACCTGCTGTCCACGGGGAAGGCGGAGGCGCAGCTGAGGAAAGCGAAGGGGGGAGTTTATGAGTATGGGGAGAAGGCGAGTAGGATGCTGGCGCACCAGCTGGGCAGGAGGGAGGCGGCCAGAAAGATTGGGGGAGTGCGGGATAGGGAAGACAACATGGTGCTGAGCCCAGAGAGGGTCAATGAAGTCTTCAAGGAGTTCTACGGAAGGTTATACAAGTCGGAACCCCCCCGGGAGGGGGAAGAGATGAGGCGGTTCATGGACCGGTTGAGGTTCCCAAGGGTGGAAGCAGAGCGGGTGCAGGGACTGGGCGCCCCGATTGGGTTGGAGGAGGTAGTCAGGGGGCTGGCAGGCATGCAGACGGGGGGGGGGGGGTGGCTGCGATGGACGCGGAGAAGGCCTTTGACAGGGTGGAGTGGGAGTATCTGTGGGAGGCGCTAGGCAGGTTTGGATTTGGGGAGGGATTTATAGGGTGGGTCAAGCTGCTGTATCAGGCCCCTGTAGCGAGTGTGTCCACAAATCGGCTAAGGTCGGAATATTTCAGGCTGCATCGGGGGACGAGACAGGGGTGTCCCCTGTCCCCGTTGCTGTTTGCCCTGGCAATCGAGCCGTTGTCCATTGCGCTCAGGACTTCGGGAGATTGGAGGGGACTGGTGTGCGGCGAGGAGGAGCACCGGGTCTCCCTCTACGTGGATGACCTGCTGTTGTATATTTCGGACCCGTTAGAGGGGATGGGGGAGGTCATGCGGATCCTGGGGGACTTCAGGAGGTTCTCGGGGCATAAGTTGAACGTGGGGAAGAGTGAGCTGTTCGTGGTCCACGGTAGGGGCCAGGAGGAGAGACTGAGGGAGCTCCCGTTCAGGATAGTGGAGAGGAGCTTTCGGTACTTGGGGATACAAGTGGCCAGGAACTGGGATGCCCTGCACAGGCTCAACTTAACCCGGCTAGTGGAGCAGATGGAGGGAGAGTTTAAAAGGTGGGATATGCTCCCGCTTTCCTTAGCAGGACAGGTGCAGACTGTGAAGATGACGATTCTCCCCAGGTTCCTCTTCGTGTTTCAAATGCCTCCCCATTTTCATCGCCAAGTGAATTTTCATTTTTCAAGCGGGTGAATAGGATTGTTACGGGATTTGTGTGGACGAATAAAACCCCATGAGTCAAAAGGGTATTCTTGGAGCGTAGCCAGGGGGGGGGGGGGGGGGGAGGACTGGCTCTGCCGAACTTCTGCGGTTATTACTGGGCGGCCAATGTGGCCATGATCAGGAAATGGATGATGGAGGAAGTGGGCGGCGTGGGGGCGGTTGGAGGCGGCAGCGTGTAGAGGCACCAGTCTAGGGGCACTTGTTACGGCTCCGCTGCCGTTCTCGCCGGCGCGATACACCACTAGTCCGGTGGTGACGGCGGCACTGAGGATCTGGGGGCAGTGGAGGAGACACAGGGGAGATGAGGGGGCCTCGGTGTGGACCCCGATAAATAACCACAGATTTGCTCCGGGTAGGTTAGATGGGGGATACCAAAGCTGGTATAGGGCAGGTATTAGGAGGATGGGGGACCTGTTTAAAGACGGGACTTTCCTTAGCATGCAGGCGCTGGAGGAGAGGTTCGGCCTACCCCCGGGGAATGCGTTCAGGTACCTCCAGGTTCGGGACTTTCTTAGAAAACAGGTGGGGACATTTCCGCTGCTGCCCCCGCGTAGGATCCAGGACAGGGTGGTGTCTGACATCTGGGTAGGGGAGGGTAAGGTGTCGGACATATATCAGGAGCTGCAGGAGGTGGAGGAAGCCTCAGTGGAGGAGTTGAAGGGCAAGTGGGAGGAGGAGCTGGGTGAGGAGCTGGATGAGGGCCTGTGGGCCGATGCCCTGGGCAAGGTGAACTCCTCCTCATCATGTGCCAGGCTCAGTTTAATTCAGTTTAAGGTGGTGCATCGGGCGCATATAACGGCGGCAAGAATGAGTAAGTTTTTTGGGGTGGAGGACAGGTGCCCGAGATGTGCAGGGAGTCCGGCGAACCATGCCCATATGTTTTGGGCATGCCCGGCACTTAAAGAATTCTGGCAGGGGTTTGTGAGGGTGATGTCTAGGATTTTGGACACTCGGGTGAAGGTGAGTCCAACAGTAGCGAAATTTGGGGTGTCGGAGGATCCGGGAATGCAGGAAGCGAAAGAGGCCGAGGTACTGGCCTTTGCCTCCCTGGTAGCCCAGAGACGGATCTTGCTAATGTGGAGGGAATCAAAACCCCCGGGTGTGGAGACCTGGGTTAGCGATATGGCGGGGTTCCTCAGCCTGGAGCAAATAAAGTTCGCCTTGAGAGGGTCCTTGATGGGGTTCTCCCGGCGGTGGCTACCTTTCCTTGACTTTTTAGGGGAGCAGTAAGTGTCAGCAGCAGCATCCTGGGGGGGAAGGGGGGGTGGTGTTCAGGTGAGGGGGGTACTGTTGATAGAATGTGAGTTGGGCATGGAGACAAAACCCACCTTCTGTTTTTAAAAAAAAAAGGAAAAGCTTTTCTGTTGTGTAAGTAGTTTCACTGTAAGCTTTGGGATATGTTGATTGTTATTTTTTATTATCTGTATTTCTATTTTTGTTATGTAAAAACGCTCTTTGGAAAAACTTTAATAAAACATTTTTTTAAAAAGAGGTCTTCGCTGGGCAGAAATGGAACTGTCTTGAGCCAATAATGGAATCGATCGATCGGCTGGGGCGCAGGCTGGATGCCCAGGATTGGACGATTCAGAAGCTGGAGAAAGCGCTGGCGGACCAGGAGGAGCACCAAATGGTGGTTGAGCTGGAGGTGGGGATGCTGAAGGATCAGCAGAAACGGCTGCTGGAGAAGAGAGAAGGTAGAAGACCTGGAGAACAGAGCTCGCCGGCAGAACTTAAGGATTGTCGGTCTCCCTGAGGGGCTGATGCTGGCGCGTTTGTGGCGAGTATGTTTCAGAAGCTTCTGGGGGAGGGGGCTTTCCCCCGACGGTTGGAGGTGGACAGGGCGTACAGAGCGCTGGCAAGGAAGCTGCAGCAGGGGACTCCCCAAGGGCGATGGTGGTCGGGTTCCACAGATTTTTGGACAAGGAGTGTGTTCTCCAGTGGGCTAAAGCGTACTAGGAGCTGTAAATGGGACAATAGCCTATCAGGACCTGAGCGTGGAGGTGGCCAGAAGGAGGGCAGGCTTCAAGCAAGTGAAGGGGATCCTGTTTAAGAAGAAGGTGAAATTTGGACTGTTATACCCGGCGCGTCTTTGGGTTACACACGAGGACCAGCACCATTATTCTGAGTCGCCCGAAGACACGATGGACTTTGCCAAGAGAAAAGGGTTGGTGCTGAACTGAGAACTTTTTGTTTTAAGTGGCAACGTTTTGAGTGATATTTATATGTTTCTATTGTCGTTTCTCTTCTGTATTTGAATTTGGTTGAAGAAGGGGAAAGTAGAAGTTATTCGGTTTCTGCAGGTTTTCGGTGTTTTGGTGGGTGTGGCTGGTGGGGCTTTTTACTTTGTATTACTTTGGGGGGGTTTTCTGTGTGTTTTTCTTTTTAGGTTGTCTCTTATGTTAATTGAGCGATTGTTTGGGGTTGGTTTGATGAGGGAAGTGGATTCGATGGGAGGGGGTAAGGGGAGTGAGGGAACAATAGGTGGGAGACTTCTTGGCGGCAGAGGCGAGGGCCACCAGGCTAGCTGGGTGAGCTAGTCTACGGAAACAAAGTGGAGGGTGTGCATATGATTAATCTATGGCAGGGGTTAGGTTACGAAGTGTTGCTGGGGGGAAGGGGGAGGAGTTACTCGGCTGACGAGGGAGGGACTTGGGTTTCGGGACAGAGAGGAGGTCGGGGGTGGGGGCTGCCAGGAGGCGGGCCGATGGAGGCAAGGCGCATGGGCTGGTGGCGGGCCCAGGAAAGGGGATGGCTGATTGGCGGGGAGGGGGGGGGCACAGTGCCCCCCAACCAGGCTGATCACCTGGAATGTTAGAGGGTTGAACGGGCCAGTCAAGAGGGCACTTGTGTTTGCGCATCTGAGGGCTCTGAAGGCTGACGTGGTGATGTTACAGGAGACACACCTGAAAGTGATGGGTCAAGTCAGGCTAAGGAAGGGTTGGGTCAGTCAGGTCTTTCATTCGGGGCTAGACACCAAGACTAGAGGGGTTGTGATTTTGATCAACAAGCGGGTGCAATTTCAGGTGGGCAGTAAAGTCTTGGACAGGGGGGCCATTATGTCATCGTTAGCGGTAAGCTGGAGGGGTGGAAGGTAGTCTTGGTTAATGTGTACGTGCCAAATTGGGATGACATGGAATTTATAAAGAGGTTGCTGGGGAAAATACCTGCCCTGGACTCTCACAAGCTGCTTATGGGAGGGGATTTTGATACAGTCATCGACCCCGGCCTGGACCGGTCGTGTTCAAAAACGGGGTGGATGCCAGCAATGGCAAAGGAACTGATGGGGTTCATGGAGCAGATGGGGGGGGGGGTCGGCCCATGGAGGTTTAGGCAGCCGACGGGGAGGGAATTTTCTTTTTATTTGCATGTTCACAAGGTTTATTCCCGGATAGACTTTTTCATTTTGAGCTGGGATTTACTGGCGGGGGTGGTGGACATGGGGTATTCGGCCATCACTATTTTGGATCATGCCCCACACTGGGTGGAACTGCAGGTCAGTGAGGAGAGCTTCCAGCGCCCACAATGGAGGTTGAACGTGGGCTTGTTGGCGGACGAGGCGTTGTGCGAGAGGCTGAGGAAGTGTATGCAGAACTACCTGCAGATTAATGACACGGGGGACGTCTCAGCAGCGGTGGTCCGGGAGGCGCTGAAGGCAGTGGTGAGAGGGGAGCTGATTTTGATCCGGGCTCAGAGGGACAGGACGGATAGGGCAGAAATGGACGACTGGTTAAGGAGATCTTACAGATAGACAGGAGGTATGCGGTGACCCCGGGGGTTGAGCTCTTAAGGGAACGTCGGAGGCTGCAGGCTGAGTTTGGGGTGTTGTCCACAGGTAAAGCAGTGGAGCAGCTTAGAAAGGCGAGGGGTGCGTTTTACGAACATGGGGAGAAGGCCAACAGAATGCTTGCATAACGGCTTAGGAAGAGGGAGGCGGCTAGGGAAATAGAGAGGGTGGTTGATGGGGATGGGAACTTGGTAGGGGAGTCGGCAGGGCTAAACAGAGCATTCAAGGACTTTTACAGTGGGCTCTATTGTTCGGAACCCCCTACGGGGCCGGAGGTGATGGCACGCTTTTTGGACAGACTGACCTTCCCAAGGGTGGGTAGGGAGATGGTAGATGGGCTGGTGGCCCCAATTAGGGCCGAAGAAATAGTCGAGGGCTTGAAGGCAATGAGTCAGGTAAAGCCCCGGGGCCGGACGGGTACACGGTGGAGTTCTATAAAAGGTTCACCGGGATTCTCGGGCTGTTGCTGGTCAAGGTTTTCAATGAGGCAAGGGATAGAGGGGTGCTGCCCCCGACGATGTTGCAGGCTACTATTTTGTTGATATTGAAGCGGGACAAGAACCCGGAGCATTGCGGGTCATATAGGCCGATCTCCCTGCTTAATGTGGACGCCAAGTTGCTGGCCAAAATTTTGGCCTCCAGGATTGAGGATTGTGTGCCGGATGTGATTATGGAGGATCAAACCGAGTTTGTCAAGGGCAGGCAGTTGGTGGCCAATATAAGAAGGCTGCTTAATGTGATCATGATGCCCCCGGAGAGTAGGGAGGTTGAGGTAGTTGTGGCAATGGATGCAGAAAAGGTGTTTGACCGGGTGGAGTGGGACTATCTGTGGGAGGTGCTGGGACGATTTGGGTTCGGTAAGGGCTTTATCGACTGGGTCAGGCTGTTGTATCAGGCCCCGGAGGCTAGTGTAAGGACGAATAGGACGATCTCGGACTATTTTAGACTGTACAGGGGGACAAGACAGGGGTGCCCCCTCTTCCCACTGTTGTTTGCGTTAGCTATATTGCTCTGGCAATTGCTCTGAGAGCTTCAAGGGGTTGGTTCGGGGGGGGGGGGCGGTGGAACATAGAGTCTCGCTATATGCGGACGACCTGCTCTTATACGTAGTGGACCCAGGGGCGGGGATGGGTGAAATTATGGCGATTTTGGGGGCATTTGGCTGGTTTACGGGGTATAAACTGAATATGACAAAGTGAGATATTTGTAGTCCATGCGAGGGGTCAGGAGGGTTGGCTGAGGGAGCTTCCGTTTAGGTTAGTAGGGGACAGTTTCAGGTACTTAGGGATACAAGTGGCGCGCGACTGGGGCTGGTTACACAAGTTGAACTAGTCCCGGTTGGTTGAACAGATGAGGGGGCGAGTTCCGGAGATGGGATGCGCTCCCGCTGACGTTAGCTGGGAGAGTGCAGACAGTCTGTTCGTATTTCAGTGTCTCCCAATTTTCATCCCGCGGTCCTTTATTAAGAGGGTTAATAAAATCAGCCTGGGCTTTGTGTGGGCGGGTAAGTCCCCGCGAGTGAAGAAGGTGATGCTCGAACGGAATTGGGGGGGAGGGGGGGCTTGCACTACCGAATTTTAGAAATTTTTACTGGGCGGCTAACATAGCCATGATAAGGAAGTAGGTGGTGGGGGCGGGGGCGGTTTGGGAGCTTCGTGTAGGGGCACCAGTCTGGGGGCGTTGATAGCGGCACCTCTGCCGTTCCCGTAAGCGAGGTATTCCACCAGCCCCGTAGCGGTGGCGGCCCTGAGAATCTGGGGTCAGTGGAGGAGGTACGCTGGAGCAGTGGGAGCATTGGTCTGGTCTCCAATATGTGACAATCATCGGTTTGCCCCGGGGAGCTTGGATGGGGGGTTCCGGGTATGGTGAAGGGTGGGAATTGAGAAGGGGGGCTTGGAGGGGAGCTTCCCTAGCTTGAGGGTGCTGGAGGAGAAGTTTGGGTTGGCAGGTGGAACGAATTTAGATTAAAAAAAAAAAAAAAAAAATTTTTATTAAAGGTTTTCATAAAATATCAATAACAAAATGAGAAAGAAAAAAGAACCCAACAGGGTACAAAACACAATCTAAAAAAGCAACCTCCCAAACCCCTCCCCCCCTGTACATAAATAATAAATTAACATTAACACCCTGGCTTAACACAACAGGTGTATACACCCCCTCAGACCCTCCAGTGTAAATAACATAAACAAAAATAAAGTAACCCCCCCTCCCCCGAGCTGCTGCTGCCATTGACCAATGTGTATCGTTCTGCCAGAAAGTCTAAGAACGGTTGCCACCGCCTAAAGAATCCTTGTTCCGACCCTCAAGACGAATTTCACCCTCTCCAATTTAATGAACCCTGCCATATCGCTAATCCAGGATTCCACGCTTGGGGGCCTCTCATCTTTCCATTTAGCGATATGGCAGGGTTCATTAAATTGGAGAGGGTGAATTTCGCCTTGAGAGGGTCGGTACAAGGATTCTTTAGGCGGTGGCAACCGTTAGGGGCTGTTTAGCACTGGGCTAAAATCACTGGCTTTGAAAGCAGACCAAGGCAGGCCAGCAGCACGGTTCGATTCCCGTACCAGCCACCCCGAACAGGCGCCGGAATGTGGCGACTAGGGGCTTTTCACAGTAACTTCATTTGAAGCCTACTTGTGACAATAAGCGATTTTCATTTTCATTTCACTGAAGGAGAATCCTTCGCCGGGCAACCAGGGACGCAAAGGCCAGAATTCCGGCCTCTTTCGCCTCTTGCACCGAATTTAGATATTTACAGGTGCGGGACAGGTATCATCCTTCCCACTCCTGCCACTAAGGGGATCCAGGATAGGGTAGTGTCTAGGGGATGGGTGGGAGAGGGGAGCGTCTCAGACATATACAAGGAACTCATGGGGGCAGAGGAGACACAGACCGGGGAGCTGAAACGTAAGTGGGAGGAGGAGCTTGGTGGTGAGATGGAGGATGGCTTATGGGCGGACGCATTGAGCAGAGTCAACGCGACCGCTACATGAGCCAGGGTTAGCTGGATCCAATTCAAGGTGGTCCACCCGGCCCACATGACAGTGGCCTGGATGAGTAGTTTCTTTGGGGTGGTGGATAGGTGTGTAAAATGTGCGGGAGGACCAGCGAACCATGTTCACATGCTCTGGCCGTGTCCAAAACTTAGGGGATATTGGCAGTGGTTTGCGGACGTCATGTCCAAAGTATTGAAAACAAGGGTGGCAATGAGTCCAGAGGTGGCGGTTTTCGGGGTGTCGGAAGACCCGGGAATCCAGGAGGAGAAAGAGGCAGATGTTCTGGCCTTTGCTTCCCTGGTAGCCCGGAGACGGATACTGCTGGTTTGGAGGGACTCGAAGCCCCCGAAGTCGGAGACCTGGTTAACCAACATGGCGAGCCTTCTCAGCCTAGAGAAGATTAAGTTCGCCTTCAGAGGGTCAGTGTTGGGGTTTCGCTCGGAGGTGGCAACCATTCATCGACTTCTTCGTGGAGAATTAATCGTCAGCAGGGGGGGGTTAGGGTAGTGTAAAATAGGGGGTCAATTAGGCGGGTCTTGGCGGGATGGGAGTCGGTGATTGCACTATGTTTATTGTTCTTTGTACATTGTTTTTATACTGTAGCTGTTTGTAATGCCAAAAATACCTCATTAAAATTGTTTATTTTTTAAAAATGAATACCCCACCTTCATTCTCCACCGCCAACAATCCCCACACACCCATTCAACTTGTTAGGAAGGTTTATCTATTTTTATAAGTTAAATAGCATAATATTAAATAGTTATAAAGACAAATAATCACTGAATGTCATCAGTGAATCAGCTGCATCAAAACATTTACTTCTTGCTTACATGGTCTTGTACCCCTGCTTTAATTTTTCTTTGGATGTTTTTTAATTCATTCATGAGATGTGGTGTCACTGACTCGGCCAGCATTTATATTCATCCATTCCCTACTTGCTCTTGAAAAGGTGGCGGTGAGCTGCCTTCTTGAACCGCTGTAATCCATGTGATGTAGGTACACCCACTGTGCTATTAGGGAGGGAGTTCCAGGAGCGACCGTGAAGGAATGGTGATATATTTCCAAATCAGGATTGTTAGTGACTTGGAGGGAAACATCCGGTGGGGTTCCCATGTGTCGAGTGCCCTTGTCCTCCTAGATGACAGCGGTTGTGGGTTTGAAAGGTGCTGTCTAAGGCGGCTTGGTGAGTTCATGCAGTGCATCTTGAAGATGGGCACAATGCTGCCACTGTGCATTAGTGGTGGAGGGAGTGAATGTTTATGGATGGGTTGCCAGACAAAGCAGCCGGCTTGACTTGGATGGTGTCAAGCTTCTTGAGTGCTGTTGGAGCTGCACTCATCCAGGCAAGTGGTGAGTATTCCATCACCTATTGGTCAGAGTCATCACTCCTGGGGTGAAGTATGCTTTCCTCACAGTTTGACAAATTGCAAATTGTTGGGGTGTCGCGTCCAGTATCCTAACATCATCAAGGCAACAAAACAACATATTTATTCATGTGTACATGTAGTTGTTTAATTTTAATCTGATGTGCCTTTATTTACATAGCAGTTTTGTCCATTCTGTTTGGTTATAACTTTGCTTCTTTGCTGTTCAAATGCCAGTCTTCCTTGTTTGAGCTCTCCTATGCACTTTCAATTAAACACACTTCCTTCAAATGTTAGTTCACTCGCATTTCCATTGAGAATATTGTTTGAGTCCTGCATTTTAACAATGCATGCCATGTACATGTTATTACTTCTGTTAAAATATTCTTTTGATTGTTGCTTCCGCTACCATCCTTCCTGCCTGACAAATGAACTGCACAGTTAGTAAGTTTAAAAAAAATAAAAAAAAATTCTTGGGATATGGCAACACCAGCATTTATTGCTACCCTTGAATTTATTTGAAATGTTCATTGCAGCAGCTAAAATTAATAATCCTTCATTTTCATTGGGGCAATAACCTGGAATTCCCTCCCTAACACCGATTTGGAGCACCGTCCACCAGAAGGATTACAGCAGTACAGGAAAAATGCCAATCATCACTTTCTCAAGGCAGCTAGCAATGGACAGTGATGGCACCTTACCAGTGCCGTGCACATCCTGAGTCCAAATTTTTTTTTAAAGGTTATATTAATTCTCAATGTATCCAGCACAATTGAATTGTAAAACATCATGCAGGTCTATTAGCTTAGTCTCCATTTGACATGGATATTGTATTTTAGTTCTTCCAAGTGGCACTAATTATTCAAAGTAGAGCACTTATGTGCGTAATCAGGGTCAATATAGTAGTAATTGAGTATCATGCCATAGACTCTGAAAATTAGATTTTTGTTTACTGAGGCCAGGCGACCAGATTTCTGTATTGGTGTTATTTTAATGGCAGCCGTAACCTCTTTCCTTGAACTGGTTAAAACATTGCGAGGAATTAAGCTACTCGAGCTAGTAGACTGTTTGTAATTGTTGCTTCGATTTTTGATTTTTTTTTTTCCCTCTGCCGCAGCAGCTTCTCAAACATTTTCCTTAGTTGTGAAGATGATCCTGACATCAACTCCCAAATTCTGCTAATGCCTGGTAGCTGGTGAATTTTTTGTGGCTGGGGTCCCAGTTTCTCATTCTTTGTATGAAAACTGCTTTACTTGTGCCCCAGACCACTTCAAAACTCTACAGCTCAGCCTTGAAATTCAGCATGTGGGGAATGTCAAGTCTGAATGTATGAATGGAAATTTAATCCAAAAATACAGGTGTATTTAGGTTAGGTTGGGATGGCACATTGAGAGGGTGTTTTAAGTCAGAAAAGACCATTTCCTAGCCAAAACCTCCTCCATCCAGCTCACTTCTAGCTTTAACTGAGGCCGTAAGGTGGCAGGCAGGCAGACTGCTTCAGGCAGGGCAGATTGGAATATCAAGTAAGATTTAAGCCTCATTTTGGGTGGAGGCGGTGGCCTCGTGGTATTGTCGCTGGACTAGTAATCCAGAGGTTCAGGGTAATGCTCTGCAGACCCGAGTTCGAATTCCACCACCCACCAAATAAAAAAATAATTATCAAAAATTAAAAGTCTAATGATGGGGACTTCCGGTGGTGACAGGCAGGAGAAGGTCGCACATAAGGTAGCTCCCACCATGGTCTTTGTTTTAAGGCACTGCTACCTCACAGCGCCAGGGACCTGGGTTCGATTACGACCTCAGGTGACTGTGTGGAGTTTGCACATTCTTCCCGTGTCGGCACGGAATTCCTCTGGGTGCTCTGGTTTCCTCCCACAATCTAAAGATGTGCAGATTAGGTGGATTGTCTATGTTAAATTGCATCGAGGTGGGGTTACGGGAATAGGGTGGGGGATTGGGCCCTAGGTATGGTGCTCTTTCAGAGGATCGGTGCAGACTTGATGGGCTGAATGGCCTCCTTCTACACTGTAGGGATTCTATGAAATTGGGGTCTAGTCTGGTATCCTAACACTACAAGAGTAGGTCAGAGGCTAGGAATCTTGCGGTGAGTAACTCATCTCCTGACAACCCCAAAGCCCTACAAGACACAAGTCACGAATGTGATGGAATACTCTCTCTCCTGCCCTCTTTAAGAAGGGGGTGAAGCTCATGATGCTGTACCGGGCCTGCCTTTGGGTGACCCACAATGGTCGCGGGCATTACTTTGGAGCACCGAAGGAGGCAATGGAGTTTGTGAGAGACGCCCTCTCCAATCTCTTCCATGCCGCTCCCTCCCCTTCTCCCATCCACTTACACACCATTGAAACATTGGCGGCCCAGGAGTACTTACTTAGGCTCGGTAGTGCCAGCCCCCGCCTGTCCCTACTACGCTGCAAGAATCCCCGCCTCACTCTCGGGGTCTTCCCAGCCCACTCAAAACTCATAATGCTCTTCTCAATTCTTTTGAAAAAAGCCTTCGTGATCACCACCGGGAGGCACTGGAACACAAAAAGGAATCTCGGGAGGACCACCATTTTAACCGCCTGCACCCTACCTGCCAATGACAGGGACACCATGTCCCATCTCTTGAAATCCTCCTCCATCTGTTCCACCAACTGTGTTAAATTGAGCCGATGTAATGTACCCCAATTCTTGGCTATCTGGATCCCCAGGTACCGGAAGTCCCTTGTTACCTTTCTCAACGGTAAATCCTCTATCTCTCTGCTCTGCTCCCCCGGATGCACCACAAATAACTCACTTTTCCCCATGTTCAGTTTATACCCTGAAAAATCCCCAAACTCCCCAAGTATCCGCATTATCTCTGGCATCCCCTCCGCCGGGTCCGCCACATATAGCAACAAATCATCCGCATACAGAGATACCCGGTGTTTTTCTCTCCCCCCCCCCCCCCCCCCCCCCCCCCCCCACCCCTAAGTACTCCCCGCCACTTCCTGGAACCCCTCAGTGCTATGGCCAGGGGTTCAATCGCCAATGCAAACAATAACGGGGACAGAGGACATCCCTGCCTCGTCCCTCTATGGAGCCGAAAATAGTCAGACCCCCGTCCATTCGTGACCACGCTCGCCATCGGGGCCCTATACAGCAACTGTACCCACCTGATATACCCGTCCCCAAAGCCAAATCTCCTCAACACCTCCCACAAATAATCCCACTCCACTCTATCAAATGCTTTCTCGGCATCCATCGCCACCACTATCTCCGCTTCCCCCTCTGGTGGGGGCATCATCATTACCCCTAGCAGCCTCCGTATATTTGTATTTAGCTGTCTCCCCTTCACAAACCCAGTTTGGTCCTCATGGACTACCCCCGGGACACAATCCTCTATCCTCATTGCCATTACCTTGGCCAGAATCTTAGCATCCACATTCAGGAGGGAAATGGGCCTGTATGACCCGCATTGCAGCGGGTCTTTTTCCTTCTTTAGGAGGAACGATATCGTTGCCTCTGACATAGTCGGGGGCAGCTGCCCCCTTTCCCTCGCCTCATTAAAGGTTCTCATCAGTAGCGGGGCCTGCAAGTCCAAATATGTCTTATAGAATTCAACTGGGAATCCGTCTGGTCCCGGGTCCTTCCCCGCCTGCATGCTCCCAATCCCTTTCACTACTTCCTCTCTCCATCTGTGCTCCCAGCCCCACTCTCTCCTGCTCCTCCACCTCAGGAAATTCCAGCTGATCCAGAAAGCACATCATTCTCTCCTTCCCATCCGGGGGCTGCGCTTCATATAATCTTTCATAAAATGCCTTGAACACTCCATTCACCTCGCTCCGCTCCCCGCTCCATCTCTCCCTCCTCATCTCTCCCCCCCCCCTATCTCCCTCGCTGCTCCCCTTTTCCTCAGTTGGTGGGCCAACAACCTACTCGTCTTCTCCCCATATTCGTACTGTACACCCTGTGCCTTCCTCCATTGTGCCTCTGCATTACCCGTAGTCAACAAGTCAAATTCTACATGTAGCCTTTGCCTTTCCCTGTACAGTCCCTCCTCCGGTGCCTCCGCGTATTGTCTGTCCACCCTCAGAAGTTCTTTCAACAACTGCTCCCTTTCCCTACCCTCCTGCTTTCCTTTATGTGCCCTAATAGATATCAGCTCCCCTCTAACCACTGCCTTCAGTGCCTCCCAGACCACTCCCACCTGTACCTCCCCATTATCATTAAGTTCCAAGTACCTTTCAATACACCCCCTCACCCTTAAACACACCCCCTCATCTGCCAATAATCCCATGTCCATTCTCCAGGGTGGAAGCTGTTGTTTTTCTTCCCCTATCTCCAGGTCCACCCAGTGTGGAGCATGATCCGAGATGGCTATAGCCGTGTACTCCGTCCCCGTCACCTTTGGGATCAGTGCCCTTCCCAAAACAAAAAAATCTATTCGTGAAAATACTTTGTGTACATAGGAGAAAAACGAAAACTCCTTACTCCTAGGTCTACTAAATCTCCAGGGATCTACTCCTCCCATCTGCTCCATAAAATCCTTAAGCACCCTAGCTGCAGCCGGCCTCCTTCCGGTCCTGGACCTCGATCTGTCCAGCCCTGGGTCCAGCACCGTATTAAAGTCTCCACCCATTACCAACTTCCCCACTTCTAGGTCCGGGATTCGTCCTAACATACGCCTCATAAAATTGGCATCATCCCAGTTCGGGGCATACACGTTCACCAATACCACCGCCTCCCCTTGCAGTTTGCCACTCACCATCATTTATCTGCCCCCACTATCCGCCACTATAGTCTTTGCCTCAAACATTACCCGCTTCCCCACTAGTATGGCCACCCCCCTGTTTTATGCATCTAGCCCCGAATGAAACACCTGCCCCACCCATCCTTTGCGAAGTCTAACCTGGTCTATCAGCT
This sequence comes from Scyliorhinus torazame, assembly GCF_047496885.1. NCBI lineage: Eukaryota > Metazoa > Chordata > Chondrichthyes > Carcharhiniformes > Scyliorhinidae > Scyliorhinus > Scyliorhinus torazame. Next base: position 167,148,295 of record NC_092708.1, on the reverse strand, counting down.
TCAGATGCGACTCCTGAAGCATAACCACATCTGCCTTAAGTTTCTTTAGGTGTGCGAGTACCCGTGCCCTCTTAATCGGCCCGTTCAGCCCTCTCACATTCCACGTGATCAACCGGGTTGGGGGGCTCTTTACCCACCCCCCCCCCTTGACGACTAGCCATTACCTTTTTCAATCCAGCTCCTCACCCGGTTCCCACATAGCTGTGTCCCCCCCAGGCGGCACCCCCCCCCTGCTCCGACCCCCCCCCCTCCCATACCAGCTCCCCCTTCTCCCCAGCAGCAGCAACCCAGTTAACCCCCCCCCCCGCTAGATCCCAAGCTAGCGTAATTGCACCCCCCATGTTGCTCCCAGAAGTCAGCAAACTCTGGCCGACCTCGGCTTCCCCCCGTGACCTCGGCTCACGCTGTGCGAGGCCCCCTCCTTCCTGCTTCCCTGTTCCCGCCATGATTACCATAGCGCGGGAACCAAGCCCGCGCTTCCCTTTTGGCCCCGCCCCCAATGGCCGGTGCCCTCAGCTCCTCATCCTCCCTCACCCCCTCCCCCACAACATGGGGGAGAGAGAGAAGTTACAGGGTCGCAGGTTTAACAACTTGGGAAGTCCTCTCTTCCCCCTTTTCCCCCCTTCATCCCACAAATTCACCCCCCCACACTTTTGTCCCAAACGTTCTTTTTCTGGCCCGCTCACTCCAGCTTCTCCTCGACAATAAATGTCCACGCCTCATCTGCCGTTTCGAAGTAGTGGTGTTTCCCTAGATGTGTGACCCACAGTCTTGCCGGTTGCAGCATTCCGAATTTGACCTTCCTTTTATGCAACACCGCCTTGGCCCGATTAAAGCTTGCCCTCCTTCTCGCCAACTCCGCACTCCAATTTTGATATACGCGGATCACCGCATTCTCCCACCTTCTGCTCCGAGTTTTCTTTGCCCATCTGAGGACCATCTCTCTGTCCTTATATCGGAGAAATCTCACCACTATTGCTCGAGGAATTTCTCCAGCCCTCGGTCTTTGCGCCATAACCCGATAGGCTCCCTCCACCTCCAGCGGACCAGTCGGGGCCTCCGATCCCATTAACGAGTGCAGCATCGTGCTCACATATGCCCCGACGTCCGCTCCTTCTGCACCTTCGGGAAGACCAAGAATCCTTAGGTTCTTCCTCCTCGCATTATTCTCCAGCACCTCCAGCCTTTCCACACATCTTTTGTGTTGTGCCTCGTGCATCTCCGTTTTCACCACCAGGCCCTGTATGTCGTCCTCATTCTCAGCAGCCTTTGCCTTCACGACCCGAAGCTCCTGTTCCTGGGTCTTTTGCTCCTCCTTTAGCCCCTCAATCGCTTGTAATATCGGGGCCAACAGCTCCTTCTTCATCTCCTTATTGAGTTCATCTACGCAACGCCGCAGGAACTCTTGTTGGTCAGGGCCCCATATTAAACTGCCTCCTTCCGACGCCATCTTGCTTTGTGCCTGCCTTCCTGGCCGCTGCTCTAGAGGATCCACCGCAATCCGGCTACTTTCCTCTCTTTTTTCCATCCGTGTCCAGGGGGGTTCCCTTCTGGATTACCGCAGTGTTATTTGCCGTTAAAATTGCCGACGGGGCTCCTAATAAGAGCCCAAAAGTCCGTTCCACCGGGAGCTGCCGAAACGTGCGACTCAGCTGGTCATTGCCGCACCCGGAAGTCCCTCATTGTTATTGTTGTTTGCACCATGAAAGTGCATGAACGGTGGAGACGGGAATCAGTGGGGGTGGTGGGGGGGGGGGGGTGCTAGGCCATGGGCAGGGGCGACCAAGCGAGCTGGGCAAGCTAGTTCATAGGAGCGCAAGGGGGGGTGAGCAGGCGGTTAGAGTGTGAGAGGGGGTTGGGATTGTTGTTTTGCTTAGGGAGGGGGGCTGTTGAAGTGCGATAAGGAGGGGCTTGGTGATGGTGGGCATCGAGGGCGCACTTGGAGAGTCGCGTAACGCAGGCCAGGGGCTGGCCCAAGAGGACTATGGCTGTTCGAGAATATTTGTGAGAGGTACTGGGGCGGTTCGGGTTCAGGCGGGGTTCGTAGTCCAGTTTTATCGGGCGCCGGCAGCAAGTGGAAGGACGAACCGGGTGAATTCGGGGTATTTCAGGCTGCATCGAAGGAGGATGCAGGGATGCCCACTCTCCCCGTTGCTCTTTGCCTTGGCGATAGAGCCACTGGCAATGGCGCTCAGAACGTCAAGGGGTTGGCCCCTGCACGGGGGTTGGTGGAGCACTGGGTCTCTCTAAATGCGGACGATCTGTTGCTTTGCATATCGGACCCATTGGAAAGTTTTGGAGGGATCATGGATATTTTGGAGCAATTCGGCCGGTTCTCTGGGTTTTAGTCAAACATGGGGAAGAGTGAGGTCTTCCCAATCCAGGCGAGGGGGCATGAGAGGAGGTTGGGCGAGCTGCTGTTTTAAGGTGGTGGGGGCAGGTTTCAGGTATCTGGGCATCCAGGTGGCGCGAGATGGGAGCAGCTACATAAATTGAATCTGACATGGTTGGTGGAGCAGATGAAGGGGGATTTTAAGAGATGGGACCTGCACCCGCTGTTGTTGGCGGGGTGGGTTCAGTCTGAAGATGATTGTACTCCCGAGGTTTTTATTCATGTTCCAGAACTTTCCGATTTTTATTCCAACGGCCTTCTTTAGGAAGATTAATGCATTGATCTCAGGTTTTCTGGAGCGGGGACATTGTGATGGTGTGGGGGGCGACTGGCCATGCCAAATTTGATGAACTACTACTGGGCAGCAAATGTAGCCATGGTCAGGTAGTGGAGGAGGGGTCGGTGTGGGAGCAGATGGAGGCAGCCTCTTGCAAGGACACTAGCTTAGGGACACTTTAAAAAAAAAAAAATGTTTATTCAGAATTTTTCAACAAAAACTTTCAACCATTCAAACCTCCCCCCCCCCCCCCCCCCCCCCCCCCCCCCCCCGTAACAAGAAAAGAAAAGTTGCATAGCAAGACATAAACATAACAATTCAACATAATACAGAACTTTGTACAATGGGTTCCTCCCGCACATATCGACTTTCCCATATGTTTATGTCTTTCCTTTCTCAAGTGCCCCTAGGAAAAAAAACCTTCCCCGCCCACCCTTCTACCCCCCCCCCCCCCCCCCCCCATTGCTGCTGCTTCTGACCGACCTCCATCTAACGCTCCGCGAGATAGTCTAGGAACGGTTGCCACCGCCTGAAGAACCCCTGCGCAGACCCTCTCAAGGCAAACTTTATCCTCTCCAGTTTGATGAACCCTGCCATGTCGTTTATCCAGGCTTCCACACTGGGGGGGGCTTCGCATCTTTCCACATTAGCAAGATCCTCCGCCGGGCTATCAGGGACGCAAAGGCCAGGATACCGGCCTCTTTCGCCTCCTGCACTCCCGGCTCGTCCGCCACTCCAAATAGTGCTAGCCCTCAACTTGGCTTGACCAGGACTTTCACCACCTCAGACCTAGCCCTCGCAGCACCCCTCCAGAACCCATCCAGTGCCGGGAACGACCAGAACATATGGGTGTGATTAGCCGGGCTTCCTGAGCACCTTCCACAACTGTCCTCCACCCCAAAGAACCTACTCAGCCTCACCCCTGTCATATGCGCTCTGTGAATAACCTTGAATTGTATTAGGCTGAGCCTGGCGCAAGAGGAGGAAGAATTAACCCTACTTACGGCATCAGCTCACAGACCCTCTTCACTCTCCTCCCCCAGCTCCTCCTCCCATTTGCCCTTCAGCTCCTCTACCAGAGCCTCCTCCTCTTCTTTCATCTCCTGATATATCGCCGACACCTTGCCCTCTCTGACCCATACACCCGAAATCACCCTGTCCTGAATCCCCTGTGCCGGGAGCAACGGGAATTCCCTCACCTGCCGCTTCACAGACGCCCTCACGTGCATGTACCTGAAAGCGTTTCCCGGGGGTAGCCCAAACTTCTCCTCCAGCGTCCCTAGGCTCGCAAACGTCCCATCGATGAACAGGTCCCCCATTCTTCTAATCCCTGCCCGATGCCAGCTCTGAAACCCCCCGTCCATCCTTCCTGGGACAAACCGATTGTTATCTCTGATCGGGGACCACATCAAGGCTCCCATCGCACCCTTGTGTCGTCTCCACTGCCCCCAGATCTTTAGCGTTGCCGCCACCACCGGACACGTGGTGTACCTTGTCGGCGAGAGCGGCAGCGGTGCCGTCACCAGCGCCCTCAGGCTCGTTCCTTTGCAGGACACCATTTCCAACCTCTTCCATGCCGCCCCCTCTCCCTCCATCACCCACTTACGGATCATCGCCACGTTGGCTGCCCAATAGTAGCCACCCAGATTCGGCAACGCCAGCCCTCCTCTGTCTCTACTACGCTCCAGAAACCCCTCCTTACCCTCGGGGTCTTGTTTGCCCACACAAAACCCATGATGCTCCTGCCTACCCTCTTATAAAAGGCCTTGGTGACCATAATTGGAAGGCACTGGAACACAAAAAGAAACCTCGGGAGGACCATCATTTTAATCGACTGCACTCTGCCCGCTAGCGAGAGCGGTAACATGTCCCATCGTTTGAAGTCCTCCTCCATCTGCTCCACCAGCCGCGTCAAATTAAGTTTATGCAGGGCCCCCCAACTCCTAGCTACTTGGATCCCCAAGTACCGAAAGCTCCTTTCCGCCCTCCTCAACGGTAGGTTGTCTATCCCTTTTCCCTGGTCCCCTGGATGCACCACAAAGAGCTCGCTCTTCCCTACATTGAGCTTATAGCCCGAGAAGTCCCCAAACTCCCTTAGGATCCGCATGACCTCCACCATCCCCTCCACTGGATCTGCCACATACAGCAACAGGTCGTCTGCATACAGCGACACTCGATGCTTCTCTCCCCCTCGGACCACCCCCTCCATTTCCTGGACTCACTTAATGCCATGGCCAAAGGTTCAATTGCTAATGCAAACAGCAGGGGGGACAGGGGGCACCCCTGCCTCGTCCCTCGATACAGCCGAAAATTCTCCCGACCTCCGCCGATTCGTAACCACACTCGCCACCGGGGCTTTATTTCGGAGCTTAACCCAACTGATAAACCCCTCCCCAAACCCAAACCTCCGCAACACTTCCCAGAGATACTCCCACTCCACTCGGTCAAAGGCCTTCTCTGCGTCCATAGCTGCCACTATCTCCGCCTCTCCCTCCACCGATGGCATCATTATCACGTTTAGGAGCCTCCGCACATTGGTGTTTAACTGCCTGCCCTTTACAAATCCCGTCTGGTCCTCGTGAATCACCCCCGGGACACAGTCCTCGATCCTCGTAGCCAGCACTTTTGCCAGCAACTTAGCATCCACGTTAAGGAGCGAAATCGGCCTATACGACCCACATTGCAGTGGGTCCTTATCCCGTTTCAGGATCAAAGAGATCATCGCCTCACACATTGTCGGGGGCAGGGTCCCCCCTCCCTTGCCTCATTGAAAGTCCTCACCAGCAACGGGGCTAACAGGTCTACGTACTTCCCTATAGAACTCAACCGGGAACCCATCTGGTCCCGGGGCCTTCCCCGCCTGCATGCTCCCCAGTCCTTTAATCAGCTCCTCCAACCCAATTGGCGCCCGCAAACCAGCCACCTCCTGCTCCTCCACCCTCGGGAACCTCAGTTGGTCCAAAAATCGTCGCATTCCCTCTTCCCCCGCTGGGGGCTGGGATCTGTACAGCTCCTCATAGAAGGTCTTAAATGCCTCATTTACTTTCACCGCACTCCGCACCGTAGTTCCCCTTCCATCCTTGACTCCACCTATCGCCCTCACTGCCATCCTCTTACGGAGCTGATGTGCCAGCATCCGGCTCACCTTCTCCCAATACTCACACGTCGCCACCTGTGCTTTCCTCCACTGTGCCTCTGCCTTCCCTGTGGTCAACAGGTCGAACTCCGTCTGGAGACTTCGCCTCTCCCTGAGTAGTCCCTCTTCAGGGGCCTCTGCATATCTCCTGTCCACCCTTAAAATCTCCCCCACTAACCTCTCCCTTTCCCTGCCCTCTCTCTTCTCCCTGTGAGCCCTGATGGAGATGAACTCTCCCCTGACCACCGCCTTCAGCGCCTCCCATACTACCCCCACCTGCACCTCCCTGTTGCCGTTGGCCTCCAAATACCTTTCAATGCACCCCCGCACCCTCCCGCACACCTCCTCATCTGCCAGTAATCCCACATCCAAACGCCACAGCGGGCGTTGGTCCCTCTCCTCTCCCAACTCCAGTTCCACCCAGTGTGCGGCGTGGTCTGAGATGGCGATGGCCGAATACTCTGTTCCCTCCACTTTCGGGATCAGCGCCCTGCTCAGAACAAAAAAATCTATCCAGGAGTAGGCTTTGTGTACGTGGGAGAAAAAAGAAAATTCTCTTGCCAGAGGCCTGGCAAATCTCCACGGATCCACTCCCCCCATCTAGTCCATAAACCCCCTAAACACCTTGGCCGCAGCCGGCCTCTTTCCGGTCCTAGATCTGGAACGATCTAATGATGGGTCCAACACCGTGTAAAATCCCCCCCCCCCCATTATCAAGCTTCCTACCTCCAGGTCCGGAATGCGCCCCAACATACGCTTCATAAATCCAGCATCGTCCCAGTTCGGGGCGTATACATTTACCAATACCACCCACGTCCCCTGCAACCTACCGCTCACCATCACGTATCGACCTCCATTGTCCACTACTATGTTCTTGGCCTCAAACGACACCCGCTTCCCCACCAGTATTGCCACCCCTCTATTCTTCGCATCCAGCCCCGAATGGAATACCTGTCCTACCCATCCTTTTCTTAACCTGACCTGGTCTGCCACCTTCAAATGTGTCTCCTGAAGCATGACCACATCTGCCTTCAGTCCCTTTAAGTGCGCGAACACTCGGGCCCTCTTAACCGACCCATTCAGGCCCCTCACATTCCACGTTACCAGCCGGATTGGGGGGGCTCCCCCCCCCCCCCTTGCCGACTAGCCATCTCCTGTTTTAGGCCAGTCCTGTGCCCGCGCCTCCCGCACCCTCCAGTCCCCCAGACGGGGAACCCCCGCCCCGACCACCTCTTCTGTTTTCAGTTCCCCCTCGGCCAATGCAGCAGCAACCCTATTTTCACCCGCCCCCCCCGCTAGATCCAAATCTAGCTCTTTTGCTCCCCCCTTAACACTTCCGTAAATCTGCTGACCCCGGCTTCCCCCACCTTCCCATTGACCCCCCCCGTGTGGAAATCCCCCCTCCTCCTTGCGCTCCTCCATCCCCCCTCCGCCCTTCCCTGACGCGGGTCCTGTGGCGCAGCTCCTGTTGCGGCCTTATCCCAATTACCCCATCCCTGGGCCTCCCCTCCCTCCAGCACCGGCACCCATATTCCCTACAGTCTCCCCATAAAATCTCTTCCCCCATCCCCATCCATCGCCTCACCCGTGGAACATTCCTTACGCATAGTATACCTGTATACAATCGACATCCCTTCCCCCCCTAAACCACAGACCCTCAGTTTGAGTCCAATTTTTCCGTTTGGATAAAGGTCCAAGCCTCTTCAGGCATTTCAAAGTAGTGGTGTCGATCCTGAAATGTGACCCACAGTCGCGCTGGCTGCAGCATTCCGAATCTCACCCTCTTCCTATGCAGCACCGCCTTGGCCCGATTAAAACCAGCTCTCTTCTTTGCCACCTCCGCGCTCCAGTCCTGGTAGATTCGGATCACCACATTCTCCCATCTACTGCTCCGCTCCTTCTTGGCCCCTCTCAGGACACACTCTCTGTCCACGAAACGATGAAACCTCACCACTATCGCCCTTGGCGGTTTGTTGGCCTTGTGTCTCCTCGCCAGGACCCGGTGAGCCCCATCTAGCTCCAGGGGACTCGGAGAGGCCTCCACACCCATCAGCGAATGGAGCATCGTGCTCACATATGCCCCGGCATCGGCCCCCTCCACCCCTTCAGGGAGACCCAGAATCTGAAGATTCTTCCTCCTCGACCTGTTCTCCAGGTCCTCGAATCTTTCGGCCCACCTCTTGGCAGCGCCTCGTGCTCTTCCATCTTCACCGCCAGGCCCAAGATCTCGTCCTCGTTCTCGGTGGTTTTTTCCCGCACCTCTCGGATCTCTACCTCTTGGGCCCTCTGGGTCTCCTTCAGCCCCTCGATCGCCGTCAGCAGTGGCGCCAGCACCTCTTTTTTAAGCTCCTCCACACAGCGCCTGAGAAACTCCTGCTGCTCCAGCCCCCATGCTGCTCGGTCTCCGCCCTCCGCCATCTTGTTTTTTCTTCCTCGTTTATTTCACTGCTCCAAAGCCGCTTTTTTTCCCGCTCCACTTCTGGTCCCCTCCATACACTATGGAAGGGGGACCTTGCTCTCACCTTCCCATACGGGAAGTGGTCGAAAAATCTCCGTTGGGGCTCCTCTGGAGAGCCCAAAAGTCCGTTCTAGCGGGAGCCGCTGAAATAGAACATAGAACATAGAACGATACAGCGCAGTACAGGACCTTCGGCCCACGATGTTGCACCGAAACAAAAGCCATCTAACCTACACTATGCCATTATCATCCATATGCTTAACCAATAAACTTTTAAATGCCCTCAATGTTGGCGAGTTCACTACTGCTGCAGGAAGGGCAATCCACGGCCTCACCACTCTTTGCGTAAAGGACCTACCTCTGACCTCTGTCCTATATCTATTACCCCTCAGCCTTTCCTCATAAGATTTTCCCTCCATACCAGGCAACATCCTGGTAAATCTCCTCTGCACCCGCTCCAAAGCTTCCACGTCCTTCCTATAATGCGGTGACCAGAACTGTACGCAATACTCCAAATGCGGCCGTACCAGAGTTTTGTACAGCTGCAACATGACCTCATGACTCCGGAACTCAATCCCTCTACCAATAAAGGCCAACACTCCATAGGCCTTCTTCACAACCCTATCAACCTGGGTGGCAACTTTCAGGGATCTATGTACATGGACACCTAGATCCCACTGCTCATCCACACTTCCAAGAACTTTACCATTAGCCAAATATTCCGCATTCCTGTTATTCCTTCCAAAGTGAATCACCTCACACTTCTCTACATTAGACTCCATTTGCCACCTCTCAGCCCAGCTCTGCAGCTTATCTATGTCCCTCTGTAACCTGCTACATCCTTCCGCACTGTCGACAACACCACCGACTTTAGTGTCGTCTGCAAATTTACTCACCCACCCTTCTGCGCCCTCCTCTAGGTCGTTGATAAAAATGACAAACAGCAACGGCCCCAGAACAGATCCTTGTGGTACGCCACTTGTAACTGAACTCCATTCTGAACATTTCCCATCAACCACCACCCTCTGTCTTCTTTCAGCTAGCCAATTTCTGATCCACATCTCTAAATCACCCTCAATCCCCAGCCTCCGTATTTTCTGCAATAGCCTACCGTGGGGAACCTTATCAAACGCTTTACTGAAATCCATATACACCACATCAACTGCTCTACCCTCGTCTACCTGTTCAGTCACCTTCTCAAAGAACTCGATAAGGTTTGTGAGGCATGACCTACCCTTCACAAAGCCATGCTGACTATCCCTGATCATATTATTCCTATCTAGATGATTATAAATCTTGTCTCTTATAATCCCCTCCAAGACTTTACCCACAACAGACGTGAGGCTCACCGGTCTACAGTTGCCGGGGTTGTCTCTACGCCCCTTTTTGAACAAAGGGACCACATTTGTTATCCTCCAGTCCTCGGGCACTATTCCTGTAGCCAATGATGACATAAGAATCAAAGCCAAAGGCACAGCAATCTCTTCCCTAGCTTCCCAGAGAATCCTAGGATAAATCCCATTAGGCCCCGGGGAATTATCTATTTTCAGCCTGTCCAGAATTGCCAACACCTCTTCCCTACGTACCTCAATGCCATCTATTCTAATAGCCTGGGTCTCAGCATTCTCCTCCACAACATTATCTTTTTCCTGAGTGAATACTGACGGAAAATATTCATTTAGTATCTCGCCTATCTCTTCAGACTCCACACACAACTTCCCATCCCTGTCCTTGATTGGCCCTACTCTTACACTAGTCATTCTTTTATTCCTGACATACCTATAGAAAGCTTTTGGGTTTTCCTTGATCCTACCTGCCAAATACTTCTCATGTCCCCTCCTTGCTCGTCTTGGCTCTCTCTTTAGATCCTTCCTCGCTACCTTGTAACTATCCATCGCCCCAACTGAAACTTCACACCTCATCTTCACATTGGCCTCCTTCTTCCTCTTAACAAGAGATTCCACTTCTTTGGTATGCCACGATTCCCTTGCTCGACGCCTTCCTCCCTGCCTGACCGGTATGTACTTATCAAGAACACGCAGTAGCTGTTCCTTGAACAAGCTCCACTTATCCAGTGTGCCCAACACTTGCAGCCTACTTCTCCAACCTATCCCCCCCAAGTCATGTCTAATGGCATCATAATTGCCCTTCCCCAGCTATAACTCTTGCCCTGCGGTGTATACTTATCCCTTTCCATCACTAACGTAAACGTCACCGAATTGTGGTCACTGTCCCCAAAGTGCTCTCCTACCTCCAAACCCAACACCTGGCCTGGTTCATTACCCAAAACCAAATCCAAAGTGGCCTCGCCTCTTGTTGGCCTGTCAACATATTGTTTCAGGAAACCCTCCTGCACACACTGTACAAAAAACGACCCATCTATTGTACTCGAACTATATCTTTTCCAGTCAATATTTGGAAAGTTAAAGTCTCCCAGAATAACTACCCTGTTACTTTCGCTCTTTTCCAGAATCATCTTCGCCATCCTTTCCTCTACATCAGCAGCACGGTAGCACAGTGGTTAGCACTGTGGCTTCACAGCGCCAGGGTCCCAGGTTCGATTCCCTGCTGGGTCACTGTCTGTGCGGAGTCTGCACGTTCTCCCTGTGTCTGCGTGGGTTTCCTCCGGGTGCTCCGGTTTCCTCCCACAGTCCAAAGACGTGCAGGTTAGGTGGATTGGCCATGATAAATTGCCCTTAGTGTCCATAAAAGGTTAGGACGGGTTATTGGGTTATGGGGATAAGGTGGAAGTGAGGGCATAAGTGGGTCGGTGCAGACTCGATGGACCAAATAGTCTCCTTCTGCACTGTATGTTCTATGTATGTATCCCTAGAACTATTTGGAGGCCGATAGAAAACTCCCAACAGGGTGACCTCTCCTTTCCTGTTTCTTTTTTTTTTATTAAATATTTTATTGAAAATTTTTGGTCAACCAACACAGTACATTGTGCATTCTTTACACAATATTATAACAACACAAATAACAATGACCTATTTTATAAACAAAAAAAAAATGAATAAATAATAAATAACAAAAATGAAAACTAGCCCTAATTGGCAACTGCCTTGTCACAAGTAACACTCTCCAAAAATATAATTTAACAGTCCAATATATAATTATCTGTAGCAACGACCTATACATACTATACAGTATATATTAACAACCCTGAGAGTCCTTCTGGTTCCTCCCCCACCCCCACCCCCGATCCTGGGCTGCTGCTGCTGCCTTCTTTTTCCCATTCCGTCTATCTTTCTGCGAGGTATTCGACGAACGGTTGCCACCGCCTGGTGAACCCTTGAGCCGACCCCCTTAGGACGAACTTAATCCGCTCTAGCTTTATAAACCCCGCCATGTCATTTATCCAGGTCTCCACCCCCGGGGGCTTGGCTTCTTTCCACATTAGCAATATCCTGCGCCGGGCTACTAGGGACGCAAAGGCCAAAACATCGGCCTCTCTCGCCTCCTGCACTCCCGGCTCTTGTGCAACCCCAAATATAGCCAACCCCCAGCTTGGTTCGACCCGGACTCCTACTACTTTTGAAAGCACCTTTGTCACCCCCATCCAAAACCTCTGTAGTGCCGGGCATGACCAAAACATATGGGTATGATTCGCTGGGCTTCTCGAGCACCTCGCACACCTATCCTCCACCCCCAAAAATTTACTGAGCCGTGCTCCAGTCATATGTGCCCTGTGTAATACCTTAAACTGAATCAGGCTTAGCCTGGCACACGAGGACGACGAGTTTACCCTGCTTAGGGCATCTGCTCACAGCCCCTCCTCGATCTCCTCCCCAGCTCTTCTTCCCATTTCCCTTTTAGTTCATCTACCATAGTCTCCCCTTCGTCCCTCATTTCCCTATATATATCTGACACCTTACCATCCCCCACCCATGTCTTTGAGATCACTCTGTCCTGCACCTCTTGTGTCGGGAGCTGCGGGAATTCCCTCACCTGTTGCCTCGCAAAAGCCCTCAGTTGCATATACCTGAATGCATTCCCTTGGGGCAACCCATATTTCTCGGTCAGCGCTCCCAGACTCGCGAACATCCCATCCACAAACAGATCTTTCAGTTGCGTTATTCCTGCTCTTTGCCACATTCCATATCCCCCATCCATTCCCCCCGGGGCAAACCTATGGTTGTTTCTTATCGGGGACCCCCCCAAGGCTCCAGTCTTTCCCCTATGCCGTCTCCACTGTCCCCAAATCTTCAGTGTAGCCACCACCACCGGGCTTGTGGTGTAGTTCCTCGGTGAGAACGGCAATGGGGCTGTCACCATAGCCTGTAGGCTAGTCCCCCTACAGGACGCCCTCTCTAATCTCTTCCACGCCGCTCCCTCCTCCTCTCCCATCCACTTACTCACCATTGAAATATTAGCGGCCCAATAATACTCACTTAGGCTCGGTAGTGCCAGCCCCCCCCTATCCCTGCTACGCTGTAAGAATCCCTTCCTCACTCTCGGGGTCTTCCCGGCCCACACAAAACCCATGATGCTCTTTTCAATCCTTTTAAAAAAAGCCTTCGTGATCACCACCGGGAGGCACTGAAACACAAAGAGGAATCTCGGGAGGACCACCATCTTAACCGCCTGCACCCTCCCTGCCATTGACAGGGATACCATATCCCATCTCTTGAAATCCTCCTCCATCTGTTCCACCAACCGCGTTAAATTTAACCTATGCAATGTGCCCCAATTCTTAGCTATCTGGATCCCCAGGTAACGAAAGTCCCTTGTTACCTTCCTCAGCGGTAGGTCCTCTATTTCTCTACTCTGCTCCCCTGGATGCACCACAAACAACTCACTTTTCCCCATGTTCAATTTATACCCTGAAAAATCCCCAAACTCCCCAAGTATCCGCATTATTTCTGGCATCCCCTCCGCCGGGTCCGCCACGTATAGTAGCAAATCGTCCGCATACAAAGATACCCGGTGCTCTTCTCCTCCCCTAAGTACTCCCCTCCACTTCTTGGAACCCCTCAACGCTATCGCCAGGGGCTCAATCGCCAGTGCAAACAATAATGGGGACAGAAGGCATCCCTGCCTTGTCCCTCTATGGAGCCGAAAATATGCAGATCCCCGTCCATTCGTGACCACGCTCGCCACTGGGGCCCTATACAACAGCTGCACCCATCTAACATACCCCTCTCCAAAACCAAATCTCCTCAACACCTCCCACAAATAATCCCACTCCACTCTATCAAATGCTTTCTCGGCATCCATCGCCACTACTATCTCCGTTTCTCCCTCTGGTGGGGCCATCATCATTACCCCTAACAACCTCCGTATATTCGTGTTCAGCTGTCTCCCCTTCACAAACCCAGTTTGGTCCTCGTGGACCACCCCCGGGACACATTCCTCTATTCTCATTGCCAGTACCTTGGCCAGGACCTTGGCATCTACATTTAGGAGGGAAATAGGTCTATAGGACCCGCATTGTAGCGGGTCCTTTTCCTTCTTTAAGAGAAGCGATATCGTTGCTTCAGACATAGTCGGGGGCAGTTGTCCCCTTTCCTTTGCCTCATTAAAGGTCCTCGTCAGTACCGGGGCGAGCAAGTCCACATATTTTCTATAGAATTCGACTGGGAATCCATCCGGTCCCGGGGCCTTTCCCGCCTGCATGCTCCTAATTCCTTTCACCACTTCTTCTACCTCGATCTGTGCTCCCAGTCCCACCCTTTCCTGCTCTTCCACCTTGGGAAATTCCAGCCGATCCAAGAAGCCCATCATTCTCTCCCTCCCATCCGGGGGTTGAGCTTCATATAATTTTTTATAAAATGTCTTGAACACTCCATTCACTCTCTCCGCTCCCCGCTCCATCTCTCCTTCCTCATCCCTCACTCCCCCTATTTCCCTCGCTGCTCCCCTTTTCCTCAATTGGTGTGCCAGCAACCTGCTCGCCTTCTCCCCATATTCGTACTGTACACCCTGTGCCTTCCTCCATTGTGCCTCTGCAGTGCCTGTAGTCAGCAAGTCAAATTCTACATGTAGCCTTTGCCTTTCCCTGTACAGTCCCTCCTCCGGTGCTTCCGCATATTGTCTGTCCACCCTCAAAAGTTCTTGCAGCAACCGCTCCCGTTCCTTACTCTCCTGCTTCCCTTTATGTGCCCTTATTGATACCAGCTCCCCTCTAACCACCGCCTTCAACGCCTCCCAGACCACTCCCACCTGGACCTCCCCATTATCATTGAGTTCCAAGTACTTTTCAATGCACCCCCTCACCCTTAGACACACCCCCTCATCTGCCATTAGTCCCATGTCCATTCTCCAGGGTGGGCGCCCTCCTGTTTCCTCCCCTATCTCCAAGTCCAGCCAGTGTGGAGCGTGATCCGAAATGGCTATAGCCGTATACTCCGTTCCCCTCACCTTCGGGATCAATGCCCTACCTAGCACAAAAAAGTCTATTCGCGAGTAGACTTTATGGACATAGGAGAAAAACGAGAACTCCTTACTCCTAGGTCTGCTAAATCTCCACGGGTCTACACCTCCCATCTGCTCCATAAAATCTTTAAGCACCTTGGCTGCTGCCGGCCTCCTTCCAGTCCTGGACTTCGACCTATCCAGCCCTGGTTCCAACACCATATTAAAATCTCCCCCCATTATCAGCTTTCCCATCTCTAGGTCCGGAATGCGTCCTAGCATCCGCCTCATAAAATTGGCATCATCCCAGTTCGGGGCATATACGTTTACTAAAACCACCGTCTCCCCCTGTAGTTTGCCACTCACCATCACGTATCTGCCCCCGTTATCCGCCACTATAGTCTTTGCCTCGAACATTACCCGCTTCCCCACTAATATAGCCACCCCCCTGTTTTTCGCATCTAGCCCCGAATGGAACACCTGCCCCACACATCCTTTGCGTAGCCTAACCTGGTCTATCAGTTTCAGGTGCGTTTCCTGTAACATAACCACATCTGCCTTAAGTTTCTTAAGGTGTGCGAGTACCCGTGCCCTCTTTATCGGCCCGTTCAGCCCTCTCACGTTCCACGTGATCAGCCGAGTTGGGGGGCTTCCTACCCCCCCCCTTGTCGATTAGCCATCACCTTTTTCCAGCTCCTCACCCAGTTCCCACGCAGCTGTATCTCCCCCAGGCGGTGCCCCCCCGCCCATCCTCTCCCATACCAGCTCCCCCCTCTCCCCAGCAGCAGCAACCCAGTAATTCCCCCCCTCCCACCCCCCCCGCTAGATCCCCCGCTAGCGTAATTACTCCCCCCATGTTGCTCCCAGAAGTCAGCAAACTCTGGCTGACCTCGGCTTCCCCCCGTGACCTCGGCTCGCACCGTGCGACGCCCCCTCCTTCCTGCTTCTCTATTCCCGCCATGATTATCATAGCGCGGGAACCAAGCCCGCGCTTCTCCCTTGGCCCCGCCCCCAATGGCCAACACCCCATCTCCTCCACCTCCCCTCCTCCCCCCCCATCACCACCTGTGGGAGAGAGAAAAGTTACCACATCGCAGGATTAGTACATAAAACCCCTCTTTGCCCCCCACATTCGCCCCACCACTTTGTTCGAACGTTCTTTTTAATAACCCGCTCATTCCAGTTTTTCTTCCACAATAAAAGTCCACGCTTCATCCGCCGTCTCAAAGTAGTGGTGCCTCCCTCGATATGTGACCCACAGTCTTGCCGGTTGCAGCATTCCAAATTTTATCTTCTTTTTATGAAGCACCGCCTTGGCCCGATTAAAGCTCGCCCTCCTTCTCGCCACCTCCGCACTCCAGTCTTGATAAACGCGGATCACCGCGTTCTCCCATTTACTGCTCCGAGTTTTCTTCGCCCATCTAAGGACCATTTCTCTATCCTTAAAACGGAGGAATCTCACCACTCTGGCTCTGGGAATTTCTCCTGCTCTCGGTCCTCGCGCCATCACTCCGTATGCTCCCTCCACCTCCAACGGACCCGCCGGGGCCTCCGCTCCCATTAACGAGTGCAGCATCGTGCTCACATATGCCCCGACGTCCGCTCCCTCCACACCTTCAGCAAGACCAAGAATCCTCAGGTTGTTCCTCCTTGCGTTGTCTTCCAGTGCCTCCAACCTTTCCACACATCGTTTCTGATGTGCCTCCTGCGTCTCCGTCTTCACCACCAGGCCCTGTATATCGTCCTCATTCTCGGCTGCCTTTGCCTTCACGACCCGAAGCTCCCGCTCCTGGGTCTTTTGTTCCTCCTTTAGCCCTTCGATCGCCTGTAGTATCGGGGCCAACAGCTCTTTCTTCATTTCCTTTTTTATCTCTTCCACACAGCATTTTAAGAACTCTTGTTGTTCAGGGCCCCATGTTAAACTGCCACCTTCCGACGCCATCTTGGTTTTTGCTTGCCTTCCTTGCCGCTGTTCTAAAGGATCCACTGCAATCTGGCCACTCTCTCCTCCTTTTTCCATCTGTATCCAGGGGGGATTCCCTTCTGGTTTACCGCACAGTGTTTTTAGCCGTCAAAATTGCCGTTGGGGCTCCTATCAAGAGCCCAAAAGTCCGTTTCACAGGGAGCTGCCGAAACGTGCGACTCAGCTGGTCATCGCCGCACCCGTAAGTCTCTCCTTTCCTGTTTCTAACCTCAGCCCATACTACCTCGGAAGAAGAGTCCCCATCTAGCATCCTCTCCGCCACCGTAATACTGCTCTTGACTAGCAGCGCCACACCTCCCCCTCTTTTGCCTCCTTCTCTGAGCTTACTAAAACACCTAAACCCTGGAACCTGCAACGTCCATTCCTGTCCCTGCTCTATCCATGTCTCCGAAATGGCCACAACATCGAAGTCCCAGGTACCAACCCATGCTGCCAGTTCCCCTACCTTGTTTCGTATACTCCTGGCATTGAAGTAGACACACTTCAAACCACCTACCTGAACACTGGCCCCCTCCTGCGAAGTCAAATCTGTGCTCCTGACCTCTATACTCTCATTCTCCCGTACCCTAAAACTACAATCCAGGTTCCCATGCCCCTGCTGCATTAGTTTAAACCCCCCCCAAAGAGCACTAACAAATCTCCCCCCCAGGATATTTGTGCCCCTCAGGTTCAGATGTAGACCATCCTGTCTGAAGTGGTCCCACCTTCCCCAGAAAGAGCCCCAGTTATCCAGAAATCTGAATCCCTCCCGCCTGCACCATCCCTGTAGCCACGTGTTTAATTGCTCTCTCTCCCTATTCCTCATCTCACTATCACGTGGCACGGGCAACAACCCAGAGATAACAACTCTGTTTGTTCTAGTTCTGAGCTTCCATCCTAGCTCCCTGAAAGCCTGCCTGACATCCTTGTCCCCTTTCCTACCTATGTCATTAGTGCCAATGTGGACCACGACTTGGGGCTGCTCCCCTCCCCCTTAAGGACCCAGAAAACACGATCCGAGATCTGAAATGTGCGGCTTAGCTCCTCAACGCCACAACCGGAAGTCGACACTTTTTTTTAATAAACAATTTTATTGAGGTATTTTTTTGGCATTGTAAACAGTTAGGGATTACAGAAATATGTAAACATTAACGGAAAACCTACACTTCAACCAAACCATAATGCACATACCCGCTCCTCTCCCATAAACACTACCTGCATATTTATCCCTCCTACTCTACTCTAAACTCCGCCCCCCCCTCCCGCCGACGTTCACTCTCCCACGAAGAAGTCGATGAATGGTTGCCACCTCCGGGCGAACTCCAAACAGATCCCCTCAAGGCGAACTTGATTTTTTTCCATACCCAGAAAACTCGACATGTCCGAAAGCCATAGTTCGGTCTTCGGGGGTTTTGAGTCCCTCCATGCCAGCAGTATTCGTCGCCAGGCTATCAGGGAAGCAACAGCCAGAACATCGGCCTCCTTCTCCTCCTGGACTTCCAGGTCTTCCGAAACCCCGGAAATTGCCACCTCTGGACTCATCACCACCCTTGTTTTCAGCACCCGGGACGTGACCCCTGCAAATCCCTCCCAGTACCCCCTAAGCTTAGGGCATGCCCAAAACATCTGAACGCGGTTCGCTGTTCCTCCCGTGCATCTAGTGCACTTGTCCTCAACCCCAAAGAATTTGCTCATCCGAACCACCGTCATATGGGTCCAATGAACGACCTTAAACTGAATCAGGCTGAGCCTGGCACATGTTGCGGTTGAGTTTACCCTACTCGGCGTCTGTCCATACCCCGTCCTCCATCTCCTCACCGAGTTTCTCCTCCCATTTGAGTTTCAGCCCCTCCGTCTGGGACTCTTCTCCCTTCATGAGCACCTTGTAAATATCCGAGACTCTCCCCTCTCCTCCTTCTCCTCTAGAGACTATTCTGTCCTGGATCCCTATTGGCGGGAGGCGTGGGAAAGGATTGGACCTGTCTGCGTACAAAGTCCCACATCTGTAAGTACCTAAAGTCATTTCCCCTTTCCAGCCCAGCTTTCTCCTCCAAATCCCCCAGACTCGCAAAGCTCCCCTCCAGGAACATATCGCCCACCCTCCCCACCCCCGCTCGCCGCCATGTTCGAAACCCACCATCCATGTACCCGAGGGCGAATCGATGGTTATCACATATTGGAGCCCAGACTGATGCACCCACCTCCCCCACATGCTTCCTCCACTGGTCCCATATCTGCAGGGCCGCCCCCACTACCGGGCTGGTGGAGTACCTGACCAGCGAAAGCGGTAGGGGAGCCGTGACCAGGGCTGCCAGACTGGTGCCCCTGCACGAAGCCACCTCCACCCGCTCCCAGATAGACCCCGTACCCACCATCCATTTCCTTATCATGGCTATGTTAGCCGCCCAGTAATAGTTGATCAGATTTGGCAATGCCAGTCCCTCCTCGCTGCAGTTCCTTTCAAGCATCGCCTTCCTCACCCGCGGGTATTCTCCCACCCAGACAAAGCTCATAATGATTTTGCCGGTCCTTTTGAAGAAGGGCCGTGGGATAAAGATCGGGAGGCACTGAAAGATGAACAGGAATCTAGGGAGGATTGTCATCTTTACCGTCTGCACCCTCCCTGCAAGTGTTAGCGGGAGTGCATCCCATCTCCGAAACTCCCTCTTCATTTGTTCTACCACTCTACTCAGATTTAACTTATGTAACCTGCCCCAGTCTCGTGCCACCTGTATCCCCAAGTACCGGAAACTTTCCCCAACCAGCCTCAATGGCAGCTCCTTCAGCCTATTCTCCTGGCCCCTTGCCTGCACTACAAACATCTCACTCTTGGCCATATTTAATTTGTATCCTGAGAACCGGCCAAACTTTCTCAATGTTTCCAGAATATTTTCCATCCCGGCCAGTGGGTCCGACACGTACAGGAGCAGGTCATCCGCATAGAGAGAGACCCTGTGCTCCACCCCCGTCATTCCCTTCCACCCCTTTGCAGCTCTCAACGCAATCGCCAACGGTTCTATGACCAGCGCGAACAGCAACGGGGAGAGTGGACATCCCTGTCTGGTCCCGCGATGTAGTCTGAAATAGTCTGACGTTATCCTGTTTGGCCTTACGTTAGCTTTTGGGGTCTGACCCAATTAACCGGTCCCTCCCCGAACCCAAACCGTCCGAGTACCTCCCACAAATACTCCCACTCCACCCGGTCAAAGGCCTTCTCAGTGTCCATTGCCACCACTACCTCCACCTCCTTGCCTGCCGGGCATAATCACATTAAGAAATCTTCTCAAGTTGGCTGTCAGCTGCCTGCCTTTAACAAACTCTGTTTGGTCATCCCCAATCACCTCCGGTACACAGTCCTCAATTCTAATCGCCAGGACTTTGACCAGGAGCTTGGCGTCCACATTAATCAGGGAGATTGGCCTGTATGACCCGCATGCTTCCGGGTCCTTGTCCCGCTTTAATATCAGCGAGATGGTGGCTTGCGACATCGTCGGAGGCAGGGTCCCTCTGTCCCTCGCCTCATTAAAAACCCTGGTCAGCACCGGCCCCACTATCCCCGAGAACTTTTTGTAAAACTCTGCTGGGTATCCATCCGGTCGCCGGTCCTTCCCTGACTGCATGGCCGTTAGGCCCCCCAGTACCTCCTCCGCTCTAATCTGGGTCCGCAGCCCGTCCACTAGTCCCCTGCCCGCTTTTGGGACGGTTAGTCCGTCCAGGAACCGTTTCATCTAATCCAGCTCCTCCGGGAGTTCTGAAGTGTAGAGCTTACTATAAAAGTCCAGAAATACCTTATTCAGTCCTGGCGGGTCCTTCACTCTGCTCCCCTTCCCGCCCACCACCCTACTTATTTCCCTGGCCGCCTCCCTCTTCCTGAGTTGCTGCGCTAGCAGTCTGCTGGCCTTCTCCCCATGCTCATACACCACTCCCCTTGCCTTTCTAAGTTGTTCCACGGCTCTACTCGTGGATAGCATCCCCAGTTCCGCCTGCAGTCTCTGTCTCTCCCAGAGTAGGTTCTCCCCCGGGGACCCCGCATGCTCCTCGTCTATCCGGTGGATCTCCTTGACCAATCTATCCATTTCTGCTCTGTCCGCCCTATCCCTGTGAGATCAGCTCCCCCCTCACTGCTGCCTTCAGCGCCTCCCACAGGGTCGCTGCTGAAACCTCACCCATATTGTTCACCTGCAAGTAATTTTGCATACACTTCCCCAGTCTCTCACATATCCCCTCCTCCGCCAGCAATCCTATGTCTAACCTCCATTGCGGGCGTTGGTAATTCTCCCCGCAAACCAGCCGGTCCACCCAATGTGGGGCATGGTCCGAAATAGTGATTGCCAAGCATTCCGTATTTTTCACCTCCCCTACACAGTCCCTGCTCATGATAAAAAAAATCAATCCTAGAGTATACTTTATGAACATGCGAGTAGAACGAATAACCCCTTCCCATCGGCCGTCTGGCTCTCCATGGGTCTACTGCCCCCATTTGCTCCATGAACCCTTTCAGCTCCCTTGCCATTGCTGGGAGCCTACCCGTTCTGGGACATGACCGGTCTAGCCCCGGATCGAGGACCGTATTAAAGTCCCCCCCCCCCCATCATCAACTTGCATGAGTCTAGGTCTGGGATTTTCCCCAGCACTCTTTTAATAAAGTCAGCGTCGTCCCAATTTAATGCATATATGTTCACCAGTACCACTCTCCTCCCCTCCAGCTTGCCCCTTACTATAAGGAATCTGCCTCCACCGTCAGCGATTACGCCATCCGCCTCAAATTGAACCCGCTTATTGATCGTAATTGCTACCCCCCTGGGCTTAGAGTCCAAGGCCGAGTGGAAGGCCTGGCTGATCCAGCACTTCCTTAGCCTACTCTGGTCAGACACTTTCAAATGTGTCTCCTGAAGCATAATTACATCCGCCTTTAGTGCCCTCAAGTGCGCAAACACACGTGCCCTTTTGACTGGCCCGTTTAGTCCTCTCACATTCCAGGTGATCAGCCTGGTTGGGGGGCACCCCCCCGCGCTGGTCAGTCATAACCTTTCTTGGGCCCGGCTCATGTGCCGCGCCTCTCTTGGTTCGCCTCTTGGCAGTCTCCACCCCCAACCTCCTCTCCATTACCAACTTCAGACCCCTCCCACGTCAGCAGAATAACCCCCCCCCCAGTACCATCTCCCGATAACCCCACCCCTGCCACCTACTGGGTGTATTCACACCCCCCACCTGACTCCATTGACTAGCCAATCTGCTAGCCCGATGACTCGCCCCTCCGGCGCCCACTTGTCTTGCTCCCATTGTTTCCCCGACCTCCTCTCCCCACTCATCAACACACCATCCCCCACTCCGACCCACTGGAGCAGTCTCAACTAAAATGGGAAAGATCAAACGAGATGGACACATCAAACAGCACCGCGAGGCTGCTCCAGGTGCAATACTGCTCCAGCTGTGTTCACAGAAAAGTGTTAACCCACGTCCCTTTCTGAGCATTAATAAAATAACAACGCATTAACACAGTACCTGTATATCACCCACCCGAAACAAACAGAAAAACCATAAACATAAAACCCCCCAATCAACATCTTTAATCCCCATTGCTTACAATGACGGCTCCAACAAACCCAAAGAACACGACCAAAGGTCCCAAAAAAAGCAAAAAAGAGCATACGAGAGGGGGATCCCCTGCACCCCCCATAGGCAAAAGCTGCCAAAAATACAACACAGGGCACCTTTAAAGCAGTAAACAGTCGACCGTCACTCCAGGCACAGTAGTCATCCCCCCCCAAACCATAACTCTCGGACTCTAGCTTGCGTCCGTGGGTTCTTTCTTTGGGACCAGCCCCTGATCCCTTGCGAAGTCCATCGCTTCTTCAGGCTGGGAGAAGTAGTGGTGTTGGCCCTGATGCGTGACCCAAAGACGAGCCGGCAAGAGCAGACCAAACTTCACGTGCTTTTTAAATAAAACCTCCTTAACCTGTTTAAAGGCTGCTCGACGCCTGGCCACCTCCTGGCTTAGGTCCTGATAAATGCGATACCACGTGCTGTTCTTAGCGCTCTTTGCCCACTGCAACACCCGCTCCTCCTCCGTGAACCTGTGGAACCTGATCACCATCGGACGGGGGGACCCTCCGGACGCATCTGCCTCGCCTGTACTCTATGTGCCCCCTCCAGCTCTGGTGGTCGCGGAAAAGCGTCAGCCTCCATCAGCTGCATCAACAGGTCAGCCACAAACACTGTGGCATCTGCCCCCTCAGCCCCCTCCAGGAGGTCGATGATCCTCAGATTTTGTCTGTGGGCTCTATTTTCCAGCTCCTCTACTCTGTCCAGCAGTCTCCTCTGTCTCTCCTTCAACCCATCAACTTCTAGCGCAGCAATCGTCTGCGCGTCCGCTTGCTCCTCCACCGC
Source organism: Scyliorhinus torazame (assembly GCF_047496885.1). Classification (NCBI taxonomy): domain Eukaryota; kingdom Metazoa; phylum Chordata; class Chondrichthyes; order Carcharhiniformes; family Scyliorhinidae; genus Scyliorhinus; species Scyliorhinus torazame. The sequence goes on along the minus strand of NC_092708.1, from coordinate 167,125,322 downwards.
CTCCCCCAGCTCCTGAACATTTTTGGCATGGGCATCCAATCTCTGGTTCAATTGATCCACTGCCTTCTGAAGTGGGTCCAAGTTATCCTGCTTCAACTCTTCAAAACTGCTTTTTATCACCTGCAGCATGTTTTCCAGCGCTTGCTGGATCGCCAGGTCTGAGGTCCGTAGGTCCGCCATCTTTGCTCCCGGATCAGCTTCCCCTGCACCTTGCCTTTGTCCTTTCCTTTCCCGTTTTCGCTGCTTTCTTCTGTCCTGAGGTTCCATGCAGCTCCGCCCGTTCCTCAGCACCCCCGTGGCCGTCTTTCCAGCGCTCAGCAGTCCCGAGAAACCGGGGAACCAGGTCCTCAAATCCCGCCGGAGTGAGAGCCACCGAATGTGCGCCTCACTCGCTCATCGCCGCCACCGGAAGTTCATCCAGCTTAGGCATGTGTTGACGGCACCTCTGTCGTTCGCGCTGGCCAGGTACTCCACATGTCCAGTGGTGGTGGCGGGCCAGAGGGTGTGGCGACAGTTGCGGCAGCACCTGAGGCTGGAGGGGGGCCTCGGTTTGGGCACCAATTAGCGGGAATCACAGGTTTGCCCCGGGGGGACTGGACGCGGGGTTCCCGGGGTGGCAGCAGGTGGGGATTGCGCGGTTTGGAGACCTATTCGTGGGGAGCAGCTTTTCGAGCTTGGAGGGATTGGTTAAGGAGTATGAGCTGCCCAGCTCGGTACTTACAGCTGCGGGCCTGTGTGAGGAAACTGGTGCTGTCCTTTGCCGAATTGCCGCCTCTGGGGTTGCACAACAAGGTGGTGTTCGGTAGGGTGTCGGAGGTTAGAAAAGGAGGCAAGGTGGCTGGAGGGTAGCGGCATGGAGGGTGGGGCGGTGGAGTGTTAGTTATTTATTTGCTGTGTGATTTCCTGTTTGTTCTCTTTTTGGTTTTGGTTGTGTTTGATGTATATATACATAAATGCCTTAATAAAAACATTTTTTTAAAAGGGCTAAGGATGCTGATGGTGGCACATAATGTTCATGGAAGAACAAAGGTGTCAAAGGGCAACTAGGAACAGTGAACAGATGGCCCAAGTGGGGTGGGGGAAGGTGGGACAATGGTGAGTGGAAAACAGATCAATAGAAGAAATGAAAATAAATTGATAGAAATAAAAATGGGATGAAGGTGGAGGAGAGAGTTCACAGTCTGAAGTTGTTGAACTCCATGTTAGGTCCATTTGGCTGTAAAATGCCTAATCGGAAGATGAGGTGCTGTTCCTCCAGTTTGCCCTGGGCTTCACTGGAATATTGCAACAGGCTAAGTATGGACATGTGGACGTAAGAGCAGTACGATGAGTTGAAATGGTTTGCGAATGAACCAAAGGTATTCTTCAAAGTGGTCACCCAGTCTGCGTTTAGTCTCGCCAATGTAGAGTAGACCGCATTGGGACCAGCAAATGCAATAGACCCGATTGAACGAGGTGCATGTGAAGCGCTGCCTCACTTGAAAAGAGTGTTTACGCCCTGGGATGGTGAGCAGGGAGGAGGTAAAGGATAGGTGTTGCACCTTCTGCAATTGCATGGGAAGGTGCCATGGGAAGAGGGTGAGATGTTGGAGTGATGGAGGAGTGGACCAGGATATCCCGGAGGGAACGGCCTCTGCAAAATACTGACAATGGTGACATTGTTTGTGGTCATCTAGGTCGATGCCGAGTGGTCCGTCCGGTTTTATTCCTTTTTATTTACTTTTTTTAAAAAGTGCTTTTGATACAACTGAGTGGCTTCCTAGGCAATTTCAGAAGACCGTTAAGTCGACCACATTGCTGTGGGTATTGAGTCACATGTAGGCCAGAGCAAGTACGGTCGGCAGATTCCCTAAAGGATATTAGTGAACAGGATGGATTTCAATGACTATCAATAGTAGTTTCATGGTCATCATTGGGCTTTTAATTACAGGCTTTTAGTGAATTCAAATTCCACCATCCCACCATGGTGGGATTTGAATCCTTCGAGCATTACGCTTGGTACCTGGATTGCTAGTCCAATGACAATGCCACACTGCCATCACCTTCCCTAGAGGTGGTTGTATTCAAGCTAACCCATAAATTGGAAGTTAATAATATTTCTACTTTTTGTATCGTTCATACCTGCAGTGGAAAAGTGGTATAGTAGTTCACATTGGCTGGACTACCAGGGAAGATCTGCTTTTTATACAAGATGACGGAACTGTTCTGATCCATGACATCTTTGGCACGTTTAAGAGGCACTTCAGCATGGGAAATGTAAGTTGATGTGAAACAAAATATTGTACAAATCTGACCATCGAAAGGGTGGTTTAGCACACTGGGCTAAATAGCTGGCTTGTAATGCAGAACAAAGCAGCAGCGCGGGTTCAATTCCCGTACCAGCCTCCCCGAACAGGCGCCGGAATGTGGCGACTAGGGGCTTTTCACAGTAACTTCATTGAAGCCTACTTGTGACAATTAGTGATTATTATTATTATCCCTTGGAAGACATTGTAATTTGGCCAATTGATCTATGTATCAGAGGGTGCTTGATACTCATTGAACTGTATTTAGTGGTGAGCCATCAAGAGACGAGGAAAAGCATGGCACAGTGGTTAGCACTGCTGCCTCACGGCACCGAGGTCACTGGTTCGATCCCAGCTCTGGGTCACTGTCCGTTTGGGTGGGTTTCGCCCCCACAACCCAATGAAGTGCATGGTAGGTGGATCGGCCACGCTAAATTGACTCTTAATGGAAAAAATTAACTGGGTACACTAAAAAAAAATGTTTTAATAGTCGAGGAAAGGAAGTTGATTGGGAGGGTTGGGTGAGGGCAGTCTGTCAGTTAACAAATCTTCATAGAATAGCGTAGAGTAGGGGGTTAAGTAATGGTGGGACCTGTGGGGGAAGGAGGCTTTATTTGCACTATGTTTATATTTTTTATGTACATTGATTATATTGCTGCTGTTACAATGCCAAAAAATACCTCAGTAAAATGTTTATTAAAAAAAAAACAAATCTTCATAGAAGTCCCAGATGAAAGCTCTTGTTCTAGTGGTCAGCTGGATGTAAAATATCTCACTATTCTTTTCAAAGAAGAGAAAGGCATTCTCTCGATGGCTCTGTCAAGTTCAACTCTCAGTCAAAACCATCAGAGACAAGTATAATTGTTCATCTCATTTCTGGAATTTTTCTGTGGACAAATGGGTACCAGATTTATCTATGCAATTTCAGTCACTGAAGTTCAAAGTTCATAAAATGGCATGAGATGCCACATGAATGTTAATATTTCCCCTCACTTAGCTTGGTCAAGGGTAGAGAAAACTTTAGCGAGCCAAAAATAACTCCCATTCTTCAAGTTGGGCAGAAATAATAATCCGAATATTTTGAAAGCATTTTTCTCTATTGGGCAGCTTGTCTCTGTGCAGCTACAGTGCCATCATGTTGCTACTAATAGGTTACCATTGTCAATTAACTAAGTAAGTGGACGGCATGTTGGCTTGGTGGTTAGCACTGTTGCTTCATGGTGCTGAGGTTTCGGGTTCGATTTTAGCCCGGGTCACTGTCCGTGTGGAGTTTGCACATTCTCCCCGTGTTTGCGTGGGTCTCGCCCCCATAACCCAAGGATGTGCGGCCTAGGTGGATTGGCCACGCTAAATTGCCCCTTAATTTAAAAAAAATAATTGGGTACTCGAAGAAAAAAATTTGAAATTAACTAAGTAAGTCCTCTCCTCCCAATGTCAGCTACAAAAAGAGGCCCTTGTTGAGCTGTCTGTAATTTAATGGTCACAAACATGCTAGTACTAATTAACTGTGAAATACAACTGTTTGGTGGTTTTACTCTGTGTAATAATTCTATAATATAGAAAAAGTATTCAAATAAATTTACATAATTATTAATGACTTGTTTTTAAAGACAATGTTTAGTAATGGAGTAAATTTATTGCTTTCATGTTGAAGGAGGTGTTACAAAATCGAGTTATGGAGGCCAAGATTTTTTTCACTCCTTATGGATCAGGAGTTGCTATATTAACTGGTGCCTTTAGATTCACACTTGCCACAAATATAGATGACCTCAAACTCCGGCGATTCCCTGAAGTTCCAGGTAAATATTCTAAGATTCAATAGTGGAATCAAATTGCTGCAGTGTAACCCACTTCAATTTGGTAATTGGTTTATATTAAGATTTAAATTAGATTGAAGCTGTGACATTTTGTTGACTCAGTATACTACTGAATTCATAATTTGTATGAAGTTTAATATGATAGACTCATAGACATGGAGTCATGTATATGTAGTTAGTTCAACCCTTTGGAGGGTTGACACTAAAGATGTGCAATTGGATTTATTGTTTTTTAAACATTTTTACATGGGATGTGGACCTCGCTGGCAAGCCCAGCATTTGTTATTCATCCCTAACTACCATTGAAAATGGCTTGCGAGGCCATTTGAAAAGGCAGTTAAGAGTTAATCACATTGCTGTAGATCTGGGGTCAGATGTAGGTCAGCCCAGGTAAGGAAGGCAGATTTCCTTGCTTCAAGGATATTAGGGAGCCAGGTGGACTTTTCCGAGAATCGATGATTGTTTCATGCTCACCAATACTGAAACTAGCGTTCAATTCTAGATTTTTATTAATTAATCTGCTGTTGTGTGATTTGAACCCAACTCCCCCAGAGTATCATCTGCAGCCTTTGGATTACGGGTCCAGTGACATTATCACTACCCCACCATCTTCCCCTGATATCATGATGTGATCAGCAATGACTAATCCCATTTTACACACACTTTGTTTCCAGTTTAATTCTAAACGCTGCCTAATGTATCCATTGTGAAGTTAGTTTCAAAACTCTCCTTGGGGGCACGCGGTGGAGTTCATAACACTTTTAGAAAGCAAGTTATATGGATGAACATTACATTTGAATTACTGGAGTGGTATTACATTGGATAAATAAATTGTGCAGAAAAATCAGAATATATTCAGTGTGTATGCTACCATTCCCTTACCAGCAAACTAACTGAGCACAAGCCATGCGAAGTCATGTGTAACAAATGACCCAAAATGTGCCATCAAAATAAGGGTGAGGCTAATAACATTCGCCATTATTTATGTGGAAGAACCACATCAGCTGCATAGGAAGACAGAGGAGAAATTAAACTCAAATCATAAAAGTTTCTGTTAAATTTCTCACCTGTTAACTTCACAAAAATGGTGTTTTGTTGTCTGACTTCCCTTTCAAATACATTGAGTGTCATCATTGCGTTAATTGCTAATTACTGCCAGTCAAGCAACTGTGGAGTCTCATTCCTTCAGGTATAATTGGAGATTTAAAGTAATTTGAAATTTAAAAAAACTTTTTCTGTATTTTTCTTCCTCTCATTTTTAAAATTTCTCTTTCTGTACTTTGTTTAGCATTGAATACACCAACTCTTAACAGTATGGGAAAAGGAATTTTCAGTTAATTTCTACGCTTTAACTTATTGGTTAAAGAGATATACAATTCCTTTCTCTGTTTGCTCGGCTCCCACGTGCCATGTTGAAGGCACTGTGCCATTTCTACCTTGTGCTTCAGCAGCTTGGAGGGCAAAAATATTGTCAACATCAAATCCAACAAAAATCCATCAATCTCAGCTTTAAAATGTTCAATTGACTCAGCCTCCACAGCTTTATTTTTTGTTCGGGGGTAGGGGGCACAAATTCTGGATTTCCACTGCCCTTTGTGTAAAGAAGTTCTTTCTGACATCAACCCTGAACTGCCTAGCTAATTTTAATGTTATTTCCCTTTTTTCTAACCTTCCCTACCAGAGAAAATCCTTTCTATGTACCCTGTCAAATCATTTAAACACCTGAAGCACCTCGTTTAGATCACCACTCAATCTTCTTTACTCAAGAGCATAAGACAAAAGTATATGCAACCGATCCTCATAGATTAACCTTTTTGGGGCCATCATTGATTCTGGCAAATATGGGAAGCATGAAATAGCAAACTGAGAGGGTGTGAGTTTAAACTGAGAAAACGTTAGATCGCAGGTTCTTATTCATATCTGCAGTGCAATACAGTTCAAAACTCAATATGTATGGTAGGCCTTTACAAGTAGAAGCACTCATTGAAAACATACAGTTCTTACATATGTTTTGCTTCTTCTTTGACAATCTGCATGATTCTGCATTACATAATTATATAGAAATTAAAATATAGTTATATGAAAGGAGCACTTGACTGACCTATCTCATATTTGTAACTTTATCTTTCTTTACTTAAGCTCTTGATTCTGTTGAGTTAGTATGTATGACTCCTTATTTTACTAGCTTATTAATTGTTTCACTATTGTTCTGAGTAATTGCAGTTCTACCTCATCAAACCTTTAATTATAAGTTGGTCTTTATGGCTGTATCATTTGCACCTATTATAAAGGATGATGTATTTCAAGGTGATTTTGCAAAACTGTTTCCCCACACTGTTATTGAATAATTCAGTTTACAATGACCTTTAATGAAGCCTCTTAACATAATATTTGTTATCATAATATGATAGATCTAAGAAAGACCCCCACAAAACATTTGCAATGCAATTAATGTATTTATTGCAATAGTACTTCTTTAAATCTCAATCCCCTTCCATCCTTCCGGTGCCATCCTCCTCAGGCCAGACTTATCATATTCCTTTCATCCTCCTCATATCATGGTCCTCTCATTCTCGCTTTCCCAACCCCCACCCCCCCAATCCTGCACCTACATACTGTGCCATCTCGATCTTTCATTTAATCTCTTCCATGCCATCCCAATCCTTCATTCCGTCCCTTCCAGGCCATCCAATCCAATCTCTCATTCCACACCTCTTGGGCCATCCCCACTCTCGCGTAGGAAGGGGCGTGAAAACAGATTATGAAAACTCCTATAGATCTGTAAAAAGAGATTAGCAAAAGTAAACATGGTTCGCTGAAAAACAGAGACGAGAAGTTATAATGTGAATAAGGAAATGGCAGAGAAATTGAACACATTTTTTCTAACTGTCTTCATAGTAGAAGACACAAAAGACATTCTGGAAATAATGGCAAACCAAGGGTCTAGCGAGAATGTGGAACCTAAATAAATTAGTATTAGTAAAGAAATATTATTGGAGAAATTACTGAGAATCAAAAATGACTTTAAAAAAGACAAAAAATAAAACGTCCCAAGGCACGTCACAAAAGCATTATAAAATAAAACATAATAATGAGCTAGATAAGGAAATATTAGGGCAGATGACAAAAAACTTTGTCATAGAAGTAAGTTTTAAGGAGTTTTGTAAAGGAGGAAAGTGAGATAGAGATGTATACGGAGAGAATTCCAGAGCTAAGGCCAAGGCAGCTGAAAGCATGGCCACCAATGGTGCAGTGATTAAAATCGGGGATGTACAAGAGGCCAGAATTAGATGAGTGCAGATATCTCGGAGAGTTGCAGGAGGAGATTACAGAGATAGGGAGAGGTGAGGCCATAGAGGGATTTGAAAGCAAGGATGAAAATTTTAAAATCAAGATGTTGCTTGACCAGGAACTGGGAACATCTGTGGGTACAGGGGTGATGGAAATGGGATTTGCTGTGAATTAAAATGTGAGCAGCAGAGCTTTGGTGTACCTCAAATTTACTGATGATAGATTGTGGGAGACTAGCCTGGAATATGTCGGAATAGTCAAATCCAGAGGTAACAAAGGCACTAATGAGGGTTTCATTCAGTATTTAGACTGGGGTGGGGACAACATTGGGAAATGTTCCAGAGGTTGTAATAGACAGCCTTGGTGATGGTGCGGATATATGGCTGGAAGTTAATCTTGTAGTCAAATATGACATTAAGGAGGCTTCCGGTTGCGGCAGGGATGAGCTAGCCGCACGTTTCGGCGGCTCCAGCTCCGACGGAACTTCGGGCTCTTTTAAGAGCCCCAACGGGGACTTGGACGGCCGTAAAACCCGGTGCGAGGCGCGAGGGAAGGGAGTCCCCCCCCGAAAGACGGAGGGAAAAACCGGCGGCGGCGGCTGCAGCCCGAAGAATCTGCAGCCAGAAGATCAGAGAGAGAGAGAGAGAGAGAGGGAGTGAAACAAAATGGCGGCGGAGAAACCACAGGTGACATGGGGGCCTGAGCAGGACGAGGTGGTGAGACGGTGCGTGGACCTGCTGAAGAAGGAGGTAATGACCCCGTTGTTACAGGCAATTGAGGGGCTTAAGGAGACTTTAAAGACCCAGGAGACGGAACTTCGCGTGGTGGAGCAGAAGGTGTCAGGTATTGAGGACGAGGTCCTGGGCCTGGCGGTCAAGACTCAGACGCACGAGGCACTTCATAAAAAGTGTGCTGACAGGATTGAGGCCCTTGAAAATAGAGCGCGAAGGAAGAACCTTAGGATACTAGGTCTCCCGGAGAGTGTGGAAGGAGTGGACTGTGGAGCGTACGCAAGTAAGATGCTGAGCTCACTGATGGGTGCTGAGGCCCCTGCGGGCCCCATGGAGGTGGAGTGGGCAAATCGGATCCCGGCGAGAAGACCAAAAGCGGGAGAACCACCGAGGGCGATAATCGTGCGATTCTACTGCCTTAAGGACAGAGAAGAGGTCCTGAGATGGGCCAAAAAGGTGTGGAGTAGCAGATGGGAGAATGCGGTGGTAAGGATCTACCAGGATTGGAGTGCGGAGGTGGCGAGAAGGAGGGCGAGCTTCAACCGAGCCAAAGAGGTTTTGCACAAAAGGAAGGTGAAGTTTGGGATGCTGTAGCCGGCAAGACTATGGGTCACGCATCAGGAGAGACACTACTATTTCGAGACGGCGGAGGAAGCATGGTCCTTCATCAATGAAGAGAAACTGGACCGGAACTGAGGGACTGATGCTGCAGGGAACTGTTATTGTTATTATTGTTTTTGTTAATGGGATGGTGAAAGTTAAGCGAGAAGTAAACAGGGAAGGGGGGGGACACTGGGGAAATGTGGGCGCCGATGAGGGGGGAGAGGCGGGACAAAGTCAGAGAATGGGGAAGGGGACAGGGAGGGGAATGGGAGCTGCGCCCTAAGAGGCGGGACAGGTAAAGGGATGCTCCCGCGCCAGAAAGAATAAGGCGGGAAAACAGGCGCAAGGCGGATGGGAGTTCCCTCACACCGGGGGGGCCGAGGAGCGAGCAGGAGAAGCCGGGGTCAGTTGAAGTCAGCTGACTTACGGAAGTGATATGGGGGGAGCAATCAAGCTAGATAGGGATCGGGGGGGGGAAGAGGGGGCAGGGGACAACTGGGTTGCTGCTGCGGAAATCCAAAAGGAAATGGCTAAAGAGAAGGTGGTCGGGGGCGGAATGCGACGCTGGGGGAGCAAGCGCGGAGGCGGGATATGGGACTGGCCTAGAGAAGGTAATGGCTAGTCGACACGGGAGGGGGGCAGGTAGCCCCCCCAGTGAGGCTGATCACGTGGAACGTGAGAGGCCTGAATGGGCCGATAAAAAGGGCCCGAGCGCTCGCGCATTTGAAAGGACTAAGGGCAGACGTGGTTATGCTCCAAGAGACGCACCTAAAGGTGGCGGACCAAGTTAGGCTAAGGAAAGGATGGGTGGAACAGGTGTTCCACTCAGGACTGGACGCAAAGAACAGAGGGGTGGCCATTTTGGTGGGGAAACGGGTAGCATTTGAAGCAAAGAACATCGTAGCAGATAGTGGAGGTAGATATGTAATGGTGAGTGGTAGGCTGGAGGGAATGGAGGTCGTGTTGGTTAATGTGTATGCCCCAAATTGGGACGATGCGGGGTTCATGAGACGGATGCTGGGGCGTATTCCGGACCTGGAGGCAGGAAATTTGATTTTAGGAGGGGACTTCAATACGGTGCTGGACCCGGGGCTAGATAGATCCAGCTCAAGGACTGGAAGAAGGCCGGCAGCGGCCAAGGTACTTAAGGGGTTTATGGACCAAATGGGGGGAGTGGATCCATGGCGATTTCTTAGACCCAGGGCTAGGGAGTATTCCTTCTTCTCTCACGTCCATAAAGTGTACTCCGGGATAGATTTTTTTGTTCTAGGAAGGTCGTTGATCTCTAGGGTGGAAGAAGCTGAATACTCAGCCATAGCGGTTTCGGATCATGCCCCACATTGGGTGGACCTGGAAGTAGGAGAGGACAGGGAGCAGAGAACACTCTGGCGATTAGATGTGGGACTGATGGCGGATGAGGGAGTGTGTGCAATAGTGAGGGGGTGTATCGAGAGATACCTGGAGGTCAATGACGACGGCGAGGTCCCTGTGGGAGTGGTCTGGGAAGCACTAAAAGCAGTGGTCAGAGGAGAGCTGATTTCTATTGGGGCCCACAAAAGGAAAACAGAGGCCAAGGAAAGGGATAGATTACTGGGGGAGATTTTAAGGGTGGACAGGGAATTTGCAGAGACCCCGGAGGAGGAGCTGTACAGGGAGAGGAGATGACTCCAGACCGAGTTTGACCTTCTGACCACCAGAAAGGCGGAGGTACTGTGGAGGAAGGCACAGGGGAGGAGGTATGAATATGAGGAAAAGGCTAGTCGCCTGTTGGCGCACCAACTGCGAAAGAGGGCAGCAGCAAGGGAGATAGGAGGAATTAGGGATGAAAGGGGAGACACCGTGCGAAGGGCAGGAAAGATAAATGAGGTGTTTAAGACCTTTTATGAAGAACTGTATAGGTCTCAGCCCCAGAGGGCGAGGAGGGGATGCGGCAGTTCCTGGACCAGTTGAGGTTCCCGAAAGTGGAGGAGCAGGCGGTGGCAGGCCTGGGGGCGCCGATTGAGGTGGACGAGGTTATTAAGGGACTGGGAAGCATGCAAGCAGGGAAGGCCCCGGGGCCAGACAGGTTCCCGGTGGAATTCTACAGAAAATATGTGGACTTGTTGGCCCCGTTGTTGGCGAGGACGTTCAATGAGGCCAGGGAAGGGGGGACACTACCCCCGACAATGTCGGAGGCGACGATATCGCTAATTTTGAAGAGGGACAAAGATCCGATGCAGTGTGGGTCCTATAGACCTATTTCATTATTGAACGTGGACGCCAAACTGCTAGCAAAGGTGCTGGCATCGAGGATAGAGGACTGTGTCCCAGGGGTGGTGCACGAAGACCAGACAGGGTTCGTAAAAAGGAGACAATTGAATGTTAACATGCGACGGCTATTAGGGGTGATAATGATGCCCTCAGTGGAGGGGGAGGCAGAGATAGTGGCGGCAATGGACGCAGAGAAGGCATTTGATAGGGTGGGGTGGGAGTATTTATGGGAAGTGTTAAGGAGGTTTGGGTTTGGGAACGGATTTATTCGCTGGGTTAGACTACTTTATGGGGCACCGACGGCAAGCGTAGTTACAGGTCGACATAGATCGGAGTATTTCCGATTATATAGGGGAACAAGACAGGGATGCCCGCTGTCTCCATTGTTGTTTGCGCTGGCAATTGAACCTCTGGCCATGGCGCGGAGAGACTCCAGGAAATGGAGAGGGGTGACTAGAGGGGGAGAAGAACACCGAGTTTCGTTATACGCGGATGACCTATTGCTATACGTGTCGGACCCAGCGGGGGGGATGATACAGGTTATGCGAATCTTGAGGAGGTTCGGGGAATTTTCGGGGTATAGGTTAAACATGGGGAAGAGTGAATTATATGTGATACATCCAGGGGACCAGAGTAGAGAGATAGAAGGCTTACCGCTAAGGAAAGTGTAAAGAAACTTCCGATACTTGGGGATTCAGATCGCTAGGAGCTGGGGAACCTTGCACAGACTTAATCTGACACGGCTGGTAGAACAAATGGAGGAGGACTTTAAGAGGTGGGACATGCAGCCTTTATCGCTGGCGGGCAGGGTGCAAGCAATTAAGATGATCGTCCTCCCGAGGTTCTTATTTGTATTTCAATGTCTCCCTATTTTAATCACCAGGACCTTTTTTAATAAAATAGATAGGAGCATTACGAGCTTTGTGTGGGCAGGGAAAGTTCGGAGAGTAAGGAGGGGGTTCCTTCAGCGCAGTAGGGACAGAGGAGGACTGCCCGTGCCACGTGATAGTGAGATGAGGAATAGGGAGAGAGAGCATTTAAACACGTGGCTACAGGGATGGTGCAGGCGGGAGGGTTTCAGATTTTTGGATAACTGGGGCTCTTTCTGGGGAAGGTGGGACCTCTACAGACAGGATGGTCTACATCTGAACCTGAGGGGCACAAATAACCTGGGGGGGAGATTTGTTAGTGCTCTTTGGGGGGGTTTAAACTAATGCAGCAGGGGCATGGGAACCTGGATTGTAGTTTTAGGGTAAGGGAGAATGAGAGTATAGAGGTCAGGAGCACAGATTTGACGTCGCAGGAGGGGGCCAGCGTTCAGGTAGGTGGTTTGAAGTGTGTCTACTTCAATGCCAGGAGTATACGAAACAAGGTAGGGGAACTGGCAGCGTGGGTTGGTACCTGGGGCTTCGATGTTGTGGCCATTTCGGAGACATGGATAGAGCAGGGACAGGAATGGATGTTGCAGGTTCCGGGGTTTAGGTGTTTTAGTAAGCTCAGAGAAGGAGGCAAAAGAGGGGGAGGTGTGGCGCTGCTAGTCAAGAGCAGTATTACGGTGGCGGAGAGGATGCTAGATGGGGACTCTTCTTCCGAGGTAGTATTGGCTGAAGTTAGAAACAGGAAAGGAGAGGTCACCCTGTTGGGAGTTTTTTATAGGCCTCCTAATAGTTCTAGGGATGTAGAGGAAAGGATGGCGAAGATGATTCTGGATATGAGCGAAAGTAACAGGGTAGTTATTATGGGAGACTTTAACTTTCCAAATATTGACTGGAAAATATATAGTTCGAGTACAATAGATGGGTCGTTTTTTGTACAGTGTGTGCAGGAGGGTTTCCTGAAACAATATGTTGACAGGCCAACAAGAGGCGAGGCCACGTTGGATTTGGTTTTGGGTAATGAACCAGGCCAGGTGTTGGATTTGGAGGTAGGAGAGCACTTTGGGGACAGTGACCACAATTCGGTGACGTTTACGTTAATGATGGAAAGGGATAAGTATACACCGCAGGGCAAGAGTTATAGCTGGGGGAAGGGCAATTATGATGCCATTAGACGTGACTTGGGGGAGATAAGGTGGAGAAGTAGGCTGCAAGTGTTGGGCACACTGGATAAGTGGGGCTTGTTCAAGGATCAGCTACTGCGTGTTCTTGATAAGTATGTACCGGTCAGACAGGGAGGAAGGCGTCGAGCGAGGGAACCGTGGTTTACCAGGGAAGTGGAATCTCTTGTTAAGAGGAAGAAGAAGGCCTATGTGAAGATGAAGTGTGAAGTTTCGGTTGGGGCGATGGATAGTTACAAGGTAGCGAGGAAGGATCTAAAGAGAGAGCTAAGACGAGCAAGGAGGGGACATGAGAAGTATTTGGCAGGAAGGATCAAGGAAAACCCAAAAGCTTTCTATAGGTATGTCAGGAATAAGCGAATGACTAGGGAAAGAGTAGGACCAGTCAAGGACAGGGATGGGAAATTGTGTGTGGAGTCTGAAGAGATAGGCGAGATACTAAATGAATATTTTTCGTCAGTATTCACTCAGGAAAAAGATAATGTTGTGGAGGAGAATGCTGAGCCCCAGGCTAATAGAATAGATGGCATTGAGGTACGTAGGGAAGAGGTGTTGGCAATTCTGGACAGGCTGAAAATAGATAAGTCCCCGGGACCTGATGGGATTTATCCTAGGATTCTATGGGAGGCCAGGGAAGAGATTGCTGGACCTTTGGCTTTGATTTTTATGTCATCATTGGCTACAGGAATAGTGCCAGAGGACTGGAGGACAGCAAATGTGGTCCCTTTGTTCAAAAAGGGGAGCAGAGACAACCCCGGCAACTATAGACCGGTGAGCCTCACGTCTGTAGTGGGTAAAGTCTTGGAGGGGATTATAAGGGACAAGATTTATAATCATCTAGATAGGAATAATATGATCAGGGATAGTCAGCATGGCTTTGTGAAGGGTAGGTCATGCCTCACAAACCTTATTGAGTTCTTTGAGAAGGTGACTGAACAGGTAGATGAGGGTAGAGCAGTTGATGTGGTGTATATGGATTTCAGCAAAGCGTTTGATAAGGTTCCCCACGGTAGGCTATTGCAAAAAATACGGAGGCTGGGGATTGAGGGTGATTTAGAGATGTGGATCAGAAATTGGCTAGCTGAAAGAAGACAGAGGGTGGTGGTTGATGGGAAATGTTCAGAATGGAGTACAGTCACAAGTGGAGTACCACAAGGATCTGTTCTGGGGCCGTTGCTGTTTGTCATTTTTATCAATGACCTAGAGGAAGGCGCAGAAGGGTGGGTGAGTAAATTTGCAGACGATACTAAAGTCGGTGGTGTTGTCGATAGTGTGGAAGGATGTAGCAGGTTACAGAGGGATATAGATACGCTGCAGAGCTGGGCTGAGAGGTGGCAAATGGAGTTTAATGTAGAGAAGTGTGAGGTGATTCACTTTGGAAGGAATAACAGGAATGCGGAATATTTGGCTAATGGTAAAGTTCTTGAAAGTGTGGCTGAGCAGAGGGATCTAGGTGTCCATGTACATAGATCCCTGAAAGTTGCCACCCAGGTTGATAGGGTTGTGAAGAAGGCCTATGGAGTGTTGGCCTTTATTGGTAGAGGGATTGAGTTCCGGAGGTCATGTTGCAGCTGTACAGAACTCTGGTCCGGCCGCATTTGGAGTATTGCGTACAGTTCTGGTCACCGCATTATAGGAAGGACGTGGAGGCTTTGGAGCGGGTGCAGAGGAGATTTACCAGGATGTTGCCTGGTATGGAGGGAAAATCTTATGAGGAAAGGCTGACGGACATGAGGTTGTTTTCGTTGGAGAGAAGAAGGTTAAGAGGAGACTTAATAGAGGCATACAAAATGATCAGGGGGTTGGATAGGGTGGACAGTGAGAGCCTTCTCCCGCGGATGGATATGGCTGGCACGAGGGGACATAACTTTAAACTGAGGGGTAATAGATATAGGACAGAGGTCAGAGGTAGGTTCTTTACGCAAAGAGTAGTGAGGCCGTGGAATGCCCTACCTGCTACAGTAGTGAACTCGCCAACATTGAGGGCATTTAAAAGTTTATTGGATAAACATATGGATGATAATGGCATAGTGTAGGTTAGATGGCTTTTGTTTCGGTGCAACATCGTGGGCCGAAGGGCCTGTACTGCGCTGTATTGTTCTATGTCTATGTCTATGTCACTACCGAACTTGGGAGATTATTATTGGGCCGCCAATGTGGCAATGATACGTAGATGGGTGATGGAGGGTGAGGGAGCGGCGTGGAAAAGGCTGGAGAGAAGGTCCTGTAAAGGGACGAGTCTAGAGGCGCTGGTGACGGCGCCGCTACCGTTCTCACCGAAAAAGTACACCACGAACCCGGTGGTGGCGGAAACCCTGAACATATGGGGACAGTGGAGGCGACAGAGAGGGGTGCGGGGAGCCCTGGTGGGGTCCCCTATCAGGAACAACCATAGGTTCGCCCCAGGAAGAATGGATGGAGGATTTCAAAGCTGGTACCAGTTGGGAATTAGGAAGGTGGGAGATTTATTCATAGATGGGACTTTTGCGAGCTTGGGAGTACTGGAGGAAAAGTATAAGTTACCCCGGGGGAATTTCTTGAGATATATGCAGGTGAGGGCGTTTACTAGACAACAGGTGAGGGAATTTCCGCGGCTCCCGACACAGGGGATACAGGACAGGGTGCTTTCAGGGGTGTGGGTCGGAGAGGGCAAGGTGTCAGAGATTTATAGAGAGATGAGGGAAGAGGGGGAGGAGTCGGTGGGCGAACTAAAAAGAAAGTGCGAAGAAGAATTAGGGGAGGAGATAGAGGAGGGTATGTGGGCTGATGCCCTAAGCAGGGTAAATTCCTCTTCCTCATGTGCCAGGCTTAGCCTGATTCAATTTAAGGTGCTACATAGAGCACACATAACGGGGGCAAGATTGAGCAGGTTCTTTGGAGTGGAGGACAAATGTGGGAGGTGTGGCGGGAGCCCGGCAAACCATGCACATATGTTTTCGGCGTGCCTAGCACTGTAAGGGTATTGGAAGGGAGTGACGGGAGTGATTTCGCAGGTGGTGAAGGCTGTAGAGGGTGCCATCTCCGCTACTCCACTACTGGGCCGATATCTGGGGTTTGAATATCTGTGTGTGTCTCTCTCCAGCTGGCACTGAAACTTCAGAGGCCAGGGGATGTCGCACTGGGACACTTCCACTGAAGAGAGCACTGATTCAAGCCTGCCGTTTATTCCTAACCGACAGCCTGAGACTTATATCACACAGATCTCCAGACCCCTACCAATACCCAGGTGATTCTCTCTCTTGCCGGTGGTGCAACACTCACCCGGTTCCTACTCCACTAGAGTAGCTTTCCCAAGAGAGAGAATAGGACACTGCTGTTTATTCCCTAACCAGCAGTCTGTCCTGAGTGAATCGCTCAAGATGACCCTCGATTCCTGAACCCGGAATTAAGGTGAGGAGTATTTTAACAATGACTTGGTCAGAGATCGCTGGTGAAGGATTGAAGAATTTAAACGACTCCAATTATCATCAAATCAAGGTTTATTGTAAAACCCAGGTCAAAATCATCAACAGAAGAAACACAATACAATCTTATGCTCTAATATACACTATGTCTATTCAAAAGTAATATAGCGGACACAACGAAAATTCTTATGCTTACACAGGTTTTAGCAATATCACAAGGCACAAAAACAAGTTCCCTTCCCCAAAGCCTCAACCACTATTAAAGTCAAGGGAGTTTCGTAAGCTGCTGCGGAGTACTTACGGTCACAGGCTGCAGAGGTCAAGTCAGGGGTGCAGAGGTCGAGCCAAGAACGAAGCGCCCCTACTCGAAAACACAGCCCCTTTTATATAGTTATACCTGGCTTTGTTCTGTGATCGGCCAGCCCCTTTTGCATTGAAAAGGTAAGTTTTAAAGTTCCCGCTGGTCCCGCCCCCTTTGAGCCGGTCAGAGCTGTATGTTTCCGGGTATTCCTTGCAGGTCCGCTTCTTCCAGCTAGGCAGACCTGCGCGATTTGAATTTGGCGCTGGCTCCGCCCCCTTCTTTCAGTGAGTTTCTGCCGGCAGCTTCTGTCAAGCTTGGAGTACCTCCCCCAGGTCCGCCTCCAACTTGGTTTTTTTCAGACCTGCGCGATTTGAATTTGGCGCTGGCTCCGCCCCCCTCCTCCCAGTGAGTTTCTGCCGGTAGCTCCTGTCAAGCTTGGAGTACCTCCCCCAGGTCCGCCTCCAACTTGGTTTTTTTCAGACCTGCGCGATTTGAATTTGGCGCTGGCTCCGCCCCCCTCCTCCCAGTGAGTTTCTGCCGGTAGCTCCTGTCAAGATTGGAGTACCTCCCCCAGGTCCGCCTCCAACTTGGTTTTTCTCTACCGCTGATTTTCTAGGGGCTTTTCCAGCGCAATATGCTGGACTCAGACAGTCTGATTTCTAGTTTAACGAGGTTAGGCTCTTCTGTGGAGAATTTCAGTGTCTTCCAGCTGCTCCGGAGATGGCTGCTATTCTCACCTCGCTATGTTGATGGGGTGTTAATTGGATTCTGCTCTGGTGGAGGCCAGGTCATTTACATTTGCATGGGGCTATGACCATCCCATTGTCCTGCTTGCATGCAAGCCTCCTGTGTATTCCCGTGCCCCTTTGTCTGTGTTTTGATGTTATCTTGTTGTCTGGCTCCTTCTTCCTTGTAGCTCCTAGGGGGGTGTTTGTAAATATTTATGTATTTATGTCCCTACTCAGCTCAGCGGGCCAAGCCTGCTGGGAAAACTGGTTCTGTTCCCTTGGCTGGAAAGTCGGTTTACAGTCTCTGAGTTTCTCCAAAAGGGCCGAATTGCCCGAAAACCTTACAAGGCCCGGGTCAAACCAGGCTGGGGGTTAGCTCTATTTGGAGTTGCGGAAGAGCCGGGAGTGCAGGAGGCGAAAGAGGCCGATGTCATGGCCTTTGCGTCACTCGTAGCCCGGCGCAGGATCCTACACATGTGGAAGGAGGCGAAACCCCCCGGACTGGAGGCCTGGGTAAACGATATGGCGGGGTTCATTAAACTGGAGCAGATAAAGTTTGCCCTGAGAGGATCGGCTCAAGGGTTCACCAGGAGGTGGCAGCCATTTCTCGACTACCTAGGGGAACGTTAGAGGGAAGACGGATGACCAGCAGCAGCAACCCAGGGGGGAAGGGGGGGGGGGGGGGGGAGGGAGTGGGGGGGGGGGAGGGAGGGGGGGGGGCAGTTGAGTATAGGTCAATAGAGTACGAGGTTTTGTTACTTGTATATTATTACTACTATTATTATTATTGTTAAAAAGTTTAAAAATTTCTGTTTTGTTACTGTTATCGTTTCGCTTGTTTTGTAAGCGGGAAAAATGTTGCTCAGGGAAAAAAATTTTTAATAAAATATATTTTAAAAATTTTTTAAAAATATGACATTAAGGTTACCAATACACTGATTTAGTCTTAAACTGCTGCGAAGCAGAAGTAGGGAGTATGTAGTTGGGGACGAGAGTTTGGAGCCGCTACCAAAGAAAAATGGCTTCTGTTTTCCCAATATTTAGTTGGAGGAAATTTCTGCTCAGCTCGTACTGGATGTTGGAGAAACAGTCTGATAATTTGGCAACAGATGAGAGGTTAAGATATCCGAGCTTGATGGCGTGTAGGGTTTTAAAAGAGGTAGCTACAGATGCATTGGTTTGATCTTCCAGAATTCCCTAGATTCTATAATTCCCATGGATTGAATGGTAGCAAACATAAACCCACTACTCAAAAAAGGAGGGAGAGAAATCAGGGAACTATAGGCTAGCTAGCCTGACATCCATTGTTAGTAAATGCTATTACCTGTTATTAGCAATATGGTAATAGGTTACTTGGAAAATGGTAATATGACGAACTAGTCATGAGTTTATTGATGTGTAAATCAAGTTGACACACTTTTTCAATTTATTTTTGAGATTGCATCCAGCAGGCTAGATAAAGGGAAACCAGTACAATAGTGTATTTGAATTTTCAAGAAGCCTTCATTAAGTACCATAAGGGTTATGGCACAAAAATAGGGCTCCGGTGATGGGGGATTTGGGGGTAATGTCTTAGCATAGATTAAGGATCAATTACGGACACAACCACAGGTTAGGAATAAATTGATTATTTTGGTTGGCAGGCTGGATATGTGCTTAGGCCTCAGCTACTTATTGCATTGATTTGAATGAGCGAATTGAGTGCAATGTATCCATGCTTACTGATGAGACGACTTCCGGTTGCGGCTATGCGGAGCTAAGCCGCACATTCGGCAGCTCCCGCCAGAAACGGACTTTGGGGCTCTTTTTAGGGCCCGCAGTGGCATTTGTCCGACGGTTCTCAGTGTGGGAAGGTGACAATAACATTTCCCCGGCACTGTATGGATTGGACCAGGAGTGGAGCGGTGCAAAAAGTAGTTTTGGAGTAGCGAAAAGTGCGAGGGAGGAAAACCAAGATGGCGCCGGGTGGAGACCAGGCAGCGTGGTCGCAGGAACAGCAGGAGTTTCTCCAGCGCTGCTTTACGGAATTGAAGGCAGAGCTGTTGGAGCCGATGAAGGCTTCGATAGACAAGCTGCTCAAGACCCAGAAGGCCCAAGGGGCGGCGATCCGGGAGGTGCGGCAAAAGGCTTCGGAGATCGAGGACGAGATCTTGGGCCTGGCGGTGAAGGTAGAGGCGCACGAGGCGATGCATAAGAAATGGCAGAAGTTCGAGGACATGGAGATTCGGTTGAGGAGGAAGAACCTACGGATTCTGGATCTGCCGGAGGGAGTGGAGGGGTCGGATGTTGGAGCATACGTGGTCACGATGCTGAACACGTTGATGAACACGGGGGGCCATCCTGAGGCCCCTGGAGCTGGAGGGGGCCCACCGAGTTCTGGCGAGGAGGTCCAAGCCCAACGAGCCGCCACGGGCGGTGCTGGTGCGGCTCCACCTCTTCGTGGACAGGGAGTGTGTCCTAAGGTGGGCAAAAAATGAGCGGAGCAGCAGGTGGGAGAATGCAGAGGTCCGGATATACCAGGACTGGAGCGCGGAGGTGGCCAAGAAGAGGGCTGGGTACAATCGGGCTAAGGCGGCTCTGCATCGGAAGGGGGTGAAATTTGGAATGCAGCCGGCGCGACTGTGGGTCTCTTTCAAGGACCGCCACCACTACTTCAAGACGCCGGAGGAGGTGTGGACCTTTATCCAGGCCGAAAAGTTGGACTCGGATTGAGGGTCGGTTGCGAGGGGGTGTCAAGAGGGATTGATGTGATTGTTGTGTTTTGGGGGGAATGTTCTGTTCTGTTTGGTACTGGGTTTATTTTGGGTGCTGGGTGGGGTAGGGTGAAATGGTTCGTAGTGGGGGTTTGGTGAGAGTGTGGGCGTCAGTGGTTGGAAGAGGTGGCCCTAATGGGGCCACCTCTTCCAACCACTGACGCCCACACTCTCACCAAACCCCCACTACGAACCATTTCACTCCTAAATGTAATCATGATGCCTGCAGTTGAGGGGGAAACGGAGATAGTGGCGGCTATGGATGCGGAGAAGGCCTTCGATAGGATGGAGTGGGGGTACCTGTGGGAAGTGTTGAGGAGGTTCGGGGAGGGGTTCGTTAGTTGGGTTAGGTTACTGTGCGAAGCCCCGGTGGCAAGCGTGGCCACGAATCGGAGGAGGTCGGAATACTTTCGGCTGTACCGGGGGACGAGGCAGGGGTGCCCCCTATCCACCCTGCTATTTGCGTTGCCAATTGAGCCTTTGGCGATGGCTTTGAGGGAATCCAGGAACTGGAGGGGGCTGGTGCAGGAGGGGGGGGGAACACCGGGTATCGCTGTATGCCGTCGACCTGTTACTGTATGTGGCGGAACCGGTGGGGGGGATGCCGGAGGTGATACGGATCCTCAGGGAGTTTGGAGACTTTTCCGGGTATAAGCTCAACGTGGGGAAGACTGAGCTATTCGTGACACTGGGAGGGGGGATAGACGAGCTTCCACTGAAGAGGGCGGAAAGGAGTTTTCGGCACCTAGGGATCCAGGTGGCCAGGAGCCTGGGGGCCCTACACAAGCTTAACTTGGCGAGGCTGGTGGAGATGGAGGAGGAGTTTAATAGGTGGGATATGCTGCCACTCTCCCTGGCGGGTAGGGTACAGTCAGTGAAGCTGACGGTGCTCCCGAGGATCCTTTTTATATTCCAGTGCTTCCCCATCCTGATCCCTCAGGCCTTTTTTAAGCAGGTCAGCAGGAGCATTCATGGGGTTTGTATGGGCGAAAAGGACCCCGAGGGTGAGAAGGGTGTTTCTGGAACGGAGCAGGGACAGAGGAGGGCTAGCGTTGCCTAATCTCTGTGGGTACTACTGGGCTGCCAATGTGGCGATGATACGCAAGTGGGTAATGGAGGGGGAGGGGGGCGCCGTGCAAAAGGCTGTTGATGGCGTCCTGTGTGGGCACGAGCCTGAGAGCGCAGGTGACTGCATCGCTGCCGCTCCCGCCGACAAGGTACACCACGGGTCCAGTGGTGGCGGCGACCCTCAAAATTTGGAGGGCAGTGAAGACGCCACAGGGGGGATGCAGAAGCTTTGCTGTGGTCCCCGATCCGAGAGAACCATCGGTTTGTCCTGGGGAGAATGGATGGGGGGGTTCCTGAGCTGGCACAGGGCAGGTATGAGAAGGATTGGGTACCTGTTTATAGATGGGACGTTTGCGAGCCTTGGGGCGTTGGAGGAAAAATTTGGGCTCCCCCCTGGAAATGCCTTCATGTACATGCAGGTGAGGGAATTCCCACTGCTGCCAGCACGTTGGATCCAGGATAGGGTGCTCTCGGGGGTGTGGGTTGAAGAAGGCAAGGTCTCGGCGATCTACCAGGAGATGCAGGAGGAGGAGGAGGCATCAGTGGAGGAGCTGAACGGTAAATGGGAGGAGGAGCTGGGAGAGGAGATAGATGAGGGTACTTGGGCGGAAGCCCTGGG
This sequence comes from Scyliorhinus torazame, assembly GCF_047496885.1. Classification (NCBI taxonomy): domain Eukaryota; kingdom Metazoa; phylum Chordata; class Chondrichthyes; order Carcharhiniformes; family Scyliorhinidae; genus Scyliorhinus; species Scyliorhinus torazame. The sequence continues at coordinate 167,103,416 of NC_092708.1, read as the reverse complement.
TAGGGTAAATTCTTCCTCCTCTTGTGCCAAGCTTAGCCTGATACAATTTAAGGTTCTGCACAGGGCGCACATGACTGGGGCAAGGCTGAGTCGTTTTTTTGGAGTAGAGGACAGGTGTGTGAGGTGTTCAGGGAGCCCAGCAAATCACGCCCACATGTTCTGGGCGTGCCCAGCGCTGGATGGGTCCTGGAAGGGCGTTGCGAGGACGGTGTCTAAGATGGTAAACACCCGGGTTAAATCGAGTTGGGGGCTCGCACTATTTGGGGTATCGGACGAGCCGGAAGTGCAGGAGGCGAAAGAGGCCGGTATTCTGGCCTTTGCGTCCCTGGTAGCCCGGTGGAGGATTCTGCTACAGTGGAAGGATGCGAGGCCCTCCCAAGTGTGGAAGTCTGGATCAGTGACATGGCAGGGTTCATTAAATTAGAGAGGGTAAAATTTGCCTTCAGAGGATCTGTGCAAGGGTTCTTCAGGCGGTGACAACCGTTTCTAGACTTTCTAGCAGAGCGTTAGGAGGTGGACAGTAGCAGCAGCAACCGGGGGGGGGGCGGGGGGGGGGGGGGGGGTACTTTGTGTTTACTACTGTGTTTATTATCGTTTAATGGGGGGCTTGTATGTTGGGGGAATACATGACATAGCTATAAGATGTTTATTTATGTGTTCTTTGTTTTTTCTTATTTCTGTAAGGGGGGGGTTTGTTGAAAGTATGTAAAAATTTGAATTAAAATATTTTTTTTAACAAAATGCTTGTTGATCAGACAGTTAAGTGGAAAAGTAAGCTGCAAAAGGATTTAAACAGGTTGAATGTTAAGGCAAGAACATGGCAGATAGAAAATAATGTGGAGAAATGTGAATTTACAATTTATCCACTTTGCTAGGGAAAATAGAAAAGCTGAATATTGTTTAAATTGTGAGAGGCTAAAAGAAGATATTTGAAGGGACTGGTTCCCAGTATATGGATCGCAGAAAGTTAACATGCAGATACAGCAAGCAGTTAGGAAGGCAAATGGTTAGATACCTTTATTCCAACAAAAGAATTGGAGTTAAGATGTCTTGCTGAAATTATATAGTGCTTTGGTGAGACCATTCCTGGAGCACTGTGTACCATTTTGGTCGTCTTACATAAGGAAGGATATAATTCGCTTGGAAGGAGTGGAACAAAGCTTCACAAGATTAATTCTGGGGTTGAAAGGATTGTCCTCTGAAGAAGATTGAGTAGACAAGGCCTATGTTACCGTACATTTAAACGAATGAGAGGTGATTTAATTAAGACATGTAAACTTCTTAAGGGATCCAATAGGATACATATAAGGAGGATGTTTCCGCTGGACTGTGGGGTCTGGAACATGGGGCTGTTATTTAGGACTGAGATCAATTTGTTCGCAGAAGTATGGGTTTTTGGAATTCTCTTTCCAAGATAACTGTGGATGATCAGTCATTGAATATATGCAAGACAAAGATTGGTAGATTATTGGATACAATGATAATTAAAGGATAATGGAATAGCGTGGGAAGGTGGAGGTGAGGCCATAATCTTATATAATGCTCAAAGGGCTGAATAGCTTACTCTTCTTCTGTTCTTTCCCCATCCTGTAACTGAGAACTGCTGCAGTCAGCCGCAGCCCAAAATCTACAAATGACATTCTTCCTTATTTAACACTAAAATGGCAACATGCTACAATATTGAGAAATCAATACTAATATCAAATTAGCTGACTTCAGGACAGTTTGATTATCCTTCCTAACAGATAGCTATGGATTCAGAAAGATTGCAAAGAAATATTGAAATAAAGAAATATTTATCAGCCTACCAAAGGAAGAGATTAGAGGCAAAATTATTGAAGTACTTTGAAAATAAACACATTATGATATGCAACTGGTATGGAAGCAAGAAGGACTAGATGTGACTAATACCTTTACCAGCTTTGAGTTTTTTATATTGCTAATATGTTGTAATGCCATCTGGGCTAGCATGTTGTATTTTACCATTATCCTCAGTGGATGTAAACCAGAACAAAACAGTACAGTGAAATTTAATTTTGGTAAATATGTATGAGCTGCTACTGAATTTTATTTTTTTCTCCTTAACAGGACTGCAGCACCCACCAACATGCTGGGCTGTATTAGTACAAGATCGACAGACCAAAATTGTTCTGGCTAATGGGAAGGATTTATTTATTTTGGATAATGCTTCCTGCAGGGCTGTGGTAAGCATAAAATCTGCCTGATGCAATAACATGTGCTGGACAGTTTGTGCATTTCACACAAGTACAAGATATATTTGGGAATTGACACATTGACAGTTTTCAACTGCCAAGACAACAGATAGGAGATTTGAACTGGAATCCCATTACCAGGTGACAGATGGCCTACAAATATTACATGAGTGTAAACCTGAACAGAGGTAAGATGCTATCAAATGGTATTGCACCCACTACCTTGTAACCTCAGCATGCCACTGACTGAGGTATGAGAGCTCTTTGGATTTAGTTCACAATTCCATGCAGAATGTGCACTCGCCTCGTTGAGAAGAGGAAGAAAAGTGAACTTACACCTGGCGAGTACTCAGTGGTAATTATCATTCCTGATTTGTAAGCCAAGCATAATATTCTTAAAACATTCACAACAGAAGAATAACTTACAAAGCAACGGTGACGATAATTAGAAACAATTAACAGTAGAGAACTTTGGAATATTAGTATGAGTGCTATGTAAAATGTAGGTTTATTCATTTCCTCTCTCCTCCAGAGACTTTATTTTATATAGTACATTTCATGAACTCAGGACATCCCAAAGTGCATGCCAACCAATTAAGTACTATTGAACTATAATCACTATTGCAAGAACTATGGTAATTAGCAAGATCCAAATAATCAGAATGCAATAATTAGATAATCGGGTTAATGTTAATTGAAAGATAACTGTTTGTTTTAAAAATATATATATTTATTAAAGTTTTTTAACAAAACAAAACAATTTTTTCCCCTTACAAACAATAAACCCCCCCCCCCACCCCGGTCGCTGCTGCTGCTGACCGACCTTCCTCTAACGCTCCGCGAGGTAGTCTAGGAACGGTTGCCACCGCCTGTAGAACCCCTGCGCAGACCCCCTTAAGGCGAACTTAATCCTCTCCAGCTTTATGACCCAGCCATGTCGTTTGTCCAGGCCTCCAGGCTAGGGGGCTTCGCCTCCTTCCACATTAGCAAGATCCTTCACCGGGCTACCAGGGACGCAAAGGCCAGAATGCCGGCCTCTTTCGCCTCCTGCACTCCCGGCTCGTCCACTACTCCAAATATTGCTAGCCCCCAGCTTGGCTTGACCCGGACTTTCACCACCTGAGAAATTGCTCCCGCCACTCCTCTCCAGAACCCCTCCAGTGCCGGGCATGACCAAAACATATGGACATGGTTCGCCGGACTCCCTGCACACCTTCCACATCTGTCGTCTACCCCAAAGAACCTACTCAACCTCGCCCCCGTCAAGTGCGCTCTGTGAACCACCTTAAATTGTATCAGGCTGAGCCTGGCACATGAGGAGGAGGAATTGACCCTACCCAGGGCATCAATCCACAAACCTTCCTCGATCTCCTCCCCCAGCTCCTCCTCCCATTTACCCTTCAACTCATCTGCTAGCGCTTCCCCCTCTTTCATCTCTTGGTGTATTGCCGAAACCTTGCCCTCCCCGACCCATACACCCGAGATCACTCTGTCTTGAATTTCCTGTGTCAGGAGCAGCGGGAATTCCCTGACCTGTCGCCTCACAAAAGCCCTCACCTGCATATATCTGAATGCATTTCCCGGGGGTAGCTCAAACTTCTCCTCCAGTGCCCCTAGGCTCGCAAATGTCCCGTCGATGAACAGGTCCCCCATTCTTCTAATCCCCGCCCGGTGCCAACCCTAGAACCCCCCGTCCATCTTCCCCGGGACAAACCGGTGGTTACCCCTGATCGGGGACCACACCGAGGCTCCCACTGCACCCCTATGCCGTCTCCACTGGCCCCAGATCCTTAACGTTGCCGCCACCACCGGGCTCATGGTGTACTTTGATGGCGAGAGCGGCAACGGTGCCGTCACCAGCGCCCCCAAGCTCGTTCCTTTGCAGGACGCCATCTCCATCCTCTTCCATGCCGCCCGCTCTCCCTCCATAACCCACTTACGGATCATCGTCACGTTTGCTGCCCAGTAGTAGCTCCCTAGGTCTGGCAGCACCAGCCCTCCTCGGTCCCTACTGCGCTCCAGGAACCCTCTCCTTACCCTCGGGGTTTTGTTCGCCCACACAAACCCCATAATACTCCTACCTACTCTCTTGAAAAATCCTTTGGTGATCACGATGGGGAGGCACTGGAACACAAACAAAAACCTCGGAAGGACCACCATTTTTACCGACTGCACTCTACCCGCCAACGAGAGCGACAACATGTCCCATCTTTTGAAGTCCACCTCCATTTGGTCCACCAACCTCGTCAGATTCAGTTTGTGTAGGGCCCCCCAGCTCCTGGCTATCTGGATCCCTAGATACCGAAAACTCCCCTCCGCCCGCCTCAGCGGTAGGTCCCCTATCCCTCTTTCCTGGTCCCCTGCCTGCAGTACAAAAAGCTTGCTCTTCCCTACATTGAGCTTATAGCCCGAGAACTCCCCAAACTCCCTCAAAGTCTGCATGACCTCCACCATCCCCTCCATTGGGTCCGCCACGTACAGCAGCAGGTCATCAGCGTATAGCGACACCCGATGCTCTTCTCCCCCGCGGACCACCCCCCTCCATTTATTAGACTCCCTCATTGATATGGCCACGGGTTCGATCGCCAATGCAAACAACAGGGGGGACAGAGGGCACCCCTGCCTCGTTCGTCGGTACAGCCGAAAGTACTCCGACCTCCGCCAGTTCGTCGTCACACTTGCCACCGGGGCGCTGTAAAGGAGCTTAACCCAGCTAATAAACCCTCCCCCGAACCCAAACCTACGCAACACCTCCCAGAGGTACTCCCACTCAACTCGGTCAAAGGCCTTCTCCGCGTCCATGGCTGCCACTATCTCCGCCTCTCCCTCCTCCGATGGCATCATTATCACGTTTAAGAGCCGCCGCACATTCATATTTAATTGCCTGCCCTTTACAAGTCCTCATGTATCACCCCCGGGACACAGTCCTCAATCCTCGTGGCCAGCACTTTTGCCAATAGCTTAGCGTCCACATTAAGGAGCGAAATTGGCCTGTACGATCCACATTGCAGTGGGTCCTTGTCTCGCTTCAGAATCAAGGAAATTGTCGCCTCCGACATTGTCGGGGGCAGGGACCCCTCCTCTCTTGCCTCGTTAAAGGTCCTCACCAGTAGCGGGGCCAACAGGTCCGCATACTTTCTATAGAACTCCACCGGGAACCCGTCCGGCCCCGGGGCCTTCCCCGCCTGCATGCTCCCCAAACTCTTACTCAGCTCCTCCAACCCGATTGGTGCCCCCAAACCAGCCACCTCCTGCTCCTCCACCCTCGGGAACCGCAGTTGGTCCAGGAATCTTCCCATCCCCTCTTCTCCCCCCCCCCCCCCCCCCCCCCCCCCCCCCCCCGGGGGCTGGGATCTGTACAGCTCTTCATAGAAGGCCTTGAATACCTTGTTTATTTCCGTTGCACTCTGGGCCATGGCTCCCCCACCATCTTTGACTCCCCCTATTTCCCTCGCTGACACCCTCTTACGGAGCTGGTGTGCCAGCATCCGACTGGCCTTTTCCCCGTACTCGTAGGTCGCCCCCTGCGCCTTCCTCCACTGTGCCTCCGCCTTCCCCGTGGTCAACAGGTCAAACTCCGTCTGGAGCCGTCGCTTTTCCCCAAGTAATCTTTCCTCCGTGGCCTCTGCGTATCTCCTGTCCACCCGCAAGATTTCCCCCACTAACCTCTCCCTTTCCATTCCCTCTATCTTCTCCCTATGAGCCCTGATGGAGATCAGCTCTCCCCTGATCACCGCCTTCAACGCCTCCCATACCACCCCCACTCGCACCTCCCCGTTGTCGTTGGCCTCCAAGTACCTTTCAAAACACCCCCTTACCTTACCACACACCGCCTTATCTGCCAACAGTCCCACATCCAGCCGCCACAGCGGGCGTTGGTCCCTCTCCTCTCCCAGCCCCACTTCCACCCAGTGCGGGGCATGGTCCGAAACGGCTATGGCCGAATACTCCTTCCCTCCACCCTCGGGATGAGCGCCCTGCCCAGCACAAAGAAGTCTATCCGGGAGTATGCCTTGTGCATGTGGGTGAAGAAAGAAAATTCCCTGGCCTGCGGTCTTGCAAACCTCCATGGGTCCACTCCCCCCATCTGGTCCATGAACCCCCTGAGCACCCTGGCCGCCGCCGGCCTCTTTCCCGTCCTTGATCTGGAGCGGTCTAGTGCTGGGTCCAGCACTGTGTTAAAGTCCCCTCCCATTATCAGTCCTCCTACCTCCAGGTCCGGGATGCGCCCCAACATGCGCTTCATAAATCCAGCATCATCCCAGTTCGGGGCATATACATTTACCAACACCACCCACGTCCCTTGCAACCTACCACTCACCATCACGTATCTCCCTCCATTGTCCGCTACGATAGTCTTGGCCTCAAATGACATGTTTTCCCACCAGAATTGCCACCCCTCTGTTTTTCGCGTCCAGTCCCGAGTGAAATACCTGTCCTACCCATCCCCTTCTTAACCTAACCTGGTCCGCCACCTTCAGGTGTGTCTCTTGGAGCATAGCCACGTCTACCTTCAGTCCCTTCAAGTGCGCAAACACTCGAGCCCTCTTCACCGGTCCGTTCAGGCCCCTCTCGTTCCACGTTATCAGCCGGATTGGAGGGGCTTCCCCCCCCCCCCCCCCCATCACTCCCGTAAGTCAGCTGACGCCTGCTGACCCTGGCTTCCCCTGCCATCCCTTTGACCCCCCCCGTGTGGGAATCTCCCCATCAGTAGACGTTCCTACGCTCCCCCTCCCACCTTTCTTCCCGCGCGCGGGAGAAAAACACCGCGCTTTCCAGAGCCTGCCCCGCCCCCCCTGACGCAGCTTCTGTTGCGGCCTTGTCTCTCGTCCCCAGCCCATATAACATTCCCTGCGCGTGCTTGCCCCCCTATATACAACCGCCATCATACTTCAACCCTCAAATACCCCCCACCCTCACAAACCCTCAATTAGAGTCCAACTTTTCAGTTAATATAAAGGTCCACGCCTCTTCGGGCGTTTCGAAGTAGTGGTGTTGGCCGTTTTCTGTGACCCACAGTCGCGCTGGCTGCAACATTCAAAATTTCACCCCTTTCCGGTGCAGCACCGCTTTGGCCTGGTTGAAACCCGCTCTCTGCTTTGCAACCTCCGTGCTCCAGTCCGGGTATATTCTGATCTCAGCATTGTTCCACTTGCTGCTCCGCTCCTTCTTGGCACATTTCAGGACCCTCTCTCTGTCCGTGACCCGGTGAAATCTCACCACCATCGCCCTTGGCGGCTCATTTGCTCTGGGCTTCCTCGCCAGCACCCGGTGCGCCCCTTCCAGCTCCAGCAACCCCGGGGGGGCCTCCGCGCCCATCAGCGCCCCGATCATTGTGCCCGCATATGCCGCGACGTCGGCCCCCTCCACTCCTGGGAGACCCAGGATCCTCAAATTGTTTCTCCTCGACCTGTTCTCCAGGTCTTCGAGTCTTCCCGCCCACGTCTTGTGTAGCGCCTCGTGCCGCTCCACTTTCACCGCTAGGCCCAAGAACTCGTCCTCATTCTCACTCACTTTGTCCTGGATCTTCACCTCGTGGGCTTTCTGGGTTGCCCCAAATCCTTCAATTATTGCCATCATAGGCGCCACCATCTCCTTGCGCAGAACCTCGAAGCAGCGCTTGATGAATTCTTGCATCTCTTCTTTGTCCCCGGCCGCCGCCATTTTGTTTATTTTACCCTTCTTCTCCTGCTGCTCCAGTGCCGTTTTTTTGGCCGTTTCGCTGCGGGTCTGGTCCATACAGGTTAGTGGGGACCTCTCTCCTCTCTTCCCCACGGGTTGGCTGTGTGAAAAGTCCCGTTGGGGCTCTTCTATCGAGCCCGAAGGTCCGTCTTCACGGGAGCTGCCGATTCATGCGGCTTAGCTCCGCATAGCCGCAACCGGATGTCGAAAGATAACTGTTGATCACGTCACTGGGAGAACTCTCCTACTCTTCAGGTAATACCATGGGATTTTTTACATCCCCCTGAGAGGGCTTAACATGTCAAGGAAAGATAGCACCTCAGACATTGCCACATTCACTCACTATGGAGCTTCAACCTAGATTTTTTACTGAAGTACCTGGAAAGGGACTTGAGCTTATCACCTTCTGACTCCAAGGGAAAAGTGCCACAGAACCATTAGATGTTTTTTTTACAGAAGTAGTAGTGACAAATATTTGTTTCCAACACCCTTCTAAATTGACCTAAACTGATTCTTAAGTGTCTTAGTCCAGTCTACTAATTGCAAGCGTTAATTTAGAAACTGTAATGATCCTAAAGATTGCATGCTCCTGAGCTAGCCTGTTGGCATAGCACACTTGCATATTTAGCCATGAACAAGGTAGATGGATTGGCCACACTAAATTGGCTCTTAATTGGATAACAATAAATATTTATTTATATATATATATATATATATATATATATATATATATATATATATATGTGTGTGTATATATATATATACACACACACCAGGGACGTTCGGTAACTTTCCAGTCTTAATGATGAAGTTGTTGATGAAAGACATGTTTGAAAGTTGGGGAAGATCAAAGAGTAAACCAACCTGCACCACTTGTACAGACCACAAATAGTAAAAAGAGTAGCAGAGACATGGGCCTCAGTACTCTTGGAGAATAAGGAAAAAAGTAATGATCGGAGTTTAAATTAATACATTGAAATCACTTTTTCTGTTGTAGACTCCCCCTGGCCTTGGACCGCAAGCCTGTACGTTTACTCAAATTGCTATTTCGTTCAATTATAAACGGCTTGCTCTATTTACAGACACCGGTAACATCTGGATGGGTTCTTCGTCATTGAAGGTAAGGTGAACAGTCTAAACATGAAAGCTTTCATTTATGTAGAACCTTTTAGTCAAGAAAGACGTGCTGTTAGGTAATTTGGACATTCTGAATTCTCCCTCTGTGTATCCGAACAGGCGCCGGGGTGTGGCGACTAGGGGATTTTCAAAGTAACTTCATTGCAGTGTTAATGCAAGCCCACTTGGGGCAATAGTAAAGAGTATTATTAATAAAATATTAAAAACAGTTCAATATGTTACACAGGGAGTTTTATCAAACAAAATTGAACACTGAACCACATGAGAAAGTAGGGTAGATGACAAAAAAATTGTTTGAACAGAGAGGCAGAGAGAATCCCAGAGTTTAGGTCATAGGCAACTGAAGGCAAAGCTGTCAGTGATGGGCTTAGAATTGGAGGAATGCAGAGATCTTGTAGGGTTGTAGGGCTGGACGAGGTTACAGAGGTAGAGAGGGCGACGTCCTGGGGGATCTGAAAACAAGGATGCTCTTTTAATTAAGGACGACGGCACAACAATGAGCTTATCACTAAGAGATGATTGGCCTTCTAAAGATGAAGATGTAGAATCAGTTTGGATAGCGATAAGAAATAGCAACTGCAATATAGGACAGAGAATGGAGAAATGGAGGCTTGTGAGAACGGTATGGTGAGAATCATGGGGGATTTTAATCTACATATAGATTGGACGAATCAGATTGACAAAGGTAACCTGGAAGATGAATTCAAAGAGCGTTTTCAGCAGTTTTTTTACAGCAGCACTTTGAAGAGCCAACCAGAGAGTAGGCTATTCTAGATCTGGTAAAGTGCAATAAGACGGGATTAATTTGTGACCGCATAGGTAGCAGTGATTGTAACATGACTGAATTTCATATTCAGTTTGACGCAGAGAGGAGTAGTGTTTTAACTTAAATAAAGGCATTTATAAGGGTCTGTAGATAGAGCTGGCTAAAGTGAATTGGGAAATTAGGCTGAGGGATAGATTAGTAGAGATGCAGTGAAAGACATTTCAGGAGATATTTTACAACATTCAGCAAATATGCATTCCTGTGAGAAAGAAAGATTCTGGGAGAAGGATGCATCATTCCTGACTAACGAAGGAAGATAACGATAGTATCAAACGGAAAGAAAAAGCATACAATTCCATGAAGATTAGTAGCTGATTGGACAGAATATTAAAAAACAGCAATAAGGAGGGAGAAATTAGAGATAGCAAACTAGAAATATAAAATACAGTAAGAGTTTCTTCCAATATTTAAAAAGTAAAAGAGGACGAAAATGACATATTTTGTATGTCTTCACTGTAGAAGGCATAAATAAAATTCCAAGAATAATTGTAAATCAAGAGGTGAAAGGGAAGGAGGAACTTTTTTAAAATTACAATCACCAGAAAAGAATACTGAAAAAATTATTAGAAATAAAGGTTGGCAAGTCTCCAGGTTCTAAAGGACTTCATCCTAAGGTTTTCACAGTAATTTCATTGCAGTGTTAATGTAAGCCTATTTGTGACAATAATAAAGATTATTATTATTATTATTAATAAAAGAAGTGACTGCTGAGATAGCAGATGCATTGATTTAAATGTCAAAATTCCATAGGTTCTGGATGGGTCCCACCAGTTTGGATATTAGTGAATGCAACTCCTCTGTTTGAGAAAGGGGGAGAGACAGAAAGAAGGAAATTACCGGCCAGTGAACCTCACATCTGTCACAGGGAAATGCTAGGATTTATTATTGAGAGGCTGTAGGTGGGCACTTAGAAAATCTTAATGCAATCAGGCAGATTCAGCATGAATTTTTGAAAGGAAAATCGTGCTTGACGAGTTTATTAGAGTACTTTGAGGAAGTAACAAGTATAGTGGATAAAGGAGAACCGGCAGATGTAGTGCACTTGGATTTCAGAAGGCATTTTAGGTGGTGCAACATCAAAGGTTACTCCATAAAATAAGAGATCTTCGCGTAAATGGTAACCTGTTAGCATAGATGGAGGATTGGTTAGCTAACAGGAAACGGAGAAGTCCAAAGATGTGCAGGTTAGGTGGATTAGCTGTGCCAGAAATTGCCCCATGGTGTCCAAAGATGTGTAGGTTAGATGGGGTTACAGGGGAGAGGGTGGGAGAGTTGGTCCAGGTAGGGTGCTGTTTCAGAGGGTCGGTACAAACTCAATGGGCCAAATGGCCTCCTTCTGCACTGTAGGGATTCTATGGAGAGAGTAAGTACGAGTGGGTCAATTTGGGGTCGGCAAGATGTAGCAAGTGGAGTTCCATAGGGATCAGTGCTGGAGCCTCAACTATTTACAATCTATATCAGTGACTTGAATGAAGGGACCGAATGTATGGTTGCACAATTTGCTGATGGACACAAAGATAGATAAGCTGTGAAGAGAGGATAAGGAGTATGCAAAGGGTTATAGATATACTAAGTGAGTAGGCAGAAAATTGAGAAATGTAGTATAATGTGAGAAAATTTAACCTGCCCACTTTCACAGGAAGAATAGAAAAGCAGCAGATTATTTAAATGGAGAGAGGTAGGGCAGCACAGTGGCGCAATGGTTAGCATTGCTGCCCCACGGCGCCGAGGTCCCAACTTCGATCCCGGCTCTGGGACACTGTCCGTGTGGAGTTTGCACATTCTCCCTGTGCTGGCGTGGGTTTCGCCCCCACAACCCAAAGATGTGCAGGGTAGGTGGATTGGCCACAATAAATTGCCCCTTAATTGGAAAAAATGAATTGGGTACTCTGAATTTCTAAAATAAATAAATAAATAAATGGAGAGAGGTGATCTGGATGTTCTGGTACATGAATCACAGAAAGTTAGTTTTCAAGTACAGACGTTATTAGAATGTTGTCATTTATTGCAAGGAGAATAGAATATAAAAGTAAGGATTTTTGTTACACTTGTACAAAGTGTTGGTGAGGCCACATCTGGAGTTCTGTGCACAGTTGTGGTCTCCTAATGTAAGAAAGAATATAATTGCATTGGAAGCAGTGCAGAGACGCTTCACTCAACAGATTCCTGGGATGAAGGCTTTATTACTCCCTCAGTATGCCCTGCCATCTTCAAAGATTGATGCACTGTTGAAATCTACCGTGCGGTTTAAGTGTATTCTCGTATACAGTTTAACGCGGTAGAAATTGCACTACACGTCTCGGGTGCGAAATGAAATCTTTTATTGTGTTTATTGATTATAATTGAGAGTTTGAAATCTTCTTGTGGTTACAATTCAAATATTCTCAGGAAAGCCCCTGCAGAAGGCTTTAAGAGATATAATTAACTTAGTGGCTTACAAACAAATTGAACTTTCAAAATACAGTAATGGTTTCATGCTCAAAGCAAACAGCTTGCACAGACTTGAGAGCTAGAATGGAAATATGAAAATACGAAATAAGGATAGCGAGTAGTTAGATAAAAGGTACAGAGTGGTCCCGGAATGAAAAATGGCTGCCCGGACCTCTATCTTTAAGGAAAATGTTATCAATCTGACTCCATCTGTCCCGACCCCTGTAATGTGCTGATTGGTTTGGGTGAGTCTCAAATGCATTTGATTGGATGGTTAGTTGTCAATCATCAATGTGCAACATAGATGTGAAGATGTTGCATCTTTCGGTGTTTGCTGTGTGTTGGAATGTGACTTACACTTTTTATCAGATCTGGTTTCTGCTGACTGCTATGCTATTCACATTTTGAACAATGGCAGATTCATTTTATTCATGTTAATTTATTGTGTTCTTCATTGAATTGTTTCATTTGCTTCTTGTTAGACTGCAGATGTTTCAAATGTTTCAAATCCATGCTTTTATTATTGCAAGCCGTACACTTTGTAATCTGAGATTCTGTTTGCAGTCTTATGATGGAATTCATTTTTAAAATGAATTTTAACTTGGGCTTTAGTGTTTACATCAAAATGGCTAAATCAATGATCCCTTTACCTATCAGAAATAGCTGGTTCCCTTCATGCACACATACTCCAAGCTACCCCCTCCCTCCTCACTGCTTCAACTTATATGGCTACTCTGCTCTTGAAAACTATTGCCCTATCTCCAATCTATCTTTCCTCTCCACAGTTAGGTAGCACAGTGGTTAGTACCACTACCGCACAGCGCCAGGGACCCAGCTTCGATTCCGATCTCGGGTGACTGTGTGGAGTTTCTACATTCTCCCCATGTCTGCTTCAGTTTCCTCCAGGTGTTCTGGTTTCCTCCCACAGACCAAAGATGTGCAGGTTAGGTGGATTGGCCATGCTAAATTACCCCTTAGTGACCAAAGATGTGCAGATTAACTGGGGTTACACAGGGTGATGAGGATAATGTGGAGGAGTGGGCCTAGGTAGGGTAGTCTTTCAGAGGGTCGGTACAGACCCAAAGGGCCAAATGGCCGCCACCTACACTTGTAGGCATTCTATGGTTCTTGAGCATAGTGTTGAGAGTGTGCAACTTTGGAACTCTCTGTCTCAGAAGGCAGTAGAAGTGGTGTCACTGAATATCGTGAAGGCAGAGGCAGATAGATTCTTGTTAACCAAAGAAATCAAAGATTATCGAGGATAGGAGGGAAATTTGGAACTCAACAGAAACAGATCAGCCATTACCTTATTGATTGGCGGAACAGGCTCATAGCATTTACAGTGCAGAAGGAGGCCTTTCGGCCCATCAAATCTGCACCAGCCCTTGGAAAGAGCACCCTACTTAAATCCACCCAATCCCCGTAACCCCAACTAACCTTTTTGGACACTAAGGCAATTTAGCATGGCCAATCCACCTAATGCACATCTTTGGTCTGTGGGAGGAAACCAAAGCACCCGGAGGAAACCCTCGCAGACACGGGGAGAACGTGCAGACTCCGCACAGACAGTGACCCAAGCAGGGAATTGAACCTGGGACCCTGGAGCTGTGAAGCAACGGAGCTAACCACTGTGCTACCGTGCTGCTCGAGGGCCAAATGGCCTACTTCTCCTATTTTGTATGTAGGCGGTGGCTGCTTTTTTTTATTTAGAAAAAATCAATTTGGAGTACCCAATTCTTTTTTTCCAATTAAAGGTCAATTTAGCGTGGCCAATCCACCTACCATGCACATCTTTGGGTTGTGGGGGTGAGACCTATGAACACTGGGAGAATGTGCAAACTCCATACGGACAATGACCCGGGGAAGGGATCGATCCCGGATCCTCAGTGCTGTGAGGCAGCAGTGCTAACCACTGCGCCACCATGCCGCCCTCTCTGGCTGTTTTATGGATCGAAGAAAATATACTTGAATTTATTTTCTATATCAATAAGTAAATATATAAAATGTGTGTTGCTTTGTTTCTAGGATAAACTTTGTGTGGTTGACACAAACCTCCAAACACCACCAAAGCAGTTTGTTTGGTAAGGATTAGATGATCAAATGAATTTGACTTTTACGTGTATGTTTTGTGTCAACATGAGACCGTAGTGGCCAATGGAGAACTTCTAAATTTATCAATAACAATAAGTAAACTTTTTGATTGTGTGTCCTCAATCATCCGAGTTAAATAATGTAGTGAGTGTATGAGAGCAGCCTGATCTGCCCTTTCCCTTCCTGTAGAGAAGTAGCTAACATTTGCCCAACAACCTTGCTTAATGGCACATCTCTCCTGGGATATTCTGACAAATTGGGTGAAAATTTAAACTTACCCATCTGTAATAGTGTGTTGGAAGAGATTTGATGCTCCAGATCTTGAATCCTTCCAATTCTAGTTACCATCTCACCTTGAAAATAGAACCTCAGTTTAATGTTGTTTCCAAAGGACTACAGCTCTGACAATTTGACGCTTCTCCTGTACTGCACAAGTGTGTCAGCCTAGTTTAAGTTAGGTATAGGGCTTATGTAGAAAATTTCCTATCACTGATCCAGCTCCTTTGTAGTATATTGGTTAGTATTCCCCACCTGTCATGTAGAAGGTCAGAGTTAAATTCCCCAAAAGGCAGATGTTGCTATCTTAATCTAAAAGGGCACCAGTCAAAAGAGAAGAGAGTCTTTGAGGGGCATGACAGGGTGAATACGGAGAGCATGTTCCCCTTATGGGGAAGTTTACATCTAGGGGACACTGTTTGAAAAAAACAGGATCTCCCATTTATCACAGAGATGAGGAGGAATTTATTTTTTAGATCACTAATCTTTAGAATTCTCTTCCCCCGAGAGCAGTGGAGGCAGGGTGATTTGAAGTACATTCGAGGCTGAGTGAGACAGATTTTTGATCGACAAGGGTTTTGGGGGACTAGCAGGGAAGTAGATCAGCCATAATCCTATTGAGTGGTGGGACAGGTTTTGGGGCTGAATGGCCTACTCTTGCTCCTATTATGTTCAGAGGAAGAGAATTCCAGGGGGAAAGTCAACCTTTTCTGCCCTTGCGTAACTCTTAGAATTTGATGTGGCGATGCCGGTGTTGGACTGGGGTGAGCACAGTAAGAAGTCTTACAACACCAGGTTAAAGTCCAACAGGTTTGTTTCGAATCACTGCTTTCGGAGCACTGCTCCTTCCTCAGGGGAACTGTGCTTAGTGGCACTCCTGAGTTGGGAAATGGTTGTTGCATAGTAGGGGTGAGAAGTGATGCAGACACTGTAATAGTTACTATAATAGTAGCGTTTTAATTTTATAAGAGGTGATGATGTGTGTGTGTATTTATTTAATTAAAATGAGCACAGATCTCAAGTTTGAACTCTTGACATGATTTTTAGAGAAATTCATAATTATTTCATTGGATGACTTTCAGAAATTTACATGCTAGTCAAAAAACATTGCTAAATCTTCCCACTGGCTAATTTTGAGCCTGATAGTTAAACTGCATAAAAAGCCTTTTTGAAAATTTATTTTGTCCATTTCTGACATAACGACTTAGAGATAAAGTTTAGGAGCATACAGTCAAAGCGGACTGGAAAAAGTGATCCATTTAACTGCACCAAACTTTAAAAAATAGAATAAATTTTTCAGTTGCAGAGTGACTGTTTAAATCCTGGTCCCTAAATGTTCTATACTGGCCGATTAATATATTTGCTCGTATAGTGTGATGTGCAGTGTTTTGAAATAAATACTCATCAGCAAAACTGTCTACATTAGGCAATGTGGGCTGCCAATAGTAAACCAGTGATTATTAATAAATCCTGCAAATCCCTCATTTAACAATGTCTTTTATGTAAAGAATAGTAGAGGAATGTTAGCTTTGGTAACTTCTCTCTTTCCAATTTCAGGTGTAATAGACCCAAAAGCAACAATCCTTCTGTAGTTGGTATTTGGGATAAACTACTTTTGATAGCAGGAAATTCAAAGGAGACCATTAAATATCCTTATGCTGTGACTGCCGTTGATTCCTGCAGTTACTGAATGCCTCTCCTACTGCCAGAACATGGGGCACACAGGATCGAAAAGACCATCAGATTAATACTAGAGTCCAAAAACATACGCAGGCAATAGTCATCCCACTCTCTCTTGAACTTAGCAGCACCCAGACTCTCAAATGTTGCATGTGCTTTTCAGAGTTTTGCTAATTCTCAGCTTTGAGAATGAACCGTTTTTAGGATTTGAGGAAGGGAAGGAGATAGAAAGATGCAAAGAGCATCCGACAAGGGTGTTGTCTGATGGAGCAACATTGATTCAGGTCATGGAGAAATCCATGCTGAAATCCTTGTCTCCATGCTAAAAATGTGAGAAATATACTGTTGTGCTAGGATAGAAGAAAATTAGCAAACAGAATATACATAGCTGCCATTGCAGAATGTTTATGGTTTTTTCTAATCCCAAGAGCTGCAAGGCAAGATAAATACAAAATCATGAACTTGGAAAAAAATAAAGTTGGAATAGAAAAATATTCTCTGGGTTATCCTGAGTATCCATTGTTGAGTATATTCAAGGTTGAGGTGGGCTGATTTGTCGTTTCTTGAGGAATCAAGGAGTTTGGGGAGCGGATGGGAAACTGGCGGAGAAGCAGAAGACAGCCGTGATCATATTGAATGGCAGAGAAGGATCGAAGGGCTGTATGGTCGTCTACTCCTATTTCTTATGTTCTTATTTTTTCATTAACGAGTAAGAAAGCTGTAATGGCTCTACTTTGCTCCCAAGTAAAGTGGCATCTGGAACGCTTAATAAAAAGTAGGTAATTGCATGTGATCCACTGGTTATGTTCTTGTGTTCATTATACAGTCTTTAAATGTTGTGAACATTTAGATCTTTAACTGAAGTTCAGATTTTATCAAGACGAAGATGTTCACTTAGTGCCTGAGGTTGATGGTGTTCGAATCATTAGTTCTTCCAGCCATGAATTTCTACATGAGGTCCCACGTAAGTGTTGTGCTCGTTCAATAAGAAGTGGTGGTATTAAATATTTGTAGTTGAATTTTACAAGCAGTACTACATGTAAACCTGAAGCTTTCGAGTAAAAACAAAATACAAATAGTCACTTGGTAGTACAGAACTTGAATATTCCAAAAAGAAAGGAGACAAACCGTCAAAAGCTTGTCTTGCACTCAGGACGGATTCCCATGAATGTCAAATCTTGCCAAAAACTAAATATCAGAAAAATGCAACATCTAGAAAGCAATAAGAGAAACGGTAGGTTAATATGTTGAGTGATGTAGGTTGTATGTTTGAAATACTGTTCCATGTTTCTCTTTTAGATTCTGCCAGACCTTGTGTGTATTCCCAACATTTTCTGTTATTTTGAAGTGCAATTATTCTCTCTCTCGTGAACTTCTAAATTATTCTCGGCATTCTATGCATCTATAACTGTGCCTTGTAACTGGTGTTAGGAAATGCCAGGCCAGGCTTCAATATCTCTTTCTCTTTATGGGAGTAATTCCTTGTCTATGCTCAGCACTTCATTGTGCCTCTCATCCATGCCTTCATTGTATCCAAACATGACTATTTGAATGCATTCCTGAACCCCACTTAAACCCTCCATTGACTTGAGGTCGCCTAAAGCTCTGCTGCCTGTGTCTTAATTCGAAGCAAGTCCATTCATAGGATTACCAATGTCCCAGAATTGGCATCAATCTCCTAGTGGCCAAACAAAGCATTCTGGGAGCATGTCAGCTGCTGGCAACAGCGGCCAGGGCCAGCCACCAACCAATCACAGCCCCCGTTCGGGTACCACCTGACCAGAACCAACTGTTAGCCAATCACAACCGCAGACTTGGGTATCACTTGATCTTCCATATGTGAGAGACTGGCCTTCAGCCAATCACAGTCCACGTTCATGTAATATTTGACCATCCCTATGTAAGGAACCTACTCCCCAACCCACGGAACAGCCCAACTAGGCATCAATGGATGCCATTTGATGGAAATATTCGAACGGTCTATAGACCACGTAATCAGTGCTCCATGAGTTGATGATAATGCCCACTCCGGCTGCAGACCTGGAGGTACAGGTTCTGATATTGAGCCAAGGTTAGGCTTGGTTGACACTGGCCAGATGTTGGTATCGTGTTTAATTTGTGGTATTAGGGCGGCACAATGGCGCAGTGGTTAGCACTGCTGCCTACGGTGCTGTGGACCCGGGTTCGACCCCGGCCCCAGTTCACTGTCCGTGTGGAGTTTGCACATTCTCCCGTGTCTGCGTGCGTTTCACCCCCACAACCCAGAGATATGCCGGGTAGGTGGATTGGCCACGCTAGATGGATTGGCCACGCTAAATTGCCTCTTAATTGGGAAAAAAAAAAATTGGGTACTCCAAATTTATTTTAATAAAATTATTAGTGTTATTAATGTTACCAATTGATGTTGGATTGAATTATGGTGACCGGGTGGATTGTGGTGTGCTGTGGAATTCCATCCGTCAAGAGTAACTGGCAGAGGAAGGAATTGTTCAGATTCAGTAGTGGAAATTAGTGGAAACAGGTTCATTCTCTCTCATGGTGTCTCACTGAATCAGTATTAAGTGGCACGGTAGCACAATGGTTAGCACAGTTACTTCACCACTCCAGGGTCCCAGGTTCAATCTCCGGCTTGGGTCTCTGCCTGTGCGGAGTCTGTACGTTCTCCCTGTGTCTGCGTGGGTTTCCTCCAGATGCTCCGGTTTCCTCCCACAGTCCAAAGATGTGCAGATTAGGTGGATTGACCATTCTAAATTGCCCTTAGTGTCCAAAAAAGGTCAGGTGGGGCTACTGGATTACAGGATTACGGGGTAGGGTGGAGGTGTGGGCTGGGGTGGGGTGCTCTTTCCAGGTGCAAGTGCAGACTCGATGGGCTGACTGGCCTCCTTCTGCACTGTAAATTCTATGACAGGAACAATCAATGTTACTTGAGAACAAGTGAACAGCTTGACGGAAAAGCTTGATGGCGCAGATCCTTGAAGATGCTTTCTGTTGTATCTTTGTTGCTGTCAATCTCACATTTGAACTATATAAAATATACAGCACGGAAAAAGGCCAATTGACTCAACTAGTTTGTATTTGTTACTTTTCATTTCTAATTTATCTCAGTTTTAATCGTTCCATATATTTTTCTATCCCTCTTTCTCCAGTTTCTCTCACTCTCACCACACCCACCAGCTTCCCCTGATGTAACTTTGACTGGCTTCCCTGACGTCACTTCCACTGGGTCCCGAGACATCACTTCAGCCAGAATCTCCTGGAATATGCCTAGCAAGAGTTGGCAACCCCAACCATTCTATCATCCCTGTGCTTGCTGACCTACGTTGGCTCCCACTCAGAACATGGTTGTGATGTTAAAATTCTCATCCTTGTTTTCAAATCCCTCACTGGCATTGCCCCAATTGATCCCTGTAATCCCCTTAAACACCACAACTCTGCAAGATATCTGCGCTCATCCAACACCAGCCTCTTGTGAATTCCCAATCTTAATTGTTCCACCATTGGTGGCCGTGTCTAGGCCCCAAGCCCTGGAATTCGCCGCCCCTCCCCTCCCCTCCCCCATACTTCTCCATCTCTTTACCTCAGTTTTTCCTTTAAGCCACTTCATAAAACCTACATCTTTGACTGAGCTTTTGGTCGTTTGACCGACTACCTCCGTTATCCTTCGATGTCTTAATTTGTTTCATAAGACTCCATTGTAGCACCTTGGGGTGTATCATTGTTAAAGACATGATATAAATATATGTTTTTGTTGATACGATGACACAGGTCAGTGACGAGTCACATGCAAAATCATGAACATAAACTAATCCATTTCCACACTTGGCTATATTGGGTAAAGCAGTTTTATCTCATAAGTAACTGATATCAGAAACAGCTCGATTTTTCTAAAAATAAATATAAATCATTATTATTTGAAATATTTCTGAGTAGCATTTTGTATCTTACACAATGATCCCAAAATTGGGTACCTGATTTAATTAAGATTGCTGTCTTAAGTGAAGTGTATAATTCTGCCAGCTTTTTTTCCTTTGCTGCTTTCAGCTGCTTGTCAAGATATTTTCAGAATTGCCTCAATGGCACCAGGTGCACTTCTGCTGGAAGCTCATAAAGAATATGAGGTATGTTTTGCTACTGCCTTTCCCGTAATTTTGTTTTTGCTCTTGAATTACATCATTCTATTTCGACAGATCAAAATTAAAGGGAGTTGATGAATATTTAGAACATAGAACATACAGTGCAGAAGGAGGCCATTCGGCCCATCGAGTCTGCACCGGCACTTGGAAAGAGCACCCTACCCAAGGTCAACACCTCAGCCCTATCCCCATAACCCAGAAACCCCACCCAACACTAAGGGCAATTTGGACACTAAGGGCAATTTATCATGGCCAATCCACCTAACCTGCACATCTTTGGACTGTGGGAGGAAACCGGAGCACCCTGAGGAAACCCACGCACACACGGGGAGGATGTGCAGACTCCGCCAGACAGTGACCAAGCCGGAATCAGACCTGGGACCCTGGAGCTGTGAAGCAATTTTGCTATCCACAATGCTACCGTGCTGCCTGCTTTCTCTGCTGGTGAGCCAGCAGGCGGCTAGCCTTGTCTCCGTGCTCATAAAAAGTCCCCTGTGTTTGGCGCAGTTGGTACACTGCTTTCCTGGTGGAAATCAGGTTAAAGTCCATTTGTAGCTTTTTCCGCTCTGCCAGAAGCTCTACCGTTGGGGCCTCAAAGTACTGTCTGTCGACCTCCAGGATGGAGTCGAATAGTTGTTGCCTAGCCGCCCTCTCTTCCCCATCTCTGTAACCCTTTAGGTGATAATTTCTCCTTTCATCACAGCATTCGGTGCCTCCCAGAATGTGGAAGGTGAGTCTCCTCCGTTCCAGTTGTTAGTGACATAATCGCCTATGGCCTGTGATATTTTCTGGCAGAAGACCTTGTCGGCCAAGAGAATCGTGTCCAACCTCCATGTGGGGCGTTTGGCATGGCCCGTCTCCAACCTCACATCCATATAATGTGGAGTGTGGTTGGAGATTGCAATAGCGGAGTATTCTGCTCTTACTATCTCTGGATTTTCCCCACTACAATGAAGTTGATATGGGTGTAGACCCTGTGCACCCACGAGAAAACTGAAAATTCCTTCTCACCTGAGTGCATGGGTCCACTGCCCCCATCTGCTCCATAACTGTTTTCAGTTCCCTAGCGATGCCTGCCGTTTTCTATTTTCCCTGTTCTGGGGGTTGACCTGTCCGCCTGTGGATCTTGTTGAAGCCCCCCGTGCCCCCAAGATCAGTCGGTGCTTGTCTATGTCGGGGTTTCTGCCATGGTCTTTCAAAGAACTCCACCTTGGGTGGGATGCTCTTTCCAGGAGCCGGTGCGGACTCGATGGGCCGAGTGGCCTCCTTCTGCACTGTAAATTCTATGTAAATATCGTCCCAGTTGGGCATGTAGACGTTCATCAGGACCACTGGTGCCCTGTCCAGGACACTGCTGACCATGACGTACCGCCCCCTTGATCCGTGACTGACTTTGTTGGAGTGATAAGACTCAGCCCCTCCTTACCCGAGGTTGATCCTTCTCCCTCAGGTGTGTCTCTTGGAGGAAGATTATGTCAGCTTTCATGCCTTTCAGGTGGGCGAGTAATCTGGATCTTTTCACTAGGCCGTTAAGTCCCCTGACGTTCCAGGTGGCTATTCTAATGGGGTTTTTTTGTCCTGTGGGATCAACCATACTTACCTTGAGGGTGCACCCCTGCACTCCGGTGCTTCCCTTTGTTCGGGGGCTATCCAAAGTGACCGCGGTCACTGGTCTCACCGTGAGACCGGGCTCCTGCACTCTGGGGTTTCCTTTTGTCCAGGGGCCACCCAACATGGCCACCAACTATGTGTATACCATGAGGGTGAGAACCTGCCCTCTGGGGTTTCCCTTTGTTCAGGGACCCTTCAAGGTGGCTGCTTGCAGCACCATCTTGGTCCACGTTTCTGATTTCAACCTGCTCAAGCCGGTCTAGTGTCTTTCCCCCCATTTATCGTTTTGTTTCCCCCCCATGGTTTTGGTTTCCCCTTCTCCTCCCCCTCTTCTGTCTATCCCTCAGCCTCTCCAATGGGAGATGCGCCGCGCCCCCCCTCTCTCTCATACTTCCTGGTGCTAGCTTTCCCGCTGGTATGGTGGCCCCGCTCCCAGGGTCTATCTGACCCCTCCCTATGCCTGCTCTGCTCGTGCCCCTGTTGTCTCCTTCTCACCCACTCCTGTGCTCTGCTGCCTATTGCCCCCTCCTTCCTATGAGCTGATTCCTCTGTCCATAGTGAGACGATGCAGTCCAGCGCAAAATTGTCCACGTCTTCCTTTAGTTTTCTCCATGCTTTCCTCACCGCTGCCTCTCTTGCTGCCTGTCCAGACCATTCTTACAGACGAACATGTCCGCCTCTGTCGGGTATAAAATAATGTTCTTTGCCCTGGTAAGTTACCGAGAGACTATTGGAAATAACATCCTGAATCTGACTGTGCTCTTATACAGGGCCGCCTTTGCATGGTTAAATTCGGCCCTGCACTTTGCCAGGTCCGCCCCAGTGTCTGAATACATTCTGATTTTATGTTCCTCCCAGTTGCACACCTTCGTCTGTCGAGCCCAGTGAAGGATCCTTTCTTGGTCCTGATATTCGTGCAGCTTGGCTATTATTGCCCTCGGCTGCTCCCCGGCCCTGGGCTTCGGTCAGAGTGACCTATGAGCCCTGTCAATCTTTGGCGGATTGGAGAAATTGCGCCTCCAAATCAAGTTGCCCAGCATTTGGACCAAGTAGTCAGTTGGGTCCCTGCCCTCAATTCCGTCTGGCAGGCCCACTATCTGAATGTTCTGCCTCCTCGACCGATTCCCCTGTCCTCGACCTTCCTTTGCAGGCTCCCCTGGGTTGCTACCAACCTCTTGATCTTGGCCTCGTCACCTTGGTCCATCGCGCCTTTTCCAGCTCTCGTATTGTGCTCCCCTTTCAGTTTCCTCCCCATGCCGTTAAGCGCCGTCTGCGTGGCGGGTAGCACCACAGCAATCTTGACTCACCTGTATCTTTCATTGCTTTTAGTTCTGTGGTTAGGAATATCCTCCAGCCATCGTTAGGCAGGGGGGGCGGCTTGTTTTCTGGGTTGCTGGTCTCCCTCTCTCGAGGAAGGCCACGGACCCCTCGCCTCGCAGCCTCTCGAACTGTTGCTTCCTGGCATTTTTGTTGTTGGTGCTATTGTTGAGAGTGGGGGGATGTTTATGTCCGATTTTGCAGGCTAAATTCGGTCAAAAGTACCTATTTTCTTGTTGCACGGGGGAGAGCCACCTGATGTGCGAGTACTCCGCACATCCCGTCACCGGAAGTCCTGCCCACAGTTCTTTGTGCGATCAGGTCAGACTCTGCCAGATGGTTTTACATGCGAAATGCAAATAAGGATCAGCCGTGGCTGAGGCTCCAGGTTGAGAGTTGATCACAGAACCTGAACCCATGGAGATGGTGAGATCTCAGGCTCATGGAAAGTAGCTTAACATTAACAGGGTTTGATTCACCTTCGAAGGAAAGAAGCATTGTATTTTTATTTGCATCTTGCTGAAATTAACATATAAAATAATTTTGTGGTGTATGTAACTTTAATATGTCTGTTGGATTAAATGTAACCTTAATTTGTGTTCACAGAAAGAGAGCCAGAAGTCAGATGAATATTTACGAGAGATAAAGGAACAAAATCTCTTGTTCGAGGCCGTAGAGCAGTGCATTGAGGCAGCAGGCAATGAGTATGAACCTGAGATGCAGAAATCTCTGCTGAGGGTAAGAATCCATATCTTCTGGATGAGGTACAGCACTAGGTAAAAGCAAGAGGGCGTTCTTGTACTTCGTAAAATGTTATTCTGGTTTAACCCCCAGGGTGCGTCTAATAAATTTGCATCACTGTCACATGTGTTTTGCTTATGATTTATATTCTCTGGTGCTGCTATTCTGTAATAAATTTTGATGCAAGGTTTTTGAATGAATGGTTACAGCACAGGGGGCTACTATTCCGTCCGAGGTGTCTGTGCCAGTTCTTTGCAAGTGCAAAACATTTTAGTGCATCTGGCCAGCTCCAGGGTTCACAAATGGAAAGCGCAGTTTACTACTTATATCCCTGAATTCGTTGTTATCCAAAGAGCTATCTATAATCATTTTGCATCGCACAATTAGATGTTACAGACTATAATTATTTACTGCTTCTTTAATATTGGTACACCTGATTGAAGTTTCTGCATTCCTCCTATTATTACAGTCCCATTACCACCTAAAAATTAAATGATTGCTTCTCTTTATTAACAAAATCTAACAACATGACTGGTATTGCAATGTTTGTAACTACCAGTGCATGGTTTCTGTCAGTGCAATATTGTTGATCATTTACAACTGATGGTATTGCAGTAGTTTGTGATTTTATTTGTGGATAGCTGTCATTGCCTGTCACATTTATTTCTTAATCTAGAAAAGGGGACAAATTAAATGTATGAAATTCATGTGCACAATGTATACTGACATTGGTGTTGTTTACTTCGGACACAGGCAGCTTCTTTCGGTAAATGCTTCATCAGCAACTTTCCACCAGATACATTTGTGAAGATGGCCCGAGATCTACGGGTGTTGAATGCCATTCGAGACTATACCATTGGCATTCCTCTCAGTTATCCCCAGTATCCTTGTCTGTGACCTCTGAGTTTGGATGATTTTGATGCACAACTGGTGTAATAAAATGTGGCCTTTTTTTTTTCCAAGAACTGCGTGTGTTGCAACAGTTTTTTTTGTTTGAGATTCATTTAGTCGGATACATTAATTTCTGCTCAGTAAATATAATTCATATTATCCTCAAACTTTATTAGTTATCTTTCTTACTAGGTACAATCAAAAATACAAAAAAAACCTCCTCAATTATATGGGCAGTCTTGTCGCTGTAATCACGCCTCTTACTGATTTCATTCCCATTCACAGGGCCAACCTCTCATTCCTGTCTTGACTATCATTTGATCATAATTGCCTTCAATGGTTGATGTTGTGTGCTAGCTGCTGAACTAGTAGATTATGTGTAATTGCCTTCAATGGGTGATATTGTGTGCTTGCTGCTGAACTCGTAGATTATGTGGTAAATTGGGAGATTGACCAGTTTGGGATTCTGGCATCATACCTTCTGATGGCAACGACAATGCCTGTGGTCCAGGAGAATTTAATATTCCAGAGCATCCAATCTTATCATTGGAGGAGGAGATGTTAACATATCTGAAGCTGACTTCCGGGTGCGGCGATGACCAGCTGAGTCGCACGTTTCGGCAGCTCCCTGTGAAACGGACTTTTGGGCTCTTGATAGGAGCCCCAACGGCAATTTTAACGGCTGAAAACACCGTGCGGTAAACCAGAAGGGTGTTCCCCCTGGACACGGATGGAAAAAGGAGAGGAAAGTGGCCGGATTGCAGCGGATCCTTTGGAACAACGGCAAGGAAGGCAAGCAGAAACCAAGATGGCGTCGGAAGGTGGCAGTTTCATATGGAGCCCTGAACAACAAGAGTTTTTGAAACGCTGCGTGGAGGAGATAAAAAAGGAAATGAAGAAAGAGTTGTTGGCCCCGATATTACAGGCGATTGAAGGGCTGAAAGAGGAACAAAAGACCCAGGAGCAGGAGCTTCGGGTCGTGAAGGCGAAAGCAGCAGAGAATGAAAACGATATACAGGGCCTGGTGGTGAAGTCGGAGATACAGGAGGCACACCAGAAACGATCTGTGGAGAGGTTGGAGGCACTGGAAAATAACGCAAGGAGGAACAACTTGAGGATTCTTGGCCTTCCTGAAGGTGTGGAGGGGGCGGACGTCGGGGCATATGTGAGCACGATGCTGCACTCGTTAATGGGAGTGGAGGCCCCGACGGGTCCGTTGGAGGTGGAGGGAGCATACCGAGTTATGGTGCGAGGATCGAGAGCAGGAGAAGCTCCCAGAGCCATAGTGGTGAGATTTCTCCGTTTTAAGGATAGAGAAATGGTCCTTAGATGGGCGAAGAAAACTCGGTGTAGTAAATGGGAGAACGCGGTGATCCGCGTCTATCAAGAAGGAGGGCGAGCTTTAATCGGGCCAAAGCGGTACTTCACAAAAAAAAGATAAAGTTTGGAATGCTGCAACCGGCAAGACTGTGGGTCACATATCAAGGGAGGCACCACTACTTTGAGACGGCGGATGAAGCGTGGACTTTTATTGTAGAAGAAAAATTGGAATGATTGGACTACGAAAATGAACGTTTGGACAAAGTGGTGGGACGAGTGGGGGGGGGGGGCGAAGAGGGATTGTATGATTAATCCTGCGGTATGGTAACTTTTCTTTCTCCCACAGGTGGTGATGGGGGGAGGTGGGGAGGGAGAGGAGATGGGGCGTTGGCCATGGGAGGCGGGGCCGAGGGAGAGGCGCGGGCTTGGTTCCCGCGCTATGATAATTATGGCGGGAATAGAGAAGCAGGAAGGAGGGGGCGCCGCACGGGGCGAGCCGTGATCACGGGGGAAAGCCGAGGTCAGCCAGAGTTTGCTGACTTCTGGGAGCAACATGGGGGGAGTAATTACGCTAGCGGGGGGTCTAGCGGGGGGGGGGGGGGGGGGAGGGGGGAATTACTGGGTTGCTGCTGCTGGGGAAAGGGGGGAGTGGGTACGGGAAAGGATGGGCGGGGGGGCACCGTCTGGGAGAAATACAGCTGCGTGGGAACTGGGCGAGAAGCTGGAAAAAGATGATGGCTAACCGGGAAGGGGGGTGGGGTGGGAAGCCCCCCAACTCGGCTGATCACGTGGAACGTGAGGGGGCTTAACGGGCCGATAAAGAGGGCACGAGTACTCGCACACCTTAAGAAACTTAAAGCAGATGTGGTCATGTTACAGGAAACGCACCTGAAACTGATAGATCAGGTTAGGTTGCGCAAAGGATGGGTAGGGCAGGTGTTCCATTCGGGGCTGGATGCGAAAAACAGGGGGGTGGCTATATTAGTGGGGAAGCGGGTAATGTTCGAGGCAAAGACTATAGTGGCGGATAACGGGGGCAGATACGTGATGGTGAGTGGCAAATTACAGGGAGAGATGGTGGTGTTGGTAAACGTGTATGCCCCGAATTGGGACGATGCCAATTTTATGAGGCGAATGCTAGGACGCATCCCAGACCTAGAGACCGGAAAGCTGATAATGGGGGGAGACTTTAACACGGTGTTGGAACCAAGGCTGGATAGGTCGAAGTCCAGGACTGGTAGGAGGCCGGCAGCAGCCAAGGTGCTTAAGGATTTTATGGAGCAGATGGGAGGGGTGGACCCGTGGAAATTCAGTAGACCTAGGAGTAAGGAGTTCTCGTTTTTCTCCTATGTCCATAAAGTCTATTCACGCATAGACTTTTTTGTTTTGGGTAGGGCATTGATCCCGAGGGTGAGGGGAACGGAATATACGGCTATAGCCATTTCGGATCATGCCCCACACTGGGTAGACTTGGAGATAGGGGAGGAAACAAGAGGGCGTCCACCCTGGAGAATGGACATGGGACTAATGGCGGATGAGGGGGTGTGCTTAAGGGTGAGGGGATGCATTAAAAAGTACTTGGAACTCAATGACAATGGGGAGGTTCAGGTGGGAGTGGTCTGGGAGGCGTTGAAGGCGGTGGTTAGGGGGGAGCTGATATCAATAAGGACACATAAAGGGAAGCAGGAGAGTAAGGAACGGGAGCGGTTGTTGCAAGAACTTTTGAGGGTGGACAGACAGTATGCGGAAGCACCGGAGGAGGGACTGTATAGGGAAAGGCAAAGGCTGCATGTGGAATTTGACTTGCTGACCACAGGCACTGCAGAGGCACAATGGAGGAAGGCGCAGGGTGTACAGTATGAATATGGAGAGAAGACGAGCAGATTGCTGGCACACCAATTGAGGAAAAGGGGAGCAGCGAGGGAAATGGGGGGGTGAGAGACGAAGATGGAGAGACGGAGCGGGGAGCGGAGAGAGTGAATGAAGTGTTTAAGACATTTTATAAAAAATTGTATGAAGCTCAACCCCCGGATGGGAGGGAGAGAATGATGGAGTTTTTGGATCGGCTGGAAATTCCCAAGGTGGAAGAGCAGGAAAGGATGGGATTGGGAGCACAGATCACGGTAGAAGAAGTGGTGAAAGGAATTAGGAACATGCAGACGGGAAAGGCCCCGGGACCGGACGGATTCCCAGTTGAATTTTACAGAAAATATTTGGACTTGCTCGCCCCGCTACTGACGAGGACCTTTAACGAGGCAAAGGAAAGGGGACAACTGCCCCCGACTATGTCAGAAGCAACGATATCGCTTCTTTTAAAGAAGGAAAAGGATCCGCTACAATGCGGGTCCTACAGACCAATCTCCCTCCTCAATGTAGATGCCAAGGTCTTGGCCAAGGTAATGGCAATGAGAATAGAGGAATGTGTCCCGGGGGTGGTTCATGAGGACCAAACTGGGTTTGTGAAGGGGAGACAGCTGAACACGAACATACGGAGGTTGTTAGGGGTAATGATGATGGCCCCACCAGAGGGTGAAACGGAGATAGTAGTGGCGATGGATGCCGAGAAAGCATTTGATAGAGTGGAGTGGGATTATCTGTGGGAGGTGTTGAGGAGATTTGGGTTCGGAGAGGGGTATGTTAGATGGGTGCAGCTGTTGTATAGGGCCCCAGTGGCGAGTGTGGTCACGAATGGACGGGGATCGGCATATTTTCGGCTCCATAGAGGGACAAGGCAGGGATGTCCTCTGTCCCCATAACTGTTTGCACTGGCGATTGAGCCCCTGGCGATAGCGCTGAGAGGTTCCAAGGGATGGAGGGGAATACTTAGGGGAGGAGAAGAACACCGGGTATCTTTATATGCGGATGATCTGCTACTATATGTGGCGGATCCAGCGGAGGGGATGCCAGAAATAATGCGGATACTTGGGGAGTTTGGGGATTTTTCAGGGTATAAATTGAACATGGGGAAGAGTGAGCTGTTTGTGGTGCATCCAGGGGAGCAGAGTAGAGAAATAGAAGACCTACCGTTGAGGAAGGTAACAAGAGACTTTCGTTACCTGGGGATCCAGATAGCTAAGAATTGGGGCACATTGCACAGGCTAAATTTGACGCGGTTGGTGGAACAGATGGAGGAAGATTTCAAGAGATGGGATATGGTAGCATTGTCAATGGCAGGGAGGGTGCAGGCGGTTAAGATGGTGGTCCTCCCGAGATTCCTCTTTGTGTTTCAGTGTCTCCCGGTGGTGATCACGAAGGCTTTTTTCAAAAGGATAGAAAAGAGTATCATGGGTTTTGTTTGGGCCGGGAAGACTCCGAGAGTGAGGAAGGGATTCTTACAGCGTAGTAGGGATAGGGGGGGGCTGGCACTACCGAGCCTAAGTGAGTATTATTGGGCCGCTAATATTTCAATGGTGAGTAAGTGGATGGGAGAGGAGGAAGGAGCGGCGTGGAAGAGATTAGAGAGGGCGTCCTGTAGGGGGACCAGCCTGCAGGCTATGGTGACAGCCCCATTGCCGTTCTCACCAAGGAACTATACCACGAGTCCGGTGGTGGTAGCTACACTGAAGATTTGGGGACAGTGGAGACGACATAGGGGAAAGACCGGAGCACTGGGGGGGTCCCCGATAAGAAACAACCATAGGTTTGCCCCGGGGGGAATGGATGGGGGATATGGAATGTGGCAAAGAGCAGGTATAACGCAATTGAAAGATCTATTTGTGGATGGGAAGTTTGCGAGTCTGGGAGCGCTGACCGAGAAATATGGGTTGCCCCAAGGGAATGCATTCAGGTACATGCAATTGAGGGCTTTTGCGAGGCAACAGGTGAGGGAATTCCCGCAGCTCCCGACACAAGAGGTGCAGGACAGAGTCATCTCAAAGAAATGGGTGGGGGACGGTAAGGTGTCGGATATATATAGGGAAATGAGAGACGAAGGGGAGACTATGATGGACGAACTAAAAGGGAAATGGGAGGAAGAGCTAGGGGAGGAGATTGAGGAGGGGATGTGGGCAGATGCCCTAAACAGGGTAAACTCGTCGTCCTCGTGCGCCAGGCTAAGCCTGATTCAGTTTAAGGTATTACACAGGGCACATATGACTGGAACACGGCTCAGTAAATTTTTTGGGGTGGAGGATAGGTGTGCGAGGTGCTCGAGAAGCCCAGCGAATCATACCCATATGTTTTGGTCATGCCCGGCACTACAGGGGTTTTGGATGGGGGTGACAAAGGTGCTTTCGAAAGTAGTAGGAGTCCGGGTCGAACCAAGCTGGGGGTTGGCTATATTTGGGGTTGCACGAGAGCCGGGAGTGCAGGAGGCGAAAGAGGCCGATGTTTTGGCCTTTGCGTCCCTAGTAGCCCGGCGCAGAATATTGCTAATGTGGAGAGAAGCCAAGCCCCCGGGGGTGGAGACCTGGATAAATGATATGGCGGGGTTCATAAAGTTAGAGCGGATTAAGTTCGTCCTAAGGGGGTCGGCTCAAGGGTTTACTAGGCGGTGGCAACCGTTCGTCGAATATCTTGCGGAAAGATAGATAGGGGAGAACAAAGAAGGCAGCAGCAGCGGCCCAGGATTTGGGGGGGTGGGGATGGGGGGGGGGGGGGGGGGGGGTTGGCCTGAGACAAGGCAGTTGCCAATTAGGGCTAGTTTTTATTTTTTGTTATTTAATATTTATTTGTTGTTGTTTTTGTTTAAATTTAAAAAGGTCATTATTATCTGTATTGTTACAATGTTGTGTAAAGGATGCACAATGTACTGTGTTGGTTGACCAAAAATTTTCAATAAAATATTATTTAAAAAAAAACATATCTGAAGCTAGCAAGGATGAATAAAAAGTATGTGTTCAGTTGAACAAAAGTTGTGAAACTTTTCCTGAACTCCTAGGGATCCTAGAACTATTACAAAAAAACAATTTCCCCATACTAGGAAGTGTTGAAAGACTTGGTAATTGGTTTAGCTGGCATCACAAAGTGAGAAATTGACAAAAGCTGACATCCCAACCCACAAATTCGATCTCAGCATTGAAATAACCCTGCTTTTTCTTCACATTAGCAAATGTACTGAGACATCAAAAATATTGATGTAGGCTAACAAAGTTGATATCTTATGTGAGTTAATTGGGTGATATTTTGCCGTTGGTGATACTGGAAAACACTACTGGAACACTGCATCTCGCTAATTTACTAGCAAAGCCCAAAACAAAACATCTACTTAGATTGGGAAACACTTGCTGAACAATCCTGAGTGCACTACTAATTACACTAACCATCAGTTTAAGATATCATTGAACTCATCAGGTGGTTCCGCTTGGCATACACTCACACACAGGAACCTGTTCTCCGGAAATAAAAGGAATATGTTCAAGTCTTGCATCTTTTTTGAATTGCACGGAAGCATGGGGAGTCCCTTGTTGCTTCTTCCATGCAACATCTAACCAATCAGTTGACTTGCCAACCAATCACCATCCTTTTCTCCTGCAGCGTAATTTGTGATGATGGTTTGAAATTTGGCATTCTTGCATTTGTCTTTGATGAGTGCAGTGTGCTTTGGCAGTGTGTTTCTCTTTTCAGCAAAATTTTATCGTGGTAATTTGGAAAGAGATATTATATATAATCATTTGGTTGTTCTCTTTCTCACCAGTAAGTTTTTAATATGTGCTTACCTTATGTTATTTGATATGTTGGATCGGAGCCTCTTGTAGTAGATTAATTTTGTATATTAGAACTAGTGAGGATCTTGATTATTTTCAAGTTTATCTTTAACTCAATTTCAGATACAAGCAGCTCACTATTGAAGTTCTCATAGACAGGTAACTGATGAAGTACTCAGTATGCTTATTGTTTTTATAATAATTTGCTGAAAAAATACTGCCGTTTTCTGTACTAAAATGGTGGCTGACTGATTGATCACAGCTTTCTTTAGATCTGTCAATGAGTTGTGTGACAATGTGACGGTGTTTTGGGATAATAGATTTTGCTAACATTTTGGCAGGGATATCATTAACCAAAATCAATTTGTGGATACAGTTCTACATTTGACTACTTCATTGCATGTGATGTGTATGTAAATTACAAAGAGTTAATAAGAGAATAGTTTCAGTCCTGCTTATCTTTTTTTATTTCCTCAGATTAGTTTTGCGTAGACTCTATCCTCTTGCAATAAATATTTGTAAGTACATGAAAATATCAGAATTTCAGGGAGCAAGTCGGATTTTGGCACACTGGGCCTGCTATAAGGTAAATGTTTTAACTTTGTTTACCCCTCAGGAATTAGTGCTCAGTACTCTAGCTTTGTCTTTACACTTTATGTAAATGAATAATACCAACTGTTTACTAATGACGTGATTATACAGTTGATATCAGCTCTCAAGACTTTCCACTGGTCATTTTACTGTACATGTACTGTACATGTTAAGGGCAGCACGGTAGCACAAGTGATTAGCACTGTGGCTTCACAGCACCAGGGTCCCAGGTTCGATTCCGGCTTGGGTCACTGTCTGTGCGGAGTCTGCACATCCTCCCCGTGTGTGCGTGGGTTTCCTCCGGGTGCTCCGGTTTCCTCCCACAGTCCAAAGACGTGCAGGTTAGGTGGATTGGCCATGCTAAATTACCCGTAGTGTCCATAAGGGTTGGGAGGGGTGATTGGGTTGCGGGGATAAGGTGGAAGTGAGGGATTAATGTGGGTCGGTGCAGACTCGATGGGCCGAATGGCCTCCTTCTGCACTGTATGTTCTATGTAATCTATGTATGAGCCTGGACTTTGAGCATCAGTAGTTTCTGACAACTGAGAGCTAGGACTGCACTTGCCTTTGCCCTACATCCAAATATGTATGTGTTCCAGTGGTTAGTGAGCAAGAACACAACTGGCTAATTCAGTATGGAATCCTTATCTCTACTGTTGCTCATGCTGAAATTGGCTAATTTACCATAACCAGCGGATGAGCCAAGGGAGGGGAACAAGGGGACGGCAGCTTGCATGGAGGCTTGGGATCGGCACGGGTGAGTCAGTGGTGAGGGGAGGGAAGTGGGGTTCAGGACATGGAGGAGTAGAAGAGGGACCGGGGGGGGAGGGGGGAAAGAGAGAAGATGGGGTGGGAGGCTTGGAGAAGCGGACGAGGCCTGGTGTCCTGGATATGGTGGAAACAGTCGGTCAAGGTAAGAAAATAAGGGACCAAAAAGGGTTGTGTCAGTACTGTCCAAATATGTGTCCATCTCAGGGTGTCGGTTGGCAGAGTCCGTACAGGATTTTGAGTTCACCTACAGCATTTCCGTTATTCCTGCTGAAAGTGATCTCACCACCACGCACACACACAGCTGACAGCTACATTTTTCCCGAAGAAGTCGACAAACGGCTGCCACCTCCAGGTGAACCCGAGCATCGATCCCCTCAGGGCGAACTTGATCTTCTCAAGCCTAAAAAACCTGTCACTGACCACCCCCCCCTTACTCACCCGCAAGACCACCCAATGCGGAGCATGATCTGACACCACTATCGTCGAGTACTCCACATCAACCACCCCCACCAACAACATCATATCTAAAAATTGACAAAAAAGTCAATTCGGGAGTACACTCTGTGCACGTGCAAAAAAAACGAAAATTCCTTCGCACTCTGCCTCCCAAACCTCCAAGGATCCCCCTCCCCGTGTGCTCCATAAGCACCCTTAGCTCCTTCGCTGCCACCAACACGCTCCCCAACCTCGAACTCGACCGGCCCAACCTTGGGTCTAAAACCGTATTAAAATCCTCCCCCATTATCAGCCGATACAAGTCCAGATCGGGGATCTTCCTCAACACCCGCCTCATAAACTCCACATCATCCTATTCGGAGCATAGATATTCACCAACACCATCGGCATCCCCTCCAATTTCCCACCCACCGAAGTATCTCCACCCCCCAGAGTCAGCCATTATACTCCCCACTTAGAACGCCACCCGTTTATTAATCAAAATCGCCACCCCCCTCGTTTTAGAATCTAATCCCAAATGAAATACCTGCCCTACCCACCCTTTCCCCAACCTGGTCTGATCCACCACCTTCAGATGTGTCTCCTGTAATAAGTCCACCATCAAACTTTTTAAATGTGCGAACACACGGGTCCTCTTGACCGGCCCATTCACGCAGACAAGGGGAGAACGTGCAGACTCCACACAGGCAGTGACCCAAGCCGGGAATCAAACCTGGAACCCTGGAGCTGTGAAGCAACAGTGCTAACCTCTGTGCTACCATGCCCTTGAGGGCCAGTTAAGAGTGTGGGGCTTGCGTCACCTGTAGGTCAGACCAGGTAAGGACAGTAGATTTCCTTCCCTAAAGGACATTAGTGAACCTGATGGGTTTTTACAACAATCGACAATGGTTTCATGGTCATCATTAGACTTTTAATTCCAGATTTTTTTTATTGAATTCAAACTTCACCATCTGCAGTGGTGGGATTTGAATCTGGGTCCCAGAGCAGTACTCTGGGTCTCTGGCTTACTAGTCCAGTGACAATACCACTGTGCCACCACCTCCGTTCTGACAACCATGAATATACACATTTGTAAACCGCTTCTGTTTATTAATCTCTTTGCCGTGTGTTGCAATGAGCAAATAATTGGAATGGATTTGTATTAACTTCACTCTTCCCCGAATGATTGCCATCTCTTGTGATCCACAGGTTCAGCAGAAGGAAGAGCCAGATGACAACATTGCTCGTGCAATCAACAACAAACTTGGGGACACTCCCGGCATTTCCTATTCTGAAATTGCTGCCAAGGCTTATGAATGCGGTAGAACAGAGCTGGCAATAAAGGTGAATAAACTTCAATCCTTTATTAGATTTTTGTTTTATCTGAATTAAGATATATGGGGTTCACTTGTTTGTAATAATCCTCCAATCAGACTTCCGGTTGCTGCTATGCTGAGCTAAGTCGCACGTTCGGCAGCTCCCGCCAGAAACGGACTTTTGGGCTCTTTTGAGGGGCTCAGCGGCATTGTTCGACGGTTCCCAGTGTGGGAAGGTGACAGTACGATTTCCCCGGCACTGTATGCATTGGACCAGGGGTGGAGCGGTGAAAAAAGTAATTCTGGTGCAGCGAAAGGTGCGAGGGAGGAAAGCCAAGATGGCATCGGGTGGAGACCAGGCAACGTGGACGCAGTGGGCGCAGGAACAGCATGAGTTTCTCAAGCGCTGCTTCACGGAATTGAAAGCAGAGCTGCTGGAGCCGATGAAGGCTTTGATCGACAAGCTGGTCGAGACCCAGAAGGCCCAAGGGGCGGCGATCCGGGATGTGCGGCAGAAGGCCTCGGAGAATGAGGACAAGATATTGGGCCTGTCGGTGAACGTGGAGGCGCACGAGGCGCTACATAAGAAATGGCAGGAGAAGTTCAAGGACATGGAGAATCGGTCGAGGAGGAAGAATCTGCGGATTCTGGGTCTCCCGGAGGGAGTGGAGGGGTCGGATGCTGGAGCATATGTGGTCATGATGCTGAACACGTTGATGGGCGCGGGTGCCTTCCCGAGGCCCCTGGAGCTGGATGGGGCCCACCGAGTCCTGGCGAGGAAGCCCAAGTCTAATGAGCCGCCGCGGGCTGTATTGGTGCGGTTCCACCGCTTGACGGACAGGGAGTGTGTCCTAAGATGGGCAAAAAAGGAGCGGAGCAGCAGGTGGGAGAATGCAGAGGTCCGGATATACCAGGACTGGAGCGCGGAGGTGGCCAAAAAGAGGGCCGGGTACAATCGGGCTAAGGCAGTTCTGCATCGGAAGGGGGTGAAATTCGGGATGCTGCAGCCGGCGCGATTGTGGGTCACGTTTAAGGACCGGCACCATTACTTTGAGACACCGGAGGAGGCGTGGACCTTTATTCAGGCCGAAAAGCTGGACACGGACTGAGGGTCGGTTGTGAGGGGAGGTCGCGGGGGGCTACTGTGGTTACTGTGCTTTGGGGGATGTTCTGTTCTGTTCTGTATTGTTTCCTTGGGTGCTGGTGGGGTAGGGTGAAACTGTTCGAAGTGGGGGTTTTGTGAGAGTGTGGGCGTCAGTGGTTGGAAGGACGGGGCCCTGTTGGGGGGAGGGGAGATGGGAGGCCCAAGGTGGGGGAGCTGGGATGAGGTTGCAAAAGGGAGCTGCACCAGAGAGGGTGGGGCCGCTCTGATGGAAAGCGCAAGCTTTTTCCTGCGCTAGGGAAGGAAGGCGGCAGGGCCGGGGGGGGAAGGGTGGTGTTGGAGAGGAGCGCCTGCTGATGGACATGAGGGGTGGGGGGGGGGGGGGGGGAGGAGACCACCACACTGGGGGGTCGATGGAGTGGCGGGAGTGGCCGGGGTCAGCAGGAGTCAGCTGACTTACGGGAGTGCTATGGGGGGAGCAACACAGCTCGGGGGGGGGGTGCAATGCCGCTGGGGGAATGGAGAGTGCGGGAGGCGCGGGCACGTGGCTGGCCTAGAAAGGGGATGGCTAATCGGGGCCGGGGGGGAAGGGGGAAGCCCCCTGATCCGGCTGATAACTTGGAATGTGAGAGGCCTGAACGGGCCGGTCAAGAGGGCCCGTGTGTTCGCACACCTGAAGGGACTGAAGGCAGATGTGGTTATGCTCCAGGTGACGCATTTGATGGTGGCAGATCAAGTTAGGCTGAGAAAGGGCTGGGTAGGGCAGGGAATTTTCTTTTTTTTCCCACGTCCATAAAGCTTACTCCCGGATAGACTTCTTCGTTATGAACAGGGCACTAATCCCGAGGGTGGAGGGCACGGAGTATTCGGCCATAGCCATCTCAGATCATGCCCCGCATTGGGTGGAGCTGGAGCTAGGGGAGGAGAGGCACCAGCGCCCGCTGTGGCGCCTGGATGTGGGCTTGCTGGCAGATGAGGAGGTGAGCGAGCGTATCCGGGGGTGCATTGAAGGCCTATCTAGAGGCTAACGATAATGGGGAGGTGCAGGTGGGGGTGGTCTGGGAGGCGCTGAAGGTGGTGATTAGGGGAGAGCTAATCTCCACTAGGGCCCACAAGTAGAAGAAGGAGAGGAGAGAGAGGTAGAGATTGGTGGGGGAGATTTTAAGGGTGGATAGGAGATATGCAGAGGTCCCCGAGGAGGGACTACTCGAGGAGCGACGAAGCCTCCAGGCCAAGTTCGACCTGTTGACCACCAAGAAGGCAGAGGTG
Organism: Scyliorhinus torazame; assembly: GCF_047496885.1. Classification (NCBI taxonomy): domain Eukaryota; kingdom Metazoa; phylum Chordata; class Chondrichthyes; order Carcharhiniformes; family Scyliorhinidae; genus Scyliorhinus; species Scyliorhinus torazame. The sequence continues at coordinate 167,065,939 of NC_092708.1, read as the reverse complement.
CAGTGGAGGAAAGCGCAAGGGGCGGTGTATGAGTACGGGGAGAAGGCTAGCCGGATGTTGGCACACCAGCTTCGGAAGCGGAAGGCAGCAAGGGAGATTGGGGGAGTTAGGGATAAAGGGGGGAACACGGTGCGGAGTGCGATGGGAATAAATGGGGTATTTAGAGACTTATATGAGGGGCTGTATAGGTCTGAGCCCCCGACGGAGGAGGGGGGGATGCGTCGATTTTTGGATCGACTGAGGTTCCCGAGGGTGGAGGAGGAGCAGGTGGCTGGGCTTGGGGCACTGGTAGGGCTGGAGGAGCTGACTAAGGGGCTGGGGAGTATGCAGGCAGGGAAGGCACCGGGGCCAGATGGGTTCCTGGTGGAATTTCACCGGAAGTACATGGACCTGCTGGGAATGCGTCGCCTGGGGGACTGGTGGGTGCGCGGGACCTGGACGTGCGACTGGCCCAGAGTGGGTGATGGCTAGTCGACGAGGGGTTGGGTTGGGGGGGGGGGGCAGCCCCCCAATCCGGCAGATCACGTGAGAGGCCTAAATGGGCCGATTAAGAGGGCCCGAGTGTTCGCGCACTTAAAAGGACTGAAGGCAGACGTGGCCATGCTTCAAGAGACGCATCTGAAGGTGGCGGACCAGGTTAGGTTCTGGAAAGGATGGGTGGGACAGGTGTTCTACTCAGGGCTGGACGCAAAGAATAGAGGGGTGGCTATATTGGTGGGGAAACGGGTGTTGTTCGAGGCTAGGAATATAGTAGTGGACAACGGGGGCAGATATGTGATGGTGAGTGGCAGACTGCAAGGAATGGAGGTCGTGCTGGTAAATGTATATGCCCCGAACTGGGACGATGCGAGATTTATGAAGCGGATGCTGGGACGTACCCCGGACCTGGAGGTAGGAAACTTGGTAATGGGGGGGGATTTCAATACCGTGCTGGACCCAGGGTTTGATAGATCTAGATCCAGGACCGGAAGAAGGCTGGCAGCGGCCAAGGTGCTTAGGGGGTTTATGGACCAAATGGGGGGAGTGGATCGGTGGAGATTTGCTGGCCAAAGAGTTCTCCTTTTTCTCCCATGTCCATAAGGTATACTCCCGGATAGATTTCTTCGTTCTGGGAAGGTCACTGATTTTGAGGGTGGAAGGAACGGAGTACTCGGCCATAGCTGTTTCAGACCATGCCCCGCACTGGGTGGATCTGGAACTAGGAGAGGAGAGGGAACAGCGCCCACTCTGGCGACTGGATGTGGGATTATTGGCGCATGGGGGAGTCTGTGGAGGGATGCGGGGATGTATCGAAAGGTACCTGGAGGCCCATGATAATGGGGAGGTCCAAGTGGGGGTAGTATGGGAAGCGCTGAAGGCGGTGGTCAGGGGAGAGTTGATCTCCATCAGGGCTTACAAGGGGAAAACAGAGGCCAAAGAGAGGGAGAGATTACTGGGGGAGATTTTGAGTGTGGATAAAAGATATGCGGAGGCCCCGGACGAAGGACTATATAGGGAGAGGCGAAGACTCCAGACGGAGTTTGACCTGCTGACCACAGGGAAGGCAGAGGCACAGTGGAGGAAGGCACAGGGGATGAGATACGAGTATGGGGAAAAGGTGAGTCGGCTGCTGGCCCACCAGCTTCGTAAGAGGACAGCGGCGAGGGAAATAGGGGGAGTTAGGGATGAAACGGGAACTACGGTGCGGAGTGTAGGGAAGGTAAATGAGGTGTTTAAGACCTTTTATGAGAGGTTATATGGGTCCCAACCCCCGGAGGGGATGCAGCAGTTTCTGGACCAACTAAGGTTCCCGAAGGTGGAGGAGCAGGAGGTGGCAGGCCTGGGGGCGCCAATCGGGGGTGGACAAGGTGACTAAAGGGCTGGGGAACATGCAGACAGGGAAGGCCCCGGGACCAGACGGGTTCCCGGTGGAATTTTATAGGAAATATGTGGACTTGCTGGCCCTGCTGCTGGCAAGAACCTTTAACGAGGCCAGAGAAGGGGGGACTCTACCCCCGACAATGTCGGAGGCGCCGATATCACTAATCCTGAAGCGAGATAAAGATCCGCTGCAATGCGGGTCTTATAGGCCTATCTCACTCCTGAATGTGGACGCCAAGTTGCTGGCAAAAGTGCTGACGATGAGGATAGAGGATTGTGTCCCGGGGGTGGTGCACGAAGACCAGACAGGGTTTGTAAAGGGGAGACAATTGAATGTCAACGTGCGACGGCTATTGGGGGTGAAAATGATGCCCCCAGCAGAGGGGGAGGCAGAGATAGTGGCAGCAATGGATGCAGAGAAGGCATTTGATAGGGTAGAGTGAAGTACTTGTGGGAGGTGCTGAGGAGGTTTGGGTTCAGGGAGGGGTTTGTCAGCTGGGTTAAACTCCTCTATGGGGCCCCAGTGGCAAGTGTAGTCACAAATCGGCAAAGATCGGAGTATTTTCGGTTACATAGGGGAACAAGGCAGGGGTACCCTCTGTCCCCATTACTGTTCGCGTTGGCAATTGAACCACTGGCCATAGCGCTGAGAGACTCTAGGAAATGGAGGGGGGGGGGGGGGTTAGAGGAGGAGAGGAACACCGAGTGTCACTCTACGCAGATGTATGTGGCGGATCCAGTGGGGGGGGATGACCGAGGTTATGCAGATATTGAGGGAGTTTGGAGACTTTTCGGGATATAGGCTTAACATGGGAAAGAGTGAGCTTTTCGTAATACACCCTGGGGACCAGAGTAGAGGGATAGATGGCCTGCCGCTGAGGAGAGCGGAAAGAAACTTCCGATATTTGGGGATTCAGATAGCCAGGAGCTGGGGAACTTTACACAAACTCAATCTGACTCGGCTGGTGGAGCAGATGGAAGAGGATTTCAAAAGGTGGGATATGCTGCCGCTGTCACTGGCGGGCAGAGTGCAGGCGATTAAGATGATGGTCCTCCCGAGGTTCCTATTTGTGTTTCAATGTCTCCCCATCTTGATCACTAAGGCCTTTTTTAAGAAAATAGATAGGAGCATTATGAGCTTCGAGTGGGCAGGGAAGGCCCCGAGGGTAAGGAGGGCGTTCCTGCAACATAGCAGGGACAGAGGGGGACTGGCGTTGCCGAATTTAGGCGACTATTACTTGGCCGCCAATGTGGCGATGATCCGTAAGTGGATGATAGATGGAGAGGGGGAGGCGTGGAAGAGGCTGGAGATGGCGTCCTGTAAAGGAACGAGCTTAAAAGCGCTGGTGACGGCGCCGCTACCGCTCTCCCCGAAAAGGTTTACCACAAACCCAGTGGTGGCGGCAACATTAAGTATCTGGGGGCAATGGAGGCGACAGAAGGGTGTGTTGGGAGCCTTGGCGTGGTCCCCGATCAGGAACAACCATAGGTTTGCCCCAGGAAGGTTGGACGGAGGGTTCCAGAGCTGGCACCGGGCAGGAATTAGGAGAGTGGGAGACTTATTTATAGATGGGAGGTTTGCGAGCTTGGGGGCGCTAGAGGAAAAGTATGAACTGCCTCCGGGGAATATCTTTAGGTATATGCAGGTGAGGGCGTTCACAAGACAACAGGTGAAGGAATTTCCGCTGCTCCCGACACGGGATCCAGGATAGAGTGCTTTCGGGGGTGTGGGTCGGGGAGGGCAAAGTGTCCGAAATATACCGGGAGATGAGAGAAGAGGGGGAGGAGCTGGTAGAAGAGCTGAAAGGAAAATGGGAAGAAGAGCTCGGGGAGGAGATTGAGGAGCGTTTGTGGGCTGATGCCCTAAGTAGGGTAAATTCCTCTTCCTCGTGTGCCAGGCTTAGCCTGATCCAATTTAAGGTGCTACATAGAGCACACATAATGGGAGCGAGGTTGAGCAGGTTCTTCGGAGTGGAGGACAAGTGTGGGAGGTGCGGGGGAAGCCCGGCGAACCACACACATATGTTTTGGTCGTGTCCAGCACTGGAGTAGTATTGGAGGGGAGTGGCAAGAGTGATCTCGAAGGTGGTGAAGGTCCGGGTCAAGCCAGGCTGGGGGTTAGCTATATTTGGAGTAGCGGATGAGCCGGGAGTGCAGGAGGCGAAAGAGGCCGATGTCGTGGCCTTTGCGTCCCTGGTAGCCCGGCGAAGGATTTTACTCGTGGAAGGAAGCGAAACCCCCCGGCGTGGAGGCCTGGATAAACGATATGGCAGGGTTCATAAAACTGGAACAGATGAAGTTTGCGCTGAGTGTATCGGCTCAGGGGATCTCCAGGCGGAACGTTAGGGGAAAATAGATAGCCAGCACCAACCCAGAAAGAGGGGGGGGGGGGCCGGGGGCAACTTGTTTTTGTTCTAGTTGGGGTGGAGGGGGGGGGGGAGCACCATTTCTTGTTACTTTGTTAGTTCACTACTTTATTTAAACAATGTTATCTATTAGTTATTGTGTTACCGTTTTTGTTCATTTATAAGGGGGAAAAATTGCGTTTGAAAACTTTAATAAAATATATATATTTTTTAAAACATGGACGCGAAGCCGTTAGCGAAGGTGTTGGCTACCAGAATTGAGGACTGTGTCCCGGGGTGATTCACGAGGACCAGACGGGTTTTGTTAAGGGAAGGCAGCTGAATACCAATGTGCGGAGGCTCCTTAACATAATCATGATGCCTACAGTGGAGGGGGAGGCGGAGATAGTGGCGGCGATGGATACGGAGAAGACCTTCGATAGGGTGGAGTGGGGGTACCTCTGGGAAGTGTTGAGGAGATTTGGGTTCGGGGAGGGGTTCATTAGTTGGGTTAGGCTACTTTATGAAACCCCGGTGGCGAGTGTGGCCACGAATTGGAGGAGGTTGGAATACTTTCGACTGTACCGGGGGACGAGGCAGAGGTGCCCCCTATCCCCCTTGCTATTTGCATTGGCAATTGAGCCTTTGGCTATGGCTCTAAGGGAGTCCAGGAACTGGAGGGGGCTGGTCCGGGAGGGGGAGGAATACCGGGTTTCGTTGTATGCTGATGACCTGTTACTGTAGGTGGTGGACCCGGTGGAGGGGATGCTGGAGGTGACTGATCCTTAGGGAGTTTGGGGACTTTTCCGGGTATAAGCTCAACGTGGGCAAGAGTGAGCTCTTCGTGGTACACCCAGGGGACCAGGGAGGGGAATAGACGAGCTTCCACTGAAGAGGGCGGAAAGGAGTTTTCGGTACCTGGGGATCCAGGTGGCCAGGAGCTGGGGGGCCCTACACAAGCTCAACTTGACGAGGCTGGTGGAGCAGATGGAGGAGGAATTTAAAAGGTGGGATATGCTGCCACTCTCCCTGGCGGGTAGGGTACAGTCGGTGAAGATGCCGGTGCTCCCGAGGTTCCTTTTTATATTCCAGTGCCTCGACATCCTGATCCCTAAGGCCTTTTTTAAGCAGGCCAGCAGGAGCATCATGGGAGTTGTGTGGGCGAAAAAGACCCCGAGGGTGAGAAGGGTGTTTCTGGAGTGGAGTAGGGACAGAGGAGGGTTAGCGTTACCTAATCTGTGTAGGTATTACTGGGCTGCCAATGTGGCGATGATACGCAAGTGGGTAATGGAGGGGGAGGGAGTGGCATGGAAGAGGCTGGAGATGGCGTCCTGTGTGGGCACGAGTCTGGGAGTGCTGGTGACAGCACCGCTGCCGCTCCCGCCGACTAGGTACACCACGAGTCCGGTGGTGGCGGCGACTTTGAAAAATATGGGGGCAGTGGCGACACCACAGGGGTGAGGTAGAGACTTTGGTTTGGTCCCCGATCCGGGAGAACCATCGGTTCGTCCCGGGGAGAATGGATGGAGGGTTCCTGAGCTGGCACAGGGCAGGAATTAGAAGGATGGGGGATCTGTTTTTAGATGGGACGTTTGCGAGCCTTGGGGCGCTGAAGGGAAAATTTGGGCTTCCCCCTGGAAATGCCTTCAGGTATATGCAGGTAAGGGCGTTTGTAAGACAACGGGTGAGGGAGCTCCCGCTGCTTCCAGCACTCAGGATCCAGGATAGGGTGCTCTCGGGGATGTGGGTTGGAGAAGGCAGGTCTCGGCGATCTACCAGGAGATGCAGGAGGAGAAGGAGACCTCGGTGGAGGAGCTAAAGGGTAAATGGGAGGAGGAGCTTGGGGAGGAGATAGACGAGGGTACGTGGGCGAACGCCCTGGGTAGGGTTAGTTCTTCCTCCTCTTGCGCCAGGCTTAGCCTGATACAATTTAAAGTTCTTCACAGAGCGCATATGACAGGGGCGAGGCTGAGCAGGTTCTTTGGGGTGGAAGACAGGTGTGGGAGGTGCTCGGGGAGCCCAGCAAATCATACCCACATGGTCTGGGCGTGCCAGGCGCTGGATGGGGGTCTGGAGGGGTATTGCAAGGACGGTGTCTAACGTGAACACCCGGGTTAAGCTGAGCTGGGGGTTAGCACTATTTGGGGTATCGAACGAGCCGGGAGTGCAGGATGCGACAGAGGCCGGTATTCTGGCCTTTGCGTCCCTGGTAGCTTGGCGGAGGATTCTGCTGCAGTGGAAGAATGCGAGGCCCCCGAGCGTGGAAGCCTGGATCAGCGACATGGCAGGGTTCATTAAATTGGAGAGGGTAAAATTTGCCTTGAGAGGGTCTGTGCAAGGTTTCTTCAGGCGGTGGCAACCGTTCCTAGACTTTCTAGCGGGGCGTTAGGAGGTGGTCAGCAGCAGCAGCAACCCTGGGGGAGGGGGGTGTGCACTTTGTGTTTTCTACTGTGTTTATTATTGCTTAATGGGAGGTTTGTATATTGGGGGAATTCGAGATGTAGTTGTAAGATGTTTATTTATGTGTTCTTTGTTTTTCTTTTTTCTGTAAGGGGAGGGTTTGTTGAAAATATGTAAAAAATTGAATAAAAATATTTCTTTAAAAAAAATAATCCTCCAATCATAAATCACCTCAGGTTCTTGAGACTTAACCATGTGGCAAGAATGAACATTTTAAATGTGAATTCAGAACGTTTATTCACTACTAAAAATGTAACCCATCAGTCAAAGATAAAAAGCAATGTGTCAATTAACAGCAATTAGCAGTAATTAACGGTAAGAGGAGAACGCGGAACTTTTAACAATTGAATAGATTTCTCACCACCCTTCTCAGACCGTCATGAAGTGACAACTCCAAAAAACATCCGTCTCTCCCCATGCCACCCACATCTTTATCTCAACATCTTTCTCTGCATCTCTTTTACATCTTTCTCTGCCCTCCTTTCTCTCCCTGCCTCTCCCCAAAATGGCTTCTTGAGACCCTTTTTCACACCGTACAAATTGAAAGCCAGTTGTTGGAAAATAGCTAATTGGTCGATAACTTGTCAATAATGAAATAAAAATTCGCCCATTGGTTTTTAGCTAATTATGTAAATTGTCTCGGCTTTTAAGACAATTTGTTCTCTCAAACTATATCTCTTACCTCAAGGTTGAGTGTCGACCAGTAATTGGTTAACATAGCTGTCTGTCATTTTAAGTTGAGACATATTCCAAATGTTATGGGCCAGGGTTTAGAAAACTCCCAAGTATATCATGGAGTTCACCTGACCCACGACTTTTAATAGAATTTGGTTATGGGGAGCACAAGGGTCCACTCTCCAGGTGTTATGCAACAGAGTCCTTAAGTATTTTTAAAACAAAATAATGTTTATTCTATGTACCCTGTTAACATTATTTAAACACAGTAAACATCTTATTAACTACCCACCCACGTAACCCCACAGACACAATGCTCCATAGGTAACCCTTAATACCTTTCCGAGCAACATCCATAAGTTAAACCCTTTTTACAAAGACAGCAGGTTTAAATTCTCTACAGAAGCAGGTATTACTTTGAAATCATCAAGTGATCTGGAGACATTCTTTAGAGATAAGACCCCAATGTAACAGGCAATTTAGGGGTTAAATAGACTGAGGGGGGGACGGAGCCTGCTAGCACAGTCAGAAGGATACACTCACACCTGGCGAGTTACATTCTCCCAGTCAGATTTAAACACATTAATGGGAATACACAGGGTGCCTCAGATCCATTGTTCTTAGGGACACTCCTGTCTCACCAGCTATTAGCCCATTACAGAATCTGATGGCCTCTTGAACAGCTGTATAAATACTGTGACTAACAGCAGCTCAAATGCTGGAACATTTCAGAGATAGTAATCATTGTATTATAAGTATAGGATTTCTTTTTTTTTTAATGTGTTTATTCAAATTTTCCAACAAAATTTTTAACCAAACCCCCCCCCCCCCATAACAAAAAGAAAGAAACGCAAACACAACAGTCAAAAATGATACAAAACGTTTACATTGGGTTTCCCCGTATACAGTAACCCCCCCCATATGACATTCAAAGATACCCGTAGAGAAGCCCCCCCCCCCCCCACCCACCCGAACTCCCCCACCCCCACCCCCACCCTTGGGTTGCTGCTGACCACCTCCTAACGCCCCGCTAGAAAGTCTAGGAACGGTTGCCACCGCCTGAAGAACCCCTGCACAGACCCTCGTAAGGCAAACTTTATCCTCTCCAGCTTAATGAACCCTGCCATGTCATTTATCCAGGCTTCCACACTAGGGGGCTTCGCATCCTTCCATAATAGCAAGATCCTCCGCCGGGCTACCAGGGACGCAAAGGCCAGGATACCGGCCTCTTTCGCCTCCTGCCCTCCCAGCTCGTCCGTTACCCCAAATAGTGCCAACCCCCAACTCGGCTTGACCTGGACTTTCACCACCTTGGACAAAGTCCTCGCGAAACCCCTCCAAAACTCATCCAATGCCGGGCACGACCAGAACATGTGGACGTGATTCGCCGGGCTTCCCGAGCACCTCCCACATCTATCCTCCACCCCAAGAACCTACTCAACCTCGCCCCTGCCATATGCGCTCTGTGAATAACCTTGAATTGTATTAGGCTGAGCCTGGCGCAAGAGGAGGAAGAATTAACCCTACTCGGGGCATCAACCCACAGACCCTCATCTATCTCCACCCCAAGCTCCTCCTCTCACTTGCCCTTTAATTCCTCTACCGAGGCCTCCTCCTTTTCTTTCAGCTCCTGGTAGATCGCCAAAACCCTGCCTTCTCCAACCCATACACCCGAAATCACCCTGTCCTGAGTCCCCTGTGCCGGGAGCAGTGGGAATTCCCTCACCTGCCCCCTCACAAACGCCCTCACTTGCGTATACCTGAAAGCATTTCCCGGGGGTAACCCAAACTTCTCCCCCAGCGCCCCCAGGCTCGCAAACGATCCATCTATAAACAGGTCCCCCATTCTTCTAATCCCTGCCCGATGCCAGCTCCGAAATTCCCCATCCATCCTTCCCGGGACAAACCGATGGTTCTCCCGAATCGGGGACCAAACCGAGGCTCCCACTTCACCCTTGTGTCGTCTCCACTGCCCCCAGATCTTCAACGTCGCCGCCATCACCGGACTCGTGGTGTACCTTGTCGCCGATAGCGGCAGCGGTGCCGTCGCCAGTGCCCTCAGGCTCGTGCCCACACAGGACGCCATCTCTAACCTCTTCCACGCCGCCTCCTCTCCCTCCATTACCCACTTACGGATCATTGCCACATTGGCTGCCCAATAATAGTCGCAAAATTCGGCAGAACCAGCCCTCCCTGTCCCTGCTACGCTCCAGAAACACCCTCTTTACCCTCGGGTCTTATTTGCCCACACGAAACCCATGATACTCCTACCTACCCGTTTAAAAAAGGCCTTGGGAATCATAATGGGAAGGCACTGGAACACAAAGAGAAACCGCGGGAGGACCATCATTTTAACTGACTGCACCCTGCCCGCTAGCGAGAGTGGCAGCACATCCCATCTTTTGAAATCCTCCTCCATCTGCTCCACCAACCGCGTTAAATTGAGCTTGTGCAGGGCCCCCCAATTCCCAGCCACCTGGATCCCCAAGTACCGAAAGCTCCTTTCCGCCCTCTTCAACGGCAGGTCGTCTATCCCCCTTCCCTGGTCCCCTGGATGCACCACAAAGAGCTCACATTTCCCTACATTAAGCTTATACCCCGCGAATTCCCCAAACTCCCTTGAGATCCGCATGACCTCCGCCACCCCTCCACTGGATCTGCCACATACAACAACAGGTCGTCCGCATACAGTGACACCCAGTGTTCCTCTCCCCCTCGGACCAGTCCCCTCCATTTCCTGGACTCCCTTAGTGCCATGGCCAGAGGCTCAATTGGCAATGCAAACAGCAAGGGGGACAGGGGGCACCCCTGCCTTGTCCCTCGGTACAGCCGAAAGTACTCCGACCTCCGCCGATTCATAGCCACACTCGCCACCGGGGCTCTATATAGCAATCTGACCCAGCCGATGAACCCCTCCCCAAACCCAAACCTCCGCAACACTTCCCAAAGATACTCCCACTCCACCCGGTCGAAGGCCTTCTCCGCTTCCATAGTTGTCACTACCTCCGCTTCTCCCTCCACCGAGGGCATCATAATCACATTGAGGAGCCTCCGCACATTAGTGTTTAGCTGCCTGCCCCTTACAAATCCCGTCTGGTCCTCATGAATCACCCCCGGGACACAGTCCTCAATTCTCGTAGCCAGCACTTTTGCCAGCAACTTAGCATCCACATTGAGGAGCGAGATCGGTCTATACAACCCACACTGCAGTGGGTCCTTGTCCCGCTTCAGGATCAGAGAGATCAGCGCCTCGGACATTGTCGGGGGCAAGGTCCCCCCCCATCCCTTGCCTTATTGAAAGTCCTCACTAGCAACGGGCCTAGCAGGTCCACGTATTTCCTGTAAAGCTCGACCGGGAACCCATCTGGCCTCGGGGCCTTCCCCGCCTGTATGCTCCCCAATCCTTTAACCAGCTACTCCAGCCCAATTGGCGCCCCTAAACCAGCCACCTCCTGCTCCTCCACCCTCGGAAACCTCTGCTGATCCAAAAATCGTCGCATCCCCTCTTCCCCCGCTGGGGGCTCAGATCTGTACAGATCCCCATAGAAGTCCCTAAATACCTCATTTATTCTCACCGCACTCCGCACCGAATCCCCCCCGCTATCCTTAACTCCACCTATCTCCCTCACTGCCTCCCTCTTACGCAGCTGGTGTGCCAGCATCCAACTCGCCTTCTCCCCGAACTCCTTCTGGAGGTTCCGCCGCTCCCTGAGTAGTCCCTCCTCGGGGGCCTCTGCATATCTCCTGTCCACCCTGAAGATCTCCCCCACCAACCTCTCCCTCTCCCTGCTCTCTCTCTTCTCCCTGTGAGCCCTGATGGAGATTAACTCTCCCCTGACCACCGCCTCCCAGACTATCCCCACCTGCATCTCCCCGTTGTCATTGGCCTCCAAATATCTTTCAATGCACCCGCGCACCCGCCCGCACACCACCTCATTTGCCAATAATCCCACATCTAGACGCCACAGCGGGCGCTGGTCCCTCTCCTCTCCTAACTCCAGCTCCACCCAGTGCGGGGCGTAGTCTGAGATGGTTATGGCCGAATACTCCGTTCCCTCCACTTTCGGGATTAGCGCCCTATTCAAAATAAATAAATCTATCCGGGAATAGGCTCTGTGGACGTGGGAAAAGAATGAGAATTCCCTGGCCTGGGGCCTGACAAACCTCCATAGATCCACTCCCCCCATCTAGTCCATAAACCCCCTAAGCACATTGGCCGCAGCCGGCCTCTTACCCGTCCTGGACCTAGAGCGATCCAGTGCTGGGTCCAGCACCGTGTCGAAATCCCCCCCCCCCCCCCCCCATTATCAAGCTTCCTACCTCCAGGTCCGGAATCCGACCCAGCATGCGTTTCATAAATCCGGCGTCATCCCAGTTCGGGGAATATACGTTTACCAGTACCACCCGCACCCCCTGCAACCTACCGCTCACCATCACATATCGACCTCCATTAACTACTACAATATTCATTGCCTCAAACGACACCCGCTTCCCCACCAGTATTGCAACCCCTCTGTTCTTCGCATCCAACCCTGAATAGAATACCTGTCCTACCCATCCCTTTCTCAGCCTAACCTGATCTGCCACCTTCAAATGTGTCTCCTGGAGCATAACCACATCTGCCTTCAGTCCCTTTAAGTGCACGAACACCCGGGCCCTCTTGACCGGCCCGTTCAGGCCCCTCACATTCCAAGTTATCAGCCGGATTGGGGGGCTGCTCACCCCCCCCCCCCCCCCTCACCCCCGCCGACTATCCATCTCCTTCTAGGCCAGCCATGTGCCCGCACCCCCCAGACGGCGGACCCCTGCCCCGACCACCTCTCCTACTTCCAGCTCCCCTTTGGCCAATGCAGCAGCAACCCTATACCCCCCTCTTCCCCCCCCCCCCTCCCCCCGCTAGATCCACATCTAGCCCTTTTGCTCCCCCATAACACTCCCGTACGTCAGCTGACTCCTGCTGACCCCGGCCTCTCCCGCCATTCCATCGACTCCCTCCAATGTGAGAATCCCCCCTCACTGGCAGTCAGTGTACGCTCCTCTCCAGCACTGCCGATCCTGGAACATGACCCACAATTGCGCTGGCTGCAGCATACCGAACTTCACTCCCTTTCGATGGAGCACCGCCTTAGCCTGATTAAAACCCGCTCTCTTCGTAGCCACCTCTGCACTCCAGTCCTGATAGATTTGGATCTCCGTGTTCTCCTGCCTGCTGCTCCGCTCTTTCTTGACCCATCTCAGGACACACTGTCTGTCCATAAAGTGGTGAAACCTCACCACTACAGCCCTTGGCGGCTCGTTGGCCTTGGGTCTCCTTCCCAGGACCCGGCGCGCCCCATCTAGCTCCAGTGGCGTCGGGGAGGCTCCCGCGCCCATCAGCGAATTGAGCTTCGTGCTCACATATGCCCCAGCATCGGGCCCCTCCACTCCTTCGGGACGAGCCAGAATCCAAAGATTCTTCCTCCTCGACCTATTCTCCAGATCCTCAAATCTTTCCGCCCACCTCTTGTGCAGCGCCTCGTGTGCCTCCACCTTCACCGCCAGACCCAAGATCTCGTCCTCGTTCTCCGAGGCTTTTTGCCGCACCTCCCGGATCGCCGCCCCTTGGGCCTTCTGGGTCTCCACTAGCTTCTCAAGCTAGAGGCTTCACCGCTCCACTCCTGGTCCAATCCATATAATGTCGGGGGGACCTTTCTGTCACCTTCCCACACTGGAAGCCGTCGAACAATTGCCGTTGGGGCCCCTCTAGAGAGCCCAAAAGTCCGTTCCCGGCGGGAGCTTCCGAACGTGCGACCTACCTAGGCATAGCCGCAACCGGAAGTCATTATAAGTATAGGATGACGGTAGAAAAGGACAATAGGCAATCCAGAATAAAAATAATTAACTGAGGGAGAGCAGCCTTCGATGGGACAAGAACAGAGCTAGGCCACATAGACTAGAACCAAAGGTGTGTGGGAAAAACTAGCTGAACAATGGGCTACCTTTAAAAATGAACGGGTTCGGGCAAAGTCAAGGTATGTTCCTTAAAAAGGGAAAGGTAGGGCAAACAAGTACAGAGGTCACTGGAAGAAATGGAGGTAGGAGTTTAAGATACAGAAGAAAAAAATGTGGGTACGACAGGTGTCAGGTAGAAAATACAATTGAGAATCAGGCTTTACACAGAAGGTTCAGAAAAGAGATGAAAAAGCAAATAAGTGGAAAGGAATTAAAATAAAAGACTGGCAGCCAATATAAAAGAAAATTCCATAGTCTTCTGTAGGCACACAAATAGTAAAAAGGTGGTAAAGGAGAAGTAGGCCCCAAAAGGAACCTAAAAGGGGATTTACGCATTGAGGCAGGGGCATAGCTGAAGTGTTAAAAGAATACTTTGCATTTGTCTTTACCAAAGAAGCGTTTCCTACGCCCCCCCCCCCCCCCCCCCCCCCCCCCTCCCTCCCACTGGTATCAGGATCGCGGGAGGTAGCAAAAGGGCCATAAACACCCATTTGCATTCTTTTACCGGGCTGGGCACCATATTCTCCAGGCCTCATGATTCTCTGGGCTGGGAATCACGTGGGTGAGGATTGGTGCTGGTCCTGACAAGTGTGTATCTGGCGCAGTGGATTACACGGTGGACCAAGGGGGTAACCCTTTAAGGGAGTTACCCCCAAAGTCCATTTGGGGGGCCACCCTCCCCACCACCGCAATGCACGACCTGCCCACCCCACCCCTACCAGACCCCCCCCCACCCCACCAAAGACCTCCTAAATGAAGAGATCCGCCCAGTGATCCCCGAAACAAAGAGACCCCTCCACATAAAAATAAATAAATACAATATGTTATAAACTCAATGCAGGAATTCATAACAAAGAGAAGTTTGACAAAAAAAATGTGGCACAAATATAACAATAGGACGTCAAGTGGCACAAACTGAAAGTATATGCAATGTTAAGATTTTTATTGGGCCGGAATTTCTGTTACTACCGAATGAACAGTGTCTACCATTCGTTAGATTTGTCATTGCCTGTTTCATTTCCATGATCTTTTGCATGACAAATTGCTGTTAGAAGTTCTAAATGACCAGGTCTGCTCTATGGAGCATCTTGTGTGAATAGAGCAAGCAACTGTGTTGCCTGGGTACAATTGCTTCCCATTCCTTTTTTTTTTTAAATTATTTTATTGAAAATTTTTGGTCAACCATCACAGTACATTGTGTATCCTTTACACAATAATATAACAGTATAAATAACAATGACCTGTTTTATAAACAAAGAATAAATAATATATAACAAAAACTAAAACTAAATGGCAACTGCCTTGTCTCAGATAAACACTCTCCAAAAATATGATTTAACAGTCCAATATACAATTATTTATAGCAACGACCTATACATATTATACATATATAGTAACAACCCTGAGAGTCCTTCTGGTTCCTCCCCCCCCCCCCCCCCCCCCCCCCCCCCCCGGGCTGCTGCTGCTGCCTTCTTCTTTTCCATTCCCTCTATCTTTCTGTGAGGTATTCGACGAACGGTTGCCACCGCCTGGTGAACCCTTGAGCCGATCCCCTTAGGACGAACTTAATCCGTTCCAGCTTTATAAACCCTGCCATGTCATTTATCCAGGTCTCCACCCCCGGGGGCTTGGCTTCCTTCCACATCAACAGTATCCTGCGCCGGGCTACTAGGGACGCAAAGGCCAAAACATCGGCCTCTCTCGCCTCCTGCACTCCCGGCTCTTGTGCAACCCCAAATAAAGCCAACCCCCAGCTTGGTTCGACCTGGACCCCCACTACTTTCGAAAGCACCTTTGTCACCCCCACCCAGAACCCCTGTAGTGCCGGACATGACCAGAACATGTGGGTGTGATTCGCTGGGCTTCTCGAGCATCTCGCACACCTATCCTCTACCCCAAAAAATTTACTGAGCCGTGCGCCAGTCATATGCGCCCTGTGTAACACCTTAAATTGAATCAGGCTTAGCCTGGCACATTAGGACGATGAGTTTACCCTACTTAGGGCATCCGCCCACAGCCCCTCCTCAATCTCCTCCCCCAGCTCTTCCCATTTCCTTTTCAGCTCATCTACCATAATCTCCCCCTCGTCCCTCATTTCCCTATATATATCTGACACCTTACCGTCCCCCACCCATGTCTTTGAGATCACTCTGTCCTGCACCTCATGCATCGGGAGCTGCGGGAATTCCCTCACCTGTTGCCTCGCAAAAGCCCTCAGTTGCATATACCGGAATGCATTCCCTTGGGGCAACCCATATTTCTCGGTCAGCGCTCCCAGACTTGCGAACTTCCCATCCACAAACAGATCTTTCAGTTGCGTTACTCCTGCTCTTTGCCATATTCCAAATCCCCCATCCATTCTCCCCGGGGCAAACCTATGGTTATTTCTTGTCGGGGACCCCACCAAGGCTCCCGTCTTTCCCCTATGCCGTCTCCACTGTCCCCAAATTTTCAAAGTCGCCACCACCACCGGGCTTGTGGTGTATTTCTTCGGTGAGAACGGCAATGGGGCCGTCACCATAGCTTGTAGGCTAGTCCCCCTACAGGACGCCCTCTCCAATCTCTTCCACGCCGCTCCCTCCTCTTCTCCCATCCACTTACTCACCATTGAGATATTGGCGGCCCAGTAGTACTCACTTAGGCTCGGTAGTGCCAGCCCCCCGCTATCCCTACTACGCTGTAAGAATCCCTTCCTCACTCTCGGGGTCTTCCCGGCCCACACAAAACTCATGATAGTCTTTTCGATCCTTTTGAAAAAAGCCTTCGTGATCACCACCGGGAGGCACTGAAACACAAAGAGGAATCTCGGGAGGACTACCATTTTAACTGCCTGCACCCTCCCTGCCAGTGACAGGGATACCATGTCCCATCTCTTGAAGTCCTCCTCCATTTGTTCCACCAATCGCGTTAAATTTAACCTATGCAATGTACCCCAATTCTTGGCTATCTGGATCCCCAAGTAACGAAAGTCCCTTGTTACCTTCCTCAGCGGAAAGTCCTCTATTTCTCTGCTCTGCTCCCCTGGATGCACCACAAACAACTCACTTTTCCCCATGTTCAGTTTATAGCCTGAGAATTCTCCAAACTCCAGAAATGTCCGCATTATCTCTGGCATCCCCTCCGCCGGGTCCGCTACATATAACAACAAATCATCCGCATACAGAGATACCCGGTGTTCTTCTCCTCCTCTAAGTACTCCCCTCCACTTCTTGGAACCCCTCAATGCTATTGCCAGGGGCTCAATCGCCAGTGCAAACAATAATGGGGACAGAGGGCATCCCTGCCTTGTCCCTCTATGGAGCCGAAAGTATGCAGATCCCCGTCCATTCGTGACCACACTCGCCACTGGGGCCCTATACAACAGCTGCACCCATCCAACATACTCATCTCCAAAACCAAATCTCCTCAGCACCTCCCACAGATAATCCCACTCCACTCTATCAAATGCTTTCTCGGCATCCATCGCCACCACTATCTCCGCTTCCCCCTCTGGTGGGGGAATCATCATTACCCCTAGCAGCCTCCGTATATTCGTATTCAGCTGTCTCCCCTTCACAAACCCAGTTTGGTCCTCATGGACCACCCTCGGGACACAATCCTCTATCCTCATTACCATTGCCTTGGCCAGAATCTTAGCGTCTACATTTAGGAGGGAAATAGGTCTATAGGACCCGCATTGCAGCGGGTCCTTTTCCTTCTTTAGGAGAAGCGATATCGTTGCCTCAGACAGAGTCGGGGAGAGCTGTCCCCTTTCCTTTGCCTCATTAAAGGTCCTCATCAGTAGCGGGGCGAGCAAGTCCACATATTTCCTGTAAAATTCAACTGGGAATCCATCCGGTCCCGGAGCCTTCCCCGCCTGCATGCTCCTAATTCCTTTCACTACTTCCTCTATTTCAATCTGTGCTCCCAGTCCCACCCTTTCCTGCTCCTCCACCTTGGGAAATTCCAGCCGGTCCAGAAAGCCCATCATTCTCTCCCTCCCATCCGGGGGTTGAGCTTCGTATAATTTTTAATAAAATGCCTTGAACACTCCATTCACTCTCTCCGCTCCCCGCTCCATCTCTCCTTCCTCATCCCTCACTCCCCCTATTTCCCTCGCTGCTCCCCTGTTCCTCAATTGGTGGGCCAGCAACCTGCTCGCCTTCTCCCCATATTCGTACTGTACACCCTGTGCCTTCCTCCACTGTGCCTCTGCAGTACCCGTTGTCAGCAAGTCAAATTCTACGTGTAGCCTTTGCCTTTCCCTGTACAGTCCCTCCTCCGGTGCCTCCGCATATTGCCTGTCCACCCTTAGAAGTTCTTGCAGCAACCGCTCCCGTTCCCTACTCTCCTGCTTTCCTTTATGTGCCCTTATTGATATCAGCTCCCCTCTAACCACTGCCTTCAGCGCCTCCCAGACCACTCCCACCTGGACCTCCCCATTATCATTGAGTTCCAAGTACTTTTCAATGCACCCCCTCACCCTTAGACACACCCCCTCATCTGCTATTAGTCCCATGTCCATTCTCCAGGGTGGGCGCCCTTCTGTTTCCTCCCCTATCTCCAAGTCCACCCAATGTGGAGCGTGATCCGAAATGGCTATAGCCGTATACTCCGTTCCCCTCACCTTCGGGATCAACGCCCTTCCCAAAACAAAATAGACTTTGTGGACATAGGAGAAAAACGAAAACTCCTTACTCCTAGGCCTGCTAAATCTCCACGGGTCTACTCCTCCCATCTGCTCCATAAAATCTTTAAGCACCTTGGCTGCTGCCGGCCTCCTTCCAGTCCTGGACCTCGACCTGTCCAGCCCTGGTTCCAACACCGTATTGAAATCTCCCCCCATTACCAACTTTCCCACCTCTAGGTCCGGGATGCGTCCTAGCATACGCCTCATAAAATTGGCATCATCCCAGTTCGGGGCATATACGTTTACCAAAACCACCGTCTCCCCCTGTAGTTTGCCACTCACCATCACGTATCTGCCCCCGCTATCCGCCACTATAGTCTTTGCCTCAAACATTACCCGCTTCCCCACTAATATAGCCACCCCCCTGTTTTTCGCATCTAGCCCCGAATGGAACACCTGCCCCACCCAACCTTTGCGTAGTCTCACCTGGTCTATCAGTTTCAAGTGCGTTTCCTGTAACATAACCACGTCTGCCTTAAGTTTCTTAAGGTGTGCGAGTACCCGTGCCCTCTTTATCGGCCCGTTCAGCCCTCTCACGTTCCACGTGATCAGCCGGGTTGGGGGGCTTTTTACCCCGCCCCCCTTGTCGATTAGCCATCTCCTTTTTCCAGCTCCTCACCCGGTTCCCACGCAGCTGTGTCCCCCCCAGGCGGTGCCCCCCCGCCCATCCCACCCCATGCCAGCTCCCCCCTCTCCCCAGCAGCAGCAGCCCAATAATTCCCCCCTCCCACCCCCCCGCTAGATCCCCCACTAGCGTAGTTACACCCCCCATGTTGCTCCCAGAAGTCAGCAAACTCTGGCCGACCTCGGCTTCCCCCCATGACCTCGGCTCGCACCGTGCGACGCCCCCTCCTTCCTGCTTCCCTATTCCCGCCATGATTATCATAGCGCGGGAACCGAGCCCGCGCTTCCCCCTTGGCCCCGCCCCCAATGGCCAACGCCCCATCTCCTCCACCTCCTTTCCTCCCCCCACCACCTCCTGTGGAAGAGAGAAAAGTTACCACATCGCAGGATTAATAACATAAACCTCCTCTTTCCCCCCTTTTTACCCCTCTCTTCGCCCCCCATACTCGCCCCACCACTTTGTTTCAAACGTTCTTTTTTTAAATAACCCGCTCATTCCAATTTTTCTTCCACGATAAAAGTCCACGCCTCATCCGCCGTCTCAAAGTAGTGGTGCCTCCCTTGATATGTGACCCACAGTCTTGCCGGTTGCAGCATTCCGAATTTTATCTTCTTTTTGTGAAGCACCGCCTTGGCCCGATTAAAGCTCGCCCTCCTTCTCGCCACCTCCGCACTCCAGTCTTGGTATACGCGGATCACCGCGTTCTCCCACTTACTGCTCCGAGTTTTCTTTGCCCATCTAAGGACCATCTCTCTATCCTTTAAACGGAGGAATCTCACCACTATGGCTCTAGGAATTTCTCCTGCTCTCGGTCCTCGCGCCATCACTCGGTATGCTCCCTCCACCTCCAGCGGACCTGTCGGGGCCTCCGCTCCCATTAACGAGTGCAGCATCGTGCTCACATATGCCCCGACGTCCGCTCCCTCCGCACCTTCAGGAAGACCAAGAATCCTTAGGTTGTTCCTCCTCGCGTTGTTCTCCAGCGCCTCCAGCCTTTCCACACATCGTTTATGGTGTGCCTCGTGCATCTCCGTCTTCACCACCAGGCCCTGTATGTCGTCCTCATTCTCGGCAGCCTTTGCCTTCACGACCCGAAGCTCCCGCTCCTGGGTCTTTTGCTCCTCCTTTAGCCCTTCGATCGCCTGTAATATCAGGGCCAACAGCTCCTTCTTCATTTCCTTTTTGAGTTCTTCCACTCAGCGTTTCAAAAACTCGTGTTGTTCAGGGCCCCATATTAAACTGCCACCTTCCGACGCCATCTTGGTTTTTGCTTGCCTTCCTTGCCGCTGCTCTAAAGGATCTACCGCAATCCGGCCACCTTCCTCTCCTTTTTTCATCCGTATCCAGGGGGGATTCCCTTCTGGTTCACCGCACAGTACTTTTAGCCATTAAAATTGCTGTTGGGGCTCTTATTCAGAGCCCAAAAGTCCGTTCCACCGGGAGCTGCCGAAACGTGCGACTCAGCTGGTCATCGCCGCACCCGGAAGTCGCTTCCCATTCCTTAATAACCAATCAGATTGAAGAATAGTTTTCTTTTTTGAAAAATATTTTATTGGGGCATTTATATATTTACGCATCAAACACAACAGAAAACAAAACAAGCCAACTGTGCTGCAAATAATCAAACCAACAAGATACCTAACACCCCACCAACCTGCCTTCAACTCCTCTACCTCCTTTTTTTTTTTTTACCCCCCCCCCCCCCCCCCCCCTGCTGACACGATCGAAGAAATGCAAGTTTAGAATAGTGATAAAAGCAAATGACTGCGAATGCTGGAATCTGAAATAAAAAGAGAAAATACTGGACAGTCACAGCAGGTTTGACAGCATCTGTGGAGAGAGAAGTGAGCTAACGTTTCAAGTCTGGGTGACTCTTTCTCAAAGCTAGAGAAAACAGGAAATAGGGTCAGTTTAATACTGTTGATGGGAGTGGAGTGGTGGGGCTGGATAGAGGGTCAGTGATAAGTGGAAATCGACAAAGGTGTTGTGGACAGAAAGACAAAAGGAATGTAAATCGGGGTGATTAAGGCTAGGAAGGGTGCTGATAGAGGCACATAAAAAGATTAGAATGTGTTAATGGCAGAACAAAGGTGAGCAGTGTGTGAAAGGGCAACTAGGAGCAGATGGCCCAAGTGGGGTGGGGGCAGGGGGAACAATGGTGAGGGAAAAACCGATGCAAGAAATGAAAATAAATGGATGGAAATAAAAATGGGGTGAAGGTGGAAGAGAGAGTTCACATTCTGAATTTGTTGAACTCGGTGTTAAGTCCAGAAAGCTGTAACGGGTCTACGGCTGTAAAGTGCCTAATCGGAAGATGAGGTGCTGTTCCTCCAATTTCGTGCTGGGCTTCACTGGAACATTGCAGTAGGCTAAGGATGGATATGTGGATGTAAGAGTAAGGTGGTGAGTTGAAATGGTAAGCGACGGACCGGCGGTGTTCTGCAAAGCGGTCACCCAATCTGCGTTTAGTTTGATGTAGAGTAGACTATATTGGGAGCAGCAAATGCAATAGACCAGATTGAAGGAGGTACAGGTGAAGCACTGCCTCACTTCAAAAGAGTGTTTAGGCCCTTGAAAAGGGAAAAGGTAAAGGGGCAGGTGATACACCACCGGCGATTGTTTGGGAAAGTGCCGTGGGAAGAAGGTGGTGTGTTGGGGGTGATGGAGGAGTGGACCAGGGTATCCCAGAGGGAACGGTCCCTGCAAAATGTCACTGGAGTGAGGGGAAGATGTGTTTGGTGGTGGAATAATGCTGATTGGATTGGATTAGATTGGATTGGATTGGATTTGTTTATTGTCACGTGTACCGAGGTACAGTGGCGTTTTGTTGGTGTTACTAGCGGAGGATGCAGAGGCTGATTGGGTGAAAAGTGAGGACAAGGGGGACTGTATCCTGGTTCTGGGAGAGTGGGGAGGGGGTGAGAGCAGAGGTGCAGGAGATGGCCCTGCCGACCACAGTGGGTGGGAAACCACAATTAAGGAAAAATGAAGACATGTCAGCAACACTGTTTTGGAAAGTGACACCATCAGAACAGATGCAACAGAGGCGAAGGAATTGGGAGAATGGGATGGAGCCCTTACAAGATGCGGGGCATGAAGAGCTGTAGTCTAGGTAGCTGTAGGAGTCAATGAGTTTGAAATGGATATTAGTGGACAGTCTAACCCCAGAAATTGAAATAGAATGGTCAAGGAATGGAAAGGAAGTGTAGAAGATGGACCATGTGACGTTGATAGTGGGGTGGAAGCAAAATTAATAATTTTTCCATGTCTAGACGGGAACATGGAGCGTCACTGAAACAGTCTTTGGATGCACTGATAAAAAGTTGTGGGTGGGGGCTGGATTAGGACTGGAACAATGAATGTTCCACACACCCCATAAAGAGACAGGCAAAACTGAGGCCTATGTGGGTGAATTCACTTGTCAAATCTATGAAAAAAGATTGGATTAAGAATAAAACAAAAAAGACAAGTATTTAAAACAAATATTTAAATGCAATTAAAAACTGAATGAGTAAGACTCAACATGTATAAACGTATATATTTTGTCGCAAAGAGCATGTTTGGCAGTAATCAAAACGTTACATGTTGTTAAGACTTTCCAAGAGCCGGTGCAGACTCGATGGGCCGAATGGCCTCCTGCACTGTAAATTCTATGAAGAAGGGTACTTTGACTAGAAATATGGTGAGCTCACTTTGTATCCCCCATGCAAATACAGGAACCTCGTGTTGCTCAATGAATTTGAATGGCAGTTAAGCAGCAAGATGCCATTTGGAGACTAGGTGAATTCTATTGTACTCTCTGTAATCTTCAACTGGAAACACTTTACCCTCAGGCTGTTCGTCTGCCATGGAACGTATATTGTAAATGTCAAGAGTATTACAATTGTATTGAGGCACCTCAGCGTGGAACATGCTGTTTGGAGACCAATTGAATTTTATTGCACTTTCTGTAATTTTCAAGTCAGTGTTTTGTAATGGACCTTTATAAATTTTATGAATCAAGTGCATTTTTATGGAAAAAATGCCATTTTTAGACAACTGGAGCAATGAACAGTAGATTGGACAACAGCATCTGTATTTTCATGTCTAACGCACGCAACTTCTCTCCTAAAGTTACTGTGTAATTTACACATAAGTAACGGTCAGGACTGTTGATTTTGACAGTGTATTTTGGCCCAATGTAAGATAAATTATAGATTTGTTTCTATATTCTTGCAAAGTGCAGCTTTGTCACTTTGTTTATTTGCTGCGGAGCTGTACTGAGAGAATCACTGAAGAAAATTGACATTTCTGGAGGCTATATAACTTCTGTTTGATTCTAGCTTTTAGAATACGAGCCAAGGTCTGGTGAGCAGGTGCCCTTGCTGTTGAAGATGAAAAGGAGTCAGTTGGCACTACTTAAAGCGATAGAAAGTGGAGACACTGATTTAGGTAACTGAAATATTACAATGAAAGTATAACTTTTAGCTGAAGGCAATGATTATATTGGGTCATTCTTCCACTTGAACTTTTCATTTTTCACCCCTGAGTTAATTCCTAGTAATCTATCTTGAAACTTGCAATGTGTAGAGGTGATTGACTTTTAATCATCCTGGTTAAAAAAAAAAGTGCCATATGAAAAAAATTGGAAGGATAAAATTTATGGACAATGTTATTTTGGGGAGTAGGGGTTCGGAGAAAAGAAAGCAAAGATTTTATTTTGTTTAATCTGGCAAACAGGTTGAGAAGGGGGAGGTGGCCTGGTTGTCGAATCACTTTTATCTGAAATTATAGTACACACTTTTCTGAAATCTTAGTGTACCATGTATATCTCTTAAGGACCATGTGACAAAGTTGGAAGTCAGAATATAATGAACATGTTAAGTACTGTGTTCTAGTGGGTGGGGATGCAGGGGATTAACCATGATTATTAACCAATGGCCAGTGAGGTTTGGCCAGGAAATGGGAAGGACCTTGAAAATATCATGGAGTTGGGATAGTTGCTATGGTGTTAGAATCCCAGTTGATGTTATAACTGGATGGGAAGATCCCAGGATGGAACCCTAGATCAAAAGACTGTAACTTTTACCTTTCTATCAAATGTGGAGGAACAGAGTCAAGGACCACTAATTAGTTTTAACAACAAGAAAGAAAACATTTATTAAACATGAAAAATAGATTATAATACAATATTCCTTTACTGCCCTGTTAAGTTACCAATGAGACACAGGTTTGAAGATTAATATGGACGCCACAGTACATTTGAAGCTACAGTGGTCTCATTAGCACACAAAGTCCCTTTTTTATAAAACACTTTTGCTGTGGTCAAACACGCACTCCACTCTGAATCCAAGTTAGTGTCTGTTGGATTTCTCCTCCAAATCTACCCTGGATGATTGTCATGGAGAGTTTACAAACTTCACTCCCAAAACATGCTTCAAAATCTTCTTGTGTAATTATGCTTTCCATTAACAATTTGCATTCCTTAATTCAAGTCTACATTTTCCAAAGGACTGTTTTTAACAGAGCTTCTGCTCTACTTCTACCAGCGAATCCACTCCAGGATTTACACCATCCCCTTTTAAGATTTATTTGTCTTGAATGCTTTTACGCAAGCAAATTCTGATACCCAATCACCGATTGCTCCACAATTATTTCACATGACGTCTCACAAACTGTAGTAAGATATCACAAATCTTAGAACCAGTTCAGATATCTTTCTGACTTCTCGGTACCCAGCCCCTTTACAGTTCTGTGACTAGAAATGAACAGTACCCTTTTCCATTCCCAGTTCCTCTTTGTTCCTTTGACATCAGGCTCCCTAGAAACTCCCCTTCATTTATCTAGTTTCCTTAAGTAGCTGTCCTTTAGATTTCTGGCACAGGCTTTCTTAACCATTACTCCATTGTATGGCTTTTCTTCTAGCAAAGCTGAGAGAGATGTTCTTTCTCTAGCTGCCTACCATCAACTGCTGTAGCTTCCAACTAAAAATAAAGAACGTTTTTTTTCGAACAAGGGCCTCTAGTTACTAATCAACTATATTTGCTCTTCACGCTATGGCTCTCCCTATCACAGTTGGAACTTAACCAACACCCCCACATATACAAACATCTTTGTCCAACATGAATCTTAACTATAGGTCTCTTCCAGGAACACAAACATTAAATTAAACCCACCTAAATCTATACCTTATTTCAAATGTTTACGAATACAAATATTAATCCCTTCTTTGTTTTCCTAACAATGGGTCCACTTTTACTTTCTTGGTGAGTACTTTGGGTCATTGTTAAGTGGGGGTTACTGGGTTACGGGGATGGGGTAGAGATGTGGGCTTGAGTAGGGTGCTCTTTGTAAGAGCTGGCGCAGACACGATGGGGCGAATGGCCTCCTTCTGCACTGTAAATTCTATGATTGTGCAGGGTCCTGCATTGTGGGTTCCCATCAATGGCTTCCAGTTTGCTTGACTATTTCTGAATTTAATCTGTACATCACCCTTTCTGAATGAGATATATCCATAGATTTTTGAAGCTCCTCTTTCTTGTATGGAGACATTTTCTGCCTCATAGAGCAGGTGCTTTGGCATAGTAATAATAAATGCACTAGTCTGCTTTACAAGGGTGAGAGGGGGAGCTTTCTTACTCGGAAAAATTAATATATATAGGGTTTAATCTGCAAGTCTGTATACTATTTTTGGCTTTGTGGGTAGTTCCCAGAAAGGCTGAACCTATGGACAGATCTAAAACATGTGGAGCAGAGAATCCCTTTTGGTGCAGTCTTTTAGTAGTCATTGCCCAGATGTTTTAGCCAGAGCTGACTCTTTCATATTACATTGGAGGTAGTGTTTGTGAATGTTCACTTCCATATTTTCTTTATTTTCTGCACTAATTACTGGCAAAGTATTGAACATAAATTGTAAGGAGGTTTGAGTTGTCCTTTGATCTGAAAATAAATATGATATGAAAGGAAGATATGTTCGGAAATTTGTTGAGCTACAGTTATGTGAAAATGGTTCCTTTTGGAGTTTAATGTAGACAGTTGGGTCTTGTGGAAAACATTTAGTTTAGTGGTACTTGGATAGCTCCTTTGGGTGATGTGATATTTGTTCTTGGGAAGGTGTACTTTGAGGGAGTGGGGGGAGGATTAGTGTGGTGATTGTCCTTGGTCCCCACTCCAAACTCTGTTTCTTAGCCATTGTTTCTATCCTTGGCAATTGTCTGCAGAGCCAAACTGGTTGAAACCTTGGTGTTCTGTTTGATCCTGACATGAGCTTTCACCCATGTATCCTCTCCATCATTCAGACCGCCCGCTTCCACATCCTTCACATTGGGCGACTTTTCTTTAATAATATTTATTAGTGTCACAAGTAGGCTTACATTAACACTGCAATGAAGTTACTGTGAAAATCCCCCAGTCGCCACACTCCGGCGCCTGTTCAGGTACACAGAGGGAGAATTCAGAATGTCCAATTCACCTAACAAGCATGTCTTTTGGGACTTGTGAGACAGGTCTCTGGCACAGAGTCTGTCCCTGTTGCTCAGAAGGGAAGGGGGGAGAGGAGTAGAGCATTAGTCATTGGAGACTCCATAGTTAGGGGGATAGATAGGAGATTCTGTGGGAACGAGAGAGACTCACAGTTGGTGTGTTGCCTCCCAGGTGCCAGGGTGCGTGATGTCTCGGATCGTGTTTTCGGGATCCTTAAGGGGGAGGGGGAGCAGCCCCAAGTCGTGGTCCACATAGGTACCAACGACATGGGTAGGAAAAGGGATGGGAATGTAAGGCAGGAATTCAGGGAGCTAGGGTGGAAACTTAGATCTAGGACAAACAGAGTTATTATCTCTGAGTTGTTACCCGTGCCACGTGATAGCGAAACGAGGAATAGGGAGAGAGAGGAGTTGAACACGTGGCTACAGGGATGGTGCAGGAGGGAGGGTTTCAGATTTCTGGATAATTGGGGCTCATTCTGGGGTCGGTGGGACCTCTACAAACGGGATGGTCTGCACCTGGACCAGAGGGGTACCAATATTCAGGGGGGGGAAATTTGCTAATGCTCTTCGGGAGGGTTTAAACTAGTTCAGCAGGGGCTTGGGAACCTGAATTGTAGCTCCAGTATACAGGAGGTTGCGAGTAGTGAGGTCATGAGTAGGGTTTCAAAGTTGCAGGAGTGTGCAGGCAGGAAGGTGGTTTAAAGTGTGTCTTCTTCAATGCCAGGAGCATCCGGAATAAGGTGGGTGAACTTGCAGCATGGGTTGGTACCTGGGACTTCGATGTTGTGGTCATTTCGGAGACATGGATAGAGCAGGGACAGGAATGGTTGTTGCAGGTGCCGGGATTTAGATATTTCAGTAAGCTCAGGGAAGGTGGTAAAAGAGGGGGAGGGGTGGCATTGGTAGTCAAAGACAGTATTACGGTGGCAGAAAGGACGTTTGATGAGGACTCGTCTACTGAGGTAGTATGGGCTGAGGTTAGAAACCGGAAAGGAGAGGTCACCCTGTTAGGGGTTTTCTATAGGCCTCCGAAAAGTTCCAGAGATGTAGAGGAGAGGATTGCAAAGATGATTCTGGACAGGAGCGAAAGCAACAGGGTAGTTGTTATGGGGGACATTAACTTTCCAAATATTGACTGGAAACGCTATAGTTCGAGTACATTAGATGGGTCCGTTTTAGTCCAATGTGTGCAGGAGGGTTTCCTGACACAGTATGTAGATAGGCCAACGAGAGGCGAGGCCATATTGGATTTGGTAGTGGGAAATGAACCAGGACAAGTATTAGATTTGGAGATAGGTGAGCACTTTGGTGATAGTGACCACAATTCGATTACGTTTACTTTAGTGATGGAAAGGGATAGGTATATACCGCAGGGCAAGAGTTGGGGGAAAGGCAATTATGATGCGATGAGGCAAGACTTAGGATACATCGGATGGAGAGGAAAACTGCAGGGGATGGGCACAATGGAAATGTGGAGCTTGTTCAAGGAACAGCTACTGCCTGTCCTTGATAAGTATGTACCTGTCAGGCAGGGAGGAAGTGGTCGAGTGAGGGAACCATGGTTTACTAAAGCAGTCGAAACACTTGTCAAGAGGAAGAAGGAGACTTATGTAAAGATGAGACATGAAGGTTCAGTTAGGGCGCTCGAGAGTTACAAGTTAGCTAGGAAGGACCTAAAGAGAGAGCTAAGAAGAGCCAGGAGGGGACATGAGAAGTCTTTGGCAGGTAGGATCAAGGATAACCCTAAAGCTTTCTATAGATAAGTCAGGAATAAAAGAATGACTAGGGTAAGAGTAGGGCCAGTCAAGGACAGTCGTGGGAAGTTGTGCTTGGAGTCCAAGGAGATAGGAGAGGTGCTAAATGAATATTTTTCATCAGTATTCACACAGGAAAAAGACAATGTTGTCGAGGAGAATACTGAGATTCAGGCTACTAGACTAGAAGAGCTTGAGGATCATAAGGAGGAGGTGTTAGCAATTCTGGAAAGTGTGAAAATAGATAAGTCACCTGGGCCGGATGGGATTTCTCCTAGGATTCTCTGTGAAGCTAGGGAGGAGATTGCTGAGCCTTTTGCCTTGATCTTTAAGTCATCTTTGTCTACAGGAATAGTGCCAGAAGACTGGAGGATAGCAAATGTTGTCCCCTTGTTCAAGAAGGGGAGTAGAGATAACCCCGGTAACTATAGACCAGTGAGCCTTACTTCTGTTGTGGGAAAAATCTTGGAAAGGTTTATAAGAGATAGGATGTATAATCATCTGGAAAGGAATAATTTGATTTGAGATAGTCAACACGGTTTTGTGAAGGGTAGGTCGTGCCTCACAAACCTTATTGAGTTCTTTGAGAAGGTGACCAAAAAGGTGGATAAGGGTAAAGGAGTTGATGTGGTGTATATGAATTTCAGTAAAGCGTTTGATAAGGTTCCCCATGGTAGGCTACTGCAGAAAATTCGGAGCCATGGGATTCAGGGTGATTTAGCAGTTTGGATCAGAAATTGGCTAGCTGGAAGAAGACAAAGGGTGGTGGTTGATGGGAAATGTTCAGACTGGAGTCCAGTTACTAGTGGTGTACCACAAGGATCTGTTTTGGGGCCACTGCTGTTTGTCATTTTTATAAATGACCTGGAGGAGGGCATAGAACATAACAGTGCAGTACAGGCCCTTCAGCCCTCGATGTTGCGCCGACCTGTGAAACCACTCTAAAGCCCATTTACACTATTCCCTTATCGTCCATATGTCTATCCAATGACCATTTGAATACCCTTAGTGTTGGCAAGTCCACTACTGTTGCAGGCAGGGCATTCCACACCCTTACTACTCTCTGAGTAAAGAACCTACCTCTGACGTCTGTCTTATATCTATCTCCCCTCAATTTCAAGCTATGTCCCCTCGTGCTAGATATTACCATACGAGGAAAAAGGCTCGAACTGTCCACCCTATCCAATCCTCTGATCATCTTGTATGCCTCAATTAAGTCACCTCTTAACCTTCTTCTCTCTAACGAAAACAGCCTCAAGTCCCTCAGCCTTTCCTCATAAGATCTTCCCTCCATACCAGGCAACATTCTGGTAAATCTCCTCTGCACCCTTTCCAGTGCTTCCACATCCTTTCTATAATGCGGTGTTCAGAATTGCGCGCAATACTCTAAATGCGGCCACACCAGAGTTTTGTACAGCTGCAACATGACCTCATGGCTCCGAAACTCAATCCCTCTACCAATAAAAGCTAACACACCGTACGCCTTCTTAACAACCCTCTCAACCTGAGTGGCAACTTTCAGGGATCTATGTACATGGACACCGAGATCTCTCTGCTCATCCACACTGCCAAGAATCTTACCATTAGCCCAGTACTCTGTCTTCCTGTTATTCCTTCCAAAATGAATCACCTCACACTTTTCTGCATTAGACTCCATTTGCCACCTCTCAGCCCAGCGCTGCAGAAGGATGGGTGAGTAAATTTGCAGATGACAATAAAGTCGGTGGAGTTGTGGACACAGCGGAAGGATGTTACAAGTTACAGAGGGACATCGATAAGCTGCAGCCCTGGGCTGAGAGGTGGCAAATGGAGTTTAATGCAGAAAAGTGTGAGGTGATTCATTTTGGAAGGAATAACAGGAAGACTGAGTACTGGGCTAATGGTAAGATTCTTGGCAGTGTGGATGAGCAGAGAGATCTCGGTGTCCATGTACATAGATCTCTGAAGGTTGAGAGGGTTGTTAAGAAGCCGTACGGTGTGTTAGCTTTTACTGGTAGAGGGATTGAGTTTAGGAGCCATGAGGTCATGTTGCAGCTGTACAACACTCTGGTGCAGCCGCATTTGGAGTATTGCGTGCAATTCTGGTCACCGCATTATAGGAAGGATGTGGAAGCATTGGAAAGGGTGCAGAGGAGATTTACCAGAATGTTGCCTGGTATGGAGGGAAGATCTTATGAGGAAAGGCTGAGGGACTTGAGGCTGTTTTCGTTAGAGAGAAGAAGGTTAAGAGGTGACTTAATTGAGGCATACAAGATGATCAGAGGATTGGATAGGGTGGACAGTAAGAGCCTTTTTCCTCGTGTGGTAATGTCTAGCACGAGGGGACATACCTTTAAATTGAGGGGAGATAGATATAAGACAGATGTCAGAGGTAGGTTCTTTACTCAGAGTAGTAAGGGCGTGGAATGCCCTGCCTGCAACAGTAGTGGACTTGCCAACACTAAGGACATTCAAATGGTCATTGGATAGACATATGGACAATAAGGGAATAGTGTAGATGGGCTTTAGAGTGGTTTCACAAGTCGGCGCAACATCGAGGGCTGAAGGGCCTGTACTGCACTGTAATGTTCTATGTTTAAACTGGAGCACCTGAAGGAAACCCACGCACACTGGGAAAACGTGCAGACTCCGCACAGACAGTGACCCAAGCAGGGAATTGAACCCGGGACCCTGGCGTTGTGAAGCAACAGTGCTAACCACTGTGTTACCGTGCCACCTGACTTTCGCCCTACTTTAGCACATATGCTACTAAAATCCTCATGCATGACTTTGTTCAATCAAGACTTGACTATTCCAGTGCTGGACAGTTTCCCACCATCCATCCTTTGTAAACTCTCCCCATATATTAACTTGCTCCAAACCTTGTTCATCCATTTTTCCTTTGTAGGTAGCTAGCTGACATATATAGGTTCCTGATTTGACATTTCTCCTCTCAATTCCAAAATCCACATCCTTGCTTTCAAATCTGTCCATTATGTCACCCCCTCCCTATATCTGTAACATCTTCTATCACTTGAAGCCTCAAAGATCTCTATGCTCCTTCAGTTCTGATCTCTTGTACAACCTCTATATTATCCATCCACTATTGGCAGTGATGCCTTCAGTTGGCTTGGAAAACACTGCAGTTCCCTCCATAGACCTCTCTTTTACCTCTTTAAGTTGCTCCTTTAATCCTCATGGACCCAAAATTTGGATTGTCTCCTTCTGTGTTATGAGGCACTATAAAATGCAGGTTGTAGTTAAATGTTTCTGGGCCTCTGTTTGCCATTTCTAATGGTCTGCAAAGGGCAGGTTGTATACAAGAGTTGCTTGAAACACCTGGACTCTGCATAGCTTTCGGGGAGAGCAGGTTAGTCGCACCATTTCGAAGAAAAGAGATGCTGCTAGGTGAGCATATTTTGGCACAAGTGCTATCCTTTATAGCTGGGTACCTCCATTTTGAGACAGAGCAGGATGACAGGGAAAGGTTGCAATGGGCAGGTCAGGAAATAGGATTAATGCTTCAATGAGCACTCTTGCCAACACTGCTGTGGGTTCCTCATAATATTTTTGTTTTGCAAGAAATTTAAAGTTCTGAGCTTACCCTGCTAGCTTGTAAAAAGGGCACGGCTTTGCGAAGTCTCGTGGAAGAGCATGTGATTTGTCATTCTGTGTTTTGGAATAGTTATCTATTTCTTGTATGTTAACCTTTAGGAAAAGTGGAGTCTTTGTTGTTCATCCTCCTGTCCTTGTTGTGGAGCACTTTTTAAATATTGCCATTTTGTCCTTGAGCTCTTGGGATTGTTTTTTTTTAATTTGTTCATGGGATGTGGGTATCTCTGTCTGGGCCAGCATTTATGACCGATCCCTGAGGGAATTTAACAGTCAACCACATTGCCATGGATCTGGAGTCCATGTAGGCCAGACCAGATAAGGACGACAGATTTCCTTCCCTAAAGGACATTATGAACCAGATGTTTTTTTATGACAATGGTTTCATGGTCATCATTAGACTTTTAATTCCAGATGTTTTTCTATTGAATTCAAATTTCACCATCTGCCATGGGGGATTCGAAACCCCTGAGCATGACTCTGGGTCTCTGTTTTACTGTATTACTCCGTATTACTAGTTCAGCGACATTACCAGTACCCCACTGCCTCCCCAGTGATGTCACTGGAAGCTTTATACTTTTTTTTAAAAGCCATTGCTTCTGAAAGTGGAACATTCATGAGCCTGCCAATCTGACTACAATATTCAAGATAGGTGATCAGAGTCAAAAGGATCCAGTTGTGGCGCAGTGAGTAACACTGCTGTCTCATGGCGCCGAGGTCCCAGGTTCAATCCAGGCTCTGGGTCACTGTCCATGTGGAGTTTGCACATTCTCCCCGTGTTTCCGTGGGTTTCGCCCCCACAACCCAAAGATGTGCAGGGTAGGTGGATTGGCCACGCTAAATTGCCCCTTAATTGGAAAAAATGAATTGGGTACACTAAATTTAAAAAAGAAAAGAAGAAAAAAAAAAAGGACCCAGTTGCCACTGATCTAGCAATCACTTAACCCTGATTGTTTTCTCCCCACATCTGCATGGGTCTCTTCCCCACAACCCAAAGATGTGCATGTTAGAAGGATTGGCCGTGTTAAATTGCCCCTTAATTGGAAAAAAAATAATTTGGTGCTCTAAATTTATGGGAAAAAAACGATTGTTTCCATAGCATCCAGAATCCGTTTTTGTTGAAATACGTAGGAGGTGAGGCCACCTTCCTTGTTGCAAATCTTTTACAAATGCATATATGGTAAAATTATGAGTACTCGGAAAAGGAGATTTCGTCCAGTATAAGTTTGATATGGTTTCTGAAGACGCGAGCGAATATCTTTAGCAGCTGAGATGAGATTCAGATGCACATGTAGCAATAAAAATTCCTGCTTCTGGTAGTTATGAAGTTTATGCAAATTTGAATTATTTAATTTCACCACATCTATTTTAGGCAACTAAATTAAATCAGTCATAACATGGAGGGGAGATAGTGGTGTAGTGGTCATGTCATTGAACTACTAATCCAGAGGCCCAGACTCATGAGGGTACACAGGTTCAGATCCCACCATGGCAGTTGGTGGAATTTAAATTCAATCAATAAAATCAGGAATTGAAATGTGCTTCACTCATTTTTTTTTAATTGTTTCTTTTTTTAAATTTAAAGCACTTAATTCTTTTTTTCCCAATTAAGCAGCAATTTAGCGTGGCCAATCTACCTACCCTTCACATCTTTTTGGGTTATCGGGGTGAGACCCACGCAGACACGGGAAGAATGTGCAATCTCTACATAGACAGTGACCCGGGGCCCGGATAGAACCCGAGTCTTCGGCGCCGTGAGGCAGCAGTGCTAACCACTGCGCCATCATGCTGCCCATTGTGCTTGACTCTTTTGTTAAAAATTAATTTTGAGTACCCAATTATTTTTTTCCAATTAAGGGGCAATTTAGTGTGACCAATCCACCTACCCTGCACATCTTTTGGGTTGTGGTGGTGAAACCCACGCAAACACGGGAGAATGTGCAAACTCCACACAGAAAATGTGGATCGAACCCGGGTCCTCAGCGCCATAGGCAGCAGTGCTAGCCACCGTGCGGCCCTTCCATTGTGCTGGACTCTTAACTGCCCTCTGAAATGCCAGAGTTAGGCAATAAATGCTGGCCATACCAGTGACACCTACATCCCATGAGAAAATAAAAAAGACCTGCTGAATTAAATTGAATAATGGTGTCAGATGTTAATTTGTTTAAAACTTTACACTTGTTGATACCTTGTCTGTTTTAATGTTTTTTTCTGTGTCTCAGTGTATACTGTTGTGACATATCTAAAGAATGAGATGAACAGGGGAGATTTCTTTATGACGCTCCAGAATCAACCAGTTGCACTGAGTCTTTATCGACAGGTATGGACTATGCACCTTGTTATGCATATTAGCATTTCCAGAAGTAGAGTGCAATTTTACATTGCTGTTAACTGTTGCTCCTTCTAAATTTGATATTCTTGCTGGATTTCTTTGGTGTTTTCTTTAAAATAGAAGTTATGGGGATGGGATACTCTTCCACTTTTGGTACCTGATGTCAGGAGCAACCGCACAAGATCATGTTGTAGTAGTCCGGATCAAATGCAGAATAAAACAACTTCCAATTTGCCCCAGCAATACAGTTTAACACCAGTCTTAGAGGTACTTTCTCTACTTGTAGCAGTGTGATTTTATTTCATTTCCCACAAATGCCACTCATCACCTTGGTGTGAGAGTGTGAAAAAGTAGTTTATACTGTGATGTATAGCTGGGCTGAGTCTACCTAAACCAGTTTCATGAAACACCCTGACAGCAGTCAGAGATTTTCCTTCTGTCACTCTGGGCTGGATTTGATTAATAGAGCCAAAAATATGCATAGATAATAATTGGAACTTTTTTTTAAATTTAGTGTACCCAATTTTTTTTCCAATTAAGGGACAATTTAGCGTGTCCAATCCACCTGCATATCTTTGGGTTGTAGGGGTGAAACCCATACAGACACTGGGAGAATGTGCAAACTCCACACGGTTAATGACCCGGGGCCGGGATCGAACCTGGGTCCTCAGCGCCATGAGGCAGTAGTGCTAACCACAGCGCCACCATTCCACCCCTAATTGTAACTTTGTGAGTAAATATTACTTTGTCAAGGAAATCATAGCAATAGGTTTGAAGTCACAAGCATGTTTTTATTTCTCCGCTATCCCCATTCTTCCGATTTTCCATTATTTATCTCTTTCCCTTCTCCCCGCGCTTGCCTTCTGCCTCACTGTTTCTAGCACCAGATCTTCTGAATTGTAACAAATAACAGTGTGACCAGATTACATCTTCTAAGTGTTTTTCTTACCAAAGCTAAATATCAATGCAATGGGGAGAGCTAAATTAATGGGTGGGATTCTCTGTCCAGCGACACTAGAATCGCAGTCAGGCGGAGAATCAGGCGTCGGCCGGAAATAGAGCTGGTCATGGGTGCACGGTAGCAATGGATGGTACAGGGGTTGGTGCCAGGGGCATGGCTGTGGTGGTGACTCATCCTGGCTGACTGGGCATTGCCCATCCTCACCCAGCACTGCCTACTGGACCTTATGGGGGAGGGGGTGATGGGTGTGTGGGACGGAGGTGGTTCCAGAGGCATGGTGGTAGTGGTGACTCACCCTGGTCGCCCTGATGAGGTCATGCAGCTTCTTGCTGCACTCACGGCCTCTGCCATCTGCGCCCAGGCCCGGTTGACATCTGCGGCTGGCAGCCTCCTTCCTATCCTGCCGAACAGGCTGACCTGCCTCTCCTCCACAGCATCCAATGTCTCCAGCCCTGCATCGACGAACCTCAGTCCCGCTCTTCAGGGTGGCATCTTCTTGGCTAGAATGACAAGTGTGTGGGACATGGAGTGCTTATATGCAACTACAGCTTGTCAGGCTGTATCCCAGCAAATCACATGCTGCCGTTCATTGGAATCACACTAGTTCCACGTGGCACTGGTGCTGGCCAATTAGTATGTCCTGAATGGCTCCGGGACCGGCGCCTTCATCGGGACTGTAGAACACCTGCGATTCAGTGCCGGCATCAGCACCTAGTCTTTGAAATGGAGGATCCCCCCACCCCGGTTCTTCCATTTTTCCTTTATTTCTCTCTCGCTTTCCTTTATCGCTATGCTCGCCTTCTGTTCCACTGTCGCAAGCCCCAGATGTTCTGAATTGTAACAAATTCAGAATGTGTTTAGATTACATCTTTTTGTGTTTTTCTTACCAATACTGAATATCAATGCAATGAGGAGAGCTATTAATTTAAAATGATGTACTTTCAGAAGTGTGTAAAGCTGTTTGGTGAAATCCTTCTTTATTGTTCCCACAGTTGAGTAACTTAAAGTTGTCTGAATTTTGCTTTTCATTCATTTATAAATATACATAATAGAAAATACAAAATATTGCACTGATAGGATTGTGTAGCTTTTGATTTGATATTTTTGTCTGTTGTCCTGTAAATGTTTATAGCTATTTACTTTTATTAAAAGTAGAGAATTATTGTGTTTTTAACAAAGGTCCTGTAGCTCCCATGTTGTCTTGTCTGTTCAAAGAGTGTATTTTGGTCATTCGTGTAATATCAATATTGAATGTTTTGTACTCAAAAGGAAAAAAATGTTTTTGTCTTTGACCAATTAATGTTTGTCCACAGTTCTGTAAGCACCAGGAGCCAGAGACACTCAAAGATCTATTCAACCAGGATGATAACCACCAGGAGCTTGGGAATTTCTATGTGCGTTCCAGTTACTCTAATGAAACGGTAAGGGCAGAATTCTGTTTCCACTGGGATCAACTATAACCTTTCTGAAGTAGATTTTGTTTTCCTCATGACAATAGAGGGAGTCATTATGACCACTAACACCTTATGCAGCATAGAATGATGGCTCTGCCAAGGTTTGTACGAAGGCTCTCAAAATGGAGGCCATATTCATTAAATCAGAGTGTCCACCCTTAACGGTATCAGTAGATAATCCTTTCTGCTCCCACTACATCTCTCCATCCTTCTCAGTTTACCTCTTTCTCTTCATCACTTCTTTGTGTCCATTTCTGCATTAATTTCTATTGGTTCCCATTTCTGGGGCGGCGATGGCACAGTTGTATTGTCACTGGACTAGTAAACCAGAGACCCAGAGTAATGTACTGACGACCCAGGTTCAAATCCCACCACTGCAGATGGTGAAATTTGAATTCAATAAAAAAAATCTGGAATTAAACGCCTCATGATGACCATGAAACCATTGTCGTAAAAACCCATCTGGTTCACTAATGTCATTTAGGAAAGGAAATCTGCCGTCCTTACCTGGCCTGGCGTATATTTGACTCCAGATCCACAGAAATGTGGTTGACTCTTAACTGCCTCTTCAAGGGCAATTAGGGATGGGCAATAAATTCTGGCTCAGCCAGCGCATCCCACATCCCATGTACGAATAAAAACAAAAATCTTGCCTGTTCTTCTATTTAGCTCTCTCTCCTGCCTCCACAGCCATAGGTATTGAGAAGCAATATCATTAGGATTCCAAAATGGCCAAGTTAGAAGCATTAGCAAGCACAAATGTTGGGGCACTGATGGTTAGGCTAATCACTGTCTAGAGCATAGTGAGAAGGCATTCTGTTGATTCAACATGCACTTTTTTTGCCTGATCATCTCTGAAGAACTTTGGGGTGTTTTTCTCTTGTAAAGACATTATGGAAATCCAACTTGTATGCTGGAACATGGATCCAAGAATCTGTTGGTTGTTAGTTGCTGAAAGAAGGCAGGACTAATTGAATACTGTGGCCTTTGTATGCCTGGGTTAATCAGCTTCTCCAGAGTGAGCACCTCTCCTTGTGCTCCGATACCCAGTAAATGACCACAGCTAGGTGAAGAAAATAATCATGAAAAAGACTCACCACAGAAAGAGCAGCTGGTCTTTCATTGAGCTACTGACTTCATCAGTGGGAGTGCGCATTGCTCTTGCTATTCTTTCATGCAATTAGTATTGCTGGCAAGGTCAACATTTGTTGTTCATCCCTTATTGCCCTTGAGAAGATGAAGTGGAGCCCTCTTCTTGAATTGCTGTGGTATAGGTACAGGAAGTTAGGAAGTGAGTTCAGCGACAGTGAAGGATTGGTGATAAAGTTCCAAGTCAGACTTTGAACGGAACTTGAAACTGGTAGTCGGTTCCCTTTGGCCTCCTAGATTATAGAGGTCGCAGGTTTGGAAGGTACTGTCGAAGGAAATTTGGCGAACTGTTGTGGTGCATCTTGTCAGTGGTACTCATTGCCTCATTGCTATCACTATTCACGATTTTGAAGAGAGCAGTGTTTAAATTGGAGAATGGGGTTATCAATCAAATGACTACTTTATCCTGGATGGTGTGGAGCTTCTTGAGTGTTGTTGGAGCTGCAGTCCTCCATGTAAGTGGACTATATTCCACCACATTTGTGATGGTGGACAGGCTTTGGGGAGTGAGGAGATTAATTACTTGCCACAGAATTCTCACCCTTGACTTATTTTTGTAGTCACAGTATTTGTATGACTTGTTCAGTTCGGTTTCTGGTCAATGGTAACTCCCAGAATGTTCAGTGAAGGTAAATCCATTGAACATTAAGGGAAGCTGGTTAGATTATCTCTGATTGGAGATGGTCATTGCCTTGACAATTGCATGACACATGCCATTTGCCACTTGATTTGAGTTGATTTGATTTTATTGTCACATGTACCGAAGTACAGTGAAAAATATTTTTCTGCGGCCGAGGAAAGTACACAGTACGTTCATAGTAGACACAAGAATAATCAACAGGGAACATTGACAAATGGTACATCGACAAAACAGTGATTGGTTACAGTGCAGAACAAGGGGCCAAACAAAGCAAATACATGAACAAGAGCAGCATAGGGTGTCGTGAATAGTGTTCTTACAGGGAACAGATCAGTCCAAGGGAGAGTCGTTGAGGAGTCTTGTAGCTGTGACAAAGAAGTTGTTCCTATGTCTGGATGTGCGAGTCTTCAGACTTCTGTACCTTCTGCCTGATGGAAGGGTCTGGAAGAAGGCAACTTATCAACTCAAGCCTGTATGTTGTCCAGGTCGTCTGCACGCAGGCTTGGATTCATTATCTGAGTAATTGTGAATGGTTGAACATTGTGCAGTCATCAGCGAACATCCCTACTTCTGACCTGATGTTGGAGGGAATATCAGTGATGAAGTAGCTGAAGATGGTTGAGCCTCAGATACTACTCTGAGGAACTCCTGCAGTAATGTCCTGGGGCCGAGATTATTGACCTCCAACAATGAACCAATCTTTGAGGGTTAGGTATGATTCCAACCAGTGTAAAGTTTCCCCCCATTCCCATTGACTCCAGTTTTGTTTGAACTTCTTGATGGCACATGCCTCAATGTCAAGGACAGACACATTTGCGTCACCTAAATGCAAGTAGTGTAGTCCGGGGAACCTGGACGCAGTTGAGACGATTGGCATCCAAAAACCACAACCATCTTCTGTTATGCTAAGTATGACTCTGACCAATGGAGAGTTTTCTTCCTGATTTCCATTGACTTCAATGTTGCTCCTTGCACTCCTCCATAATCAGGACCTACAGTGCTCTGGATTTCTCAGACAGGTCAGGATTAAACTTGAGATTGAGAGCTATATGTAAACCTAATGGGTTTCCATTTGGAAGGCCCCAGCAAGGCTTGTGAATTTTCTTTTTGTGTCTAAACACCTGCTGGAAGAACAGCTGGTGATGTGAATCGAAACATTGTGCTCAACAGCCGAGTGTTTTTATGAACACGTTCTTTCAAAAAAAGTTAAGCATTCAATAACTTAAATGAAACAGTATCAGTAACGTTCGACCTTTAATGATAAGATAATATGAATTAAGTGGGCTGGATTTTGCCCGAGTCTTTATTGAGTTATCCGTGTATCTCTGTGCTGAATTGTTTTAAGACAAAGATTGTTTTAGTGCAATGACCAACATGCATTTACTTAATCAGTAACCATGTACTAATTAATAATGTACACGTTGAAATCTGAGGAGTAAAGACCATGACATAACTTGAAATTGGAGCTGCAGGACAGTAAGTAGTTTGGCAACTACAATGAAAAGAAGTTATTAGTTTGACAGTAAACTCATCCAAAACAAAAATGAAGCTGGTCAATTGCATGCCAATTTCAATTTCAATCACTCCTTTCACACAAAGCAAAGTTTGCATTTATCCCATCAACCTAAAGTTCTATTTAAAAAAAAAAAAGCTCATGTTTTGATTTTGCCCCATTATTTGTACTCATATCAATATTGCTGTACTCACTTCTCCAGAGGTGTAATTAATAACAGCTTACAGCTGGCTACGTGTGCTTACAAGTTAAACTTGTTCCAGTACCAACCTTGCACGAAACGTATCCTATTGCTCAGAAATCAGCATTTAATAGGATCTGAGCTCTGCAAATTTACAAGTCACTGTATCAACTTGCTGATCATGTGATAAGTGTGAATGCGGGGGGCGGCGCAGTGGTTAGCACTGCTGCCTCACGGCGCTGAGGACCCAGGTTTGATCCTGGCCCCAGGTCACTGTCCGTGTGGAGTTTGCACATTCTCCCCGTGTTTGCATGGGTTTCACACCCACAACCCAACGATGTGCAGGGTATGTGGATTGGCCACGCTAAATTGCCCCTTAATTGGAAAAAATTAATTGGGTACCCTAAATTTTTAGATATCATGTTTGTAACAGATTACTACTTCTACTTATGAATTTTCTGTTCTAATTCTTGTCATCTTGTCCCTTTTCTTGTCATCAATAATTTTTCAGGTTTTAAATTGGAGTCCCTTTTTAAATTGTATATTTGTGTTCTTCAGACAATTGAAGGGCGAGTAGCTGCTTTGCAGAATGCTGTGGATGAATATAATAAAGCTAAAAATGAATTTGCTGCCAAGGTATGTACAGAAATTATGCCCAAATACAAGCACCCCAATTTGTTTTTTCTCTGCTGATGTGTAGTTTGAAAAGGTCTAACAAAAATTGCACCTTTGAAAATTTTAATAAACTTTCTGCTGTGTAATATGGAAGACCAGTGTTATTGTTCTTTGTTTTCTATATCCATTTCAGTGCTATTTGTGAACTTTGGCTTTCCCATTCAATGCTGTCAATTTGCCAGGCTTTGCCAACTGTAAAAAGTCACCACTGGATTCAAGCCCAAAGCTGGGCTGCATTCTGTGCTGTGGATCCCTTGTACTTTTTTGCACAATATTTACAAATCTTACGTTTTTAGTTCCTTTTAGGGGTGACAGATATTTATCTTTCAATTAGCCACAGGGCTTGGATGATTTGCTTGTTCATGCTTTCTTTTTTTTCCTCCCCACCCCACAAACAAATAGCATCAGACAATCCAGTTTAAGTCTGGAGTTTATTATGGGACAAGTCAGTGCTTCAGTGCTCTATTATTACACTGACACAATATGACATCGAGCAACGTTCTGAGCGCCTTCCCCTTGAATATTTTAGGAAAGTGGCACCTTTTCATTGACCTGAAATTAATTTTATGACTTTAGTGGTAAATATTTTCCCATATCTTACAATGCCTTCTGGTCCCCACATCACCTCAAATTTTATATTCTTTCTCATATTCAATCACTTAATGACCTTGCTCCTCCCTCTCTCTGTAACCTCCTCCAGATGTATGATCCTCTTCATGAAGTTTCTTTCTGATTCTGATTTTTTTAAGCACCGCCTCAACCTACATACCAGTAATGGTGGCCATTCCTTCGGCCATCTAAGTCCACAAATTAGGAGAAGTACTCCATAATCTATCCTACATTTTATTGTATGTGTGCACAATTCCTATGCTCTCATACAGGCTTTGAGGTTTCACAGGTAGAGTAATACAGTAACATAAATCTAGGAGGTTAAACTCCCATCACTTCATTCTCTCACCTTCCCTACCCTCTCCCTGTCTATCAACATGGCTTTGTTGTTAAATGTAGTGCCATGCGTGATAGATGTAGTCCCTTTCTGAACGTCCGAGAGTCCAAAAGCCATTTGCAAGCAAAGAAGTCTAATTTCTGTTATAATGTAGAAAATATGGCAGCCGATTTGCACACAAGGCCCCTTGAACAGCAATGTAATTACAACCAGATAATTATTTGATTCCTCTTCTGTATTGACTTTGTTTGGGAGGAGTTGAGGAGTTGCAGTTGGCTTTGATGCTTTCCAGACCAGGAAGAAATTTTTTTTAAATAATAAATTTAGAGTACCCAATTATTATTTTGCAATTAAGGGGCAATTTAACGTGGCCAATCCACCTATCTGGCACATCTTTGGGTTGTGGGTGTGAAACCCACGCAGGCACGGGGAGAATGTGCAAACTCCACACGGACAGTGACCCAGGGCCGGGATTCGAACCCGGGTCCTCGGCGCCTTAGGCAGCAATGCTAACCACTGCGCTGCCCCCAGGAAGAAAAATTAGGAGAAAAAATTACTGTGGGTTGCTAATCAGTGACTTGCACTAGAGAGTGTGTGTGTGTTCTCATTATGTGTGTGTGTGTTACCCTCTGCAGTTGAGTGCCTGTGTTAATGTATGAAAAATGACTACTTGGAGGGGAAATCTGAGATTTGCACAGATCAATAGCCAAACTGGGGTAAAAGCCTTCAGAAAAGGAGGCATGAACATTGGAAAGACAAAAGCTTTCACAGAATTAATATGCAGAGAAAGCCTCCATGTTTGAGACAATTACAAATAACAACCCAGTTGTGTATTTTAACTGTGTATTCTAGATCACAGAAGAACAGATAAAATTGGTGCGATGTCAGTTTCGTTTGCAAAAAGAATCTGCTAAAACGCTTCTAGATTTACCCTTACATGAAACTGTTTCCACATTGTTACTGGAAAGCAAGCACAAACAAGCTGAGCAACTTTACAAAGACTTCAAAATTCCTGACAAAAGGTATGATCAAAACCTTTGAATCCCATTCAAACCATTCATTAAGATCTCTGTAACAATTTATATAGTGACTAAATCAAATC
Source organism: Scyliorhinus torazame (assembly GCF_047496885.1). Lineage (NCBI taxonomy): Eukaryota > Metazoa > Chordata > Chondrichthyes > Carcharhiniformes > Scyliorhinidae > Scyliorhinus > Scyliorhinus torazame. Next base: position 167,023,553 of record NC_092708.1, on the reverse strand, counting down.
TGTTTTGTAATTTTAAGTAAAATCAGTTCAGACCAATAAGTGTCAAATGATAAACGCTACATGATGCTGGAAATCTGAAATAATAACAGAAAATTCTGGAAATACTCAATAGGTCAGGGCAGTGTCTATGGAGAGAGAAAAACAGAATTAATGGTCCAGGTTTTGTGGTCTGGTGAAATGATAGTGCTCACCATTAGTGATTTCCATGGCATAGATTTTGTCTTTCCTGACATTAAATTGATTCTAGTATCAATGATGGTGGACCTGGTGCATCCTACAACTGTCATCAAGCAAGGTAAACAGCCAATCATTGAAGACTTCTCACAGACCACAAGCTATAAAGAATCCTGATTATCTTTCACATTTTAATCATTTTACAGGAAAGAAAATAAAGATTGGGTCATACAAATATCATAAAAAATAACAATTAATTATTATTTTAAAAGTCTATGGGTTTTTTTTTGTTTCACAATGGACAAATGGGCGGCACGGTAGCACAGTGGTTGCTTCACAGCGCCAGGGTCCCAGGTTCGATTCCCAACTGTCTGTGTGGAGACTGCACATTCTCCCTGTCTGCGTGGGTTTCCTCCGGGTGCTCCGGTTTCCTCCCACAGTCCCGAAAGACATGCTGTAGGTGAATTGGACATTCTGAATTCTCCCTCTGTGTACCCGAACAAGCGCCGGAATGGGACAACATGGGGATTTTCACAGTAACTTCATTGCAGTTTTATTGTAGTCTACTTGTGAGAATAATAAAGATTATTATTATGTAAAATAAGTTTTTCTGGGCACAGAGATTGTTCATCAGTAATTATGACATAGTGCACAGTTAGACCTCATTCAACATGGCATAACATTTTGATAGGTTTTAACAGCAAAATTAAAACCTACAAAATGAAGCATATGTCAATTCAAGTCATTTCTAAAGATTTATTTTGCAGGTAGCAACGTGCACTGTAGTGGAGCAGGGAGTCTCTGAAAGCATCTTCTGGATTTCTATGTTTAACTGCACATACATTTCTGTCAGTTTCATAGTCGTAATGATGGCAAATGCTGGCAGTTTTGTTTTCACTACAACTTCAAAACCTGGGCCATTTATTATTTTAGATGTGTTGGAGGGCATTTTCTGATACTTGTCTATGATATAAATTATAGGTGGCCCTGTAACCACATTTGAGCTCCTATATTACTTTTGAATAGTTCTGATGAGACAAAGGGTACCTCAGTAGCGTAAATGCCTGTTTAGAAGAAGCAATTTGTAGAAATAGATAGTGTATACACAATGCTTGTTAATATCAGAAAGGACACAAAATGGCTGTTATCTATTAAAGCAATACTAAAGACACAAAATGTCTGAACTAGCCACATTCCTGAACAATAAGTTACAAACTGTGTAAACTACCTCATGAGAACCTTGGGAGTATTTTAACAGCCACTGATAACAGCTTCACAGAATACGAAATGCTGCGTGTCGTTGATAAGCCCAAGGACCCAGCTGAGACAGGACATCATTATGTTAGTTTTGAATGACTTCTGTATGAAGTTAGGGGCGGGTAAGACAACACCCACTTTAACCATATATGTGATAACTGGGATGCTAGGAAAATTGATTGACTGCATGTAATGAAGTGTGACGCGAATATAGTTGATTGATTGTATGTAAATGAGAATAGAACTAATTCCGCCACTTGAATCTGAATATTAACCCGTATGAGCCTTCGCTCAAGTGAGAAAGGGTGCTGTCAAAAGGGAGCCTCAGGCCTTTTCTCCCAGAATTCTGATATAATAAACTGCTTTTTTAAACTTATACTCAGGCCTTTGTGTGAATATTTTCATCTCTAACAGATGTATTATAATATACTCATGTCTAAAATGAGAATTGGGAGGTGACTATACTCAGCACTCCAGGGACGCTCGAGTATCTACCATAATGGTGCTTCTTCGAAATCAGAGCTGTGCTAACTGCAGCCTAGAAGGCACACACTAATGCAGATATTTTTTATGAGTTCCCATACCCTGTGAAGAGAAGCCTGAATTCTACCTGGTACATTCTCCAGGCAGTATGGTTGAATCCTAAACTCTGGAGTGTTGAGAGTAGCAAGGATCAGACCTGTATCCTTCCCTACTGTTGCACTGTGCTGTAATAAACCACTTCATAATTCTTTCATTATTTTAAAAGTGTATTTTCAGAAAGCTATACTTAATGATTCAGCTGTTAAATAGCATGATACAAATATTTGATAATTCAGAAGAGACAATAAAAAAACTTTGAGGATGAAAAGCGGTAAATATTTTAAATCAATACCAGAAATAGGAAAAGCGGTTTGTAACTTGAACTGGTTTTGAGAAATAATACTGATAAAGTTAAGAACAAGCATAATCTAAGGAATACTGATTTTGGTCTTAACTATTTCGACAGGAAATAATTTCTGTATAATTGCTGTGTCTCTGTAAATACTGCATGCTTGGTGATGTTGGATTTTGGCTTTGTTAAACAGGAAAGGGTAGAGTGATTTGCAATCAAGAGATGCCAATGTAACTTGCAGCTCTAAAATGAACAGCACACTTAAAAGTCATTGTTTTTGTGACACTTAGGTTTTGGTGGCTGAAGATTACTGCACTGGCAAAGAAAGAAGACTGGGAGGAACTTGAAAGATTTTCTAAAAGCAAGAAGTCCCCAATAGGATATATGGTATGTGTCCTGTGATCATAAACACTACATGGTTTGTTTTTCTATTTAATTATTACTAAAATTGTTCTTTTAAAACATGACTTTTATCTCATTTAATAGCCTTTTGTTGAAATCTGCGTAAAGCATCATAACAAGTATGAAGCTAAGAAATACGTAGCAAAGGTCAGTCCAGAGCAGAAAGTGAAAGGATATATAATGGTTGGGTAAGTAAAAAGACGTTTACTGCAATCTTTAGGCATATAAATCTATTGGAGCTTTATTACAGCTTTGTGTCATCTTCAATACCTTATAATCTTAGTTCCTTTCTGACCCAACTCCCTATCTGTGACATGCTTCAGTGCATTGCCCAAAATTAATGGGTCTAGGGTAGATAATATTTGAACAATAAAGATATTACTGTCTGTTTGAAGATTTATCTTTTAATTCCTCTTCCTTTCTTTCCGAAGACTGAAATTTCTATGCACAGCTGGAACCCATTTCTGTTTCGATTCCTTTCCGTCTGTATGTCTGTCTCTCTTGCTCTCACTCTTATTTTTCTCCCCTGCTCTTCAGTTTAATGCACATTATGAAGTTTATAGACATAAAGCAAAATTCATAGTATGTAATCAGCAATTTCAGTTTTCCTTGGGTACACTTTTTTCAAAATGTAGGATTTTAATATCAATTAAACATGAAAACAAAAGATTTGCAGGGCTGTGACGAAAGCAGGAGAGTGGGACTAATTCATTGGTTCTTTCAAGCCCCCACATAAGCATGATGTGTCTAATGGTGTCCTTCGGTGCTCTTAGACCCGATGATTCTAAAGGTTCTGAAATTTTCCATTTTCTCTCTAAATTATTTTGAAAAATAAGTAGACTTTGCTAGAAATTAGAGAAAAATATCCCATCAATGCAGTTAACTAAACAATATTCATCATGCTAAAAAATTAGGTACATCGCACATGCTCGGTGAAGAAACCAGTATCAGCTCATAGCAGATAGAATCTCTCTTACCTCTGCCCTAAAATATCAATGCAAGTTTAGCTTGTGGGAGTGGCTGAGGAGGTCAAATGAAAACTTTAATAAAAGTTTAAGATGACACAAAAATGAATTCAGTTGGTAAGTTTGACCATGTTATTCTGAGATGTTATTTGCTGAATTTTTAAAACTACCCACTCACTCACCAACCTCACCCACTCACTAACTCGCACAAATTAATTTCAAGACTGGAACTTTAAATACTTGCCAAAATACAGCAGCTACTGCTGTAAAGAGAATGCTCAGTCGTTTCTAATTCTGCTCCTCTCTCTGGCGTTAGACAGGAGACGCTGCGCTGCCCATTTCTGAGTCAGCCCGGACTGCAAAATCCAGGAAGAAATGGGCAGTAGAGTTGGGTCTGGCCAATCTGGGTGAGCAGCAGCACAACACGCAGTATTACTGCTGACCAGAAGATTTAGGCTGCGATTTATTGTTCATCTCTATTTTCCTGGAGAGCATTAAAAATCGCAATGTTACCACACCAAATAAGGATAAAAGATTATTTTACCTGAGGGTCAAAAGCAAGCTAGTTGGGTTTTTGCAACAATCCAACAAATTTTGTGGACATTTTATCTGATACCAGCCCCGACATCACCAAAATTATTGAATTTGTTCCCCAATCTGGGATTTGTACTCCGCTTCTGAGTTGCTGGATTAATACCATAGCCTTGCAGGCTACTTTAGCCTATGCTACAGAGTGATATAATTAAATAGGCAGAACTCATTATAAGTAAAAACATAGGCATTTTTGATGGTAAAAAGTTGACATAAAAAATGTGACAGCAGAAAATCAAGTTTTGAGATAGGAACCGCACGTAGCTGTAACATTTTTAATACAATGTAGACGTACATATTCCATCTGAAATTTCATCATGGATTTTATCAGAAAATATATTTTAAGTGATGATGTTTAGCAGATGTCTATTGAAGATACTGAAAATATTAACTTATCCTCCCTTTTTCTTTTTGCAATAACTGACTGGCCTGCCATGGATTTCAGATTTTTTTTTTTTTAATTTTTCCAATTAATGGGCAATTTAGCGTGGCCAATCCACCCATCCTGCACATCTTTGGGTTGTGGGGGTGAGACCCAAGCAGAAGCATGTCATATTTCTAGCACTTGTGTTTAAACTTATGGGATTTAGTATTTTGTGTTACATTCTGAATTGTATTCCTGATATAGTTGTAATATATTTTATCTTTGTTCTACCTCTTTGTCACAGAGATCTAGAACAAGCTGTGGAGGCTGCAACAGAACGCAAGAATGAAAGCGAGTTGAACACTATTCTTTCAAAGTGTACACCAGCCACTGATCAGTTAATTATAGAAAAAATTAACAGAGCCAAAACCCAGATTTTAAAGAAATGATATTTTGCAAAGACGAGTTCAATGTTTGACCATGTTTCCCACTGATCATGAGTTAGTTGTCTGTTGTTTAAAAGTTTGAAGATATGTTCGTTGCCTAAAGCTCACGTAGATATGTGGTAAAATGGCAAATGAATGAAACTTGAAAAAGTTGAAGTGCTTTAGTTTGACTATTTTGTCACCATAGAATTGCTGATTATGCACGTTTTAGATTTCTCCTGTATGGTGAAATATTACCTTTAAGTCTGACATTTAAAGAGTCTGCACTGATGTAAACAACTTCAAACTGAGTTGCTCCATTAATCAAAAGAAAATAGGTCAAGTATGAATGCACAATTTATATTTATTCTGCTTTAAAACAAAACACAAATGACTTCAAGTAGACTTACGGCATAGTAATACATTAAAACTACACTGAAAATCATTACAATTTCTTCTTTCTGCAAAATCAAGAGAAGAAGTTCAGAATTGAAACGCTTAACTGGAATAGGAAACACATCTCTGTTATAATGCTTTCACTTTTCTGCATAGTACATTGCTTTTTTAGGGGGATAATGTGGTTATATTTGACATAGCCCTGAAAAAATAGTTTTTTGTTCCTTCCACTTGATTAGAGGCCTCTGAACCAAGGGTATTTTGCCTGTAAAACATAACTTATAATTGTCAAACTGTAGTTTATAGCTTAATCATCAATGAAGCTGATTTGTATTCATATATAATTACAGACAGTCCAAGAAAGAGAGGATTGCAGTTATAAATATCTATCATATAAATGTCTCTGTATTTTGCGAGAATTTTGAAGGAACCATTTGAATAAAACATTTTGTTTATCTGTCAGTATATTTATTGGCAACTTCCTTTCGTTACTTCTAGACTCGACAATTCTAACACACTCCAGGCTGGGCTGGTTTGCCGCATTCTATCCTCTGTAAACTTGAGGTCATCCAAACCTCTGCTGCAAGTCTGAACTTGCAACAAATCCCACTACCCAATCACCATTGCTGATATCATTGACTCCTGATCAAGCAATATCTTGGTTTTTAAAATTCGATTTTTTTTTTTTTTATCCCTCCCTGGTCTTGCCATTCCCCATTTCTGTAATCTCTTCCAATCCCACAACAAACGAGGGGCCAGATTCTCCGGCCCTGAGACTAAGTGTTGCCGCTGGGGCAGGATTAGTGGACTTCTACGACAGCAGAATTGGCGCCACACCTGGACCAATTCCACCGACCGTTAAGGGGCTAGCACCAGTGCCACATGGAATATGATCAATTCCAATGAGCAACAGTGCCAGATTCGCCGGGGTCTGGATTGACACACAGGAGGCTGATAAGCTGCAGCCGCATATACACACTTCACTCCCCACGTGCACTCATCCCAGCCAACAAGACCGCAACAAGGAGAGCGGCACCCTGTTTCATGAAAGCTGAACTCGAGATACTGCTAGATGCCTTGGAGGCGAGGTAGGTGACCATGTACTCTGGGGTGGGAATGTACAGATGTCGTGAACGCTGTTGGCAACTCCGCTAGGAATGGCCAGCAGTGCCAAAAAAAACTGCACAACCTCCTCAGTGCGGCTGGGGTGATCACTGTGCCTCTAGCACCAACACCCATCCCACATAACCGTAACTCCAGCACGTTACACCCATGCTGGCCGGGATGCCCTGACCACTGAAGCCACCAGCTACCCACCCCCTGGGCTGCATGTGTCGGACTGTCAACATTATGTGCTTTCTGTTCTGTTTTACCACCCCCCCAACCCCGGAGAACACCGTGCATATCGCCGGGAGAGGGTGAAGACTGAAGGGGGACTGGCGGACTTGCAGCCCTTCACTACAGCGGAACAGAGGGCACTGGATGTGGTCAGTAGTCCCAGACAAAGGGCAGTCACAGGCGCAGAGGTCGATATCGTATGAGGAAGTGAGACCCCACTGGGTTGCGGTTCCCCATGGCACTTGTCTCGTCCCTCCCCACATTCACACCACACACACACACACACACGCCATCCTCCCCATGTCCAATCATACATCTTGTCTTGTTGGAACTCCTGGTGATGGTGCAGGCCATTCTGGTGTACCCCGCCCACAACCACAAGTGGACAGCAGCGACAATGAGAACACGGATAGCGGCGGGAACCCTCAACCCACATCCCGTGACACCCTGGAGTCCAAGTCCGTGGAAGACATAGACTTTCCTTCACAGCTGACTCCAACACCCTTCACCATCTCAGAGACACTCGCCTCAGTTGGGCACTTGAGTGAAGAGGGCACGGGTGGTGTCTGCAGTGGAGGCCTTGGGGCAAAGGTATTGGCCATGGGTCAAGATGTCGAAGGCCTGGAACAATCTGTAGGCAGTGGCTGAGACCCAGGACAGGGCTGCCCTGACACAGGCAGACATGTACCAGAGCCACCTGGGCATTGCAGTGGCACCCCTGAGCCTGGCCCAGTCACAGCGGGTCATGGATGAGGACGTCAGTGGCATTGCCCGATATCTGGCCAATGTGGCACAGACACAGAGGGAGGGTCCTAGTCCCAGTGGGAGATGGCGCAGACCATGTGGGAGGTGGTCCACTACCTGTGCTCCATGGCCGCGAGCATAGTGACCCTAGTCGAGATGAGAGCGGTCCTGCAGAACTGGCAACACCAGATTGCGGGAGAGCCTCAGGGGTTAGCTCCGCTAGCACCACTGTCCCATGGAGTAGCCCGGGGGTTATGAGGCATCTGAGGGAGGAGGAGGTGATGGGGCTCGTGCCGATGACTCCCGCAGGGAAGGTGACGGAACACCGCAGTGCCTCGGACACTCGCGCCCCGCCGCCCCCCCCCCCCCCCCCCCCCCCCCCCGATCCCTAGTGCACATGACATGGGTAGCAGGCAGCGCAGGGTGGCACCATGTGACCTGGGACACTGAAAAGGCATCCAGGCCCGTCCGCCCCAGAAGACAGCGTCCAAAGGGAACCCAGGTCACAGGGCAGGAATAACATTAGGCCGCCTTCACTTCTGGTGTACTGCCTGGAGATCCACCTGGATGTAACTTTAGGGCTCATAAGGCCAGAAAGATAGACACCAGTTAGGTTGGCATAGGTGAAGCAAATAAGATAGTGATAGGGGCTAGGGTACTAACCTGTAATATATGTATGTTATAATAATAATAAAATAAATCATCTTTATTGTCACAAGTTGGCTTACATTAACACTGCAATGAAGTTACTGTGACAAGCCCCTAGTCGCCACATTCCAGCGCCTGTTCAGGTACACAGAGGGAGAATTCAAAATTCACAATAAACACACATGTTCACTAGGTTACAACCTGCCTCGGTGCTCTGTCAGAAGGGTGTGAGGGCTGGGCTGGCTGCATGGGAGGGGGGGGGAGGCTTGTGCCACGGACCCCAGTACAGCCAGCGCTCACCACTCCCGTGCCCTACATCCATCTCTTCCCCCCCCCCCCCCCAACCCCAACCTGCACCACCCCAGTGGTTTGGTGGGATCATTGGTAGAATGGCCAGCTCCACAAGACCATAAGACATAGGAGCAGAATTAGGCCACTCGGCCCTTTGAGTCTGCTCCGCCATTCAATCATGGCTGATATTTTTCTCATCCCCATTCTCCTGCCTTCTCCCCATAATCCCTGATCCCCTTATCGATCAAAAACCTACCTATCTTTGTCTTAAAGACACTCACTAATTTGGCCTCCACAGCCTTCTGCAGCAAAGAGTTGCACCCTTTGCTGAAGAAATTGCTTCTCATCTCTGTTTTAAAGGATCTTCCCTTTAGTCTGAGATTGTGTGCTCTAGTTTTTCCTACAAATGGAAACATTCTCTCCAGGTTCAATCTATGCAGGCCACGCAGTATCCTGTAAGTTTCAATAAGATCCCCCCTCATCCTTCTAAATTCCAACAAGTACAGACCCAGAGTCCTCAACCGTTCCTCATATGACAAGCTCTTCATTCCAGACATCATTCTTGTGAACCTCCTCTGGACCCTTTCCAAGGCCAGCACATCCTTCCTTAGATACGGGACCGAAAACTGCTCACAATACTCCAAATGGGGTCTGACCAGGGCCTTACATAGCCTCGGACGTACATCCCTGGTCTTGTAATCTAGCCCTCTCGACCTAAATGCTAACATTGCATTTGCCTTCCTAACTACCGACTGAACCTGCACGTGAACCTTAAGAGAATCGTGCACAAGGACTCCCAAGTCCCTTCGTGCTTCTGATTTCCTAAGCATCTTCCCATTTAGAAAATAGTCTGTGCCTCCATTTCTCCCTCCAAAGTGCATAACCTCACACTTTCCCACATTGTATTCCATCTGCCACTTCTTTGTCCACTCTCTTAGCCTATCCAAGTCCTTCTGAAACCTACCTGCTTCCTCAATACTACCTGCCCCTCTACAGATCTTTGCATCATCTGCAAACTTAGCAACCGTGCCTTCAGTTCAGATCATTAATGTATATTGTGAAAAGTTGTGGTCCCATGCAGGGCTCACCCAGTTGGTCGGTGTAAAATGCTATCATGCTACCACTGCCATGGCCAAGAGCCAGCCATTGTCAAATGCAGAGTGGGTCATCACCCTCCATCCCATGGACCAGACCCGCTGTTACTGCCACCCCAGGGCCTACACCCATAGTCCCATAGCGAGGCAGGTAGGAATCACCTCAGAGAGGTTTGCAATGGGGGATGGCACAAAGGGAGGTGTTCATGGGAGGTGTTGGTTGGCGGGGGGGGGGGGATGGGCTGTCCATGCGCTAGTCAATGGACCTGGAGGCGATTAGTGTGCCGCTTGTGGAGTATTGTGTACAATTCTAGGCATCACACTTTAGGAAAGATGTGAGACACTCAAGAAGGTGCAGGAAAAATTTACGAGAATTGTTTCGGGGATGAGGGATTTCAGTTATGTGGATAGATTCAGGTGAGGTGGTGGCGTAGTGCTATTGTCACTGGTCTAGTAAATCAGAGACCCAGAGTTTCCAGCTTCAAATCCCGCCGCTGCAGATGGTGAAATTTGTATTCGATAAGAAAATCTGGAATTTAAGAAGTCTAATGATGATCATGAAACCATTGTTGATTGTTGGAAAAATCCATCTGGTTTACTAATGTCCTTTAGGGAAGGAAATCTGCAGTCCTTACCTGGTCTGGCCTACATTCCAGATCCACAGCAATGTGGTTGACTCTTAACTGCCTCTCAAGGGCAATTTGGGATTGGCAATAAGTGTTGGCACAGCCTGTGACACCCACGTCCCATGAACGAAAAAAAGAAGAAGCTGGGATTGAGAGGAGATTTGATACAGGTATCAAAATCATGAGGGGTCTAGAAAGAGTAGACAGGGAGAAACTTCATGTCCCCATTGGTGGAAGGATCAAGACTCAGTGGACACCAATTTAAAATGATTGGAAAAAGTAGCAATGGAAAGACTTATTTGTACATCAAGTAGTTAAGATCAGGAATGCACTGCTTGGGAGTGTGGTGGAGGCAGATGCAATCATGGCTTTCAAAAGGAAACTGGATAAATACTTGAGGACGAGGTTGGGGGGGAGGGGGTTTGTCTAGCTGAGTTACTCTTCCAGAAAAAAAACTGGCACAGACATGTTGGATGAAATGGCCTCCTTTTGTGCTATAACTAACCTATGATTCTATGATTCCATAAGGCTCTAGTTATTTGGTTGTAGTTGTGTAGTTCCTATGGCAATGCTTGTAAGTTACTGCAAAGGTTTTTAGCAAATGGGCATTCATTCAAATATGTTGTCTGATCTCGTGGACATATTTCTAATACGTACACTGGGGAGTTCACTACCAATTGAGCCACGAAAAGCCTCATATGTTTTAAAATATTTTATTTGCTCTTCTGTGAGAAAAAAAATGTAGCGATACACTTGCCACATACTCATCCGTATCATGACTATATCACTACCATTTCCCCATCACGTATCAACAATACTGCCTGTTTTAATTTTTTCTTCTGAACGTGCTTTTTATTTTACATGAAATTATCCTAACTATTTCATATGAACATTACTATTAGTCACAATCTCTCTTCCAGTTCCCATACCCCTTCTCAGATTGCTAGTGTGCCCAGTATACCAAATACATTTGATATACTTTGCTGCTCTACTTTCACATCTTTGCACTATACCCAGGACACTAGGCTGTATCTGGAACCTCAATCGCTTCCCTGAAGGCCTCAAGTTCACTAACGTCATCTTTAGACCAAGGAGGAGCATTTACTCGCAGGGGTTGCGCTGCAGTACTTTGTTAAGTGCAACCGATAATTCTGGCACCATGGCTAGTGGAGCGACTCTCGAAAGGACCATAGATTTGACCCTCTGCTGGAGCCCTTCATTCCAGTACTGCTGAAAACGAAATCTCGGTCAGCTCCCTGCAGAAATACTTGAGAATAGAGGCATCTTCACTTCGGGAGGTCACCCCCGTCTCATCACAGAGTGAAATCTTATTTTTAAAATAAATTTAGGGTACCCAATTAATTTTTCCCAATTAAGGGGTGATGTAGCGTGGCCAATCCACCTACCCTGCACATCTTTGGGTTGTGGGGCCGAAACCCACGCAAACACGGGTAGAATGTGCAAACTTCACACGGACAGTGACCCAGAGCCGGGATCGAACCTGGGACCTCGGCGCCGTGAGGTAGCAGTGCTGATCACTGTGCCACCGTGCTGTCCCTTCTCATTGAGCCGAGCAAGAGTGCAGGCACATTCGGAAAGGGAAGTGTTAATTAGAAAATTTCCTGCATCAAACAAAGGGCAGTTGTTCAGATAATACCCATCTCAAGGAAATCCTGGTTACTTAGTGACTCTATCACTGTTGGCTGCGATGTTACCGGTGAATTTGCATCCTTTGCTTTTTGATGTTATTTTTGGGAATACATTTTTTTTTTTAAACATTGTTTTCCTCTGCTCTTTTTTTTATTTTACTTGAACTGATTGTAAAACTCAACTTAATTCAGCCTCCGGCTGTGCTGAAAGTTGGGGCAGCACGGTAGCACAGTGGGTAGCACTGTTGCTTCACAGCGCCAGGGTCCCAGGTTTGATTCCCGGCTTGGGTCACAGTGCGGAGTCTGCACGTTCTCTCTGTGTCTGCTTGGGTTTCCTCCGGTGCTCCGATTTTCTCCCACAAGTCCCGAAAGATGTGCTGTTAGGTAATTTGGACATTCTGAATTCTCCCTCAGTGTACCCGAACAGGCGCCGGAATGTGGCGACTAGGGGCTTTTCACAGTAACTTCATTGCAGTGTTAACATAAGCCTACTTGTGACAATGAAGATTATTATAGAAATTAGTTGACTTTTGATAAATAAATCTTTGGTGCATGAATGTAGGTAGAAAATGGTTGATTTCTACATGGTTGAATTTGATACAATGTGCTGCGTTGTTACAATGGAAAAGGGTATCGAATTGTTATAGCCCCCACGAGACCTACAGGGACGACCCGATTAATCTCTCCATGAGCCTCGTGGAGTCCGAACTTCTTGCTGATGGGCCTCTCTCCATCATAGTTAACTCAGGACCTTAAAAGCTGGCTCAGGACTTCCGGTTGCGGCGATGACCAGCTAAGCCGCACGTTTCGGCGGCTCCAGCTCGAACGGACCTTCGGGCTCTTTTAAGAGCCCCAACGGGGAATTTTTTATGGACGAAACCCGGTGTGGGGTGAGACAACAGGGAGTCCCCCCCAGCGAAAAAGAAAAATATCGGCGGCGGCTGCCAGATCGCGAAGAATCCTCGAGGACAGGGGCAGAACGAAAAAGGAGCAAGATGGCGGCGGAGAGAGCCCAGGCGACATGGGGGCCGGACCAAGACGAATTCTTGAGACGGTGTGTGGAGCTGCTTAAGAAGGAGGTGCTGGCCCCGATGCTACAAGCAATTGAGGGGCTTAAGGAGGCACAAAAGACCCAGGAGATGGAGCTCCGCGTGGTGGAGCAGAAGGTGACGGACAACGAGGATGAGATCCTGGGCCTGGCAGTCAAAACGCAGATGCACGAGGCGCTCCACAAAAGGTGCATTGAAAGGATTGAAGTCCTAGAAAACAGATCACGGAGAAAGAACCTTCGGATCCTGGGTCTCCCCGAGGGAGTGGAAGGAGCGGACGGCGGGGCTTACGTGAGCACGATGCTACGCTCGCTAATGGGAGCTGAGGCCCCCTCAGGCCCCTTGGAAGTGGAAGGGGCCCTTCGGGTCCCTGCGAGGAGACCAAAGGCGGGAGAACCACCTAGGGTGGCGATCGTGCGATTTCATCACTTCAGTGACAGAGAGGTGGTTCTGAGATGGGCCAAAAAGGTACGAAGTAGTAGATGGGAGAATGCGGTGGTACGGGTGTACCAGGATTGGAGTGCGGAGGTGGCGAGAAGGAGGGCGAGTTTTAATCGAGCCAAGGAGGTGCTACACAAGAAGAAGGTGAAGTTCGGGATGTTGCAGCCGGCGCGACTGTGGGTCACGCACCAGGAGAGGCATCACTACTTCGAAACGGCGGAAGAAGCATGGACCTTCATTAAAAACGAGAAACTGGATCAGAACTGAGGGACTGATGTTGGAGGGGAAACGACAATGCTGATGTATATAGAGATGTAAATTGGGGAGGGGGGACACTAAGAAATGTGGGCGCTGGTGGGGGGGGAGAAGAGTCATAGGCGGGGGATGGGGAATGGAAGTGGGGCGGCAGAGGGAGCTGCGCCACAATGGGCGGGACGGCTCTAGAGAACACGGGGCTTATTGTTCTTGTTCCCGCGCCAAAAAGATGATGGCGGGAAGATAGGCGCAAGGTAGATGGGAGTTCCCCACACGGGGGGGTCAAGGAGAAGCCGGGGTCAGTTGAAGTCAGCTGACTTTCGGAAGCAATATGGGGGAGTAATCATGCTAGATGGGGATCTAACGGGGGGGGGGGGAGGATAACTGGGTTGCTGCTGCAGAGATCGAAGAGGAACTGGTAAAAGAAAAGGTGGTCGGGGCGGGATTGCGCCGCCTGGGGAACGGGTGGGTGCGCGGAACCGGGACGTGGGACTGGCCTAGAGAGGGTGATGGCTAGTCGACAGGGGAGGGGGGCAGGCAGCCCCCCAGTTCGGCTGATCACGTGGAACGTGAGAGGCCTAAATGGGCCGATTAAAAGGGCCCGAGTGTTCGCGCACTTGAAAGGACTGAGGGCAGACGTGGCCATGTATCAGGAGACGCACCTGAACGTGGCGGACCAAGTTAGGTTAAGGAAAGGATGGGTGGGACAGGTGTTCCACTCAGGGCTGGATGCAAAGAACAGAGGGGTGGCCATACTGGTGGGGAAACGGGTGTCATTCGAAGCTAGGAACATTGTAGCGGACAGCGGAGGCAGATATGTGATGGTGAGTGGCAGACTGGAGGGAATGGAGGTTGTGTTGGTTAACGTATATGCCCCGAATTGGGATGATGCGGGATTTATGAAGCAGATGCTGGGACGTATCCCGGACCTGGAGGTAGGAAACCTGATAATGGGGGGGGGGACTTCAACACCGTGTTGGACCCAGGGTTAGATAGATCTAGATCTAGGACCGGAAGAAGGCCGGCAGCGGCCAAGGTGCTTAGGGGGTTTATGGGCCAAATGGGGGGAGTGGATCCGTGGCGATTTGTTAGGCCGACGGCCAAAGAGTTCTCCTTCTTCTCCCATGTTCACAAGGTGTACTCCCGGATAGATTTCTTTGTTTTGGGAAGGTCACTGATCTCAAGGGTGGAAGGAACTGAGTACTCAGCCATAGCTGTTTCAGATCATGCCCCACACTGGGTGGACCTGGAACTAGGAGAGGAGAGGGAGCAGCGTTCACTCTGGCGACTGGATGTGGGATTACTGGCGGATGAGGGAGTCTGCGGAAGGGTGCGGGGATGTATCGAAAGGTACCTGGAGGCCAATGACGACGGTGAGGTCCGGGTGGGAGTAGTATGGGAAGCACTAAAGGCGGTGGTCAGAGGAGAGCTGATCTCCATCAGGGCCCACAAGGGGAAAATAGAGGCCAAGGAAAGGAAGGAAGGACTATATAGGGAGAGGCGACGACTCCAGACGGAGTTTGACCTGTTGACCACAAGGAGGGTGGAGGCACAGTGGAGGAAGTCACAGGGGATGAGATATGAATATGGGGAAAAGGCGAGTCGCCAGTTGGCCCATCAGCTGCGAAAGAGGACAGCGGCGAGGGAGTTAGGGGGAATTAGGGATGAAATGGGAGCTACGGTGCGGAGAGCAGGGAAGATAAACGAGGTGTTTAAGACCTTTTACGAGAGACTATATAGGTCCCAACCCCCGGAGGGAAAAGAGGAGATGCGGCAGTTTTTGGACCAATTAAGGTTCCCGAGGGTGGAGGAGCAGGAGGTGGAAGGCCTGGGGGCGTCGATTGGGGTGGACGAGGTTAACAAGGGGCTGGGGAACATGCAGGCAGGGAAGGCCCCGGGACCAGATGGGTTCCAGGTGGAATTCTATAGAATATATGTGGACTTGTTGGCCCCGCTGCTGGTAAGGACCTTTAACGAGGCCAGAGAAGGAGGGACCCTACCCCCGACAATGTCCGAGGCGACGATATCGCTAATCTTGAAGCGGGATAAAGATCCGCTGCAGTGCGGGTCCTATAGGCCTATCTCACTGCTAAATGTAGACGCCAAGTTGCTAGCAAAGGTGCTGGCAACGAGGATAGAGGATTGTGTCCCGGGGTTGGTGCACGAAGACCAGACAAGGTTCGTAAAGGGGAGACAACTAAATGTCAACGTGCGACGGCTATTAGGGGTGATAATGATGCCCCCAGCAGAGGGGGAGGCAGAGATAGTGGTGGCAATGGATGCAGAGAAGGCATTTGATAGGGTGGAGTGGGAGTATCTATGGGAGGTGCTGAGGAGGTTCGGGTTCGGGGACGGGTTTGTCAGCTGGGTTAAACCCCTCTATGGGGCCCCAACGACAAGTGTGGTCACAGGTCGGCAAAGCGCTGAGAGACTCCAGAAAATGGAGAGGGGTGATTAGAGGGGGAGAGGAACACCGAGTGTCACTCTACGCGGATGACCTACTGCTGTATATGACGGACCCAGTGGGGGGGATGACAGAGGTCATGCAGATATTGAGGGAGTTTGGAGATTTCTTGGGATATAGGCTTAACATGGGAAAGAGTGAGCTTTTTGTGATACACCCTGGGGACCAGAGTAGAGGGATAGATGGCCTACCGCTAAGGAGAGTGGAAAGAAACTTCCGATACCTGGGGATTCAGATAGCCAGGAGCTGGGGAACCTTACGCAGACTCAATCTGACACGACTGGTGGAACAAATGGAAGAGGATTTCAAAAGGTGGGACATGCAGCCGCTGTCACTGGCGGGCAGAGTGCAGGCAATTAAGATGATGGTCCTCCCGAGGTTCCTATTTGTGTTCCAATGTCTCCCTATACTGATCACTAAGGCTTCTTTAAAAAAATAGATAGGAGCATCACGAGCTTCGTGTGGGCAGGGAAGGCCCCGAGGGTAAGGAGGGGTTCCTACAACGTAGCAGAGACAGAGGGGGACTGGCGTTGCCGAATTTGGGTGACTACTACTGGGCCGCCAACGTGGCGATGATTCGTAAATGGATGATAGAGGGAGAGGGAGCGGCGTGGAAAAGCGCTGGTGACGGCGCCACTACCGCTCTCCCCAAAAAGAATTTACCACGAACCCAGTGGTGGCGGCAACATTAAGTATCTGGGGGCAATGGAGGTGACAGAGGGGTGTGCTGGGAGCCTCGGTGTGGTCCCCGATCAGGAACAATCATAGGTTTGCCCCAGGGAGGCTGGACGGAGCATTCCAGAGCTGGCATCGGGTAGGAATCAGGAGAGTGGGAGATTTATTTATAGACGGGACGTTTGCGAGCTTGGGAGCGCTTGAGGAAAAGTATGAGCTGCCCCGGGGAAATTTCTTTAGATATATGCAGGTGAGAGCGTTCACGAAACAACTGGTGAGGGAATTTCCGCTGCTCCCGACTCAAGGGATCCAGGACAGGATGCTTTCGGGGGTGTGGGTCGGGGAGGGCAAAGTGTCCGAGATATACCGGGAGATGAGAGAAGAGGGGGAGGAGTTGGTGGGCGAACTGAAGGGAAAATGGGAAGAAGAGCTCGGGGAGGAGATTGAGGTGGGTTTGTGGGCTGATGCCCTAAACAGGGTAAATTCCTCTTCCTCGTGTGCCAGGCTTAGCCTGATCCAATTTAAGGTGCTGCATAGAGCACACATAACGGGAGCAAGGTTGAGCAGGTTCTTCGGAGTGGAGGACAAGTGTGGGAGGTGCGGGGGAAGCCCGGCGAACCACACACATATGTTTTGGTTGTGTCCGGCACTGGAGGGGTATTGGAGGGGAGTGACGGGAGTGATCTCGAAGGTGGTGAAGGTCCGGGTCAAGCCAGGCTGGGGGTTAGCTATATTTGGAGTAGCGGATGAGCCGGGAGTGCAGGAGGCAAAAGAGGCCGATGTCGTGGCCTTTGCGTCCCTAGTAGCCCGGCGTAGGATTTTACTCATGTGGAAGGAAGCGAAACCCCCCGGACTGGAGGCCTGGATAAACGATATGGCGGGGTTCATAAAACTAGAGCAGATGAAGTTTGCGCTGAGAGGATCGGCTCAAGGGTTCACCAGACGGTGGCAACCGTTCCTCGACTACCTAGCGGAACTTTAGAGGGAAGATAGATGGCCAGCAGCAGCAACCCAGGGGGAGGGGGGGGGGGGTAAATTGTTAGGGTTTTTTGGAGGGGGAGAGGGGTCGGGGGGGAGTATTACTTTGTGTTATTTGGTTAGTTTACCATGTTAGTTACACAATGTTATATTGCAGTTATCATGTTACCTTTATTTTTATTTCTTTGATTTGTAAGGGAAAAAATTGTGTTTGAAAACTTTAATAAAATATATATTTTTTAAAAAGCTGGCTCAGGTAGGAGCTGAGCTGCAGAGCAGTCCCAACTGGGGTTAACTCGTAAATATTTTACTTTTGGTATTAAACCATTCGTTTGACTCTCCTTTCCAGCCTCATCTGCAACTACTAAATTGACGATGAGGATAAAACGGAACTATAGTCAGCGCTGTTTGGAGCACAGCTACCTCCATTCACGAAGGAATAGTTTGTACAATTTTGAAACTGCCGCTCTTTGTGTTTGTAATACTTGATGTATTTGATGCGGGTGTAGAGGACTGGACTTGGTACGCGAAGTGTATGCATTATTTTTTTACGGCAAACATTATTGTTGGGGATGATCGCCAGACTGTAATTCTTCTGACCCCTGTGGGGCCCCCACTTTCAGCGCCATAAAGAGCTTGACGTACCCCAGGCCTCAGACTCCAAGATGTTCGAAGAGCTAATGGCATTTGTGGCAAACCACTACGACCCCTAAGTGAGTTATCATTCATGATGTGTTGGGTACTCTGCTACACAGACAAACCAACACGGTTGCGAATGGTACAACTCAGTTTTATTACTAACATTTATTTACAGTGGTAAACTGGTTACTGAGGTTCGATCATAACCCTAGAATCTGTGGACCTATTCCTAATACTATATTGGAGTGGCACTCAGCACATGGTGGATGTCTGAGTGGCTTGCTGTGAGCTCTGTGCCCTGAGCTGTCTCCTGCTGGAATGCCCGGGAAGTGTTGTGTTCTCTGTTTTGTAGTGTGTATGCTCTTGCCTGAGATTGGCTGTGGTGTTGTGTGTGTGTTGATTGGTCCGTTGATCTGTCCATCAGTATGTATGCATGTTTGTACCATGATGTTTACCTGAATATCATGACATCCCCCCTTTTTTACAAGAACATGTGCCTGTGTGGTTATAAATAGAGATGTGTACTGAGTGCAGCTGGATGTGTGTGTGTGCAATATCTACAGCATGTACATGGGGCTAAACTATATACAAGGGGCGATGTTGGGTGCGACATAGCAACGAGGTTGTACCATAAAAAAAGAACGGAGAAATGTTGAACGACAAAACAAATTCCTGTAACGACAAGGAAAAATAGAAACATATTAACACAGTGGTATTATGAGTTCAATGTACAAACAGGCTCATAAGTCCAGTCTAGTAGGTGGGCGATGAATTCGGGTTGACCGCCTCAAGGGTGGGTCTGGATCCACCGGCTGAGGAATGGGCCTGGCCACGGGCGACGACGGAAGGGGCATGGTGGCAGGAAGCTCCACAAAGTCGATATCAGGAACAACAGGAGGGCGTGGTGCCGGTGTAAGTTCCCGTAGTGAGCGTGGAAGTAGGCGAAGAGCCCGGTGATTACGCATACGAATGGATCCATCAGGCATGTGAACCAGGAACGAGCGGAGTGCCACGCGTTGGAGAACCTCGGCAGGTGCTGACCAGCCATCTTCTGGTAGGTGGATGCGGACGTCGTCTCCAGGCGCCAGGGCGGGAGGATCAGTTGCCCGTCTGCCATATGCCATCTTCTGGTGAACGCGCTGCTGTTGCATCCTGTGCAGTACCGGAGCATGGTTGGTTGTGGGTACCAGAATGGATGGCACACTGGTCCTGAGCGCGCGACCCATCAACAGCTGGGCTGGTGAGAGGCCAGTGGCTAGTGGGGCCGAGCGATAGGCCAGCAGGGCTAGGCAGAAATCCGATCCGGCAGCAGCAGCCTTGCAGAGGAGCCGCTTGACGATGTGAACACCCTTCTCCGCCCTTCCATTGGACTGGGGTTGCAGAGGGCTGGACGTCACGTGTGTGAAGCCATACGAAGCAGCAAAGGACGACCATTCCTGACTGGCAAAACAGGGCCCATTGTCTGACATGACAGTAATCGGAATGCGGTTGCGAGCGAAGGTGTCTTTGCAGGCCCTGATGACAGCGGACAATGCCAAATCGTGCAGGCGTATGACCTCTGGATAGTTTGAAAAGTAATCAGTGACGATTACATAGTCCCTGCCGAGCACGTGAAAAAGGTCCACACCCACCTTCGCCCAGGGGGACGTCACCAGCTCATGTGGCTGAAGCGTCTCAGGAGGTTGCGCCGGTTGAAACCTTTGGCAGGTGGGGCAGTTGAGCACCATATTGGCAATGTCATCACTGATGCCCGGCCAGTATACCGTCTCTCGAGCCCACCGTCTGCATATCTCGACCCCCAGATGGCCTTTGTGTAGTTGGTCGAGGACCAGCTTGTGCATGCTGTGCGGAATCACAATCCGGTCCAGCTTTAGGAGGACACCATCAATGACGGCCAAGTCGTCTCGGACATTGTAGAACTGCGGGCACTGTCCTTTGAGCCACCCTTCCATCATGTGGCGCATCACCCGTTGTAGAAGGGGGTCAGCCGCAGTCTCCCGGTGTATACGGGCCAGACTGGAGTCGTCAGCTGGCAGATTTGCCGATGTGAAGGCCACCTGCGCTTCGACCTGACAGACGAACCCCTCTGAGTCGGGCGGTGTGCTCACTGCTCTAGATAGGGCATCCGCAATGATAAGGTCCTTTCCCGGGGTGTAGACCAGTTGGAAGTCATACCTCCAGAGTTTAAGTAGGATGCGCTGGAGGCGAGGGGTCATCTCGTTCAGGTCCTTATGTATGATGCTGACTAGGGGGCGATGGTCAGTCTCAACGGTAAACTGGGGGAGACCATACACGTAGTCATGGAACTTGTCTATTCCGTTCAGCAAACCCAGGCACTCCTTTTCGATCTGCGCGTAGCGCTGTTCTGTGGGGGTCATGGCCCGCGAGGCATAGGTGACCGGGGCCCATGATGCAGTGTCATCCCGCTGCAGGAGCACTGCCCCAATGCCGGACTGGCTGGCATCAGTTGAAATTTTTGTGTCACGAGATGTGTCGAAAAACGCCAAATCCCCTGGCTGTGGTGAGCTTAATTTTGAGCTCCTCCCATTCCTTCTGGTGTGTGGGCTGCCACTGGAACTCCGTGGACTTCTTGACGAGGTGGCGCAGAGCCGTTGTGTGGGAGGCAAGGTTGGGAATGAACTTCCCCAGGAAGTTGACCATGCCTAGGAAGCGTAGCACTGCTTTCTTGTCTGCCGGCTGCGGCATGGCTGTGATGGCGCTCGCCTTGTCTGCATCCGGACGGACCCCTGATCGGGATATGTGGTCCCCCAGAAACTTCAGCTCGGTTTGGCCAAAAGAACACTTGGCTCGGTTGAGGCGCAGGCCGTTTTCCCGTATCCGCGCAAAGACGCGCTGGAGATGATTGATGTGCTCCTGTGGTGTGGTGGACCAGATGATGACGTCGTCCGCGTAGACGCGCACCCCTTCGATGCCCTCCATCATCTGCTCCATGATCCTGTGAAAGACCTCGGATGCCGAGATGATGCCAAATGGCATTCTGTTATCGCAGTACCTGCCGAAAGGGGTGTTGAAGGTGCACAGCTTTCGGCTGGATTGAATCAGTTGGATCTGCCAAAAACCCTTCGAGGCATCCAGTTTCGTGAAGATTTTAGCCCGGGCCATTTCGCTCGTGATCTCTTCCCGTTTGGGTATGGGGTAGTGTGTCCCTCATTAAGTTGTTGTTGAGGTCTTTTGGATCAATGCAGATCCGGAGCTCGCCGGAGGGCTTCTTAACACACACCATGGAGCTGACCCATGACGTGGGCACCGTGACCCGGGACAACACCCCTTGGTCCTGGAGATCCTGCAGCTGCTGCTTGAGGTGGTCTTTGAGTGGTGCTGGGACCCTGCGAGGTGCGTGAATAACTGGGGTTGCGTCCGGTTTGAGCTGAATTCTGTAGGTGTAGGGCAGCGTTCCCATGCCCTCGAATGCCTCCTGGTTGTGGGCGAGGATCGATTGGAGCTGTGCCCTGAATTCTGCATCCGGTAAGTCAGATGTGCCTTCTGGAGACAGAGCGTGGACTGTTGCACGAGGTGGAGAACCTTGCATGCCTGTGCGCCTAGCAGGGAGTCCTTTGATGATCCGACTATTTCGAATGAGAGTGTGGCCGTGAGTGTGTGTTGTGTGTCACCTGGAGCTGGCAGGATCCCATAGCCGGGATAACGTTCCCATTGTAGTCGACCATCTTGCAACGGGATGGCCGAATTGGTGGTCTGACCTTCATGGCGTAGAAGGCTGACCATGCTATGTGGTTGGCGGAGGCGCCAGTGTCCAGACGGAATGTTATCGGTGATCGGTTGACCGTTAGGGTGGCACACCATTCATCACCCGGATTGACAGTCAGTGTTCACTTGTAACGGCTGGTGGGTCCTGGCTGGAGACATCCGGTTCCCATCAATGACCGCAAAACGGAAGGCGTCCCGGTCGCCTGTGTCACTGGTCTGGATATCGTCTGGGCATGACTCGTAGTAAGGAGGCTGAATGGTCCGCACGTCCCTGCGAGGTTGTCGGAATTGGGGAACATTGGCAGATTGAGCTGCTCGACAGCAGGCAGTGTAGTGGCCCATCTTGCCACAGCGGAGGCATTGTCGGTTTCTTGCCGGACATTGCCGCTTTAAATGTGCGGCTCCGCAGTTGCCGCACGTCGTGACGTCATAGCGTTCGTTGCGCCACCGCGCATGCGCAGTTCGGTCTTGCGTTGAGCACGCCTGCGCATCACGTCCCACTGTGTCGACGTCTTTTTTGGCGCGCACAAACGCGGGAGGCCCCGGAAAGCGCGCAAAATGGCCGCCCTCGTCCGGGCCGCTGGCCGGGAGGAACTCGATCGCCTGGACCCGTTCGGCCTTGTAGGACACCTGCCTCACTGATCCGGCCGCGTAGGACCCCTGCCACGCCGATTCAGCCGCTTGAAATTGGGAGTAGCGGCTAGTTGCGTTTTCATGCAGGACACAGGCTTCGATTGCGGAGGCTTGGTTGAAGCCTTTAATTTTTAATAGCTGCTGGCGTAGGGTGCCCGAGGTGACCCAAAAAACAATCTGGTCCCGAATCATGGAATCGGAGGTGGTGTCGTAACTGCAGGACTGCGCGAGGATACGGAGATGCGTAAGGAAGGATTGAAAGGGCTCATCCTTACCCTGCAGGCGCTGCTGGAAGAGATACCTCTCGAAACTCTCGTTGACCTCGACGTTGAAGTGTTGGTCGAGTTTGAGAAGGACAGTCTTGTACTTGGTCTTGTCCTCACCTTCCGCAAACACCAGGGAGTTGTAGACATGGATGGCGTGTTGACCTGCCGTGGTGAGGAGGATGGCGATCTTTCTGGTGTCCGAAGCGCACTCCTTTTCGTTGGCTTCCAGGAAGAGCTGGAAGCGCTGTTTGAACAGCTTCCAATTGACGCCGAGGTTTCCAGTGACTTGTAGCGGCTGCGGTGTGCTGACGGTGTCCATGGCGCAGGATGGCAGATTCCGGAGGATTCGTAGGTAGGTCCCACAGTTACTCCTGGTACTATGATGTGTTGGGTACTCTGCTACACAGACGAACCAACACGGTTGCGAATGGTACAACTCAGTTTTATTACTAACATTTATTTACAGTGGTAAACTGGTTACTGAGGTTCGATCATAACAGTAGAATCTGTGGACCTATTCCTAATACTATCTTGTAGTGGCACTCAGCACATGGTGGATGTCTGAGTGGCTTGCTGTGAGCTCTGTGCCCTGAGCTGTCTCCTGCTGGAATGCCCGGGAAGTGTTGTGTTCTCTGTTTTGTAGTGTGTATGCTCTTGCCTGTGATTGGCTGTGGTGTTGTGTGTGTGTTGATTGGTCTGTTGATCTGTCCATCAGTATGTATGTATGTTTGTACCATGATGTTTTCCTGAATATCATGACAATTCAGAGGTACCGATTTAATACAGCCGAGAGGACTCCAGGGGAGTGACTGAGTTTTTGGTGCTGTTGCGCAAATTGGTAGAGTTTTGCAACAATGTCCTATCCCTACCCGAGATGCCACAGGACCGCCTTGTATGTGGAGTAAGTAATATGGTGACCCAGCCGGAATTGCTGGCTGTGCCGTTGTTGGACCTAAAAAGGGCCATTGATATTTCCCTCAGATGGGAGGGCGCAGAGAAGAGCCCGGAGCCCGGACCCTCCACTTAAAACAACCTGATGACGAGGAATGTATGCAGTTGAACTGCATTGTTGTGCCACAAGTTGCCCCTGTTCGTATTACCATCAAGGTGAACCCATTAGAGATGGAGTTAGATATGGGGGCTATAGTTTCTGTAATTGGGAGGCAGTCCTTTGAGAGAATCAGGACAGGAGTACAACAGTTGAGTTTGTGGGATACCGAAGCAAGGCTGGCGACCTACACAGGGAACCCCTAGACATAACCATCAACAAGTTTGCAGATGACACAACCATAGTGGGCCGGATCTCGAATAACGATGAGTCAGAATACAGTAGGGAAATGGAGAACCTAGTGGAGTGAAGCAAAGACAACAATCTATCCCTCAACGCCAGCAAAACTAAAGAGCTGGTCATCGACTTCAGGAAGCAAAGCACTGTGCACACCCCTGTCTGCATCAACAGGGCCGAGGTGGAGGTGGTTGACAGTTTCAAAGTCCTACGTGTGCACATCACCAAAAATCTGTCCTAGTCCACCCACGTCGACGCTACCACCAAGAAAGCACAACAGGGTCTATACTTCCTCAGGAAACTAAGGAAATTTGGCATGTCCACACTGACTCTTACCAACTTTTACAGATGCACCACAGAAAGCATCCTATCTGGCTGCATCACAACCTGGTATGGCAACTGTTTAGCCCAAGACCGCAAGAAACTGCAGAGAGCCGTGAACACAGACTCCACGGTGCCAGATGCGCAATTATCTGACAGACATGTCGCACTGTCCCCCTGCTCAGCTGGAGTCTTCGACGGCATGCCCGGTCTGGCAGGTCCTCGAATGACACGCGTGGCCAGTACACACAAGGCCTCTTGGGATGCCTCCTTTCCACCTCCTCCTTTTCAGCCCATCGAGCGGCCGGCTCTCCATCCTCACCAGCTGCCTCCTTTCCTCTGGGGCATACTCCGCTGCTCCAGCTCTTACAGCCTCAGTGCATCCCCCAGGGCTGCGGCGACTCGGAGGAAGGCCACCATTGCTGGTTGAATTTCAATATCCATTGTCTGCAGGGGGTGAAAGACCAACATTTTGGCATGGTGCGTATCACCGTGCACAACCATGTCCAACGGGCTAAACGGTGGTCCCAGATAGCACTGCGGATCCTGCCCCGGATGTTCCCTCCCTCCCCCCCCATCCCCACACCCTTGGTCCTGTCGGTTTCTGCCACCTTGCGGGCCTCTGGCCCTGGCGCCCATCCCTGCTGCCAGGGGTGCAGTCAGCTGGCGATGCCATTGGCAGCGGTACATTCCCTCTAGGGGCTACTGTGGGCAGGCCACATGCTGCCCCGTCGCCGGGTGCCTCCCGGTTGGGGAAGCGGTATATCGGAGGATGGAGTGTGGGCTGCGGTGCGGGGTGGGGGCACCCATACATCCGGGACACTCTGCAGAACCACAGGCCACGGTGGGTGGTCAGTGGGGTGCACAGCAAGATGGCTGCCTTGCAAACCACAGCAATGGCGGTCCGTGCCTGGACACCGCCCCAGTCCCTTGGGGGATCACCCCGGCACGATGGGCCGTCCCCTCCCCCTTTTCCGGCCCAAGCAGAGCGCCCCCCCCCCACAGCCAGACCACCAAGTGTCAGGACTGGCAGCCCACGGTCGCGCCTCTGCATGTCCTACCTTCTCTCTCTCCCTCATCTGCCAGGCGCCTGTTTCCCGATTTTTCAAAGCACAAGTGAACCTCGCTGTCAGGAGGCGGACAATCGTGGAGTCCCCGGGGAATACCGGGTCAGGCCCGCTAATGATATGCAAAAGGCGTTTACTGTATGTGTGGAATGGAACGCATTGACACCGCTGTCGAGGCTCCGGAGAATTGCGATTTGGCGTGAACCTGCTGCCTGCCACGATTTTGGCGTCCAAACTGATTCTCCACTCAATCGCCTTTCCCGATTTCGGCGTCAGCCGATGGAGAATCCCACCCCTGGAGTCTCATGACACTCAAAGGAAGCAAGACAAGGATACTCTGACGGCTTCACTTAGGAGTTTGATATCTCCTTTGATTCTTCGGAGAAGCCAGGATCATAGTACCTGGTGCCACCAAATAGTTGGTGAGGCTTCATTCAAAAGCAAATGCATGTTAGAGGCAGAGAAATAACATAAGCAGAGGATTCCTGGAGCCATCAACTGATCAAACATAATTGTTTGTGGTACACTGGGCTACTTGGAGCATATCTTTCTGGGCACAGGTCAGCCTTAGCAGTCAGCTGTGTGATGCGCAATCAATTACTCTCAAGACGAAGTGATTCATAACTGAAGGCTTTAATCTGCTAGAACTCTTCCCCAGCAGCTTCGATACAGAAAGTGAAGGCTGCTGGGATGGCAACATTTCTTATACTCCGCCTCTCAGGGCGGAGCTACGTACATCAGCCAATGGTAGACTCCTGGGTCTAACCAATGGTCATCCACCTCTCAGGTACCGCAATACCTGGTATTACCACATTCACCCCCTGTTAAAAAAGAGCCCGGCAGGGTGATGGCCAGCGTTAATAGTTGCCTTTCGCATGGTATGACCAGGTATGGAGGTACCATGATGTCGAGGGTATTAACAAAGTGTTCATAGTGCAGCAATCAGTCGATCGGGTGGCCTGGTCGTCCTTCTGGAGCGTCTGGGCCTCGGCGGTGATTCTAATGGGGGTCACGGCGGTTGCGACTCCGGGAGCGTGATGTCGTCCTCCCTGGCAGCTTCGTCACCCCTAGGCGGCGCTGTTGGGGCAAAAGGTGGACAGGGGGGGAAAGCGCCTATAGGGTGCGTCGGTGGGTGGTCGGGCCCAGGGAGGAGCGGCGGGAGTACTGACCCTCCAGTTAGGTGCTGTGGAGAGGCTGGGGGTGGGGGCAGTGGTTCGGGTGCGCGTGGGGTTCCGGCAGGCACCAGGTCCTGAAGGGAGACTGTGTCTTGGGGGCCATCAGGGAACGCTACGTAGGCGTACTGTGGGTTGGCGTGCAGCAGCTGGACCCTCTCGACCAACGTGTCTGACTTGTGCGCCCTCTCATGTTTCCGAAGCAGGATGAGTCCGGGTGTCGCTAGCCAGGTTGGGAGCGAGGTTCCGGAGGAGGATTTTCTGGGGAAAACAAGGAGACATTCATGGGGTGTTTGATTTGTGGTTGTACAGAGCAGTAACCGGATGGAGTGGAGGGCCACCGGGAGGACTTCCTGCCAGCGGGAGACTGGGAGATTCCTGGACCGTAGGGCCAGCAGGACGGTCTTCCAGACCGTTTCGTTCTCCCTCTCTACCTGCCCGTTTCCCCGGGGGTTGTAACTTGTCGTCCTTGTTAATTAGGAATGAAATTAAATCAATAGCACTAAATGACATAGGGTCAGATGATAAATCTCCAGGCCCAGATGGACTACATCCTAGAGTTCTAAAGGAGATAGCTGAAGAATTAGTCTGTGTGGGTAGAGTTGAGGAACCACAAAGGCAAAAAAACCATAATGGGAGTTATGTACAGGCCTCCTAACAGGCCCAGATGGACTACATCCTAGAGTTCTAAAGGAGATAGCTGAAGAAATAGTGGAGGCGTTAGTTATGATCTTTCAAAAGTCACTGGAGTCCGGGAAAGTCCCAGAGGATTGGAAAATCGCTGTTGTAACCCCCTGTTCAAGAAGGGAACAAGGAAAAAGATGGAAAATTATAGGCCAATTAGCCTAACCTCGGTTGTTGGCAAGATTCTAGAATCCATTGTTAAGGGTGAGATTTCTAAATTCTTGGAAGTGCAGGGTCAGATTAGGACAAGTCAGCATGGATTTAGTAAGGGGAGGTCGTGCCTGACAAACCTGTTAGAGTTCTTTGAAGAGATAACAAATAGGTTAGACCAAGGAGAGCCAATGGATGTTATCTATCTTGACTTCCAAAAGGCCTTTGATAAGGTGCCTCACGGGAGACTGCTGAGTAAAATAAGGGCCCATGGTATTCGAGGCAAGGTACTAACATGGATTGACGATTGGCTGTCAGGCAGAAGGCAGAGAGTTGGGATAAAAGGTTCTTTTTCGGAATGGCAACCGGTGACGAGTGGTGTCCCGCAGGGTTCAGTGTTGGGGCCACAGCTGTTCTCTTTATATATTAACGATCTAGATGACGGGACTGGGGGCATTCTGGCTAAGTTTGCCGATGATACAAAGATAGGTGGAGGGGCAGGTAGTATGGAGGAGGTGGGGAGGCTGCAGAAAGATTTAGACAGTTTAGGAGAGTGGTCCAAGAAATGGCTGATGAAATTCAACGTGGGCAAGTGCGAGGTCTTGCACTTTGGAAAAAAGAATAGAGGCATGGACTATTTTCTAAACGGTGACAAAATTCATAATGCTGAAGTGCAAAGGGACTTGGGAGTCTTAGTCCAGGATTCTCTAAAGGTAAACTTGCAGGTTGAGTCGGGAATTAAGAAAGCAAATACAATGTTGTAGTTCATCTCAAGAGGCTTGGAATATAAAAGCAGGGATGTACTTCTGAAGCTTTATAAAGCATTAGTTAGGCCCCATTTAGAATACTGTGAGCAATTTTGGGCCCCACACCTCAGGAAGGACATACTGGCACTGGAGCGGGTCCAGCGGAGATTCACACGGATGATCCCAGGAATGGTAGGCCTAACATACGATGAACGTCTGAGGATCCTGGGATTATATTCATTGGAGTTTAGGAGGTTGAGGGGAGATCTAATAGAAACTTACAAGATAATGAATGGCTTAGATAGGGTGGATGTAGGGAAGTTGTTTCCATTAGCAGGGGAGACTAGGACCCGGGGGCACAGCCTTAGAATAAAAGGGAGTCACTTTAGAACAGAGATGAGGAGAAATTTCTTCAGCCAGAGAGTGGTGGGTCTGTGGAATTCATTGCCACAGAGGGCGGTGGAGGCCGGGACGTTGAGTGTCTTTAAGACAGAAGTTGATAAATTCTTGATTTCTCAAGGAATTAAGGGCTATGGAGAGAGAGCGGGTAAATGGAGTTGAAATCAGCCATGATTGAATGGCGGAGAGGACTCGATGGGCCGAATGGCCTTACTTCCGCTCCTATGTCTTATGGTCTTATGGTCCTGCTCGAGGCAATGCCCTTGCTGAGCAGGAATTGACGCAGTTCGTCGCTCATACAGGAGGACCCCCTATCACTGTGAATGTATGCGGGGTAACCGAACAGTGTAAAGATACCCTGGAGGGCCTTGATAACGATGGTTGTGGTCATGTCTGGGCAGGGGATGGTGAATGGGAACCGAGAGTACTCGTCAATCACGTTAAGGAAGTACGTGTTGCGGTCGGTTGAGGGGAGGGAGCCTTTGAAATCCATACTGAGGCGTTCAAAGGGACGGGAAGCCTTTATCAGGCCGGTAGAAGTGTGGTTTGCACTCCGCGCAGATTTGGCAGTCCCTGGTGACTGTCCTGACCTCCTCGATGGAATAGGGCAGTTTGCGGGTCTTGATAAAATGAAAAAAACGAGTGACCTCCGGGTGGCAGAGGTCCTCGTGGAGGGATCGGAGGCGGTCCACTTGTGCGGTGGCACAAGTGCCGCGGGACAGGGCATCAGGAGGCTCGTTCAGCTTCCCTGAACGGTACAAGATCTCGTAATTGTAGGTGGAGAGTTTTATCCTCCATCGCAAGATCTTGTCGTTCTTAATCTTGCCCCGCTGTGCATTATTGAACATGAAGGCAACCGACCGTTGGTCCGTGAGGAGAGTGAATCTCCTGCCGGCCAGGTAATGCCTCCAGTGTCGCACAGCTTCTACTACTTTTCGACCGAGGAGTGGCGAATTTCGGAAGCATGGCGAGTACGGGAGAATAAAGCCACAGGCCTGCCCGCTTGGTTGAGGGTGGCCGCCAGAGCTACATCGGACACATCGCTCTCGACCTGGAAGGGGAGGGACTCGTCGATGGCGCGCATCGTGGCTTTTGCAATGTCTGCTTTGATGCGGCTGAAGGCCTGGCGGGCCTCCGTCGACAGGGGGAAGGTTGTGGACTGGATCAGAGGTCGGGCTTTGTCTGTGTAATTGGGGACCCACTGTGCATAATAGCTGAAGGCAGCGCTTTAGGGCCATGGGGCAGTGAGGGAGGGGGAACTCCATGAGGGGGCGCATGCGCTCAGGGTCGGGGCCTATGGCTCCACTTCGCACTACGTAGCCTAGAATGGCTAGACGGTCGGTGCTAAACACGCATTTATCCTTATTGTATGTCAAATTAAGGATTTTTGCAGTCTGGAGAAATTGTCGGAGGTTGGTGTCGTGGTCCTGCTGGTCATAGCCGCAGATGGTGACGTTAGCCAGATACGGGAACGTTGCGCATAAGCCGTACCGGTCAACCATTCGGTCCATCTCTCGCTGGAAGACCGAGACCCCGCTCGTGACACTGAAGGGAAGTCTTAAAAAGTGATAGAGCCGCTCATCTGCTTCGAAGGCAGTGTACTGGCGGTCACCATTACGGAGGGGTAGCTGGTGGTAGGCAGACTTGAGATCCACCGTGGAGAAAACCTTGTATTGCGCGATCCTGTTCACCAGGTCGGCTATACGGGGGAGAGGGTATGCATCCAGCTGCGTGTGGTGGTATGTATTAGGGGTAATACGGTACACCACGATGCCGACAGGCTATTGATAGATGGATACCGGGTCCTGATAGGATCTGCCGCCTACTGGGCTCCACCCAGAAATGCCGGTATAAGAACCCGGATTTCTCCCAGCAGCTGCATTCTGTAACCGAGCTGCTGGGGAACAAGTTCTGTTCAATAAAGCCTTTAATTGATGTTACCTCAACCTGCCTTGCGTCATATTGACGGTCCAACAATTTATTGAGCAGACTTAAATTAAAAAACGACGTAGGAATATGGAGCTCTGCATCACCCCGGAGTGCCTGCGAATCGCACCCCAAGCGGCTAACTCGACCTCTATCTTTAAACATTGGCTGGCGTGTTTTGAGGGCTACCTCCGAACGGCCCCCGGCAAACCAACGGACGAACAGAAGATGCAGGTCCTCTGTTCCAGGGTGAGTCCCGACGTCTACTCACTCATCGAGGACGAGGACGATTTCCCCAATGCCATCGCCGCGCTGAAAGACATCTACATCCGGCCCGCCAACCAGGTTTTTGCACGCTACCAGCTTGCGACACGACGACAACTTCCCGGAGAATCACTGGACGAGTTCTATAACGCCCTGCAGATCCTGGGAAGAAACTGCAACTGCCCGGCGGTAACGGCGAACGAACACACAGAGCTCCTGGTCCGCGATGCGTATGTGGCAGGTTTGGCTTCTTCCCAGACCCGCCAGAGGCGTCTGGAGAAAGAATCTCTGGGACCTACAGAAGCTCGGGCCCTGGCGGCATCCCTCGATGTGGCCTCGCGTAACGCCCGCGCCTACGCCCCCGACCGCACTACAGCCCCTTGGGCTCCGTGGACCCCCGCTGCGGTCAACTCTCCGACACCCCCCCCACCCCTGCAAACCTGCGCGGCCAAAACACCAGACCAACCGGGGGGGCTCCGCTGCTATTTTTGCGGCCAACCGAAACATCCCCGGCAGCGCTGCCCGGCCCGCTCGGCTACCTGTAAAAGCTGCGGCAAAAAGGGCCACAATGCCACGGTGTGCCAGTCCCGGGGGTCGCCGCGATCTCCGGGGAAGAAACAGGACCACCGACTCAGCCCCCCCAGCGACCCACGTGCGGCCAACGGACGCCGCCATTTTGGGCCCCGGACGCCATGAGGGAGAGATGGGCGCCGCCATTTTGTCCACCCCAGACCGCGTTCGATCCGTGGACGCCGCCATCTTGGCTGACAGGAAAGGACCCCGACACAGCCGGCCCCATACTGCCTGACAACGATGATCTGCTGCGACAACCATGCTTGGCATCGATGACCCTGGACCAGTCGCGGCCCCGGACGCTCCAGACAGCAACGACTACAGTCCTGGTGAATGGGTACGAGACGCCATGTCTAATCGACTCTGGGAGCACGGAGAGTTTTATTCATCCGGACATGGTAAGTCTGTTCCCTTGTAATTCGTCCAAGCACCCAGAAGATTTTCCTGGCGGCGGGGTCCCACTCCGTTGAGATCAAAGGGTTCTGCATCGCTAACCTAACGGTGCAGGGGAGGGAGTTCAAAAATTACCAGCTGTATGTCCTCCCCCATCTCTGTGCGCCCACACTCCTGGGGTTGGACTTCCAATGCAACCTCCAGAGTTTAACATTTAAATTTGGCGGCCCTATAGCCCCACTGACTGTCTGCGGCCTCACGACCCTCAAGGTTGAACCGCCTTCCTTGTTTGCGAACCTTACCCCGGATTGCAAGCCCGTCGCCACTAGGAACAGACGGTACAGCGCCCAGGACCGAGCATTTATCCGGTCCGAAGTCCAGAGGCTGCTGAAGGAAGGCATCATCCAGGCTAGCAACAGTCCCTGGAGAGCCCAGGTAGTAGTCGTTAAGACCGGGGAGAAACAGAGGATGGTCATCGGCTATAGTCAGACCATCAACAGGTACACTCAGCCAGATGTGTACCCTCTCCCCCGCATATCCGACATGGTCAATCGGATTGCACAGTACAAGGTTTTTCCCACCGTGGACCTCAAGTCCGCATACCACCAGCTCCCCATTCGCCCCGGTGACCGCAAGTATACTGCCGTCAAAGCAGACGGACGGCTATACCACTTTTTAAGGGTTACATTCGGCGACACGAACGGAGTCTCGGTCTTCCAACGAGAGATGGACCGAATGGTTGATCAGCACGGTTTACGGGCCACGGTCCCGTATCTCGACAACGTCACCATCTGCGGCCACGACCAGCAGGACCACGACGCCAACCTCCGCAAATTCCTCCAGACCGTTAACGCCCTCAACCTCACCTAAAACAGGGAAAAATGCGTGTTCAGCACCGACCGTCTAGCCATCCTGGGCTACGTAGTGCGTAATGGAGTGATAGGCTCCGACCCTGAACGCATGCGCCTCCTCATGGAGTTCCCTCTCCCCCACTGTGCCAAAGCCCTGAAACGCTGCCTGGGCTTCTTTTCTTACTACGCCCAGTGCGCCGACAAGGCCCGTGCACTAATCCAGTCCACTACTTTTCCCCTGTCGACAGAGGCATGCCAGGCCTTCAGCCGCATCAAGGTGGATATCGCAAAGGCCACGAAGCGCGCCATCGACGAGTCCCTCCCCTTCCAAGTCAAGAGCGACGCATCAGATGTAGCTCTGGCGGCCACCCTCAACCAAGCAGGCAGACCCGTGGCCTTCTTCTCCCGAACCCTCCACGCTTCAGAAATCCGCCACTCCTCAGTGGAAAAGGAGGCACAAGCCATAGTGGAAGCTGTGCGACACTGGAGGCATTACCTGGCCGGTAGGAGATTCACTCTCCTCACTGACCAACGGTCGGTTGCCTTCATGTTCGATAATGCGCAGCGGGGCAAGATCAAGAACGACAAGATCTTGCGGTGGAGAATCGAACTCTCCACCTACAATTATGAGATCTTGTACCGTCCCGGAAAACTGAACGAGCCATCCGATGCTCTATCTCGCGGCACATGTGCCAACATACAAGTGGACCATCTACAAGCCCTCCACGAGGACCTCTGCCACCCGGGGGTCACTCGTTTCTACCACTTCCTCAAGGCCCGCAACCTCCCTTACTCCGTCGAGGACGTCCGAACAGTCACCAGGAACGGCCAGATCTGCCCTGAGTGCAAACCGCACTTTTTCAGGCCAGATAGAGCACACCTGATAAAGGCCCCCCCCCCGCTCCACCGATCGCAACACGTACTTTCTGAACGTCGTTGACGAATACTCCCGTTTTCCTTTCGCCATCCCCTGCCCCGACATGACCGCGGCCACGGTCATTAAAGTCCTCTGCACCATTTTTACACTGTTCGGTTTCCCCGCCTACATCCATAGCGATAGGGGGTCCTCCTTCATGAGTGACGAACTGTGTCAATTCCTGCTCAGCAAGGGCATAGCCTCGAGCAGGACGACCAGTTACAACCCCCGGGGGAACGGGCAGGTAGAAAGGGAGAATGGAATGGAACGGTCTGGAAGGCCGTCCTACTGGCCCTCCTGACTAGGAGTCTCCCAATTTCCCGCTGGCAGGAAGTCCTCCCGGATGCCTTTCACTCTATCCGGTCCCTGCTGTGCACCACGACTAACCAAACGCCTCACGAGCGCCTCCTTGTCTTCCCTAGGAAGTCCTCCTCTGGAACGCCACGTCTGACCTGGCTGGCAGCTCCGGGACCCATCCTGCTCCGGACACATGTGCGGGCGCACAAGTCAGACCCGTTGGTGGAAAGGGTGTATCTCCTCCACGCGAACCCGCAATACGCCTATGTGGCGTACCCCGATGGCCAACAGGACATGGTCTCCTTGCGGGACCTGGCGCCCGCCGGAGCTCCCCACACCCTCCCCACACCAATCACCCCCTCACTCCCGCCAGCTCATCCCGCAGCCACCCCCTTCCCGGGGGGTTCGGTTCTCCTCCCAGGCCCGCCCAGGAGTAAGGAAACAGGGGTCAGTGCTACGCTCCCAGAGACGGCAGGACTCGAGCCAGCGCCATCACCACCACGCCCGAGACGGCATTATTGTGTATAGTTTATAGTTATGGCACAATGCCAACCCTGTTTGGCCCATGTTGCCCAGTAAAAACGGCATTATTGTAGATAGTTTATAGTTATGGCACAATGCTGACCCTGTTTGGCCCGTTGGCCCAGTTAAAATGACAATTTTGTTTATAGTTAAGAGTTACGGCACAGTACCGACCCTGTAATCCCCTACCACCATGCGAACTACCATCCCGCCGGGTTCCTTTTCAACAAGGGGTGAATGTGGTGGTATGTATTAGGGGTAATACGGTACACCACAATGCCGACAGGCTGTTGGTAGATGGATACCGGGTCCTGATAGGATCTGCCGCCTACTGGGCTCCACCCAGAAATGCAGGTATAAGAACCCGGATTTCTCCCAGCAGCAGCATTCTGTAACCGAGCTGCTGGGGAACAGGTTCTGCTCAATAAAGCCTTTAATTGATGTTACCTCAACCTGCCTTGCATCATATTGACAGTCCTACACTGCGTAAACCTGTTGATGGTCTGACTGTAGTCAATGACCATCCTATGTTTCTCCCCGGTCTTTACCACCACTATTTGAGCTCTCCAGGGACTGTTGCTCGCTTCGATGACCCCTTTCCTCAGCAGCCTTTGGACCTCCGACCTGATAAATGTCCGGTCCTGGGCACTGTACCGTCTGCTCCTGGTGGCGACGGGTTTGCAATCCGGGGTGAGGTTCGCAAACAGGGAAGGCGGGTCGACCTTAAGGGTTGCGAGGCCGCAGACAGTAAGGGGGGGTATAGGGCCGCCAAATTTAAAGGTCAGGCTTTGCAGATGGCACTGGAAATCCAGCCCAAGGAGGGCGGCTGCGCAGAGGTGTGGCAGGACGTACAGGTGGAAATTGTTGAATTCCCTGCCTTGGACAGTGAGGTTCGCTAGGCAGAACCCCTTTATCTCTACCGAGTGTGACCCGGAGGCCAGGGAGATCTTTTGATTTACAGAATGGGTGACAAGAGAACAGCGCCTTACCGTGTCGGGGTGAACAAAGCTTTCCGTGCTCCCAGAGTCAATCAAGCAAGACGTCTCGTGGCCGTTGATGGAGATCGTCATTGAAGTTGTTGCAAGCGTCCGGGACCGACTCTGGTCCAGAGTCACCGAGGCCAGCTAAAGTAATTGAGGGTTCTGGTTGGGCAGCGTGTAATCGGCTGTGCTGGGGGCCTGGGGCCCCATCCAAGATGGCGTCACCCATGGGTCGCACATGGTGTTCGGGGATGAAGAAGATGGCGGCGGCGAGGGACAAAATGGCGGCGCCCACCCATCCAGCGTGGTGTCCGGGGTGCAAAATGGCCACACCCGCGGGTCGCACGTGGCCTTAGGACAGGGGGGTGGCGGTGAGCGCTGGGCGGTCAGGGCCTGAAGGGGGGGTTGCCGATAGTCGCTGGAGACCGCGGCCACGGGGCGGGCCTGGCAGACCACCGCAAAGTGACCCTTCTTGCCGCACCCTTTGCAGGCGGCGGTGCGGGCCGGGCAGCGCGGGCGGGGATGATTCGCCTGCCCGCAGAAGAAACAGCGGGGCCCGGCGGCGTTAGCGGGCCATCTCGCCGGCCAGGCTTGCGGGGTCAGGGGGAAGGCCTGTGGGGCTGCCGCTGCGGGGTGCCACGCAGCCCAGGGGGCCATCGCGCATTCCGGCACAAAGGACTGCGCGTTTTTATAGGCAACGTCCATGGACCCTGCCAGGGCCCGTGCCTCAGTAAGTCTCTCTCTTTCTAGGAGTCTTCGGCGGATATCGGGGGAGCTCATACCTGTCACGAAAGCATCCCTGATCAAACGTTCCGTGTGCTCGCTCCCCGAAACTGGTGGGCAGCCCCAGTTTCGGCCCAGCACCAGCAGCGCACGGCAGAAGTCTTCCAACGTTTCCTCGGGACTTTGTCGCCTAGTCGCCAGCAGGTGACGAGCGTAGACCTGGTTCACAGGGCGGATATAATGTCCTTCTAGCAGCTCGATCGCGGCAGCATAATTCTCCGCCTCCTCGATAAGAGGGTAGATCCCAGGGCTGACTCGTGAGCGTAGGAGATGCATCTTTTATCCTTCCGTGGGAGTGTCGGCGGCCGTGTCGAGGTAGCCCTTAAAGCACGCCAGCCAATGTTTAAAAATAGCAGCAGAGTTGTCCGCGTGGGGGCTGAGCTGAAGGCACGCCGGTTTGATGCGGAGATCCATCCTTCCAACTGAAGTTCTAGCAGATTAAATTGATGCGCAATCAATTACTCTCAAGACGAAGTGATTCATAACTGAAGGCTTTAATCTGCTAGAACTCTTCCCCAGCAGCTTCGATACAGAAAGTGAAGGCTGCTGGGACGGCACCGTTTCTTATACTCCGCCTCTCAGGGCGGAGCTACATACATCAGCCAATGGTAGACTCCTGGGTCTAACCAATGGTCATCCACCTCTCAGGTACCGCAATACCTGGTATTACCACACTGTGTACCCTACCAAACAGCTCAGATAATGAACAAGGTTGTCTTCACCTAGAAGGAGGAACAACAAAAACACATAACAGTGAAACATGGAAGTTGGCAGGTTTCGCTTATTTAACCATGCAGGTTAAGCAGTTCAACCCTCCCTCCTTACTGATCTGAACAGGTACCGTACATCAAACAGAAAATAAAGTCACAAGTTCACCAAATTATTGTGAAATTCCACAATAATATAAATAGGCATGAATTACACATGACTAAGTACCATCAGACTATATTACAGTAAAATTTCAAGAAAGGTTTGCTGGATAAAATTAACTGAATAATCAGGTTTTAAATCTTTTGAAGTTTCATCCTACTTTAGCAGCTTTGCAGAGAATTGTTAGAGCACTTAAGGAGGCCATTCAGTCTGTTGTGTTTGTGCTGGCTATCCGAAAGAGCATTTATTGCCCCTCCCTTGCATTCTCCCTGCAGCCCTGCACATTCTTCCTTTTCAGATAATAAACCAATTCTCCCCTAAAAGCTTCAGTTGAACCTGCTTCAGGCGGTGCATTCCTGATCCTACCCACTCGCTTTGTGAAAAAGTTTCTTCCCATGTCGCCATTGCCTCTTTTACGAATTACCTGAAATCTGTGCCATCTTGTTCTGGATCCTTCCACCAATGGGACGTTTTTCCCAATCTATTCTGTCCAGACCCCTCATGATTTTGAATGCCTCTATCAAATCTTCTCTTGACTGTCTCCAAGGAAAATAGTTTCAACTTCTCCAACTCCAATCAGTCTATGTAACTGAAGTGTCTCATGCCTGAAACCATTCTCACAAATCTTTTTTACACTCTGTTACGACCACATGAGGAAGGGAGAAATTATCCTCCTATTCTACCACTTCTGGTCTGATTGTAATAGGGTTTGTGTGTGAATTTAGAGAGGATGTGTTTTGCCAATACTGAAGCTCATGTTTTCATGTTATGAAGAATTAGTCAGATAGGTTTTATGAGTTTCAACGAAGAACAACATAACTATTTCTTAAATTAAAAAATCTCGGTAAATCGCAATCATTCATATGTCATACACATTCCCTGTGCTCATATGTACAGACACTAGTACAGATGTTAGAATAAAAGGATAGACTTCAAGGTTTTTTGTACAGTTCTTGAAGAAGATAAAACAAAGGAATAGACAGTTAGCTGTCCTTTGGCTGGTCTCAATGCAGTGATTCCATATTGCCACCATTTTGTCCAGTTGTCTTCCTGCTGTAAACAGAGTTTCACATTTTATTCCAAAAAGATCTCAGTTTGCAATAGATTTCTCTTCTCAGGATGGTTACTTTGCAATTCCGGGCACAATACTTGAGATGGCAGAATTCCATTCTCTGCTGGCTGAGGCAGGAAAACTGGCATGCAGCTCACAGGCTGCGCAGCTGGCTCTCTCTCCAAATAATCCATGCTAGTGGGCAGGGCCAGAAAAAGCCGGCACCTGGGAATCCTGAGCTAGGGCGCCCATTTTATAAGGCGTCCCTATCTCAGATAGGCAACACAGCAACAGCCCCCCCCCCCCCCCCCCCCCCGCACACACACACATGGAGACCTCCCCACCAAAGGATACGTTGCATCATTTCAGTACCGCATTTTGATCTCTGATCTCTTTGGTTTGGTCCACAGTACTTCAAGTCCTGCTGGATGTATATTCCAGGGGAACTGGATTAATCTATGTCTGCTGTCTTCATTGTTTTAGAACAGGTAATTGCATTTTGATGTCTTATCTCAGAAACTATTGAAAAATGTCAAGGTGGTTGTCATGATATTCAGATAAACATATCATGGTGCAAACACACATACACACTGATGGACAGATCAACGGACCAATCAACACACACGCAACATCACAGCCAATCACCAGTGAGAGCACACGCACTATAAAACGGGGAACACCACAGTTCCCGCTCATTCCAGCAGGAGACAGCTCAGGGCACGGAGCTCACAGCAAGCCACTCAGACATACACCATGTGCTGAGTGCCTCTCTAAGATAGTGTAAGGCTGGGTCCACAGGTTAACGGGTTAATTACGAACCACAGTCATAAGTTTACAGATGTTGTTATTGTTAGTAATAAAACTGACTTGTACCATCTACAACCGTGTTGGTTCATCTGTATAGCGGAACACCCAACACGACATAATACCAGGATTGGAACCCAGCAACTGTGAGACCTACCTGCACATCTTCAGGGATCCGCCATCCTGCGCCATGGACACCATCAGCCCGCTGCAGCCGCTCCAAATCGCTGGAAACCTCGGCGTCAACTGGAAGCTGTTTAAACAGCGCTTCCAGCTCTTCCTAGAAGCCACAGAAAGGGAGAATGCATCGGACACCAGGAAAATCGCCCTCCTCCTCTCCACGGCAGGGCAACACGCCATCCACATCTACAACTCCCTGGCATTCGTGGAAGGTGAGGACAAGACGAAGTACAAGACGGTCCTTCTAAAGCTTGAGCAACACTTCAGCGTCGAGGTGAACAAGAGTTTTGAGAGGTACATCTTCCAGCAGCACCTGCAGGGTAAGGATGAGCCTTTTCAATCTTTCCTTACACACCTCCGTATCCTCGCGCAGTCCTGCGGCTATGAGGCCACCTCCGATTCCATGATTCGGGACCAGATT
The DNA here is from genome assembly GCF_047496885.1 of Scyliorhinus torazame. Classification (NCBI taxonomy): domain Eukaryota; kingdom Metazoa; phylum Chordata; class Chondrichthyes; order Carcharhiniformes; family Scyliorhinidae; genus Scyliorhinus; species Scyliorhinus torazame. Next base: position 166,983,934 of record NC_092708.1, on the reverse strand, counting down.
GTTTTTGGGGTCACCTCGGGCACCCTACGCCAGCAGCTCCTCAAAATTAAGAGCCTCATCCTAGCCACCGCCATCGAATCCTGCGTCCTCCATGAAAACACGACCAGCCGGTACTCCCAATTCCAGGTGGCCGAATCGGCACGGCACGGGTCCTACGAGTCCGAGCGGGTCCAGTTGATCGAGTTCCTCCCGGCCCGCGGCCCGGACGAGGGCGGCCATTTTGCGCCCTTTCCACGCTTGTACGCTTGCGCCTCCCACGCTTGTACGCGCCAAAAGAGACGTCGATGCAGAGGGACGTGACGCGCAGGCGCGCTCTACGCAGGACCGAACTGCGCATGTGCGGTGGCGCAACGTACGCCATGATGTCACGACGTGCGGCAACTGTGGATTCGCACATTTAAAGCGGCAATGTCCAGCAAAGATTCGACAATGCCTCCGCTGTGGCAAGATGGGACACTACGATGCCTGCTGTCGAGCAGCTCAACCTGCCAACGCTCCCCAATTCCGCCAGCCTCGCAGGGACGTACGGGCCATTCAGCCTCCATACACCGTGTCATACCCTGACGATGTACAGACCGGCGATACCGATGATCGGGAAGCCCTCCGCGTTGCGGTCATTGACAGGAATCGGATGTCCCCAAGTAGGATCCACCAGCCGATGCCAGTCAACAGCATTAATCTGGGTGATGAATGGTGTGCCACCCTAACGGTCAACTGATCACCAATCGCAATCCGTTTAGACACTGGTGCCTCCACCAATCTCATTGCATGGTCAGCCTTCCACAGCTTGAAGGTTAAACCACCGATTCTGCCATCCCACTGTCAGCTGGTTGATTATAACGGAAACATTATCCCGGCCATGGGATCCTGCCAGCTCGAGGTCACACACAATGCATACACAGCCACACTGTCCTTTGAGATAGTTGGATCATCGAAGGACTCCCTGCTAGGCGCACAGGCGTGCAAGGTTCTCCATCTCGTTCGGCGGTTACACACTCTGTCTCCAGAAGGCACGTCCGACATCCCGGATGCAGACTTTAGGGCACAGCTCCACTCGCCCCTCGCCCACAACCAGGAGGCTTTCGAGGGCATGGGCACACTGCCCTACACTTACAGAATACGGCTCAAACCGGACGCCACCCCGGTCATTCACGCACCTCGTAAAGTCCCAGCACCACTCAAAGACCACCTCAAGCAGCAGCTGCAGGATCTCCAGGACCAAGGAGTGCTTTCCCGGGTCACGGAGCCCACGCCATGGGTCAGCTCCATGGTGTGCGTAAAAATGCCCTCTGGCGAACTCCGGATCTGCATCGACCCGAAAGACCTGAACAACAACATCATGAGGGAACACTACCCCATACCCAAATGGGAAGAGATCATGAGAGAAATGGCCCGCGCTAAAATTTTTGCAAAGCTTGATGCCTCAAAAGGGTTTTTGGCAGATTCAACTGGATCAGTCCAGCAGGAAGCTGTGTACCTTCAACACTCCCTTTGGCAGGTTCTGCTACAATAGGATGCCGTTTGGCATCATCTCGGCATCCGAGGTCTTTCACAGGATCATGGAACAGATGATGGAGGGCATCGAAGGGGTGCGCGTCTATGTTGACGACGTCATCATCTGGTCCACCACACCACAGGAGCACATCAGTCGTCTCCAGCGCATCTTTGCTCGGGTACGAGAGCACGGCCTGCGCCTCAACCGAGCCAAGTGTTCTTTTGGCCAAACTGAGCTAAAGTTTCTGGGGACCACATATCCCGGTCAGGAGTGCGTCCGGATGCAGACAAAGTGAGCGCCATTACAGCCATGCCGCAGCCGGCAGCCGGCAGTGCTATGCTTTCTCGGGATGGTCAACTTCCTGGGGAAGTTTATTCCCAACCTTGCCTCCCACACAACGGTTCTTCGCCACCTAGTGAAGAAGACTACGGAGTTCCAGTGGCTGCCCACACACCAGAAGGAATGAGCTCAAGATTAAGCTCACCACAGCCCTGGTCTTGGCGTTCTTCGACACTTCTCGAGACAAAGATCTCGACTGATGCCAGCCAGTCCGGCATTGGGGCGGTACTCCTGCAATGGGACGACACTGCATCATGGGCCCCGGTCGCCGATGCCTCGTGGGCCATGACCCCCACAGAACAGCGCTATGCGCAGATTGAGAAGGAGTGCCTGGGTTTGTTAACCGGCATAGATAAGTTCCATGACTACGTGTATGGTCTCCCTCAGTTCACTGTGGAAACCGACCATCGCCCCCTGGTCGCCATCATACAAAAGGACCTGAATGAGATGAATTCTGCTCAAGCTCCGGGGGTACGACTTCCAACTGGTCTACACCCCGGGAAAGGACTTCATCATCGCGGATGCCCTGTCCAGAGCAGTGAGCACACCGCCCGAATCGGGGGGGGTTCGTATGTCAGGCCGAAGCGCATGTGGCCTTCACATCGGCCAATCTGCCAGCTAATGATGCAAGTCTGGCCCGTATTCGCCGGGAGACTGCGGCTGACCCCCTTCTACAACGTGTGATGCGCCACATGACGGAAGGGTGGCTCAAAGGACAGTGCCCACAATTCTACAATGTCCGCGACGACTTGGCCGTCATTGACGGTGTCCTCCTAAAGCTGGACCGGATTGTGATTCCACACAGCATGCACAGGTTGGTCCTCGAACAATTACACGAAGGCCATCTCAGGGTTGAGAAGTGCAGGCGGAGGGCCCGAGAAGCTGTATACTGGCCGGGCATCTACGACGACATCGCCAACATGGTGCTCAACTGCCCCACTTGCCAAAGGTTTCAGCCGGCGCAACCGCCTGAGACGCTTCAGCCCCATGAGTTGGTAACGTCCCCCTGGGCGAAGGTGGGTGTGGACCTTGTTCATGCGCTCGGCAGGGACTACGTCATCATAATTGATTATTTTTCAAACTATCCAGAGGTTGTACGCCTGCACGATTTGACATCGTCAGCTGTCATCAGGGCATGCAAGGAAACCTTCGCTCGCCATGACATTCCACTTACTGTCATGTCGGACAATGGGCCCTGTTTTGCGAGCCAAGAATGGTCTTCTTTTGCCGCTTCGTATGGCTTCACACACGTGACGTCCAGCCCTCTGCATCCCCAGTCAAATGGCAAGGCGGAAAACGGTCTCCATATCGTCAAGCATCTCCTCTGCAAGGCTGCTGATGCCGGATCGGATTTCTGTTTAGCCGTGCTGGCCTATCGCTCGGCCCCACTGGTGCCTCTCCAGCCCAGCTGTTGATGGGTCGCGCCCTCAGGACCACTGTACCATCCATTCATGTTCCTAAACCCAGCCATGCTCCAGTACTGCAGAGGATGCGACAACAGCGTGCTCAGCAGAAGGTGGCACATGACACTCGGGCAACTGATCTTCCTGCCTTGGCGCCTGGAGACAACGTCCGCATCCACCTCCCAGAGGGTGGCTGGTCGGCACCTGCCGAAGTTCTCTGCCGCGTGGCTCCCCGCTCGTTCCTGGTTCGCATGCCTGATGGCTCCATTTGCCGGCGTAATCGCTGGGCTCTTCGGCTGCTTCCGCGCTCGCTACGTGATCATGCACTGGTGCCATGCCCTCCTGTTGTCCCTGATGTCGATTTCGTGGAGCTTCCTGCCACCATGCCTATTCCTTTATCACCTGTGGCCAGGCCCATTCCTCAGCCGGTGGATCCTAACCCATCCTTGAGGCGGTCAACCCGAACTCGTCGCCCACCTACTGGGCTGGACTTATTGTTTGCATATTGGACTCACTAAAGTGTTATGCCACAATGTTACTGTGTTTCTCTTTTTGTCGTTACAGGAGCTCGTTTTCGATGTTTGATGATTGCACTTGTTTTGTTTATGGTACAACCTCGTTGCTATGTTGCACCTGACACCTTACTATGTATATAGTTTAGCCTCATGTACATGTGGTAGATATTGCGCACACATATTCAGCTGCACTCAGTACACACCAATATTTATTACCACATAGGCACATATTCTTGTAAAAAGGGGGGATGTCATGATATTCAGATAAATATATCACGGTGCAAACACACATACACACTGATGGACAGATCAACGGACCAATCAACACACACGCAACATCACAGCCAATCACCAGTGAGAGCACACACACTATAAAACGGGGAACACCACAGTTCCCGCTCATTCCAGCAGGAGACAGCTCAGGGCACGGAGCTCACAGCAAGCCACTCAGACATACACCATGTGCTGAGTGCCTCTCTAAGGTAGTGTTAGGGCTGGGTCCACAGGTTAACGGGTTAATTACGAACCACAGTCATAAATTTACAGATGTTGTTATTAAGAGTAATAAAACTGAGTTGTACCATCTACAACCGTGTTGGTTCATCTGTATAGCAGAACACCCAACACGACAGTGGTGTAAATGTAACAGTCTTTCACACACCCTAGGGAGTTTGAGTGTCTGTTCCTTTTCATCCCACTTGTGTGGTGATGCACGATCAATTGTACAAAGACTCAGGTTGGATACAACTGTGGCTTTATTGCAGTAAGATGTGTGGCCTCCCACAGCAGCTGGCGAAATGACTGCTGGATAGAGGACACGCATATTTATACTCCTCCTACTGGGTGGAGCCAGCAGGCAGGGGCTACCAGCGAACCTACAATACAGGTCCTACCTTTCATCACCTAATACAAGTGTAACAGTGGTTTACCACATTCACCCTCTGTTAAAAATGAGTCCGGCGGGGGTGGTGGAGAACTATATACAGTAGTGAATTATGTACAGTGTTTTATTAAGAGAAAAAAAGAAGTATTTTGAAAGTCCGGTGCCAGTTAGAGATTCAACCGGTCTGGTGCCTTGACGTTCCGCTGGGAGCGACGTAACCGTGGCGGCGATGTCGATGCTGGTGACGTCGGTGCTGGCCTGATGTCGGGTGACTCCGGGAGCATGCTGAAATCCTCTTCATCATCCTGCGTGGGCAGGGGAAGGAGGGTTGGTCCTGGTGGGGTTAATGTTGGGAGCGCCGGGGGAGGGGAGGGTGGCGCCGGGCCGGGGAAGTGTGTATGAGTGGAACCTGCTGGTGCCAGGTCCCTGAGGGAGACAGTATCCTGGCGGCTGTCGGGGTACGCCACATAAGCATACTGGGGTTTTGCATGGAGCAAGTGCACCCTATCCACCAACGGGTCTGCCTTGTGGAGTCGGACGTGCCTACGGAGCAGGACCAGTCCTGGAGCTGCGAGCCAAGTCGGGAGCGACACCCCAGAAGTGGACTTCCTGGGGAAGGCAAAAAGACGTTCATGGGGTGTGTTATTCGTAGTGGTGCATAGTAGCGACCGGATGGAGTGTAGTGCATCAGGGAGGACGTCCTACCAGCGAGAGATTGGGAGGTTCCTGGACCGTAGGGCCAGTTGTATGGCCCTCCAAACCGTCCCGTTCTCCCTCTCTACCTGCCCGTTTCCCCGGGGGTTATAGCTGGTCGTCCTGCTGGAGGCGATACCCCTGCTGAACAGGAACTGACGCAGCTCATCACTCATAAAGGAGGATCCCCGTTCACTGTGGATGTAGGCGGGGAAGCCAAACAGAGCGAAGGTGGTGCTGAGGGCCTTGATGATGGTGGCAGACGTCATATCCGGGCATGGGATGACGAACGGGAACCTGGAGTACTCATCGACCACACTGAGAATATACGTGTTACAGTCGGTGGAGGGGAAGGGGCCTTTGAAATCCACGCTGAGGCGTTGAAAGGGGCGGGAGGCTTTCACCAGGCGCGCACGGTCCGGCCGGTAGAAGTGTGGCTTGCACACCGCACAGACCTGGCCGTCTCTGGTGACAGTCCATACTTCCTCGACGGAGTAAGGCAGATTGCGAGCCTTGATAAGATGGTACAACCATGTGACCCCCGGGTGACAAAGGCTGTTGTGTAGGGCCCGGAGTTGGTCTACTTGTGTGCTGGCACATGTACCTCTGGAGAGGGCGTCTGGGGGCTCGTTGAGTTTACCGAGGCGATACAAAATCTCGTAATTATAGGTGGAGAGCTCGATTCTCCACCGCAAGATTTTATCATTTTTGATCTTGCCCCACTGTGTGTTATTGAACATGAAGGCTACTGACCGTTGGTCAGTAAGGCGAGTGAATCTCCTGCCGGCCAGGTAATGCCTCCAATGACGCACAGCTTCAACGATAGCTTGGGCCTCTTTTTCGACGGACGAGTGCCGAATTTCTGAGGCATGAAGGGTGCGGGAAAAGAATGCCATGGGTCTGCCTGCCTGGTTGAGGGTGCCGGCAAGGGCGACGTCTGATGCGTCGCTCTCTACTTGGAAGGGCAGTGTCTCGTCTACTGCGTGCATCCTGGCCTTGGCGATATCGGCTCTGATACGGGCAAAGGCCTGTTGTGCCTCGGCCGTAAGGGGAAAGTGGGTGGATTGAATGAGTAGGCGGGCATTGTCCGCGTAGTTTGGGACCCACTGGGCATAGTAGGAGAAGAACCCCAGGCAGCGTTTGAGGGCCTTGGGGCAGTGGGGGAGGGGAAGCTCCATGAGAGGACGCATGCGGTTGGGATCGGGCCCCAGAACTCCGATCTGGACAACATAGCCGAGGATGGCGAGGCGGGTTGTGCTGAACACGCACTTCTCCTTGTTGTAGGTGAGGTTGAGGAGAGTGGCGGTGCGGAGGAAATTTAGCGAGATTGGCATTGTGGTCCTGCTGATCATGGCTGCAGATGGTGACGTTGTCTAGGTACGGAAAGGTGGCCCGCAAACCATACCGGTCGACCATTCGGTCCATCTCCCATTGGAAGACCGAGACCCCGTTAGTGACGCCGAAGGGAACCCTGAGGAAGTGATAGAGACGACCGTCCGCCTCGAAAGCAGTGTATGGACGGTCCGATTTACGAATGGGGAGCTGGTGGTAGGCGGATTTTAGGTCTATCATTGAGAAGACCCAGTACTGCGCAATCTGATTGACCATATCAGATATGCGTGGGAGGGGGGATGCGTCAAGCTGCGTGTACCGATTGATGGTCTGGCTGTAGTCCACGACCATTCTGTGTTTCTCCCCAGCTTTAACGACTACCACTTGAGCTCTCCAGGGGCTGTTGCTGGCCTCGATGATGCCCTCCTAAAGCAGCCGCTGGACCTCGGACCTGATGAAGGTCTTGCCCTGGGTGCTGTACTGTCTGCTCCTGGTGGCAACGGGTTTGCAATCCGAAGTTAGATTGGGTTGGGTCGGCCTTTCGGGTCGCGTGGCCGCACACAGTGAGGGGTGGTAGGGGCCCGCCGAATTTGAGGGTGAGGCTCTGGAGATTGCACTGGAAGTCCAGGCCTAGTAGTAGTGCAGCGCAGAGATTAGGAAGGATGTAAAGGCGGAAGCCGCTGAATTCTACGCCCTGGACCGTGAGAGTGACCGTGCAGAATCCCCGGATCGGGACGGAATGGGGTCCGGAGGCCAGGGAGATTCTTTGATTGGCGGGGTGGACCGCGAGGGAGCAGCGCCTTAACGTATCCAGGTGGATGAAGCTTTCGGTGCTTCTGGAGTCCAGCAGGCAAGAGGTCACGTGGCCATTGATTTTCACCGTAGTCGAGGCGGTGGCCAGGTTGTGTGGACGAGACTGGTCGAGCGTCATTGAGGCAAGCTGCAGTTGGTTGTCGCTGGCGTCCGAAGATGGAGAGCATGGGGGAGCCCAGGCCTGTGCTGTACTTTTCTTTGTTCTTTGTTCTTTTGTCCACCTGGGTGAGCCCTGCATACGAGCTGACCAGTCCATCACATGGTCCCATTGAACCCTTGGGTTGGCGGAGGTCGGGAAGGGGTGCGAGGGGGAGGGGGGTATTGAGAGTGGGAGGGGCGAGGTACCAGGGCAATGTGCGTTATCCGACCTGGAGGCCCCTGACCCTGCCACTTCCATTTCAGCCCCTCCACCTCCCGCCCAGCCCCCCCTCTCCAGCCAGCCCAGCCCATCCCTTACACCCTTCTGTTTAGCACAGGGCTAAATCGCTGGCTTTGAAAGCAGACCGAGGCAGGCCAGCAGCATGGTTCGATTCCTGTAACAGCCTCCCCGAACAGGCGCCGGAATGTGGCAACTAGGGGCTTTTCACAGTAACTTCATTTGAAGCCTACTTGTGACAATAAGTGATTTTCATTTCATTTCTGAAAGAGCACTGAGGCAGGTTGGAACTTCTGTGCACAGGTGTTTATTTTGAGCTTAACAGGTGAAACTCTCTATAACAGTTTGTGCCCTAGCCCCTAATGCTATGCTGTGAGCTACATCATGCTAACTTAACTGGTGTCTACCTTTCTGGCCTCACAGGCCCTAACGCTACGTCTAGGTGGATACCCAGGTAGTACATCAAGGTTGAGGAGATCTACTGCGATTCTCGCACTTTGACATGGGTCCCCCTTGGTGGCCGTTGGCTGGTGTTGCTTGGGTGTCCCAGGTGGCGTGGTGCCACCTATTCTACCCGTTGCCCATCAGGTGCGCCAGGGACAGGAGATGGGAGATCCAAGGCACTGTGGTGTTCCAGCACCTCTTCTGCGCCATGGGCCTCATCACCTCCTCCTCCCTCAGGTTGCCCGATTGCCCCCAGGCGACTCCTTGGGATGGGAGTGCTACTGGAGTAAACTCCTGAGGCTCCCCTGCCACCTGGCGCTGCCAGTCCTGGGGTCTGCTCTCATCTCGATCAGGGTCTCAATGCTCGCGGCCATGGAGCACAGAAATTGAGCCACCTCCCTCAGTCACTGTGCCACATCATTCGGTGACTGGCGCAGGTCAGCCAGCACCCCGGCAATACTATCGACACCCACAGCCATAACCCGTTGTGACTGGGACAAGTTCGGGAGCACCGCTGCAAGTTCCAGGTGGCCATGGTACATAGCTGCCTGTGACAGGGCAGCCCTGTCATGTGCCTAGGCCACTGCCCACCCAGATTGCCCCAGGCCTTGGACATCCTGACCCCTAGCTGATACCTTCGCCCCCAAGGGCTCCACCGCGGACTCCAGCTGGGCACCGCCTCCTGTCCCTGCAGGCGGTTGGACTCCAACTGCGCCTGTTCCGGATGGCCCCTCATGTGGTCCTTGGCTCTGTGTCTGCATCTCCAGTATTGATGGGACCGCCCTTTCCAGAAGCCAGAGACCTGTCTGGACAGCAGCTAGTCCCTGGGGTTGGACCGCCGTCTGACTATCTGTCCCCCCAGGGGTTCCTACCTCCATCTGTGTACCACTGCACGTGTGTGTACACACCAGATCGTGCCCAGGAGCCTCTCCATTAAAGTGCCCAACTGAGGTGAGTTTCTCTGGGATGGTGGAAGGTGTTGGAGACAGCTGTGATGGAAAGTCAGTGTTGGGGGGTGGTGGTGGCGTGGGGGTGGTGGGGTGGTGTGGGGGGTCTTGCCACGCATACCATAGCGACACCACAACTCATCAGTGACTCACTTGGTTGCCCGATGCCGACCTCTGCCTCGGCGACAGCTCTCGCCAGGCCCACTGACCAAGTCCAATGCCTGCCGCTGCTCCAACGGCCCCCCTTCGGTCTTCTCTCTCTCTCTGCAGTCATGCATCACCTTGACTTGGAGCGGGGGCACGTTCGGGGGGGGGGGGGGGGCGGGGGGGGAGAAAGCACAGAGCTGTCGGACACATGCAGCACAGGGGGTGGGCAGCTGGTAGCCTTTGCGACAATGGCACCTGGCCATGGCGGACGGTATGGGTGCTGGTGAGCGGTGCAGGGTAGGGTGTATAAAAGAAACAAGACAATGTAAATATTTAAGAAAGAATTGTAACGTAAAGAGCGATATGTGTGTAATGTTATCAAAATTGAATGGAAGAAAGTCAAGGGAATGTGTAACTGATGGAAATGTACAGTCAAGACAACTCGAAATGTTCTTTAATGTTTATGGTAGATTTTATGAATAAAGTATACTTTTTGAAAAAAAATAGGGACCAGATGGAATGGCACTTGTGGGAGGATTGGAGAACCCCCCCAGCTGCATGCCCTTTGGGTAGGGTGGAGCCCTGACATGGTTGGTGCCAGTTTGGCACTGTCAAGGTGCCTTGGTGGTGCTGGCATGTCAGGTTGGCATTTTTTTGTGTGTGATTGGCAGGGGGGGGGGGGGTGAGTCAGAGGTTGTTTCAGAGATTGTGATGCTCATAATCCTAACCATCACCATGAATTTTTATTTTGATGGCGTAGAAGCAATATTTGGCCATACAGTGATGCATCTTAATGCAAATTTCCCACACTTGTCAATTGTTCGACCAAAAAAACTCACTTTGTAAAGACATCTTTGCATGTCATATTTAAAGAAATGCTAGTTTACTTTCTACATTAAAGAAATGCCTGCACATTTGACCTCAGTCTGAGAATAGTGAGACAGACTGAACAGATTTGCGGTGCAGCTGACCAGACTTCTGATGAAAACATTGCGCAGTCTGATTCTCCGTTGACTGAAGCACCCGCCATGCAGACAGCGCCTCCCAACCCCGACAATAGCGGCACTCTTTGCGGCGGATGGAGACACTGCCAGCAGAGCGGCAGAGGAACGGAGTGCGGCGGCTGTGAGGAGTGAAGCGGTCCGGGGGGGACGGAGCAGGTAAGAAACCGGGCCCAGAGCCGCCGGGGGGGTGAGACACAGGGAACCGAGCCCGGGGGAGACACAGGGAACCGAGCCCGGGGGAGACACAGGGAACCGGGCCCGGGGGAGACACAGGGAACCGGGCCCGGGGGAGACACAGGGAACCGGGCCCAGAGCCCGGGGGAGACACAGGGAACCGGGCCCAGGGCCCAGAGCCCGGGGGAGACACAGGGAACCGGGCCCAGGGCCCAGAGCCCGGGGGAGACACAGGGAACCGGGCCCACAGCTCGGGGGGAGAGGCACAAGGAACCGGGCCCAGAGCTCGGGGGGAGAGGCACAAGGAACCGGGCCCAGAGCCCGGTGTTGGAGGGGGTTCTAGGCCCGGGGAAGGGGGAAAGAACCGAGCTCGGGCCGGTAGGGTGGAGCGACTCTCCAGGGGCGCCGGGCAGGGTGGAGCGGTTCCCCGGGGTCCCTGCCCGGTCTGTCTCCACCTGCCCCCGAGGCTGAGACTTGTCCTAATGGGGCGTTTCTGGGCACCTGAGAGACTGCGGCCGGAGTTGGGGGGGGGGGGGGGCGGCCCTGCGACTTGTGTATTTTGGGTGCGCAGCTGCTTTATGGTGAGTGAGGTGGGTGCAGGAGTGAGTGGCTTTGTTTCACCCCACCGACTGCATCAAGCATTGTTCAAAGTCGATTGAATTTTTCCACCATCCGTCTACACTGACGGGGCTTGTTTGTGAGGAAGGGTCGCAGACATTTATCCCTGAGATAAGTATTTCACGAAGATCCAAACAAGGCTGGTAGAAGAAACAGTTGCTTGTGACATGCTAATGCAAGATCTGGCATGCCCAAATCCAGCTGTACATGTATAGGAATGAACTACATCGAATGAGAACTGGCAGCTTTTTTGATTAGGCATTTGTCTTTAAAGAACGACCCCTGGTGTTACCTGGAAGGAAATGAGTTATATGTGTTTTGTTGACATAGGCATGCGGAGCTTGTCGTCTCAGCAGTTAACCTTGTGTTGTGATAAATCCTCAAATGGACGTCTACCCTTTTAAGGCCTGGCAGGATTTTGTATGTGATTTCTGTGAGCGATTATAACATTGAAACATAATGAGGGGTTAATAGTTATCCTGTGAGAGCGCTGCTCTCTTTCATCTGGACAAGATTAGATTACAGTCTCTCAAACAGTAACGGTCTGTTATTGACTTTGAATCCGATACTTGCATTGAGAGGATGACGCATGGTTCTGGTCTTGCTTTAGATATGTCTACAAGAGGTAGGTATTTGAAATGGGACAAGATGTCCCGCCAGCTGATATTTCTGACCTTGTTTTTTGGTGAGTTCTTTTTGATACCTTTTCCAGTGACATGACTGTGATCAGTACTAGGCCATGTAGGAAATTGTAATTAAGAAAGATCTTGTAGGCAATGTAATGAGCACTGTTGCTTCACAGCGCCAGGGTCCCAGGTTTGATTCCCGCTTGGGTCACTATCTGTGCGTTGTCTGCACGTTCTCCCCGTGTCTGTGTGGGTTTCCTCCGCGTGCTTCGGTTTCCTCGCACAAGTCCCGAAAGACGTGCTTGTTAGGCGAATTGGACATTCTGAATTCTCCCTCTGTACCCAAACAGGAGTGTGGCGACTAGGAGATTTTCACAGTATCTTCATTGTAATGTTAATGTAAGCTGCTTGTGACAATAATAAAAATTATTATTAATGAGGAATGCACTGCATTTTAAAATAAAATGGGAACAGTTTATGACTAAGCTGTAGAAAATAAATATATACCAAGGACTTGTATTTATAACAGTACGAAGTCTTACAACACCAGGTTAAAGTCCAACAGGTTTGTTTCGATGTCACTAGCTTTCGGAGCGCTGCTCCTTCCTCGGGTGAATGAAGAGGTATGTTTGGTAGGTGCCAACATACCTCTTCATTCACCTGAGGAAGGAGCAGCGCTCCGAAAGCTAGTGACATCGAAACAAACCTGTTGGACTTTAACCTGGTGTTGTAAGACTTCATACTGTGCTCACCCCAGTCCAACGCCGGCATCTCCACATCTTGTATTTATAAAGCACCTCAAATGTAACAAAACTTTCCAAGGCGCTTCACAGGAGTGTTATAAAACAATTTATGACACAGCTAATTCAGTTAAATGTCCAAATGCTTGGATGGGTTTAAGGAGTGTTTTGAAGGCAGAAGGTGAGACAGAGAGATGCAGGGGGTATTTCAGATCAATGGTGGAACAATTAAACCTGGGGGTGCACAAGAGCCCAGAATTAGGGTGTGCAAATATCCGAGGGTTGAGGAAAATTATTGCGATAAGGAAAGGTAAGGCCTTCACGAGATGTTGGAGGATGGTGTAGTCTACTGTCGAAGGCTGCAGAAGGGCGGGGAGGGAAAGTTTAACTTTATCAAAGTTACGTGATTTTGACAGCTGTTTTGTGGATGGTGGAAACCTGATTGCAGAGATTCAAACATGGAGTTCCAGGTATAATGAGAACAGATTGGTAGGTGCCAATTTTCAAGGACTTTGGAGAGGAAAGGGAGGTTGGAGATGGAATGTTAGTTTGCAAGGAAGTTGGAATTAGTGGTTGGTGTTTTGATAAGAATGGAGACGTCAGATTTATAGATAAAAGGGTCAAAAATCTGAAGAGGGAAAACCATTATCGACATCTGCTAACATGGGGGCCATGAGGGGAGTGAATGATCAGTTTACCAGGGATAGAATCGAGGGAACAGGTGATGGGGTCTCCTAATGAGAACAGGGTGAACATTAGAGGAAGTTTGGCCTGGTGGGCTGGTAGAATGGAGGGATGCTGGAGAGCCGGCTGGATGGATTGTCTCGATCTTGGTGACCCAGAAGTCCGTGGGATCATCGGGCTCAATAATGTTTTAGGTGGACCAGGCAGATATCTCAATGGATGCCAAAGCCAGTTGTCTTGTATCCTTTCAACTGTGCATCCTTTGGACTTAGGGAGGGCAGATGAGGGCCAAACCAGAGGAAATGGCCGAGGTGTGAGAGAGGACATAATGGAGTAATTGGAGACTAGGACATCAAAGATGGCGGTTGTGGTTGAGTAACATTTGTATATAAAGTACAGTTTTATATGCAAGGTATCAAAAAAGTCCAATATAAATAATGTCTGTTTTTCTACCTGTTGGAGTATCACCATGTAAAATAATTTAAAAACATAACTGAAGTATTCAGAACCAATTTTTATTAGGATTATAGCCTTTTGTGCAATTTTTGTTTCTTCCATTCTCCTTCAGCCAGCAGCATGGTTACTTTGTGACTGAACGATCATAAGATGATGAAGTCATATGAAAAGGCCCATGCATACATTTGATCTCGTTCAGCAGAATACTAATGCTACTGATATCCCATTGTAATTTAAAAAAAAAAAGATTCAGAGGCCAGTTATTTTTGAAATGGATATATACGTGGATATAACATTCAATTATGGACCAAGTGCTGGCAAGTGGGATTAGGTGAGCATGTCGGCCTTTCATGCATCGGTACAGATTCAATGGGACAAAAGGCCTCTACTGCACTGTAGCATTTTGTGATACGTGTACGTAAAAGCAAAATACCACAAATGCTGGAAATGTGAAATAAAACAGAAAATTCTGGAAATAACATTAGGCAGCACCAGACAAAGGGAGAAATGGAGTTAACCTCCGAAATTGATAATGATCTTTTGTCAAAGCTGGAAGAAGTTAGAGATGTAATATTATTTAAGGAAGTACAGGGGGAAGAGCAAAAGGGGTCTTTGGTGTCCAAAGCAGGAGTGATTAAATGACAAAAAGAGTGGTCGTGAAAGGCAGAATGTGCTGGTATTGGGCAAGTAAACAAAAAATGGGCTTAAAGGAGCTGTAAATGGCAACAACAGAACTGTTGCCTATATTGGCAGTCTGGTAAAATGGGAGCAGTGATAATCTTAAGTTATTGAAATCAGAATTAGTTTGGAAGCTGGCAAAATACCTAATTGGCAGATAGGTGCTGCAAGCTTCAGTTTTATATAATTGTGTTACTCTCCAGTAATCATCTAAAAATATAATGCTGTCGTACACTGTAGTACAGACCCTCATGGGGTCAGTATCAACAATTGTACCATTGTGGAGAATCACAGTTAGAATTGTTACAGCACAGAAAGAGCCCATTCGGCCCACCATGCCTCCATTGACTCTCCACAGCAATTCAACTAATACCACCCCCTGCCTTCTCCCCATAGCCCTGCACATTCTTCCTTTTCAGATAAAAATACAATTCTCTTTAATTGCCTCATTTGACCCTGCCTCCACCACACTCGGGCAATGCATTCCATTGCATTTTTTTGTGAAATACCCAAAACTAAACAAAGTGATTTTAAAAACCTTGATATACATGGTGCCTCTCTCAGCCTTTCTGGCAAATAACTGGTTCCTTTAAAGTCGTAAATTTGTGAGCAATGAAAAATGTACTGCCAAAGTGATTCATGTCCACGATTTACGAGAATGGTCCCAGGGATCCTAACCACTTGCATTCAAAACATGTCCCCATTGCTTCCTTTGCCAATTACCTTAAATCTGTGTCCTCTTGTTCTTTTTTAAAAAACTTAGAGTACCCAATTCATTTTTTCCAATTTAGAGGCAATTTAGCGTGGCCAATTCACCTACCCTGCACATCTTTTGGGTTGTGGGGGCGAAACCCACGGAAACACGGGGAGAATGTGCAAACTCCACACGGACAGTGACCCAGAGCTGGGATCGAACCTGGGACCTCGGCGCCGTGAGGCAACAGGGCTAACCCACTGCGCCACCGTGCTGCCCGTGTCCTCTTGTTCTTGACCGTTCCACCAATGGGAACGGGTTTTCCCTATCTTTTCTGTCGTACCTCTCTTGCTTTTCAATACCTCTATCAAATCTCATCACATCCTTCACTTCTGCACAGAAAACAGCCCTAACTTCTCCATCTATCCATGTAACTGAAGTTCCTTGTCCCAGGAACCATTCTCACGAATCATGTAGATGAATCACTTTGGCACTACCTTCTCATTGCTCACAAATTTACTACTTTAAAGGAACCAGTTATTTGTAAGAAAGGCTTGTGAGAGGCACCATGTATATTGAAGTTTTTAAAATCACTTATTGGAGTTTTGAGTATTTCACAAAAAATGCAATTTTTAATGGTTTTTAATTTTAATTGCCTCATTAAGAAGGTGTATGGTAAGAAGTTCAATTCAGGACTAGTTATCACAATAGATTAGCACAATCCTTTCTTGTCATACATTTGAGTTTAAATCCATGAAATAATGACACTACACTAGTCCCTCAGCTGTAAGTGAAATGAGTTTGGGCAGTTTCAATCATTTCTTGTTGAACATGTGTATGAATGCATAATTGTAGAGGCTGTGCAAATAACTTTTGATGGAATTTAAAGAAACACATTGATGATATATGGAGTGTTTTTCTGAAGTTAATTCATGTTATTGGTGGAGTTTAGGTAAAGCTTACTCTGCATCTGCGCAGTGATGATTACAGCTGGCACAATGTGGCTTGTGAAAAATTGATACATTCCTCAGCACTGACATAGAATCCTAGAAAGATACAGCACAGTAGGAGGCCATTTGGCTCATTGTGTCCATGCTGTCTTTCTACAAGAACAGTTCAGCTAGTCTCATTCGTCCACCCTTTCCTCGTAGCCCTGCAAATCTTCTCTTCAGGTGCTTACCCAGTTCTATCTCGAAAGCTGCAGTTGAATCTGCCTCCACCACTTAGGCAACATAAACATCTTGTATTGTTATGAATGTAACACATTATGTCTATAGAAGACTTTTGCATTCTCTTGTATGTCATATGCTAGTCCAGGCATTGTCAAACTCGGGGGCGCGACCCGCAGGTGGATCACGGGAGGGTGTTGGGAGGGTCGCGGAGCCGTCCGTCATGGCGCTCCCGATCGCGCAAATCTGCACGCAACAGCCACAGAAGCCGGCTGTTAAAAACGCTGGCTGCAAACGGCCATTTTGAAGGCCGCTTGCAGCCGGCGTTTTTAACAGCCGGCTTCTGTGGCTGTTGCGCGCAGATTTGCGCGATCGGGAGCGCCACGACTATGCGCATGCGCACTGATGATCGGGCATACATGCGTAGTGCTGCCGCCTTTTTTAAAAAACGGTCGAAGCTTTTTGTTTTACAAGTTCGGATTTTTTAAATTCATTTTATTCATTTAATTTTTTTTTTCATTTATTTTATTCATTGTATTTTTTTTTACAAGTTCGGGGGGGGGGGGGGGTTATTTGATAAAATTTTACTGGAAAAAAACTGCAGAACTTTGGACAGATGGAGACGCCATACTTTCCGACACTTGAAGGCTTCACCTTCATCCAACAGGTTCCATTGGAGGACCGTGTACGAGGGCCAAAGGGACCCAAAACCATTTCCTCCATTTTTTTCAGCAGCAAACAAGGTAAGAAAATGGTGGGTCGCGCAGGGTGGCCGGCGTGGGTCGTGAAGGTCGGCCGGGTTGGGTCCCGAAGGTTGGCCGGTTGGTAAAAATGGGTCCCTGAAAAAAATGTTTGAAGAACATTATGCTAGTCTCTTCTCACACTCTCTTTGTCTCTCTTATTTTGTTTTTCACTTCTGCTCAATATTCAGCCTGATTCTCACTTAGTTATTATCAAGCTGACATAAGCATCCTTTTTCTGCTTCATTTTACTCCCTTCCTTCACCCAGAGAGCTCTGGCTTTTTCCGCCCGTGTTAACATGCCTCACCTGCACCTGAACCGTTCCCTCTTTAAAAGCAACCCACTGTTCTGCTAATGTCTTGCCTGCCAAACATTGATTCTAATTTACCGGGCCATATCTGTTCTCATCCCACTAAAATTGGACCCCCCCCCCCTCCAGTTAACCATTTTCACCCTTGATTGCTCCTTGTCTTTTTCCATTGCTAACCTAAACCATATGATACAATGATCATCATTCCCTAAATGATCCCCTGCTGACACTTGACCCAACTCATTCCCTGAGAACCAGGTCCTGCAATGCCTCCTTCCTTATTCA
This sequence comes from Scyliorhinus torazame, assembly GCF_047496885.1. Lineage (NCBI taxonomy): Eukaryota > Metazoa > Chordata > Chondrichthyes > Carcharhiniformes > Scyliorhinidae > Scyliorhinus > Scyliorhinus torazame. The sequence goes on along the minus strand of NC_092708.1, from coordinate 166,966,368 downwards.
TCAAGAAAGTTCTCCTGACCATACTTCAAAAACTCTTATGCCACTCTTCCTTTATGCTATTGCCTATGTTAATACTACTTTATAGTTTTTGCACCTCTCTGTAATTTCCCTGCAAATTTTCTCCTCTGTCTTTCCCATAAGTGTGAAGATGCCAGCGTTGGACTGCAAAGACTCTCATTTAAAGTATCGTCTTGCATCATTGACTTTTGTCTATACATAAGTTTCTGGAACCCACCTCTTCATTCACCTGAGGAAGGAGCAGTACTCCGAAATCTAGTGATGCAAAACAAACCTGTTGGACTTTAACCTGGTGTTGTAAGACTTCTTACTTTCCCATAAGTGGCGGCCTGTTGAGTACTCCAGTGGGCTAATGGTATCTTTTTTATTTCTAGACAGTAATCAAATCGATTCTGTCTTTGACCCCTCCAGGACATCCTCGCTCCAGCATTGTAATACTCCCCTTAATCAATGCTGCCACTCCATCTCCTTGCTTTCCTTCTCTGCTTATATGCAGAAATATTTAGGACCCACTCTTGCCCTTTTTTGAGTCAGGCCTCTTGTTATTGCCAGGAAATGATATTCCCATGTGGTTATCTGCACCTGCAGCTTACCAACCTTATTTACAATGCTTTGTGTGCAAGTGTACATTTAATGTAAACTTAATTTAGATTATGTATCATTCATTCTTGCTCTTATTCCATTTATTACCGTATTACTTCGTGGACTGTTAAGGTCTGTCTCTCCTAATTCTTTGTGCATTTGTTTCTCCTTTCTAGTGCTACATCCTGGTTCCCTTTCTCCACCCCCGGAGCATTAGCAAATTGCCCTATGAAGACATTGGTGCCAGACCCGTTGAGGTCAACCCATCTAGCCTGTATAGGTCTCGTTTCCCCCAGAATTGGTCCCCATATCGCAGGAATCTAAAGCCCTTCCTCCTGCACCATCTCTCCATCCACTATCAACTACTGTAACCTATTTCTATATTCACTAGTGCATGGCACTGGGAGTACCCGCTTGCTATTTTCCTTCCCGGCTCGCTCAAATTCTCAAATCTGCCTGCAGAAACTCATCCGTATTTCTACCTATGTAATTGGTACCAATATGGGTCATGCCCTCTGGGTGTTTATACACACACGCGCATGTCAATCTAAACTGACTTGTCTCTGGGCGGCACGGTAGCATAGTGTTAGCACTGTTGCTTCACAGCGCCAGGGACCAAGGTTCGATTCCCGGCTTGGGTGACTGTGCAAAGTCTGCATATTCTCCCCGTGCCTGCATGGGTTTCTTCTGGGTGGTCCGGTTTCCTCCCACATGTCCTGAAGGATGTGCTTGTTAGGTGAATTGGATATTCTGAATTCTCCCTCAATGTACCTGAACGGGCGCCGGAGTGTGGCGCAGTGCTAATGTAAGCCTATTTGTGATGCTAATAAAGATTATCATTTCTATTACTACATTGCATTCCCCAGATAAAGTAATACTTCACCGGTATTCAGAGCTGACTGGTTGGAGAGAAAGGTATACTCAAGGCACTTCTGCCTGGTCCTCCTTGACTGTCAAACTATCACTCATTCCCTCACTGTTTGCACTCCCTTAAACTGTGGAGTGACTGCATCCAGAAATGTGCAATCTAGGGTGCGCTGAAACACGGAGCTCTAGCTCCTCCAGCTGATGATGCTACCTGCACATGTGTTTGTCCAGGACATGAGAAGGATCCTGGAGTTTCTACATGGCACAGCATGTGCATTCCACAAAACAGGTGCCTAGCTATCCCTCAGAAACAAACCAAAGACAATATTGTGTAAAGAAAACTCACCAACGTCCCTTGTGATGACATCACTTTTTTCAACTTTCACTTTTGAGTACAAAACAACATTAATGAATAAACATTCCCAGGTGCTTCAGAGATGGGTAGAAACTTATGGATGTCAAAGCTGGAAGCCAAGAGACTTGAGGAAAAGTTTGCTTGAAGAGTTTGCGTTTTGAGAAGGTTCTTAAAAGAGATATAAGGCAGGAAGCTCCAGAGGTTAGGGCTGAAAGGCATTGAAGGCTTTCTACGAATGCCAGGTTGACGAGAAGGTGTGAATAACAGGTTTGGGTCCAAGAAAGGGAGTGTTCCACAAAAGCTTTGAGTTTAGAGATGGGTTGCGCAATGCCATGATTGGAGTTGCAGATGAGGATGGGAATTTTAAACTTGGGAACCAGTGAAGATCATTGAAGATGGATGAGCAGGACTTGGTGTAATGCAAAGCTCTAGCAACAGTTTGGAGTTTGTGGAGGAGGTGGGAGGCACCATCAAGGAGGGAGTAAAAAAACACCATAAAGCTGTGTATGGGTGTTGACATTGAAAAGGCCATGGTAGAGATAGTGATGGGTGGAAGGAAGTAAGCTATCCTGGTGATGAGATGTGGCACTGATACCAAGGTTGTGAATGGTTTAATTCAATATGTGGAACATGTAGATATGCCTGCCAGTGGATTAGGAAACAAAATACAGCCTATTTTGTATGGTGGAAGCAGATTAGGAAGTTCGCTTCTAGGGTGTATTGCCAGCACCCCTCAATGTCATGTAGAATATTCTCGTTCCAAAGCAATTCTTTAAAAAAAAAAAAAAAAATTAGAGTAGAATTTCATAGATTTTACAGTGCAGAAGGAGGCCATTCGGCCCATCAAGTCTGCACCGGCTCTTTGAAAGAACACCCTACCCAAGGTCACACCTCCACCCTATCCCCATAACCCAGTAACCCCACCCAACACGAAGGGCACTTTTGGACACTAAGGGCAATTTATCATAGCCAATCCACCTAACCTGCACATCTTTGGACTGTGGGAGGAAACCGGAGCACCCGGAGGAAACCCACGCACACACGGGAAGGATGTACAGACTCCGCACAGACAGTGACCCAAGCCTGGGACCTGAGACCCTGGAGCTGTGAAGCAATTGTGCTATCCACAATGCTACCGTGCTGCCCAAATTCATTTTTTCAAATTAAGGGGCAATTTATCGAGGCCAATCCACATACCCTGCACATCTTTGGGTTGTGGGGGCGAAACCTACGCAAACACGGGGAGAATGCGCAAACTCCACACGGACAGTGACCCAGAGGCGGGATCGAACCTGGGACCTCAGCGCCATGAGGCAGCAATGCTAACCACTGCGCCACCATGCTGCCCTCCAAAGCAATTCTAGAAGGAATGGTTATTTTTTTGCCAGTAATGACCTATGGTATTGTCAAGGAACATTGAAACTTTCTGGTGCAGAAGGATGGCACCTGTGATGACTGAGAAAGCTATCCAATTATCCCACTTTTTAGCTCTTGGCCCATAGCCATGTATTTCATGTGCATATCCAGTATTTTTAAAATGTGAGTTTTTGCCTCTACCATCCTTTCAGGCAATGAGGTGCAGACCCTCTGGATGAAAAAGTATTCTTTCCTCTTATCCCTCAGAAACTCAAATTATTTAAATCTCCCAAGGAAATAGGTCCTTCCATTTCCCCCTCCATAATTTTGTACATAGAAAACGTGAAATGAGTAAATACCTTTTTTAAAAAAAAAATATTTTTATTCTCCTTTTTCACATTTTCTCCCAAATTTACACCCACCAACAATAAACAATAATCAGTAATGAATGCAATGTCAATCCCCGTACCAATAACAGCAATCCCATCCTCCCAACAAACCCCCAAACATTAGCCCGCATGTTAACATAAACAAATAACAAAGGGGAATCAGGAATCACCCATAGTCACCATTAACATCTACAGTCCCCCTCCCCCAACCCTCCCAGCCACCTCCCCCTAATGTTCAATGTAATCCAATTCTCGAAAGTGCATAATGAATAATTCCCATGAATTGTAGAACCCCTCCATACTTCCCCTCAGTTCAAATTTGACCTTCTCAAGAGTCAAGAATTCCAGCAGGTCCCCACACATCATCTACCCCGTCAAAGAGCTGGCTCATCCTCGTCCTTGTGAGATGTGCTCTATGTACCACCTTCAGCTGTATCGGCCCCAACCTCGCACACGAGGTGGAGGCGTTCACCCTCCGGAGCACCTCACACCAGAACCCCTCCTCCATACCCTTTCCCAACTCTTCCTCCCACTTTGCCTTGATCCCTTCCAGCGGTGCCTTCTCCTCTTCCAAAATAATCCCGTAAACCTCCGACAACCCCTCTGACCCAGCTCCGTACCTTCTCCACATTCTCCGCCCAGTATATTCCATTAGTTGAGGCATGGCATGATATACTGTCTTTCCCATGGACCTGAGACTTCTGGGGTCTTGTCTTCTCTTGACTCATGACATCCTTCAAGGTTAAACGGCAACATACTTGCCAGGACCCCTTTTGCAATTGTAAGACTTCACCTCTTATTTCTCAGTAAACCTTAACTGCTGTATCTGCATGATTTACAGTTACTTTGTGAGTGCTTCCTTTCAAAGTATACAGCTGTTACTGTCCTCTCTCTCAAGCTGAAAGCAACTTCCTGACAAAGATTATTCACTTTTTCTTAAGGTAACTACAGTAGCCCTAATATAGGATTCTAATACTGATTTGGATGCTTGTAGCAAATCCCAACCCAGTGCCGATTACGTTAGTCACTTCTGGATTCTTATGGCAATCTCCAACCGTTGCCAATTATTTGCAGACTGGCAATGCTAACTTCCTAGCAAGTGCCCTACTATTAACCCCAACATTTTCTTTCCCTAGCAAGAGCTATCCCTGAAAGTGTCCTATTTTTATTCTCTTTAATGCAGTTTTTGTAACATTCAGCCCAAGGTTGTGCACTTGTGTCACCACAACTAATAACTTCTAACCAAATATTTGGAATTCTTGACCAATAGGAAGAATACTTCTGGCTTCCCTAAAACAAACTAGCCTTAATTTGTACCTTCTATTTACAATTCTAGCCCTCAAGTTTTCCTTCCAGCCAATCAGCATCCCAGTATTGGCTTTGGTTTACTGCTAATGGTACACTCACTGGGGCCCAAATTCGCGAACCTGCCCTCGAACCCAAATTTGCAAACTAGCCCTCGAGCCCAAATTCACAAACATGCCCTGGCTTTAATTTTGCATATTCTTTCATAAATCTACATTACAGTATTTTGGTACTTAGAGATGCCAACTTAAAGACTCCGTAACTACATTCCAAGAGTATATACGAATTAAGGAATTTCAGCACTATTATGTACAGTACACTTTGTACTTCTAAATTACACAGGGGCTGTTTAGCACAGGGCTGAATCGCTGGCTTTGAAAGCAGACCAAGGCAGGCCAGCAGCCGCGGTTCAATTCCTGTACCAGCCTCCCCGAACAGGTGCCGGAATGTGGCGACTAGGGGCTTTTCACAGTAACTTCATTTGAAGCCTACTTGTGACAAGTGATTTTCATTTCATTTCAGATGTGTCAATGAAGTGAAGTCTAACACCACCCTTGGTGCTTCTCCCAATTGGTGTTCAACATGGACACAGGAGGACCTCTTGCTCATGTTTAACCTTACGCCATGAGACTTCATGGGGTCTGGAGTTAATGTTGAGAACTCTGAGGGCAACTCCCTCCCAACTGTATACCACTATGCTTTCACCTCAGTTGGGTCTGTATTGACTGGGATAGGTGATGGTGTTGTCTAGGATATTATCTGGGTAATGAGAATGACTAAGTCAGGTTGTTACTTGACTATTCTGTGGGACAGCCCTCCCAAATTTGGCACAGAACATTAATGAACCAGATGGGTTTTTACAACAATCAACAATGGTTTCATGGGTACCATTACTGAGACTAACTTTTAATTCTAGATTTATTAATTAAATTTAAATTCCATCAGATACCATGGTGGGATTTCAATCTTTGTCCCCATAGCATTCGGCTGGATCTGCAGTGACATTACCACTATGGTACCATCTCCCATTGAATGAATCCCACTTTCCTATTTTCAAAACGTCATCCTATTAAGAATTGCCATGGTCCTACACATTATTTGGACCATTAGCAGGAGCTAGGTTGATTATGGTATTTTTGCATTCTGATCCAATTAAATCAAAATTACAGCGTGGCAAACTTTGTTTGATAGTACATATTGGTTGATGAGTAATCTTATTTGGGATGGGAAGTCCTCCAGATCTTCAGGATCCACATGCATAGTTCATAAACTGAGATGGCAATTAGGAATCCAGAGGTTTGCTGTGTTGTATTTTTTCTTTGTTGTTCTTAAATTACAAGGCATTACAAAACTAAGTATTTTCTTGTTCTCTCAGGTTCTTGCAAACTGACCCTTTGCGTGAGATAGAGTTATGTTTGTTAGGAAAACCTGCAACCTGACTCAACAGTGGCTTCCTATAGTGCTGAGGACCCAGGTTCAATCCTGGCCCCGGGTCACTGTCCATGTGGAATTTTCACATTCTCACATTCATGTCTGTGTGGGTCTCACCCCCACAACCCAAGATGTGCAAGCAAGGTGGATTGGTCACGCTAAATTGCCCTTAATTGGACTTCCGGTGCGGATTATAATGGAGCAGTTGCATGCGTGGGAGCTCCTGCCGGAGATCGCAGTTTTCACCCGGTCGGCAATGGGAATTGGTCCCGAAATGTTTTAAAACACGATAGGGTAAGAGTTTCACAATAAAGGGATGAGTGAATGGTACAGAACCATGCAACAAAAGAAGAAAAACAGCATGAAAGGTGAAGTCGGAACAAATTGCGGCAGGCCACCGAACGTGAAACAGGGTCACTTAGACTTCAGATGCGGCGGCATCGAGTAGAGGCTACATCTCGGGTGGCTCCCACGCAGTCTCCGGCCCTTCGGACTTATCTGCCTGATCGAAGGGAAACTGTAAAAATAAAAAATCGGAGGTCCTCAGTAGAAAAAACGGCTGTGGAGTTTGGGGCCCGAGGATTGTGTTGAGAGAGCAGAGGTGTTGGCAAGTTCAAGCGGGGCCCAAGCCGGGCTAGTGCGGAGCTCAGATCCAGGCAGACCAGCTAGCCCAGGAAGACCAAGTTCACCAACCTCCCCCTGAAGAGAAAGGGACGAAGAGTAAAGTAAACAAAGCGAGGGGTGGGGGGGAGAGAATGAGAGTAGAGTGAGGAACATAACTGTTCCTTGGTGTGTCTGAAAGAAAAGCTGACTTCTGAGTATCGGCAACGGTGATGTGCTGAGCAGACATGCATCAGGTGGCTCCCCTCCAAGTCGGGACAAAAACAAAAGGCACCTTTAGTCGCATTTTGCCCAAATTTCAGAGGGAAAAAAAATCCCTCACCACAAAAGGAGGGCACCCAAGAGGCCACCCCACCCCCATTGAAGGGGGCGATCAGGATAGAAATCCAAGGTGGTGGTGGCTGAGGCAATGGCCACCATGCAGAATGCAATCAGTGGGCTGGGGAAGAAAGTGGCGACTCAGGAGAGGACGATCCTCGACCTGGGAAAAAGCCTCGACGGACCAGAGCGACAGAATTGTCGCACTGGAGGCAGAAGTAAAATATTTGGTGGCGGTCCAGGGGAACTGAAGGGGGAAAGACGAGGACCAGGACAAGGCCCCGACGACAAAATATCCAGATCGTGGGCCTGTCAGAAGATTTCGTGGGCAAAGACCCAATGGACTGCGCTGCCCAAATGCTGGCAACTTAGTATGGAGAGACAGCTTCCCCAAACCCCCAGAGCTCGACCGAGTGCACAGGTCGCTCAGACCAAAACCTAAGGACGGGGAGAAGCCGAGGGTGATTACCGAAAAGCTCCACCGATATCAGGACCATGAGAGAATCCTGCGGTGGGCACGCCAGATGAAAACGAGCACCTGGGAAGGACATAATCAGAATCGACCCAAACATTCGGGCAGAGCTAACCAGCCGAAATTGGCCCTGTACAAGAACTGGGTACGCTTCAGTATGCTGTTCCCAGCTAGGCTCTGGGTCACATACCAAAAAAAAGAACACTAACTCATTGGAGGAAGCAAATGAATTTGTCGGAGTCAATGGCCTGGATAAGGGACGGGCACGGCAACAATGAGAGTTGTGCAGGGAAGGACTGAAAGAAGCAAAGACTGATTGGACAGTGAGCATGTTTGCACGAGACTGTGCTGCTTCGTTCTGACCATAAAGGGAAGACTGGGTCTTAGAAAGAAGTGAGGACTGAGGAAGGCAGATAAGGATTTAAACAGGGAAAGCGGGCATTCGGGATGGGCTAGACCAGCCCTGGGAAGGGAGCCACCACTCTAGCAAAATAGCTAATACGGGAAGACAGAAAGCAAGGGGGAACCACGGTGCATCTCCCCGCAGGGAGGGAGCGTCTGGTCAGGGTGATAGGGGGGAGGGGGGTGGCAAAGGGAAGGGGGAGGCGGGAAAAGGTCAACATGGGAAGGGGGGATGGGGAGTGAGGGGGGGGGGGTGAAGAACACAAAAGGAATAGAGCAGGAAAATGAGTTGGATTTTGTATGGGCTTTGACAACATGGCGCTGTAAGCAGCCACTTTGGAGAGTCCCTAACAAATGGAGATCCCGGAGTGCATGGGCGCGCCCACGTGGCGTGCACACAGTTGTCAGCCATGTTGGGTGCCCCCTGGACAAAGGGAAACCCTGGAAAGGGCCCGGCCTCATGGTGACAATGGCAATGGCAGTCATTTTGGACGGCCCCCTAATGAAGGGAAACCCCAGAGTGCAAGGGCATGTCCACCAGGTAAGTATGGGTGATCCCGTAGGAGCAGGGGGGACAAAGTTCCCCCACCATGATTATCACCTGAAATATCAGGAGATTAACAGTCCGGTGAAAAGATCCAGAATCTTTGCCCGCCTAAGAAGCCTGAAAGCTGACAGTCTTCTTGCAGGAAACACACCTGAAGGTAGAGGAGTCTAGAACTAGAGGGCATGGGTCAGGTGAAAGGGGAGCGATACAAAAGAGACCAGAGGGGAACTTTTTTCGCACAGAGGTGGTGAGCATCTGGAACAAGCTGTCAGAGGAGGTAGAGGTGGGTACAATTTTTTTCCTTTAAAAAACAGTTGCAGTTACATGGGCAGGGTGGGTATAGAGGGATATGGGGCAAATAAATGGGACTAGCTTAGTGATAGAAACTGGGTGTCATGGACAAGCTGGGCCATAGGACCTGTTTCCATGCTGTATTCATCTGTGAGTCTATGACTCTGAGAAGGATCGACTGCGGGTAAGCAAGGGCTGGGTGGGACAGACATACTATTCATGCTACGGGGCGAGGGCCAGGGGAGTAGCCATGCTGATTAGTAAGAGGACGAGGTTCACTGCGACAGGGACAGTTACGGACCAAGGGGGTCAGTATGTCAGGGTCAGCGGCGCCCTAGACGGGGCACCGGTAATTCTCGTAAATGTATACGCGCCCAACTGGGATGACGCAGTCTTCATAAAAAGATCATGGCGGAAATCCCCGACAGTGACACACACTGATCATGAGCGGGCGACTTCAACTGTGTACAGGACCCACTGACAGACCGATCGAATCCCAGATCGGGAAGAAGCACGGGCATGGCTAGGGAACTGGGAACATTCATGGAACAGATGGGGGCAGTGGACCTGTGGTGGTTCCTACACCCTGGTGAGAGAAAATTCTCATTCTTTTTGCCGGTCCACAAAGCATACTCGAGGATAGACTTCTTTGCAGTAGGGAAAGTGGAACTTCCAGGAATAGTAAGAGCGGAATATTCGGCGCTAGTTATCTCTGACCACGCTCCACATTACGTGGATGTGAGGTTGGAGATGGGCTATGCCCAACGCCCCACTTGGAGGTTAGACACAGACGTGCTGGCTGACAAGGTCTTCGACCAAAAAGTATCACAAGCCATAGGCGAGTATGTTACAAATAATTGGAACTGGGAAGTCTCGCCTTCCACGTTCTGGGAGGCACTGAAGGTGGTGATTTGGGGAGAGGTTATAGCCTACAAGGCACGAAGAGATAAGGAAGAGAGGTCAGCTAGGCAACAACTGTGATTGACTCAGTTCTGGAGGTTGAATGAAAATAGTCCGAGGTCCCGACCGTAGAGCTTCTGGCGGGGAGGAAAAAGCTACAGATGGACTTTAATCTGCTATCCCCAGGAAAGCAGTGCACCAACTCAGCCAGACACGGACCTTCTGCTAAACATGGGGAAAAGGCTGGCGCCTACTGGCTTATCAACTGAGAAAGCAGGCAGTCACGAGGGAGGTAGCGCAGGTGATGGATAGCAGAGGCAGACTGGTTATCGAGCAAGAGGAGGTCAACCAAGTGTTTGAGACCTTCTACCGAGGGCTGTGCACCTCTGAGCCTCCCAACGGGGATGCGGAGATGGAACGGTTCCTTGATGGACTGAACATGCCCGTCATGGGGGACGATAGGTGAGGGGAGGTGGAAGCACCAATAGGCCTGGGAGAGATCAAGGAGAGCATCATCTCCATGCAGGCGGGGTAGGTGCCAGGACTGGACGGGTTCCCGGCGGACATCCATAAGAAATTCGCACCAGCCTTGGCCCCACACCTACGGGCACCTGCCTCCTACCCTAATACAGGCCACGATACCGCTGATACCCAAAAAAGACAAGAACCGGATGGAATGTAGATCATACAGACCCATTTCACTGCTGAACGTAGACGCAAAGATACGAAAGCCTTAGCCAAGAGACTGGAGACTGCGTACCAGAGCCGGTCGCAGAGGACCACATGGGCTTTGCCAAGGGTAGGCAGCTAACTGCGAATATCAGGCGGCTGCTGAATGTAATAATGGCCCCTTCTGGGGAGAGAACACCAGAGGTGATCGTCTCCCTGGATGCAGAAAAGGCCTTTGACAGAGGCGAATGGAAGTACTGGAGCGGCTTGGGCTGGGGACAGGATTCACCTCATGGGGGAAACTCTTGTACAACGCCCTCAAGGTGAGCATTCGGACCAACACCACCAGCTCTGAATACTTTCAGTTGCACAAAGGCACAAGGCAGGCCTGCCCACTGTCCCCGCTCTTGTTTGCCCTAGCAATCAAATCACTGGCGATCGCTCTGCGAGATGCGAAACGCTGGAAGGGTATCCAAAGAGGGGGCAGAGAGTACGGAGTGTCGTTCTATGTGGATGACCTGCTCCTCTACATCTCGGACCCACAGAACGGCCTGAAAGCAATCATGCAACTTCTGAGAGAGCTCAGCCTTTTCGGGCTACAAACTCAACTGGGCAAGAGCGAGACATTCCAGGTGAACCCGAACGGGGGATCCAGATAGCCCATGACTTGACACAGATCCACAGGTGGAATCTGACCAGTCTGGCAGAGGAAGTAAAAAAGGACCTACAGAGATGGGATGCACTCCCCCTTTTCCTGGTGGGGAGTGTGCAGACGATCAAGATGAACGTACTGCTGAGGTTCCTCTTTCTGTTTAGATCTATACCAATCTTCATCCCCAAGGCCTATTTTCACAAAGTAGACAAAATGATTATGATGTTTGTGTGGGCGGGCAAGACCCTAAGTCGACACTGCAAAGGAGGAAAAACATGGGAGGCCTAGCCCTGCGAAAACTACTGTGCTACCACTGGACGGCCAAGAGGGTGAGGGGATGCATACAAGAACCAAACATGGAATGCGTGAGGCTGGAGGAGCCCTCCTGCAAGGGAATGACCCTCCGAGCCCTTGCATCCCTCCATCAAAGTAAGCATCCAGCCCAGTGGTGATAGCCACATTGAAGACATGGAACCAAATGAGGCAGCATTTCAGTCTAACTGAGATGTCGTCCGTGGTCCCCATCTGCGGTAACCACAAATTCTCGCCAGCCATACTTAAAAAATTTTTTTTTAAAATTGTCACAAGTATGCTTACGTTAACACGTAATGAAGTTACTGTGAAAAGCCCCTAGTCGCCACATTCCGGAGCCTGATACTTGACGGCACCTTTAAAAAATGGAGACAGGACAGGGGGACGCTAGCAGTTAGGGACAGACTCACGACCTTGGATGAGCTGACGGAAAACCTGGACCTGCCGATGGGACAGGAGCTCAGGCACTTCCAAATTAAACACTTTCTCTGTAAGGAGACGGCAAAGTACCCAGGTTCCCGAGAGACACTCTACTGGAGGAAGTAATCAACACAGACAGTAAGGAGGGGGTGGGGTGGAACTGTGGGAACATATATGAATGGTTGCTGGACAGGGCAAGATTACCACTGGATGAAGCCAGATGGAAATGGGAGGACAAATTGGGGATGGAAGTGGGTTGGGGTCTCTGGAGCCAAGCACTGAGCAGAGTCAACTCTACCTCTTCCTGCGCAAGGCTAAGCCTCATGCAGTTTAAAGTGGTGCACAGAGCCCACCTGACTAGAACCCGATTGAGCAGGTTCTTCCCGGAGGTGAAGGACAAATGTGAACGGTGCCAGGGAGACCCGGCCAACCACACGAGGGAAGGGGAGAGGAGAACCTCATGTAAATAAGATACAAACCTGTTTGTAAATACCAGATACACATGAGCTGTTACTTTGTAAAAACTGGAAAAACACCAATAAAAATATATATTTAAAAATTACCCTTAATTGGAACAAATAATTGGATACTCTAAATTTAAAAAAAACAGTGGCTTCCTATGGACCCTTCCCATTTCAAAGCTCATCGCATGGCAAAATGACACTCGTGGGCTTTGTATCCAGGGAGAAATGCTAATTAGCTATCCTCTGGACTCCCAACTCCATTTGATCTTAAAATTAAATACACAATTTAAAGTTTAACTGTTTATAAAACCTGACATTCATAACACCTCCCTTGGACGGAGTCCACCATCAGCGCACCTGCTCAGGTCATTGTTTACAGGTGTGAATATCTTGCATTTTTTTCCTAATAGAACAACCAAGGCCTCCCCTTTAACTTTTAAAAGCAAAGCTCATGGTCAGACAGAAGTCAGAACAAGTCACATGACTCCACAATTTCTCCATAAATTGAGGTGACAGGCCCAAAACACAGCAATCCAACACATTACTTTCTGGTATCGAGCTCTGCTTACCCAAGGACATAAAATAGGAGCAGGAGTAGGCTATTATGCAGTTTGAGCCTGCTCTGCCACTCAGTGAGATCATGAGTGATCTACCTCAACTCTCAACTTCCTGAACTTTCCCTATATCCTGTAATTCCCTTAGTATCCAAAAATCTATTGATCTCTGCTCTGAATATGCTCAATAGCTGAAAATCTGCAGCCTTCTAGGGTATTAAATTCCAAAGACTGCAACCTTTTGAGCGAATAAATTTCTCTTCATTTCAGTCCTCATTGGCCAATCTCTTTTGAGACTGTGACTTTTTATTCTCGGCTCCCAAGCAAGGAAACATCCATCAACCCTGTCCCTTTAGAATTTTATATGTTCAGTGAGACCACCTCCTATCCTTCAAAAATGTAGAGCATATAGGCCTAGTCTTGTCAATATCTCCTCGTGGGACAAGAATCCCTTTATCCCTCAGTCCAGTGAACTTTCATTGCACCCTGTTAAGGAAAGTATATTTTTCCTCGGGTAAGACAACCAAAACTGTACACATCATTCCAGGTGTAGTCTTACCAAGGGCCATGCAGCCCCCCCTCCCAATAAAAACTAAACGCAGAAAGAAGGCCTAATATAACTTTAGACCTTTGTACTCTTGCTTTCCAGTTCCTTTGAAATAAAGGAAACTTGCCACCTCCCATCCTAATTCCTTATTGTACCTATAATGTTAACTTCGATTTTTGTTAATACAAAGGCATCCAGGTCATACTGAATACCAACAGTTTCCTGCCTCTCCATTTTAAAAAAAAATGCTTTCCTATTTTTCCTGCAAAATGAATAGCTTTGCACTTCCCCAGATCATATTTTATCTGCCATGTTCTTGCCCACATATTCAACCTGTCTTCCTCACAGCTTACTTTCCCACTTTGATCTGATCATTGTGCTACCTCATGAGTTATGACCTGCCAAACCAAAAATATCTATTTATGGTCTGGATGCATGGTGATGTTTGAACTGGAAACTCTGCATTTGATTATTGTATTTTATAGAATGGTTGCCATTCGTATGGATTATAGTTGAGACGCCATAAAATAATTTTCGTTTCCATTTTCTCCAATCTCCGGAAGGCATTCACTCAATTTAGGAGCAGGATTCTCCGCCGGCGGGATGCTCTGTTTTGCCGGCAGCCTGGGGGTTTCCTAACCGTGTGGGGCTGCCCCACAATGGGAAACACCATTGAGCGGCCGGCGTAACAGAGCATCCCGCTGGCAGGGTGAGGCAGAAATGTGGCGCGGTGGGACGGAGTATCCTGCCCTAGGGATTTAGGAAATTATTTTTGAATAGTAGGATCACTTTATCACAGTATGCATTATTTTTGTGGACCCTTATTAATCCTGTTATGTTTCACCCGAACATCTTGTTCAGTAAATTACCTAATTATTTTAAGATGAACTTGCCAAGCTTGCAAGTTATAGTCACATGTGCTGCTCTAAATCCTTGCTTTTGGCCTTTGTAATTGTTTCTGGTCATTCATTTTGATTTTTTCTCCTTATCCTCCATTGTGATTCATAAATGCTGAACAATTCCAAATGTGACTGAAGAAGAGCTATGTACTAACTTAGCACCCCAGTGGGGGGAAATATACGCTATTTTCCTGAGCTAGTGTTGCTAACCTTTGGTTGGTTCAATTGGCTCTGTTTTATAACCTTTGCTCTCGAGTCGCCAGGTATCTTTATGATACCACCATGAGGTTCAAGTTCAAGTAGTGATCAATAACTCAATACACCAATTAGTAAGATTCAAATCAAAGCACATTTATTATACACCGTAATCGCTACTCATGCACAATTTCTACTTCTAAGCTACTTCTACAACTAACAGGCCTATACCTAGCTTCGGACAGGCCCACCAGGTCAGGGGAACAAATGGTCTTTCGTTCGGGTTCTGAGTCTGCGGGATTCGAAGTTGGTAGCTAGGAGCGCCTATCTCGTAGCGAGCATTGACCTAAGACTTACTGGATATCGGCGACAGTTGAACCGCTCACGGTCAAGGGTTGGTTCGCGTTGCCGAGTGACCCGGTCAAGAAGAACGATTTGAACTTGGGGGCTTAACTTTATAGTCCCCAGGGGCTTCCCGCCTTTCGGGGAGGACCCTGTACCTGGTTCCAGGTGATTGGACTTTGTTCAAATCGCTTGGTTCGATTTCTCCAATACTGGAGCGGTTCCCTGATCGATGGGCGGTCTTGAGGTGTCCATTAACCTCTTTTGTGTTGGCTCCTGCTGGCACCGGGGAGTCTGGCTTAGCTTTGTTTGTCCCAAATGTTGCGATTGTTCCCGGGGATCGCTTATTAGTATGCAGATAGCTGCTACATTATTATGCAGATGGCTGCTTGTATCGATGCTGTCTGGGCTTTTGCAGAGTTTAATACACAGTAACTTGCACCTGCTGGTTTCTGCCTGTGTTGGCTGAATTTCCCTTCAGCCTTTGCTGTTCTCCGTTTTAAATCGGGACTTGGCCAACCCAGGTGGCTACACTCCCTCCTTATGATCCTAACGCGAAGCGTGAAGGATCACATAACTGCATTGTTTTTCATTCCCTGACCCGGCTCGCGCACTCCTATGGCCTCTACACTGACCATAACTATGCGAACAATTCTGAGGGGCGCTATGTCAAACAGGGACATGCATTACAAAATAAGAAAATTGGAACCTCTAACTATTCTTAATAAACTACACTCACTCAAACATTCCATCACACTAACTTCCTAAACCATACAAACAAAATCATAGCAGTATTATACACATTTCCTGGCTTGGCAGTCAAGCTCAGGATTGTACAATTGCTCATGAACATTTCTTTATTTACAACAAATCGCAAACGAATGCTCTTTATTATAGATGGCGGGGGTCGGGGGTCTGGTCATATCCGAAAATAGGGGATCTTATCCTATATACCGGGGTGCGAGGGCGGTAGGCTCTCCTTCTCCATTTTCTCAGACAAATAGTCTGCACGATGCAGCAGAGTATCGCCAATACCAATAGGGATTCTATCAAGTAGGACAGGGAGTACCAGGTTATAAACCTGTCACCACGATGGTGTGGTGTCGCTTGTGACTGGGCTCTGGGTACTGTGGGGTAGTGAATCATTAACGGCTGGGGGGGGGGGGGGTTTGAGGTCAAGGGGTTCACGTTTGTGCGCAACCAAATGTCCATTAGGGTTATGAGCCACGCGGAGGATGTCCTCATGGTTCTTCTCTTTTCTTCTCTGGTCTTGGAGCTTCTGGAGTTCTGTGTGATCAAGCATAGTGTCTGTTACTATCTTGGTTTAATATCTCGTATGATAGCCTGTCTGTCCTTTAGTGCCAATTACTCCCTTTATAATTGGTCACTATGTGTGACTCCCTCATTTTTTTTCTTCCAAAAACCGAATTTCAGGACAAGACACGCTTACAAATAATGAACCAGTGCGAGCCGTCTTGCAGACTGTGCGATTTACCATCCAAATGTTTGAGGATGTAAATAGCATAACGTTGGCAACCAAAGGGTCACCGAAAACAAACAAAACGTTTTGAACAAAACTTGACGAAATGAGGTGCGTATGGATCGCGATGGGTACGATTTGGATGGAGTCCCCGGGTAGGACAGCGACCAATGCCGTGTGTGCCCTACCAGAGAGGGGTTCCCAGGCAGGGCGGGTCCCAATGCCGTTTCGCCACTGCCTGAGCAACCGACAAGAACGGGCAAGAAATGTAGTCATCGTGGGGGATTGCCGTATTGGTTCTACCTTCGAACCAGAAGGGCAGTTACGAACGGGTTCTGTGTATCTGTCGACAGACGAGTTCCGCTGAACTGCTGTCTGGGACCTTAACAAGTCTCTGCGGACAAGTTCTCAGAGGTTTCGTCCGAAAGGGCGTGGGGCTGTGGGGAAATTTTTTTCCGGTCTAACATACCACATTTAACAGTACAAGTACAAACAACATCAAACATGCTGCAGGATCCATCAGAAAGGACACCGTTTCTCCCAACCGGTTCCTTTTATTTATTTTTATTTTTTATTTTTTATTTTATTGTTAAAAAATATATTTATTCAAAATTTTCAACAGATTTTCAACAAACCACCCCCCCCCCAACAAAAAGAAAGAAACAAGAACACAACAATCAAAAATTATACATTGGATTTCCCCCATATACAATAGCCCCCCATATGACATTTAAAAGCACCAATAGGGACGCCTCCACAAAAGAACCCCCCCGCCCCTGGGCTGCTGCTGACCTCCTCCTAACGCTCCGCGAGATAGTCTAGGAACGGTTGCCACCGCCTGAGGAACCCCTGCACCGACCCTCGCAAGGCAAACTTTATCCTCTCCAGCTTGATGAACCCTGCCATGTCATTGATGCAAGTTTCCACACTCGGGGGCTTCGCATCTTTCCATAATAGCAAAATCCTCCGCTGGGCTACCAGGGACGCAAAGGCCAGAATACCAGCCTCCTTCGCCTCCTGCACTCCCGGCTCGTCCATTACCCCAAATAATGCCAACCCCCAGCTCGGCTTGACCCGGGCTTTCACCACCTTGGACATAGCCCTCGCAAAACCCCTTCAAAACCTATTCAGTGCCGGGCACGACCAGAACATATGGACATGATTTGCCGGGCTTCCCGAGCACCTCCCACACCTGTCCTCCATCCCAAAGAACCTACTCAACCTCGCCCCTGTCATATGCACTCTGTGAGTAACTTTGAACTGTATTAGGCTGAGCCTGGCGCAAGAGGAGGAACAATTAACCCTACTCAGGGCATCAGCCCACAGACCCTCATCTATCTCCTCCCCAAGCTCCTCCTCCTACTGGCCCTTTAACTCCTCTACCGAGGCCTCCTTTTCCTTCAGCTCCTGGTAAATCACCGAAACTTTGCCTTCTCTAACCCATACACCCGAAATCACCCTGTCCTGAATCCCCTGTGCCGGGAGCAGCGGGAAGTCCCTCACCTGCCGCCTCACAAAACGCCCTCACTTGCATGTACCTGAAAGTGTTTCCCGGGGGTAACCCAAACTTCTCCTCCAGCGCCCCTAGGCTCGCAAACGTCCCATCGATGAACAGGTCCCCAATTCTTCTAATCCCTGCCCGGTCCAGCTTCAAAACCCCCCATCCATCCTTCCCGGGACGAACCGATGATTCTCCCGAATCGGGGACCAAACCAAGCGGTTCCTTTTAAAACATCATCTGGACACCTCAGTTATCGGTTGCGAACAGGGTCGCAAAGGGGTTCTCGTTTTGGGAGTCAGACTCAAAAGGTCGTCATCTTCTCCCGGATGCCAAACTCTCGAGTGTATCAGGGCTGATAGGGCTGCTTGATGTGATTTTGGATCGCTCTCGTCGTTCCGGACGAGTCTGTACGAATTATCTCGGTGCCAATAGGTGGTGTCTAGTTCTGTGTGGACGGAATCAGGGTCGTTATTGTAGGTCGGTGGTGGGGTTTGTTTAGGAAAGTGATCATGAAGGGATCACTCTAATCGTGGTCAGATTCGCTGGGTGTCGGACCTGTTGCATGGGGATAGTAGGGAGGCGTGCTGTGGCTATTGTCTGAGTCACAGTCGCGGTCGCTGCTACTGCAGTCTGTGGGTGTTCCGGGACGGAGTGTATATTTCGGGGGTGGAGTCGAGGTTGAGTCCGTGGCTGGGCTGGACGTGTTGGGGGAGGGTAGGGTTACGTTGGCTGTGGGCGGGGCGTGGTCTGCTGCGTCGAGCATGACGTGGTGTGCGTGGTTAGACTGTGTCCCATATTGCCTTCATCTGGTTGATATGGAACCACGCAGTCTTTCCATTGGGGTACTTTATTTTGTAGACGGAAGGGCTTACTTTGTCCGCAATGGAGTATGGACCCGAATACTTAGGTGACAGGAATGTGCTGGGGTTGTATACGGAGAGCCTGACTTGCTGTCCTACATTGAACTCAGTCGCATGCACTGTCTTAACGAAACAGGCCTTGCTCTGTTTCTTTCTTGTGCCCAATTTCACTGCGGCCGCGAGCTGAGCCGTTTTAACATTCGCCACTAATTGTTCTACTGCTTTCCCGTGTGTGAGGGCCGTTACTTCGGGGCTGGTCAAATCTAATCCTAATAAAAATTCTGTGCCTTTCATGGGGCGTCCGGTCATGAGTGTGTGTGGGGTGTAACCTGTGGTTGTGGAAACCGTGTTTCGCAAAAACATCAGCGCAAAAGGGAGGACCGAATCCCAAGTGGTGTTGTTTTGCTGGACCATTTTTCTGAGGGTTGATTTTAGGGTCCGATTCATGCGTTCCACGATACCACTCGACTGGGGGTGGTATGCAATGTGGAATTTTTGGGTAATGCCAAATATCGTGAGGACGTTCTTCATGACACGTCCCGTAAAATGGGAGCCTTGGTCGGATTCAATGCTGCAGGGGAGTTCCCATCTCGTAAAGGTGTGGTGGGTTAAAATCTTGGCTGTGGTCTTTGCAGTGTTTGTTCTGGATGGGAATGCTACCACCCATTTTGTAAACGTGTCTATCACCACGAGTACATATTTATAACCATTCCTGCAAGGGGGCAATGGTCCTATATAATAAATCTGGAGGTTAGTCCAGGGGCCATTAACGGGTCGGGTGTGACTGAGTTGAGCCTTTTTGGCGTATCTGTCCGGGTTGTTCTGGGCACAGATAAGGCAATGATTTACATCGTCCTTTAAACTCGGCCACCAGCAGAGCTGCCTGAGGTCCATGATTCCCTGATGTCCATGTCCGTCATGGAACAAACAAATCAGTTGATTCCTATCCTATTCAGGAACCACATAAAGGGTGTCTTTTAACACCACACCGTCATGTGTGGTCAGAGCATTTTTAAACCTCTCATAGGGGGCTGGATAGTTTCCTTTCAAAATCTCCCTGAGATTGCTGTCCTGCTTCTGGGCCTGCACTAAATCCTCGATATTTGTCTGTGAGACCTGAACTGCATTCACTGGTGCGCTTTCGGGGGGTGTCCAAAAATATCCGTGCCTGGAACCTGATTTAGCCAGTGCGTCGGCTTTTACATTTCCGGGGGGGAGGAACGATGGTGACTACGAATTTTGACTATTCCAAAAGTCCTGTTCTGTGCTCACTCTAAAATGTGACGAAGCAATGGGGATAAGGGGAGGGGTTTTTCCGTCTGCGGAAACAGATCCTCTTGCTTTCCATAGGGGTAGGAATTCTGTAAGGCTGGTGCAGACAGAGAGGCTATCCGAATATATGTCTGCTGGGCTGGGGAAGGAATCTGGGTGTTCCACTATGTATGCGGTGGCCGCATGTTCTGCTGCCTGTGCGCCTAAGTGTCCTGGAAGTTTTATTGCTATTCTAGGACACGTCCCTGCGCGTCCTCGACATAAATACCGCATCCTGTTATGCGCTTCCCTTCTAATATTGTGGAGATCCATCCACATATATCTTTATGGGTTCGCACGTGTTTGTGTGCTTGGGGCTCTGGGTTGAACTACCTATCTTTCTGGGGGGTGTTTTAGCAATAAAGGGGCCTGTGTTGTGGTGTGGAGATATAATTTCACATTCATGGGGGGTTCCGGGGTACTGTAGGTTGTCGGCTAAAAAGTTGTGGGTCTTTGTCCTTTGAAGAGTGATGTCCTGTCCCTGCAAAAGAAGGGTCCAACTGGCTGCTCTTATCTGACTAACTGTACCGTCCTTGAGTCGTCCGTCCAGTCAAAGTTGGGTGGGGGGTGTGTTCTGTGAGGATTGTGATGGGGTTCAGTCCGGTAATGTACGAAAAATACTGTACGGCCCAGAATACTGCGAGCAGGTGTCTTTCAGAGGCTGAAAATCCCTGCTCCACAGCATCTAAAACTCTGGAGGCGTAAGCCACGGGCCTTAACTGTTCGTGCCGCTCCTGAAGGAGCACGGCCAAAAGGGTGCGGTCTGTGCTTGCTACCTCTATCGCATAGGGGGAAAGCGGGTCTGGAACTTGTGTGGCGGGGGCTGCTATGAGTGCTTGTTTCAAAGAGTCCACAGCATCCGTATGCTGCGGAAGCCATTCCCAGGGGGCTCCTTTCTTTAGGAGGTCTGAGAGGGGTGCTGCCTTGCTGGCGAAACCGTCAATGTGGTTTCGGCAGTAGCCAACCAGTCCTAAAAACGACCGGAGGGCTGAAACGTTCTGGGGAAGGGGCAATTTAGTAATCGAGTCAATCCTTTTATGCTCGATCTCGCGTTTACCATGTGTGATAATTGTACCCAAATATATCACCTTAACTTCCAAAATCTGGGCCTTTTTCGGGTTAACTTTACATCCAATTGCTTGTAGGACTTCCAGGAGTTCGGACAGAAGCTCGATGTGCTCTTCCTTGGTGTCTGTCTGCAGTAGTAGGTCGTCTACTTACTGGACCAGACATTCGGGGCGTGAAAATTTGGCTAAACTATTTGCCAGCTGTCAGTGGAAAATGGAGGGGGAGTTGTGGAATCCTTGTGGAAGGTATGTCCACGTGTACTGTTGATTTTTAACGGTGAAGGCAAATTTGTACTGGCACGCCTTTGCCAATGGAATGGACCAGAATCCATTACTAATATCCAAAACCGTAAAGTATCGGGAATTGAGTCCCTTTTTGAGCATGGTCTCGGGACTTGTTGCTACTGTGGGGGCTGCTGCGGGGGTGATTTTGTTGAGTTCCCGGTAATCGATGGTCAGTCGCCATGATCCATCGGGCTTTCTCACTGACCAAATCGGGGCATTATTAGTGGCGGCTACTGATCTAAGTACGCCCTGCTCTAATAAGCTGTTGATTACCTTTGAGATTTCTATCTCTGCCTCTTGGGGAAATCCATACTGTTTTTGGGGTCGAGGGTCAGGTCCTGTGGTTTGTACTGAACCAGTCATCCAGCCATAGTCGTGCTTGTGGGTCGCGAATGCTGTCCTGTTCTTTTGTAACACTGCCCTAACCTGCTTGTCCGTGCTAATTGTCGTTGGGTTAAACCAAAATTCGCCTACTACGCTAATTTTGTTGGCGTATTCACCTATTGTGAGCGTTGCGGGGGCTCTTGCAGATTTTGCCATTTTCCACACACTGGTTGACTGGATCAAATGATAGGTTGCGGGAATTCATAAAATTGATTCCCAGAATGTGTTCTGCTGTGTGGGGCAGGTCAACTAAAACTACGGGGTGCTTGGTGGTGATGGTGCCGATTTGAATAGGTACAGGGGCTGTGATGTGTCCCTGCTGTGA
This sequence comes from Scyliorhinus torazame, assembly GCF_047496885.1. Lineage (NCBI taxonomy): Eukaryota > Metazoa > Chordata > Chondrichthyes > Carcharhiniformes > Scyliorhinidae > Scyliorhinus > Scyliorhinus torazame. The sequence continues at coordinate 166,944,247 of NC_092708.1, read as the reverse complement.
GTGGCCTATAAAGCCGCTGAGGGTGATAGTGGCTGTAGTGGGCCACGTATCCTTTTGGAACATGGTGGAGGAATTTATTGTGGTGCGGGACCCTCCGGTGTCCCAGAGAAACTCGATGGGCTGTCCCCGTATCTTTGCTGCGAATACCGGTCATCCAGACCTATCCCAAAGTGTGTCGCAGACCCAACTGGGGGAGCCTGAACACCGTCAGTCCGTTCCACTCAGGTCCGTCTGATCTGAACGGGTGCTCACACTATGTATGGGCTCTGTCTTATTCTTACTTGGAGTGCCCGTCTGCTGGGCTCTCTGTGGCTTTCGTGGGGCATTGCATTCCCTTGCAAAGTGTCCCAACTGTCCACAGTTGTAACGCTCCTGTGACTTTGGTGGGGGGCTGTTCTTGCTTTCATTTACCCATGCGGGGTTCTGGTGTGTTTTAACTGCTTGTCTGTCTGCGTCGGCCTGCTTTTCTTCGGGATTTTTAACTGCGGGTTTGTTTTGTACAGACTGCTCCCAGGTGCGGGGCAATCTTTTTTCGACCCATTTCTCGTTATGAGCCTCCTCTGAGGGATCATAATTGGCACAAACTTTTTGTCCTGTTTCTGTGGCATGGGAGATAAGGGTGCGGGTCCATTTAGCCATGTTGCCTGGGGACAAATGGGCACGGTCTAAGTCTCCAAAAACTGCTGCAAAATGGATCCACAGGCGTCCAGCAAACACTGTGGGGTGCTCGGTTTTCTTTTGCCTGCATTTATTGAGGCCATCTACGGGGTCACCCCGGTTATACCCGATCGCGTCTCGGACTGCAGTATGCATTTCTGCAAGGGTGCCTCCTACATTCTGTGGGTCGGGAAGGGCTGCTACGACCGAAGGGTCTAGACGCAAAACTGTGAGCTTTACATGCTCTCGCTCATCCAGGCTGTACATGGTCGCCTGCTGCTTTACATTGGCAAATAAATGGTGGGGAGGAACGGTGTGATTTCCTCGCACGCATCCCGTAATTGGGTCACTGTTAAGGGGGTGGTGTATCCGTATCGTCCGATGTGGCTGTGCGGTGGGTGGTTACTGGGTTCATTGGAGCCTGAACTATCTGCTCTGTGGGGGGCTGGGGCGCTTTTCTCTTTTGGGGCTTTCCCTGCGCACATGTTCCCTGAACATATCTCTGCGCTGTCTCATTCAACTCTTCCCAATCAGGGCCGTCAGTCCGTTCCTCATCTGATTTTGCTGCAAAGGTTTCCTGGAATCCTCTTTGAACTGAAAGCAGAGATTGCAGTTCTGCAATCTGCTTCCGGCACTTTGCATGGTCCAACGAGCTTTGGCTTTGCTCCGTGGTGGCAGCATGGAGTGCTCTTAACGCTGCCTTCAGGTCACTACACTGCCTCTGCAATGCCTCTACCTGCTTCTCGGTTTCCTCTCGTACCAGGACTGCACGTTGCGTGTCCTGATAGGCCTTTTCATACTGGGACTGGAAGCTGCTTAAGTGCGCCAGACAAGACTGGTGTGCCCACTTGGCATCATCCAACTCTCCGTCTTTTGCTGCCAACTTCCTCCTTAACTCTACATTCTCTCTTTCTACCTAACTAACATCGACCTTGCACATTCGATGTATGCCTTCTATCTCTTTCCGGAGCGTCCTAACGACCTCCTCTGTGCCTCGCACTTGTGCCAAGCAGGACACGATTGCCGTCGGCTTGCGAGCTTTCCCTAAGCTCTTCTTGTGAATCTCGCTCAGGTTCTCCCACCAAGTATGTCCTATAGCCCTGTTAGTTACGCATGCATTTAACACACTTCCGAATTATGAGGATTGATCAGAACTGCTTGAACACTTGTGGTTTTCTGTTCCCAATTGGATTTCGAAATCAAATTTTTGGGTTCTCCCGGATTGGTTAAGCCACTTCTAGTTCGGGTCCCGTCAGATGTTGCCAGTAATATGTTGCTAACATTTGGTTGGTTCAATTGGCTCTGTCTTATAACCTTTGCTCTCGAATCGCCAGGTATCTTTATGATACCGCTACGAGGTTCAAGTAGTGATCAATAACTCAATACACCAATTAGTAAGATTCAAATCAAAGCACATTTATTATACACCGTAATCGCTACTCATGCACAACTTCTACGTCTAAGCTACTTCTACAACTAACAGGCCTATACTTAGCTTCAGACTGGCCCACCAGGTCAGGGGAACAAATGGCCTTTCGTTCGGGGTCTGTGTCTGCGGGATTCGAAGTTGGTACGATTGGTAGCTAGGGGCGCCTATCTCGTAGCGAGCGTTGACTTAAGACTTACTGGATATCGGCGGCAGTTGAACCGGTCACGGTCAAGGGTTGGTTCGCGTTGCTGAGTGACCCGGCAAAAAAGAACGATTTGGACTTGGGGGCTTCCCGCCTTTTGGGGAGGATCCTGTACCTGGTTCCAGGTGATTGGACTTCGTTCCAATCGCTTGGTTCGATTTCTCCAATGCTGGAGCGGTTCCCTTATCGATGGGCGGTCTTGAGGTGTCCGTTAACCTCTTTTGTGTTGGCTCCTGCTGGCGCCGGGGAGTCTGGCTTAGCTTTGTTTGTCCCAAATGTTGCGATTGTTCCCGGGGATCGCTTATTAGTATGCAGATAGCTGCTACATTATTATGCAGATGGCTGCTTGTATCGATGCTGTCTGGGCTTTTGCAGAGTTTAATACACAGTAACTTGCACCTGCTGGTTTCTGCCTGTGTTGGCTGGATTTCCCATCAGCCTTTGCTGTTCTCCGTTTTAAATCGGGACTTGGCCAACCCAGGTGGCTACACTAGATGAACACAACTATTAACCAAAATATTCAGTATCACTAAAGGGGGGAGATGGAGGCTTGAATCAGGACCATTGGTCAAAGAGAGTATCAATATAATGACTTATTAAAACAGTAGGATTGTTCGTTGAATGATGGAATGGCGGTAGTCTTTGCAGTGTGCCAGTCCAAAATTATGTATGGCATGAGTTCCTTAACCACTCTTTTATAAGTTGGGTTGATGTAAGGAATCAGTTATTATCACTTTTCCCTGATTTACCGTAAACTGAAAGAATTAAACCTCGTTGACTGTGTTTCTTTGCCAAATAAGTATACTGTTATGACATCCTGGGCTAGTGTGCAATCAATTCCAGTCCCACTTGACCAGAGTCACAACACTGGTGAAATTGTATTTTATATTAATACCTGTGGCTTTGGTTGAGTTAAATTGACTACGATCACCAATTTTGTAAAATTTAAACACAGTGACCTTTTATTATGTGCAGTATAATCTCACACACAGACAAACAACATGGAAGAGAAAGGGGGGTGGAGAGGGAAGAAAAATAATATAAAAGGATATGATTCAGATGGAGGTCTTCCAATTAGTTTTTTCTCAAGGTTAGACCTTCATTTGGGTACTTTCTTTAACTTCAGTTTGTAATCTTCACTGCAGACTCATAGAGACAACAGGCAACCGGCAGCAGAGAGAGGGAGAAAATACAGTTCCTCTTCCATCGAGGGTCTCAAAGCTTCTGGCAGGTTCTTTCCAAACGGTAAACACCTGGCATGAACCAATTGCTGACTGTTGTCAGGTAGAACACTGTCCCTGGCCGGCCCACTGGTAGCCAGTTAGCCAATTACACTGACTTCCTCCAAAACTGGTTCCTAAGATTTACTCGGTGTCGACTAGTTTGGTGTCTCCTCTCCAAAATACAAAACTTAGGAACGCTGTCCTGGCAAGTACTCTTTGGCTTAAAGGGACTTTCCGATTATGGGTCCGTAGACCAAAAAGAATAAAGTTAAATAAATGGGAACAAAGGAAACAAATGGGAAGGACCCGCCAAGACCACTTAATTTTAAAGTTAACTTTTATGCATATAGTGGTTTCTCTCATTATTAGTATTTACTATTAAAAATGCAGGTTTAAAAACAAGAATTAATGCATTTTCCCTCAAAATTAACCCCCGCCTCCAATTGTTTTAAACAATTGCAAGCTCCTTTGGTCCCTAGTCTGATTTCTCAAAATATTATTGTTCAGTACAGAGTATGATTTCATGCATCAAATTAAATTTCTGCCATTAGTTGTATGTTTCTCTTGTCAGTTACAAAGCATTTGGTATTAACAATTCACAAATTGCATTAGAGGAACTTAACTTTAAAATATTAAAAAAAGTATTGCTGTCTTGTATTGTGTAATGCAATTTTATTCTTAGCCTGCCACTTGCTTCTGGGAGCAGATAGCACTACAGCTGCAGCTGAGCACTGTATCAGAGATCAGCCAGCAATGTTTTACACTCGGGTTTCTGCTGTGGATTTCTCTCCTGGCCAAAACCTACACTTCTGGATATGGACCAACTAACCAGGATTTCTGAGGATCCTGCAGCGTGTGGAAAGCTGTTTTTTTAATATTAGTTGCCACAAGAATGAGCTTTTTGAGATTTCACAGTTCTTTTTGAAGTGCTGTCATGTTATCTAAATATCTCCCAAAAAACTAACCCAGTTGCATCCTAAATTGTCTTAAAAATTCATTTGTATCAATTTTGTCGATATTATCCCCTCAGTCATTTTGTGTATTAAAAAAAAACTTTTATGTACAAAATAACTAATCAGATGCATGTATTGTCAAAAGTAACAATTTTAATCACTACTTTACATGACATCTTTGCAGCATTTAAATAGTGCTAAATGGCCCTGTATGGGAGTTACTGGTATAAGCAGTATGGAAGTTACAAACTTTTCACTTTCATGGTGCTTATTGCATTGTAAACCCCACACAGTCATTAGCGCTATTTGAATGCTTCAACGTGTTCTCATGCAAAACAGTAATTAAGATTATTATTTTGAGAAAGGTTTCGAATTGCAAACTAGAAGATTGAACCTTTACAGGTTCCACCTTCTATTCCATGCCGTAAAAAATGAAAATCGCTTATTTTCACAAGTAGGCTTCAAATGAAGTTACTGTGAAAAGCCCCTGCAGCCAATAACAGCCAATAGTCAATATCATCACTATGATGACTTTTGTGCAGCACTTACAGTGCTGGAGATTGTTGTGCAATCAGCTGTATGAAAATTGGTGATACTTCCTGTCTGCATTCTTTTGTAAAGTGCAAATCCTCAGTCTCAGTGGTTAACCATTGAGGGCAAACAGTCACACCTGCCTGAAAGTATTTGGTTTGCCACTCTGTGAAAGGATAGAGACTGACTTCCAGAAATGACAGTTTTATCTGTTGGAAGGATTTTGGATATTTTCACTGTCATTTGCAATAGTGAGTGATCGAGTTGAACCGTGCTATAATAGCAGCTTTTAAATTGAAACCTGTACCGTTCTCTGCATTCTGATCTGTACTTTGTACTTGTCTAAGTTTTTAAATGTTGTCCTCTTCAATGGAAACTTAGATCTAGGACAAACAAGAGTTATTTTCTCTGGGTTGTTACCCGTGCCACATGATAGCGAGACGAGGAATAGGGAGAGAGAGGAGTTGAACATGTGGCTACAGGGATGATGCAGGAGGGAGGGTTTCAGATTTCTGGATAATTGGGGCTCATTCTGGGGTCGGTGGGACCTCTACAAACGGGATGGTCTACACCTGGACCAGAGGGGTACAATTATCCTGGGGGGGGGAAATTTGCTAATGCTCTTCGGGAGGGTTTAAACTAGTTGAGGGGCTTGGGAACCTGAATTGTAGCTCCAGTATACAGGGGGTTGAGAGTAGTGAGGTCATGAGTAAGGTTTGAAAGTTGCAGGAGTGTACCGGCAGGCAGGAAGGTGATTTAAAGTGTGTCTTCTTCAATGCCAGGAGCATCCGGAATAAGGTGGGTGAACTTGCGGCATGGGTTGGTACCTGGGACTTTGATGTTGTGGCCATTTTGGAGACATGGATAGAGCAGGGACAGGAATGGTTGTTGCAGATGCCGGGGTTTAGATATTTCAGTAAGCGCAGGTACGGTGGTAAAAGAGGGGGAGGGGTGGCATTGTTAGTCAAGGACAGTATTACGGTGGCAGAAAGGACGTTTGATGAGGACTCGTCTACTGAGGTAGTATGGACTGAGGGTAGAAACAGGAGAGGTCACCCTGTTAGGGATTTTCTATAGGCCTCCGAAAAGTTCCAGAGATGTAGAGGAAAGGATTGCAAAGATGCTTCTGGATAGGAGCGAAAGCAACAGGGTAGTTGTTATGGGGGACTTTAACTTTCCAAATATTGACTGGAAACGCTATAGTTCGAGTACTATAGATGGGTCCGTTTTTGTCCAATGCGTGCAGGAGGGTTTCCTGATACAGTATGTAGATAGGCCAACGAGAGGCGAGGCCATATTGGATTTGGTACTGGATAATGAACCAGGACAGGTGTTAGATTTGGAGGTAGGTGAACACTTTGGTGATAGTGACCACAATTCGATTACGTTTACTTTAGTGATGGAAAGGGATAGGTATATACCGCAGGGCAGGAATTATATCTGGGGAAAAGGCAATTATGATGCAATGAGGCAAGACTTGGGATGCATCGGAAGGAGAGGAGAACTGCAGGGGATGGGCACAATGGAAATGTGGAGCTTGTTCAAGGAACAGCTACTGCGTGTCCTTGATAAGTATGTACCTGTCAGGCAGGGAAGAAGTGGTCGAGCAAGGGAACCCTGGTTTACTAAAGCAGTCAAAAACACTTGTCAAGAGAAAGAAGGAGGCTTATGTAAAGATGAGACATGAAGGTTCAGTTAGGGCGCTCGAGAGTTACAAGTTAGCTAGGAAGGACCTAAAGAGAGAGCTGAGCAGAGCCAGGAGGGGACATGAGAAGTCTTTGGCAGGTAGGATCAAGGATAACCCTAAAGCTTTCTATAGATATGTCCGGAATAAACGAATGACTGGTGTAAGAGTAGGGCCAGTCAAGGACAATAGTGGGAAGTTGTGCTTGGAGTCCGAGGAGATAGGAGAGGTGCTAAATGAATATTTTTCATCAGTATTCACACAGGAAAAAGACAATGTTGTCTAGGAGAATACTGAGATTCAGGCTACTAGACTAGAAGGGCTTAAGGTTCATAAGGAGGAGGTGTTAGCAATTCTGGAAAGTGTGAAAATAGATGGGATTTATCCTAGAATTCTCTGGGAAGCTAGGGAGGAGATTGCTGAGCCTTTGGCTTTGATGTTTAAGTCATCTTTGTCTACAGGAATAGTGCCAGAAGACTGGAGGATAGCAAATGTTGTCCCCTTGTTCAAGAAGGAGAGTAGAGACAATCCCGGTAACTATAGACCAGTGAGCCTTACTTCTGTGTGGGCAAAATCTTGGAACGGTTTATAAGAGATAGGATGTATAATCATCTGGAAAGGAATAATTTGATTAGAGATAGTCAACACGGTTTTGTGAAGGGTAGGTCGTGCCTCACAAACCTTATAGAGTTCTTTGAGAAGGTGACCAAACAGGTGGATGAGGGTAAAGCAGTTGATGTGGTGTATATGGATTTCAGTAAAACGTTTGATAAGGTTCCCCACGGTAGGCTACTGCAGAAAATACGGAGGCATGGGATTCAGGGTGATTTAGCAGTTTGGATCAGAAATTGGCTAGCTGGAAGAAAACAAAGGGTGGTGGTTGATGGGAAATGGTTAGACTGGAGTCCAGTTACTAGTGGTGTACCACAAGGATCTGTTTTGGGGCCACTGCTGTTTGTCATTTTTATAAATGACCTGGAGGAGGGCGTAGAAGGATGGGTGAGTAAATTTGCAGATGACACTAAAGTCGGTGGAGCTGTGGACAGTGCAGATGGATGTTACAAGTTACAGAGGGACATAGATAAGCTGCAGCGCTGGGCTGAGAGGTGGCAAATGGAGTTTAATGCAGAAAAGTGTGAGGTGATTCATTTTGGAAGGAATAACAGGAAGACAAGAGTTCTGCGCTAATGGTAAGATTCTTGGCAGTGTGGATGAGCAGAGCGATCTTGATGTCCATGTACATAGATCCCTGAAAGTTGCCACCCAGGTTGAGAGGGTTGTTAAGAAGACGTATGGCGTGTTAGCTTTTACTGGTAGAGGGATTGAGTTTCGGAGCCATGAGGTCATGTTGCAGCTGTACAAAACTCTGGTGTGGCCGCATTTGGAGTATTGCGTGCAATTCTGGTCGCCGCATTATAGGAAGGATGTGGAAGCATTGGAAAGGGTGCAGAGGAGATTTACCAGAATGTTGCCTGGTATGGAGGGAAGATCTTATGAGGAAAGGCTGAGGGACTGGAGGCTGTTTTCGTTAGAGAGAAGAAGGTTAAGAGGTGACTTAATTGAGGCATACGAGATGATCAGAGGATTGGATAGGGTGGACAGTGAGAGCCTTCTTCCTCGGATGTCTAGCACGAGGGGACATAGCTTTAAATTGAGGGGAGATAGATATAAGACAGATGTCAGAGGTAGGTTCTTTACTCAAAGTAGTAAGGGAGTGGAATGCCCTGCCTGCAACAGTAGTGGACTCGCCAACACTAAGGGCATTCAAATGGTCATTGGATGGACATATGGACGATAAGGGAATAGTATAGATGGGCTTTAGAGTGGTTTCACAGGTTGGAGCAACATCGAGAGCCGAAGGGTCTATACTGCGCTGTAATGTTCTATGTTCTATTTGAGGCATACTTGTGCTAGAAATTAGACCATTACCAGTTTAGATGGCTCAGTGCAGAATAAAAGTGCAGTTCAGCTTTAACTCCAAACTACAAGCACTACTGCCCCGCTTCCTGCACTGACCATCCCATATCATAGAATTTACAGTGCAGAAGGAGGCCATTCGGCCCATCGAGTCTGCACCGGCTCTTGGAAAGAGGACCCTACCCAAGGTCAACACCTCCACCCTGTCCCCATAACCCAGTAACCCCACCCAACACTAAGGGCAATTTTGGACATTAAGGGCAATTTATCATGGGCAATCCACCTAACCTGCACATCTTTGGACTGTGTTAGGAAACCGGAGCACCCGGAAGAAACCCACGCACACACAGGGAGGATGTGCAGACTCCGCACAGACAGTGACCCAAGCCGGAATCGAACCTAGGACCCTGGAGCTGTGAAGCAATTGTGCAATCCACAATGCTACCGTGCTGCCCCCTCTTTACTAGTGATCAATTCATCCTACAAACTTCTAAAATACATGGATAAAAGCAAATTAATGCAGATGTTGGAATCTGAAACCAAAAGAGAAAATGCTGGAAAATCTCAGCAGGTCAGGCAGCATATGTAAGGATGCTGCCAGACCTGCTGAGATTTTCCAGCATTTTCTCTCTTTGGGTTCAAAAATTCATGATTTATTTCACATACCTAAGGGAGACTTTCCGTATGTCTGAGTAAATTTGAACTCCGTGTCCATCGTCGTACTGCATGGCCTTCTCCTAAACCCCTCCCCAATAGTCAAACTTTTAATCGATTGATCAATTTATGGTATTGAAACCTTTTATTTATATTTCAATGCATTAAGTCCACTTGGATATTGGATAAATTTAACTGTTTAACCTGTATTTCAATATTTTACATCTGAAAAAATAATGCAAGTACATATTTAGTATTAATAATCTTTATTAGTGTCGCAAGTAGGCTTACATTAACACTGTAATGAAGTTACTGTGACAATCCCTAAGTTGCCACACTACAGTGCCTGCTGAGGTACACTGAGGGAGAATTCAGAATGTCCAATATGCCTAACAAGTACATCTTTCGGCACTTGTGGGAGAAAACTGGAGTCCACGGAAGAACCCCACGCAGACATGGGGAGAGCGTGCAGACTCCGCACAGACCGTGACCCAAGTCAGGAATCGAACCCGGGTCCCTGATGATGTGAAGCAACAGGGCTAACCACTGTGTTACCGTGCTATTTTGGTCACCTTCTTTGAAATTACTTATTTCATCTGTAATTTTCAAATTTTAGTTTGATTTTAAGTGTGTATTGAACAAAAATTGGAAATCATGAATATAAATGAATTGGGCCATTCAAAATTTTATATTAAGAGTAATCAGTAGAACTTATTGTGTCTCAAGAACATAAGAACTAGGAGCAGGATTAGGCCATCTGGCTTCTCGAGCCTGCTCCGCCATTCATTAAGATCATGGCTGATCTTTTTGTGGACTCAGCTCCACTTACCTGCCTGCTCACCATAACCTTTAATTCCTTTACTGTTCAAAAATCTATCAACCTTTGCCTTAAAAACATTTAACGAGGTAGCCTCAACTGCTTCTCTGGGCAGGGAATTCCACAGATTCACGACCGTTTGGGTGAAGAAGTTCCTCCTCAACTCAGTCCTAAATCTGCTCCCCTTATTTTGAGGCTATGCCCCAAGTTCTAGTTTCACCCGCTAGTGGAAAAAACTCCCTGCTTGTATCCTATCTATTCCCTTCAGAATTTTATGTTTCTATAAGATCACCCCATATTCTTCTAAATTCCAATGAGTATAGTCCCAGTCTACTTAGCCTCTCCTCATAAACTAATCCTCTCAACTCCGGAATCAACCTAGTGAATCTCTTCTGTACACCCTCCAGTGCCAGTCTATTCTTTCTCAAGTAAGGAGACCAGACTTAAATTGCACATTTTCTCAGATCTCGATTGATTAAATGTAAAGATTATAGTTGCTTTTGGAAGGAGGTGCAGTTGAGTTGTAAGAACAGCAAGAGCAAGAGACCTAAAAACGCACCTAGATTATTCTTGTAATTGGACAAAATAGTAGTAGGTGAAATAGAATAGAAACAAATGCAGGATACTGCATATTACTGAAAAATAGTCATCTGGGTATCGTGGCAAAATGAAAGATGAAATTGAAAGGGATCTGTGGGTGATAGGCTGGGTACTTAATGCCAAATCGTTGGACCAAAACTCTAAAACAGAACCCCAAATTATTGCTAGATAGTCAGGTGTAATTTTAGAACAGTTTAATTCTTTGCTCTGATTGTACCTTGAATATTGTTTTCTGTTTTGATCATCAATTTGTAAAAGGAACATGCAGGTCCTGGAAACTATGCAGAGAAGAGCTAGGAAGCTAATCAGCTGAGCACTCTTTATAGTTTTCATGTAGAGTTTCCATCTTGTAAAAGTATACACGATATAGGGGCGGCACAGTGATTAGCACTGCTGCCTCACAGCGCCCGAGCCCGGATTTGATTTGGGCCTTAAATGACTGTGTGTGGAGTTTGCACGTTCTCCCCATGTCTACCTGGGTTTCCTCTGGGTGCTTCAATTTCCTCACTCAGTCCAAAGATGTCCAGTTTGGGTGGGTGCAGAGATATGGGGATAGGGTGGGGTAGTGGGTCTAGAATGGAGTGCTCTTTCGGAGGGTCAGTGCAGACTTGATGGGCTGAATAGTGTCCGTCTGCACTGCGTAGGAACTCTATGATGATATTAAATAGTACATGTAAAATTAATCCAGAGCAGCGCTTCACGGAAAACCAATAGGCAGACATAAATGAAATGGTTGAACAGCTAATTTAGGACTAAGAATGGGAGGAGCTTCTTCATGCACAGAGTGGCCGTTCTTGGATTGGACTTTGGCCAGGATAGTGGAGGTAGAAACCTCAGATCCATTCAAGTTAAAGGGGGTGATAGGTAACAAATGGTGTTATCCCCTAAAACAAAAACAATAGGGTCTTTATTTTTTTCGGCGCGATGACTTGTGGGGGCTTTGTAACTGAACCTGACTGATTTTACCTAATGTTTACGAATATACATTTCTTCACCGGGTCATTATTGGATAATGATCAAGACCGAGGATTTTATTTGTTCCCCGGCACCTCCCCAACCAATGATTGTCCTTTTTAAATCAAAGGTAAATGTTTTGACACGCAAAAATATTTCCTATTGAAAATCATAGTGGTGAGTTGTCCCCAGTGGATTTGAATCACTGGTGTGATACTGAGTCACACAAACCAGGAACGTTCCAGTTTCAACCAGTCTAATGGAGACTGGCTCGGCCAGAGTCACCACTTCTTAATTTCAATCTAACAGCCATTGTCAAGAAGTGTACATTTAAAAAAATAAATTTAGAGTACCCAATTCATTTTTTCCAATTAAGGGGCAATTTAGCGTGGCCAATCCACCTAACCTGCACATCTTTGGGTTGTGGGGGCGAAACCCATGCAAACACAGGGAGAATGTGCAAACTCCACACGGATGGTGACCCAGAGCCGGGATCGAACCTGGGACCTCGGCGCCGTGAGGCAGCAGGCCGAACCCACTGCGCCACCGTGCTGCTCGTCAAGAAGTGTACATGTGTGACGGTTGGGCGTGTAGCAGGAATATGCTAACAACCTATGAACAATATCCCAAATTGGTAGTTTAAGAAGTGGTGAGAAACATTATAATCCAAAAATAGAATAAACAGAATTTACCCTCCAAAGGCGCAGACTTGTTTGTGATCATGTCCTGTGATGCTCGCAGCTCCTGCACGGTCTATGGGACCCTTGCAAATGGTTAACTCAACATAAACCAAGGACAAAGCCAGAAATTCTAATCCACATGGCTCAGTGCAGCAAGGCATAGCGTATGGCAAACAGTTTGGGAAGCTGCCTTGTTTTTGTTTTTATTCCTCACTGTATGCATGCTACCAGCTGCGTTTCAGAAGGCAAGCTGCTCTCAGGCTTCAGCTGCTTTTGGTATGGATTTTAAAATATAAAACACATCTAAGTTTGCTAATGTTAAAATGATCGATGACATTGTAAGCAATGTAAACTGAAATAGAATTGCAAATAGATACTGATAGATTAAGTGGATAGCCAAAACTGGAGTAAACTGATTTCAATACAGGCACATGGAAGGTCTTCCACTCTGAACCTAAAAAGGATAGAGCTAGGAACTTTCTAAATGGTGAAAAGCTAGAAACAATGGAGGTTGTTGCGATCCTTGCCCAGGTTGTGGGTAGATCTGGTTAGGGACCAATAATGTTTTGTTTAAAGAGGACAACGTTTGAGATTCATGATGCTTAAACTTTCTTTTTTTTCCAATTAAGGGGCAATTTAGCCAATCCACCCAGCCTGCACATTTTTGGATTGTGGGGTGAGACCCACGAAAACAGGGGAGAATGTGCAAACTTCACATGGGACAGAGACCCGAGGACGGGATCAAACCTGGGTCCTTGGTGGCGTGAGGAGCAGTGCGCTAACCACTGCATACATCAGGCAGACTAAAGTTCAGAAAAGACACAATGTTAACACAGCTGATTTCAGAGAACATATTTCAGAGAACATATTTCGGGGAACACACCAGGCAGACTAAAGTTCAGAAAAGCCACAATGTTAACACAGCTGATTTCAGAGAACATATTTCGGAGAACATATTTCGGGGAACATATTTCGGGGAACATATTTCGGGGAACATATTTCGGGGAACATATTTCGGGGAACATATTTCGGGGAACATATTTCGGGGAACATATTTCGGGGAACATATTTCGGGGAGCATATTCCGGGGAACATATTGAGTGTGAGCAGAATCGCTTTCAGAGAATGGTAGGCTGAACACCCTCCATTCTGTGCTGTTGGAGTCTACTTTTGATTTTCAATTGACTTCCTGAAATGGTGATGGAAGCAGATTTAATCATTATCATTTGTTTTCAAGTCCTCCTATGACTGGGTGGCACAGTGGTTAGCAATGCTTCTTCACGGCGCTGAGGACCCGGGTTCGATCCCGGCCTCGGGTCACTGTGGTGTGGAGTTTGCACATTCTCCCCTTGTCTGCGTGGGTCTCACTCCCACAACCCAAAGATGTGCAGGTAGGTGAATTGGTCATGCTACATTGCTCCTTCATTGGGAAAGAAAAATAATTGGGCATTTTAAATTTATTTTTAAAAAGTCCCTCTATGTCCTCGCCCCTCATTATTTCTGTAACCTATGGCCTGCACATATCCAATTCTGGTCCTCTTGTGCAACCCCAATTTAAATAACTGCACCATTAGTGGCTGTGTCTCAGCTGCCAAGGCCCTAATCGTTGGAGTTTCCTTCCAAAATCTCATGCCCCTAACTCACTTTCCTCCTTTAAGACACTCCTCAGATCTACCTAATATCTCCTTAAATGACTCGGTGCCAGATTTTGTTTGGCATTTCTGTGGAGCACCTCGAAGCTTTACAATGAAAAAGGTGGCTTAAAAATCTAAGTTAATAATGCCATGAGGCAATGCTAAACTTGAATCCATTAAGTGAATAAAATGCAAGCCAAAATGTATATTCATAAAAGTAACAGATATCTGGCATTTTTAATTCAAAACTTTGCATTTCTTGGGACTTTCAGGTCCTTGAAATCTCCCATTGGTGCTATCAGCTAACAAATTACTTCAAAATTGTGGTTACTGTTCTGTAGACAAACATTTTATGGACAGCAAGATCCTGCAAACGACAGATGGGATATAGGAGGAGGTAAACTAACTTTTCTCACCCTTCTTGACCCATCTGCAGCCTTTGGCAGAGTTGATCACACCATCCTCCTCCATTCCATTTCCACTATCATCCGTTGCCTGGCTCCATTCTCACCTAGCCAAAAGACTACCTACAATGGGTGCAATCCCCTGAGGTAGAGAATTCCAAAGATTCCCAACCCTCTGAGTGAAGACGTTTCTTTTCATCCCAGTCTTCAATGATTGTTCTCTTTGTCCTGAGACTGTGCCCTCATGTTCTTGCTTTCCCTGCCAGGGAAAAGAACCTCTGTGCCTACTCCTTTCAGGCACCTTCAGAACTGTGTATGTTTCAATGAGATCACCTCTCACTCTTCTAAATTCCAGTAAGTTTGGCCCAGTTACATCATAGGACAACCCTTTCCTCCCAGGAACCAATCTAGTGATCCTTTGTTGTCCCATGTCTCATTCATATATATCCTTTTTTTATTTTTATAAATTGAGAGTACCAAATTCATTTTTTCCAATTAAGGGGCAATTTAGCGTGGCCAATCCACCTACCCTGTACATCTTTGGGTTGTGGGGGTGAAACCCAAGCAAACACGGGGAGAATGTGCAAACTGCACATCGACGGTGAACCAGGGTCAGGTCGAACCTGGGACTCGGCGCCATGAAGCAGCAATGCTAACCACTGCGCTATTGTGCTGCCCCATATATATCCTTCCTTAAATATGGAGATGAAAACTGCAACCGTTGCCATAGATGTGGTCTCATTGATGCCCTATACATTTGTAACACAAGTTCCTTTTCCTTGTATTGCAGTCCCAGGCTGATTGAAGCTTACGAGCAAAAACATAAGAAATGCGGAAAAAAAATTCTCGCCAGCTGTTTCAAAAATTAACTATAGATTTAGTTTTTTGAAAATTACGAAAAAATAGAAAAGCCAAAGATTAGAATAATCTTGTCACTTAAGCTGGAAGCAGCTGCAGACAATCTAAGGGTATTGTTGTTTGACCAGAAATGTGACAACTTGAAAACCTTTGGCGAATGAGTGGACTACTTTGTGGTGATTGAATGGATAGCCTAATTGCTTTCTTTAGTTGATTGGATAATAATTATTATGCTTTTAATTTAACTTTTTGCGGCAAATCCCATCCCCACTGTATCTTTACCTGCCTAGGACCTAAGTAAAGAATAGTTGAGACCTGAGGCGCAAATGGAGAGCCCTTGCCACTGTATGCCAGCTTACTGGAACGTACTGCGCACCACCATGTGACTCTCCAAAGACTGATTGAATGCAGATGCTATCAAACTGAGACTCAGGATATAAACCAACAGACAATTTATTCAACATAGAACAGGTAAATGAATGGCATTTAATATAAAATGGTGATTGCTGTAAATGTTGCTACTTTTCACAGTTCACTGTATAAAAATAATAAAACCAATTCACCTGAGCTATGTTTCAACATACATTTTTACCTTAAACTCATGACGTAGCACTGACGTAGTCAATTCTAGCTACCTTTTCAGCTGGTTACACACTGGATCATCCTGTAAGATAAAATCAATCTTTTCAGGAATTCTCTCCCTAAACTGTTCACTTCTCTACCTCTTTCACCATATTTAAGTCGCTCCTTAAAACCTACCTCTTTGGCCAAGCTTTTGATAACCTAGCATTTCTTTTTGTGGCTTGGTATCAAATTTTGTTAACATGCCTGTGAAAGTGCCTTGGGACAATCTACGAATAAAACCAGATTGTTTTGAAAGTGTACTTAAACAAAATTCTTTCACAAAATCTGCATTTCCCTTACTTTTATCAGATGAGTAGTTATTCTTTGTTGGATAGAGTAAAACCCATGCAACGCAATGGCTGAAACTTCAATCTAAATTAGTATATTAAAACCAACTTTATTTCAGCAGGAACTAATCTGATAAATATCGCCGAGTCGGTACCAATTCAGATATCTATCTGGGTTTGATTCCCACATACAGTGGTAGCCACCAGATTGAGCATATTGAGGATTTCTAGGACTATACATGTTTTACTTGCTCTCCGGTGATCTGACTGAAATGTAAATGTTTATTTTCCAAAAATATAGTTGGCAATAACTGAATTTTAGTCCTCTGCATGTATTGTAACTAAGAATTTGAATCAACTATCTAATACAGAACACAACATTTTGTCTCAAAGACACTCTTAGGGTTGTGGATGCACACCAGGCTAAGAACCAGAAAATGTGCCACAGATTAAAAACACATGGCATGATGGCATAGACCACAAGTTCTTCAATTGTAACAAAATGGGATATAGTATAAGTGATTGCAGATCAAAGTGTGCAGTTCTATGCCAAATGGAAAAATAAATACAATAATAAATGTATGACTGCAAAGTGCACAGTGTTAACTGAACGATGTTCCTTTTTTGTCCGTTCTGAGTTAAAAATGGACTACTGAAGGATTGTGCAATACTAATTGTACTTTTAATGTTAGGGACATGACAAATCAATTCTTGGGGATTTAGCCTGGTCTTACTCCATTGTTTAAGCTCTGACTAACTGCTAGTTATAGTCAAGGATAATTTGAACACGGTATCTATATACTCCTCGCATTAAAGGTTCTGCTGGAGAATTACTTGAATGACGGGAGCATGATTAATTTAGTTAAGGAGTAGAAAGCATTAATAGTAACTGAAAGTCAGGTATGGGCTATGGTCTGAAATTGCAGTAATACATTTCAATAATTTTATACATGCAAGCCAATATTAAAATACCAGATGGACCAACTTAAAACTGAACTTCAGATTCTAATTTGCAAAATTCCCTGAGAAAATAGAACTTCAAGTGACCGTGGGCTGCTTTTAATTATGTGATAATTTTATTTCCGGCCAAAACGAACAAAAAATCTTGCATTTATATAGCGTCTTTCACAACATTAGAATGCTCCAAAGTACTTTATAATCTATATAGCAATCATAAAAAGACATGCAATGTAAGCACTGCTTCACCTAGGCAGCTGACTAACATATAAAACACAATTGCTCTCATCATCCTTCTCCAACACCTCTCTTTGGTCCTTCAACTGGAACTATCTTTGACTACTTCTATTGATATCTATCCAATTGTAGCTGGAGAATCATCTGCCGTGGCTACTGCTCCTGCTACCACATCATTACCTTGCAGTGTCCCAAGGATCTGTCCTTGTCCCCTCCTATTTCTCATCTTTATGCTACCCCTCGCAACAATTCCAAAGCAAAGTTAGATGGCCAACTCTATCTGACTCACCATCTTCTCAGTCTCTGTGACTGCCTTTTAATTTATCCTGCCTTTTGACATCTCCTCCTGAAGGAGCAAACAATTCCTGTAATTAAATATTGGGAAGACCAAAATCCTTGACATCTCTCTCTCAAACTCCATCCTTTAGCCACTGACTCCATCCCTTTTGCTGGTCACATTCAGAGGATAAACCAGACTATTTGCCACCTTGGCATTCTGTTTGACAATGAGGTGAACTCCAACCACATATGAATAATGTACCAGCAGTTCTGAGAAACACACGTTTTAGTGAGGAACCGAAGGAAATTAGTATTACAAGAGAAATGGTTTTGGGAAATTAAAGGGATTGAAGGTGGATAAATCTACAGGGCCTGCTAATCTTTATCCCAGAGTACCTACCTGCGACCCAAGACCCCCAAAACGGCGGATACCCTCCTCGCGCACCGCAAGGTATTCCCGTATTCGCTGAACGCCGGGACCCAACCAGATCGCAATCCATGTCCCCCTAGCAACCCCAAGACCGCAACCAGTGCCCGAGACCCTGCAGACACGGCCACCTACCTTTCACAAAGTCAGACTTCTCTTATCAAATTCTGGGACCATCCAGCCGCAGCCGCCGACCGAGGAAGCGGGGGCAAAGCGGCGGTCTGCAGGTGAGACTGAAGCAACACGGTTTCAAGACTCCCCTCCCCAGCATACTCCAGGCAAACGTTCAAGCGATCGAAAACATCTGGATGAACTTAACGCCAGACTTACCCCTCAGATGGAAGTAAAAGACTGCTGTGTGCTCTGTTTCAGAGACATGGCTGAACCCCCACCTCACCGGACTGTGCCATACAACCTGAAGGCTTCTCAATTCATTGGGCGGACCACACCGCGTCATCAGGCAAAGGAAAGGGTGGAGAGATTTGCCTCCTCATCAACTCATCCTGGTGCTTGGATGTGGCGACCCTCGCGACCTACTGCTCCCCGGACCTTGAATACCTGACCGTGAAGTGCCGGCCATACTATCTTCCACGTGAGTTCACTTCAACCATTATCACAGCGGTCTACATCCCACTCCAGGCAGGAATGAAGAAGGCACAGAAAGAACTGTACACAGTTATAAACAACAACGAAACAGTAGCATGAAGGTCTTGTTCATCGTGGCCGGGGACTTCAATAAGGCCAACCTCAAGAGTGCCCCGCTAATCACGTTCATATGTTTTGGTCCTGTCCAAAGCTAGAGGATTACTGGAAGGAGGTTTTTAGCGTAATTTCTAAAGTGGTGCACGTGAAACTGGACCCGGACCCCCGGGAGGCCATATTTGAGGTGTTGGAGCAGCCAGGGTTGGAAACGGGCGTGGAGGCAGATGTTGTAGCTTCGCCTCGTTGATCGCCTGAAGGTGGATCCTGCTAGGTTGGAGAGCAACCTCTCCACCCCGTGCCCTGGCGTGGCGGGGGACCTGTTGGAATTCTTGACTCTTGAGAAGGTTAAGTTTGAACTGAGGGGCAGGATGGAGGGGTTCCACAATTCATGGGCATTATTCATTATGCACTTTCAAGAACTGGATAACATCGAACATTAGTTGGGGCGGGTGGGTGGGAGGGTTGGGGGGAGGGGGGCGGTGTGTGTTAATGATGACTATGGGTGATCCCTAATTCCTTTTTGTCATTTGTTTGTGTGAACATGCGGGCTAATGTTTGGGGTTTGGTGGGAGGATGGGATCGTTGTTATTGATATGGGGATTGACATATTTGTTACTGATTATTGTTTATTGTTGCTGGGTGTAAATTTGGGAGAAAATGTGAAAAAGGAGGAGAGTAAAAAATATTTTTTTTAAAATGTACTAAATGATCTGTTGAGCTGCTCGCAGAAAAATACTTTTCACTGTACCTCAGTACATGTGACAATAAACAAATCCAAACCAATCTAACCTGAGGAAGTAGCCCTAGAAATAGTAGATCCATTGGCAGTCATTTTCCAAAACTCTTTGGACTCTGAAATGTTTCCTTCAAAAAGGAAGGTAGAGAGGGAACTGGGAACTATAGACCAGTGACCCTAACGTCAGTAGTAGGGAAATTTCAAGAGTCCATTATCAAGGATTTCATACCACAGCATTGGGAAAGCAGTGGTATAATCAGACAAAGTCAGCATGGATTTACGAAAGGGAAATCACCCGCGGCAAATTACTGGAATTGTTTGAATATGTAACTACTGGAGTTGACCAGGGGTACCCAGTAGGATGTGGTTTATTTAGACTTTCAGAAGGCTTTCGACAAGGTCACACATGGCAATTATTGTGTAAAGTTAAAGTGTGTGGAATTGTGGGTAGTGTCTTGAGCTGGATAGAAAGCTGGTTAGCTGGGTCTTTTTCCGATTGGCAGGCAGTGGACTCGTGGGGGACCGCAGGGATCTGTGCTAGGACCCCAGCTGTTCACATTATATATTAATGATTTAGATGAGGGAACTAAATGTACTATCTCCAAATTTGCAGATGATACAGGGGGGGGGGGGGGGGGGGGGGTTGTGTGTGAACTGAGAGGAAGATGCAGAGATGCTTCAAGCGGGCTTTGGACAGGCTGAGTGAGTGGGCATATACCTGGCAGATGCAAAATAATGTGGATAAATGTGAGGTATCCACTTGGTTGAAAAAATAGGAAGGAAGATTATTATTTGAATGGGTGTAAATTGAGAGAGGCAGAAATCATAAATAATACAATTTTTACCTCTAAACCTGATTATTCCAATGCTCTCCTGGTTGGGGGTACAGGCTTTCTTTTTATTTCAAAAAATAATAAATTTAGAGTACCCAATTCTCTTTTTTTTCCAATTGAGGGGGAATTTAGCGTGGCCAATTCACCTACCCTGCACATCATTTTGGGGTTATGGGGTGAGATCCATGCAGACACGGGGAGAATATGCAAACTCCACACGGACAGTGACCTGGGGTCAGGATTGAACCGGGTCCTCGCCGCCGTGAGGTTGCAGTGCTAACTATTGCAGCCCGTGGAGGCACCGGCTTTCAATCTCCATAAGCTAGAACTGGACCAAAACCTTGCTTTATTAGTGTCACAAGTAGGCTTATGTTAACACTGCAATGAAGTTACTGTGAAAATCCCCGAGTCACCACACCGGCGCCTGTTCGGGTACACGGAGGGAAAATTCAGGATGTCCAATTCACCTAAGAAGCACGTCATTCGGGACTTGTGGGAGGAAACTGGAGCATCCGGAGGAAACCCACGCGGACACAGGGAGAACGAGCAGACTCTGCACAAACGGTGACACGAGCAGGGAATCAAACTCGGGTCCATGATGCTGTGAAGCAACAGTGCTAACCACTGTACTATTGTGCCACCCATCATCGGGTTCTGCTCAAACATCACACCTCTGCTGATTAAACCTACGTTAGGTCCCGACCCGGCAATGTGTTGATTTTAAAATTCTTGCCCTTGATTGCTCCTCAAATTCTAGCCTCTTGTGTTTCCCTGCTCTTAATCACTCCAGCCTTCGGCTGCCTGAGCTCTAGAATTTCTTCCTTAAACATCACTGCCACTGTACCTCTCTCAGCTGCTTTATGAAGATCCTCAGTTCCTACCTCTTTGATCAAGTGTTTATATCATCTGGCCTAAAACCCTGATATGGATTTGGATCAAATTATATCTGGAAGGTTTTACTATATTATAAGCACTATTTAAGTGCACGTTGTGCTAAATTCACCCAAATTCCCCAGACTATTGGCTAAGTATTTTATTTCTTATTGTTGAGATGGCATCCGACCCGTAGTCCGACATTACTTAGGAGGGATTATTTTAAGACCGTTTCTTTTCAAGTATTTCCTATTGTACTTTTAAAAGTTAAAAGTAATATTAATTTGCTTAAAATTGGGCGTGGCTCAGAGGCGTAGTGGTTAGCACTGCTGCCTCACGGCGCCGAGGTCCCAGGTTCGATCCCGGCTCTGGGTCACTGTCCATGTGGAGTTTGCACATTCTCCCTGTGTTTGCGTGGGTTTTGCCCCACAACCCAAAGATGTGCAGGCTAGGTGGATTGGCCATGCTAAATTGGCAAAAATGAATTGGGTACTCTAAATTTATTTTAAAAAATAATGTGCTTAAAATGGAAAGATCTACTTGATCAGTACTGATGTACTTGAAACTTCAGCTGGATTGCTGTGTCAACAGAATCAACTCGTGATTGGTTTGTGCGTGCGTGTGTGTTTTAAATTGGCTTGTTTCAATTTCTCCATGGAAAGCTAAAGGTAAGCAGTTTTATGAACTAGGACTGTAAACTTACATGTATCTACCCTATATAAGCCCTTTATTAGTGTGTATAAGCAATATATGTGTAAGCATCTAATAGTGCAGGCGCTCCTTTTAAACACAAAATTACAACCGGATTTGTTTTCAGGAAGCCATGTAACATTTTTGCAGATTTCTAAGTAACAGAAATGGTACCGTGTTAGCTACAGAACGATTGCCTGATAGAGCGAGAACATTGTGAGGAGTGGATGGATACAGCACACTTTAATTGTTTGAAATAAACACTGCTGTTCAGAATAACATTCTGACCATAGAACTTGCTGTTGCAGTGCCCCATGAGTGTTGAAGTAATCTATAAATAAATCATGTGCAATGTAAACGGAATCGTTTGCAGAATGTGCAAAATGCTGCTAGTTCAGAATGTTGTGAATAAATTGAAAAATATTTCTCTTAAGAAACCTATGTCACCGAGGCTGATTCATATCTTTTAATTAGATCACAAGTATGAGTAGACTTTTGGATAGGAAATGAAAAATGAAATGAAAATCGCTTATTGTCACGAGTAGGCTTCAATGAAGTTACTGTGAAAAGCCCCTAGTCGCCACATTCCGGCACCTGTTCGGGGAGGCTGGTATGGGAATTGAACCGTGCTGCTGGCCTGCCTTGAAGTTATACAAAAACATATTTAGAAACCATTTCAATCCAAGTTTGAGCCATTTTTGTTCCAACTGATATTAGCATGATATCAGTTTTCTATTTCTGAATTGCAAGTAAATTCCAAATCAAATTTCACCAATTGGAGGGAATGTTTTACTTTTTATTATTGTTTGTTCATTGTATTTGCTATATGGTCAAGGTCATTTCTGTCCATCCCAAATTACCCTAGGAAGGTGAGGGCTGTGGAGCATCAACTTTAACTGCATTGGTGATTGTAGTGATCAACTCCCACCATGGTTGATTTCTCGAATTCTGGCCCAACAATTACAGAAGTCCAATTTAGATGATATGTGACTCACCGGGAAATTCAGAGCTTCTGCTGTTTCCATGACATTGCTGCTCTTGTTCTTCATAGTGTTAAAGGTTGCAGCCCAATGTAAATGTAACATTGGTGGGTTTCTGCTATGTCCTGTAGATTGGGTGTGTCAAGTGATACCCTGGGACTTGCCCAAACTCAGCAAAAGTTTTAGTATTGATCCCTCCTTGAGAAAATTCACAGTTGATAATTCTTACTTTGAATAACATGGCATTCTTTCCCAAACGAAAACATATATCTGCAGAACAAAAAAAATCGAACTGACTTTCGGGTGCGGCGATGACCAGCTGAGTCGCACGTTTCGGCAGCTCCCGGTGGAAGGAACTTTTGGGCTCTTAATAAGAGCCCCAACGGCAATTTTAACGGCTAAAAGTACTGTGCGGTGAACCAGAAGGGAATCCCCCCTGGATATGGATGAAAAAAGGAGAGGAAGGTGGCCGGATTGCGGTGGATCCTTTAGAGCAGCGGCAAGGAAGGCAAGCAAAAACCAAGATGGCGTCGGAAGGTGGCAGTTTAATATGGGGCCCTGAACAACACGAGTTTTTGAAACGCTGCGTGGAAGAACTCAAAAAGGAAATGAAGAAGGAGCTGTTGGCCCCGATATTACAGGCGATCGAAGGGCTAAAAGATGAGCAAAAGACCCAGGAGCGGGAGCTTCGGGTCATGAAGGCAAAGGCTGCCGAGAATGAGGACGACATACAGGGCCTGGTGGTGAAGACGGAGATGCACGAGGCACACCATAAACGATGTGTGGAAAGGCTGGAGGCGCTGGAGAACAACGCGAGGAGGAACAACCTAAGGATTCTTGGTCTTCCTGAAGGTGCGGAGGGAGCGGACGTCGGGGCATATGTGGGCACGATGCTGCACTCGTTAATGGGAGCGGAGGCCCCGGCGGGTCCGCTGGAGGTGGAGGGAGCATACCGAGTGATGGCGCGAGGACCGAGAGCAAGAGAAATTCCCAGAGCCATAGTGGTGAGATTCCTCCGTTTTAAGGATAGAGAGATGGTCCTTAGATGGGCAAAGAAAACTCGGAGCAGTAAGTGGGAGAACGCGGTGATCCGCGTATACCAAGACTGGAGTGCGGAGGTGGCGAGAAGGAGGGCGAGCTTTAATCGGGCCAAGGCGGTGCTTCACAAAAAGAAGATAAAATTCGGAATGCTGCAACCGGCAAGACTGTGGGTCACATATCAAGGGAGGCACCACTACTTTGAGACGGCGGATGAGGCGTGGACTTTTATCGTGGAAGAAAAATTGGAATGAGCGGGTTATTAAAAAAAAAAAAGAACGTTTGAAACAAAGTGGTGGGGCGAGTATGGGGGGCGAAGAGGGGGGTAAAAAGGGGGGAAAGAGGAGTTTTATGTTATTAATCCTGCGATGTGGTAACTTTTCTCTGTTCCACAGGAGGTGGTGGGGGGAGGAAAGGAGGTGGAGGAGATGGGGCGTTGGCCATTGGGGGCGGGGCCAAGGGGGAAGCGCGGGCTCGGTTCCCGCGCTATGATAATCATGGCGGGAATAGGGAAGCAGGAAGGAGGGGGCGTCGCACGGTGCGAGCCGAGGTCGGCCAGAGTTTGCTGACTTCTGGGTGCAACATGGGGGGTGTAACTACGCTAGTGGGGGATCTAGCGGGGGGGGGGTGAGAGGGGGGAATTATTGGGCTGCTGCTGCTGGGGAGAGGGGGGAGCTGGCATGGGGTGGGATGGGCGGGGGGGCACCGCCTGGGGGGGACACAGCTGCGTGGGAACCGGGTGAGGAGCTGGAAAAAGGGGATGGCTAATCGACAAGGGGGGGGGGGGGTAAAAAGCCCCCCAACCCGGCTGATCACGTGGAACGTGAGGGGGCTGAACGGGCCGATAAAGAGGGCACGGTTACTCGCACACCTTAAGAAACTTAAGGCAGACGTGGTTATGTTACAGGAAACGCACTTGAAACTGATAGACCAGGTGAGACTACGCAAAGGTTGGGTGGGGCAGGTATTCCATTCGGGGCTAGATGCGAAAAACAGGGGGGTGGCTATATTAGTGGGGAAGCGGGTAATGTTTGAGGCAAAGACTATAGTGGCGGATAGGGGGGCAGATACGTGATGGTGAGTGGCAAACTACAGGGAGGGACGGTGGTTTTGGTAAACGTATATGCCCCGAACTGGGATGATGCCAATTTTATGAGGCGTATGCTAGGACGCATCCCGGACCTAGAGGTGGGAAAGTTGGTAATGGGGGGAGATTTCAATACGGTGTTGGAACCAGGGCTGGACAGGTCGAGGTCCAGGACTGGAAGGAGGCCGGCAGCAGCCAAGGTGCTTAAAGATTTTATGGAGCAGATGAGAGGAGTAGACCCGTGGAGATTTAGCAGACCTAGGAGTAAGGAGTTTTTGTTTTTCTCCTATGTCCACAAAGTCTATTCGCGAACAGACTTTTTTGTTTTGGGAAGGGCGTTGATCCCGAAGGTGAGGGGAACGGAGTATACGGCTATAGCCATTTCGGATCACGCTCCACATTGGGTGGACTTGGAGATAGGGGAGGAAACAGAAGGGCGCCCACCCTGGAGAATGGACATGGGACTAATGGCAGATGAGGGGGGGTGTCTAAGGGTGAGGGGGTGCATTGAAAAGTACTTGGAACTCAATGATAATGGGGAGGTCCAGGTGGGAGTGGTCTGGGAGGCGCTGAAGGCAGTGGTTAGAGGGGAGCTGATATCAATAAGGGCACATAAAGGAAAGCAGGAGAGTAAGGAACGGGAGCGGTTGCTGCAAGAACTTCTGAGGGTGGACAGGCAATATGCGGAGGCACCGGAGGAGGGACTGTACAGGGAAAGGTAAAGGCTACACGTAGAATTTGACTTGCTGACAACGGGTACTGCAGAGGCACAGTGGAGGAAGGCACAGGGTGTACAGTACGAATATGGGGAGAAGGCGAGCAGGTTGCTGGCCCACCAATTGAGGAACAGGGGAGCAGCGAGGGAAATAGGGGGAGTGAGGGATGAGGAAGGCGAGATGGAGCGGGGAGCGGAGAGAGTGAATGGAGTGTTCAAGGCATTTTATAAAAAATTATACGAAGCTCAACCCCCGGATGGGAGGGAGAGAATGATGGGCTTTCTGGACCGGCTGGAATTTCCCAAGGTGGAGGAGCAGGAAAGGGTGGGACTGGGAGCACAGATTGAAATAGAGGAAGTAGTGAAAGGAATTAGGAGCATGCAGGCGGGGAAGGCTCCGGGACCGGATGGATTCCCAGTTGAATTTTACAGGAAATATGTGGACTTGCTCGCCCCGCTATTGATGAGGACCTTTAATGAGGCAAAGGAAAGGGGACAGCTGCCCCCGACTATGTCTGAGGCAACGATATCGCTTCTCCTAAAGAAGGAAAAGGACCCTCTGCAATGCGGGTCCTATAGACCTATTTCCCTCCTAAATGTAGACGCTAAGATTCTGGCCAAGGTAATGGCAATGAGGATAGAGGATTGTGTCCCGAGGGTGGTCCATGAGGACCAAACTGGGTTTGTGAAGGTGAGACAGCTGAATACGAATATACGGAGGCTGCTAAGGGTAATGATGATGCCCCCACCAGAGGGGGAAGCAGAGATAGTGGTGGCGATGGATGCCGAGAAAGCATTTGATAGAGTGGAGTGGGATTATCTGTGGGAGGTGCTGAGGAGATTTGGTTTTGGAGATGAGTATGTTGGATGGGTGCAGCTGTTGTATAGGGCCCCAGTGGCGAGTGTGGTCACGAATGGACGGGGATCTGCATACTTTCGGCTCCATAGAGGGACAAGGCAGGGATGCCCTCTGTCCCCATTATTGTTTGCACTGGCGATTGAGCCCCTGGCAATAGCATTGAGGGGTTCCAAGAAGTGGAGGGGAGTACTTAGAGGAGGAGAAGAACACCGGGTATCTCTGTATGCGGATGATTTGTTGTTATATGTAGCGGACCCGGCGGAGGGGATGCCAGAGATAATGCGGACACTTCTGGAGTTTGGAGAATTCTCAGGATATAAACTGAACATGGGGAAAAGTGAGTTGTTTGTGGTGCATCCAGGGGAGCAGAGCAGAGAAATAGAGGACTTTCCGCTGAGGAAGGTAACAAGGGACTTTCGTTACTTGGGGATCCAGATAGCCAAGAATTGGGGTACATTGCATAGGTTAAATTTAACGCGATTGGTGGAACAAATGGAGGAGGACTTCAAGAGATGGGACATGGTATCCCTGTCACTGGCAGGGAGGGTGCAGGCAGTTAAAATGGTAGTCCTCCCGAGATTCCTCTTTGTGTTTCAGTGCCTCCCGGTGGTGATCACGAAGGCTTTTTTCAAAAGGATCGAAAAGCGTATTATGAGTTTTGTGTGGGCCGGGAAGACCCCGAGAGTGAGGAAGGGATTCTTACAGCGTAGTAGGGATAGGGGGGGGGCTGGCACTACCGAGCCTAAGTGAGTACTACTGGGCCGCCAATATCTCAATGGTGAGTAAGTGGATGGGAGAAGAGGAGGGAGCGGCGTGGAAGAGATTGGAGAGGGCGTCCTGTAGGGGGACTAGCCTACAAGCTATGGTGACGGCCCCATTGCCGTTCTCACCGAAGAAATACACCACAAGCCCGGTGGTGGTGGCGACTTTGAAAATTTGGGGACAGTGGAGACGGCATAGGGGAAAGACGGGAGCCTTGGTGGGGTCCCCGATAAGAAATAACCATAGGTTTGCTCCGGGGAGAATGGATGGGGGATTTGGAATATGGCAAAGAGCAGGAGTAACGCAACTGAAAGATCTGTTTGTGGATGGGAAGTTCGCAAGTCTGGGAGCGCTGACCGAGAAATATGGGTTGCCCCAAGGGAATGCATTCCGGTATATGCAACTGAGGGCTTTTGCGAGGCAACAGGTGAGGGAATTCCCGCAGCTCCCAACGCATGAGGTGCAGGACAGAGTGATCTCAAAGACATGGGTGGGGGACGGTAAGGTGTCATATATATAGGGAAATGAGGGACGAGGGGGAGATTATGGTAGATGAGCTGAAAGGGAAATGGGAAGAAGAGCTGGGGGAGGAGATTGAGGAGGGGCTGTGGGCGGATGCCCTAAGTAGGGTAAACTCATCGTCCTCGTGTGCCAGGCTAAGCCTGATTCAATTTAAGGTGTTACACAGGGCGCATATGACTGGAGCACGGCTCAGTAAATTTTTTGGGGTAGAGGATAGGTGTGCGAGATGCTCGAGAAGCCCAGCGAATCACACCCACATGTTCTGGTCATGTCCGGCACTACAGGGGTTCTGGGTGGGGGTGACAAAGGTGCTTTCGAAAGTAGTGGGGGTCCAGGCCGAACCAAGCTGGGGGTGGCTATATTTGGTGTTGCACAAGAGCCGGGAGTGCAGGAGGCGAGAGAGGCCGATGTTTTGGCCTTTGCGTCCCTAGTAGCCCGGCGCAGGATACTGTTGATGTGGAAGGAAGCCAAGCCCCCGGGGGTGGAGACCTGGATAAATGACATGGCAGGGTTTATAAAGCTGGAACGGATTAAGTTCGTCCTAAGGGGATCGGCTCAAGGGTTCACCAGGCGGTGGCAACCGTTCGTCGAATACCTCACAGAAAGATAGAGGGAATGGAAAAGAAGAAGGCAGCAGCAGCAGCCCGGGGGGGGGGGGGGGGGGAGGAACCAGAAGGACTCTCAGGGTTGTTAATATATATGTATAATATGTATAGGTCGTTGCTATAAATAATTGTATATTGGACTGTTAAATCATATTTTTGGAGAGTGTTTATCTGAGACAAGGCAGTTGCCATTTAGTTTTAGTTTTTGTTATATATTATTTATTCTTTGTTTATAAAACAGGTCATTGTTATTTATACTGTTATATTATTGTGTAAAGGATACACAATGTACTGTGATAGTTGACCAAAAATTTTCAATAAAATATTTTTTTTTAAAAATCGAACTGACTTGGGGTCAACAATTGTTATTCCAGTAAAACATTTAATACTTCTGTAAGCTAAAGTCAAATAAAGGCCAGATCTTGCTGAAAAAAGTAACAGCTTCTAAACTGCACACATTATTATCAATGTGAAAATCATCCAGTGACTTATGGTGATAAAAATATACCCTGTGAATTTTGTATCGCTACAAGTTACTGACTGATTTGTATTGCTCCACCATTGAGTTTGCAAAGACAGCAGCTTACCCTTAATATTTATGAAGTTGCTGGATTTAGCCATTAATTACCCATGAAACTTGCAATAGGAAGTTTTATCTAGTAATAATGTGTAAATATTCTTTTTTAACAATGTAATCAACCTCCTTTGAGCAGAAAATGAACAATTAAATGTGTGAACTCTCATTCCTTCAAGTTGTGAATTGTTGATTTTTCAATATGTTAATTTAAAAAAATCCTATTCCCTGTTCTCTCTCCTCCCTCTGTACTTGGTTCACATTGATTTCAATCACTTGAAATCCCCTCCTTCTCAGCCCTTCCTGTCTATATCTCAATAATAAACCTCATTGGATATATAGATTAACTGCTTGGCCTATCAAGGTCAGAAACATCCTGTTGCTCTTGCTGTGCTGTTATCAGCTTGCACACCCAGCAGCTTTGTGGCCAAAACATTCATGCTGAAGAAACAAGCCTAACTAACCGGACATGCAGGAGCTGACCAGCTCCAGCAAATTTTGGGCCGATGATTCATATACAATGTAATTATGCAGCAAATTAACTTGAAAGCAGAAAAAGGGCATTTGTTCCACCTGTTCTTGTTTGAATTGTGATTTGTATATTCAGTTTCTCCTTTTCTAAAATGCTGATAAATATTCCCCTGTGCTTGCATACTGAATGCTTGCTAAACTTCAACAGGAAATTGTGGAATGTCATATTGTGCATTTTTGCAGAAGAGCTGGTTACGTCAGTGCTAATGTTAGACTTGTTGGGACACAAGGGTAAGCATGTGAAGCTCATTACAGTTGGGCTATTCTTGGTGCAATTGGCAAATTCTCTATGCGAGAGGAGCTTTTTTTCTGTTCAACATCAGGGCATTAGTTGAGATGATGAATAAGTGATTCTGGTCAAAAACAGAAAATACTGGACAATCTCTGCAGATCTGACATCTGTGGAGAGAAAAGGGAGCTAACGTTTCGAGTCTGGATGACTCTTTGTCAAAGTGATTCTGGTCATCTCCTTGATCTCCACCAGTGCTGCCACACAAAGCATTGGAAGTAAATCCTGCATTCTTTATTTCTTCTCCCTTGTTCAGGTAAGATTGATGTCTGGCAAAGCCAAATGGATTGGCAGGTGAGGCGTAGGTTTTTAATCAGACCACTCAATCAATGCTTAAGTGCAATCCAGCTATTACTAAGCTAGTAACTGACAGGAAGCTTTGGGAAAAAATAATAAGCCTAGAAGTGAAATTCATAGAATTATAGAATCTACAGTGCAGAAGGAGGCCATTCAGCCCATTGAGTCTGCACCAGCCGTTGGAAAGCCCACACCTCCACCCTATCCTTGTAACCCAGTAACCCACCTAACCCTTTTGGACACAATTTCACATGCCCAATTCACCTAACCTGCACATCTTTGGACCGTGGGAGGAAACCGGAGCACCCGGAGGAAACCCACGCAGACACGGGGCGAACATGCAGACTCCACATAGATCGTGACCCAAGCCGGGAATCAAACCTGGGACCCTGGAGCTGTGAAGCGACTGTGCTAACCACTGTGCTACTGTGCCGCCCCGGTGGATTTGATAATCTAGTGCCTTATTCGACAAATCAGATTTGAAATTTAATATGAATGTTCATGAATTGGCGTTTAAATGTAAAATTCCTTTTACACATACAGGATGTGTCTGGTGACTGGACAACCTGTTTACAATGTTTGTACCAAAACTTGACTTGGACAGAATGAATCTATGCTAATTTGTACAATGATATTTTGAAACAAAAAATCTCCATTTGGTCTATGCTGGATCCATCCTGGAGGTGCTTGATTCTGATGTGTGCAAAACATGGACAATTATTTGATTCTCCTACCATGGGGCGAATGGTGGAGGGTTGGTGGGAAATCACTCCTAAAAAGAAAATGTATACCAGATGGAGGTGGCTCACTGCAGTGTGTGCAATTTCTCTGGTTTTGAGGATCATATGACTTTGGCAACTATCCAACTATATGTACAAAAGTAATTTAGGACAGCATAGTGTAAATGTTTGCAATTCATTCTTGGCAGCAATTTGTACTGGATGTATTAAATTTGAATAGTCCACCATCTTTTTTTGGTTCAAATCAAATTATAAGTAATCACAGAATTGTTAACAGTGCAGGAGGAGGCTATTTGGTCTATCATGTCTGCAGCAGCTCTCCAAATGAGCATTATGACTGAGCGCCATTCTCCAGTCTTTTTTCTATACTCCTGCACATTGTTTCTATTCAAGTAATCATCCATTAACCTCTTGAATTCCTCGTTTGAACCTGCCTCCACCATATTCCCAAGCAGTGCATTCCAGACCCAAACCACCCGTGTGAAAAGGTTTCCCATCACATCACATGTGCTTCTTTTGAAAAGCACTTTAAATCTGTATTCCCCTTGTTCTTGATCTTTTTACGGACAGGAACAATTTCTCCCATCTACTCTGTCCCCTCTCCCTTATGATTTTGAACTATTCTATCAAATCTCAGAAAAAAATCATGCTGTTATTTCCTTGTATCACGTACTTTGTTTTTGAGATATTTGTGGTTGTTCCTTCAACTAAATTAATTTGTGACTAGGTTTTTGAAATATATGTAGCAGCTATACTTGGGTTTAATTATGATATTGTACTCATTAATTTTTGTTAAACTGAGTGAAAGATTTGCAAGACCCAGTGGTAGGGTGAATTGGCTTTTTAGACTACTTCAGTTGAAGGCCAAACTAAAGGTTTTACGGCAAATTTTTTGTTTAATGATGAAAGCAGTATGTATTACAGTAGTTTAAAAATGTATCACGTTATAGGTTTCATTTACATTGCAGCTATAACTTCTGTTTAACACAAATTCACTTCACTTCACTTCACACCAGTGCTAAGAAGTTACAATGGTTGGGATTCTCCGGCTGCGTTCGTCCGGCGACCGGAGAAACCTGCCCAAGGTCAATGGATTTTTCCATTCTACGCGGCTCGCCCTTGGCGTTCTTGCGGCGGGTGGGGCGGGAAAATCCAGTCCAATGTAAATCCAGAGACATGTCCTAACTTGACTTTGGATTCCCAGAAATAATAATAATCTTTATTAGTGTCACAAGTAGTTTTACAGTAACTGCAGTGTTAATGTGAAAATCCCCCAGTCGCCACACTACGGGGCGACTGAGGGAGAATTCAGAATGTCCAAATCACCTAATAAGTACGTCTTTCGGGATTTGTGCGAGGAAACCGGAGCACCCGGAGGAAACCCATGCAGACATGGGAAGAATGTGCAGACTTCGCACAAAACGTGACCCAAGCCAAGAATCGAAGCCTAGTCCTAGGCGCTGTGAAGCGTCAGTGCTAACCACTGTGCAACCCTACAACTTTAACATCGATGTGAAGTAAAAGTACTTGCACTGATGCTACAATTGTGATATAATTACAACCTTGAGGAGGGGTTTTCAGTAATGCATTGTATTCTGGGTGACTATCACCTGTCTATCTACAGGACTGTTGAGTGGGCTTCAAAGTACTGATTTGCTGCAGTAAATCAACCTTACCATGCACCTTTATTTTTACAGTTGATAAGTGGTCACTCAACAACAATATCGTAAAGGTCACCACTTCATGGTTGTGCAACTAAAATATCATTGAAACTGGAACACTGAACTTACAAGCATCAGTGATCATGGCAAGCAGAGGAGCTTCTCGGCCAAATGGTCTAGGCCAGACAAAAATCTGTCAGTTCAAACTGGTTCTACTAGGAGATATGGCAGTGGGGAAATCAAGTTTAGTCTTGCGTTTTGTCAAAGGCCAGTTTGATGAATTTCAAGAGACAACAATTGGTGGTAAGTGTTCTTTTAAACTATGCAGTATTTGGTGTAAGTCAGTTGCACCTATTTAAGGTGTACCTTTCCCTTTGCATACCATGTAGTTCTGATCAGATCTGAGATTGGAGAACCGGTTAGGAAAACCTCAAACTGCACTATTCCTTTTTTCTATATGTGAAGAGGACATAAGGAGGCTACAAATGGGCATAGGGGTAGGTGAGTGGATAAAATCTGGAGTATATTGGAAAAATGTGAAATTGTCCATTTTGACAGGAAGAATAAAAAATAAGGAGATGTGACAGGATGGACCCACCTTCCTCATAGTGTAGGAAGAAGAGTAGAAAGTGCAACATTCATGGAGTAGAGCAGAAACACAGATTTATAACTTTAGACTAATGTTTCTGGTAGTTTCGGTACTTTGTTAATGTTTTTATAATAATATAATAATCTTTATTGTCACAAGTAGGCTTACATTAACACTGCAATGAAGTTACTATGAAAAGCCCCTTAGTCGCCACATTCCGGCGCCTGTTCGGGTACACGGAGGGAGAATTCAGAATGCCCAAATTACCTAACAGCACGTTTTTCGGGACTTGTGGGAGGAAACCGGAGCACTCGGAGGAAACCCACACAGAAACGGGGAGAATGTGCAGACTCTGCACAGACAGTGAACCAAATTGGGAATCAAACCTGGGACTCTGCCGCTGTGAAGCAACAGTGCTAACCACTGTGCTACCATGCCGCCCTTATAGAACCTAAAAACATACAAAAAGCATGGAAAAGATTGCCTTGCCCATGAAACTATGGTCCCTCTATGCGTTGATCCTCAAATCAAAAGAGCTCCAAACTCTTTTGCCATGCTTTAAATTTTTTTATACCATGTTCTTCTGCACATTGCAGCAAAATACTTGTGGCCTGATTTACGATGTTGCTGATTGGTCCAAATTAATAACATGATAGGACAGTGCCAGTTAGATTCCAACCTAGTTAGAAACCTAAGAAAATTAAAGCAAAAGGAGCCATGTTAGATTTTTTACTTCAAAATAATGGAATAAAGCCTAAACAAAAGTGGCAAATGTTAGGAATGCACTGAAATGGATTGCAGAAAATAAAAGCTCATGGTGTATGGGATAACATATAGGAATGGATTGAAGATTGCTAGCTAACAGGAAATAGAGTTGGCATAAATGGGTATTTTTCTGGTTGACAGATTGTGACGAGTGGTGTGCCACAGGATCTGTGCTGGGGCCTCAACTTCTAACAATTTATATAAATGTCTTTGGATGAAGGTACTGAAGTTGCTAAATCTGTTGACGACACAAAGATAGGTAGGAAAATAAATTGTGAAGAGGACATAAGGAGGCTACAAATGGACATAGGGGTAGGTGAATGGATAAAATCTGGAGTATATTGTGGAAAAATGTGAAATTGTCCATTTTGACAGGAAGAATAAAAAATAAGCTTATTAGGTAAATGGTGAGAGATTGCAGAGCCCTGAGGTGCAGAGGGATATGGATGTCCATGTGCATGAATCACAAAAGGCACATGTACAGCAAGCAATTAGAAAAGCTAATAGAATATTATAGTTGATTGGCAGGGGAATTGATTACAAAAGTAAGGGAGGGTTATGCTTCAGATACACAGGGCATTAGTGAGACCACATCTGGAGTATTGTGTACAATATTGGTATCCTGAGAAAAGGAAAGAAGCAGTTAAGAAAGGTTTACTGGACTAATGCCAGGAATGAGCAAGTTGTCGTACGAGAAAAGGGTTGAGAGGTTAGGCTTGTATCCACTACAGTTAAGAAGAGTGGGAGGCAACTTGATCAAAATCTTTCAAGATCCTGAGGGTTATTGACAAGGTGGATGTGGAAGGATGTTTCCTCTTGTCGAAGAATCTAGAACGAGGGGGTAAGGGGTCGAGATGAGAATCCTTTTCTCTTGAGGGGCATGACTCTCTGGAATTTTCTTCCCCAAAGGTCATGGAAGCAGATAGATTCTTGATAACAAGGGAGTGAAAGGTTATTGGAAGTAGGCAGGAATGTGGGGTTGTGGTTACAATCAGATCAGCCATAATCTTTTGAATGGTAGAGCAGGCTCAAGGGGCAGCGTGGCCTACTCTTAATTCATATGCTCGTATGTTTGTAAATTCCAGCTGAATTCCCAACTTTTTTTTTAACAGACAATTTTATTGAGGTATTTTAGGCATATAGAAAAAATGACATTGTACAGTACAAACAGAAAAAGAAGTCAAGACACAAATTACACATGAAACATAATGCAAACCACGGCTCTGTTCACGCACGGACCTGCCTCAATATCCCCCTACTCTACTCTACTCTACTCTACCCTAGCTCCTCCCACCCGCTGATGCTTACTCCAATCACCAATCACCTGGAACCAGGTACAAGGTCCGCCCCGAAAGGCGGGAAGCCCCTGGGGACTATAAAGTTAAGCCCCCAAGCTCAAATCGTTCTTCTTGACCGGGTCACCCAGCAACGCGAACCAACCTTGACCGTGACCGGTTCAACTGCCGCCGAGATCCAGTAAGTCTTAAGTCAACGCTCGCTACGAGATAGGCGATCCTAGCTACCAATCGTACCAACTTCGAATCCCGCAGACTCAGAACCCGAACGAAAGACCATTTGTTCCCCTGACCTGGTGGGCCAGTCTGAAGCTAAGTATAGGCCTGTTAGTCGTAGAAGTAGCTTAGAAGTAGAATTTGTGCATGAGTAGCGATTACTGTGTATAATAAATGTGCTTTGATTTGAATCTTACTAATCGGTGCATTGAGTTATTGATCATTACTCGAACTTGAATCTCGTGGCGGTATCATAAAGATACCTGGCGACTCGAGAGCAAAGGTTATAAAACAGAGCCAATTGAACCAACCAAAAGTTAGCAACATATTACTGGCGACTCTGGTGGGACCCGAACTCGAAGTGGCTTCACCACCCCGGGAGAATCCAAAAGTTTGAATTAGAGATCCAAATGGGAACAGAAAACCACAAGTGTTCAAGCAGTTCTGATCAATCCTCATAATTCGGAAGTGTGTGTATGCATGCGTAACTAACAGGGCTATAAAGTAAACTGATAGACTTTTTGTTGTGACAAAATTGTCGGGAGTTTGTATTTCGGAAATTAGCGAAAGCAGTACCCGTATTTCTTTTTAAAATATATTTTATTAAAGTTTGCAAACACAATTTTTCCCCCTTACAAATCAACAAAAACGGTAACATGATAACTGATAGATAACATGGTTTAAATAAAATAGTGAACTAACGACATAACACGAAATGGTGCTCTCTCCTCCCCCCCCCCCCCGCCCCGGGCTGCTGCTGGCTATCTATTTTCCCCCTAACGTTCCGCTAGATAGTCGAGGAACGGTTGCCACCGCCTGGAGAGCCCCTGAGCCGATCCTCTCAGCGCAAACTTCATCCGCTCCAGTTTTATGAACCCTGCCATGTCGTTTATCCAGGCCTCCACGCCGGGGGGTTTCGCTTCCTTCCACATGAGTAAAATCCTTTGCCGGGCTACTAGGAACGCAAAGGCCACAATATCTGCCTCTTTTGCCTCCTGCACTCCCAGCTCATCCGCTACCCCAAATATAGCTAACCCCCAGCTTGGCTTGACCCGGACCTTCACCACCTTCGAGATCACTCCCGCCACTCCCCTCCAATACCCCTCCAGTGCCGGACACGACCAAAACATATGTGTGTGGTTTGCCGGGCTTCCCCCGCACCTCCCGCACTTGTCCTCCACTCCGAAGAACCTGCTCAACCTCGCTCCCGTTATGTGTGCTCTATGTAGCACCTTAAATTGGACCAGGCTAAGCCTGGCACACGAGGAAGAGGAATTTACCCAACTAAGGGCATCAGCCCACAAACGCTCCTCAATCTCCTCCCCGAGCTCTTCTTCCCATTTTCCTTTCAGTTCTTCTACCAGCTCCTCCCCTCTTCTCTCATCTCCCGGTATATTTCGGACACTTTGCCCTCCCCGACCCACACCCCCGAAAGCACTCTATCCTGGATCCCCTGTGTCGGGAGCAGCGGAAATTACCTCACCTGTTGTCTCGTGAGCGCCCTCACCTGCATATACCTAAAGATATTCCCCGGAGGCAGCTCATACTTTTCCTCTAGCGCTCTCAAGCTCGCAAACGTCCCATCTATAAATAAGTGTCCCACTCTCCTAATTCCTGCCCGGTGCCAGCTCTGGAACCCTCCGTCCAACCTCCCTGGGGCAAACCTATGGTTGTTCCTGATCGGGGACCACACCGAGGCTCCCAGCACACCCCTCTGTCGCCTCCATTGCCCCCAGATGCTTAATGTTGCCGCCACCACTGGGTTCGTGGTAAACCTTTTCGGGGAGAGCAGAAGTGGCGCCGTCACCAGCGCTTTTAAGCTCGTTCCTTTACAGGACGCCATCTCCAGCCTTTTCCACGCCGCCCCCTCTCCCTCTATCATCCACTTACGGATCATCGCCACATTAGCGGCCCAGTAATAGTCACCCAAATTCGGCAACGCCAGTCCCCCTCTGTCCCTGCTACGTTGCAGGAACCCCCTCCTTACCCTCGGGGCCTTCCCTGCCCACACGAAGCTCATGATGCTCCTATCTATTTTCTTGAAAAAGGCCTCAGTGATCAATATAGGGAGACATTGAAACATAAAT
Organism: Scyliorhinus torazame; assembly: GCF_047496885.1. Taxonomy (NCBI): domain Eukaryota; kingdom Metazoa; phylum Chordata; class Chondrichthyes; order Carcharhiniformes; family Scyliorhinidae; genus Scyliorhinus; species Scyliorhinus torazame. The sequence goes on along the minus strand of NC_092708.1, from coordinate 166,906,793 downwards.
AGGAACCTCGGGAGGACCATCATCTTAATCGCCTGCACTCTGCCCGCCAGTGACAGCGGCTGCATATCCCACCTTTTGAAATCCTCTTCCATTTGCTCCACCGGCCGAGTCAGATTGAGTCTGTGTAAGGTTCCCCAGCTCCTGGCTATCTGAATCCCCAGGAATCGGAAGTTTCTTTCCACTCTCCTTAGCGGCAGGCCATCTATCCCTCTACTCTGGTCCCCAGGGTGTATCACGAAAAGCTCATTCTTTCCCATGTTAAGCCTATATCCCGAGAAATCTCCAAACTCCCTCAATATCTGCATAACCTCGGTCATCCCTCCCACTGGATCCGCCACATACAGCAGTAGGTCATCTGCGTAGAGTGACACTCGGTGTTCCTCTCCCCCTCTAACCACCCCTCTCCATTTCATGGAGTCACTCTGCGCTATGGCCAGTGGTTCAATTGCCAGCGCGAACAGTAATGGGGACAGCGGGCCCTGTCTTGTTCCCCTATGTAGTCGAAAATACTCCGATCTTTGCCGATTTGTGACTACACTTGCCATTGGGGCCCCATAGAGGAGATTAACCCAGCTGACAAACCCCTCCCCGAACCCGAACCAACTCAGCATCTCCCATAGATCCATCGCCGCCACTATCTCTGCCTCCCCCTCTGATGGGGGCATCATTATCACCCCCAATAGCCGTCGCATGTTGACATTCAATTGTCTCCCCTTTACGAACCCTGTCTGATCTTCGTGCACCACCCCGGGACACAATCCTCTATCCTCATTGCCAGCACTTTTGCCAACAACTTGGCGTCCACATTCAGAAGCGAGATAGGCCTATAAGACCCGCATTGCAGCGGGTCTTTATCTCGCTTCAGGATTAGTGATATCGTCGCCTCCGACATTGTCGGGGGTAGAGTCCCCTCTTCTCTGGCCTCGTTAAAGGTTCTTACCAGCAGCGGGGCCAACAAGTCCACGTATTTCCTGTAAAATTCCACCGGTAACCCGTCAAGTCCCGGGGCCTTCCCTGCCTGCATGTTCCCCAGCCCTTTGCTCACCTCGTCCACCCCAATTGGCGCCCCAAGGCCTGCCACCTCCTGCTCCTCCAGCCTCGGGAACATTAGTTGGTCCAGAAACTGCTGCATCCCCTCTTTTCCCTCCGGGGGTTGGGACCTATATAACCTCTCATAAAAGGTCTTAAACACCTCATTCACCTTCCCTGCTCTCCGCACCGTAGTTCCCGTTTCATCCCTAACTCCCCCTATTTCCCTCGCTGCTGTCCTCTTACGAAGCTGGTGGGCCAACAGGCGACTCGCCTTTTCCCCATATTCATATCTCATCCCCTGTGCCTTCCTCCACTGTGCCTCTGCCTTCCCTGTGATCAGCAGGTCAAACTCCGTCTGGAGTCTTCGCCTCTCCCTATATAGTCCTTCGTCCGGGGCCTCCGCATATCTTTTATCCACACTCAAGATCTCCCCCACTGATCTTTCCCTCTCTTTGGCCTCTGTTTTCCCCTTGTGAGCCCTGATGGAGATCAACTCTCCCCTGACCACCGCCTTCAGCGCTTCCCATACTACCCCCACTCGGACCTCCCCATCATCATTGGCCTCCAGGTACCTTTCGATACATCCCCGCACCCTTCCGCAGACTCCCTCATCCGCCAATAATCCCACATCCAGTCGCCAGAGTGGGCGCTGTTCCCTCTCCTCTCCTAATTCCAGATCCACCCAATGTGGGGCATGGTCTGAAACCGCTATGGCCGAGTACTCCGTTCCTTCCACCCTCGAAATCAGTGACCTTCCCAGAACGAAGAAATCTATCCGGGAGTATACCTTATGGACATGGGAGAAAAAGGAGAACCGCCTGGCAAATCTCCCCGGATCCACTCCCCCCATTTGGTCCATAAACCCCCTACGCTGCCGGCCTTCTTTCGGTCCTGGAACTAGATCTATCTAACCCTGGGTCCAGCACGTTTCCTACCTCCAGGTCTGGGATACGTCCCAGCATCCGCTTCATAAATCCCGCATCATCCCAGTTCGGGGCATATACGTTGACCAGCACGACCTCCATTCCCTGCAGTCTGCCACTCACCATCACATATCTGCCCCCGCTGTCCGCTACAATGTTCCTAGCCTCGAACGACACCCGTTTCCCCACCAATATGGCCACCCCTCTATTCTTTGCGTCCAGCCCTGAGTGGAACACCTGTCCCACCCATCCTTTCCTTAACCTAACCTGGTCCGCCACCTTCAGATGCGTCTCTTGAAGCATGGCCACGTCTGCCTTCAGTCCTTTTAAGTGCGCGAACACTCGGGCCCTCTTAATCGGCCCATTTAGGCCTCTCACGTTCCACGTGATCAGCCAGACTGGGGGGCTGCGCGCCCCCCCTCTCCTGTCGACTAGCCATCACCCTCTCTGGGCCAGTCCCACGTCCCGGTCCCGCGCACCCACCCGTCCCCCAGGTGGCGCATTCCCGCCTCGACCACCTTTTCTCTTACCAGCTCCCTTTCGATCTCAGCAGCAGCAACCCAGTTGCCCCCCCCCCCCCCCCCCCCCCCCCCCCCCCACCCCCACTAGATCCCCATCTAGCATGGTTACTCCCCCCATATTGCTTCTGAAAGTCAGCTGACTTCAACTGACCCCGGCTTCTCCCGCTCTCTCCTTGACCCCCCCCCCCCCCCCCCCGTGTGTGGAACTCCCATCTTCCTTGCGCCTGTCTTCCCACCATCATCTCTCTGGCTCTGGCGTGGGAAAAGAAAAAGAAACCCCACGCTTTCTAGAACCATCCCGCCCCCCCCATGGCGCAGCTCCCCCTACAGCCCCGTTCCCATTCCCCATCCCCCGCCTGTGTCTCTTTTTGCCCCCCCACCGGCGCCCACATTTCTCAGTGTCCCCCCCCCTCCCCAATTTACACCTCTATACATCAGCATTGTCGTTTCCCCTCCAACATCAGTCCCTCAGTTCTGGTCCAGTTTCTCTTTTTGAATGAAGGTCCATGCTTCTTCCGACGTTTCAAAATAGTAATGTCTATCCTGGTGCGTGACCCATAATCGCGCCGGCTGCAACATCCCGAACTTTACTTCTTATGCAGCACCTCCTTGGCTCGATTGAAACTCGCCCTCCTTCTCGCCACCTCCGCACTCCAGTCCTGATACACTCGTATCACCGCATTCTCCCATCTGCTACTTCGTACCTTCTTGGCCCATCTCAGAACAACCTCTCTGTCATTGAAGCGGTGAAATCGCACGACCATCGCCCTAGGTGGTTCTCCAGCCTTTGGTCTCCTCGCAGGGACCTGGTGGGCCCCTTCCACTTCCAAGGGGCCCGAGGGGGCCTCAGCTCCCATTAGCGAACGTATCATCGTGCTCGCATAAGCCCCGCCGTCAGCTCCTTCCTCTCCCTCAGGGAGACCCAGGATCCGAAGGATCTTTCTCCTTGATCTATTTTCCAGGACTTCAATTCTTTCGATGCACTTCTTATGAAGCGCCTCGTGCATCTGCATTTTGACCGCTAGGCCCAGGATCTCATCCTCGTTTTCAGTTACCTTCTGCTCCACCACACTGCTCTATCTCCTGGGCCTTTTGTGTCTCTTTAAACCCCTCAATTGCCTGTAGCATCGGGGCCAGCACCTCCTTTTTTAGCACCTCCACACACAGTCTTAAAAATTCATCCTGGTCTGGTCCCCATGTCGCCTAGGCTCCCTCCGACGCCATCTTGTTCCTTTCTTTCCTCTGCCGCTGCCCTTGAGGATCCTCCGTGATCTGGCCGCCGCCGCCGATCTTTTTCTTTCCCACTGGGGGGGGGGACTCCCTGTTGCTTCACCCCACACTGGGTTTCGTCGCAAAAAAATTCCCGTTGGGGCTCTTAAAAGAGCCCGAAGGTCCGTCAAAGCTGGAGCCACCGAAACGTGCGGCTTAGCTGGTCATCACCACAACCGGAAACCGCAGTACTCGTATTTACAGCACCGCCTTAGCTCCCCTGTTCCAAATTTAAAAAAAGCATGCAGACAAGAAAGATGGCAATGCAGGCAATGCAACGCCTCATGAACCCAGAGGAATTTGCTGTCGCAGCGACCAGCAGCAGTAGAGTAGGACAGTGTCCCGTATGGGAGGAAGAAATTAGGAAGTACCTCAAAGGGAAAGGATGGTCCCTTTGTAGTGAATTCTGTAGCAATGAGCAAACAGGTCCCGGGAGTATAGGACATACTTGGTGGGAGAACCTGAGCGAGATTCACAAGAAGAGCTTAGGGAAAGCTCGCAAGCCGATGGCAATCGTGTTCTGCTTCGCACAATTGCGAGGCACAGAGGAGGTCGTTAGGACGCTCCGGAAAGAGATAGAAGGCATACATCGAATGAGCAAGGTCGATGTAAGTGAGGTAGAAAGAGAGAACGTAGAGTTGAGGAAGTTTGCAGCAAAAGACGGAGAGGTGGATGATGCCAAGTGGGCACACCAGTCTTGTCTGGCGCACTTAAGCAGCTTCCAGTCCCAGTATGAAAAGGCCTATCAGGACACGCAACGTGCAGTCCTGGTACGAGAAGAAACCGAGAAACAGGTAGAAGCATTGCAGAGGCAGTGTAGTGACCTGAAGGCAGCGTTAAGAGCACTTCATGCTGCCACCATGGAGCAAAGACAAAGCTCACTAGACCACGCAAAGTGCCGGAAGCAGATTGCAGAGCTGCAATCTCTGCTTTCAGTCCAAAAAGGATTCCAGTAAACCTTTGGAGCAAAATTAGATGAGGAAGACGGCCCTGATTGGGAAGAGTTGAATGAGACAGCGCAGAGGTATGTTCAGGGAACATGTACGCAGGGAACGCCACAAAAGAGGAAAGCGCCCCAACCCCCCACAGAACAGATAGTTCAGGTTCCAATGAACCCAGTCACCACCCACCGCACAGCCACATTGGACGATACGGAATTTCTGTACACCACCCCTTAACAGTGACCCAATTACGGGACGAGTGCGAGAAAATCACACCGTTCCTCCCCACCTCAGACCCCCACCATTTCTTTGCCAGAGTAAAGCAGCAGGCGACCATGTACGGCCTGGATGAGCGAGAGCATGTAAAGCTCACAATTTTAAGTTTAGACCCTTCAGTCGTAGCAGCCCTTCCTGACCCACAGAATGTAGGAGGAGGCACCCTTGCAGAAATGCATACCGCGGTCCTAGACGCGATCGGGTATAACCGGGGTAACCCCGTAGATGGCCTCAACAAATGCAGGCAAAAGAAAACCAAGCACCGCACAGCGTTTGCTGGACGCCTGTGGATCCATTTTGCAGCAGTTTTCGGAGACTTAGACCGCACCCATTTGTCCCCAGACAACATGGCCAAATGGACCCGCACCCTTATCTCCCATGCCACAGAATCAGGACAAAAAGCTTGCGCGAACTATGATCCCTCAGAGGAGGCTCATAACGAGAAATGGGTCGTAAAAAGATTGTCCCGCGCCTGGGAGCAGTCTGTACAAACCAAACCCGCAGTTAAAAAATCCCGAAGAAAAGCAGGCCGAAGCAGACAGACAAGTAGTTAAAACACACCAGAACCCCGCATGGGTAAATGAAGGAAAGAAACCCCCCCCCCCCCCGCCCCGCACACAAAAATCACAGGAGTGTTACAACTGTGAACATTTAGGACACTTTGCAAGAGAGTGCAATGCCCCACGAAAGCCACAGAGAGCCCAGCATATGGGCACTCTAAATAGGAATAAAGCAGAGCCCATACATAGTGTGAGCACCCGTTCAGCTCAGACGGACCTGAACGGAACGGACTGACGGTGTTCGGGCTCCCCAAGTTGGGTCTGCGACACCCTTTGGGATAGGTCCGGACGACCGGTAGTTGCAGCGAAAATATGGGGACAGCCCATCGAGTTTCTCTGGGACACAGGAGGGTCCCGCACCACAATAAATTCCTCCATCATGTTCCAAAAGGACACGTGGCCCACTACAGCCACCACCACCCTCAGCGGCTTTACAGGCCACTCACAGCAGGGACACATCACAGCCCCTGTACCCATTCAAATCGACAACATCAACACCAAGCACCCCGTAGTTTAAGTTAACCTGCCCCACACAGCAGAACACATTCTGGGAATAGACTTCATGAGCACCCACCACCTTTCATTCGATCCAGTCAACCAATGTGTCTGGAAAATGGCAAAATCTGCAAGAGCCCCCGCAACGCTCACAATAGGTGAATACGCCAACAAAATCAGCGCAGTAGGCGAATTTTCGTTTAACCTGACGACACTTAGCACGGACAAGCAGGTTAGGGCAGTGTTACAAAGGAACAGGACAGCATTCGCGACCCACAAGCACGACTGTGGCCGGATGACTGGTTCAGTACAAATCACAGGACCTGACCCTAGACCCCAAAAACAGTATGGATTTTCCCAAGAGGCAGAGAGAGATATCGCAAAGGTAATCGAAAGCTTATTAGAGCAGGGCGTACTTCGATCAGTAGCCTCCACTAATAATGCCCCGATTTGGCCAGTGAGAAAGCCCGATGGATCATGGCGACTGACCATCGATTACCGGGAACTCAACAAAATCACCCCCGCAGCATCCACCACAGTAGCAACAAGTCCCGAGACCATGCTCAAGCAGGGACTCAATTCCCGATACTTTACGGTTTTGGACATCAGTAATGGATTCTGGTCCATTCCATTGGCAAAGGTGTGCCAGTACAAATTTGCCTTCACCTTTAAAAATCAACAGTACACGTGGACATGCCTTCCACAAGGATTCCACAACTCCCCCTCCATTTTCCACTGACAGCAAATGGCTTAGCCAAATTTTCTCGCCCCGAATGTCTGGTCCAGTATGTAGACCACCTACTACTGCAGACAGACACCAAGGAAGAGCACATCAAGCTTCTGTCCGAACTCCTGGGCAGCACGGTAGCCTTGTGGATAGCACAATTGCTTCACAGCTCCAGGGTCCAAGGTTCGATTCCGGCTTGGGTCACTGTCTGTGCGGAGTCTGCACATCCTCCCCGTGTGTGCGTGGGTTTCCTCCGGGTGCTCCGGTTTCCTCCCACAGTCCAAAGATGTGCAGGTTAGGTGGATTGGCCATAATAAATTGCCCTTAGTGTCCAAAATTGCCCTTAGTGTTGGGTGGGGTTACTGGGTTATGGGGATGGGGTGGCGGTGTTGACCTTGGATAGGGTGCTCTTTCCAAGAGTCGGTGCAGACTCGATGGGCCGAATGGCCTCCTTCTGCACTGTAAATTCTATGATTCTATGATTCTATGATAAGTCCTACAAGCAATTGGATGTATAGTTAACCCGAAAAAGGCCCAGATTTTGGAAGTTAAGGTGATATATTTGGGTACAATTATCATACATGGTAAACGCGAGATCGAGCATAAAAGGATTGACTCGATTACTAAATTGCCCCTTCCCCAGAACGTTTCAGCCCTCTGGTCGTTTTTAGGACTGGTTCGCTACTGCCAAAACCGCATTGACGGTTTCGCCAGCAAGGCAGCACCCCTCTCAGACCTAAAGAAAGGAGCCCCCTGGGAATGGCTTACGCAGCATACGGATGCTGTGGATGCGTTGAAACAAGCACTCATAGCAGCCCCCGCACTACAAGTTCCAGACCCGCTTTCCCCCTTTGCGATAGAGGTAGCAAGCACAGACCGCACCCTTTCGGCCGTGCTCCTTCAGGAGCGGCACGAACAGTTAAGGCCCATGGCTTACGCCTCCAGAGTTTTAGATGCTGTGGAGCAGGGATTTTCAGCCTGTGAAAGGCACCTGCTCGCAGTATTCTGGGCAGTACAGTATTTTTCGTACATTACCGGACTGAACCCCATCATAATCCTCACAGAACACCCCCCCCACCCAACATTTACTGGACGGACGACTCAAGGACGGTACAGTCAGTCAGATTAGAGCAGCTAGATGGACCCTTCTTTTGCAGGGACGGGACATCACTGTTAAAAGGACAAAGACCCACACTTTTTTAGCCGACAACTTACAGTACCCCGGAACCCCCCATGAATGTGAAATTATCTCTCCACACCACAACACAGGCCCCTTTATTGCTAAAACACCCCCCAGAAAGATAGGTAGTTCAACCCAGAGCCCCAAGCACACAGACACGTGCGAACCCATAAAGATATATGTGGATGGATCTTCCACAATATTAGAAGGGAAGCGCATAACAGGATGCGGTATTTACGTCGAGGACGCGCCCTAGAAGAAATAGCAATAAAACTTCCAGGACACTTAGGCGCGCAGGCAGCAGAGCTCGCGGCCATCGCATACATAGTGGAACACCCAGATTCCTTCCCCAGCCCAGCAGACATATACTCGGACAGCCTCTATGTCTGCAACAGCCTTACGGAATTCCTACCCCTGTGGAAAGCAAGACGATTTGTTTCCGCAGACAGAAAACCCCTCCCCTCAGCCTCATTGCTCCGTCACATTTTAGAGAGAGCACAGAACAGGACTTTTGGGATAGTCAAAGTTCGAAGTCACCATCGGTGTCTCTCCCCCCCCCCCCCCCCCCCCCCCGAAATGTAAAAGCTGACGCACTGGCTAAAGCAGGTTCCAGGCACGGATATTTTTGGATACCCCGAAAGCAGTTCAGGTCTCGCAGACTAATATCGAGGATTTAGTGCAGGCCCAGAAGCAGGACAGCAATCTCGGAGATTTTGAAAGGAAACTCTCCAACCCCCTATGAGAGGTTTAAAAATGCACTGACCACACATGGCGGTGTGGTGTTAAAAGACACCCTTTATGTGGTTCCTGAACAGGACAGGAATCAACTGATTTGTTCATTCCATGACTGTCATGGACATCAGGGAATCGATCCCACTACAGCCCACCTTGGGTAGCTCTGCTGGTGGCCGAGTTTAAAGGACGATGTAAATCACTACATTGAGAATTGCCTTATCTGTACCCAGAACAACCCGGACAGATACGCCAAAAAGGCTCAGCTCGGTCACGCCCGACCCGTTAATGGCCCCTGGACTAACCTCCAGATTGATTACATAGGACCATTGCCACCTTGCAGGAATGGTTATAAATATGTACTCGTGGCGATAGACACGTTTACAAAATGAAAGTGAAATGAAAATCGCTTATTGTCACGAGTAGGCTTCAATGAAGTTACTGTGAAAAGCCCCTAGTCGCCACATTCCGGCGCCTGTTCGGGGAGGCTGGTACGGGAATCGACCCCAATGGAAAGACTGCGTGGTTCCAGATCAACCAGATGAAGGCATATGGAACACAGTCTAACCACGCACCCCACGTCATGCTCGACGCAGCAGACCACGCCCCGCCCACAGCCAACGTAACCCTACCCTCCCCCAACAGGTCCAGCCCAGCCACAGACTCAACCTCGACTCCACCCCCGAACTATACACTCCGCCCCGGAACGCCCACAGACTGCAGCAGCAGCGACAGCGACTGTGACTCGGACAATAGCCATAGCACGCTTCCTACTATCCCCATGCAACAGGACCGACACCCAGTGAATCTGACCACGATTCGAGTGAGCCCTTCACGATCACTTTCCCAAACAAGCCCCACCACCGACCTACAATGACGACCCCGATTCCGTCCCCGCAGAACTAAGCACCACCTATTGGCACAGAGATAATTTGTACAGACTCGTCCAGAATGACGCGAGCGATCCCAAATCACACCATGCAGCCCTATCAGCACTGATACACTCGAGAGTTTGGCATCCGGGAGAAGATGACGACCTTGAGTCTGACTCCCAAAACGAGAACCCCTTTGCGACCCTGTTTGCAACCGATAACTGAGGTGTCCAGATGATGTTTTAAAAGGAACCGCTTGGGAGAAACAATGTCCTTTCTGATGGAACCTGCAGCATGTTTGATGTTGTTTGTGGTGTTTTGTTAAATGTTGCACGTCAGACCGGAAAAACATTTTTTCCACGGCCCCACACCTTTTCGGCCGAAGCCTCTGAGAATTTGTCCACACAGCCTTGTTAAGGTCCCAGACGCCAGTTCAGAGGAACTCGTCTGTCGACGGAAACACAGACCCCCGTTCGTTACTGCTCTTCTGGTTCGAGGAAGGAACCAATACGGCAACCCCCCACGATGACTACATTTCTTGACCGTTCTTTCGGTTGCTCAGGCAGTGGAGAAACGGCATTGGGACCCGCCCTGCCTGAGAACCCCCCCTCTGGTCAGCTACGCTCGGGTAGAGCACACACGGCATTGGTCGCCGTCCTACCCGGGGACTCCATCCAAATCGTACCCGTCGCGGCCCACACTCACCTCATTTCGGCAAAGTTTTGTTCAAAAAGTTTTCTTTTGTTTTCAGGTAACCCTTAGGTTGCCAACCCTCTGCTATTTACATCCTCAGACATTTGGAGGTAAATCGCTCAGTCTGCGAGATGGCTCACACTGGTTCAGTATTTGTAAGTGTGTCTTGTCCTGAAATTCGGGTTTTGGAAAAAAAATGAGGGAGTCACACATAGTGACCAATTATAAAGGGAGTAATTGGCACTAAAGGACAGACAGGCTATCGTACGAAATATTGAACCAAGATAGTAACAGATACTATGCTTGATCACACAGAACTCCAGAAGCTCGAAGAGAAGAGAAGAAAAGAAAGAGAGAAGAAGAACCATGAGGACATCCGCCGTGTTGCTCATAACCCTCATGGACATTTGGTTGCACGCGAACCCCCTGACCTCAACTCCCCCAGCCGTTAATGATTCACTTCCCCACAGTACCCAGAGCCCAGTCACAAGCGACACCACACCATCTTGGTGTGATAGGTTTATAACCTGGTACTCCCTGTCCTACGTGATAGTATTGGCGATACTCTGCTGCATCGTGCAGACTATTCGTCTGAGAAAATGGAGAAGGAGAGCCTACCGCGCTTGCACCCCGGTATATAGAATAAAATCCCCTATTTTCGGATACGACCAGACCCCCGACCCCCGCGACCTATAATAAAGAGCATTCGTTTGCGTTTTTGTTGTAAATAAAGAAATGTTCATGAGCAATTGTACAATCCTGAGCTTAACTGCCAAGCCAGAAAATGCATATAAAACTGCTATGATTTTGTTTGTATGGTTTAGGAAGTTAGTGTGATGAAATGTTTGAGTGAGTAGTATATTAAGGATAGTTAGAGGTTCCCATTTTCTTGTTTTGTAATGCATGTCCCGGTTTGACATAGCGCCCCTCAGAATTGTCAAGTAAAACATTTTTTGCATAGTTATGGTCAGTGTAGAGGCCATAGAAGAGTGCTCGCCGGGTCAGGGAATGAAAACCAACACAGTTATGTGATCCTTCTCGCTTCGTGTTAGGATCCCAAGGAGGGAGTGTAGCCACCTGGGTTGGCCAACTCCCAATGTAAAAGGGAGAACAACAAAGGCTGCAGGGAAATTCAGCCAACACAGGCAGAAACCAGCAGGTGCAAGTTTACTTTGTATTAAATTCTGCAAAAGCCCAGACAGCATCGATACAAGCAGCCATCTGCATAATAATGTAGCAGCCATCTACATACTAATAAGCAATCCCCGGGAACAATCGCAACATTTGGGACAAACAAAGCTAAGTCAGACTCCCTGGCGCCAGCAGGAGCCAACACAAAAGAGGTTAACGGACACCTCAAGACCGCCCATCGATCAGGGAACCGCTCCAGTATTGGAGAAATCGAACCAAGCGATTGGAACAAAGTCCAATCACCTGGAACTAGGTACAGGGTCCGCCCCGAAAGGCGGGAAGCCCCTAGGGACTATAAAGTTAAGCCCCCAAGCTCAAATTGTTCTTCTTGACCGGGTCACCCAGCAACGCGAACCAACGTTGACCGTGACCGGTTCAACTGCCACCAAGATCCAGTAAGTCTTAAGTCAACGCTCGCTACGAGATAGGCGCTCCTAGCCACCAATCCGTACCAACTTCGAATCCCGCAGACTCAGAACCCGAACGAAAGGCCATTTGTTCCCCTGACCTGGTGGGCCAGTCCGAAGCTAAGTATATGCCTGATAGTCGTAGAAGTAGCTTAGAAGTAGAATTTGTGCATGAGTAGCGATTACTGTGTATAATAAATGTGCTTTGATTTGAATCTTACTAATTGGTGTATTGAGTTATTGATCATTACTTGAACCTCGTGGCGGTACCATAAAGATACCTGGCGACTCGAGAGCAAAGGTTACAAAACAGAGCCAATTGAACCAACCAAAAGTTAGCAACACTTTCAAGCATCACCCTCTTCACCCGCGGGGACTTCCCTGCCCATGCAAATCCCAGAATAATTTTAATCAGCCTCTTAAAGAAGGACCGCGGGATAAAGATGGGGAGACACTGAAAAACAAACCAGAACCACGGGAGAATTGTCATCTTAACAGTCTGCACCCTCCCCGCCAATGACAGCGGGAGCGCATCCCACTCCGAACCTCCTCCCTCACTCGTTCCACCAGTTGGGACAGGTTGAGCTTATGCAACCTGCCCCAGTCCCGTGCCACCTGAATCCCCAAATATCGGAAACTCTCCCCCACTAGCCTGAACGGCAACCCCTTCAGCCTACTCTCCTGCCCCCTCGCCTGAATTACAAACAACTTGCTCTTAGCCATGTTCAGTTTGTATCCGGAGAACCGGCCAAATTCCCTCAGGGCTGCCAAAATACCGTCCATCCCCACCATTGGATCCGATACATATAACAGCAGATCATCCGCGTATAATGAGACTCTGTGTTACACTCCCCCCAGCCCCTAGAAGCTCTCAGTGCAATTGCCAGAGGCTCTATGGCCAGCGCAAACAGCAGTGGGGAGAGAGGGCAGCCCTGTCTTGTCCCATGGTGCAGTCTAAAGTAGTCCGATGTCGTCCTGTTCGTCCTTACACTCGCCTCTGGTGCTTGATACAATAGCCTAACCCAGTCGATGAACCCCCCCCCCCCCCTCCCCCAAAGTCGATGAACCCCCCCCCCCCCCCAAAAAACCTGAACCGTCCTAGTACCTCCCACAGATAATCCCACTCGACCCGATCAAAAGCCTTTTCAGCATCCATGGCTACGACTATCTCTACCTCCCTACTCTCCGGGGGCATCACGTTGAGCAGCCTTCTTATGTTGGCCACCAGCTGCCTCCCCTTTACAAACCCGGTTTGGTCCTCCACAATTACACCCGGTGCACAGTCCTCAATTCTGGTCGCCAGTAACTTGGCGTCTACGTTAATCAAAGAGATCGGCCTGTAATCCCCACAGGCCTCCGGGTCCTTATCCCGTTTCTGAATGAGCGAGATGGTGGCCTGCGACATCGTCGGGGGTAAACTCCCTCTGTCTCTTGCCTCGTTAAAGATCCTGACCAGCACCTGCCCCATTATCCCGGCAAATCTTTTGTAAAACTCCACCGGATACCCGTCCGGCCCTGGGGCTTTACCCGACTGCCTGACCTTCAGGCCCCCCAACACCTCTTCGATCCTGACCAGGGCCCCCAGTCCGTCCACCAACCCCCTCCCCATTCTTGGGAAGGTCATTCCCTGAAGACCTTGTTCAGCCCTGCTGGATCACCCACTAGATTACCTTCCCCATCCATTACCCTCCCTATTTCCCTAGCCGCTTCCCTCTTCCTCAGTTGCCGCACAAGCATTCTACTGGCCTTCTCCCCATGCTCATAAATCACGCCTTTTACCTTTCGAAGCTACTCTACAGCCTTGCCTGTAGTCAGCACCCCAAATTCGACCTGCAGCCTCTGTCGTTTCCTGAGTAACTCTGGCCTCGGGGATTCAGCGTAACTCCTGTCCGTCTGTAGAATTTCCTTAATCAGTCGGTCCGTCTCTGCCCTATCTGTCCTGTCCCTGTACGCCCGGATTGAAATCAGCTCCCCTCTCACCACTGCCTTCAGTGCCTCCCAGAGCACCGCTGCCGAGACTTCTCCAGTATCGTTCACCTTCAGGTAATTCTGCATGCATTTCCTCAGCCTCTCGCACACCGCCTCGCCCGCGAGTAGTCCAACTTCCAGCCACCATGATGGGCGCTGAAAGCTGTCCTTACAAAACTGCAGGTCTACCCAGTGCGGAGCATGGTCCGATATGGCAATTGCCGAATATTCTACCCCCACCATTCTGGCCAGCAGGTCCCTACTCACAACAAAGCAGTCAATTCGGGAATACACCTTGTGGACGTGGGAGTAGTACGAGAACTCCCTCGCCGTCGGCCGGCTAAATCTCCACGGATCTGCTCCCCCCATTTGCTCCATGAATCATCTCAGTTCCTTTGCCATCGCAGGCAACCTGCCCATTCTTGAGCATGACCGGTCCAGGCTTGGGTCCCGGACCATATTAAAATCCCCGCCCATGATCAACTTACGCTAATCCAAGTCGGGGGTCTTCCCTAGCATCCTCCTAATAAAATGCTCGTCGTCCCACTTAGGGGCATACACACTGACCAGGACTACTCTCACCCCTTCGCGCTTACCCCTCACCATAATGAACCTGCCACCCCTATCCACAACTGTGCCCTCCGTCTCAAATTGTAGCCTTTTATTAATCAGGATAGCAACCCCCCTCGTCTACGATGCCTCCTCCGGATGTACCCGACCACGAGGCCACCGATCTACCAGCAATCCTGCCGGTCCACGCGCCCACCGCGATGCCAGCGATCCTGCCTCTCCAAGCGCAGGCGGCGTCTAATCCGCCTCTGCGGCGATCAACAAGAATTCGTCGCCCACCACAAAGACTAAATCTATAGACTGAGCTTTTGTACATTTTTGTGACTTCACCAATTGGACCTCTGTAAATACCGTTTTGTTTGCCATGTATCTGCACTATCGCAACCTTCCTATGTATATACTTTCGTTCAGACATCTTTCTGTATATAGTCAGGCACATATATATATATAAGCATCCACACCGTAGTAGTTATTTTTTAAAAAAGGGGGGCGATGTCATAATATCCACGCATGTATATAATGAAGTGCAGACAGGCAGTGATTGACACACAGGAGGACCAGTAAGCACACGGCACCGTGCAGCCAATCACCAGACAGGACACCACCACTATGAAGCCAGAGGGCACTAGGTTTCCCGCTCTCTCTGGACCCAGCCACTGAGATAGTCAGAGTCCACGAGCTAGCAAGTGCAAACACCATGCGGTAGCTAGTAAGTCTGGTCAGGCTAGTTCAAGGTCTCCAGTCAGTTCAGTATAGTGTCGACCCACAATTAAATACGGATCATAGAATTTACAGTGCAGAAGGAGGCCATTCGGCCCATCGATTCTGCACCGGCTCTTGGAAAGAGCACCCTACCCAAGGTCAACACCTCCACCCTATCCCCATAACCCAGTAACCCCACCCAACACTACGGGCAATTTTGGACACGAAGGGCAATTTTTCATGGCCAATCCACCTAACCTGCACATCTTTGGACTGTGGGAGGAAACCGGAGCACCCGGAGGAAACCCACGCAGACACAGGGAGGATGTGCAGACTTCGCACAGAAGTGACCCAAGCCGGAATCGAACCTGGAACCCTGGAGCTGTGAAGCAATTGTGCTATCCACAATGCTACCGTGCTGCCCCTATGTTAGTATGTTCTATCGTTCTATGTATGTTAGTTCTATCGTTCAATAAAACCGTGTTAGATCTTCTCGCTACATCAAGTGCAGTCCACACCGAACCGACCTGCCTAACACATCACACACCCACTTCCCCAGATCAGCCCTACTTAAGCAAACACTCTATACAAGTCATAAACAACCCCCACAATAGCACAATGCAAGTTAAACAAGAAAAAAAGAGATAAAAAATAACAGGCACTCTTCAGTCCTTCCCATACAGACACAGAAAAAAATTGCACAAAGTTCCCCTGAAGCATCCATTTTAACCCAACCCTTTTAACTGTTTTCTTTATTAATATATCCCCCCCAGCCAACTCCAACTAAGCAAAGAGCCGAAACAGGAAACACTCAGGTACACCACTCAAAAAAAAAGATACGTCCCAAAACGGGAGAGACACCACATATACTTAAAAGCTCTAACTTGAGTCCAAACGTCCTCAGCTCAGGGCCAGCCATTGCTTCTTAACGAAGTCCATCGCCTCTTCGGGTTCCTTGAAATAGTGGTGCTGACCCTTATATGTAACCCACAGTCGCGCCGGAAAAAGCAGCCTGAATTTCACCTTGTTTTTATACAGTATCTCCTTCACCTGCCTGTAGCCTCCCCTCCTCCTGGCCACCTCCACACTCAAATCTTGGTACACACGCAGGGTGGTATTGTCCCAAATACAGATTTGTGTGCTCTTTGCCCATTGCAGCACCCGTTTCTTGTCCAGGTACCTGTAAAAGCATACCACCATTGCTCGTGGGGGACCCCCTTGTCGCGGCTGCCTCACCTGCACTCTGTGTGCCCTGTCCACCCCACCGGCGGGCGCGGGAACACCTCGTTCCCCAGCAACTTCTGAAACATATCCTCTACATATGCGGCAGTGTCTAACCCCTCTGCCCCCTCCGGGAGGCCCACAATTTTCATGTTCTGCTGGCGAGATCTGTTGTCCAGGTCCTCCAGCCTTTCCAGAAGCACTTTTTGCAGGTCCCTCAGCCTCCGAATTTCCACATCCGCCCCCGTTTGAAAGTCAGCCTGCTCCTCCACAGACTTCTCTAACTGCTGGAGCTTCTCAGCCTGATCATCCAGCCTTTTTCCCATCCGATCAATCGACTTCTGAAGCGGCTCCAAGTTGTCACGCTTGAAAGCCAAAAAGCCCTCCTCCATAGTCTGCAGCAGCTGCTCCATTGTGGGCTGGGCTGTCGGCTCCTTGCTCTGAACACCAGCCATGCTGGTCTCGATCTCACAGCCTCCACTGTGCCCTTGACTCTTTTTTTTTTTTTTAAAAATGTTTATTCAGATTTTCCAACAAAATGTTAGCAAACCCTCCCCCAATAACAAAAAGAAAAAAGAACACAAACACAACAATCGGAAATAATACAAAACTTATACATTGGGTTTCCCCCGTATATAGCAACACCCCCCCCCCCCCCCCCCCCCGCCAATGACATTCAAAAGTACCCTTGGGGAAGCCCCCCCACCACCACCCAAATACCCCCCTCGAAGGAGACCCCCCCCACCACCACCCTTGCTGCTGACCTCCTCCTAACGCTCCGCGAGATAGTCTAGGAACGGTTGCCACCGCCTGAAGAACCCCTGCACAGACCCTCTCAAGGCAAACTTTATCCTCTCCAGCTTAATGAACCCTGCCATGTCATTCATCCAGGCTTCCACACTAGGGGGCTTCGCGTCCTTCCATAATAGCAAGATCCTCCGCCGGGCTACCAGGGATGCAAAGGCCAGAACACCAGCCTCTTTCGCCTCCTGCACTCCCGGCTCGTCCGTTACCCCAAATAGTGCCAACCCCCAACTCGGCTTGACCTGGACTTTCACCACCTTGGACATAGTCCTCGCGAAACCCCTCCAAAACCCATCCAGTGCTGGGCACGACCAGAACATATGGACGTGATTCGCCGGACTTCCCGAGCACCTCCCACACCTGTCCTCCATCCCAAAGAACCTACTCAACCTCGCCCCTGTCATATGCGCTCTATGAGTAACCTTAAATTGTATTAAGCTGAGCCTGACGCAAGAGGAAGAGGAGTTAACCCTACTCAGGGCATCAGCCCACAGATCCTCATCTATCTCCTCCCCAAGCTCCTCCTCCCACTTGCCCTTTAACTCCTCTACCGAGGCCTCCTCCTCTTCTTTCATCTCCTGATAGATCGCCGAAACCTTGATCTTCGACCCATACACCTGAAATCACCCTGTCCTGGATCCCCTGTGCCGGGAGCAACGGGAATTCCCTCACCTGCCGCCTCACAAATGCCCTCACTTGCATATACCTGAACGTATTTCCTGGGGGTAACCCAAACTTCTCCTCCAGCGCCTCTAGGCTCGCAAATGTCCCATCTATAAACAGGTCCCCCATTCTTCTAATCCCTGCCCGATGCCAGCTCCAAAACCCCCCATCCATCCTTCCCGGGACGAACCGATGGTTCTCCCGAATCGGGGACCAAACCGAGGCTCCCACCTCGCCCCTATGCCGTCTCCACTGCCCCCAGATCTTCAACGTTGCCGCCACCACCGGACTCGTGGTGTACCTTGTCGGCGAGAGCGGCAGCGGTGACGTCACCAGCGCCTTCAGGCTCGTGCCCCTGCAGGACGCCACTCTTCCACGCTGCCCCCTCTCCCTCTATTACCCACTTACGGATCATTGCCACGTTAGCTGCCCAATAATAGCCGCATAGATTCGGCAGCACCAGCCCTCCCTATCCCTGCTACGCTCCAGAAACACCCTCTTTACCCTCGGGTCTTATTTGCCCACACAAAACCCATGATGCTCCTACCTACCCGTTTAAAAAAGGCCTTGGTAATCATAATGGGAAGGCACTGGAACACAAAGAGAAACCTCGGGAGGACCATCATTTTAACCGACTGTACCCTGCCCGCTAGCGAGAGTGGCAGCACATCCCATCTTTTGAAATCCTCCTCCATCTGCTCCACCAACCACGTCAAATTGAGCTTGTGCAGGGCCCCCCAATTCCCAGCCACCTGGATTCCCAAGTACCGAAAGTTCCCTTCCGCCTTCTTCAATGGTAGGTCGTCTATCCCCCTTCCCTGGTCCCCTGGATGCACCACAAAGAGCTCACTTTTCCCTACGTTGAGCTTATAGCCCGAGAACTCCCCAAACTCCCTTAGGATCCGCATGACCTCCACCATCCCCTCCACTGCATCTGCCACATACAGCAACAGGTCGTCCGCATACAGTGACACGTGATGTTCCTCTCCCCCTCGGACCAATCCCCTCCATTTCCTGGACTCCCTCAGTGCCATGGCCAAAGGCTCAATTGCCAATGCAAACAACAAGGGGGACAGGGAACACCCCTGCCTCGTCCCTCGGTACAGCCGAAAGTACTCCGATCTCCGCCGATTCGTAGCCACACTCGCCACCGGGGCTCTATATAGCAGCCTGACCCAGCTGATGAACCCCTCCCCGAACCCAAACCTCCGCAACACTTCCCATAGATACTCCCACTCCATCCGGCCGAAGGCCTTCTCCGCGTCCATAGCTGCCACTACCTCCGCTTCTCCCTCCACCGATGGCATCATAATCACGTTGAGGAGCCTCCGCACATTAGTGTTTAGCTGCCTGCCCTTTACAAATCCCGTCTGATCCTCATGGATCATCCCCGGGACACAGTCCTCAATTCTCGTAGCCAGCACTTTTGCCAGCAACTTAGCATCCACATTGAGGAGCGAGATCGGTCTATACGACCCACATTGCAGTGGGTCCTTGTCCCCCTTCAGGATCAGAGAGATCAGCGCCTCGGACATTGTCGGGGGCAAGGCCCCCCCCTCCCTTGCCTTATTGAAAGTCCTCACTAGCAACGGGCCTAGCAGGTCCACGTATTTCCTGTAAAGCTCGACCGGGAACCCATCTGGCCTCGGGGCCTTCCCCGCCTGCATGTTCCCCAATACTTTAACCAGCTCCTCCAACCCAATTGGCACCCCTAAACCAGCCACCTCCTGCTCCTCCACCCTCGGGAACCTCAGTTGATCCAAAAATCGTCGCATCCCCTCTTCCCCCACTGGGGGCTCAGATCTGTACAGCTCCTCATAGAAGTCCTTGAATACCTCATTTACTCTCACCTCACTCCGCACTGTATTCCCCCCGCTATCCTTAACTCCACCTATCTCCCTCGCTGCCTCCCTCTTACGAAGCTGGTGTGCCAGCATCCGGCTCGCCTTCTCCCCATACTCTTACGTCGCCCCCTGTGCTTTCCTCCACTGTGCCTCTGCTTTCCCTGTGGTCAACAGATCAAACTCCGTCTGGAGGCTTCGACGCTCTCTGAGTAGTCCCTCCTCGGGGGCCTCTGCCTATCTCCTGTCCACCCTTAAGATCTCCCCCAACAACCTCTCCCACTCGCTACCCTCTCTCTTCTCCCTGTGGGCCCTAATGGAGATTAACTCTCCCCTGACCACCGCCTTCAACGCCTCCCATACTACCCCCACCTGCACCTCTCCATTGTCATTGGCCTCCAAATATCTCGATGCACTCCCGCACACCACCTCATCCGCCAATAATCCCACTTCAAGACGCCACAGCGGGCGCTGATCCCTCTCCTCTCCTATCTCCAGCTCCACCCAGTGCGGGGCGTGGTCTGAGATGGCTATGGCCGAATACTCCGTTCCCTCCACTTTCAGGGTTAGCGCCCTACTCAAAACAAAAAAATCTGTCCGGGGGTAGGCTCTATGTACATGGGAAAAGAATGAGAATTCCCTGGCCAGGGGCCTAGCAAACCTCCATGGATCCACTCCCCCCATCTGGTCCATAAACCCCCTAAGCACCTTGGCCGCAGCCGGCCTCTTCCCCGTCTTGGACCTAGAGCGATCCAATGCTGGATCCAGCACCCTGTGGAAACCCCCCCCCCCATTATCAAGCTTCCTACCTCCAGGTCTGCAATCCGACCCAGCATGCGCTTCATAAATCCGGCATCATCCCAGTTTGGGGCGTATACGTTTACCAGTACCACCCGCACCCCCTGCAACCTACCATTCACCATCACGTATCGACCTCCATTATCCAGTACAATATTCTTGGCCTCAAGCGACACCCGCTTCCCCACCAGTATTGCAACCCCTCTGTTCTTCGCATCCAGCCCCGAATGGAATACCTGTCCTACCCATCCCTTTCTCAGCCTGACCTGATCTGCCACCTTCAAATGTGTCTCCTGAAGCATGACCACGTCTGCCTTCAGTCCCTTTAAGTGCGCGAACACTCGGGCCCTCTTAACCGGCCCATTCAGGCCCCTCACATTCCAAGTTATCAGCCGGATTGGGGGGCTGCCCCCCCCCGCCGACTAGCCATCTCCTTTTCTAGGCCAGTCACGTGCCTACGCCTCCCGCACCCTCCAGTCCCCCAGACGGCAGACCCCCACCCCGACCACCTCTCCTATTTCCAGTTCCCTTTTGGCCAATGCAGCAGCAACCCTATACCCTATACCCCACCCACCCCGCTAGATCTGTATGTAGCTCTTTTGCTCCCCCCATAACACTCCCGTAAGTCAGCTGACTCCTGCTGACCCTGGCGCTTCCATCGACCCCCCCAGTGTGGGAGTCCCCCCTCCCCCTCCTCCCTGGCAGTCAGTGTGAGCTCCAGTACCGCTCCCCCCACCACCCCCCCCCCCTCCGACCCCCACCTCCGTCCTCCCCTAGCGCGGGAAAAGGCCTGCGCTTTCCTGAGCCGGCCCCGCCCCCTCTGGCGCAGCTCCTTTTGCGGCCTTATCTCAATTCCCCATCCCTGGGCCTCACCTCCCTCCAACACCGACGCCCACACTCTGCCACAGTCTCCCCATCAAATCCCTTCACCCATCCCCATCCAGCCCCCAACCAAGGGAACATTCCCTACACGTAGTATATATATATATATATATATAAAGCAAACACCCCCCCCCCCCCCCCAACAACAAACCCTCAATTTGAGTCCAACTTTTCAGTCTGTATAAAGCTCCAAGCCTCCTCAGGCGTTTCAAAATAGTGGTGCCGATCCTGGAATGTAACCCACAATCGCGCTGGCTGCAGCATACCGAACTTCACCCCTTTCCGATGGAACACCGCCTTAGCCCGATTAAAGCCAGCTCTCTTCTTGGCCACCTCTGCACTCCAGTCCTGGTAGATTCGGATCTCTGTGTTTTCCCACCTGCTGCTCCGCTCTTTCTTGGCCCATCTCAAGACACACTCTCTGTCCATAAAGCGGTGAAACCTCACTACTTCAGCCCTTGGCGGCTCGTTGGCCTTGGGTCTCCTTGCCAGGACCCGGTGCACCCCATCCAGCTCCAGGGGCCTCGGGAAGGCTCCCGTGCCCATCAGCGAATTGAGCATCGTGCTCACATATGCCCCGGCATCGGGCCCCTCCACTCCTTCAGGGAGACCCAGAATCCGAAGATTCTTCCTCCTCGACCTATTCTCCAGGTCCTCAAATCTCTCTGCCCACCTCTTGTGCAGCGCCTTGTCTGCCGCCACCCTCACCGCCAGGCCCAAGATCTCGTCCTCGTTCTCCGAGGCTTTTTGCCGCACCTCTCGGATCGCCGCCCCTTGGGCCTTCTGGGTCTCCACTAGCTTTTCAATCGCCGCCTTCATTGGCACCAGCATTTCGGTTTTCAGCTCCTCAAAGCAGCGTCTAAGAAACCCCTGCTGCTCCTGCGACCACTGCGCCCATGCTTCTTGGTCTCCACCCGCCGCCATCTTGCTTTTTCTCCCTCTCACTTTTCGCTGCTCCTAGATCCCTTTCTTCACCGCTCCAGTCCTGGTCCAATCCATATACTGTCGGGGGGGACCTTTCTGTCACCTTCCCACACTGGAAGCCGTCGAACAAGTGCCGTTGGGGCCCCTCTAGAGAGCCCAAAAGTCCGTTCCCGGCGGGAGCTGCCGAACGTGCGACCTATCCAGGCATGGCCGCAACCGGAAGTGACTGTGCCCTTACTCGACCACTTCTGCTGTTGACCGTCCCCCCGGCTTCATAGGTCCATACAATTCTGTATGGGTCCAGTGCCTGAGTACTATTGTTTTCCAGTTCCGCGCTCAAAAGCGCAAAATAGTCAGGGGAAATGGTCCAAAAGTCCGACCGAAACGGGAGCCACCAAATGTGCAACCTACTCCCTCATAGCCGCCACCGGAAGTCCTGAATTCCCAACTTTAATTATTTTAATTATTAGGATTTGAGTATTGGAATAGGGATGTTTTACTGCAATTGTATAGGGCGTTGGTTAGACCACACCTGAGTATTTTGTGCATTTTTGGTGCCCTTATTGGAAGGAAGAAGTTCCTGCTGTGGAGGGAGTGCAGCTAATGGTTACCAGGCTGACTCCTGGGATAGCGGGACTTTCATATGAGGAGAGATTAAATCGGTTAGGTTTATATTCATTGGAGTTTAGAAGAGTGAGATGGGATCTCATAGAAACTTAGAAAATGTTAACATGATCAGATAGAGTAGATTCGGAAAGAATGTTCCCTATGGTGGGGGAGTCCAGAACTAGGGGTCAAAGTTTGAGGATAAGGGATAAACCGTTTAGGACTGAGGTGAGGAGAAATTTCTTCACCCAGAGAATGGTGAATCTGAGGAATTCACTACCACAGAAAGTAGTTGAGGTCAAAACATTGTGTGATTACAAGAAGGAATTAGATATAGCTCTTGGGGCTAAAGGGATGAAGGGGTATGGGAGGAAGGTGGGAACAGGATATTGAATTTGATGATAATGAATGGTGGAGCAGACTCGAAGGGCCGAATGGCCTACTCCTATTTTCTATGTATGTTTCTGTATTTTTCTAAGCATGGTTGAGGAAAACAAGCTAAATGTAGAGGAGCATAGCAACCAGACTACAGGTAGTTTGAGTAGAGAGCTAATCAAGCCACAGCATAGTTGTGAGAGGAGAGAAAATTATGAACAAAAGAGATTGGTGAAAAATTGGATTCGCAGAGTTGCCAACTAGCATGGATTTTCTGTATTTTATACGGAAAATCCGCTCAAATATGGAAGAACACTTTCTCTCATTGCAATAAGGAAAAGGAGATAGCTGATTTGCAAGCCACCTCCCAAAATGCGTTATTTAGTTTCCTTGGTGACAGGGCCCCATGCAGAGGACCCTCCCGCACTCCTCTCCGCCCCGCACACTACAGCGCATGCGTGTCTCCGCTGTTAGTGTGCGGAGAGGAGAGGAGGCGGGGCCCTGTCGCCAAGGGAACGATTACGCACCTCGATGCCTCATGTGCGAGACTGCGCAAAGGTTAGGATCACCAGACACTGACCTTCGCGCAGTCTCTGAGGCATCGAGGTGCCTGGATTTTATTGGGATTTTTAAAATCACGTTGAGGGAAGGTGGACTACAGTTAGTAGACTCAACACGAGCTCTATCACTGATCTTTGTAGAGCACTGTTTAAAGAAACGAAAGTGCTGGAAATACTCAGGTCAGGCAGCATCAATGGGGAGAGAAGCAGAGTTAACATTTCAGAATTGTTGAAAGGTCATTGATCTGAAATTTTAATTCTACTTCCCCCTTTCTATACTGATGGAAGGCAGCTGATAATACATTGCGCATTAAGTTTCAACAGGATTCAGTTCATAAAGTCTTGTACTTGTTGAACTGCGCTTTTTGCTGTGAGCATGAAATAATGCTGAAAAAGTAAACCTGAATCATCATGCATCTGTTTAACCATACCTTCTGCTTTATACTGTGTGGCCATTTTCTTTGTGCTCTTTTACCTTCACTATCATAAACTCTAATTTGAATATCAAATCAATTAGTGTTACTTCATTAAAATATTTTTTGAAAGAAAGAAATGCACTGAACTACTTTTGTCTATATACAGTTTCTTGTAAGAATTCAAGAAAGTTAATCAAGCGTTCAGGACAATTTTGAACTTCTTGTAAAAAGGCGAATGTTTTGTTCACATTTTTCAGTCTTAGATTTATTGAATGTTTGAAACTTAATTTGAAAACACACTCATGATGTTGTGCATGTATGAAGCATTGGATTTGCATTTTCCATTTGTGTTTTGGATTTGTGCAATAAAGGTGTAACGCTATGCTTCAGAGTGTTGCCATTTTTCCTTTGAAATGAAAATACCGATTTTACTGCCAAAATAGTGATTTTTGGTATCTGGAATACTGATTTCTGTTGGGAAAAGTTGGCAGCTCTGGATTAGAGTCGGAGAAGAAAGGTTTGGAAGCAGAGCGAGTGATGTGGGAGAGAGCATGTTCTGTTTTGATGATCATGCTAACCGCTACCCAATAGCAATAGTGGTGTTAGTGTTGTGTTAGAGGTGCTGTGGCAACATTTACATGCATGTTGTGGTCTGGAGCTGTGGATAGTGATGGTACAGGCTCCAATTTATTTCCTCTGGGTACTCCAGTTTCCTCCCACAGTCCAAAGATGTGTAGTTTAGGTAGATTGGCCATGTTAAATTGCCCCTTAGTGTCCAAAAGATTAGATGGGGTTACTGGGTTTCTGATGGAAGGGTTGCAGGGATAGGGTGGAGGCGTGGGCTTAAGTAGGGTGCTCTTTCCAAGGGCAGGTGCAGACCTGATGGGCCAAATGGCCTCCTTCTGAACTGTAAGTTCTATGATTCTACTAAACTAATTTACATTGTTCTTGACTGCAGGATATGCACTAGTGAGCATGATTGGGAGACGAGGGAAAATCTTTACCTAATGCTAGTGACTTTGGAATGGAAACATACTGTGATTATGTTTGTGACTTAAATTAATAAGCATGAGAAGTGAAATACCCTCAGTAATGATTTCCATCACTTGGATTACTGGATCACAGTCTTCAACTTTGAATATCGGGGATTTTACTTTCCCAATAAATTAATTTTAAATTCAAATTAGCATTGATCAAAACCCAATTTGCAAGATACTGCCAAGGATGAAAATACATGGTAAAATAAGTTAGGAACTAGTGACTATGTCACTCTGGAAGGTTAGGTTTAAAAAACCCAGAAGGTTAAAAGTGGAAAGGAAAATCTAAGGCACGTAAGGAGCAGTTATTATTTTATTCCTATATGTTAAGATGCTGGAGCTGTGGTTACTTTTGCTGGTGGTTAAATGTCAAAAATAGTAAAAATGCTAAATTGTTTCCAGGGAAGAAGAGCTCTGTCTCCAAGATATTGAGGTTTAATAACTGTCCCTTTTTACAAACAAACCCATTTGGCAAAGGAATTTCAACTAAATACAGTTTATAATATAAAACTAGAACTCTTCAGAAGGAGGGAAAGGGGTTGAATAATTACAAAAAAGGAGTAGATGAATTGATAAAGGAAATGGTGATGATGTGGAAGATAGTGGAAAAATCAGTCTTTACGCGAGCACCCACCTGTTTTGGGGTCTTGCAACAGTTGTAACTTGCTATGGGCTCAAAGCTGTAACCTTCTGGTTAACAGACTACTAGCATTGTCACCTGAGCCAAGCTAATAGGAAAGAGATGATCTGAATTGAATACATGAGAAAATAGATTAGAAAATTCATCTTTTGGGAGATTGTGTTTCAAATGGGGCAAATCTTCAAAATCTTAGTAGTACTATGCAACATTCCATTGTGCTGCAATGTTTTTTGTTTCTGGTGCATAATTGATCATATGGGACTGTGACAGTATTGACTCAGAACCCCACCAAGTTGCATTGCAAAAAACATAGGTTTGCATTTGTAGCTTGACAAGGAGGAGCAACAAATACCATTTTTGAGCCCGGTAAACAAGCTCTAAGGAACATTTGTTTGATTGCATAAAATTCATCAATTTTTTGCTTTTATTTTGCAGCTGCTTTTCTTGCTCAGTCCGTCTGTCTGGATGACACAACAGTGAAATTTGAGATTTGGGATACTGCTGGTCAGGAACGTTACCACAGTTTAGCACCAATGTATTACAGGGGGGCCCAAGCTGCCATTGTGGTTTTTGATATCACAAAACAGGTAACAGTAGTTATTGCAATTTAACCCCAAATATTTCCTGGAAGGATTTGTGATGTTTGAGTTTTAAAATATATACTGTCAGAACTTGAGTCAGGGAGTTTCAGATTTACCAAGTAACAGGAATTAACCGTTCCTATTTAAATGTAAAAATATCATATATAAAAGCTCAGGTTTGGCATTCCAATCATGTTAAAGTGCTTAAGTAAAAAGGGACCGTGAAAATTCATAGGTAACAAAGGAGTAGCATTGTCGATTAAGAATAAAACATAAAATGCTGGAAAACTCAGCAGGTCTGGTAGTATCTGTGAAGAGAGAAAAAGTTTCAAGCCGAATATGACTTTTCTTCAGAACTTCAGTTCTATACTGAGAGATATTTTTACTAAATAGCATTTATTCATTTGCTTTTTTTTTGTTTTGTTTAGGAAACATTTGATAGAGCAAAAGCATGGGTAAAAGAGCTACAGAGACAAGCCAGTCCTAATATAGTGATAGCCTTGGCTGGCAACAAAGCTGATCTGGCAGATAAACGAATGGTGGAATATGAGGTAATGATTAATAACAATGTACATTTATACAGCACCCCTTGCATAAAATGTCACAGGTTCTTTATGTGGAGAGACAAACATTCTGCTGGAGACGAGAAAGGTTTCTGGGTAGTGGGGTTTGAGCACCTTGAAATTCAGTACCTGGGGAGCCAGTAAATCTGAACAGAGGTAATGGATGGGTGTGTGGAATTTTTGGTGAGAGGATGCAAACTGCACAGATTTAGATGAAAGGTGGAAAACAGGAACCTGGCAAGGATAACATTGGCGTTATCAATCCTGGTGAGCTATGTTTTATGATTTTTGCAACATTTTGGCTAAAGAAGTTGGGGGAGGTGTTGTAATAATCTTTATTAGTGCCACAGGGAGGCTTACATTAACACTGCACTGAAGTTACTGCAAAAATGCCCTAGTCGCCACACTCCGGCACCTGTTTGGGTACACTGAGGGAGAATTCAGAATGTCCAAATCACCTAACAGCACGTCTTTCGAGATTTGTGGGAGGAAACCAGAGCACCCGGAGGAAACCCACGCAGACACTGGGAGAATGTGCAGACTCCGCACAGACAGTGACGCAAGCCAGGAATCGAACCTGGGACCCTGGCGCTGTGAAGCAACTGTACTAACCACTGTGCTACCATGCCGCACCATGGCAGAGCATCATGGAGTACTTTACCTGCTTAAGTTTCCTTTGTGTACATAAATAATGTATTGTCACTATTCATTATATAGTTTTGAAAAGTAAAATGACAATGTACAGAGGTTTTGCTGTTTAAAAAAAGGCATTTTTTGTCAGATTTTCACCTTCCACTCATCAGGACAGTTCACAAGAATAATAAATCAGGGGAAACAACAAATGTAGACTATATGACTCTGCAAGCATGATGCTGAACTAGGTTACATCAAAGATATCTTGTGAGATAAAGGCTAAGATAATTCGCACTGTATATTGCGCAAACCCATGGATGGGCCTAAGGCTGTCACTTTCGGCCCTGAAAAGTGCCTCATCTACCTTGGGTCTCCCTGGAAGCAAGGTGTCTTAAAGAATTTTGCAACAGGTGTAGCTAGCTGATTGATGCTGCTACTATGCAGGAGCAACACGAGTGGTATTCACCACTAACAGGATGCTACTGTCAAGCCACAAAGACATTCTTCCTGAGTTGCAAATGAATAATGTGATAGCACGGTAGCACAGTGGTTAGCACTGTTGCTTCACAGCGCCAAGGACCCGGCTTCGATTCCCAGCTTGGGTCACTGTCTGTGCAGAGTCTGCACGTTCCCCCCGTGTCTGCGTGGGCTTCCTTCGGGTGCTTTCGTTTCCTCCCACAAGACCCAAAGACATGCTTGTTAGGTGAATTGGATATTCTGAATTCTCCCTTCTGTACCTGAACAGGTGCCGTAGTGTGGCGATTAGGGGATTTTCACAATAACTTCATTGCAGTGTTAATGTAAGCCTACTTGTGACACTAATAAAGATTATTATTATATGAATTTCAGTGCCAGTGTAATACTAGGTAGTAGGTTGTATGTCTCTAAAAGTCTTTTTTTCAGCAATAAAGATCTGTACTGCCAAAGGACTATTTATAAGAATATATCTTCAAAATAGGTAGATCCAATGTGGACTATTGACTCATCTTTCACTTCAGTAAATTCCATTTATTGCTGAAGTTATAATAGGTTATATTGCTTCAAATTACATTTGCAATAGTAGCCTGGAGTCAAAAGCTTTCAGATGGCAGGAACTTATCTCCTAGCACTTTTCCTCAGGGAAGGATTTAGATCAGGAGCTCAAAGGGAACACTGACAAGTTGTCCACTGTGCAAGGCATGGCTGAATGCTTTTTTGATTGCACTGATGGAAGACCTTGATTCCTGTAAGATAATGAAGGTGACCCGAGTCCTCTAGAAATCAAATTGGGAAGGAGATCCTCCCTGATAATAAACCATTAATGAAGCTACTACCAGATTTTTGATGTTTCCATCAATGACAAAGAGCCTCAGTACTTAAAGTCATTCCCATCGTTCCTCTCTTGTGATATTAGAAATTTACAATCCAGTGACAACATGAGTGAGTGTGGTTATACTGATGTGTACAGAAATCTTCCTTCAAAATTAAGATTGTAGAGCATGCTATTCCTGTGTAATACCATTTTGAGCTTTATCCTGGGGTAATCAATGTCTTGTAATTTAGCAACTGTTGAGTCAACACACATTACACTAATGATGACATTCACACATTTTATTCTCTTACTATGAGCCACTATCGGCACCCTTTTTAGCCTTAATCATGCCTATTTACGTTCCTCTTCTGTCCTCGACATTGTTGTCTGTCTCCACCTATTGGTGGCCCCTATCCAGCTTCCCCCCCCTCTCCCTGCAGTATAAATCTGACTCCATTTCCAGTCCTCTATGGCTTTGACAGAGTCATCCAGACTCGAAACATTAGCTCCCTTTTCTCTCCACAGATGCGAGGCCTGGATAGAGTGGACGTGGAGAGGTTGTTTCCACTTGTAGGAAAAATCTAGAAGCAGGGGACACAATCTCAGGGACAATCCTTTAAAACAGAGATGAGGAGGAATTTCTTTAGCCAGAAGGTGGTGAATCTATGAAACTCTTTGCCGCAGAAGGCTGTGGAGGCCAAATCACTGAATGTCTTTAAGACAGATATAAATAGGTTCTTGATTCACAAGGGGATCAGGGGTTATGAGGACAGGGCAGGAGAATGGGGATCAGAAAAATATCAGCCATGATTGAATGGTGGAGCAGACTCGATGGGCCGAGTGGCCTAATTCTGCTCCTATGTCTTATGATCTTATGCTGTCAGACCTGCTGAGATTAATTGTCCAGTATTTTCAGTTTTTGTTTCAGATCCCAGCATCCACAGTAATTTAGTTTTACACTAATGACGATGATGTATATGATCTTAAATTATTTGAATTCTAAAAAATCGTGACCCTTTTTGGTTGGAAAAAAAATATTGATTATCGGAGATGCAGAACCATTGTTCGAACTACAGAAGTTTGACATTCATATTGTCACTGCAGCTAGGCCTAGAACTTTGTAAATTCAAGACTCCTATGTGAGAGTTTAATTGCAGTGCACATAAAATATGAAAATGGGAAAGATGAAGACATTTGTGAATGATACTTAGGCTAGGCATATAACTTTTGAATTTAGTCTTAAAGGATCTCATCCAGAAAGCTTGTTGGTGAAAGATAGAACTGAAGCTGATAAGACTATACGACTTAGGAACAGAAGTAGGCCATTTAGCCCATCAAGTCTGCTCCGCTATTCAATGAAATCATGACTGATCTTATGTGATACTCCTCAACTCCACTTTCCTGCCGTATCCCCGTAACCCTTGATTCCCTTACTGATTAAAAATATGTCTACCTCAACCTTGAACCTACTTAATGACCCAACCTCTGTAGCTCTCTGCAGGAACAAATTCCACAGATTCACTACACGCTGAGAGAAGAAATTCTTCCTCCTCTCTGTCTTGAATGGGTGACCCGTTAATCTTTATATAATTTTATTTATGTACAGAGCTATATATTACAAGCATACATTTCCTAATCAAATAACCAATCTTTGTCTATTTGTAAGGGCTGAAGTGAATCACCAGTTAATGTCCACCCTTTGCTGGGCAATTAGGGGGTGAAGGCTAACACATCAGCCCCCTTCCCCTCCTGCAGCCCCAGCAGCTCCAAGGCGCCAAAAATCGCCACCAAGGGACACGCTGATACATTAAACTCCACTATCTCCGACAGGGCCTTGAACACCTCTTCCCAAAAGTCCTCCAGTTTCTCTCACCCCCAGAACATATGGGCGTGGTTCACCGGACCGCACCCACACTTCCCACAGCGATCCGCCACCCCAGGGAAGAACCCCCTCATCCAGGCTCGTGCCATACATACCCAAAGCGTCACCTTGAATTGAATGAGACTCCCTTTCGCACATGAGAACGTCGCATTAACCCGGCACAATATCTCACTCTTTCTCTCCCACCCTTGTTCGGTCAACAGTTCTTCCCATCGGCCCTTGATCTTTTCCACTAACACCGTCTCTTTCTTTCTCAACCACCTATAAATCACTCAAATTCTCTCTCTCTTCTCTCTCCCCTCCGCCCCCGCCCCACATGTCTGGAGCTAATAGCTTCTCCAATAGTTTATACTCCGGTATTTGTGGGAAAGTGGGTCGCTCCTTCAGCACGTAGTCCTGAACCTGTAAGTATCGGAACTTGCTTCCTTTCGGTCACTTAAACTTCTCCTTAAGCCCCACCAAATATGCAAAATGTTTCCCTAAAAACAGATCCGTCACCCACCCTACCCAAGCCCTCTCCCACCTTTCATACATTGCTTTCAGCCATTCGAGCGCAAACCTATTATTCCCCCCCAACGGAGTCAGTAGTGACTCCTGCCCCAACTTAAAGTGCTTCCGTAATTGATTCCAAATCTTTATCGATGACACCACTACCGGGCTATTGGTATATTTCCCTGGAGCAAATGGAAGCGGGCAGTTACCATTTAAAAAAATATATATATTTTTTATTCTCCTTTTTCACATTTTATCCCAAATTTACACCCAACAATAAACAATAATCAGTAACTAATGTAATGTCAACCCCCATATCAATAACAACGATCCCATCCTCCTACCAAACCCCCAAACATTAGGCTGCATGTTAACAGAAACAAATGACAAAAAGGAATCAGGAATCACCCATAGTCACCATTAACACATACAGCCCCCCTCCCCCCAACCCTCCCAGCCCCCAACCCCCTTAATGTTCGATATGATCCAATTCTCGAAAGTGCATAAAGAATGATGCCCATAAATTGTAGAACCCCTCCATCCTTCCCCTCAGTTCAAATTTGAGCTTTACAAGCGTTAAGAATTCCAGCAGGTCCTCCCTGCCACGCCAGGGCACAGGGTGGAGAGATTGATCTCCACACTAATAGGATCCGCCGTTGGGCGATCAACGAGGCGAAGGCTACAACATCTGCCTCCGCACCCGTTTCCAACCCCTGCTGATCCGACACCCCGAATATGGCCTCCCGAGGGCCCGGGTCCAGTTTCACGTGTACCACTTTCGAAATTACCCTAAAAACCTCCTTCCAGTAATCCTCCAGCTTTGAGCAGGACCAAAACACATGAACGTGGTTTGCGGGGCCCTCCCGCAATGTTCACACACATCTTCTACCTCCTCAAAGAGCCAGCTCATCCTCGCCCTTGTAAGGTGTGCTCTATACATCACCTTCAGCTGTATCAGCCCCAACTTCGCACACGAGGTGGAGCCGTTCACCCTCCGGAGCACCAGAACCCCTCCTCCATACCCTCCCAACTCTTCCTCCCACTTTGCCTTGATCCCTTCTAGCGGCGCCTTCTCCTCCAAAATAGCCCCGTAAACTGTCTTCTCCAGTTTCCCTGTCGTCGCACCTCCTCCAGCAATGTAGAAGCCGGCTCTACTGGGAAGCTCTGTATCTCCTTTCTGGCAAAGTCTCGAACCTGCATGTACCTAAATATTTCTCCATGTTCCAGCCCATACTTCACCCCCAGCTCCTTCAATCCCGCAAAA
Organism: Scyliorhinus torazame; assembly: GCF_047496885.1. Lineage (NCBI taxonomy): Eukaryota > Metazoa > Chordata > Chondrichthyes > Carcharhiniformes > Scyliorhinidae > Scyliorhinus > Scyliorhinus torazame. The sequence continues at coordinate 166,874,261 of NC_092708.1, read as the reverse complement.
CGACCCCCAAGAAATAAATCTTTTAGTGTCCTAATTCCTTTCTCCTCCCATCTCTGAAAATTTCCATCCCACTTCCGTGGCTCAAATCTATGGTTCCCCCCGAATCGGCATTTCCATTGACCCTGCTCCCAACCCGAAGTGCTGTCAAAACTGCCTTCAAATTCTCAACGAAGCTATTACTACTGGACTCCCTGAGTATCTCCCCGGGGCCATCGGGAGCGGCGCTGTCGCTAGCGCCTTCAATCCCGACCCCCTACCTAAACTCGCCTCCATTCTGACCCATTGGTAGTCAATCCCTCTGACCCAGCTCCGTACCTTCTCCACATTCACCGCCCAGTAATAATGCATCAGGTTCGGAAGATCCAAACCCCCTGCCTGCCTGCCTCTCTGTAGTAGCACCTTTTTAATTCTGGCCACCTTCCCTCCCCATATGAACGAGGTAATCATCCCTTCAATCTCTCTAAAAAATGCCGTTGGCAGGAAAATCGGCAGGCATTGAAAAATATCAAGGAATCGTGGCAGCGCATTCATTTTAACCGCCTGTACCCAACCTGCCAGTGACAGAGGGAGATCATCCCACCTTGCCAGATCAGCTTTCACCCTCCCCACCAAACTAGAAATGTTGTACCTACGGGGGCCCCCCCAATCTCGAGCAACCTGCACCCCCAGGCACGGGGTGGGTACCATAGCCCTTAACTCAACCCCCTACAGGAGTCCTCATTCCGACCCCCCCTCTGCCCACCATTGTCTCACCTTCTCCATATTAGCTGCCCAGTAGGAGTGCAGCAGATTTGGAAGCTCTAACACCATTCGCCTTTTCCTCTGCAAAAGAGCCCTGCTAACCCTCGGTGCCTTGATTGCCCACACAAACTCAGAAATCAATCCGTCTCCCTTTTCAAAAAAATGCCTTGGGGAGGAAAATTGGCAGAGACTGGTAGATAAACTGGAACCAGGCAACACATTCATCTTAACAGCACCCTCAATGCCTACGACACTGGCAAGGGCGGCTTATCTCCTCAGATCCCCCTTAATCCCCTCCACCATACAATCAAAGAGTTTACAGTGCAGAAGGAGGCCATTTGGCCCATCGAGTCTGCACTGGCCCTTGGAAAGAGCACCCCAACTAAGCTCACACCTCCACCCCATCCTCAAGTAACCCCATCTAATCTTTTTGGACACTAAGGGCAATTTAGCATGGCCAATCCACCTAACCTGCACATCTTTGGATTGTGGGATGAAACCGGAGTACCCTGCGGAAACCCACGCAGACACTGGGAGAACGGCAGACTCCGCACAGACAGTGACCCAAGCCGGGAATCGAACCTGGGACCCTGGAGCTGTGAAGCAACTGTGCTAACCACTGTGCTACGTGCCGCCCCATTAAGTTTCACCTGTGCATAGTTACCTAATCATGCGCCACCTGAATCCCCAAATATCAGAACCTAATCTTAGTCACTCTAAATAGCAAAGCCCCAAGATTCATACTCCTCCCCAAGTCATTCACCGGGAAAACCTCACTCTTTCCCACATTCAATTCGTACCCAGAGAAGGCCCCGAATTACTCCAACAAGTTCAGATTTCTTCCCATGCTCTCCAACGGATCCGCCACATATAGCAACAAGTTGCCAGCATACAACATCTATGCTCCTTGACCCCCCCCTCGCAATCCCACGCCACTCCCCCTATGCCCGGCGTGCAGTCGCCAAAGACTCTTTATCACCAGTGCAAACAACAGTGGTGACAAACGGCACGCCTGCCTTGTTCCCCTCTGCAGCCTAAAGTACTTTGAATCCATGGAATTCTTTTGTACACTCGCAATGGGGGATGCGTAGAGTAGCGGACCCATGCCACAAATGTTGGCCCAATCCTAAACCTCCGCAAGGCTTCAAGGTGAGGAAGGAGCAGCGCTCCGAAAGCTAGTGATTCGAAACAAACCTGTTGGACTTTAACCTGGTGTTGTAAGACTTCTTACTGTGCTCACCTCAGTCCAACGCCGGCATCCTCACATCATGGCTTCCATTGACACCAGCACCTCTGGCACCCTGCTCCCTGACGGGTTCGTGACCACGTAGCCTCCAAATGTTGCTCGACAGCTGCCACTTCACGAACCCATCTGATCTTCTGATACCACCTCCAGCACAATCGCTCCAATCGCCTTGCCAGCAACTTCACCAATATTTTCACGTCCGTATTTGGCAAAGAAATGGGCCTGTATGACCCACAATCCAATGGATCCTTATCTTTCTTGGGAATCAAAGAAATCAATGTACCTGGCAACTCCCGCCTCTCCAGTGCCTCCTTAAACACACTGAGGAGGTGTGGGGCGAATTCCCCAAAAACATTTTGTAAAACTTGACTGGGTCCCGGCCCCTTCCCTGACTGTAACGACCCACCCTCCCCACTATCTCCTGCAACCCCAGTGCTTGCCACTTCTCCTTCCCCGTCTCTGGGAACTCCAACCCATCCAAGAAGCCGCTCATATTCTCTCTCTCTCTCCTCCAATCACTGTCCTAACCATCGACTTGGGCCTTGACCTGTCCACCCTCGGTTCCAGCACACATTAAAAGTTTCCCGCCATAATCAGCTTACGGGAATCCAAATCCGAAATGGACACTAAATATTTCTTAATAAAACCACATCGTCCCAGTTGGGTGAATACACATTGACCAGAATCAACGGCGTCCCCGCCAACACCCTACTCACCATTACAAACCAACCCCCAACTCTTGCACCTCCCACGATACTACAAATGTCACCGTTTTACAAAAGAGAGTCTCAACCCCCCCCCCTTGACTTGGAGTCGAACCCCAAGTGGACAATTTACCCAACCCTCTACTCCGTCACATCTGGTCCTTTACCCATATATGCATTTCCGCAGGAAATCTACATCTGCCTTTAGACTTTTTAAATGCGTGAATACCTTTGACCTTTTAACCAGCCCATTTAGCCCTCGGATATCTTACGTTACCACCCTCACCGGGGGCTTCCGCCCCATCCCCTTTGCTAACGTCTGCCATCATCCCCTAATATACCAGTCCACCAACCTGCTGTCCAAACCACGGCCCACACAAAATGGCCGCACCCTCCATCTTTCGCTCGGTCTATCTTGAATAAAACTGCGCCACAGCCCAGCCCCCTTTCCTCTGCCCTCTGGCTACCCACCGCAGCCCCCACCCCCACATTTCATCTGTTACTAGCATATCACACTAGCATGGCAGCCCCTACCTCGCGCCCCCCACTCCTGCAAAAATTTCCCTGGTAGGCCAAACGAACAGCCCCCTTAGCACTAGAAAGTGTACATAAAAGAAAACATCACACTTGCATACAAGAATCAACAACATGTTACAGATTCAATAAAACATGTCCCTGACAAATGGTAAATCATACGAAGCATCCCAACCCTAACTCTCTCCCAAACCATGGTCTCAGACAAAGCCTTTTCTGGCTTCTGAAACCTACGTTCCTTACCCTTGAACATTGCCCACAATGTGGCCGGGTACAACATCCCAAACTGAACCTTGCTCTGTAGAGCACTGCTTTAGTCCTGTTGAACCTCACCTGTCTCATGGCCAGGTTAGCCCCAATGTCTTGATATATTCAGACCCGATTCCCCCTCATCTTCACTCCCACGTTGCCGTGGCTCACCGTGATATCTTCTCTTTCTCTTTAAACTTTTACGCACATCCCGGGGCGGCTCCCCCGCCCTCTGCTTCTGTCTCAGGGACCGGCGGATCCGATCCACTTTGGGGGCCTTCTCAAATACCTTCTCATCCACGAGCATCTCAAACATCTTCATTTTAGCACAGGGCTAAATCACTGGCTTTGAAAGCAGGCCAGCAGCACGGTTCAATTCCCGTACCAGCCTCCCCAAACAAGCGCCGGAATGTGGCAACTAGGGGCTTTTCACAGTAACTTCATTTGAAGCCTACTTGTGACAATAAGCGATTTCCATTTCATTTCATTCATGTAGCCGGTGGCACTCGTCACCTCCACTCCCTCCAGCCGACTCAATATGCGCAGATTCTGCCACCTGATCAGATTCTCCTGGTCGTCGACCCTTGCCTGCAGCACCTTGCACATTTCTCTCAACGCCGACATCTCCGCTTCCAGGGATACGATTTGGTCGCTCTGGTCTGAGCTTGTCTTCTCCACTTCTTTTATCGTCGCACTCTGTATCTTCAGGTCCCTTCCACTCGCTCCAGACCCACAAGGAGGTACTACTGCTCCCCCAATCGTTCGCAACCATTCTCCCTGTATTTCCTTTTAAAAAATAAATTTAGAGTACCCAATTATTTTTTCCAATTAAGGGGCAATTTAGTGTGGCCAATCCACCTATCCTGCACATCTTTTGGGTTGTGGGGGCGAAACCCACGCAGACACTGGGAGAATGTCCAAACTCCACACGGACAGTGACCCAGGGCTGGGATTCGAACCCGGGTCCTCAGCGTCGTAGGCAACACTGCTAACCACTGTGCCACCGTGCTGCCCCTCCCTGTATTTCCTTGTGCTGTTGTCGAAACGTATCTTTAATGAAGCTCATAAGCTGCTCCATCAGAGATGTGGCCATCAACGATGTCCCATCCACTTCTGCCATCTTTCCCACTGGTGCTGCGCCACGAGGCTCCTTCAACTCCTGGGCTAGGGCTTTCACCAACTTCTGCTGGGTCTAGCACCTTGTCGTCATCCCACACTGGGGGAGAATCTACCATCCACCTCTCCTCACAATTTCACCCCTCGAATGGGCAGTAAGTTCCAAAACCATCACCTCCAAGCAGGAGTCACCCTATGTGCGAACGGTCAGACCAGCGCCGCCACCTGAAGTCATCCCTGGTATAATACCAGGGCTCCACATGTAAATAATTAAACAGTATGGTTGTGTTAACCGATTACAGTGGGGGTCTTAATGTTAATATGCCTGAACATAGAAAAATAGGAATTAGGAGCAGCACTAGATAATTCAGCCCCTCGAGCCTGCTCCGCCATTCAATCAGAGCATAGCTGATCTCTTCCTGGTCTCAAATCCACCTCCCACTGGTTGCCTATATCCCTTTAACCTGATTTTTTATATAATATTTTCATTCTCCTCCTCATTTTCCACTTTTTCATCAAATATACAACAAGCAAAAGATAACCAACAACAACAAATTCAATAGCAATCCCCAACCAGCATCCCATCAACATACAAACCCAAACATCACTCCTACATTCCAAATACAAAACAAGAAAGACCAAAAGAGAATCCACGGTCATCCCATACATAGTAAACAATATACTCAACCACCCCACCCCCCACCGATAGCACCCCTCCCTAATCTTCGATGGCATCCAATTCTTGAAAGTGCAAGATAAACAACGCCCATGAATTGTAGAACCCTTCCATCCTCCCCTCAACTCAAACTTCACCTTCTCGGTGTCAAAAATTCCAGCAGATTTTTCCCATCAAGTCGAAGCACAGGGCGGAGAAGCTGACCTCCACCCCAGCAGGACACGCCTGCAGCCGGGCTGTTGCGACACCTGAAAACCACTCCCGAAATGACCTTTAAAATCTCCCTCCAGTACCCCTTCAGTTTTGGGCAGGACCAAAACATGTGACAATGGTTTGCGGGGCTCCTCCCACAGCGCTCACACACATCCTCCACCCCCTCAAAGAGTTGTCTCATCCTCACCCCTTTGAGGTGCGCCCTATATACCACCTTCAACTGTATTGTTGCCTTTCCTGTGGCTCTGCTGTAACTACGGCAATCAGTGAGTTTGCCCTCCTTTCTTTTGATATCTATATTCTAATGCTCAGAGTTGCCAGGTATCGAATGATACCACCAAAAGGTTCAACCGGCTATCGATCAAAGAGCCAAACATCAGTTAGTTAGTTCAAGGTACTTTCTTTACACACACAATTAGTCATGCAACATACACTACTAGTTAACTACATCTATCGACTAAGACAACCAGTACTTAGCTTCAGGCACCCGGCTTAGGTCAGAGGAACAGTGGCCGTTGTTCGATTCTGGATCTATCGAGTCTGGAGAAGTAACTGCTGCTCAGCTGTGCTCATCCGTCTGGTAGCCGGCGTTGAACTTGGACTTGCTTCTGGTGGTGCTGCGATTGGAGATGGTCGTAGCCAGGGCGCCAAGTCCAAAAGAGGACGAACATATGGCGGACTCTCTTCTTATGCTTGGGAGTTTTCGCGCTCTTTTGGGCGGTCCTTCAGTTTGGACCCCACTAATTGGGTGATCTCCGATCACTATTTTCGATTTCTAACCAATAAATGGGCTGGTGCCTGGATCGCTGGGCGTGTCCCAAGCGGTCACTGACCCTGTTGTTTACACTTCCCTAGAACTGGGAGTGGAGCCGAAATGTCTGGGACTGTACCGGTCGCTCAAGTACCAGTCCTTTGTCTTGGCGATAGGCCATCAAATGCTAATCGGCCCATCAAATTGTTAATTGGTCGGAGTTTCGATACCGTCTGCTTGCAAATATACATTTCAGGCTCTGAGCCTGCCTGAATCTTGCTTTGTCCATTTTACCCGCTCTGCTTTGCGAGTTTCTCTGTTCCTGGTTGTAAGTGGCCATCCCAGACGGCTTACAGTATCAGTCCCAACCTCGCGCACGAGTGTGAGGTGTTTACCCTCCGGAGCACCTCACACCACAAACTGTCCTCCATAACCCCCCACCCCTCCCCCCAACTCTTCCTCCCACTTGGCTATAATCCCCCCTAAGAATACCTTGTCCTCCCCAGAATCTTCCCATAAATCGCCGATACTACCCACTTCTCCATTCTCCCTGTCTTCAATACCTCTTCCAACAATGTGCAGGCCGGCGCTATCGGGAAGCTCTGAACCCCTTTCCTAGCAAAATCCTGGATTTACAGATATCTAAATACCACCTCCCCCCCCCCCCCCCCCCCGTCCATATTTTTCCCCCAGCCCCTCCATATTTAGACGTGTCTTGGGATGTCAATGCATACAAGGCTACCAGCCATGTGTTGGAAGAAAGGATTAGAATTGTTAGGTTGTTTTTCTACTGGCACAGACACGAAGGACATTTTCTGTGCTGTAAACTTCTATGACTCGCTTCATCTCATCTCGATTCGAAGTCTTGTTTTCAGAACTAAACGCTCTTGTCTTTGACAGGCCTATTATAATCTTGTGTTGCCTATCTTGATTGCATTTGTTTTGCTCTCTTAGATTGGTGAAGTTAATCTTAGAAAAGCTGCACAAAAGTTGTTTTCTCAGTCTAGGTCACTTCATTGAAAAGCATGGCATGCCGTATTGTCGATCAATCTTGCCCTGAATTCATTTAAAACGACCTCCCAGAAACAAGTGCTTTAATACCCTAACTCCCCTCTCCTCTTATCTCCGAAACCTCCCAACCCAGTTCCCTGGCTCAAACCCATGGTTCCCCCTAATTGGCATCTCTCTTGACCCCGCCCACAACTTTAAGTGCTGCCTCCAAATCTTCAGCGTTGCCACCACTACCGGACTTCCAGAATATTTACCCGGGGCCACTGGGAGCGGTGCTGTTGCCAATGCCCTCAGCCCCAACCCCCTGCATGGACACTTCTCCAGTCTGACCCATTGGGACTCTTTCTCTTCTCTCTCTCACTCTCCTCCTCCTCCCCCAACACCTCCACCCCACACTCCTCACCTTTTCTACATTCGCCGCCCAGTAATAATACAATAAATTTGTACGGCCCAACCCTCATGTCTGCGTCCTCTCTGCAGACGTTAACCTGTTTTTTTTATCAAGAGTATATCTATCTCCTTCTTGGAACCATTTAATGACTCCGATTCCACCGCACTATGGGGCAGCGAGTTCCACAAATTCACCACCCTCTGCGAGAGGTAGTTTCTCCTCATCTCAGTTCAAAATCTACTGCCTCTCAACCTATATCCATGACCTCTCATTCTGTAAATATGTTTCCTATGTTTCAGGGCAGCACGGTAGCATTGTGGATAGCACAATTGCTTCACAGCTCCAGGGTCCCAGGTTCGATTCCGGCTTGGGTCACATCCTCCCCGTGTGTGCGTGGGTTTCCTCCGGGTGCTCCGGTTTCCTCCCACAGTCCAAAGATGTGCGGGTTAGGTGGATTGGTCATGATAAATTGCCCTTAGTGTCCAAAATTGCCCTTAGTGTTGGGTGGGGTTACTGGGTTATGGGGATAGGGTGGAGATGCTGAACTTGGGTAGGGTGCTCTTTCCAAGAGCCGGTGCAGACTCGATGGGCCGAATGGCCTCCTTCTGCACTGTAAATTCTATGATAATCTATGTATTTATACTGGATCACTAAGGTCTCCTGTTTTTTACTGTGTGTTTTCTTTGGATTGTTTGTTCTCTTGTTTTTATTTACATTTTTATTCTACTTTCTATTACAACTTAAATGCAAAACCAAAAACATACTTTTAAAAAACCGATTCAACTGACCTCCCAAACCTCTCCTTCAACAACCCCTCCTCTGGCACCACTGAGTACCTCCAATCCATCCTCAGAATCCCCCCTACCAGCCTTGCCCTCTTGTCTCGTTCCACCCTCTCCCTATGCACCCAGATGTGATTGCCTAGTACAATTAACTGGAATGGGGAAAATGCTCTCCAATAGGATTGTTCATTTTAAGTTTTTTGATGCCTACTGTTAATTTGTATAGAGATGTTGTTCAATAGGATTTTGATATTTGCCAAATGTGTGGTGATCACCATATTTACCATTTGATGCAAAATATATGCAAACAATGGGGTGAATCTTGAAACAAGCTCCTAAAAATTAACTGGGGATGAGGCACACAGTAAAGTTGAGCAATGTTGCACTAAACTCTGATGACAATTCAGTCAAAGAATATTTTAAGTAACAGCAACTAATTACTACACAGCATCCAGTTGTGGTGTAGTAACCAAACTATTTCAACATTTTTTCACTTCCTTCGATCTCTGGCCTCTTTACTACACGTTTTAATGGAGCCAGGCTACAACTTTTTTAATGTTAAAGATAGTTTTTTCTGCAGGATTTTCTACTTACAATCTGTGGCCATGTCAAACGCTTCAAGTGGCTAGAAACATATCCTCAAGGGGGAAGCAGTGATGCCAGGTAATGCCACTGGACCAGTAATCCAGAGGCTCAGGCTAATGCTCTAGGGACACGGGTTCAAATTCCACCATGGCAGCTGGTTGAATTTAAATTAAGTTATTAAATCTGGAATATAAAGCTAATCTCAGCAATGGTGCCCATGAAACAATTGTCGCTTCTCATAAAAACTAACCTGGTTCACTGATGTCCTTCAGGGAAGGAAATGGGTCATTCTTACCTGGTCTGTCCCATGTGAGAGTCTAGACCTACAGCAATATCGTTGAGTCTTCTGAAATGGCCTAGCAAGCTACCTAGTTGTATCACATTGCTACAAAGTCTAATAAAAGGAATGAAACTGGATGGACCACCCAGCATCAACCTAGGTATCAGAAGTAACAGTGACACACCCAGCCCTTTCGTTCCCGCAAAGCCCTCCTTAGTAACATCTGAGGGTTCGTTGTAGAGCGGCACAATGGTTAGTACTGTTTCCTCACAGCGAGGGACCCAGGTTCAATTCCGGCCTTTGGTGTCTGTGTGGAGTTTATATATTCTCCCCGTGTCTATGTGAGTTTCCTTCGGGTGCTCTGGTTTCCTCCCACTGTCCAAAGATGTGCAGGTTAGGGGGATTTGCCATGCTAAAATTGCCCCATAGTGTTCAAGGATGTGCAGTTTAGGTAGCATTATGGGGATAGGACAGGTGACTGTGCCTTAGGTAGGGTGGTTTTTCAGAAGTTTGGTGCAGACATGATGGGCCGAATGGCTGCCTCCTGCACAGTAGAGATTATGCCGTCTTTGGGAGAGTTGTTCCACAGTCATGCTTACAGAATCAGACCTGACAGACAGTATCCCAGATATCACCGCCCCTGGGCCTGTCCTGTTTGTGGGAGGTGGAGGCATAGTGGTAAAGAGACAAGGGAGTGTTCTTGAGAGTCCTTGACATTGTCTCCCGGCCCTGTGAGCTTTTCCCCCTCAGCTGATGAATCCTCCATGTTGAACACCACTTGGAAGGAGCACTGAGAGTGGGAAGGCCACAGAATGTACTCTGGGTGGGGGACTTCAATGTCCAGCATCACTACTGGCCGAGTCCCAAAGGACATAGCTACTACACTGGATCTGTGGACGGTAGTGAGGGAGCCACCATGAGGGAAAAGCTTACTTACCACGCCCTCGCCACCCTGCCTGCCGCAGATGCACCTGTCCATGAGATGGTTCACCACACAGTCCTTGGGGAGACTGTCCTAAATTCACATGAGAATACCCTCCATCATGTTCTGTGGCACCACACCTTGATAAATTTTGAACAGAAGACATAGCAGAATTAGGCCATTTGGTCTATTGAGTCTGCTCCACCATTCACTCATGGCTGATATGTTTCTCATCCCCATTTTCCTGCCTTCTCCCCATAACCCATGATCCCCTTATTAATCAAGAATCTATCTATCTCCATCTTAAAGACACTCAGTGAATTGGCCTACTCAGCCTACTCCGGAAAATGAGTTCCGCAGATTCACCACCCTCTGGCTGAAGAAATTCCTCCTCCTCTCTGTTTTAAAGGGTCGTCCCTTGAGTCTGAGACTGTGCCCTCGGGTTCTAGTTTCTCTATTGGAAACATCCTCTCCACATTCACTCTATCCAGGCCTCTCAGTATTCTGTAAGTTTCAATAAGATCCCCCCCTCATCCTTCTAAACTCTCAAGTACTGACCTAGCGTCCTCAACCGCTCCTCATATGACAAGTATTCTAGTGAACCTCCTCTGGACCCTTTCCAAGGCCAGCACATCCTTCCTTAGATATGGTGCCCAAAATTGCTCACAGTATTCCAAATGGGCTCTGACCGGAACCTTATACAGCCTTAACAGTACATCCCTGCACTTGTATTCTATCCTCTCGACATGAATGCTAACATTGCATTTGCCTTCCTAACTGCCAACTGACCCTGCGTGTTCTCTGATTGTGCTTCTGATTTCAGAAACCTTTTCCCATTTAGAAAATAATCTATATCTCTATCCTTCCTACCAAAGTGCATAACCTCACACTTTTCCACTTTGTATTCCACTGCCACTTCTTTGTCCACTCTCCTAGCCTGTCATTTTTAGACCTTTCAGTTTCCCCAGCATCTCCTTAGTGATTGCCATTACACTCACCCTGCCCCCTGACTCTCTTAAAATTCTAGTATGCCACTGGTGTCTTCCACTGAGAAGACTGATGCAAAGTGCCCACTCAGTTACTCTGCCATTTCTTTGTTCCCTATTACTACTTCTCCAACCTCATTTTCCAGTGGTCCGACGTCCATTCTTGCCTCTCTTTTACTTTTTATATATCGAAAAAGACCTTTTCCTATCTTCTTTTATATTACTAGCTAGCTTACACTCATATTTCATCTTCTCGCCCCTTATTGCTTTTTTAGATGTCCTCTGCTTGCTTTAAAATGCTTCCCAATTTTCTGGTTTCCCATTAATCCTCGCCACATTGCATGTTTTTGCCTTTGCTTTTATGCTGTCCTTGATTTCTCTTGTGAACATGGTTGCCTTAGCATGTTCCGTCCTCTTGGATGAATTTCTGTTGTGCCTCCCGAATAATCTCCCAAAACTCCTGCCATTGCTGTTCAACTGTCTTCCCTGCTAGGTTTCCCATTCTAGCAACTCTGGCTAGCCCCTCCCTCATGTCTTTGTAGTTCCTTTTATTCAATTGTTAAACCATTACATATGATTCCAGCTTTGATTGGGCGGCACGGTAGCACAGTGGTTGGCACTGTTGCTTCACAGCGCCAGGGTCCCAGGTTCGATTCCCACTTGGGTCACTGTCTGTGCGGAGTCTGCATGTTCTCCCAGTGTCTGTGTGGATTTCGTCCAGGTGCTCCGGTTTCCTCCCTCAAGTCCCGAAAGACGTGCTGTTAGATGAATTGGACATTCTGATTTCTCCCACTGTGTACTCGAACAGGTGCCGGAATGTGGCGAATAGGGGATTTTCACAGTAACGTCATTGCAGTGTTAATGTAAGCCTACTTGTGACAATAATAAAGATTATTATTTATTTAGCTTCTCCCTCTCAAACTGCCAGGGTGAATTCTCTCATGTTATGGTCACTGCTCCCTAAAGGTTCCTTCACCTTAAGTTCCTTAATCAAGTCTGCCTCATTACAAGTCACCAAATCCAGAATTGCTTGTTCCCTTGTTGGCTCCACCACAGGATTTTTCAAACTCAGGGTCACAACCCGCAGGTGGGTGTCGGGAGGGTCGTGGAGGGATCGGTTGCTGCGTTCCTGATTGCGGTCTAAGCGCCCAACGGCCATGACCGGCTTTTCAGAATGCCAGTCGCGACCAGCTTTTACATCGAGAATGCTGTCGCAACCGGTACAGGTCTTGGCACCAGTTGGTGATGGCTTCCAAGTTTTGTGGAGGCCCTCTTCCGACCCCCAAATGGCGAACTTAATTTTCTCATTTGGAGAAATTTCGATCAGTCGGACAGCCAGCCTGCAGCTTTGGGTGGCGCTGCTGACCGCCAGCCCAACGGGATTCTTCGGCAGGTGAAGGGAGGCAAAGGCAAGGACAACGGCCCACACCCCCATGGAGAGTTCTGGCTGGTCTGATACCCCGAAGACTGCTACTTTCGGGCTTGGTTCTACCCCCATCCCCAACACGTTGGACATTGCCTCGAAGAAGGCTGTCCAAAACCCAACAAGTTTGGGGCAAGACAAGAACATGTGGGCGTGATTACCGGGCCTCCTTTGTACTGTTCACATTTGTCCGCTACCTCTGGGAAGAACCTGCTCATTCAGGTTCTGGTTAAGTGGGCTTTGTGAACCACTTGTAGTTGCATTAGGCCTAGCCTTGGTCATGTGGAGGTGGAGTTGACCCTGTGCAGTGCTTTGCTCCAGAGTCACCACCTCATTTCAAACCCCAAGTCCTCCTCCTGCTTCCCCCTTGCCTTGTCCAGTTGGGTGTTGGCCCCCCTTAGCAGTCACCCATACATGTCACCACAGTTCCCTTTCCCTAGGATGACCACATTCAGGAGGTCCTCTAACAGCGATTGTCGTGGTGGTCGTGGATATGTCCTCGTTTCCCTTTGTAGGAAGTTTTTGATCTGTAGGTATCCCCCCCCCCCCCCCCCCCCCCCCCCCCCCACCCAATGTCTCCATTTTATGATGGTAGTGTCCGTAGTCGCAGGCATGAACCTGTGGTTGTTGCAAATGGGGGCCTTGTCGGACGAGGGCCGAAGTGTTGCTACCACCACTGGGCCCGTTGAATATTTATTAGGTGGGGATGGGAGTGCTGACGTGGCTGGGGCCCGGAGGGTGCGGCCCGGATCTCGGGGGTATGGGTCGGGGAGGGCAAGGTATCGGAAATATACCAAGAGAGGAAAGAAGAGGGGGAAGCGCTAGTAGAAGAACTGAAAGGTAAATGGGAGGAGGAGCTGGGGGAGGAGATTGAGGAAGGGCTATGGGCCGATGCCCTGGGTAGGGTTAATACCTCTTCCTCGTGTGCCAGGCTCAGTCTGATACAATTTAAGGTGGTTCACAGAGCGCATTTGACGAGGGCGAGGCTGAGTAGGTTCTTTGGGGTAGAGGATAGATGTGAAAGATGTTCAGGGAGCCCGGCGAACCATGTCCATATGTTTTGGTCATGCCCGGCACTGGAGGGGTTCTGGAGAGGAGTGGCGGGAGTAATATCCCAGGTGGTGAAAGTCCGGGTCAAGCCAAGCTGGGGGCTAGCAATATTTGGAGTAGTGGATGAGCCGGGAGTGCAGGAGGCGAAAGAGGCCGGAATTCTGGCCTTTGCGTCCCTAGTAGCCCGGCGAAGGGTCTTGCTATTGTGGAAGGAGGCAAAGCCCCCTAGCCTGGAGGCCTGGATTAACGACATGGCGGGGTTCATAAAATTGGAGAGAATTAAGTTTGCTTTGAGAGGGTCTGCACAGGGGTTTTACAGCGGTGGCAACCGTTCCTAGAATATCTCGCGGAGCGTTAGAAGAAGGTCGATCAGCAGCAGCAGCAACCCTGGGGGGGGGGGAAGACGATAGACTGTCTGAGGGGTTGGACGAGCGGGAGATAGCATGGAGGGTGGGGGGAAACGGTACGCGCGGCCAAGAGCCAGTGTATAAAGCTATGTAAATATACCATCTTGCCTTGTATATATCTTGCTCAGGGAGAATTTGCGTTATTTTGTTACCGGGGGGGGGGGGTTATTGTTTGTAAGGGGGAAAAGTTGTGTTGTTAAAAAAACCTTAATTAAAAATATTTTTTTTTAAAAAAGGAAACTAAGCAAATTCGGCATGTCCGCATTAACTCTTACCAACTTTAACAGATGCACTGTAGAAAGCATCCTATCGGGCTGCATCACAGCCCGATATGGCAACTGCTAGGCCCAAGACCGCAAGAAACTTCAGAGAGTCGTGAACACAGCCCAATCCATCACACGAACCTGCCTCCCATCCATTGACTCCATCTACACCTCCTGCTACCTGGGGAAAGCGGGCAGCATAATCAAAGACCCCTTCAACCCGGCCTACTCACTCTTCTAACTTCTCCCATCGGGCAGGAGATAAAAAGTCTGAGAACACGCACGAACAGACTCAAAAACAGCTTCTTCCCCACTGTTCACTATACCCCTGTATGCTTCATCCGATGCATTATCTAGTTACATTGTGTACCTTGTGTTGCCCTATTATGTATTTTCTTTTACTTCCTTTTCTTTTCATGTAGTTAATGATCTGTTGAGCTGGTCGCAGAAAAATACTTTTCACTGTACCTTGGTACACGTGACAATAAACAAATCCAAAATCTTCCCGGTGAACTCACAAGGGGGAGGAGCAGAGCTGGAGGGGTTGCCTTGTGTAATGACCTCCAATTGGCATTATTGGTTGGCCAATTGGAGTATGAGCTCCCTCAATGATAGCTCATTGAGGGGGCCCATATAAGCACCTGTGTAGGCTTTGTGAACCAGTCTTGAGTTGACTGGAATGCTAGCAGCATTGTTTGGAGCTGCACGTGGATATAGTTATTGTAAATAAATACTGGTGTAGTGATGGTACCCCTGCCTCCTGTGGATTATGACACCTTTTTAACAGGCCAGACACGAATCCTGCTACCTGGGGATGCAGAGAACGAGATCCGGGGCGGGCGGGGGGGGGGGGGGGGGGGGGGGTAGTGACAAACCGGCGGAGGTCAGAGTACTTTCGGCTGTACCGAGGGACGAGACAGGGGTCCCCCCTGTTGTTTGCATTGGCGATCGAACCCTTGACCATATCACTTAGGGAGTCTCAGAAATGGAGGGGGATAGTCCGCGGGGGAGAGGACTCCCCCGCGGACTATCCCCCTCCATTTCTGAGACTCCCTAAGTGATATGGCCAAGGGTTCGATCGCCAATGCAAACAACAGGGGGGACAGGGGGCACCCCTGTCTCGTCCCTCGGTACAGCCGAAAGTACTCTGACCTCCGCCGGTTTGTCACTACGCTCGCCACCGGGGCGCTGTAAAGGAGCTTAACCCATCTAATAAACACTCCCCCGAACCCAAACCTGCGCAATATCTCCCAGAGGTACTCCCACTCTACTCGGTCAAAGGCTTTTTCCGCGTCCATAGCTGCCACTATCTCCGCCTCTCCCTCCTCCGATGTCATCGTTATCACGTTTAAGAGCCGCCGCACATTGGTATTTAACTGCCTGCCCTTTACGAATCCCGTTTGGTCCTCGTGAATCACCCCCGGGACACAGTCCTCAATCCTAGTGGCCAGTACCTTCGCCAATAGCTTAGCATCCACATTGAGGAGCGAAATCGGCCTGTACGATCCACATTGCAGTGGATCCTTGTCTCGCTTTAGGATCAGGGAGATTGTCGCCTCCGACATTGTCTGGGGCAGGGTTCCCTCCTCTCTTGCCTCGTTGAAGGTCCTCACTAGTAGCGGGGCCAGCAGGTCCACATATTTTCTGTAGAATTCCACCGGGAACCTGTCCGGCCCCGGGGCCTTCCCCGCCTGCATGCTCCCCAAACCCTTACTCAACTCCTCCAGCCCAATTGGTGCCCCCAAACCAACCGCCTCCTGCTCCTCCACCCTCGGGAACCCCAGCTGGTCCAGGAATCGCCTCATCCCCCCTTCCCCCCCCTGGGGGCTGGGATCTGTACAGCTCTTCATAAAAGTCCTTAAATACCTTATTGATTTTCGTTGCACTTCGAACCGTGGCTCCCCTTCCATCTTTGATTCCCCCTATTTCCCTCGCTGCCGCCCTCTTACGGAGCTGGTGTGCCAGCATCCGACTAGCCTTTTCCCCGTACTCGTAAGTCGCCCCTTGCGCCTTCCTCCACTGTGCCTCTGCCTTGCCCGTGGTCAGCAGGTCAAACTCCGTCTGGAGCCGTCGCCTTTCCCCAAGTAATCTTTCCTCCGGGGCCTCTGCGTATCTCCTGTCCACTCGCAAGATTTCCCCCACTAACCTCTCCCTTTCCATTCCCTCTATCTTCTCCCTATGAGCCCTGATGGAGATCAGCTGTCCCCTGATCACCGCCTTCAACGCCTCCCATACCACCCCCACTCGCACCTCCCCGTTGTCATTGGCCTCCAAGTACCTTTCAATACACCCCCTCACCTTCCCACACACCACCTCATCGGCCAGCAGTCCCACATCCAGCCGCCACAGCGGGCGTTGGTCCCTCTCCTCTCCCAGCTCCAGTTCCACCCAGTGCGGGGCATGGTCCGAAACGGCTATGGCCGAATACTCCGTCCCCCCCACTCTCGGGATTAGCGCCCTGCCCAGAACAAAGAAATCTATCCGGGAGTAAGCCTTATGCACGTGGGAGAAAAAAGAAAATTCCCTGGCCTGCGGTCTTGCAAACCTCCATGGGTCCACTCCCCCCATCTGATCCATAAACCCCGTAAGTACCTTAGCCGCCGCCGGCCTCCTTCCCGTCCTTGATCTGGAGCGGTCCAGTGCTGGGTCCAGCACCGTATTGAAAGCCCCTCCTATTATTAGTCCTCCTATCTCCAGGTCCGGAATGCGCCCCAACATGCGCTTCATGAATCCAGCATCATCCCAGTTCGGGGCGTATACATTTACCAACACCACCCACGTCCCTTGCAACCTACCGCTCACCATCACATATCTCCCTCCATTATCCGCTACGATAGTCTTGGCCTCAAATGACACATGCTTTCCCACCAGAATTGCCACCCCTCTATTTTTTGCGTCCAATCCCGAGTGAAATACCTGTCCTATCCATCCCTTTTTTTTAAAAATATGTTTTATTGAAATTTTTTTCCCAAACAACAATTTTTCCCCTCTTACAAAGCAAACGCAACAATAACAATACAGAAATTTTTAACAATACACAAGTAACAAAACCTCTTTATCTTTGACCTAAACTAAACTAACCCCCCCCCCCCCCCCCCCCCCCCCCCCCCCGCCCCTTCCCCCGGGTTGCTGCTGCTGGTCATCTGTCTTCCCTCTAACGTTCCCCTAGGTAGTCGAGAAATGGCTGCCACCGCCTGGTGAACCCTTGGGCCGATCCTCTCAGGGCAAACTTTATCTGCTCCAGTTTAATGAACCCCGCCATATCATT
Source organism: Scyliorhinus torazame (assembly GCF_047496885.1). Classification (NCBI taxonomy): domain Eukaryota; kingdom Metazoa; phylum Chordata; class Chondrichthyes; order Carcharhiniformes; family Scyliorhinidae; genus Scyliorhinus; species Scyliorhinus torazame. Next base: position 166,856,663 of record NC_092708.1, on the reverse strand, counting down.
TACTCAGGCCTCCTGTCCGGGGGGTTTCGCCTCCTTCCACATGAGTAGGATCCTGCGCCGGGCTACTAGGGACGCAAAGGCCACAACGTCGGCCTCTTTCGCCTCCTGCACTCCCGGCTCTTCCGCAACTCCAAATAGAGCTAACCCCCAGCCTGGTTTGACCCGGGCCTTCACCACCCGCGAAATCACTCCCGTCACTCCCTTCCAATACCCTTCCAGTGCCGGGCACGCCTAAAACATATGTGCGTGGTTTGCCGGGCTCCCACCACACCTCCCACATTTGTCCTCCACTCCAAAGAACCTGCTCAATCTTGCTCCCGTTATGTGTGCTCTATGTAGCACCTTAAATTGAATCAGGCTAAGCCTGGCGCATGAGGAAGAGGAATTTACCCTGCTTAGGGCATCAGCCCACATACCCTCCTCTATCTCCTCCCCTAGTTCTTCTTCCCACTTTCCTTTTAGTTCGCCCACCGACTCCTCCCCCTCTTCCCTCATCTCTCTATAAATCTCTGACACCTTGCCCTCTCCGACCCACACCCCTGAAAGCACCCTGTCCTGTATCCCCTGTGTCGGGAGCAACGGAAATTCCCTCACCTGTTGTCTAGTAAACGCCCTCACCTGCATATATCTCAAGAAATTTCCCCGGGGCAACTTATACTTTTCCTCCAATGCTCCCAAGCTCGCAAAAGTCCCATCTATAAATAAATCTCCCACCCTCCTAATTCCCAACTGGCACCAGCTCTGAAATCCTCCATCCATTCTTCCTGGGGCGTACCTATGGTTGTTCCTGATTGGGGACCCCACCAGGGCTCCCCGCACCCTTCTCTGTCGCCTCCACTGTCCCCAGATATTCAATGTTGCCGCCACCACCGGGTTCGTGGTAAACGTTTTTGGTGAGATCGGTAGCGGCGCCGTCACCAGCGCCTCTAAACTCATCCCTTTACAGGACTTTCCAGTCTTTTCCACGCCGCTCCCTCACCCTCCATCATCCATTTACGTATCATTGCCACATTGGCGGCCCAATAGTAATCGCCCAAGTTCGGTAGTGCCAATCCTCCTCTGTCCCTACTACGCTGAAGGAACCCCCTCCTTACTCTCGGAACTTTCCCTGCCCACACGAAGCTCGTGATGCTCCTGTCTATTTTATTAAAAAAGGTCTTAGTGATTAGTATAGGGAGACATTGAAATACAAATAAGAACCTCGGGAGGACCATCATCTTAATTGCTTGCACCCTACCCGCCAGCGATAGAGGCTGCATGTCCCACCTCTTGAAGTCCTCCCCCATTTGTTCTACCAACCGTGTCAGATTAAGTTTGTGCAAGGTTCCCCAGCTCCTAGCGATCTGAATCCCCAGGTATCGGAAGTTTCTTTCCACTTTCCTTAGAGGCAAGCCTTCTATCTCTCTACTCTGGTCCCCTGGATGTATCACAAATAATTCACTCTTCCCCATGTTTAGCCTATACCCCGAGAAATCCCCGAACCCCCTCAAAATTTGCATAACCTCTATCATCCCCCCCGCTGGGTCCGACACGTATAACAATAGGTCATCCGCGTATAACGAGACTCGGTGTTCTTCTCCCCCTCTAATCACCCCTCTCCATTTCCTGGAGTCTCTCAACGCCATGGCCAGAGGTTCAATTGCCAACGCGAACAACAATGGAGACAGCGGGCATCCCTGTCTTGTTCCCCTATATAGTCGGAAATACTCCGATCTATGTCGACCTGTAACTACGCTTGCCGTTGGAGCCCCATAAAGAAGTCTAACCCAGCTAATAAACCCGTTCCCAAACCCAAACCTCCTTAACACTTCCCATAAATACTCCCACTCCACCCTATCAAATGCCTTCTCTGCGTCCATTGCCGCCACTATCTCTGCCTCCCCCTCCACTGGGGGCATCATTATCACCCCTAATAGTCGTCGCACGTTAACATTCAGTTGTCTCCCTTTTACGAACCCTGTCTGGTCTTCGTGCACCACCCCCGGGACACAGTCCTCTATCCTCGATGCCAGTACCTTTGCCAACAATTTGGCGTCCACGTTCAATAATGAAATGGGTCTATAGGACCCGCACTGCAACGGATCTTTATCCCTCTTCAAAATTAACGATATCGTCGCCTCCGACATCGTCGGGGGTAGAGTCCCCCCTTTCCTGGCCTCATTGAACGTCCTCACCATCAACGGGGCCAACAAGTCCACATATTTTCTGTAATATTCCACCGGGAACCCGTCTGGTCCCGGGGCCTTCCCTGCTTGCATGCTTCCCAGTCCCTTAATAACCTCGTCCACCCCAATCGGTGCCCCCAGGCCTACCACCCCCCGCTCCTCCACTTTCGGGAACCTCAATTGGTCCAGGAACTGCCGCATCCCCTCCTCTCCCTCTGGGGGTTGAGACCTATACAGTTCCTCATAGAAGGTCTTGAACACCTCATTTATCTTTCCTGCCCTTCGCACCGTGTCTCCCCTTTCGTCTCTAATTCCTCCTATCTCCCTCGCTGCTGCCCTCTTTCGCAATTGATGAGCCAACAGGCGACTAGCCTTTTCCCCATATTCATACCTCCTCCCCTGTGCCTTCCTCCACAGTACCTCCGCCTTTCTGGTGGTCAGAAGGTCAAATTCCGTCTGGAGTCGTCTCCTCTCCCTGTACAATTCCTCCTCCGGGGTCTCTGCAAATTCCCTATCCACCCTTAAAATCTCCCCCAGTAATCTTTCCCTTTCCTTGGCCTCTGTTTTCCTTTTGTGGGATCCAATGGAGATCAGCTCCCCTCTGACCACCGCTTTTAGTGCTTCCCATACCACTCCCACAGGGACCTCGCCGTCGTCATTGACTTCCAGGTATCTCTCAATACACCCCCGCACTCTTGCACACACTCCCTCATCCGCCATCAGTCCCACATCTAATCGCCAGAGTTTTCTCTGCTCCCTTTCCTCTCCTAATTCCAGGTCCACCCAACGTGGGGCATGATCCGAAACCGCTATGGCTGAGTATTCAGCTTCTTCCACCCTAGAGATCAAAGACCTTCCCAAAACAAAAAAATCTATCCAGGAGTACACTTTATGGACATGGGAGAAGAAGGAAAACTCCCTAGCCCTAGGTCTAAGAAATCGCCATGGATCCACTCCCCCCATTTGGTCCATAAACCCCTTAAGTACCTTGGCCGCTGCCGGCCTTCTTCCGGTCCTTGAGCTGGATCTATCTAGCCCCGGGTCCAGCACCGTATTAAAGTCCCCTCCTAAAATCAAGTTTCCTTCCTCCAGGTCCGGTATACGCCCCAGCATCCGTCTCATAAATCCCGCATCGTCCAGTTTGGGGCATACACATTAACCAACACGACCTCCATTCCCTCCAGCCTGCCACTCACCATTACATAATCTACCTCCGCTATCTGCTATGATGTTCTTTGCTTCAAATGCTACCCGTTTCCCCACCAAAATGGCCACCCCTCTATTCTTTGCGTCCAGTCCTGAGTGGAACACCTGTCCCACCCATCCTTTCCTTAACCTAACTTGGTCCGCCACCTTTAGGTGAATCTCTTGGAGCATAACCACGTCTGCCCTTAGTCCTTTCAAATGCGCGAGCACTCGGGCCCTTTTTATCGGTCCGTTCAGGCCTCTCACGTTCCACGTGATCAGCCTCACTAGGGGGCTACCTGCCCCCCTCCCGTGTCGACTAGCCATTACCTTCTCTAGGCCAGTCCCATATCCCGCCTCCGCGCTCCCGCTCGCTCCCCCAGCGTCGCACACCATCCCCGCCCACCCACTCTTTAGCCATTTCCTTTTGGATTTCCGCAGCAGCAACCCAGTTGTACCCCCCCCCCCCCCCCCCCCTCCGCTAGATCTCTTTCTAGCATGATTGCTCCCCCCATATTACTTCCGTAAGTCAGCTGACTTCAACTAACCCCGGCTACTCCTGCTCACTCCTCGACCCCCCCGTGTGGGGAACTCCCATCCGCCTTGCGCCTGTCTTCCCGCCTTATTCTTTCTGGCGCGGGAACATCCCTTTACCTGACCCGCCTCTTATGGCGCAGCTTCCTTTCCCCTCCCCCTCCCCTTCCCCATTCTCCAACTATGTCCCGTCTTTCCCCCCTCACCGGCGCCCACATTTCCCCAATGTCTCCCCCCTTCCCAATTTACTTCTCAATTAACTTCAACCATAACATTAACAATAACATTTCCTGCAGCATCAGTCCCTCAGTTCCGATCCAATTTCTCTTCTTTGATGAAGGTCCATGCTTCCTCCGCCGTCTCGAAATAATGGTGTCTCTCCTGATACGTGACCCATAGTCTTGCAGGCTGCAGCATCCCGAACTTCACCTTCCTTTTATGCAAGACCTCTTTGGCTCGGTTGAAGCTCGCCCTCCTTCTCGCCACCTCCGCACTCCAATCCTGGTATACCCGTACCACTGCATTCTCCCATCTGCTACTCCGCACCTTTTTAGCCCATCTCAGGACCTCTTCTCTATCCTTAAGGCGGTAAAATCGCACGATTATCGCCCTGGGTGGTTCTCCCGCTTTTGGTCTTCTCGCCGGAATCCGATTTGCCCACTCCACCTCCAAGGGGCCCGTAGGGGCCTCAGCACCCATCAGTGAGCTCAGCATCGTACTTGCGTACGCTCCACAGTCCACTCCTTCCACACCCTCAGGGAGACCCAGTATACCCATCCCTTTCTTAACCTGACCTGGTCCGCCACCTTCAGGTGTGTCTCTTGGAGCATTGCCACATCTGCCTTCAGTCCCTTCAAGTGCGCGAACACTCGAGCCCGCTTCACCGGCCCATTCAGGCCCCTCACGTTCCACGTTAGCAGCCGGATTGGAGGGACTCTCACCTCTCCTCCCCCCCCCCCCCCGGCCGCCGCCGCCGACTAGCCATCTCCTTTTCTGGGCCAGTCCCTTGTCCGCGTCTCCCTCACTCTCCAGTCCCCCAGCTGGGGACCCCCCCACCCACCTCTTCTGTGTCCCGTTCTCTTTCGGCCAGCGCAGCAGCAACCCTTTCCCCCCCCCCCCACCTCCCTCCTCTCCCCCCCCTCCCTCCTCTTCCCCCCCTTAACCCCCCCCCCCCCCCTCCCGCTAGATCCCCGTCTAGCTTTTTTGCTCCCCCCATATCCCTCCCGTAAGTCAGCTGACCCCGGCTTCCCCCGCCATCCCTTTAACCCCCCCGTGTGGGACTCTCCCAATCAATGTACATTCCTTTGTCCCCTTCCCGCCCTTTTTATTTATTTTTTGCCGCGCGCGGGAAAAACCCCGCGCTTCCCAAAGCCTGCCCCGCCCCCCATGGCGCTGCTCCTGTCATGGCCTTGTCCCTCTCCCCCAGCCCATATATCCTTTCCTGCGTGTGGTTGACCCCCTATGTACAACAACCATCATACTTCACCCCTCAAACACCCCCCTCCCACACAAACCCTCAATTAGAGTCCAATTTTTCAGCTAATATAAAGGTCCACACCTCTTCGGGCGTTTCGAAGTAGTGGTGTTGGCCATTATGTGTAACCCACAGTCGCGCTGGCTGCAGCATTCAAAATTTCACCCCTTTCCGGTGCAGCACCGCTTTGGCCCGGTTGAAACCCGCTCTCCCCTTAGCGACGTCCGCGCTCCAGTCCGGGTATATTCTGGGGCGTCATTCTCCGACCCCCCCGCCGGGTCGGAGAATGGCCGTTGGCCGCCGTGAATCCCGCCCCCGCCCCCGCCGAAGTCTCCGCTCCCGGAGATTGGGCGGGGGCGGGAATCCGGCCGCGCTGGTTGGCGGGACCCCCCGCTGGATTCTCCGGCCCGGATGGGCCGAAGTCCCGCCCAGGAATTGCCTGTCCCGCCGACGTAAATCAAACCTGGTATTTACCGGCGGGACCAGGCGGCGTGGGCGGGCTCCGGGGTCCTGGGGGAGAGGGGGGGGGGGGGGCGCGGGGCGATCTGACCCCGGGGGGTGCCCCCACGGTAGCCTGGCCCGCGATCGGGGCCCACCGATCCACGGGCGGGCCTGTGCCGTGGGGGCACTCTTTCCCTTCCGCCTCCGCTACGGCCTCCACCATGGCGGAGGCGGAAGAGACTCTCCCCACTGCGCATGCGCGGGAAACTGACAGCGGCCGCTGACGCTCCCGCGCATGCGCTGGGAAACTGACAGCGGCCGCTGACGCTCCCGCGCATGCGCCGCATTTCCGCGCCAGCTGGCAGGGCAACAAACGCCATTTCCGCCAGCTGGAGGGGCGGAAATCCCTCCGGCGTCGGCCTAGCCCCTCAATGTTGGGGCTAGGCCGCCAAAGATGCAGAGCCTTCCGCACCTTTGGGCCGGCGGGATGCCCGTCTGATTGGCGCCGGCTTTGGCGCCAGTCGGCAGGCATCCCGCCGTTGGGGGAGAATTTCGCCCCTGATCTCCGCATTGTCCCACTTGCTGCTCCGTTCCTTCTTGGCCCATTTCAGGACCCTCTCTCTGTCCGTAAACCGGTGAAATCTCACCACCATCGCCCTTGGCGGCTCTTTTGCATTGGGCTTCCTCGCTAGCACTCGGTGCGCCCCATCCAGCTCCAGCAATCTCGGGGGGGCCTCCACACCCATCAGCGTCCCGATCATTGTGCCCACATATGCCGCGGCATCGGCCCCCTCCATTCCTTCTGGGAGACCCAGGATCCTCAAGTTGTTTCTCCTTGATCTGTTCTCCAGGTCTTCGAGTCTTCCCGCCCACGTCTTGTGCAGCGCCTCGTGCCGCTCCACTCTCTCCGCCAGGCCCACGAGCTCGTCGCCGTTCTCACTCACTTTTTCCTGGATCTCCTGAATCTTCACCTCTTGGGCTTTCTGGGTTGCTCCAAGTTTTTCCACCATTGCCAGTATAGGTGCCACCATCTCCTTACGCAGCTCCTCGAAGCAGCCCTTGATGAACTCTTTCATCTCCTCTCTGTCCGTGGGCGCTGCCATTTTGTTTTTTTCTTCTTTCTTCTCCCGCTGCTCCAGGGCCGCTTTCCTTGCCGTTTCACTGCGGGTCCGGTCCATGCAGGGCTGTAGGGGGCTTCCTCCGTTCTTCCCCACGGGTTGGTTTTTTTTTTTACAGGTCCGTTGGGGCTCCGTTAGCGGGCCCAAAAGTCCGTTTCTGCGGGAGCTGCCGACTCGCGCGGCTTAGCTCCGCATCGCCGCGACCCGGAAGTTGCTTAGTTTCCTGAGGAAGTATAGTTGCTGTTGTGCTTTCTTGGTGGTAGCGTCGACATGGGCGAACCAGGACAGATTTTTGGATATGTGTATCCCATGGAATTTGAAACTGCTAACCATCTCCACCTTGACCCCGTTGATGGTGACAGGGGTGTGTACAGTACTTTGCTTCCTGAAGTCAATGACCAGCTCTTTAGTTTTGCTGGCATTGAGGGATAGATTGTTGCCGCTGCACCACTCCACTAGGTTCTCAATCTCCCTCCTATATTCTGACTCGTCGTTACTCGAGATCCGGCCCACTATGGTCGTATCGTTAGCAAACTTGTAGATGGAGTTGGAACCAAAGCTTTTGCTTAGGTTAAGTTTGTAGCCTGAGAAAGCACCAAACTCTTTCAAGAGCACCATGATTCCTTCTATGCTGCTTTACGGGTCCGAGATGTAGAGGAGAAGGCCATCCACATAGAGTGAGACTTTGTGCTCTCTGTCTCTTCTCTCGGGATCCCTTTCCAGTTCTTTGCTGCCCTAAGCACGATTGCCAGTGGTTCGATCGCCAGGGCAAACAGCAACGGGGATCATTGGCATCCCTGCCTTGTGCCTCTGTGCAGTTGGAAGTACTTAGAGCTGGTGGTATTTGTCCGTATACTCATTTGGGGAGCGTTGTATAGGAGTTTCACCTTGGCGGTGAACCCTGTTCCAATCCTAAACCACTCAAGCACCTTGTGAGGTACTTCCATTCAACTCTGCCGAAGGCCTTTTCTGCATCCAGGGAGGCAATCAACTCGGGTCTTCTCTCCCCACATGGGGTCGTGATCACGTTCAGCATGAACCTGATGTTCGATGTCAGCTGTCTACCCTTGTCAAAGCCATCTGGTCCTCTGCGACCACCTCTGGTATGCAGTTCTCAAGTCGCCTGGCCAAGGTCTTGGCCAGTATTTTCGTGTCTATGTTGAGCAGTGAAATGGACCTGTAGGACCCTCATTCAGTCGTGTCGTTGTCTTTCTTGGGTATCAGTGAGATTGAGGCTTGTGCCCGTGTTGGAGGCTGAGTGCCCCTTGTTAGCTAGTCTGTGAACATCTCCCGCAGGTGCGGCGCAAATCTTTTATAGAAGTCCCCCAGGAATCCATCTGGTCCGGGCCTTCCCCACCTGCATGGAGTTCCCAGTTCTAATGGTGCTTCTAGCCCCCGTTTTCTATCCTCCCCCCACGACCAGCATGTCCAGTCTATCGAGGAACTATTTAGTCCTCGAGTCCCCTTTGGGGGGCTCGGAGGTGTACAGCCCCTGGAAGAAGGCCTCGAATGTTTTGTTGACCTTTTCTGGCTCGGTTACTAGTCTGCCTTTGTTGTCCCTAATCTGTGCTATTTCCCTCGTGGCTGCTTGCTTTCTCAGCTGGTGCGCCAGCAGGTGGCTGTCTTTGTCCCCGTGTCGTAGAAGGTCCACCGGTGTCTGGAGGAATTGGTGCACTGCCTTCCTAGTGGAGAGCAGGTCAAAGTCCATTTGTAGCTTTTTCCTCTCCGCCAGAAGCTCTACGGTCGGGGCCTCGGAGTACCCAGAATGGAGTATCGACTCTACTATGGAATCAACCAGTTGTTTCCTAGCCGCCTGTCTTTACGTGCTTTATGGGCGATAATCTCACCCTGATCACAGCCTTCAGCGCGTCCCAGAATGTGGAGGGTGAAACCTCCCCATTCTGGTTGTTAGTAACATACTGATAAACAAAGAACAATGCAGCACAGGAACAGGCCCTTCAGCTCTCCAAGCCTGTACCGTCCATGATACCACCCTTGGCCAAAGCCCTCAGCACTTCCTAGTGCTGTGTCCCTCTATAACAATCCTATTCATGTGTTTGTCGAGATGCCTTTTGAACGCCGTTAATGTATCTGCTCCCACACCCTCCTCTGGCAGCGCGTTCCAGGTACTCACCACCCTCTGTGTAAAACAAACTGCCTCGCCTGTCCTTATGGAGTTTGCACAAAAAACCAAAGATGTGCCGGTTAGGTGGATTGGCCATGTTAAGAACAAAGAACAAAGAAAAGTACAGCACAGGAACAGGCCCTTCGGCCCTCCAAGCCTGTGCCGACCATGCTGCCTGTTTAAATTAAAATCTTCTACACTTCCAGAGTACCTATCCCTCTATTCCCATCCTATTCATGTCAAGATGCCCTTAAACGTCACTGCTTCCACCACCTCCTCCGGCAGCGAGTTCCAGGCACCCACTACCCTCTGTGTAAAAAAAACTTGCCTCGTACATCTCCTCTGTACCTTGCCCCTCACACCTTAAACCTATGCCCCCTAGTAATTGACCCCTCTACCCTGGGAAAAAGCCTCTGACTATCCACCCTGTCTATGCCCCTCAAAATGTTGTAGACCTCTATCAGGTCGCCCCTAAACCTCCGTCGTTCCAGTGAGAACAAACCAAGTTTATTCAACCTCTCCTCATAGCTAATGCCCTCCATACTAGGCAATATCCTGGTAAATCTCTTCTGCACCCACTCTAAAGCCTCCACATCCTTCTGGTAGTGTGGCGACCAGAATTGAATACTGTACTCCAAGTGTGGCCTAACTAAGGTTCTATACAGCTTCAACATGACTTGCCAATTTTTATACTCAATGCCCCGGCCAATGAAGGCAAGCTTGCCGTATGCCTTCTTGACTACCTTCTCTACCTGTGTTGCCCCTTTCAGTGACCTGTGGACATGTACACCTTGATCTCTCTGACTGTCCATACTCTTGAGGGTTCTACCATTCACTGTATATTCCCTACCTTACAAAATGCATTACCTCACTCACATTTGTCCGGATTAAACTCCATCTGCCATCTCTCCGCCCAAGTCTCCAAACGATCTAAATCCTGCTGTATCCTCTGACAGTCCTCATTGCTTTCCGCAATTCTACCAACCTTTGTGTCGTCCGCAAACTTACTAATCAGACCAGTTACATTTTCCTCCAAATCATTTATATATACTACGAACAGCAAAGGTCCCGGCACTGATCCCTGCGGAACACCACTAGTCACAGCCCTCCAATCAGAAAAGCACCCTTCCATTGCTACTCTCTGCCTTCTATGACCGAGCCAGTTCTGTATCCATCTTGCCAGCTCACCTTTGATCCCGTGCGACTTCATCTTTTGTACCGGTCTGCCATGGGGGACCTTGTCAAAGGCCTTACTGAAGTCCATATAGACAACATCCACTGCCCTACCTGCATCAATCATCTTTGTGACCTCCTCGAAAAACTCTTATCAAGTTAGTGAGACACGACCTCCCCTTCACAAAACATGCTGCCTCTCGCTAATACGTCCGTAGATCCTGTCTCGAAGAATTCTCTGCAGTAATTTCTCTACCACTGACTGTAGTTCCCTGGATTATCCTTGCTACCCTTCTTAAACAAAGGAACAACATTGGCTATTCTCCAGTCCTCCGGGACATCACCTGAAGACAGTGAGGATCCAAAGATTTCTATCAAGTTAAATTGCCCCTTAATTGGGGAAAAAAATAATTGGGTACTCTAAATTTATTTTTCTAAAAACTGCCTCGCACATCTCCTCTAAACCTTGCCCCACGGACCTTAAACCTATGCTTAGTGACTGACCCCTCCACCCTAGGAAAGAGTGCCTGCCCAACCACTCTATCCATGCCCCTCATAATCTTGTAGACCTCTTAACAGGTCGCCTCCGTCGTTCCAGTGAAAACAGTCCGAGTCTATTCAGCCTCTCCGCATAGCTAACACCCTCCAGACCAGGCATCATCCTGGTAAACCTCCACTGCACCCTCTCCAAAGCCTCCACATCCTTCTCGCAGGAGGCCTTGTCGGCCAGTAGGGCGGTGTCCAACCTCCATGGGGAACATTGGGCACAGCCCATCTCCAACCTCCATATAATGTGGAGCGTGGCGGAGATTACGATTGCGGAATATCACGTTCTTACTAACCCTGGAAGCACTGATGTTCTCACTACAAAAGAAGTCGATCCGTGAATAAACATTATGTACTTTGGAGAAGAAAGAAACCTCCTTTTCCCCTAGGTGAGTGAACTGCCATGGGTCCACTGCCTCCAACTGCTCCATGAATAAGCTGAATTCTTTTGCGTTGTTGGAGGTCATTCCCCTTTTGGGATTCGACCTGTCTGCTTGTGGGTCCTTTACACAGTTAAAGTCTACCTCCATGATCAGTCGGTGTGTGTCTGTTAGGGATTTCCACCATGGTTTTCTTTATAAACTCTGTGTTGTCCAGTTGGGAGTGTACACGTTCACCAGGACTACCAGTGACCATGACATACCTTCCCCCTGGGTCCATAACCGTCCTCTTCGCGGTAAACAGTTCCTCTTATTTAACAGTATGGCTACTCCCTGGCCCTCATAGCAGTCAGTCCTTCTCTCTGTTTCTTGGTTTCAGACTTTTCAGGTGGGAGAAGACTCTGGATCTCTTCGCTGGGCCGTTAACTCCCCTGACATTCCAGGTGTCTATTCTGATGGGATGCAACTCCTGTGGGATCAGCCATATTTAACTGGTGGGCGCACCCCTGCACTCCAGGATTTCCCTTTGTTAGGGGCCATCCAAGATGGCCACAGGCACTGTTATCCCGATGAGGCTGGGTCCCTGCACTCCGGGGTTTCCCTTTGTCCAGGAGACACCCAACATGGCCGCCCACTCTGTGTCCGCCATGTGGGTGAGCCCCTGCACTCCAGCATTTCCCTTTGATCAGGGCCCCTCCAAAGTGGTTGCTTGCAGTGCATTTTGTTCCAAGTCGCCATGCCTGGCCAGTTGTAGCTAGCCTAGTGCCTTCAGTCTTTTTTCCTTACCTGTCCCTCCCTCGTGGTGTTTTCTTCCTCCTTTCCCCCCCTCCCCCCGTCTTCTTTCCCCCCCCTACTGTGTATCTGCCCCCTTCTCCCTCCATGATGTTTGATAGGTGTTCCGCCAGTGGTTATGAACCCTCTCCTCCCCCATGTTGTCATGTAATCATGTATAATTCCAAATGCATTTCGGCTATCCGTGTATATGTTCACGGTTTTTCCCTCAGATAACTCTAGTGCCTGTGTGAGCGCCACTAGTTCAGCTACTTGCGCGGATTGACCTCCGTCAATCCTTCCTGACCTTATGGTTTCTAACTTATCATTCACTACTGCCCACCCTGTCTGGGGTGATCCTTCCACATACTTTCATGACCCTTCAACAAAGAGGGTCTCCTCAGCTGTTGTTAATGATGTGTTCTTTATTCTACCTTCTCCTTCATCTCTGCCTACATCTCCACAGGTGTGTGGCTCTCCTGTATCTAAAATCCCTTCTGCTGGATTCTCCCCTATATCTCTTACTATTACTACGGACTTGCTTGGGGGTAGGAGGACAGCTTCCCACTTGGCCCTCTTTACGTTCGAGACTGACCACACTTTCCCCGTATTGAACATTTCCACCAAGGTGTGCTTGGTGTGGAGCATTATGTTCCCTGCCATCACTACTGGTTCGCTAATTCTTACGGCCCAGGCGGCACAATCTAAAGCGGCTTTGCACCTTGGCAACCCGGTGACTGTCGGTCTCTCTGCAGTCGAATAGTACCCTATGGGTCTCCTCTTGTCGCCATGGTCCTGTGTCACTACTGCGGAATAGAATCCTCCCTCATTGCTACAATGGATATGAAAGTCTTTATTCGAATCTGGTAACCCTAGTCCAGGGGCTGATATTAGTTCTGTTTTTAGTTTACTGTAAGCCTCTTCCTGCTCCGGTCCCCATTTTACGGGCTCTAACGCTGGTTTTCCCCCTTTGACTAGTCCCTGTATTGGTTTGGCCAATTTTGCGAAACCCGGGATAAAACTTTGGCTATAGTTGAATAACCCTAACACCTTCCTGACCCTTCTTATGGTGACGGGTCGTGACATTTGTTGAATTGCCTGCTTCCGATCTGCTGGTATTTCTTTAAGTCCTTGGGATATAAGGTGTCCTAGATATAGGACCTGTGCATTCCCGATTTGTGCCTTCTTGGGGCTTACCTTTAACCCTGCAGTTTCTAACTCGTGTAGGATTAGGTACAGTGCTTCCTGGTGTCCCGACTTGGACCCTGAAGCTATTAGGATATTGTCTACATATTGTAGGGCCGTGCTGCCCTCTGGTAGTTCTACCCTACTCAGGATGTCACTCATTACCCGATGGAAGATAGCGGGGCTGTTGTGGAATCTCTGCGGTAGGCGAGTCCACGTGTATTGTCTGTCCCCTACTGTAAAGGCAAATTTGTCCTGGGATTCTGGATCCAATGGTAGGGACCAGAATCCATTGGCTATGTCCAATACTGTGAATATTTTATGTTCCTGCGACAGTCCGTTCAGGATTGTCGAGGGGTTTGCTACAATGGGATGCAATTTGGGCGTGACTTTATTAAGTCCGGTATAGTCTATCGTGAGCCTATAGCTCCCATCAGGCTTGATTACTGGCCAGGTTGGCGAGTTAGTGGTGCTTGTGGTCTCCCTTAGGATTCCCCTCTCCACTAACCCTTTGACTATTTCTACTACGGCCTTTTCTGCCTCTGGCTTAATTGGATACTGTCGGTGGGGCTTATGCTCTGGTCCTGGTACCCTTATCGGGTCCGTTTTAGTCAGTCCAGTATCTAATTTTGTCTCCGCCCACACTCTGGGGATGGAAGCACAGATGGCTCCGAACCCCCCTGTCTCTAATTCCCAATTTCTGGCGGTGACTGTGGCCACCTTAATGGTTTCCAAGTGATTTGTAAGTTTCCCTATTTTAGTTTTCCGACCGTCCTGTCTTGGCCAAATCAATTCTCCCTTTCCACAATCTATTAAAACTTTATATTCCTTCATGAAATCATTTCCCATTATTGTACCCTCGTTATTTTGGCATACATAGAATCTCTTGGGTATATACAAATTATTTATTTCTACTAACGTGGTTTTGCTCAGGTAGGCGGGTGTTTTGTTCCCTCCTATCCCGGTTAGGTGAATAATTTTGTTTGTATGGGGTAAGGGTAGGTTGGCAACAGATATGGATGCTCCTGTGTCCACCAGCATCTCACATTGTCTGCCCCCTACTAGTGCAGACACGTAAATTCTTCTCTCCTTTTTACCCTTGTGAGTGGGGGCTTCAGACAGTCAGCCCTGCTGACCTCGGAGGTTCCACGATCCCTACGGTTCTGTGGTGGTCCTGGATCGGGTTGGGGGTCTCCCATGCTTCTCCCAACACACTGCCTCTGAGTGTCCATACTTATTACAGTGGCTGCAATGCTTCCCACTGCCTCCTGGTCTGTCTCCTTTCTGTGGGGCCCTGCAATCCCTCGCATAGTGCCATTGCCGGCCACAATTGTGGCAGGTCAGTTTCGGCTTGGCCCAGTTCCCGTTACTGGGGGTTGCTACTCTTTCTGGTTCTTGCTCTGACCTGGGACGTCTCCTCTATCTGTACACCGCTAGCCCACTCTACCAACTCGTCATAATACTGGGACATAATCACTCCCATTTTTAGGATAGCCTGGTGGGCACTAGAGAATCCATCTTTAAAAGCTTGGATGAACGCCCGATCCCCACGGCATGGGTTCCCTTGCCCTGAGCATTCTTGGTACATGTGGAACAATCGTTCCCCGTATTCAGAAGCTCCTTCCCTTTCCTGCTGTCATGTGGTAGTGATCTTGCTTCAGTTAGTGGGAGTGTTCCCTAACACTCTCTGGATTTCCGTTTTAAATTGGGCGAAGGGGTCCTGCTGTGCATCTATCTCTGCTGTTAAAGCGACGGCATGTGCCCACCGTCCCCCGTTATAATCCTGGGCTGCAGGAGTGGCGGGTCCGCCAGCTACCTGCCTCCACTTATCTGCTGGACAGGCTGCCCTGACCAGCTGGTGTACGTCTCTTAGGTGTAACTGGTGTCCTACCCAGATTGTGTCTAATTCTTCCCAGAATTTGGTGTTTGCGCTTCTAGGTTGTAATTTGCCCAGGGAAGCCATTATCTGCTGTCTCTCACCTGGGGTAAAGGGTTTATTATTCGCTTTTGGCTGCGCATCTGTTCCCCCTCGGGTTACTGGTGCTAAATTGTACTCTAACGCACCCCACCCTGCTGGAGGGGCGGTTGGCCCCTGCTGTGTGGGCTCGTAAGGGGGTAGGGGATCAGTTTCCCTCCTCCCTTGTTGTTCTCTCAACATGTGGTTGTGTTTCTCCAGTTCCCTTACTCTAGATTCTAATTCCCTGATCTTCTCTTTGTCTTCCTTCCACTTTTCAGTAGAGGTGCCTACTTGTTCAATTAGTCCTGCTAACTGATGTACTAACATTATCCCTATCTTTTTGTCTTGTTTCTCTTCTCTTTGTCTATCCAACCCCTCTGTTGTTCTAAGGTCTGGGATGTGTCCCAGCCGTCCTTCTTCATCTTTTTTATCAACACTTGTCTGCCTGTCATATATGTCTCGATAAAAGAGCCTGCAGATCCCCTTTTTATATCATTGCCTGCCATCTCGCAGACTTCAATACCCCCGGTTACTATGAGTAAAGTGTGCTCTCTACTGAAGGGACTTCACTACCCCCCAGCCACTATTACTATTCCAGCACCGCGCTATCGCTACCGTCTCTCAGGGTTTGACTTATACTCACGGTGTCCACTATTACCACCTCGGCAACGTGCTTCTCCACCGGAGTTCGGCTCTAGGTCAGAGTTGATCAGCTCCTTTTCCACACCGCTAATAAGACATTGGACAGCCTATCTGTCCTACTGGCACCCCGCTGGACTCCAGGCATCAGTTATGTCTGCTTTATTCTCTGTGTCTCCATCTTGTGTGTCAGGCAGCCATCTTCTGTGCCAAGTGCCCTTCTGAACCATTTCCCACTACAGGTACTCTAAATTTATTTTAAAAAATTACAAGAGTAGGACAGAGACTAGGAATTCTGTTATGAGTAAATGAGCACCGAACTCCCTAAAGCCTGTCCATTACCTACAAGGCATGCCAAGAGCATGAAGGGGCAGGCACTTGACTGGATGAGTGCAGCTCCAGCAGCACTCCAGAAGCTCTACACCATCCAAGTCAAAAACAACCTGTTTGATTGGAACTCCGCCCACTACCTTCAACACTGACGTACTGCACAAGCTCCCCTGAAAGCCACATGCCATCTTGACTTGGAACTATATTACCATACCTTCACTGCCTCTGGGTCAAAAGTCATGGAATTCCCTTCCTAACAGCACTGCGAAGGTACCTACACTACATGGACTGCAACAGCTCAAGAAGACGGTTCACCATAAAACTTGGTGCTGTCAATTCAGGGTGGGCAATAAATACTGGTCTCGCTAGCGACGCCTGTATCCTGTGGGGGGAAAAGTGTTGAATTGGCTGTACAAGTCTTAACATCCGATTGATTAAACACTCTTGTCTGTGAGTGGTGTGCACATTGGGAAACGCTTATATATTAAAAAGCCCCATAAACCTGTCCTAGATGGCCTTGTGTGATTTCTTGGAGCTCTCCAAATTTTCTCCTTGATGGAAACTGCTTTTCATAAATATAAAGCATTCAAATGTGCATAAAAAATTGAACTCATTGTAACACTCTCTGGAGCAGCACAAAAGGAAAATGGAGATTTTGCACATAGATGTGATAGTGGGGATTATATTTTCCAACTATCTGGAGTGAAATCTTTGCATGAACCATTCACGCCAAGACGTTTGAAAGCTTGCAGTCTGGTTGATCAGTTAAACGTTTATGCTGCATTTCATTGATCACCACGTGATTTCTTCGAGAGTCCATTGCTGAAAGGATTTTCAGCTATGGTGGTAATGACCATGTTGTCCTTGCTTTCAGGCATGTCTCTAAACACGCAAGTGACAAGTGCCCTTCCAATTATTAATCAGATTCTCCGATGGTGGCGACGTCTGACCTTTGTCCATTTCGCCATGATTTTGTCTGTAATAATCCTTTTGTCTCCACTAAGTATTATTGTAGAAAGGCTAAATCAGGTTACATAAAATGTAGAATGAAAACATTGCTGCCTTTGTTCCTTATCTTTAGATCCATGGTAACTACTGCTTTTATTAGCCTCGTATTCTCTTCATTAGACACTCTTGCATCTTTTAGCAGGATTTTTAGCTTTGAACAAGTCGGTTGAGAAAATTGCGCATGTAATTTTAAGATCATTTGCTTTTTATCTGATTCTTATTACCTGATGCTAATAGTAATTGTCTAGCACTCTAAAGAGAAACACCAGGTTTTGTTAAAGGGGTACAATAATATTATGATTGGATAAACTGTAGGTGCATTGACTTTCCAAAAACATTTGTCTTATGCCCGTGTCAAGTTTCATTTGTACATTTTTCATCAACGTTTTACCCAACACCATTAAAGACATCAGTACTTATAAAATTACTTACTCTGGCCATTTTACACGGAGTTATAACTCTTATTGCCCTCAGTGTTTTGACATCACCAAATCTAAATGAAGTATTTTGTATTTCTTGACCTTGATCAATCCTCGCTACTTGCAACATTTTAATCTATAAATCCCCATACATACAGCAAAAGAGTTCAGCACTAACACATTGATAACAGGACAGAAACATTTCATGACCACTAATTTGCTCGGATTCTTCATTATTTTCATCCTCTTCCTGAGAATTCTCTTCATCATTTGCATTTCGAGGATCCTACCTGTCTGCTTTTTGAAGTCCATTGCATAATGATACTTGGGATACACCTATTAACTGTTCCTTGGGCATTTCAGGGATTCATTTATCTATTATTGGTGTTTCAATTCTGTCTTCTGCAGTAATAGCCAGCCAGATCTGCTAAAAGTACGTTCATCCTTATTCTACATGAGCATTGGATATCTGTATACAACACCTGAAACGTTTTGAAACATGACACTATTTGAGTCACCACAGAAAGTCCCGTTATTTCCACAAAAGCTGTAGGAAATGATTATTTCTCAGATTATTTCTCAAATGTTCAAGGCAGCATATATCTGATAGAACGTGGTCTCCCATCTTCGAAAACCAAATACTAGTTTGAACCAGGAGCTTATCCATATGAAAGATCGGAACCTAATCCAGCAATTTAAATGCTTGTACTGATCCAGGAATCCCCAAATTGAATTTAGTCATTCCTTTATACAATCTGTTAAAGTTCATGATATATTCCTCCATGGAAGTCCGTTTTCCGAAATCTTATAAAAGTGTAACATGCCTCATAAACAACTAATTAATCATCATAGAATACCTACAGTGCAGAAGGAGGCCATTTGGCCCATCGGGTCTGCACCGACCTGAAAGAGCCCACTCCCCTGCCCTAGCCCCATAACCGTGTAACCCCACCTAACCTTGGACACTAAGGGGCAATTTAGCATGGCCAATCCACCTAACATGCATATCTTTGGACTGTGGGAGGAAACCGGAGCACCCGGAGGAAACCCACGCAGACACCCATGCACCCAGAATGTGCAAACTCCACACAGTCACCTAAGGCCGGAATTGAACCCCGTTCCCTGGCGCTGTGATGCAGCAGTGGTAACCACTGTTCACCGTACCGCCCGTGCAAAATTTATCCAAGGACTCTTAATAGAAGCTCCAAAGCTTATTCACTTTCCATCTAAAGGGAGTCCAGCTCAAAAGATGTTTCCTTCTGATTTTACTTCTGTAAGAAGTGACAGTGCCAAGACTGTACCTAGTTTCCTCTTTGGTAGCAACACAACCCATGTCCATATGTCCGTTTCAGTCTTTCACTGGGCATATGGTTCAGCCTCCATGCCTACCAGGATTTTAGTTGTCTGAGTAATTTTTTTTGTTAGCTTCCAACCTTCACCTTTGAGCATCAATTCTTTGCTGCCATGTTCTAATTTCAAAAACCAGTTGCTCTATGGTTGAAATGAATCAATATACGCTTTTCTATTTATTTATAGAATTACACACTGCAAGTAGATACCTAATTCAAAACCAGATTGTCTGTGGCAGTTTACAGAAGCTTAGATAAATCCCCAGTCAATGCCCACCACTTGCATACAATTAAAGACAATTAATATACATTAAATATGTATTTCCTTTGATTTGCTTTTCAGGAAGCACAAGCATATGCAGACGACTGTGGTCTGCTCTTCATGGAGACATCCGCTAAGACAGCAATGAATGTCAATGATATATTTCTCGCAATAGGTACAGTGTTTTGGATTGTAATATTTTTATTGTTGACTTAGATCTGGATTAAGAATGCACAAAATCTGAATGCAAGTTGGTTAGTTTAAAACATAGAATCTGCTTTAGTTTAACGGACAAACTAATAATTGCACTTCAGTGCAAGTCCTTTACGGAATCCTAGCTATATGCATTATTCTGCTGTTGAGGACATGAAATGCATGTTTTAAAAGAGGCGCTAGACCATATATAGAAACATACAGAGAAAACAAGCAGGAGGAGCCTGCTCCGACTTCATTATAATCATGTTCAATACCGTGATCCTGCCTTGATCCCACATATCCCTTGATCCCTTTAGCCCAAGAGCTATAGCTAATTCCTTCTTTAAATTACACACTGTTTTTGCCTCAACTACTTTTTGTGGTAGTGAATTCCACAGATTCACCACACACTGTGTGAAGAAATTTCTCCTCACCTCAACCTAAAAGATTTACCCCTTATCCTCAACCTATGACCCCTAGTTCTGGATTCCCTCAGCATCAGGAACATTCTTTCTGAATATACCCTGTCTAATCCATTTAGAAGTTTATACATTTCTATGAGATCCCTCCTTACTCTTCTAAACTCCAATGAATACAATCCTAACTGATTTAGTCTCTCCATATGACAGACCCATCATCCCAGGAATCAGCCTGTAAACGTTCGCTGCACTCCGTCCATAGCAAGAACATCCGTCCTCAGATAAAGGCACTAAAACTGCACACAATACTTCATGTGTGGCCTCACCAATGCCCAATGCGATTGTAGTCAAACATCCCTATTTCTATACTCAAATCCTGTCACTATGAAAGCCAACATACCATTTGCCTTCTTTACTGCCTGCTGTACCTGCGCGCTTAATTTCAGCAACTGATGCACGAGGACACCAAGGTCTAGCTGAGTATCCACCTCTCTCAGTTTACGTCCATTCAAATAATAATCTGCCTTCTTATTTTTGCTACCAAAGTGGATAACCTCACAGCGGTGAGAACCCGGTTCGATCCCGGCCTCAGGCCACTGTCCGTGTGGAGTTTGCATATTCTCCCTGTGTCTGCATGGATCTCAGCCCCATAACCCCAAAAAGATGTGCAGGGTAGGTGAATTGGCCATGCTATATTGTCCCTTAATTAGGGAAAAAAAGAAGAATTGGGTACTCTAAATTTATTTATTTTCTGAAATAAAAAGAAAGCCGGTACCCCAGCCAGGAGAGCATTGGAATAATCAGGTTTAGAGGTAAAAATGGTATGATTTATGATTTTTGCCTCTCTCAATTTACACCCATTCAAATAATAATCTGCCTTCCTATTTTTGCTACCAAGTGGATAACCTCACATTTATCCACGTTATACTGCATCTGCCAGGTATATGCCCACTCACTTAGCCTGTCCAAATCCCGCTGAAGCACCTCTGCATCTTCCTCTCAGTTCACCCTCCCACCCAATTTTGTATCATCTGCAGATTTGGAGATACTACATTTAGTTCCCTTGTTCAAATCATTAATATATAATGTGAACAGTTGGGTCCTAGCACAGATCCCTTCGGTACCCCAGTAGTCACTGCCTGCCAATCGGAAAAAGACACATTTATTCGAACTTTTTGCTTCCTGTTTGCTAACCAGCTTTCTATCCAACTTAAGACACTACCCGCGAAACCATGCGCTTTAACTTTATATAGTAATCTGCTATGTGAGACCTTATCGAAAACCTTCTGAAAGTCTAAATCAACCACATCCCCACCGGGTCTCCCTTGTCCACTCTACTAGTTACATCTTCAAACAATTCCAGTTATCATCAAACTGCAACACAGTTGAGTACTGACCACATAAGATCTTCTGCAGAGAAGCAACAAAAGCAGAAGGAGAAAGAGCAGAATCTCAAGAACCACCTAGAGCAACTCTTGTCCTCTTTGCCCAAAGACCTGTGGCTCCAGCATTTACCTGCTGACTCACCTGAGGTCCCATGAAGTCTGTCCGACATCATCTTCATTTTGAGCAACTGATGACAACGACATTGTAATGTTCTACAGCTTTCCAAGCAAAAACAAAGTGGGCTGGATTCTCCGCCGTCGGGATTCTTCATTGCGCCGACAGCCTGGGGGTTTCCCAATGGTGTGGGGCTTCCCACAATGGGAAACCCCATTGGCCGGTTGGTGAGACGGAGAATCCCGCCGAGCATCTTTACAAATTGTAGCTTTATTTCAGATTTTCAGCTGTAATTTTGAATTTATTTTACAGTTTTGTAAGTTTGATTTTGAACATTTAAAGATTGGAAAGCATATTTGTGTAGTTGGAGTCAGAGCTGTTCACAGCCATGATGTGGCCATTCAGGCCATCATCCTCACTGTCTTGGGCAATCTAAAACTAATCCCACTGTCATATGCTTTCTCCATAACTATTTATCTTCCGCTGCTTGAAATGTTTGTTAACTTTTCCCTTAAAAGAAGCAAGATCCTGTCTCTCACTCCCTATGACAAGTTATTCTAGACTCTTTTAAAGAAATTTCTCCGAAACCCACCCCTTATTCTCAGTAACAATATAAATTAATTCTACTACATCAATCCGAGGAAATACTTTGCTCTCCTACTCACTTATTTGAACTCACTTTGTTAAAACTCTTCATAATTGTTTAAAAAAAGCACTACCAAATCTTTCTCCGCCTTCTCTGCTATATAGGCCTAGATCTCACTTCCCTCTCAACTGTCTTGTCCCATCTCTGGCATCATACTAGTGAATCTGCACTATACAGGGCAGCATGGTGGCGCAGTGGTAGCACTGCAGTCTTACGACGCCGAGGTCCCAGGTTCGATCCCGGCTCTGGGTCACTGTCCGTGTGGAGTTTGCATATTCTCCCCGTGTTTGCGTGGAGTTTGCATATTCTCCCCGTGTTTGCGTGGGTTTGGCCCCCACAACCCAAAGATGTGCAAGGTAGGTGGATTGGCCATGCTAAATTGCCCCTTAATTGGAAAAATGAATTGGGTACTCTAAATTTTTTTTTCAAGAATCTGCACGCTACACTTCCTATGGATATAATTTTCTTTCTATAATGGAGTGCTGAAAATTGCATGTGAGCCTCTATTTGTGGCTGAACCAACATTTTGTATGAATTCTTCAGTATGAATTCATCATTACCTCTGTGTACGTGCAGGGTGTTAAAATAGTCTATATTTCTAACATAACATTCTACTGGCCTTCATTTATGGGTTTGTTCACCAGCACTTGTTTCAGGCAATTGTGTGTTCATCGACACCCTTCAGTGTCTTTCCATTTGATGTGTAATCATTTTTTTTTCTTGAACATATCTTACCTACTTCCACAAAAGGCACATCCATCTCCATCTCCCTCCTTTTAAAAAAAATTTAGAGTACCCAATTTTTTCCAATTAAGGGGCAGTTTAACATTTTACTAACCTGTTTGCTCTGAAATCCATTACAATCCTCTCCACTGTTCATGGAAACTTCTATTTTTCTGCCAAGGAATTTCAAGTTTGTATTTTCTACACGCAAGTTCAAATCATCGATATGTAACATGATGAAAATATCAGTGATCCTAGCAGTTTTGGAATGCTCGTTTATTCTCATTTTTTTGCTTCCTGTCCATCAATCAAGGTTCTGTTCATGCTGCTACACTTTCCTCTTCTGCCATACAAATTTTCTTTTTCTATCATGGTTATTAAAATAAGTCAAACAAAGAAAAACAAATCTTTCGCCAAAACCCTTAAGCCCCTTGGCATCCTGAGTGCAAGTTTTCAAGTGCTTTTCACCAGGCTTGGTACAATGGCTACAAAGATGGCAGTGCTATAAATAACATATGTTTGGTGGATAATGTGTGTAATGCCATTCTCTCCCTTCAAACATCTCTCACAGTCCATGTTCACACTTGTGTTCACATTAAGACAAAATATAGAACGTTGAATCCGGCCTTTCAAAAAAGAGGCACATTTAGTTTGGTTAAATCCTGTGCTACTTTGTATAGCACGTTCTTTTCTCTTCCTGCACTGCGCCTAGTACTGCAGAAGGCAGATTTAATCTGCCAGCTGCTGATGCATCTGTCCATGACAGTATCAGTAAAAGTGACCACCGCACAGTCCTTGTGGAGACAAAGTCCCATCTTCACATCTGGGATACCTTCCATTACGTTGTGTGGCACTACCACCGTGCTAAATGGGATAAACTTCGAACAAATCTAGCAACTAAAGACTGGGCATCCATAAGGCACTGAGTGCCATCAGTAGCAGCAAAATTGTATTCAGCCTCAATATCCCCCACTCTACCATTACCACCAAACCAGGGGATCAACCCTGGTTCAATGAAGAGTGCAGGACAGCATTCCAGGAGCAACATCAGGCATACCGAAAAATGAGGTACGACATAGGACTACGTGTGTACCAAACAGCATAAGCAGCTAGTAATAGACAGAGTTAAGCGATTCCAGTACGAACGCATCAGATCTAAGCTCTGCAGTCCTGCCACATCCAGCCGTGAATGGTGGTGGACAATTAAACGACTCACTGGAGGAGGAGGCTCCACAAATATTCCCATCCTCAATGATGGAGGAGCCCAGCACATTTGTGCAAACGACAAGGCTGAGACATTCGCAACAATCTTCAACCAGAAGTGCTGAGTGGATGATCCATCTCGGTCTCCTCCGGAGGTCCCCAGCATCACAGATGTCAGTCTTTAGCCAATACAATTCACTCCACGTGATATCAAGAAATGGCTGAAGGTACTAGATACTGCAAAGGCTATTGGCCCTGACAGTATTCCGGCAATAGTACTGAAGATTTGTGTTCCTGAACTTGCTGCACCCCTAGCCAAGCTGTTCCAGTACAGTTACAACACTAGCATCTACCCTGCAATGTGGAAAATTGCCCAGATGTGTTCTGTACACAAGAAACAGGACAAATCCAACCCAACCAATTACCGCCCTATTGGTCTACTCTCCATCATCAGCAAAGTGATGGAAGGAGTCATCAACAGTACTATCAAGCGTTGATGGTGGATTCCTGATTCTTTTTCTTTGGTGTTTTGTATTTAAAATGTTGGGAGCTGTTTGGGGCTGGGAGGGATAAAGGGATTTTTGGCCAGGGGATTGCCATTGTATTTGTTATTGTTGATTATTTGTTGGTGGGTGTAAATTTGATGATAAATGTGAAAAAGGCGAATACAAATATTTTTTTAAAAATCAGTGCTATCAAGCAGAACTTACATGGCAATAGCCTGCTCACGGACACTCAGTTTGGGTTCCGCCAGAGTCACTCAGCTCTTGACCTCACTACAGCCTTGGTTCAAACATGAACAAAAGAGCTGAATGCCTGAGGTGAGGTGAGAGGTAACTGCCCTTGACATCAAGACAGCATTTGACTGAGTATGGCATCAAGGAGCACTAGCTAAGCTGGAGTCAATGGGAAGCAAGGGGGAAACCCGCTGGTTGGAGTCATGCCTGGTTCAAAGGAAGATGGTTGTGGTGGTTGAAGGTCCATCATCTCAGCTCCAGGCCATCACTGCAGGAGTTCCTCAGGGTAGTGTCCTCGGCTCAACCATCTTCAGCTACTTCATCGATGACCTTCTAACCATCGCCCCTTGACATTCAATGGCATAACCATCGCTGAATCCCCCACAAGCAATATCCTAGGGGTTACTATTGATCAGAAACTGAACTTGACTAGCCATATTAATACTGTGGCGGCCAGGGCAGGTCAAAGGCTAGAAATCCTATGGTGAGTAACTCACCTTCTGACCCCCCACAAACTGTCTACCCACAGCCTGTCCACCATCTCCAAGGCACAAGTCAGGAGTGTAATGGAATACTCTCCACTTACCTGGATGAATGCAACTCCCAACAACACTCAAGAAACTTGACACCACCCAGGAGAAAGCAGCCCGTTTGATTGCTCTTTCTGCCACAAACATTCAAACCCTCCACCACCGACTAACAGTTGCAGCAGTGTGTATCATCTACGAAATGCACTGCAATAACTCACCAAGGTTCCTGAGACAGAACCTTCCAGACCCACGACCACTACCATCTAGAAGGGCAAGAGCAGCAGATACCTGGGAACCCCACCACCTGGAGGTTCCCCTCCAAGTCACTCACCACCCTGACTTGGAAATATATCACTGTTTGTTCACTGTCGTTGGGGCAAAATCCTGGAACACCCTCCCTAACAGTGCAATGGGTGTACCTACACCTCAAGGAATGCAGCAGTTCAAGAAGGCAACTCACCACACCTTCTGAAGGGCAACTAAGGATGTGCAATAAATGTTGGCCTAACCAGTGATGCCCACACCCCGTAATGGTAGCACAGTGGTTAGCATGTTGCTTCACAGCGCCAGGGTCCCAGGTTCGATTCCCGGCTTGGATCACTGTCTGCAAAGTTACTGTGAAAAGCCCCTAGTCGCCACATTTTGGCGCCTGTTCGGGTACACAGAGGGAGAATTCAGAATATCCAATTCACCTGAAAGTACGTTTTTCGGGACTTGTGGGAGGAAACTGGAGCACCCGGAGGAAGCCCACGGAGACACAGGGAGAACGTCCAGACTCCACACAGACAGTGACCCAAGCTGGGAATCGAACATAGGACCATGGCGCTGTGAAGCAACAGTGCTACCCACTGTGCTACCGTGCTATCCTCAACCTACTTGTGACAATAATAAAGATTATATTATAAATGATTTTTTTTTAAAATCTGCTCTCATAGCAAGGTTTTTCCTGGAAGACGTTGCTAGCCTGTCGCCAGAGCCTTATAGCTTGAGGGTCACACTCCACATTAAGCATGGCTGACCAGGAGTCTCTCCTACTCTTACCACGTTGCATTGGTGTTGATACTTAACCTGTTGACCGTGTCATGAATGCACCTGAGGCAGGATGCTACCCACTACATCAGAAGACCACCTGTATAACTTGTACCCTCATGTTCTTTGACTCACAACATGGCAACATAAATTGGGGTGGGCGAACTGTTCTATATTTTATTATTTCCAGGTTAACTCTTTGAAGATTGCAATAGGGTTTGTACATTATGGTTTTCCACAAAAATGGTCAGAAAATCTCTGGGTCAAGATGGCATCGTACAAACATATGAAATAGGTCATTCGGACCCTTGCACCTGTTCTGCCATTCATTAAGATCATGGTTAGTGACCCCCACCTCCAATGCCTTCTAAGGCAGTGTTCCGAAGTCGGGCAACTCTTGAGTGAAAAGAAATTCTCCTCATCATAAAACAATGCCCCCTAGTTTTGGACTCGTCCACAAGAGGAAACTTTCTTTTCACACCCGCCTTGTCAAGACTGTTTAGGGTCTTTTATACTTCAATAAAGTCACCCCATACTTTTCTAAACTCCAGTGTAAATAAGCCCAATCTGTCCAACTTCTCTGTACATCATCCTTTCAACTCCAATCTGGGTTTGAATTTAGTGAAAATTAACCTTTTTTTTCCAATTTCTCTCATCTTCTATCTCTCATTTCTGACTTTGTGTCCTAAATGAAGTGACCTTTAGCACGCTGAATTGAATTCCAAACGCCTAACATTCTAGCAAAGAGAATGGCTTTATATGCTGTTTTTGTGATGAATCATTTGAGATTCACGATGCAAATATTCTTTAATAGTGCACATAGTGTCGCACTAAAAAGCATGGATTTAAAAATAGGTAATGGCTGTGTATGTTACTTAATCAAGATCTAGTCTTTGCTCAGGAAAAAACTCAAACGAGATATGTGCAAAGTTTCAATGCTGCATGGGGATATCAGCTCGGTGCTTATGTAGTTGGGACCAAAATATTACTGTACTGAAAGAAAGCAGCATATTATTATCCCAAAATGCATTGACTAAGGACTGAATTAGATTAATCCTTTCTCACATATGTGGTAAAGCAATACATGAACGCAGAAAGGAATGAGAACCCTAACCTCTCAAAATCAATCTGTCCATGAATATGTCCGCTGCTTTAATTTGTATATGAAAATATACTGAGCTTCTCTAGCAGGTCAAGTGTTGTCTGTATAAGTTAATTGTATACAGCAAATGCTGCAGCACAAATCTTTCGAAGTAAGCTATTTATCCATGTTACTAATTGCATTTCATTGTTTTCCTCACAGCTAAGAAAATGCCAAAAAATGATCCTCAAAATCCAGCAACTGCTGCCAGAAATCGAGGGGTGAATCTTCAGGAAACGAATCAGCAGAGCCAAAGGAGTTGCTGTGGCAATTAACAGTATTTGGGTCTCAAACAACACGAACAATAGAAAATGTGCATATTGGAGATTTTGTTTCCTTTTTATATTATTAGCGCACATTGCTGTGCTAATTCCTGTTGTTCTCTTCCATTTTGGACTACTGCATGAGTCATTCTTCACATGGTTGACTACAGGTCTCTTCTGCTTTTATCAGGCACCTGTAAAAAGTAAATGATGTAAATAGCGTGGCAAATCATTATGTAAAGGTTAGTTACCCCTTTTCACCAGATTCAATGAAGGCTTTCTCTGTAAATCAAACTTTGTTGAAGAAAAATATTCTCCCACTCTCCTACCCAATCCACTATCATTTCTTCCCGGGGACTAATTTTACTACAATTTCCTGTACAATAAGCATACAGAAGCCTAATTTTCAGATATTCTGAAATGCAATGCATAAAATCTCTTTCTATACATGCATTTTCTCATAATTCCACATATAGGTTTAATTTGGGGGCAGGGAAGGTATTTTTAAAGTGTAAAATAATACAACTTTGAAAAGCTTTCAACAGTTGTTTATGAAAATCTTTAAGAACAACAGTATGCTTGTTCTGATTACTTGGGCACAATATTTTAGAAGCTCAACACTGCTTTTCGCTGTTGCTGTTTGAAACCCTGGTAGTGTCTCGCCCATAACATACAGTAAAATCCTGGTAATTCAGTAAATGAAGATTGCTTAGAACAAGGCTTGTCTATAACACAAGTGGCAGTGCCCTTCATTTATCTTCCACATATCATGGCTAAGTCGAAAGAAGCTATTGGGGAAAATTGTTACTATTTCCTGTTTTATTTATTTTTGTGCTACTGACGACATTTTGCTTTTCACACATATATGTACAAAAATATAACATAGCCATGGACATTTTTCTTCCCATACATCATTAGGGGAGAAAATGTTCTACTGACAGTGTGCTTTATATGTCTATTCTCCATATGTTTCATTTTGATTGAATATTAGATATTCTTGTATATAGGAAATGAAAAAGTTACATCTAAGTTTCCAAATCTGTATTAATTGCAGGAAGTCCTTTCTTTTAACAAACTGTGGTGACCATTGTAAGTGGGGTGCAGCATTGTTAAAATTGAAGTCTGAAGTGATGCTTTTCTTTTGGTCAAATCTTAAAATGCATGTAAAATCTTATTGCTTTTCCTAGCCCACTTCAAAAGGAAGCTTTTGATGTAATGATATTCTTGGCTGGACAAATCTCCCTGAAGTCTACATCAGGTACCTAATTATAGGAGTCCATGAAATTACAGAGTGCAGTAATGTTGATGCTCTTTTATAGACCAAATGGATTGGCATGGAGGGCAGGGGCCAGCAAATGGATTGGCATGGAGGGCAGGGGCCATCAAATGGATTGGCATGGAGGGCAGGGGCCATCAAATGGATTGGCATGGAGGGTAGGTGCCAGCAAATGGAGGGCAGGGGCCATCAAAAATGGATTGACATGGAGGGCAGGGGCCACCAAAAATGGATTGACATGGAGAGCTGCAATCACCCGTGGTAGCCTAAATTGTAGAGGAAAATTGTACCATTTCTTACTGCCAATGAACCACATGGCTTAAAACTAGACCCTCTTGAGCCATTAGTCAGGAGAACAATGAGACATAAGTACATGGTCAGAAGACCAAGAAACTTTGATATCATATAGTTGAATGTTGGGATTTTATTTAGGCCAGTTATTCTAAAACAGTGAAGATCGCCAACAAGGGCCAAGCAAAATTTGGGGGCCAAGAATTGATTGATTGGTTGCATTGATTTATGCCCTTGCGATTACTGTGCAGTATCAACACCCATTGGGGCAAGAATTTAGTACAGTTAAACAGTCTACAGTAGAATCTGTATCACCAATGGTGGCATATTTATTGCAAATAATCTTTGCTCTATAGCTCCATCCTTATGACAATATGTTTTGGGTTCATCAGGGTGCTGTACAAATACTTCATAGCACTGGAGTTACCTCAAAGAACCAAACCATGTTCACAAACTTTTGCAGATGTCAATAATATCACCTATTTAGGAACATTAGGCGAAGGCCTCTTAGCTCCTCAAGCCTTCCCCACCATTCAGTTTGATCATGGCTATTCTTTACTTCAACCCCATTTATCTGTCTTTGCTCTATGTTCCTTAATACGTTCGTATAACAAAAATCTTTCGATCTTGGTCTTGAAATTTTATATCATCCCTGAATCCAAAGCCTTTTGGAGAGAGATCTTGTTTAGATTTTACAGTTATTTCTTCTTGTTCTTGATTCCCACACCAGAGGAAACACTATATCTTCCCTTAAATAATATGATCAGTTCACCCTTCAGTTTTCTATACTTGATGATGAATTTAATACTTTTGATAAATTAGGAAGATGAAGGTTTGGACACCGTATCCCAGGTAGGCTAAGGATGCTGTCAAAGTATCTTGTTGGAAGTGAGTTTGGGGACACCAGATCAAGACCGGATAGAGATTGACTAACTGGCCAATAATTAAATAGCCCAACGACGTAATTTTCAGTTTTGTGTATGGAGATTGTCTACTTGGTTAAGATCCTCCTTTACTCCTGGTTGTGGGATTGCACTCTAGTATTGCCTTTGGATCAATTAAAAGAAAATAATTTGAGGGCAGCACGGTGGCGCAGTGGGTTAGCCCTGCTCCCTCACGGCGCCGACGTCCCAGGTTCGATCCCGGCTCTGGGTCACTGTCCGTGTGGAGTTTGCACATTCTCCCCGTGTTTGCGTGGGTTTCACCCCCACAACCCAAAGATGTGCAGGCTAGGTGGATTGGCCACACTAAA
Organism: Scyliorhinus torazame; assembly: GCF_047496885.1. Lineage (NCBI taxonomy): Eukaryota > Metazoa > Chordata > Chondrichthyes > Carcharhiniformes > Scyliorhinidae > Scyliorhinus > Scyliorhinus torazame. The sequence continues at coordinate 166,826,397 of NC_092708.1, read as the reverse complement.
TTGGCCCTTAATTGGAAAAAATGAATTTGGTACTCTAAATTTTAAAACAAAGAAGAATTTGGAATGGGGAAATACAAGAACACTGTGTGCTGAAAATAAGTTGTGATATTAAGGGAAAATTGGTGCATGATGGAAATTTGATAAAAGGACAGACATTACCTTTTTCCTTTTCAGCAATCCACTGTGCACAAACGACCCCCCACCCACCAAAACCCCCAGCCCAACCCAACCTCAATCATTTTGGTTTGCCTTATTTTGTCCATGGAATATGGAAGATGAACACACAGATATTAGTGTATCTGAAACTGAATGATGTGATGTGCCTTTCTGAATCAAATCAAAGTCTGATGTAAAGACATGCATCTGTTATATTTTTCTGTGTGCAATCATCATTTGAATGTGCTTTGCTCTAATGGGTAGCTTTCACAAATTTGCAGCCCCAGAGTTTAACTTTTCTTGTTCGTAGTGCATATTGGGATTTCTGGCAAAGAATTCAATTGGCCCCAGGTACTACTTCATCCCTGATGGAAAATCCATTATAGGTCATGCTGAATTTCCAGTTATGTCTAATGGATGACGTTTTGTATTGGGAATGTAGAGTTGTTGAAATCTAATCTTTAATGTGTAGTTGATTTCATTAGGCAGCTACTAAATTGCTAAATGTAAATGTTTGACCATGTTAGAGAGTAGGGGGTGGATGACCTCTCAGTGAGACATAAAGCATGTCTCCTCCATCAAAAGGATCGGGGATGAAAGCAGATTTAGAAATACTTTTTCCGTAAAGAGAAATAGCTTAAAAGTGAGTGCCTGGAATAGGGAATAATTGAATGGAGCTGAGATTTGCTAAACATTTTACACGATTAAATGTTTCCAAGTTTGAAAATGCTGTTACAGTGTGAGTTTCAAGTTGTGTTTAAAGAAAGGCTTAACCTTTGGAAGGTATGTGATTGATTTTATTTAACGCACCTTTTTTGTGTCTTGCTGGGACATATGCCTCTTGCAGGTGAAAGGGTGATGGGTACCCCTTCAATTGTTTCTGCTCTCCTCCATCTCCCTCTGCAGGTTGGCAAGAGTGGATTTGATTAAAATTAGGGCCTCACTACTGTGATGCAGCAAATAGGTGTTCCAGTGCACTGGAATATCAGACACTGCTTTATTTATGCAGGATATATTTTCACAATAGTATAAAACTTACGTCATGGGCGCTATTAATGCATTCTGCTGTGTTCCTCAAACATTCTGTTGTAATACTCGTACACAGTGGTAACATTACTTCCAAATGTTTGCATTATTGATATTTAATGTTTCTTCTCCATGTCAAATACATTTTTAAAAATGGAACTTTATTCTTGGTTAAGAGATTATATGTAATAGTGACTAGTTTTTGGAACAGTGTGTGGTTTAACATTTTTCCCAGAATTGTGAAACAATATGAATATTGTCAAATCAGATTATACTCAAACCAGATACTATTTCTTCTTCAAAAAATTTCCTAAACAGTAACATTTGTTCATTGCACAAAAAACAATAATTTTAATACAATGGTAACTTATCCAAAGGCCTTACGCTTGTACTCTGCAGTAAAACAAAAAGACAACAAAAATGTGAAAACAATGCATCACCATTGGCAGAACTGCCCAGCTATTCAAACTTAGCTGTTTAAAAGTACTTTCCCTGGTCTGTGCTGTGATTTGAGCTCTGTCATGCTGTAATTGTGCACTCCTTTGTACCTTGGCACCACTGTGCTTGGGAGGCTTATGATTCCTAACTAATGCTAAGAAGAGTGAACAAGTGGACATTGGGTGAGGGCAGGGCATTGTACTCTGCTCTGGTGCACTGCATGGTCAAATGCCAGAGCATTGTCTGCCCTAATCTTAAAATTGTAGCCCAGCATCAGGAAAGGAGGCATAAAATTGGGGCGAAGGAAATATTTTCTCTTGTCCAGTTTTCAAAGGAGGCAGAATTAATTTGGAAGACTGGTTATTCATTTTTTTTTCCTTGCGCAAATGGAGAACAGATGTGTTAGAACTGTTATTTCCTGTTCTAATAGAAGTCAGTGCTGTAACGTGAGTACAGTTTGGAAATAAGCACTATGTAAAAAAACACACTAATACTCTCTTGGGTTCAATAGAAGTGGATATAACTTTGTAAAGAAGTTTTTAGTTGTCTTATTTTATTGCAATAAACACAGATAAGCAAAACATTGTGTGCATTGAGGCAACTGTTTATTGATTACACTAAGGTTATATTTAAAGGGTAAATAAAATTTAAAATATTCCATTTTCTGCTTAATATATTCATTACTGGTAGAGCTGATGTACTTTCATAGACTTTACAGTGCAGAAGGAAGCCATTCGACCCATCGAGTCTGCACCGGCCCTTGGAAAGAGCATCTCACCCAAGCCCACACCTCCACTCCATCCCCGAAACCCCACCCCACCTTTATGGACACTAAGGGGAATTTAGCATGGCCAATCCACCTAACCTGCACATCTTTGGACTGTGGGAGGAAACCGGAGCACCCGGAGGAAACCCACACAGACACAGGGAGAACATGCAGACTGCGCAGACAGTGACCCAGCCAGGACTTGAACCTGGGATCCTGGAGCTGTGAAGCAACTGCTAACCACTGTGCTACCGATTGGGATCCTTTATATTAAAATGTGAAAATGAAATCATTTTCCATTTTTATATGCTTTTGTTCTATTTTGAACTAGATGATCTTCAGCTTAATATTAGACTCTTCCTCTGTGGTTGGAAATGCTGTTTGGAGCAAACGTTTCTCAAAATTACATTTGTGTTGAAAAACTTGAAACGAAAAATTCTTTAAAATTGATGTAAATTAAATGTTTCATTTGTATAGCTATGGATCTATTGAGAACCATTTTTTTGCAGTCACAAGCATGTAGTCATCTGATCATACCACTTCTTGCTACCAGAAGAGCAAGAACTTTAATTTCTAAGGTAACTCTTCATATCCGATCCATTACATTTAAAGGCTAGTTACTTATGGAGGCCAAGGCAGCAGTCAACATGCACACTGCATAATGAAATTAATAATCAATTAAACTGTTTTGATGATGAAGGACAAGGAAGAAATATTGTTCAGGACACCAGGAAAAATGCTTTGCTCCTTTTTGAATGATTCCATAAAGCCTTGTATGTCCAGTTGAACATGCAACCAGCACCTCCAACAATACAGCATTTTCAGTACAGTGGGGAGAGTTGGCCTCAATTATATGCTGAAACACGGGACAAGCTGAAACCCAAAACTCCTCTAACTCAATTTTTGTTTGTCTGCTAAATCATCTAACCAATACCACTGCACAGTGTTGAGTACCTTTTCCCATTTCAGCACCTTCTGTACTGTATGATTCTATGATTAGATAACCAACCATTCCTCCACACAAAGGTGGGAGATATTACAAGCCATCAACTGACATATTGTGATGCTGAGGAAGCCTTTTACAGAATTTGGGCCCTGTCTATGATTTGAAGGGAAAATATTTTAAACTGTGTTTAATCCAGTTTATATTATGCCCTTTTTGCAATTCTTGGATCTGGACGATTGGCAATAGCTGGCCTTTCTGTCGGGCGTATTTCTGGAATTTCTTGCTATCTCTGTTAGAATTCAAATGTTCATGTCCTGTTCTATATGCACAAGAGATTTTAACAAGAGCGGAAGCTGGGAGTCAGAGCGGAGGTTTACTGAGAGCTGAGAGCCGAAGCGGAGGTTGAAGAAGAAATATTTAAAGACTAATATTTAGTACTCTCAAATTAACAACTTTAGAGTTTGAAGAAATAGGTCTGCATCTGTCTTGTGAGATGGTGGTTTACGCTGTGGTGGTGAACGCTCTTAACTTCGCCGGTTGTGGCTCAGGATCATTTGCTGCATAGGATGAATGTGGGCTGACAAGGTGCAAGATACACTGGATTCTTTTCTCTGGACCCTATTCTTGGCCAGCTGAGCTTTTTATTACCGCTTGCCTCTTCCAAAGCTCCTCCAAACAGCCAGCCTCACAGGTCACAGCTTTCGGTGACTCTCCAGTTTCAGTGTCTGCCATCTTCATATCTCCCTTGCCAGTCTCCTTGTAACAAAGGCATGGAGGTCCAGCAGGTTGTGACCAGTTCAAGGTACAAAGTCTTCGGGTAATTGGTTGTCATTCATCTGGTGAACATGACTAACCCCACAGATGACATTGGCTTTGCAATGGGTGTATGCTGATGGATTAGCACGGTCAACCAACACTGTATAGATGACCTTGTCTTGCCAAGAGATGTTGAGGACAAGTCTGAGATAGCGATGGTGAAAACTTTCTCCAGGTCTCGTTACTGCAGAGGAGTGTGCTGAGGTTATGCACTTTGGAAAGAGGAATTTAGGCATAGACTATTTTCTAAATGGGGAAATGCTTAGGAAATTAGAACCACAAAGGGTCTTTGGTGTCCTTGTTCACAATTCTCGTAAGATTAACGTGCAGGTTCAGTCGGCAGTTAGGAAGGCAAATGCAATGTTAGCATTCATGTCAAGAGGGCTAGAATACAAGACCAGGGATGTACTTCTGAGGTTGTATAAGGCTCTGGTCAGACCCCATTTGGAGTATTGTGAGCAGTTTTGGGCCCCGTATCTAAGGAAGGACATGCTGGCCTTGGAAAGGGTCCAGAGGAGGTTCACAAGAATGATCCCTGGAATGAAGAGTTGAAGTATGAGGAACGGTTGAGGACTCTGGGTCTGTACTCGTTGGGGTTTAGAAGGATGAGGGGGGAATCTTATTGAAACTTACAGGATACTGTGAGACCTGGATAGAGTGGACGTGGAGAGGATGTTTCCACTTGTAGGAAAAACTAGAACTAGAGGATACCATCTCAGACTAAAGGGACAATCCTTTAAAACAGATGAGAAGGAATTTCTTCAGCCAGAGGGTGGTGAATCTGCGGAACTCTTTGCCGCAGAAGGCTGTGGAGGCCAAATCACAGTGTCTTTAAGATAGAGATAGATAGTTTTTTGATCAATAAGGGGTTATGGGGAGAAGGCAGGAGAATGGGGATGAGAAAATATCAGCCATGATTGAATGGAGGAGCAGACTCGATGGGCCGAGTGGCCTAATTCTGCTCCTTTGTCTTATGGTCTAATGGGTGCAGGCTGAATAGACTTTGCAGTTTGGTGTTCTCAGTCAGGTTCCACGCTCACTTAGCTTGGACACAACAGATGCAGCTTTTATAATCTGTATGTTGATTTCAGCATCGAATAAAAGATTGATGGTGATTGTGCTGCTGATATACATGAAGCTATCACCAGCCTCCAGCATCACATTATCAATGTTGAAAGATGTCATTGTCTTTCTGATGCTGGTGGTCAAACCAAACTCTTTCCAGACCTGAGAGAGTCCGTACATTTGCCACTGAATTCCTCAGTATGAAATGCTAATATGGCATTGTCAATGTAGAGCAACACTCTGGGAATTTACCTGTCCTGATGTGGAATATACCACACATTTTTGTTATGGATCTCAGATGGGCAAAGCTAAACAGTTTTCTGTCAGTTTTGGTATGTAAGTAGGCACCATCTTTACCAACCAGCCCCTGGGCATGATCGGGTCTCCCTCCATCAAGATCAACAGAGAAAGCCATCCAAACGTGGAATATTTCACATACATGGGGAGCCACCTTTCCTCTAAGGCTGACATTGGTGCGATCCAACATCATATCCAATCTGCAAGCGCCTCCTTCGGACGCCTAAGGGTGAGAGTCTTTGACGACTGTGGCATCCGTGATGACACCAAGATCGTTGTGTACAAGGCAGTTGTCCTCCCAGCTCTTCTGTATGGCTCAGAAACGTGGGCGACGTACAGATGGCACCTCACGGTCCTATGGAGGTACCATCAATGCTGTCTTGAGACTGATTCTCCACACCAGGACAGGCAAACTAATATCAGGGTCCTTGAAGGAGCCAAGAGCACCAGCATAGAGTCCATGATCATCCAAAACCAACTCCACTGGGCCGACCATGTGCTCAGGATGTCGGTCCCGACTGTCAAGGCAAATCAGCACCAGCTGAAGGAAGGCTGAACAAGAGGACAAAGGAAGCGCTTCAAAGACACCCTGAAGGCTTACCTCAAGTAATGCAAAATAGATGTCAATGCCTGGAAGACCACTGTTCTGAGGAGATCTACTTTTAGGAACCTCCTGATTTGAAGAGATACAATTCTTCGAAGCAAGAGGACTTCTGAAAAAGCCTGAGAAAGGTATACCAGCGATCTAGAGTCCCACCTCCCTGAAACACCTGCCAAGTGTGTGGTCAAAGATGCGGCTCTAGGATCAGGATCATTAGCCATGCAGGAACCCACAGCCCATGACCAGTAACACGGAGCTTCTTTGGTGGATAATCATACTTGTTAGCGAGTGATTGCCAATTAAGAATAAGGCACTACAGGTAAAGGTAAATTACAACAGCAAAGAGAAGAATGTACCATCAGAGGTCGGTACCAGAACACAACCCTGTTTAACCCTGGTCTGAAGTTACCCTGTCATTGCTCACCCATTATCTTGTCATGGAAAGAATAGATCATATTGACCAGCTTTGTCGGGCAGCCACTTTTCTCCAACAGCTTAAATAGACTTCTCATGCTTCAGCGAGGTAAATAAAGGCAATATATCATGGTCTCCTTTGTTCATGGCATTTTTCTTGCAGCTGCCAAATCAATTTCAGATCTTCCAGTTCCGAAACCGCATTGGGATTCGGGTCACGCTCTGTGACCTGACAAGGGCAACAATACTTCTCCCAGTGCTCAGCAGGCAGATGTCTCGATATTTGTTGCAATCTCTGTGGTCACGTTTGAGATTGTACTTGGCTGCAATCATTGCATAATGTGATGAATGTAGGAATTTCTTGTATATTATATTTAATATCTGTTGCAGTATGTTTTTTTAAAGCCTGAGTTCAGAAATATCTATCTTTCAGTAATATTAGATAATCTAGCTTAAGGAATCCAGCCTCTCTGGCTGCAAAAGGTTCAATTAAGATGTTGTACAAGTGAGATCATCATTCATTCCAATCATGCATATTGTTTATCTATATAGTGCTAATGGAATTTTGTTTATAGAAAGAAGGTTCCTTGGGGTTTAGATAATTGAACGGTTGACGCAGCCTCAGTAAGATGGTCATAACCCAGTCCGTGGGATATTATAATAACATAATAATAATCTTTATTGTCACAAGTAGGCTTACATTAACACTGCAATGAAGTTAATGTGAAACGCCCCTAGTCGCCACATTCCAGCGCCTGTTCGGGTACACTGAGGGAGAATTCAGAATGTCCAAATTACCTAACAGCACGTCTTTTGGGACTTGTGGGAGGAAACCGGAACACCCGGAGGAAACCCACGCAGACACGGAGAACGTGCAGACTCCACACAGACAGTGATCCAAACCAGGAATCGAATCTGGGACCCTGCCACTGTGAAGCAACAGTGCTAGCCACTGTGCTGTCGTGCCACCCATCAAAATGACTTAATTAATGGGAGGAGTCAGCTCTGTAGCAGGCAGTTTAGCTTTTTGCTTGGAGCTTGAAGCTGAGCAGGAGATTTTGCCAACAGCTGTCAGGTTAAGCAGTCATCTCCTAAAGACAGCAAGATTTGACTTCCGGTTGCGGCGAGACTTCCGTTTGCGACGATGCGGGGCTACGCTGCACATTTCGGCGGCTCCAGCTAGAACGGACTTTTGGGCTCTCCAGAGGAGCCCCAACGGAAATTTTTTGACCACTTCTCGTGTGGGAAGGGGAGAGCAAGGTTCCCCTTCCATAGTGTATGGAGGGGACCAGAAGTGGAGCGGGGAAAAAAGCGGCTTTGGAGCAGCGAAAGAAACGAGGGAGAAAAAACAAGATGGCGGAGATCGAGCAGCATGGGGGCCGGAGCAGCAGGAGTTTCTCAGGCGCTGTGTGGAGGAGCTTAAAAAAGAGGTGCTGGCGCCACTGCTGACGGCGATCGAGGGGCTGAAGGAGACCCAGAAGGCCCAAGAGGTAGAGATCCGAGAGGTGCGGGGAAAAAACCACCGAGAACGAGGATGAGATCTTGGGCCTGGCGGTGAAGATGGAGGCGCACGAGGCGCTGCTCAAGAGGTGGGCCGAAAGATTCGAGGACCTGGAGAACAGGTCAAGGAGGAAGAGTCTTCGGATTCTGGGTCTCCCTGAAGGGGTGGAGGGGGCCGATGCCGGGGCGTATGTGAGCACGATGCTGATGGGTGCGGAGGCCTCTCCGAGTCCCCTGGAGCTAGATGGGGCTCAACAGGTCCTGGCGAGGAGACCCGAGGTCAACGAACCGCCAAGGGCGATAGTGATGAGGTTTCATCGTTTCGCGGACAGAGAGTGTGTCCTGAGATGGGCCAAGGAGCGGAGCAGTAGATGGGAGAATGCGGTGATCCGAATCTACCAGGCCTGGAGCGCGGAGGTGGCAAAGATGAGAGCTGGTTTTAATCGGGCCAAGGCGGTGCTGCATAGGAAGAGGGTGAGATTCGGAATGCTGCAGCCAGCGCGACTGTGGGTCACATTTCAGGATCGACACCACTACTTTGAAACGCCTGAAGAGGCTTCGACCTTTATCCAAACGGAAAAATTGGATTCAAACTGAGGGTCTGTGGTTGTGGGGGGGATGTCGATTGTATACAGGGTTTTAACTATGCGTAAGGAATGTTCCACGGGTGAGGCGATGGATGGGGATGGGGGAAGAGATTTGATGGGGTGACTGTGGGGAATGTGGGCGCCGGTGCTGGAGGGAGGGGAAGCCCAGGGATGGGGGAATTAGGATAAGGCCGCAACAGGAGCTGCGCCACAGGGGGTGGGGCTGGCTCAGGAAAGCGCGGGCTTTTTCCCGCGTTAGGGAAGGGCAGAGGGGGGGGGATGGAGGAGCGCGATGAGGGGGGATTTCCACCCGGGGGGGGAGGGGGTCAACGGGAAGGCGGGGGAAGCTGGGGTCAGCTGACTTACGGAAGTGTTATGGGGGGAGCTAAAGAGCTAGATTTGGATCTAGCGGGGAGAGAGTGGGGGGGGGGGGGGAAATAGGGTTGCTGCTGCATTGGCCGAGGGGGAACTGAAACCGGAAGAGGTGGTCGGGGCAGGGGTTTCCCGTCTGGGGGACTGGAGGGTGCGGGAGGCACAGGCACGGGACTGGCCTAAAACAGGAGATGGGTAGTCGGAGGGGGGGTAGGGGGGCGGGCAGCCCCCCAATCCGGCTGATAACGTGGAATGTGAGAGGCCTAAATGAGCCGGTTAAGAGGGCCCGAGTGTTCGCGCACTTAAAGGGACTGAAGGCAGACGTGGTCATGCTTCAGGAGACACATTTGAAGGTGGCAGACCAGGTCAGGTTAAGAAAGGGATGGGTAGGACAGGTATTCCATTCGGGGCTGGATGCGAAGAATAGAGAGGTGGCAATACTGGTGGGGAAGCGTATGTCGTTTGAGGCCAAGAACATAGTAGTGGACAATGGAGGTCGATACGTGATGGTGAGCGGTAGGTTGCAGGGGACGTGGGTGGTATTGGTAAATGTATACGCCCCGAACTGGGACGATGCTGGATTTATGAAGCGTATGTTGGGGCGCATTCCGGACCTGGAGGTAGGAAGCTTGATAATGGGGGGCGGATTTTAACACGGTGTTGGACCAAGCATTAAATCGTTCCAGATCTAGGACCGGAAAGAGGCCGGCTGCGGCCAAGGTGTTTAGGGGATTTATGGACCAGATGGGGGGAGTGGATCTGTGGAGATTTGCCAGGCCTCTGGCCAGAGAATTTTCTTTTTTCTCCCATCTACACAAAGCCTACTCCCGGATAGATTTTTTTTGTTCTGAACAGGGCGCTGATCCCGAAAGTGGAGAGAACGGAGTATTCGGCCATAGCCATCTCAGACCACGCCCAGCACTGGGTGGAACTGGAGCTGGGAGAGGAGAGGGACCAACGCCCGTTGTGGCGTTTGGATGTGGGATTACTGGCAGATGAGGAGGTGTGTGGGAGGGTGCGGGGGTGCATTGAAAGGTATTTGGAGGCCAACGGCAACGGGGAGGTGCAGGTGGGGGTATTATGGGAGGCGCTGAAGGCGGTGGTCAGGGGAGAGTTAATCTCCATCAGGGCTCACAGGGAGAAGAGAGAGGGCAGGGAAAGGGAGAGGTTAGCGGGGGAGATTTTAAGGGTGGACAGGAGATATGCAGAGGCCCCTGAAGAGGGACTACTCAGGGAGAGGCGAAGTCTCCAGACGGAGTTGGACCTGTTGACCACAGGGAAGGCAGAGGCACAGTGGAGGAAAGCACAGGGGGCGACGTATGAGTATGGGGAGAAGGCGAGCTGGATGCTGGCACATCAGCTCCGTAAGAGGATGGCAGCGAGGGAGATAGGTGGAGTCAAGGATGGAAGGGGAACTACGGTGCGGAGTGCGGTGAAAGTAAATGAGGCATTTAAGGCCTTCTATGAGGAGCTGTACAGATCCCAGCCCCCAGCGGGGGAAGAGGGGATGCGACGATTTTTGGACCAACTGAGGTTCCCGAGGGTGGAGGAGCAGGAGGTGGCTGGTTTGCGGGCGCCAATTGGGTTGGAGGAGCTGATTAAAGGACTGGGGAGCATGCAGGCGGGGAAGGCCCCGGGTCCAGATGGGTTCCCGGTTGAGTTCTATGGGAAGTACGTAGACCTGGTAGACCCGTTGCTGGTGAGGACTTTCAATGAGGCATGGGAGGGGGGGGACCCTACCCTCGACAATGTCTGAGGCGATGATCTCTTTGATCCTGAAGCGGGATAAGGACCCACTGCAATGTGGGTCGTATAGGCCGATTTCGCTCCTTAACGTGGATGCTAAGTTGCTGCCAAAAGTGCTGGCTACGAGGATCGAGGACTGTGTCCCGGGGGTGATTCACGAGGACCAGGCGGGATTTGTAGCCCTACCTGCTACAGTAGTGAACTCGCCAACATTGAGGGCATTTAAAAGTTTATTGGATAAACATATGGATGATAATGGCATAGTGTAGGTTAGATAGCTTTTGTTTCGGTGCAACATCGTGGGCCGAAGGGCCTGTACTGCGCTGTATTGTTCTATGTTCTATGTAAAGGGCAGGCAGCTAAACACCAATGTGCGGAGGCTCCTAAACGTGATTATGATGCCATTGGTGGAGGGAGAGGCGGAGATAGTGGCAGCTATGGACGTGGAGAAGACCTTTGACCGAGTAGAGTGGGAGTATCTCTGGGAAGTGTTGCTTGGTTTTGGGGAGAGGTTTATCAGTTGGGTTAAGCTCCTATATAGAGCCCCAGTGGCGAGTGTGGTTACGAATCGGCGGAGGTCAGAGTATTTTCGGCTGTATCGAGGGACGAGGCAGGGGTCCCCCCTGTTGTTTGCATTAGCAATTGAACCTTTGGCCATGGCATTGAGGGAGTCCAGGAAATGGAGGGGGGTGGTCCGAGGGGGAGAGGAGCAACGAGTGTCGCTGTATGCAGACGACCTGTTGCTGTATGTGGCGGATCCAGTGGAGGGGATGGTGGAGGTCATGCGGATTCTAAGGGAGTTTGGGGACTTCTCGGGCTATAAGCTCAATGTAGGGAAAAGTGAGCTCTTCGTGGTGCATCCAGGGGACCAGGGAAGTGGGATAGACGACCTACCGTTGAGGAGAGTGGAAAGGAGCTTTCGGTACTTGGGGATCCAAGTAGTTGGGGGGGCCCTGCATAAACTTAATTTGACGCGGCTGGTGGAGCAGATGGAGGAGGACTTGAAACGATGGGACATGTTGCCACTCTCGCTAGCGGGCAGAGTACAGTCGATTAAAATGATGGTCCTCCCAAGGTTTCTTTTTGTGTTCCAGTGCCTTCCAATTATGGTCACCAAGGCCTTTTCTAAGAGGGTAGGCAGGAGCATCATGGGTTTTGTGTGGGCAAACAAGACTCCGAGGGTAAGGAGGGGTTTCTGGAGCGTAGTAGAGACAGAGGAGGGCTGGCGTTGCCGAATCTGGGTGGCTACTACTGGGCAGCCAACTTGTCGATGATCCGTAAGTGGGTGATGGAGGGAGAGGGGGCGGCATGGAAGAGGTTGGAGATGGCGTCCTGCAAAGGAACGAGCCTGGGGGCGCTGGTGACGGCACCGCTGCCGCTCTCGCCGACAAGGTACACCACGAGTCCGGTGGTGGCGGCAACGCTAAAGATCTGGGGGCAGTGGAGACGACACAAGGGTGCGATGGGAGCCTCGGTGTGGTCCCCGATCAGAGATAACCATCGTTTTGTCCCAGGAAGGATGGACGGGGGGTTTCAGAGCTGGCATCGGGCAGGGATTAGAAGAATGGGGGACCTGTTCATCGATGGGACGTTTGCGAGCTTAGGGGCGCTGGAGGAGAAGTTTGGGCTACCTCCGGGAAACGCTTTCAGGTACATGCAAGTGAGGGCGTTTGTGAAGCAGCAGGTGAGGGAATTCCCGTTGCTCCCGGCACAGGGGATTCAGGACAGGGTGATTTTGGGTGTATGGGTCGGAGAGGGCAAGGTGTCGGCGTTATATCAGGAGATGAAAGAAGAGGAGGAGGCTCAGGTAGAGGAGCTGAAGGGCAAATGGGAGGAGGAGTTGGGGGAGGAGATTGAAGAGGGTCTGTGGGCTGATGCCCTAAGTAGTGTTAATTCCTCTTCCTCGTGTGCCAGGCTCAGCCTGATACAGTTTAAGGTTATTCACAGAGCGTATATGATAGGGGCGAGGCTGAGTAGGTTCTTTCGGGTGGAGGACAGATGGGGGAGGTGCTCAGGAAACCCGGCTAATCACACCCATACGTTCTGGTCGTGCCCGGCACTGGATGGGTTCTGGACGGGTGCTGCTAGGGCTAGGTCTGAGGTGGTGAAAGTCCAGGTCAAGCCAAGTTGGGGGCTAGCACTATTTGGAGTGGCGGACGAGCCGGGAGTGCAGGAGGCGAAAGAGGCCGGTATCCTGGCCTTTGCGTCCCTGGTAGCCCGGCGGAGGATCTTGCTAATGTGGAAAGATGCGAAGCCCCCCAGTGTGGAAGCCTGGATAAACGACATGGCAGGGTTCATTAAGCTGGAGAAGATTAAGTTCGCCTTGAGAGGGTCTGCGCAGGGGTTCTTCAGGCGGTGGCAACCGTTCCTAGACTATCTCGCGGAGCGTTAGAGGGAGGTCGGTCAGCAGCAGCAGCAACCCAGGGGGGGAGGGGAGGGGGGGATGTTTCTTTCAGGGGGGGTAGAAGGGTGGGCGGGGAAGGGGGTTTCTCCTTGGGGCACTTGAAAAAGGAAATACATAAACATATGGGAAAGTCGATATGTGCAGGAGGAACCCGTTGTACAAAGTACTGTATTATGTTGAATTGATATGTTTATGTCTTGCTATGTGACTTTTCTTTTCTTTTTTTGTTACGGGGGGGGGCATTTGAATGGTTGAAAATCTTTGTTTGAAAAATTCTGAATAAACATATATTTTTTTAAAAGACAGCAAGACTTATAGCTGGTGTCTGAAAGCCTTTCTCTCCCTCTTCAAGCAGTCTTTCCAAAACATTTCTATCCAGAGGACAGCAAGTATCTCTGTTAACTTTATCTATTTAAGGGGGCGGCATGTGGCGCAGTGGATAGCATTGGGACTGCGGCGCTGAGGACCCGGGTTCGAATCCTGGGTCACTGTCCGTGTGGAGTTTGCACATTCTCCCCATGTCTCCGTGGGTTTCACCCCCGCAACCCAAAGATGTGCAAGTCAGGTGGATTGGCCATGCTAAATTGCCCCTTCAATGGATTTAAAAAAATAATTGGATGCTCTAAATTTTTTTTTTTTTTAACTTTATTTATTTAAAAGTGCTTTTGTCCTGTGGTGGGGTTGCATAATTAAAGATAGAAACAGTATCAGAAGTTGAAGTGTTTCCTTTTATTGTAAAGAATTGTTCAACTGTTAATTGAAAGCTATTTTCTGTGACGTTAATCTATTTAATCCTATGTTAAGAATAAAGTTTGTCACACAGGGTATCGCTGTACGCGGACTTCCTGCTCCTGTACGTATCAGACCCGCTGGCTGGGATGGACAGTATACTAGGAATATTGAGAAAATTTGGCAGGTTTTCAGGGTACAAACTGAACATGGCTAAGAGTGAGATGTTTGTAGTGCAGGCGAGGGGCCAGGAGAACAGGTTGAAGGGGCTGCCATTTAGGATGGTCGGGGAATGTTTCCGATACTTAGGGATACAGGTGGCACGAGACTGGGGCAGGCTGCATAAGTTAAATTTGACTAGAGTAGTGGAACAAATGAAGAGCGAGTTCAGGAGATGGGATGCACTCCCGCTATCACTTGCGGGGAGAGTGCAGACGGTAAAGATGACAATCCTCCCAAGATTCCTGTTTATTTTTCAGTGCCTCCCGATTTTCATCCTTCTTCCAAAGGGTCAACAAAGATTATTATGGGCTATGTCTGGGCGGGGTAGTCACCGCGGGTGAAGAAAACGATGTTTGAGAGGAACAGTAGTGAGGGGGGGCTGGTGCTGCCAAACCTCAGCAACTACTACTGGGCGGCCAACATAGCCATGGTAAGGGGTTGGATGGTGGGTATGGGGTCTATTTGGGGGCGAGTGGAGGCGGCTTCGTGCAGGGGCACCAGTTTGGCAGCCCTGGTCATGGCCCCCCTACCTCTCCCGCCGGCCAGGTACTCCACCAGCCCAGTAGTGGTGGCAGCCCTGAGGATCTGGGGCCAGTGGAGGAAGCATGTAGGGGAGGTGGGAGCATCGGTCTGGTCTCAAATATGCGACAACCACCGATTCGCCCCTGGGAGAATGGACGGTGGATTCCGAGCGTGGCGGCGGGCGGGGGTGGGAAGGATGGGCGATATGTTCTTGTGGGGGGGGAGCTTCTCGAGCATGAGGGCCTTGGAGGAGAAATTCGGACGAATCAGAGGGAATGACTTTCGGTACTTGCAAGCGCGTGACTTCATACGTAGACAGGTCCCATTCTTCCCACGCCTCCCGCCAAATGGGATCCAGGACAGCGTAGTGTCTAGGGGAGAGGTAGGAGAGGGGAAAGTCTTTGATACTTACCATGAACTTATGAAAGGGGAGGAGGCCCAGACAGAGGAACTGAAGCTCAAATGGGAGGAGGAACTCAGCGAGGAGATGGAGGAGGGGGTATGGGCGGAAGCCCTGAGTAGGGTAAATTCAATTGCAACATGTGCTAGGCTCAGCCTGATTCAGTTCAAGGTCGTCCACCGGGCCCACATGGCGGTGGCCCGGATGAGTACATTTTTGGGGGTGGAGGATAAATTCGCTAGGTGTGTGGGAGGGCCAGCAAATCACGCCCACATGTTCTGGGCATGCCCAAACCTTAGGAGATATTGGGAAGGATTTGCAGACGTCATGTCCCAGGTACTGAAAACTAGGGTGGTGATGAGTCCAGTGGTGGCAATTTTTGGGGTCTCGGAAGACCCAGGGGTCCAGGAGGAGAGGGAGGCCGACATCTTGGCCTTTGCTTCCCTGGTAGCCCGGTGACATATACTGCTGGCTTGGAGGGACTCAAAGCCCCCAAAGACCGAAGCATGGCTCTCGTATATGTCGAGCTTTTTAGGGCTGGAAAAAATTAAGTTCGCCTTATGAGGATCTGTATTCGGGTTCACCCGAAGGTGGCAACCATTCAAGGACTTCTTCGCGGGGAATTAAATGTCAGCAAAGGGCGGGGGGGGGGGGGGTGGGGGGGGGGTAGATAAGAGTAGTATAGGAGGGATGGAGGGATAAATAGGCGGGTACTGTTTATGAGAGAGGTGTGGTATTTTGGACTATGTTTCTGCTTTGTGTTGATATTTGTACATTGCTGTACACTGCAACTGTTTACAATGCCAAAAATACCTCACTAAAATTGTTTTAAAAAACAGAATAAAGTTTGTCAGGGCAGCACAGTAGCGCAGTGGTTAGCACTGCTGCCTCACAGTACCTCGGACCCGGATTCGATCCTGGCCCCGGGTCACTGTCTGTGTGGAGTTTGCACATTCCCCCCGTGTCTGTGTGGGTCTCGCCCCAGAATCCAAAAAAGATGTGCATGGTATGTAAATTTGTATTTAGAGAACCCAATTCATTTTTTCCAATTAAGGGGCAATTCAGTGTGGCCAATCCACCTACCCTACACATCTTTGGGTTGTGGGGACGAAACCCACGTAAACACAGGGAGAATGTGCAAACTCCACATGGACAGTGACCCAGAGCCGGGATCGAACCTGGGACCTCGGCGCCATGAGGCATCAGAGCTAACCCACTGTGCCACCGTGCTGCCCCCAGGGTAGGTGAATTGGCCATATAAATTGCCCCTCAATTAGATAAAAATAATTGGGTGCTCTAAATTTATTTTAAAGAAGAATAATTATGTTTTAATATAAAATATCCCTATTGTCAGTGGAATCACTCCTGGAGCAACATATCCTTTCATCATAGTTTTATAAATTTAAAAAAGTGTTTGGGGTTCTTGTCTAGTATCCTAGCAAACCATAAGACCAGAAGACATCGGAGCGGAAGTAAGGCCATTCGGCCCATCAAGTCCACTCCACCATTCAATCATGGCTGATTTCAACTCCATTTACCCGCTCTCTCTCCATAGCCCTTAATCCCTCGAGAAATCAAGAATTTATCAACTTCTGTCTTAAAGACACTCAACGTCCCGGCCTCCACTGCCCTCTGTGGCAATGAATTCCACAGACCCACCACTCTCTGGCTGAAGAAATTTCTCCTCATCTCTGTTCTAAAGTGACTCCCTTTTATTCTAAGGCTGTGCCCTTGGGTCCTAGTCTCCCCTGCTAATGGAAACAACTTCCCTGCATCCACCCTATCTAAGCCATTCATTATCTTAAATGTTGGGGCCTAGTCTGGGATCTTAACAAAATTGGGGGCTCATCTGGGACTGTTGAACTTAAAAGACAGTATGAGGCATTGAATTTTGACTTTAAATGGCTAAGCGTTTCCTGGGTGTGGAAGAGGTTACTCTGGTTGGTTTACAAAAGGTGGTTAAAACAAAACTTTTGGATTTTGCAGTCAATCTGTAGTTGACTTTACCTGAAGGCGTGAGGAAGGTGGAGATAATTCAAGTGATAGCTCAGCATTTAAATTTGCCAGAGACACCATCTGAATCATTAGAATTAGCTAAAATTCAATTACAAATGAAACAATAAAAAATGCAGGAAAAAGAGAGAGAGGAAATGGCAAAGGAAAAAGAAAGCTTCTCAAAGGGTAATTGAAATGAGAAAACTTGAGGTGGAATTGAAAGATTAGCAAGGGAAGAAAGGGATAAAGAAAGAGTGACAATGGCAGAAGAAAAAGATAATTTGAACTTCGGAAACTGGAACTGCAAAGCGAATATTAACTTGAAATGTTGGAGTTAAAGGCAGAAGTTAAGGAAAGTCTAGAGGAAGGATTAACCTCTCTTAATCAAACGGCTAGTTGGGATATGTTTAAATATATTCAAGCATTGCCAAGGTTTGACAAGAAAGATGTGGAAGCCTTTTCTTAAATCTTATTTGAGAAAGTAACTAAACCATTGAATTGGCAAAAGACCATGTGGGTATTGTTGGTTCAAACAAAGTTAATAGGTAGAGTTAATGAAGTGTTTGCATCACGGTCAGGAGATTTCTAGAAATTATGATGAGGTGAGAAAAGCCATCCAAAGAGGATATAAACTGGTGACAGAAGTCTACAGACAGAAGTTTAGAAATTTAAGGAAAGATACAGGTCAGACAAAAAAGGGTTTGAAAGAATTTTTAAAATAATTTTGATCAGTGGATAAGAGCATTAAACATAGACCAAACGTATGACGCTCTTGAGGAAACAGTTATTTTGGAGGAATTTATTAGACACATAGAACATACAGTGCAGAAGGAGGCCATTCAGTCCATCGAGTTTGCACCGACCCATTAAGCCCTCACTTCCATCCTATCCCTATAACCCAAAAACCCCTCCAAACCTTTTTGGACACCAAGGGTAATTTTAGCATGGCCAATCCACCTAACCTGCATGTCTTCGGACTGTGGGAGGAAACCCACCCCGACACGGGGATAACGTGCAGACTCCGCACAGATAGTGACCCAGTGGGGAATCGAACCTGGGACCCTGACGCTGTGAAGCCACAGTGCTAGCCACGTGTGCTACCGTACTGCCCTAATGATTCATTTCCTGTTGTACTGAGAAGAGCAAATGGTTAAAAATGCAAGACGGGTGGCAGAAATAGATCATTTTGAATTGGTTCACAAACTAAGTTTGGTTTTCAACATGAATTTCAATCTGTCTATGATGGAAACTGCGGAAAGATGAAATCCACAGATGGGCAAGGCAAATTAGGTCTAGTTGGAGGTATTAAGGGGAGTTTGCCTCAAGTTAAAAAAGAAACTTATGATAGTGGTAGAAAAATAAGAAAATTTAAATGTTTTCATTGTAATAAGATTGGACACCGTCGCAGTGTCGGTGGCTTAAAAAAGTACTGGGAAGACGGACTCTTTAAGACAAGGTAAGCCAGTGGGGTTTATCAAAGTGGCAAAAGAAACCATAATTGTAACTGAAGAGGTGCAAAAGAGTGCGTAGTCTGTTCAGAGGTTGGTAGGTAAGCAGGTTCCTGTCCAGTATCCTAGCAAATGTTGGGGTCTGGACTGGGAAATGTTGGGGTCTGGACTAGGATCTTATTAGCCAAGCATACTACTACCCCCCCCCCCCAAGTTTAGGGAAGTTATATCAATGTTCAGCCTATGAAATTCCATGTTGATCATAGCTGTCAATCCCATGCAGACATTTCAGCCTGTCAATCAAAGAGTGGGCATCTTTATTTTTGTTTGTTTGCCTAGCACAATGGATTTGGTTCACAGAGAATCTAAGGTCTGAGTACCCATTGAAGTAGATGGACTGAGGTGGGTGAGCACCTTGCACCTCATGAGGGGGGAACTACACACTTGAGGTGGGTGGTAGCTGACTAATGGGCCCCGATGGTTCCTTCCACCCTTGGAGACATCATTTGTTTTCAATACCAGTCAAGTTTAACTCATCATTTGGAACTGCTATCTCCTGTGTTGCATAAATGTTTTGCAGCAAAACTGACGTGTCCTCTCCGCGCAAGCCTGGACAAAAATTATTTATAATTCAACCTCCCCAGTTGAGTCCAAAAGGAATGCACAGTACTACATTTGGCACCAGCTTGGTTGCAGGAGTTGCCTGAAAGATTACGTATTTAGGCATCGGTCAACCATCGGGCTCCACTCCACTCCACTGTAGCCTTAGCCTACAACTCTCCAGAGGTATCCACAAGGCAGTGGAGTTACCTTCCCTTGGCCGGCAGTTTGGTTTGTGAGTGTGTGTGCCACATGCCATTGGGTCTGCATCTAGGGGCCGAACTGCTGAGTTACACCGAAGCTATATGCTTGAGCCACGAGAGGCTCAGTTTCCATGTGTTACCATGAGGAGGCAGAGCTGAAGACAATCCATGGGGAGGCTGGACACTTGTCAGAGGCTTTATGCACTTGGCTCTCCTTTTTGAATTCCTGCTAGCCAGCGGTATGTGCTTCAAATTAGTACACATACAGCAGGAAGCTTGCTAACCTTCTTCACCCTATACTAGATGTCTCATAATATACACACAGGTAAATGATGATGCACAGACAGGCAGTGATTGACACACAGGATGACCAGTGAACACACAGAACACAGCAGCCAATCACCAGACTGGACACGACCACTATAAAGCCAGAGGGCACTAGTTTTCCTGCTCTCTTGGGAGCCAGCCTCTGAGACGGTCAGAGCCCGTGAGCAGCAACTAGAACATACACCATGTGGTAGTAAGATAGTCTGGTCAGGTTAGCCTCAGGTCTCCAGTCAAGTCAGCATAGTGTCACCCACAGTTAATGTATGTATGATAGTTCGGAGATAGTGGTGGCGATGGATGCCGAGAAAGCATTTGATAGAGTGGAGTGGGATTATCTGTGGGAGGTGCTGAGGAGATTTGGTTTTGGAGATGAGTATGTTGGATGGGTGCAGCTGTTGTATAGGGCTCCAGTGGCGAGTATAGTCACGAATGGACGGGGATCTGCATACTTTCGGCTCCATAGAGGGACAAGGCAGGGATGCCCTCTGTCCCCATTATTGTTTGCACTGGCGATTGAGCCCCTGGCAATAGCATTGAGGGGTTCCAAGAAGTGGAGGGGAGTACTTAGAGGAGGAGAAGAACACCGGGTATCTCTGTATGCGGATGATTTGTTGTTATATGTAGTGGACCCGGCGGAGGGGATGCCAGAGATAATGCGGACACTTCGGGAGTTTGGAGAATTCTCAGGATATAAACTGAACATGGGGAAAAGTTTGTGGTGCATCCAGGGGAGCAGAGCAGAGAAATAGAGGACTTTCCGCTGAGGAAGGTAACAAGGGACTTTTGTTATTTGGGGATCCAGATAGCCAAGAATTGGGGTACATTGCATAGGTTAAATTTAACGCGATTGGTGGAACAAATGGAGGAGGACTTCAAGAGATGGGACATGGTATCCCTGTCACTGGCAGTGAGGGTGCAGGCGGTTAAAATGGTAGTCCTCCCGAGATTCCTCTTTGTGTTTCAGTGCCTCCCGGTGGTGATCACGAAGGCTTTTTTCAAAAGGATCGAAAAGAGTATCATGAGTTTTGTGTGGGCCGGGAAGACCCCGAGAGTGAGGAGGGGATTCTTACAGCGTAGTAGGGATATGGGGGGGCTGGCACTACCGAGCCTAAGTGAGTACTACTGGGCCGCCAATATCTCAATGGTGAGTAAGTGGATGGGAGAAGAGGAGGGAGCGGCGTGGAAGAGATTGGAGAGGGCGTCCTGTAGAGGGACTAGCCTACAAGCTATGGTGACGGCCCCATTGCCGTTCTCACCGAAGAAATACACCACAAGCCCGGTGGTGGTGGCGACTTTGAAAATTTGGGGACAGTGGAGACGGCATAGGGGAAAGACGGGAGCCTTGGTGGGGTCCCCGATAAGAAATAACCATAGGTTTGCCCCGGGGAGAATGGACGGGGGATTTGGAATATGGCAAAGAGCAGGAGTAACGCAACTGAAAGATCTGTTTGTGGATGGGAGGTTCGCAAGTCTGGGAGCGCTGACCGAGAAATATGGGTTGCCCCAAGGGAATGCATTCCGGTATATGCAACTGAGGGCTTTTGCGAGGCAACAGGTGAGGGAATTCCCGCAGCTCCCAACGCATGAGGTGCAGGACAGAGTGATCTCAAAGACATGGGTGGGAAATGAGGGACGAGGGGGAGATTATGGTAGATGAGCTGAAAGGGAAATGGGAAGAAGAGCTGGGGGAGGAGATTGAGGAGAGGCTGTGGGCGGATGCCCTAAGTAGGGTAAACCCATCGTCCTCGCGTGCCAGGCTAAGCCTGATTCAATTTAAGGTGTTACACAGGGCGCATATGACTGGAGCACGGCTCAGTAAATTTTTTGGGGTAGAGGATAGGTGTGCGAGATGCTCGAGAAGCCCAGCGAATCACACCCACATGTTCTGGTCATGTCCGGCACTACAGGGGTTCTGGGTGGGGGTGACAAAGGTGCTTTCGAAAGTAGTGGGGGTCCAGGTCGAACCAAGCTGGGGGTTGGCTATATTTGGGGTTGCACAAGAGCCGGGAGTGCAGGAGGCGAGAGAGGCCGATGTTTTGGCCTTTGCGTCCCTAGTAGCCCGGCGCAGGATACTGTTGATGTGGAAGGAGGCCAAGCCCTCGGGGGTGGAGACCTGGATAAATGACATGGCAGGGTTTATAAAGCTGGAACGGATTAAGTTTGTCCTAAGGGGATCGGCTCAAGGGTTCACCAGGCGGTGGCAACCGTTCGTCGAATACCTCACAGAAAGATAGAGGGAATGGAAAAGAAGAAGGCAGCAGCAGCAGCCCAGGGGGGGTGGGGGGGGGGGGGGGCGGAGGAACCAGAAGGACTCTCAGGGATGTTAATATATATGTATAATATGTATAGGTCGTTGCTATAAATAATTGTATGTTGGACTGTTAAATCATATTTTTGGAGAGTGTTTATCTGAGACAAGGCAGTTGCCATTTAGTTTTAGTTTTAGTTTTTGTTATATATTATTTATTCTTTGTTTATAAAACAGGTCATTATTATTTATCCTGTTATATTATTGTGTAAAGGATACACTATGTACTGTGATGGTGGACCAAAAATTTTCAATAAAATATTTTTTTTTAAAAAGTATGCATGATAGTTAAGAGTTCAATAAAGTTGAGTTGCATTTCTTCAAGTGTTGGAAGCCTGTCTCTCTCACTGCTGCAGTAAACGCAGTCCTCTCAGACCCGGCATACCCAACACATCATGGTACCAGTGAGTCATGCTCGAGTTTGACGGACCTACCTTGAGATAGTCTGCCTTTGACCAGCGATCACCAATCTGGTAACATGGACAGCGTCCGCCATCCCCCGCAGCTCCGCATCGCCAGCAACCTCGGTGCTAACTGGAAGATTTTCAAGCAGAAGTTCCAGCTGTATCTTGACGCCACCGACCTCGAAACCGCATCGAATGCCAGGAAGATCGCTCTCTTCCTCTCTACAGCCGGGGACCACGCTATCCACATCTTCAACTCACTCACCTTTGCTGAAGGCGAGGACAAGACAAAGTTTAAAACAGTCCTGCTGAAGTTCGACAGCCACTGTGACATCGAAGTCAGCGAGAGCTTTGAACGCTATGTGTTCCAGCAGAGGCTTCAGGGTAAGGATGAACCTTTTCAGTCCTTCTTAACCCATCTCCGTATCCTCGCGCAGTCCTGCAACTAGGGCTCCACTTCCGGCTCCATGATCCGCGACCAGATCGTTTTCGGGGTCCACTCCGATCCCCTTCGCCAGCAGCTCCTTAAAGTTAAGCAGCTCACCCTCACCATCGCCATCGAAACCTGCGTCCTCCACAAGCACGCTAACAACCGGTACTCCCATATCAAGGCGGCAGAGATGGCGCGGCAAAGCCCGCACAATGCGGAGCGGGTGCAAGCTGTAAAACAGCTCCAGGGCCTGAGTCTGGATGAGGGCGGCCATTTTGTGCGCTTTTCCCGGGCTTCTGCGCCTGCGCGCCACGACCAAGAGGACGGCGAGGCCGACGACAGAACTGCGCAGGTGCACACATCGTGCGACCGCACCGCGCGTGCGCGGTGACGCACGGAGCGTCCTGACGTCGCGCCATGACGTGCAACAACTGTGGCTCCGCCCATTTAAAGCGGCAATATCCCGTGAAACCTCGATGCTGTCTCCAGTGTGGCAAGCTTGGACACTACGCAGCCCTGTGCAGATCAGCTCAACTGCCCAATACACAGCAATCACAGTCGCAGCGCAGGAACGTCCGGTCAGTACAGCAACCTGTTGCAGACTCCGACTCCGACATGGTTCCAGATTCCGACACCGAGGGCCTCACATCCCCATTCCGGGTGGGCATCATCACCAAGCATACGATGCTTTCAGCGAAGAAGGTGAAACAACTCCCAGTGATGAGCATTGATCCGGACGATGAGTGGTGTGCCACCCTTACGGTCAACAAGGCTCGCATACGCTTCAGACTGGACACCGGCGCTTCAGCGAACCTCATTTCAATGTCTGACCTTGACACCATCCACGTCAAGCCAAGCATTCTTCCACCGGCCTGCCAGCTCCTCGACTACAATGGCAATGCCATTGCTGCCACTGGCTCATGCCAGCTTGCGGTATCCTATCGTTCTTCATAAGAAACCCTGCGTTTTGAAATTGTAGAAACCAACAGAGCTTCCCTGCTCGGTGCTCAGGCCTGCAAAATCCTGAATCTTGTGCAGCGGGTTCACACCATGTCGTCCGCAGAGGCAACGGCCTCGCCGGATGTCAACTTACAAGCCCAATTAGATGACATCATAGCTCAATACTACAGCATCTTCGAAGGTATGGGTACACTCCCTTACCGATACAAGATACTGCTGAAGCCGAATGCCACACCTGTGGTTCATGCACCGCGCCGGGTGCCGGCACCCCTTAAGGACCGCCTCAAGCAGCAGCTGCAAGACCTCCAGGTCGAGGGCGTCATTTCTAAGGTCACTGAACCCACGGACTGGGTTAGCTCCATGGTCTGTGTCAAAAAACCGTCAAGGGAACTTCGCATTTGTATCGACCCCAAAGATTTGAACCGTAACATCATGAGGGAACACTACCCTATACGTAAACGAGAAGAGCTCACCAGCGAAATGGTTCACGCCAAGTTTTCACGAAGCTGGATGCCTCCAAGGGGTTTTGGCAAATACAGCTGGATGCGTCCAGTCGAAAGTTGTGTACATTTAACACCCCGTTTTGTCGCTACTGTTACAACCGGATGCCCTTTGGCGTCATCTCCGCCTCGGAGATGTTCCACCGCATAATGGAGCAAATGATGGAGGGCATCGAGGGGGTGCGAGTGTACGTCGATGATATTATTATCTGGTCCACAACTCCTCAGGAGTACATCGATCGCCTCAAGCGAATGTTCCTCAGGATCCACGATCATGGCCTCCGACTCAATAGAGCCAAATGCTCGTTCGGTCAAGCAGAAATAAAGTTCCTTGGCGACCATATTTCGTAGTTCGGTGTGCAGCCAGATGCAGACAAGGTGTCGGCAATCAATGCCATGAAGACCCCGGAGAACAATAAGGCGGTCCTCCGCTTCCTAGGGATGGTCAATTTCCTTGGGAAGTTTATCCCCAACCTTGCATCACACACCACAGCTCTCTGCAATCTTGTAAAAAAAACTACGGACTTCCAGTGGCTCCCCGCTCATGAGCAAGAGTGGCGTGAGCTCAGGGCGAAACTCACCAAGGCCCCGGTACTGGCGTTTTTCGACTCCGCCAAGGAGACGAAGATCTCCATCGACGCGAGCCAGACTGGCATTGGGGCAGTACTCCTCAAGCGCGACAAATCATCCTTCTGGGCCCCAGTCGCATATGCCTCCAGAGTCATGACACCTACTGAGCAACGATGAGCTCAGATTGAAAAAGAATGCCTGGGCCTCCTCACAGGGATTGACAAATTCCATGATTACGTGTATGGACTCCCCAAATTCACGGTCGAGACAGACCACATGTCATTGGTTCACATCACCAAAAAGACCTCAATGATATGACGCCACGGCTACAACGTATCATCCTCAAACTCCGCCACTATGATTTCGACCCGGTCTACACCCCGGGCAAAGAGCTCATTGTGGCCGACGCACTCTCTAGATCCATCACCACGCCGTGTGAGCAGTCGGACTTTGTCTGTCAGATAGACGCTCAGGTGAAGTTTTGTGCATCCAACTTTCCGGCCACTGATGAAAGGGTCGTGGAAATTCGTCAGGAGACGACCAGGGATCCTTTACTTCAGCGGGTAATGCGACATCTCACGGATGGTTGGCAAAAGAGGCAGTGCCCCCAGTTTTATAATGTAAAGGACGATCTAGCGGTAGTGGACGGCATATTAATGAAGCTGGACAGGATAGTAATCCCACAGAGCATGCGAGAGCTGGTCCTCGGCCAAATCCACGAGGGTCACCTGGGGGCCGGGAAGTGTCGCCGTCGGGCCTGAGAGTCAGTATATTGGCCAGGCGTCAGTCAGGATATCGCCAACACGGTCCTCAATTGCCCAACGTGTCAAAGGTTCCAGCCGGCTCAGCCCAAAGAGACTCGACAGCCGCATGAACTGGTGTCCTCTCCATGGTCCAGAGTTGGTATTGACCTCTTTCATGCAAAGGGCCGATGTCCTCCTCGTGGACTACTTTTCCAACTATTCCGAGGTGGTCTGACTGACTGACCTCACGTCAGCAACAGTCATCAAGGCATGCAAAGAGACTTTTGCCCATCATGGCATTCCACTTACAGTTATGACTGATAATGGCCCTCGTTTCTTCAGCCAGGAGTGGACGGATTTTGCCCAGCTGTACAATTTTACGCACGTCACTTCAAGCCCCCACTACCCCCAGTCGAATGGGAAGGCTGAAAAGGGGGTCCACATTGTTAAAAGTCTGTTGTGCAAAGCTGATGACTTGGGTTTGGATTTTAACCTGGCACTGCTAGCCTACAGGACGACTCCTTTGTCCGCTGGCCTGTCCCCAGCACAGCTGCTGATGAACCGCACACTACGAACGACGGTGCCGGCTATCCACATCCCGGACCTTGACAATTTTCCGGTCCTGCAGAGGATGCAACAGTCTCGGGATCAATGCAAGTCGGCGTACGACGCCCACGCCACAGATCTCCCTGCTCTGGCTCCTGCTGACCGAGTTCGTGTTCAGCTACCTGATGGTGGCTGGTCTGCCACGGCTGTGGTGGTTAAGCAAGTGGCCCCGAGATCGTTCCTCGTTCGCATGCATGATGGCTCCTTTCTTCGGTGTAATAGGCGGACACTGAGGCTACTTCCATGCCCGCCACCTGAACGTGATGTCCCGCCTCGCATGCTGGTTCCTCAGGACGCGCCCTTCCACGAGGCCACCGATCTGCCAGTTCTTTTACCGACATCTACATTGGAGACAGTTCCGCCCGTTCAAGTGCAGGCGGCCCCTGACCCACCCTTGAGGCGGTCAACCAGAACTCGTCGCCCGCCACAGAGACTGAATTTATAGACTGAATGTTGCATTGCCTTATGATCCGTTTACACATCTGTACATATTGTTTCTTCCTAATTTGTTATCTGCCCTCTATCTGCACTAGACACCTTCCCATGTAAATACGTTAACATACTTTGTATATAGTCAGGCTCCTGTACACACACACACTATTTATTGATCTGCACACATTTTTTAAATAAGTAAAAAAAAAGGGGAGGGAGATGTCATAATATACACACAGGTAGATGATGGTACACAGGCAGGCAGTGATTGACACACAGGATGACCAGTGAACACACAGAACACAGCAGCCAATCACCAGACAGGTCACGACCACTATAAAGCCAGAGGGCACTAGTTTTCCCGCTCTCTTGGGATCCAGCCTCTGAGACAGTCAGAGCCCGTGAGCAGCAACTAGAACATACACCATGTGGTAGTAAGATCGTCTGGTCAGGTTAGCCTCAGGTCTCCAGTCAAGTCAGCATAGTGTCACCCCACAGTTAAAGTATATATAATAGTTAAGAGTTCAATAAAATCGAGTTGCATTTCTTCAAGTGTTGGAAGCCTGTCTCTCTCACTGCTGCAGTAAACGCAGTCCTCGCAGACCCGGCATACCCAACACATCAAGATGGATTGCATTGACTTGTTGGAAACACAAGCATGCTTTGACACAATGAATTTTAATATGGCAATAACCAAGTTAAGGGCCTTTGTGCTGGTTAGTTCTCTCATTGGAAACAAGGCCCCACAGGGCCATCTGTCACTTGTCTTTCGGTTTTGCTTTTACTGAACACTGACCCTTTACTGACCTTTGTTCTATTGACATATTTTGCTATCTTAACTTTATGGCACTATTAGCACTTCTTAAATCCTTAATGCAACCTTTGTATTGTGCTCATGACATCTTTATCAATGTCTCCTTGGCTCCGACTTATCCGTGGCCTTACATTCTGCCCCACACCCCTCTCCAACGATATAATCCATCCCATTTCTGTCCCTTTTCATTTCTGTGGAAGTCATATGGACTCAAAACATTAACTCTGTTTCTCTCTCCACAGATGCTGCCAGACCTGCTGAATTTATCAAGCATTTTCTGTTAGTTCAGATTTCCAGCTTCTGCAGTATTTTGCTTTTATTAGAATAATAACATTGTACAGTACCTGCTGCGTTAACGTGACCATGAAGTCATTGTTGTGAAATACCATCTGGTTCAATAATGTCTTTTCGGGAAGGAAATCTGCCATTGCTCTGGCTTATACGTGAATCCAGACCAACAGCAATGTGGTTGACTCTTAACTGCTCTTCAAAATGGCTCAACTAGCTACTCGGTTGATTCAAACCATAACAAAGACTAAAAGGAATGAAACGAACATACAACAATGGTGTATCCAGCCCAGTCGACCCTGAAAAATCCTCCTTACTTTAAAAAAAAACCTCAAGAGTACCCAATTCTTTTTTTCCAATTAAGGGGCAATTTAGTGTGGCTAATTCACCTATCCTGCACTCTTTTTGGATTGTGGGGGCGAGACTCATGCAACCATGTGGAGAATGTGGAAACTCCTCATGGACAGTGACCCGGCGCTGGAATCGAACTCGGGACCTTGGCGCCATGAGGCAGCAGTGCTAACCACCATGCTGCCCAAAAACCTCCTTCCTAATAACTGGTGCCCGGGAGAGTTATCTCACATAGTGTAAGGTGCTCAATGAGTATAACTATGCTTACGACCTACCATGTCATCCGCCATCCCCTCAACTGATGAATCAGCACTGCTGATCTTGTAATCCTCTACGTTGAACACAAATTGGAAGAAGCACTGAGGGTGGCAAGGGCACAGAATGTACTCTGACTTCAATATCCATCACCATAGTGGCTCAGTAGCATGACTACTAATCGAGATGGTTGAATCCTCAAGTACGTAGCTGCTAGACTAGATCTGCGGCGACTGGTGAGAAAGTCAAGAGAGAGAACCTTCTGGACCCCTATCCTCACCAATCTACCTGTCACAGATGCATCAGTCCATAACAGTATTGGAACTACCACCCCACAGCCCCTGGGGAAACAAAGTCCTGTCTTGACATTGAGGATACCTCAATTGAGTATTGTGTGACAGTACTACTGTGCTAAATGGGATAGATTTTGAACAGATCCAGCAACTCATACCAGGCATCTATGAAGTCCTGTAGGCCATCAGCAGAAGCAGAATCATATTCGACCACAATCTAAGTTTGTGATGATATTGTCCATGCTATCATCACCATCAGGCTGGGAGTCAAACTTGGTTCTATGAAGATCACAGGAAGGCATATCAGGAGAAGCACCAGGCTTATCCAGAAATGAGTTGTCAACCTGGTGAAGCAACAACAGGACTGCTTACATGCCAAACAGCATAAACAGCATGCAACAGGCAGAGCTAAGCGATCCCACAACCAATGGATCTAAGCACTACACTCCTGCCATGTCCAGTTGTGAATGGTAGTGGACAATTAAACAACTCACTGGAGGAGGAGACTCCACAAATATCCGCATCCTCTATCGTGGGGATCCCAGCACATCAGTGCAAATGATGGGGCTGAAGCATTTGCAATAACCTTCAGGCATGAGTACCGAGGGGATGATCCAATCTGTTGTCCTCATGAGAATCACAGCATTACAAGTGTCAGTCTTCAGCCAATTCAATTCACACCACATGCTATCAAAAATGATTGAAGGCACTGAATCCTGCAAAGGCTCTGGGCCCCAACAATGTTCTGGCAGTAGTAGCAAAGACTTGTGCCCCAGAACTAGCCATTCCCTATGCCAAGCTGTTGCTGGTAATGTGTAAAATTGCCCAAGTATGTCCTGTCCACAAATCAAAACTAGCCAATTACTGCCCCATCAGTTGATATCAGCAAAGTGAGATTAAGCAGCACTTATTCAGAACTAACTGTTCACTGATGCTCAGTTTGGGTTCTACTATGGCCACTCAGCTCCTGACCTTATTACAGCCTTTGTCCAAACATGGATAAAAGAGCTGAACTCCAGAGGTAGGGTGAGAGTGACTGGCCTTGACTTCAATGCAGCATTTGACCAAGTGTTGCATCAAGGAGCCTGAGCAAAACTGGAGTCAATGGGAATCAGGGAAAACTCTCCATTGTTGTGTCAGAGATAGCATAAAGGAAGATGATTGTGGTTGTTGGGGGTCAATCCCAGGACATCACTGCAGAAGTTCCTCAGGGTAATGTTCCAGGCCCAACCATCTTCAGCTGCTCTATCAATGACCTTCCTTCCATCATAAGTAGGAATGCTGGCGGATGAGCACACAATGTTCAGTACCATTTGTGACTCCTCAGATACTGAAGCAATTCATCTCCCATGTGCAGCAAGACCTGAACTACAACCAGGAATGCTAAATGACAAATAACAATTGCCCCACACAAGTGCCAGGCAATGACCATCTCCAACAAGGGAGGATTTAAGCATCTCCCCATGATGTCTGACGTATTACCATTGCTGAATTCATAGAGGTATGGATAGAGTAAATGATAAGAAATTGTTCCCACTCGGGAGCATCAAGAACTAGAGGGCAAGATTCAAAACAATTGGCAAAAGGTGTAACAGTGATAATGAAATATTTTTCTCCCAAAGTGTGGTTAGAGTCTGGAACAAACTTCCTGAGAGGATGGTGGAGGCAGGTTCAATCAAGGTTTTGTTAAAACCCCCACTACTGTCAAATGCAAGAGTATCCCGAAACCCAGACCGGTAACTTGGAACCCTGATTCTCAGTGGTATATTTTCAATTTGGTGTACATGTGTAAAAAATTGTGAACCAGGGAGGAATAGTTCAGTCATTGTATGAACAATTAATAAAGAATATTTATTAACTTAAAAGAAAAAATACTACAAGAAGGACAATAATATGCTACAACACACAATTACACTGATGGCTATACACAAAGTATTACAGTAAATTACCCCTTGGTTCCAACTACCTATGTTCCCTAAAACTGAGTCACCCCTTTGTTCCCAAACAACTCTACGAGTGCAATCAAGTAAATAATTACCACTCACAAGTTATGTGGCCATGTTTGGGTAAATGGTCTTCCATTTCAGCGAAGGTGAAATCTGCTCCGTTTGAGTTTTGATCTTAACAGGCTCCATTTTCGGGAGACAGTTTCTGCAACTGGGTGTGACTGGTGATAGCTAATGATGTTTGCCTTTGTCTCCCCCTTTTGCCCAGTCACTGCTGTGGATATAACACTTTTTCCCTTTGATGTTATACATCGTGTGAATTTGACTTTTCCATATACGTGTCAATTTCCTTATCTCTCCACTTTGAAGTCACCGTTGTTTTCCTCTCGTCACCTAGGTAAACGCTTGCTTTTCTCAATGCATCTCGACATCTCACTGTTTTATTTAATTTAATTTTATCTTTTGGACAGCACGGTAGCACAAGTGGATAGCACTGTGGCTTCACAGTGCCAGGGTCCCAGGTTCGATTCCCCGCTGGGTCACTGTCTGTGCGGAGTCTGCACGTTCTCCCCGTGTCTGCGTGGGTTTCCTCCGGGTGCTCCGCTTTCCTCCCACAGTCCAAAGATGTGCAGGTTAGGTGGATTGGCCATGATAAATTGCCCTTAGAGACCAAAAAGGTTAGGAGGGGTTATTGGGTTATGGGGATAGGGTGGAAGTTAGGGCTTAAGTGGATCAGTCCAGACTTGATGGGCCGAATGGTCTACTTCTGCACCGTATGTTCTATCCCAGTTTCATTTTTGAAATTAATTTCCTCCAATTCCTAGTATTCAAAAGGAAATTGAATTGCTTTCTGGAAAAAAAAAGTGCAAGTTTACATGGATAAGGCAGGGGAGTGGGACTGTAGAATGCTTTCAGAGAGCCAGTGCAGACTATGGGCTGACTAGCCTCCTTCTGCCATGTATAGATTAAGTGACAGCATCTTCCAAACCTGTGACCTTTACCACCTGAGAGCAGTAGATGCATACATAGATACATAGAAGATAGGAGCAGGAGGCCTTTTGGCCCTTCTAGCCTGCTCTGCTATTCATCACGATCATTGCTGATCATCCAACTCAATAGCCTAATCCTGCTTTCTCCCCATAGCCTTTGATCCCATTCTCCCCAAGTGCTATATCTAACCACCTCTTGAATATATTCAATGATTTAGCATCAACTACTTCCTGTGGTAATGAATTCCACAGGCTCACCATTCTTTGGGTGAAGAAATGTCTCCTTATCTCTGTCCGAAATGGTTTACCCTGAATCCTCAGACTGTGACCCCTGGTTCTGGACACACCCATCATTGGTAACATCTTCCCTGCATCTACCCTGTCGAGTCCCGTTAAAATTTTATAAGTCCCTATGAGATCCCCCCCTCATTCTTCTGAACTCCAGCGAGAACAATCCCAACCTAGTCAATCTCTCCTCAGATGACAGTCCCGCCATCCCTGGAATCAGTCTGGTAAACCTTCGCTGCACTCCCTCGAGAGCAAGAACATCCTTCTGCAGAGAAGGAGACCAAAACTGCACACAATACTCCAGGTGTGGCCTCACCAAGACCCTGTATAATTGCAGCAACACATCCCTGCTTCTATACTCAAAACCTCTCGCAATGAAGGACAACATACCATTAGCCTTCTTTGCTGCCTGCTGCACCTGCATGTTACCCTCAGCGACTGGTGAACAAGGACACCCAGGTCCCGCTGCACCTCCCCTCTCCTAATTTACAACCATTCAGGTAGTAATCGGCCTTCCTGATTTTGCTTCCAAAGTGAATAACCTCCCACTTATCCAGATTATACTGCATCTGCCATTGATTTGCCCTCTCCCAACCCGTCCAGATCATGCTGTAGGATCCCTGCATCCTCGTCACACTTCACCTTCCCATCTAATTTGGTATCATCTGCAAACTTTGAGATGTTAACATTTTGTTCCCTCATCCAAATCATTAATATATATTGTGAATAGCTGAGGTCCCAGCACCGATCTCTGTGGTACCCCACTAGTTACTGCCTGCCAATTTGAAAAGGACCCATTAATCCCTCTTTGTTTCCTCTCTGCCAACCAGTTTTCTATCCACCTCAATACATTTCCCCCAATCTCACGCTTTAATTTTGCACAATAATCTCTTATGCGGGACTTTGTCAATGCCTTCTAAAAGACCAAATATACCACATCGACTTGCTCCCCCTTGTCGACGGTACTGGTTACATCGTCAAAGAATTCCAACAGATTTGTCAAGCATGATTGTCCCTTCATAAATCCATGCCTACTGATCCAGCCATTGCTTTCTAAATGTTCTGCTATAAAGTCCTTGATAATGGATTCAAGCATTGTCCCCACTACCGATGTTAGGCTTACTGGTCTATAATTCCCTGCTTTCTCTTTACCTCCCTTTTTGAATATTGGAGTGACGTGAGCTACCCTCCAATCTGCAGGGACAGTTCCAGAGTCTATAGAATCCTGGAAGATGACCACCAATGCATCCAATATTTCCATAGCCACCTCCTTAAGCACTCTTGGATGCAGATTCTCAAGCCCTGGGAATTTATCTGCCTTCAATCCCATCAATTTTCCCAGCACCATTTCCCTACTAATGTTGATCTCCCTCCGTTCTTCCCTCTCACTAAACCTTTCGTTCTCCAACATTTCTGGTATCAGGGGCGAAATTCTCCCCCAACGGCGGGATGTCCGCCGACTGGCGCCAAAGCCGGCGCCAATCAGACGGGCATCGCGCCGGCCCAAAGGTGCGGAAGGCTCCGCATCTTTGGCGGCCTAGCCCCAACATTGAGGGGCTAGGCCGACGCCGGAGGGATTTCCTCCCCGCCAGCTGGCGGAAATGGCGTTTGTTTCCCCGCCAGCTGGCGCGGAAATGCGGCGCATGCGCGGGAGCATCAGCGGCCGCTGTCAGTTTCCCAGCGCATGCGCGGGAGCGTCAGCGGCCGCTGTCAGTTTCCCGCGCATGCGCAGTGGGGAGAGTCTCTTCCGCCTCCGCCATGGTGGAGGCCGTAGCGGAGGCGGAAGGGAAAGAGTGCCCCCACGGCACAGGCCCGCCCGCGGATCGGTGGGCCCCGATCGCGGGCCAGGCCACCGTGGGGGCACCCCCCGGGGTCAGATCGTCCCGCGCCCCCCCCCCACGACCCCGGAGCCCGCCCACGCCGCCTGGTCCCGCCGGTAAATACCAGGTTTGATTTACGTCGGCGGGACAGGCAATTCCTGGGCGGGACTTCGGCCCATCCGGGCCGGAGAATCCAGCGGGGGGTCCCGCCAACCGGCGCGGCCGGATTCCCGCCCAATCTCCGGGAGCGGAGACTTCGGCGGGGGCGGGGGCGGGATTCACGGCGGCCAACGGCCATTCTCCGACCCGGCGGGGGGTCGGAGAATGACGCCCCTGATTTGTGTCCTCTTTTGTGAAGTTAGAACCATAGTATGCATTCAATTGCTCAGCTATTTGTCCTTTATTATGCATTCCTGTTTCTGTCTGTAGGGGGCCTACATTTCTCTTTACCAATCTCTTTCACTTCACATGTCTATAGAAACTCTTAGTGTCAGTTTTTAATGTTCCTGCAAGTTGCCTTTTGTATGTACTTTCCCCTTCTTACTCAATAGCTTTGTCCTGCATTGCTGAATTCTAAACTGCTCCCAATCCTCAAACCTATTATTTTTCTTGGCCAATCTGTATGCTTCTTCCTTGGATCGGATATTATTTCTAATTTCCTTTGTAAACCAAGGATTGGCCCTCTTACCCACTTTGCTTTTGTGCCAGACAGGAATGAAGTTCCCCCATGCGTTCCTTGAATGTTTGCCATTGTCTATCCAGTCATCCTTTAATTAACTCTCCCCAATCTATCAAGGCCAACTCATGTCTCATATCTTCATAATTCCCTTTATAAAGATTCAGCACCCTAGTCTCTGAATCAACTATTTCACTCTCCATCTTGATAAAAAAAATTCTACCTTGTTATGGTCGCTCATCCCCAAAGGGTCTTGTACAGCCAGATTGACAATGATTCCCTTCTCATGACACAGTACCCAGTCTAAGAGGACCTGTGTCTAGTTGGTTCCTCTGCATATTGGTAAGAAAACATGGATGGTAACATCCAGCCCTTCAAATTCCTCTCCAAGCTACACACCAACCTGACTTGGAATTATATCTTCATGAAAGGCAGGTCATGTTTGACTAATTTAGTGGAATTCTTTGAGGACATTATGAGTGCGGTGGACAATGGGGAAATGGTGGATGTGGTGTATCTGTATTTCCAGAAGGCATTTGACAAGGTGCTGCACAAAAAGCTGCTGCACAAGATAAAGGCGCATGGTGTTATGGGTAATGTATTAGCATGGATAGAGGATTAATTAACCGACAGAAAGCAAAGAGTGGGGATAAATGGGTGTTATTCTGGTTGGCCATCAGTGGCTAGTGGTGTGCCTCAGTGATCAGTGTTGGGTCCACAATTTACATAAATGATCTGGAGTTGGGGACTAAGTGTAATGTGTCAAAGTTCGCAGATGCCACTAAGATGAGTGATAAAGCCAAGTGTGCAGAAGACACTGAATGTCTGCAGAGGGATATAGATAGTTTAAGTGAGTGCACAAGGGTCTGGCAGATGGAGTTCAATGTTGATAAATGTGAGGTCAACCATTTTGGTAGGAATGACAGCTGATAAACAAAATTGCAGCATGCTGCTGTGCAGAGGGACCTGGGTGTTCTTGTGCATGAATTGCAAAAAGTTGGTTTGCAGGTGCAGCAAGTAATTAAGGCGGCAAATTTAATTTTGTTCTTCATTGCTAGAGGGATGGAGTTTAAAAGCAGGAAGGTTATGTTGCAGCTGTGTAGGGTGCTGGTGAGACCACACCTGGAGTACTGTGTACAGTTTTGGTCTCCTTACTTGAGAAAGGATGTACTGGCACTAGAGGGTGTAGAGGAGATTCATTAGGTTGATTCTGGAGTTGAGAGGATTAGCTTATGAGAGACTACGTGGACGGGGACCATACTCATTGGAATTTAGAAGAATGAGGGGGAATTTTATAGAAACATAAAATTATAAAGGGGATAGGATAGAAGCAGGGAGGTTGTTTCTGCTGGCGGATGAAACTAGAACTAGGGGGCATAGTCCTAAATCTGCTCCCCCTTATTTTGAGGCTGAGTTGAGGTGGAACTTCTTCACCCAAAGGGTCGTGAATCTGTGGAATTCCCTGCCCAGTGAAACAGTTGAGGCTACCTCGTTAAATGTTTTTAAGCCAAAGGTAGATAGATTTTTGAATAGTAAAGGAATAAAAGGTTACATTGAGCAGGCGGGTAAGTGGAGCCGAGTCCATAAAAAGATCAGCTATGATCTTATTGAATGCCGGAGCAGGCTCAAGGGGCTCTAGTTCTTATGTTCTTACAGCTTTAGGCAATAGGACAGATGGGAGATACTGAGCAAAAATACTGAGTCAAAAGAAAAATACTGCAGATACTGGAAATCTGAAATAAAAACAGAAAATGTTGGACTACTCAGCAGGCCTAGCCACCTCTGGAGAGGGAAATAGTGTTAACATTTCAGGTCAATGACCAAACATATTTGTTCCTCTGTGATATATTACAATATTTCACCCAATTAGTTATTTAAGCTGCAACTATTCCTGTAATACTTTAGACATGTATTTAAAGTTGAAGGACAATTGTGAAAAATGACATGGTTTTTGAAGGCACACTATTTTGGATTCAAGGAAATTTGTGGTTGTTCATTTGTGCAACATTGTTGGGAGTTGGTAAAGAGACTATCAACACAACTCCTTCCACAATGGGCAGGTTTAGCAGCCAAGGCTCATTCAACCCACATTCATCCATTGAATGCGTATCAGAATGCGCTTTATACAATTATCCCTCCTTTATTGTTAGGAAGTCAGGTATGATGTGGACCTGGATAGAAGACCCTAGCAAGTGAGGCTACTGGCCACAGCTCAAAGTTGGAAATTAACTCCTTGGTTGCCACGTCCATTAGTGGACACAAATCATTTATTTCTTTTATGAATAGACCTGTAAATTAATTTGGTATGAAGATCAGTTCTCTATTCAAAAAGAACTTGCATCTCTAATATGTTAATCAACAAACCAATTTAAGAAATAATGTACCCAACTGAATTATTCGGAGGTGATTGGTATGATCAATTTAATCTAATTTTCCTCTCGTGAACAATGTATTTTTAATTAAAAAAAAAAAACCAGCATGAATGCTCTGTAGCAAGACCTCATTACAAGACAGCAACTGTGATGAGGTTAGATTATGGGTAACTGGTGCGGTACAGAGTTGTACGCAGTAGTCAGGTGCTGTGTTTAGTTGTTGTACTCTCCGGAATTGGCTGATAACAGTTCATTGCAGTTGTGATGTCGGTGGCTTTGGAACTGTTTGGCTACATCGAAAGAAAGAAAAATCAGTCCAGCACTGCTTGTTGAAAGTAATCAAAGACTGGAATGAAGGTTTTTTTGAAAATACTGTACCACAATTTTATTAGCTTTTTTCACGTGTGCACAGTATGGCTTAAGTTTTAAAAGAATAGTATGTGTCACATCAACATAATAAAATGATTTTGCTACTACATCACTACCTGGACAAACACATTAGAGAACAAATGTATGCATGAATTTATTTTTGACATTTAAAATACATTTAGTGTAGTTCTACACTATTTCTACCCCGATTCGGCATGTTTTGTAATGTAGTTGCTGAGAAGTGCAGATGTTAAAACAGAAAACCTAAAGTCATCCCTGTCAATCTTAAAAACTCAATTGTGCACAGAAGCTGATGCTCCTGAAGTTCAGTGTCTCTTTGCCATGTGTAATCAATCACTCATTATCTTCATTCTCATCATTCTGCGCATGATATATACTCTGATTACGTCTCTTAATTAGTTTTATTCCACTGCTTCCATTCTCATGCTCGTTGCTAATTCGTTTCACAGCCTTTGTGCGTGTGCTTTTTCCTTCTCCCTCAGTCATGCTGCTGTCTCCAGACTTGCCCAGATCTTCATTTGCAGAGTCCTGCATCTCATCAGAAGATACAATCATAGAATCAGGGAGATCTCTTATATCAGAGAAATTTGCTGAGGAGTCCATAAAGGGGTGGTCTGGTGATGGTTCTATGGAATGTGTGCTGAGTTCCCCATTATCATCATCTTCCAGTGTTATTTCATCTGGATTTATGGAGGAAGAAAGTCCAGAAGTGTCTGTGGTATAATCACTGGGCTCCTCAGGATTATCAGCGCTGTCCAGATCATCCTCTTCCTCCATAAGCCCTTCATTTTCCATCTGTTTCACTTTAGCATTCAGGTCAGTGAGGCCAAAGGTGGCACAGAACTCCGTTGTCTGGGGGTTAATCACATGGAGAGGTTCCCTTGATCTCTGTAAGTGTGCTGGGTCATAGGCAGGCACTATCTGGCTGAAGTTACTGGGGATCTGGAGGTTATGGCCTTGCTCTTCCAACAGTTCTTCAATGTCTTCTCCTGACACACTGAAGTCCCACCTGTATCAAAACAGAAGAAGAGATCAATACAATTGGCAAAAGTAACACAAAGAAATCAGATGAATATAAACAGGATTTTAAGGGTTAAATCAAAATTTTACTTAGCTGAACACAAGTAACAGTTTGGGTTATGGAATCATAGAATGGTAGAGTCTATTTGGCCCATAGTGTTCATGCTGACTTTCTGCAAGAGCAGCTCAGCTCGTCTCTCTCTTCTTTTCCTTCTGGTACTCATCTACTTCCCTTCTGAAAGCCACAATTGAATCTGCCTCCAGCACCTTCTTAAGCAGTGCATTCCAGATCCCAATGATTTACTGCACAAAATCTTTCCTCAATTCATTCATGGTTCTTGCCCTTTGTTTGACCCTTCTGCCATTGGGGTTCCTATCCACTATATCTACACTCCTCACGATTTTGAACACCTCCATCAAATCTACTCTTTTAAAAAATTTTTTTAGAGTACCCAATTCAATTTTTCCAATTAAGGGGCAATTTAGCGTGGCCAATCCACCTAGCCTGCACATCTTTGGGTTGTGGGGCCAAAAACACGGGGAGAATGAGCAAACTCCACAGGGACAGGGACCCAGAGCCAGGATTGAACCTGGGACCTCAGTGCCATGAGACAGCAGTGCTAACCACTACGCCACCGTGCTGCCCCCATCAAATCTACTCTTAACTTTCCCCAAGAACAGCCCCTGCTTTTCCAATCTATCCATGTAAGTGATGTCTCTCATCCCCAAAACCATTCTCTTCAATCTTTTCTGCACCCTCTCTCAAGCCTTCACCTAAAGTATGGTGTGCAGAATTGAACACAATATTCCAGTTGAGGTCAAACCAATGTTTTATGACCGTTCAACATAACTCCATTGCTTTTGCTCAGTTTGAAAATGAGGACTTTAGAATTGTGCATTTTCAGCTTTAAAATGCATGGATTTCAAAAACAACCTGATTTTTCAGAAATATTTATCCTATTGTGAAATAGGCACTTTAAATACTGCAAATAGGCTAGACTTACTTTGCATGTAGACTGTTATTTTCTGGCATGTTCCATGTTTTAGAGGTGACATTAATTAAATCATTTGTAGCTTTTAGAATGGTCAGCCATTCAGAATCATACTCTAGGTGATCTGAAGCGTTTGGGTCATGCTCTATTTCCACAATCTAAAGTCAAGAGAAAAAAAAAAGCATTGAAAGTGCAAATCACACACTATGCTGCAGCCAGTAATGTAGAAATTAATAGGTTCTATTCAATATTCTACAAGCCTAATTTATCATTACAATGATATTGCACTTTTTCTCTGGCCTCTTGTTCAATAACACTGAACACTGAATGCAACCACGAGTAGCAGAAATAAGTCTTTATGCTGGTCATTTGTTTCCAATCAAAATTATGTCAAATGTTACACAATACCTGTAGAAAATCTCTGCGAGGGAGGCATTTATCTAGAGCCAAAAATTTTGTTGCTTTTGGCAGCTGCTCACCGTTACTCTTCTGTAAGGGAACAAAAAGAATAAACCACTTTGGGTTAAGTTGTGTCAATGTACAGTTATAACAGACCATATCATCTTCACCATCAGAGCCTTGGTAAACACACTAATTAAAATTAATTCTCTGAATGCGAATGGCATTGACAAGGTTGGTAATTATTGTCCATTGCTGGTTGCCAATGTGTAGTGGTGGTGAGTCACATTCTTGAATTGTTAACGGCGATTTGTTACAATGGAGTGAGGGAAATTAAGAGTCCACCACACTGGTGTGGACTAGAATCACCAGACCATATAAAAGACAACAGGTTTTCTTCTCTGAAGGACATTAATGAGCCAGATGGGATTTCCATCAGCTTTAAATTCACACACGTGATAAAAGTCAACTAAATTTCTCAAGTTCCCAAGGTTCTCCACCTTAGTAGGCCAGGTTTCAGAATTACTAATCCTATAACAGAACCACTTCACAATCGTATTACTGAAAAAGGGATACCACTCACTACCTATCTCCAATTCATAGTAGCCATTGAACACCTGCCAAAAATTATCGAAAGGACATTATGCTTGGACATAACAGTTTGTGAATAAGGTAATGCAGTACACATCTACTCTATGTGAGAATCATATTTATTGATAAACAAGGTTAGGTAATCAATTACTGTAAACATGTAGGTCCTAAAGCTGGGAAGAGAAATTCAGCAAATCTTGCAGCATTCATGTACCAAAGTGCGCAACCAATATGATCTTTCTTAATTATCCAAGGCACATTACCCACTATCTTTGAAATATGTAGCACGAGAGTGATCCCTTGATCAAGTCAGAAGAGGGGTCATTACTGTACCTCTTTTTATATAGTGCGAGTTTCTCTTCAGAAAAGCAAACAAATATATTGCCCCGGATTTTCCGCTCTGGATCAGGACCAGAACCCCTATTTCTGACCCTGATCAGACAAAAATATACACACTTGCCCTCCTCCGATTTTTCAGGGTAATCTTCCAAAGGAGGACTTGCAGAACTCAAATTAGCATAGGACAACACGGAAGAGTGACGAGGATCCACACAGAAGCCACACCACTTTTATGGAAGTGGCTGCAATATTCTGGTCAGTAAAGAGTTTAAATGTCTCAAAGCTTTTTTGAAAAACTAAGGAGAGAAGGTAAGTGGCTGGAGGAGGGGAGTGGGAATGAGAGAGAGAGAGAGAGAGAGAGAGAGAGAGAAAGGGGTGGGTAAGGGAGTAAGTAGTGTGAGCAAGATAAATGGATAAGGAAGGCAAGGAGGATGGGTAAGGTAGCTGGGTGGGTGGTGAGGTTGGGTCGGGTGAAAGTGATTGGTGGACCAGTTCTGTAGTCACCCAGGTTTTAAACTGGGTAACATTTCCTGGGTAACTATTCACACAAGTTGGAACCGTCCAAAGTCTCTGGCTCTAACTCAAGAGTTGAAGATTTTTTGGAAAGTCCCAGGGAACAGGGGAATTGTCCATCGCAAGCCCAACATCTCAGGCAATTCCCACTGAGGTCACTGCGTTGGAACTTCAGAGGGATCCATTATGCATCTTGAGAGCATGTCTGGTCTCTAACTAGCTGGAGACAGAAGATTTGTGCAAATGTCAAGTTTGACTGGACATGCTATAGTAAGATAGCATTCTTCCTTCCCATTCCTTGGTTTGAGTTATCATCTCTTTCACCCTCAACAGCAAACATTTAAAAAAAAGTATTTTAATTCAAATTTTACCATTTGAAAAACATTACAACACAACACAACCCCCCCCCCCATTCCACCTCTTTCCCTCTCTCTCTTTCTCCTCCCTCCCCCCTGAACAGTAACTAGTTCTCCAAAATGCAGAATATACCCCGGCAGGTCTGACACACCGAATATGGCCCCCAGGGGTCGGCTCCAAGTCCACATGCAAGATTGCTGAAAAGCAACCTCCAAAATGTCTCCAACGTTGGGCAGGACCAGAACATATGTAGATGATTAGCTGGGCCCCCCCCCACACTGTTCACAGATGTCCTCTACCCCCTTAAACAGCCATCTCATCC
Organism: Scyliorhinus torazame; assembly: GCF_047496885.1. NCBI lineage: Eukaryota > Metazoa > Chordata > Chondrichthyes > Carcharhiniformes > Scyliorhinidae > Scyliorhinus > Scyliorhinus torazame. The sequence continues at coordinate 166,784,849 of NC_092708.1, read as the reverse complement.
TCTAGTTCATCAGCTGCTCTCAGTGTACCACCTTTAGCTGAATCAACCCCAGCCTTGCACACGAGGTTGTGGCATTCACCCTCCGCAGCATCGCATACCACAATCCCTCCTCTAGTGCCAACCCCCTCCAGAGAAACATCTTCCTCCAAAAGCCTTCCTTAAATCGATGAGACAACTCCATCCTCCAAAACGAGGAGGCAAGTGCTACAGGAAAGATTGGAAAGAACTTTTTTGCAAAGTCCTGCACGTACTTAAAACCCTCCCCACCACAAACCCAAACTTGTGAGACGCCCCTCCTAGAACAAGTCCTTCATCTCCATCACCTCTCTTCTCAATGGCAAACATACTGTTTACAATAGTCGAGTGCAGCAGGAGTTGTTTTTTGGAAGTTGGGTGAAAAGCAGTTTACTCTGCAAGTGATCTGTGACACACCTTCATGAACGAGCGAAGTGGAATCCCACTTCATTTTCAATACAGGCTGGAAACCGAGCTGCCCCCCCCCCCCCCCCCCCCCCCCCGCCGAACCATTTGGACAGCCTCCAAAGTAATTCCTTCTCTTACCTTCAATACATTTTTACACAATACCACTTTCTCTCTCTGCTTGGCAGGATGATGAAGATCATAGCCAGCAGTAACATGGGGAGCATTTGGCACATTATTCTTGAGCTGGCATTTAGGAATAGCAGCCAATTAATCCCACACCCTTTCTCTTAACCCATGGCTCTGCAAATTTCCTTCAAAATATATATCCAATTCCCTTTTGAAAGTTGACCTTCAATTTACAAGTGCTAGAAATATTCATCAATTCTAGTAGATGTGACACATTTCATAACCCTTGCTTCTTCCGCATCTTCAATAATGGAGCGTATTATAAGAATTCCATTAGCCTCGGCAAAACAAACCAGTTTGCACCCAATTTCTGCTGATATTGAAGATCAACACGCATTAATTTAAAACACTTACTCGCATTAAGAGAATAACAAAATCCTAAAGAATTCATAATTCCTTATAAAATAACAGAACAGTGTATTCTGCAAGTTGGAAATGAAATCAGAAATGTTGGAAATCACTCAGCTGGTTAAAAGGAAGAACAAAGGGAAGGTCTGTGATAGGGTGGTAGATAGAAGAGATGATGGTGCAAGGATGGTGGTAATGGCAGAAGTAAATAAATAAAAGATGTATCCAGAGGAGGAGTATATGGGAAATGCAAAATCATCAACATCTGCCACACAAGAAAATCAAAACAAAAATAGGGCCAGTGGCTATGACCTGAAATTATTGAATTCTACGTTCAGTTCAAAGGCTGTAAAGTGCCTAATTGAAAGATAGGATATTGTTTCTCGAGCTAAATTTCCAAGTTTTCACAATACGCCATTATGATAATAATAATCTTTATTATTGTCACAAGTAGGCTTACATTAACACTGCAATGAAGTTACTGTGAAAATTCCCGAGTCTCCACACTCCGGCGCCTGTTCGGGTACACAGAGGGAGAATTCAGAATGTCCAATTCTCCTAACAAGCACATCTTTCGGAACTTGTGGGAGGAAACTGGAGCACCGGGAGGGAATCCACGCAGACACCGGGAGAAAATGCAGACTCCGCACAGTGACCCAAGCGGGAATCAAACCTGGGGCCCTGGCGCTGTGAAGCAACAATGCACCTTCACTGTGCTGCCATGAAGGTGCCGTGAACAGGCATGCTTGCTTTTCACAAATGTAGTGTCATTTCTCTAGTTTCACACCACAAACAACAAGCATACTTTATTTCTGTAACATGCAATTAAGATAGAAGATGTAAAGTCTACATTTTTCCTCTCTCATCTTACCGGATGCTGCATTAAAGCTGCAAACTTCACATGTAGATGTGCTGCAAACCAATAAGAAGGCTTGAGATGCTGCAGAAGTTCTGTAGCTGCAGGACTGCCCAAAGTATTGGCCTCAACGTCTGGACGAAGGAAGGTCTTATGCTTAAGCAGTTGTTTTTTGTTACCATAGTGATAGATACCTCGTGGCCAATCATGTGACAGGAAGATGTCCATGTGTTGTTTTATCTGAAGATAGAAAATAAGAGTAATGATGATGGTTCATTTCTTTTTTGCCCTTTGATGTGAAATGTAGACATGTAAGAAATAGACAACCTATGAAGGATGGTCCAAGCTTTATTACCTCTAACACAGGACAAATTGCTTGTGTCTTGTGAACGCGGAGCTATTAATTTTTAAAATTATTTTTGCATGGATGAGAGCGTCACTACAAGACCAGCATTTGTTGCCACCCCTAACAGCCCTTGAGAAAGTTGTGATGAGCCACCTTCTTGAACTGCTGCAATCCATCTGGTGTAGATAAACACTCAGTGCTGTTAGGAGAGTCCCAGGTTTGTGACCTAGCAACAGCAAAGGAAAGGCAGTATAGTTCAAAGTCAGGATGATATGTAGGTTAGAACATAGAACATACAGTGCAGAAGGAGGCCATTCGGCCAATCGAGTCTGCACCGACCCACTTAAGCCCTCACTTCCACCCTATCCCAGTAACCCAATAACGCCTCCTAACCTTTTTGGTCACTAAGGCCAATTTATCATGGCCAATCCACCTAACCTGCATGTCTTTGGACTGTGGGAGGAAACCGGAGCACTCGGAAGAAACCCAAGCAGACACGGGGAGAACGTGCAGACTCCGCACAGACAGTGACCCAGCGGGGAATCGAACCTGGGACCCTGACGCTGTGAAGCCACAGTGCTATCCACTTGTGCTACCGTGCTACCCTGCGGTACAGTTCCAAGTCAGGATGATATGTAGGTTGGAGGGGAACTTGCAAGTAGTGGGGATTCATATAATCCGCTGAACAGCCTTTTTAAAAACCTTTGCCTAAAATATAAACTATTGGGAACGCAAGATGAAAATTCAACATTTCTAAATGAAATACATGGAAAATTGCCAAGCATCATTGGTAGAAAGCTCAACTTGCATGTATAATATGGGATACCTGTGGACCTTCTTTCTCTGGATAATTAATGTCAACCACCATTCACAACTGGATGCGGCAAGACTGCAGAACTTTGATCAGATTTGGTTGTGGGTTCGCTTAGGTCTGGCTATTGCACGCTACCTGTTGGTATGCTAGTAGCTCGGTGTGCAGCTTCACTAGGTTGACATCTCACTTTTAGGCCTGCCTGAATGCTACTCCTGCCATGCCCCCTAAACTCTTCATTAAAAACAAAATATATATTTTATTTCAAACTCGAACAAAAATTGGGTTACAAAACCGACAATCACAATTACTACAGTTTGTAACATTTTTCCCCTTAATCCCCTCCACCCCGACAAACAATGCGATCTGTGAACATGGATAAGAACAGACGCCAACGCACATAGAACCCTTCCTCCAACCCTCACAGGGCAAACTTGACCTTCCCCAGGCTCAAAAATTTGTGCAGGTCCCTACCCATGCCAAACGTCAGTTCAGCAAAATCCTTCACCAGGCAATCAATCCTGCAGCTCAGAGACTCCAAAAAAATCACCACCAAGGGGCACAGCGCGATATGAAACTTAACTATCTCTGACATAGAAAGCTCTCTGTTTCTCACACCCTCAGAACATCTTGCCATGGTTCGCCTCTCCACATTTCTCACAGCGATCCTCCATCTCCCCCACCCTCACTCGGTCCCCAGTTCATCTTCCCACCTGCCCTTAATCCTTTCCACTAACAGCATCTCTCTCTTTCTCAACGACCTATGAATATCTCCAATCCTCCCTTCCACCCACACATCTGCAACAAATAGCATTTATACTCCGGCATTTCAGGGAAAGTGGGCAGTTTCTTCCATGCGTATTCCCGAATCGAAGCATTGGAACTCGCTTGGGTAACTCAAACTTCTCCCAAAGCTTCGCCAAATCTGCTAACCATTCCCCTAAAATTAGATCCCTCAACCTCCATATCCCTGCCCTGTCACCTCATACATTGCGTCATCTCTGTGGGCGCAAACCTATGATTCCCACCCAACGGATCAATACCAACTCCCACCCAAAGTGCTTCCATAACTGATTCCACATAACTGATTCCAAATCTTTATTGATGACACCACCACCGGGCTATTGGTATATTTTTCTGGGGCAAATGGAGCAGGACCACTTACACTCGACCCCTTGCAGGAGTCCTCCACCCGCACCCATTCTGACCACCCCCCCCCAACCCATTGTCTCACCATCTCCACATTAGCTGCCCAGTAGTAGTGCAGAGATTCGGAAGCACCAACCCCCCCTCACCTTTTCCTCCGCAAAAGGGCCCTGCTAACCATCTGTATTTTGCCTGTCCACATATTCAAAAATAAATCCACCTACCATTCGAAAATAATACCACTGGGAGACAAATTGGGACTGGAAAATCAATAGGAACCTAGGTTACGCATTCATCTTAACAGCCTGCACCATCCTTGCCAATGGCAAGATGTCCCAGCTCCTCAGATCCCCCTTAACCCCTCCACCCAGCCCCATTAAATTCCACCTGTGCATCGTTACCCAATCATGCGTCACCTGAATCGCCAAATATCAGAACCTGACCGTAGCCACCCTAAATGGCAATGCCCCAAGATTCATACTCATCCCCAAGTCATTCACTGGGAAAAACTTACTCTTTCCCACATTCAATTTTGTACCACGAAAAGGCCCTAAATTTCTCCAAAAGTTCAGAATTCTTCCCATACACTCCCAACGGGTCCGCCACATATAGCAACAAGTCATCTCCATACAACACCCATGCTCCTGACCCCCCTTCACAATTCCCCAACACCCAGAAGGCAATCACCAAAGGCTCTATCGCCAATGCAAACAATAATGGTGACAAAGGGCACCCCTGCCTCGTTCCCCTGTGCAGCCTAATGTGCATAGAATCCACGGCATTCATTCACTCACCATTGGGGATGCGTGGAGTAAGCTTACTCATGTCCCAAATGTCAGCCCAAACCTCCGCAAGGCTTCAAACAAGTGCAGACACTCAAAACTCGGTCAAAGGCCTTCTCCACATCCATTGACACTATCACCTCTGGCACCCTGCTCCCTGACGGGGTCATGACCATGTTCAATAGCATCTTAATGTTGTTCTACAGCTGCTGCCCCTTTATGAACCACATCTGATCTTCTGATACCACCTCGGGGGCACACCCCTCCAATCGCCTTGCTAGCAACTTCATTACCTTCACGTCCATACTTAGCAACAAAATAGGTATGTATGACTCATATTCCAACAGATCCTTATCTTTCTTAGGAATTAAAGAAATAGAGGCCTATGACAATGTACCCAGCAACTCCACCCTTTACAGTGCGTTCTTAAACATACTCAGAGAGATAGGGTGGCACGGTGGCGCATTGGTTAGCACTGCTGCCTACAGCGCTGAAGACCCAGGTTCGAACCCAGCCCCGGGTCACTGTCTGTGGAGTTTGCACATTCTCCCAGTGTCTGCGTGAATTTCACCCCCACAACCCAAAGATGTGCAGGTAGGTGGATTAGCCACTCTAAATTGCCCCTTAAGGGGAAACAAATAATTGGGTACTCTAAATTTATTTTTAAAAAAACACTCAGGAGGTGCTGGTCCAAATCCCCCAAAACATTTAGTAAAACTAGACCAGGAAACCATCCGGTCCCAGCGCCTACCCAGATTGCATCAACCCCCCCCTTCAACCCCAATGGCTCCTCCAATGCTTGCCGCCTTCTCCTCACCCACCTCTGGGAACTCCAACCCATCCAAGAAGCATCACCCCCCCCCCCCCCCCCCCCCTCCAATTGGCAGGCTCAGACCTACACAATCCCTGATAAAAGGCCTCAAACATCTCATTAATTCGGTGTTGACCACCCGCCCCCTGGACGTGCACAATTTCCCACACAGCCCCCTCAACTGTTGGGCTAGCAAGCGACTAGCCTTATTGCCGTACTCATACTGGGCGCCCATAACCCTACGAAGCTGACACACCACTTTTGCCATTGTCAGTCGGTCAAAATGCCTCTGCAATTCCTTCCTTTCCGCCAGAAGCTGCCAGGTCAGGGTTGCCAAATACCTGCGGCCTAACTCCACAATACCCTCCAGCACCTCAACCTCCCCTCCACCTTATCCCTATGGGGATGGAAGGATATCTCCCTCCTAACCACCGCCTTCAATGGGCTGGATTCCCCGCACCCTGCCGCCTAAATCACGGCCGGCGTGGGGGCGGAAAATCCATTTTCCCGCACCGGTTCCCCGATTCTGCGGGCCCCAAAAAGTGGCGTACTCGGAGAATACGACGTGCCGCCGAGGACCTACCTGGGGCCATTGACAGAGGCCCGCTCTGCCATTCTCCGCCCCTGACCGGCCGAAGTCACGATGGCGTGGGTCTAATATGGTCCAGCCGGTAGGGATACTCGCATGGCGGCTGCGGACTCAGTCCGCGGCTACTCTGGTAGGGCTGATCGGAGGGCAGGGGGGGCCTTATAGGCAGCAGGGAAATGTTTGTGCCGGCGATTTGGGGGGTTATTATTCGGGTCCAGCTCCACGGTCAGAGTCCGCCATGGAGTAGGGCGGCCACCGCCTTGCGCATACGCGGCCTCCGACCCGGAAGAGCGGCGGCCCGTATCTGTAGCAAAAGCTGCCAGATCTATGCCGGGTCCCTGCTAGCCCCCTGCAGGGCTAGGAATTAGTGGCCCTTTCAAGCCAGTTTTTCTGGCGTGAAACTCCACCATTTTGACGCCGGAGTGGGGACATAGTCCCAATAAAGGAGAATCCAGCCCAATGTCTCCCAGAAAGTAACTGCAGAGAGTTCCCCCATTCTGATTAAATTCCACGTCATTCTTTATGGCTAATTGCACCTCATCACAAAACACTTTAGCCACGAGCAACCCCGAATCAAATCTCCACCCTGCCTCAAGCCTCAGGTTCAAAATGACTATGCTTGCATACTAGCCCCCACCACAAAATCGTCTATTCGGGAGTATACCCGATGAACTTGGGAGAAAGGAATATTCCCTCTCTCCCAGGTGCCTGAACCGCCACAGATCAATCCACCCCACCCCCTCCCCCCATCTGTTCCATAAACACCTCCAGCTCCTTTGCCAGCCCTGTCCTAACCTTGACCTGTCCACCCTTGGGGGCAGCACACAATTAAAATCCCCCTCCCCGTTAACAGCTTATGGGAATCCAAATCTGGAATGGACGGCAAGTTTCTCAGCAAAATCCACATCATCCCAGTTGGGTGCATACACATTGACCAGAATTACCGGAGTCCCCACCAACACCACACTCACCATTACAAACATACTCTCCTGATCTTGCACCTCCTGCGACACTACAAAAATCACTACTTAACTAAATATGGTCGCAACGCCCATTGACTTAGAGTCGAACCCGGAGTGGAATGTCTGCCCAACCCACCATCTCCTCAGTCACATCTGATCACTTACCTGTAAATGCATTTCCTGCAGAAAAAACACATCTGCCTTTAGACTTTTAAATGTAGGAATACCCTTGACCTTTTAACCGGCCTATTTAGCCTTCAGCCATTCCAGGTTACCACCCTCACTGGGGGCTTCAGCCCCCCACTCCCCCAAAGGTCTTCCATCATCCTCCAATCTGTCAACCCATCTATCCACTCTTCAAACTACTCATGCCCACACAAAATGGCCACCCCCTCCATCCTTCCAGAGGTCTACCTTGAAAAGCAACTGTTTCACAAACCCAACCACCCCCCACCCCGCCATACTTACTCCGCACTTCTCCTCCCCCTACAGACCGACCAAAATATCCCTGGTAGGCTAAACCAACAGCCCCTTAAGCACTAGAAAGTGCACATAAAATAAAACATCAGCCTTCCATACAAAAATCAACAACATATTACAGACTCAATAAAACATACCTGTGACAAACAAAGGGTCCCAACCCCAACCCAACCCGTGGCCTCGGACAAAGTTATTTGCCTCTTCTGGCGCCTGGAAATAATGTTTCATGCCCTCAAACGCTACCGACAACTTGGCTGGGTAAAACACTCAAACCGAAACTTGCTCTGATAGAGCACTGCTTTAGCCTTGTTGAACTCCATTCACCTCTTGGCCAGATCAGTTCCAATAACTTTATAGATCCAGACCCGATTCCCCACCCAGCTACAATCAGAGTTGCCTTGGCCCACCTCAGTATCTTCTCTTTATCTTGAAACTTGTGCATATGCATAATCATAGCCTGGGGCAGCTCCCCCACCCTCAGCTGCTGTCTCAGGGACCGGTGCACCCGATCCACTTTGGGGTTTTCTCAAGTATCTTTTCATCCACCAACTTTTCAAACCTCATCATCACTAGCTGGTGGCACTCGTTTTCTCCCTCTGGCAAACCCATGATGCGCAGATTCTGCCATTTGGACCGATTCTCATGGTCATCGGCCCTGGCCTGCAGCACCTTGCATATTTCCCCCAACATCGACATCTCTGCTTCCACGGATACGATTCGGTCGCTCTAGTCGGAGATTGTCTTCACTTCTTTCATCGTCGCACGCTGTGCATCCAGGCCCTTTGCCACAGAATCCCGTGAAGAGGTGCTAACGCTCCCTCAATTACTCTTGACCAGTCTCCCTGCATTTCCTTGCGCTGCTGTCTAAACTCATCTTTTATTAAAATAAATTTAGGAGTATCCAATTATTTTCCCCTCCAATTAAACGGGCAATTTAGCGTGGCCAATCCACCTACCCTGCATATCTTTGGGTTATGGGGGTGAAATCCACGCAGACACGGGGAGAATGTGCAAACTCCAAACAGACAGTGACCCGGGTCCGGGATCCAACCTGGGTCCTCAGCGCCATAGGCAGCAGTGCTAACCACTGCGCCACCGTGCCGCCCTACGGAACTCATCTGTAAATGAAGCTCATAAGCTGCTCCATTTGCGATGTGGCCGTGGATGGCGACCCATCCATCTCCACCAATCTTTCCAACAGTGCTGTGCCAGGAGGTTCCTCCAACTCCTGAGTTAGGGCTCTCACCGACTTCTGCCGGCTCTGATACCCCACTGTCATCCCACACTGGGGGAGAATCCACCATTCACCTCACAATTTGTCACCAAAAACCACCGCTTGAATGGGCAGAAAGTTCCAAAACCATCACCTCCATGCAGGACCAACCTGTGTGCGACCGATCAGACAATGGCCGTCACCGGAAGTCCACTGTTCATTACACCAGGGTTGCTCCCCTTGATGGGAATAGTAAAGAGGAATGAGATGGGCTATGAGATTAGATTGTGATTGAATAAAATTCTGCTGTTGCCGATGGTTCACAATGTTTCAAGGATGCTTTAAGCAGCTAGATCTTTTCTGAAACTATATAGTTTAGCACAGCAGTATTGCTGCACAGCCCAATAGACGGCAAGCCTTAATCTCCACAAGGACTGTGTGGTGGTCAGTACAACTAACACTGTTGTGGACAGATGTATCTGCAACAGGTAGATTGGAGAGGTCGAATAGGTTTTTACCTTGCTGGTTTGACTCACCACAAGGACTGTGTGGTGGTTACTACCACCAACAAGGTCATGGACAGATTCATCTGCAACAGGTTGATTGGCAAGGGCGAGGTCCCTTGTTGGTTTGACTCACCACCTTGGGGAAACGGTTGTGTAGTGGTATTGTCACTGGACCAGTAATCCAGAGACCCATGGTAATGCTCTGGGAACCTGGGTTCGAATCACACCACGGCAGATAGTGGAATTTGAATTCAATAGAAATATGGAATTAAAGGATAATGATAACAGTGAAACCATTATCGATTGTTGTAAAAATCCAACTGGTTCAGCAATACCCCTTTAAAGGAAGGACAGCTGCCTACATGTGACTCCAGCCCACAGTAACGTGTTACATTTCAGAGGCCATTTATCACTTGAAACCAGATGGATCACCTGGCATTGACAATGGCAAACACAGCCCTGTCGACCGTGCAAAGTCCTCCTTACTAACATTTGGGGGCTAGTGCCAACATTGGGAGAGCTGACCTATAGACAAGTCAAAATCACAGAATCATATCTTACAGATAATGTTCCAGACATCATCAGCACCATCCCACTAACAAAAAGTGGCATACCAGAGGTGTGAGTTACCCTGGGAACCCTCAACATGTCTCATGGCATCAGTTCCAACTGATGGGCAAAGAAACCTGCTGATTACCATGTACCTCGTCCCCTCTGTCTATGAATCAGCACTCCTCCATGCTGAACACCACTTGGCAAGGAGGTATGAGGAGAGATTGAATCGGTTGGGATTATACTCGCTGGAGTTCAGAAGATTGAGAGGGGATCTCATAGAAACCTAGCAAATTCTAACATGACTGGACAGGGTAGAAGCAGGAAGGATGTTCCCATTGGTGTGCGTGTCCAGAACCAGGGATCACAGTCTGAGGATATGGGGTAGACCATTTAGGACAGAGAGGAGGAGAAATTTCTTCACCCAGAGAGTGGTGGGCCTGTGGAATTTGTTACCAGAGGAAGTAGTTGAGGCCAAAACATTGCATGTTTTCCAGAAGCAGTTATATATAGCACTTCGGGCAAAGGGGATCAATGCATAAGGGTGGAGAGAGTGGGATTAGTCTATTGAGTTGGAGGGGCGAAGGGGCCCCGAGAGCAAAAAGAGGATCAAACAATATGTGGGGGGGGGGGGGGGGGGTGAAAGTGGGATTAGGCTATTGAGCTGGTTGATCAGCCATGATCAATATGAATAGTGGAGCAGGCTCGAGGGCCGAATAGCCTCCGCCTGCTCCTTTTTTCTATGTTTCTATGAAAGAAATGACTGCTTTCCCCCAGACACCAAAACAGATTACTGACCATGGGCAAACTAGGCGACGGGAACTGTGCAGATATGTATGGATGACTACTGGAGGTTCACTTACCCCTGGAGCAGACAAGAGTAAAGTAGAAGGAAGGGCTAGGTAGGGAGCTAGAGGGAGGGCTCTGGATCAAGGAACTGCACAGATCAAACATCACCTCCATGTGCACAGGGTTAAGACTAACGCACCTAACCAGCACAAGAATGAGCGGATTCTTTCAGGTGTAGGAAAAGTGTGCCAGGGAGGCCCGGCCAACCAAACCCACGTGCTCTGGTCTTGCCCAGACTTATCGGATACTGGACATCCTTCTTTGAGGCCATGTCCAGGGCTAAGAGGGTGAGGGTGGAGCCCTGCCCGTTGGCGGAGGTCTTCAGGATATCAGAACAGCCAGTGGGGAGTGGGTCAGACGCCCTGGCATTTGCCTACCAGATTGCGCACCAGAGACTCCTGCCCGCCTGGTGATTGGCAGCACCACCTAAAATTGCAGACTGGCTGTCCGACCTGGAGGACTATCTCAAACAAGAGAAAATAAAATATGCCATTAGTGGATCAGAGGGAGGGTTCCACAGCAACCAGCATCCAATAAGCATAGGCGGAGGGGGAAGAGAGAGCAGAGGACATGTATCCATTTCAACTTTCACTTTCATTTAGGCTAAACAAGCGCACATTGTAATACAAGTTTTATGACATCCGTTGGTGGCCATGGTGTGAGTGGTCACACACAGGACAGCTCCTGCTTGAAGGCACAAGCTCTTTTACCCGATACTGTTTGGAATTTTGATGAAAAGGCGAAGGTGAAGGTTGTAGCAGTAGTTTCCCCTGGGAGCGGTATATCCGCTGGTTACCAAACCCGGCAGAAAACTGAGGGCCATTGGTCTGAAAATCTATTCCCCAGAGAGCAGCGGAGGATAGGTCATTGAATATGATCAAGACTGACTTGAATAGATTTTTTTTATTTTAAAAAAAATATATATTTTATTCAGATTTTTTCAGTCAAACAAGAACAGTACAAGATTTTCCCCTTTTTACAACTTTAAAACAATATAAATAATAATGACCGTTTTTAACAAATAAATAATATATTAACTGAACGGCAACTGCCAACAACAAAATAATAACTCTTCAAAACAATGAAGTCCCACACGCCAGTATAAATAGCTAATATACAAACAACTATAAGAAACCCCTGAGGGCCCGCGTGGCCCCCCCCCCCCCGGGTTGCTGCTGCTACCTTCCCCATTTCCCTTATCGTTCTGCGAGGTAGTCAAGGAACGGTTGCCACCGCCTGGTGAACCCTTGAGCCGAACCTCTTAGTGCGTACTTTATCCGCTCCAATTTTATAAACCCTGCCATGTCGTTTATCCAGACCTCCACGCCCGGGGGCTTAGCTTCCTTCCACTTAAGCAATATCCTTCGCCGGGCTACTAGGGACGCAAAGGCCAAAACATCAGCCTCTCTCGCCTCCTGCACTCCCGGCTCTTCTGCAACCCCGAATATAGCCAACCCTCAGCCTGGCTCGACCCGGAACCCCACCACCTTCGAAAGCACATTTGCCACCCCCACCCAGAACCCCTGTAGTGCCGGGCATGACCAAAACATGTGGGTGTGGTTCGCTGGGCTTCCCGCGCATCTCCCGCACCTGTCCTCCACTCCAAAAAATCTACTTAACCTTTCTCCAGTCATATGCGCCCTATGTAGAACCTTGAATTGTATCAGGCTGAGCCTGGCGCATGAGGACGAAGAGTTTACCCTACTTAGGGCATCTGCTCACAGCCCCTCCTCGATCTCTTCCCCCAGCTCCTCTTCCCATTTTCTCTTCAGCTCATCCACCATGATCGCCCCCTCGTCTCCCTGTAAATATCTGACACCCTACCATCCCCCACCCATGCCCCCGAAATCACCCTGTCCTGAATCTCTTGCATCGGGAGCTGCGGAAATTCCCTCACCTGTTGCCTCGAAAAAGCCCTCAGTTGCATATACCGAAATGCATTCCCCGGTGGCAACCCATATTTTTCCGTCAGTGCTCCCAGACTCGCAAATGTCCCGTCTAGGAACAAATCCATCAGTTGCCCAATCCCTGCTCTCTGACAGACTTTAAAATCCCCCATCTATCTTCCCCGGGACAAACCTATGGTTGTTCCTTATCGGGGACCTCCCCGAGGCACCCGTCACTCCCTTATGCCGTCTCCACTGCCCCCAAATTTTCAGTGTTGCCACCACCACTGGACTTGTGGTGTACTTTATCGGGGAGAACGGTAAAGGCGCCGTCGCTAATGCTTGCAGGCAGGTTCCCCTACAGGATGCCATCTCTAGTCTTTTCCACGCCGCTCCCTCCCCTTCCCCCATCCACTTGCATACCATTGATATATTGGCGGCCCAATAATAGTCACTTAAGCTCGGCAGTGCCAGTCCCCCCCTATCCCTGCTACGCTGCAGAAACCCCCTCCTCACTCTTGGGGTCTTCCCAGCCCACACAAAGCTCATAACACTCTTATCCACTTTTTTGAAAAAAGCCTTGGTAATCATCATAGGGAGGCACTGGAACACAAAAAGAAATCGCGGAAGGACCACCATTTTGACCGCCTGCACCCTACCCGCCAGTGACAGGGGCACCATGTCCCATCTCCTAAAATCCTCTTCCATCTGCTCCACCAATCTTCCTAAATTAAGCTTATGCAAGGTTCCCCAGTTCCTGGCTATCTGGATCCCTAGGTACCGAAAATCCCTTGTTACTCTCCTCAGCGGCAAATCATCTATTCCCCTGCTCTGTTCCCCAGGGTGCATCACAAACAGCTCACTCTTCCCCATATTCAGTTTATATCCCGAAAATTCCCCAAACTCCCTGAGTGTCTGTATTATCTCGGGCATCCCCTCCACTGGGTCCGCGACATACAACAACAAATCATCCGCGTATAATGACACCCGGTGCTCTTCTCCTCCCCTAAGTACTCCCCTCCACTTCCTGGAGCCCCTCAGCGCTATGGCCAGTGGCTCAATTGCCAACGCAAACAGTATCGGGGACAGGGGACACCCCGGTCTTGTCCCTCTGTATAGACGGAAGTAGTCAGATCTCTGCCTGTTTGTGATCACACTTGCCACCGGGACCCTATATAAGAGCTGAACCCACCCAATAAACCCCTCTCCAAATCCAAATCTCCTCAACACTTCCCACAGGTAATCCCACTCCACTCTATCAAATGCTTTCTCAGCGTCCATCGCCACCACTATCTCCGCCTCTCCCTCCGGCGGGGACATCATCATCACACCTAGCAGCCTCCGTATATTAGTGTTCAACTGTCTCACCTTAACAAACCCAGTTTGATCCTCTTGAACCACCCCTGGGACATAATCCTCTATCCTCATCGCCATCACCTTGGCCAAGAGCTTGGCATCTACATTCAGAAGGGAGATTGGCCTGTAAGACCCGCACTGTAGCGGGTCTTTGTCCCTCTTCAGGAGCAACGATATCGTCAGGGGCAACGTTCCCCCCTTCCCTGGCCTCGTTAAAGGTTCTCGTCAGAAGCGGGGCTAGTAGGTCCATATATTTCCTATAGAATTCCACCGGGAACCCATCTGGTCCCGGGGCCTTCCCTGCCTGCATGCTCCCAATCCCTTTTACCACCTCCTCCACCTCAATCTGTGCTCCCAATCCTGTCCTCTCCTGCTCCTCCACCTTCGGGAATTCCAGCTGATCCAGGAAGTGCATCATTCCCTCCTTCCCTTCCGGGGGTTGAGCCTTATACAGCCTCTCATAAAATGCCTTAAACACCCCGTTCACCCTCTCTGCTCCCCGTTCATCTCACCCTCCTCGTCCCTCGCCCCACCAATCTCCCTCGCCGCCCCTCTCTTCCTCAATTGTTGGGCCAGTAACCGGCTCGCCTTCTCTCCGTATTCATACTGTACTCCCTGTGCCTTCCTCCATTGTGCCTCTGCCCTGCCCGTGGTCAGCAAGTCAAATTCCGTATGCAACCTTCGTCTTTCCCTGTACAGTCCCTCATCCGGAGCCTCTGCATACTGTCTATCCACCCTCAAAATTTATTTCAACAATCGCTCCCTCTCTTTACTCTCTTGTTTCCCCTTATGGGCCTTTATGGAAATCAGTTCCCCTCTGACCACCACCTTCAGTGCCTCCCAGACCACTCCCACCTGAACCTCTCCATCATCGTTAATCTCCAGGTACCTTTCGATACATCCCCTCACCCTTACACACACACCCTCATCCACCAACAGTCCCATATCTAATCTCCAGAGTGGGTGCCGTTCCTTTTCCTCTCCTACCACCAGGTCTACCCAATGTGGGGCATGGTCCGAGATGGCTATGGCCGAATACTCCGTCCCTGTCACCTTCGGGATCAGTGCCCTTCTCAGGACAAAGAAGTCTATCCGAGAATACACCTTATGAACATGAGAGAAGAAGGAAAACTCCCTACTCCTGGGCCTAGTGAATCTCCAGGGGTCTACTCCTCCCATCTGCTCCATGAAATCCTTAAGCACCTTGGCCGCTGCCAGCCTCCTCCCCTAGACCTGGACCGGTCCAGCCCTGGATCCTGCACCGTGTTGAAATCTCCCCCCATTACCAACTTTCCCGCCTCCAGGTCTGGGATACGCCCCAGCATACGCTTCATGAAGTTTGCATCATCCCAGTTCAGGGCATATACGTTCACCAGAACCACCGCTTCCCCTTGTAATCTGCCACTCACCATCACGTATCTACCCCCACTGTCCGCTACTATGGTCCTCGCCTCAAACACTACCCGTTTCCCCACGAATATAGCCACCCCTCTATTTTTTGTATCCAAGCCAGAGTGAAATACCTGTCACACCCATCCTTTACGTAATCTGACCTGATCCGCCAGTTTCAGATGCGTCTCCTGTAGCATGACCACATCTGCCTTTAATTTCTTTAGGTGCGCGAGTACCCTTGCCCTCTTAAATCGGCCCATTCAGCACTCTGACATTCCACGTGATCAACCGGGTTGGGGGGCTCTTTACCACCCCCCCCCCCCCAATGTCGACTAGCCATCCCCTTTTTTAGACCAGCTCCTCACCCGGTTCCCACGCTCCCGTTTGTCCCCCCGATGGTGTCCTCCCGTCCCGTCCACCCCGCCCCATAACAGCTCCCCCTTTCCCTTAGCAGCAGCAACCCAGTTAACCCCCCCCTCCGCTAGATCCCTTTCTAGCATAATTGCTCCCCCCATGTTGCTCCCAGAAGTCAGCAAACTCTGGCTGACCTCGGCTTCCCCAGTTTATCCTTGGCCCCCCATTGTGTAAGGCCCCCTCCTTCCTGCGCTCCCTTTCCCGCCGCAATTACCATAGCGCGGGAACAAAGCCCGCGTTTCCCACTCGGCCCCGCCCCTAATGGCGCAGCTCCCTCTCTCCTTCCCCCTCTCCTTCCCCACCGGCGCCCACAGTTCACCATCCCCCCCCCCCCCCCAACGAGGGGAATAGAGAAAATTTCCCCCCCCTTCCCCATCCCATACAATCCCCCCACTACTTTATTACAGAAACTCTTTCTCTCTCCAGTCTAGTCCAACTTCTCCTCTACAATAAATGTCCACGCCTCTTCTGCCGTCTCGAAGTAGTGATGTTTCCCTTGGTGTGTAACCCAGTCTCGCTGGCTGCAGCATTCCAAAGTTAACTTTCTTTCTATGTAGCACCGCCTTGGCCCGATTGAAACTCGCCCTCCTTCTCGCCACCTCCGCACTCCAATCCTGGTACACGCGGATCACCGCATTCTCCCACCTGCAGCTCTGTGTCTTTTTCGCCCATCTCAGGACCATCTCCCTGTCCTTATAGCGGTGAAACCTCACCACTATGGCTCGAGGTATTTCTCCTGCCTTTGGTCTTCGCGCCAGGACTCAATATGCTCCCTCCACTTCCAATGGGCCAGTCGGGGCCTCCGGTCCCATTAACGAGTGAAGCAATGTGCTCACATATGCCCCGACGTCCGCCCCCTCTGCACCTTCGGGAAGACCCAAAACTCTTAAGTTCTTCCTCCTCGAGTTATTCTCCAGGGCTTCCAGCCTCTCTACACACCTTTTATGCAGTGCCTCGTGCGTCTCGGTCTTCACCGCCAGGCCCTGTATTTCATCCTCATTCTCGGCAGCCTTTGTCTTTACATCACGAAGCTCCAACTTCAGGGCCTTCTGTGCCTCCTTTAGCCCTTCAATCGCCAGTAGCATCGGGGCCAACACCTCCTTCTTCAGCTCCTCCACACAGCGCCGCAGGAACTCTTGCTGTTCATGGCCCCACACCGAACGGCCTCCTTCCGCCGCCATCTTGCTTAGTGCTTCCCTTCCTTGCCGCTGCTCCTGAGGATCCTCTGCAATCCGGCCACTACTCTCTCCTTTCTCCATATATATCCGGGGGGGATTCCCTTCTATTTCACCGCACAATGGTTTTAGCCGTCAAAAATTGCCGTTGGGGCTCCTAACAAGAGCCCAAAAGTCCGTTCCAACGGGAGGTGCCGAAACGTGTGACTCAGCTGGTCATCGCCGCACCCGGAAGTCCACGTGAATAGATTTTTGATTGACAAGGGAGTCGAGGATTATGAGGGACAAAAAGGAAAGTGGATTTGAGGCCCCAATGAAATCAGCCATGATCTTATCGGTGGCGGAGCAGACTTGAGAGGCTGAATGGTCTACTAATTGTGTAGTTGTATCCTCTAAAGCTAATTAAACTTCTTCTAGTAGGAGAAGTATGTAGCCAGAGTCAGGACTGGTACCAGGACGGTGATATCCATATATCCACTATGTGGCAGGTTTAGCAAATTTAAAGATTATAAATTGGCACATACGATTCAATTGCATAGCTAGACTGTTAACAGCAAAAAGCAGCTCCCCAATATTTTTATGCAAGTGTTTATTCACTTATCACTTTTCAGTGCTGCATTACTTCCATTCTACTGCAACAGTCTGGGGCTGGTTTAGCACAGGGCTAAATCGCTGGCTTTGAAAGCAGACCAAGGCAGGCCAACAGCACGGTTCAATTTCCGTACCAGCCTCCCCGAACAGGCACCGGAATGTGGCAACAAGGGGCTTTTCACAGTAACTTCATTTGAAGCCTACTTGTGACCACAAGCGATTTCTTCTTCTTCCTTTTTTGGGTTTGCTGTTGGGATTGTAAGAGGTGAAAAGTTGATGAGGGGATGCATGTTCTAATCCCCCCTCCTGTTTTATGGGACTGTTGTGTTTAGCATTTGTTTGGTTTGTTTTTTGGGGGAGGCGGTCTGGGATTCAGAAATCTTTGTTTGGGTAGGGAAGGGGAAGGTCAGCACGAAGCCTTCGTCCTTGAGCGAAAGAAGTGAGGGGGGGGCTGTCACGCTAGCAGGTAATGCTGGTGAACGGAAGTGAGGTGGTGGGGGAGAAGGCAGAGAGAGAGGTTGCTGCGACGTAGCAGGGGGTGAGGGGTGACATGGGCGGAGAGGGGGGGGGCCATCTTGGATGGGCTGGGTATAGGGTGAAATTATGGGGACAGGGGTTAAGTGGGGGAGATGACGGATGGTAGAAGGGATTGGAGGCTGGTAATGTGGACCGTCTGGGGACTGAATGGGCTAGTTAAAAAGGTTGCAGGTGTTCGTGCACCTCAGGAGCTTGAAAGCAGGGGTGGTCTTTCTGCAGGAGACACACCTCCATGTGAAGGACCAGGTTAGGTTAAGGAAGGGGTGGTTTGGGCAGGTTTTCCACTCGGACTTGGATTTGAAATCGTGGGGAGTGGCGATTTTAATGAGCAAAAAAATAGGATTTGTGAGTGCGAAGGAGGTGAGGGATCCGGGTGGGAGATACGTGATTGTGAGTGGGGTATTGGAAGGGGGGCCGGTAATGTTGGTAAATGTGTATGCCCCAAATTGGGATGATGTGGATTTTATGAGGGGGTTGCTGCCAGCGATCCTGGATTTGACCATGCAGCAGTTGATCATGGGAGGAGATTTTAACTGTGTCCTAGAGCTGAGGGTGGATAGGTTGAGCCCCAGGTCGATGGGTAGGGTACAAATGGTAAGGGAGCTGGGGGGAGGGGGGTTTATGTAGAGGATAGGTAGGGTGGATCCATGAAGCTTTCAGAACTCGGTGGGGAAGGGAGTGTTCCTTCTTTTCACACGTCTATAAAGGTGTATTCGAGGATTGATTACTTTGTAGTGAGTCGGGAGATTTTGGTTGTGGTGGAGGGGGCAGAGTATGCGGGATAGTTACCTTGGACCATGCACCCCACTGGCTGGAGATTCCGTTCAGTTCGGAATGAGAGCAGAGGCTGGGGTGGAGGTTTGATTTGGAATTGTTGGCGATGGAGGATTTTGTGATACGGTGCGGGCGGCGATTAAGGAGCATGTGGGGTTGAATCAGAATGGGGAGGTGTCGGCGGTCATTTTTGAGAAGCACTGAAGGCAGTGGTACTAAATGGGCTTTCCGCAGCCGTATTCATAACCGTAATATTCACGTTTTCACACATATCCCTAAACTCACCATTAGAAAATTCTCCCCCATTGTCCTTAAGGAATTTTGCCAGTGGGCCCATTCCTGTCCCTATCCATTTTTCCACGATTTGATCCAGAATTACTCTCTTTTCTTTACTTTGTACAATCGTTGATTGACTAAATCTGGTTACTAAATCTACAAAATAAATATATTATTGGCTTCATCCCAGGTCTTAAGGTCCATGGCCACAATGTCGTTAAAATCCCTGGCCAAAGGTAGGGTTACTATCGGTCGTGCTGCTGTCCTTCTGTACTTCCTACAAACTTCACAACGATCATTAACCTGTTCTATCAGTTTAGTGTAGTCTTCATCCCTTATCCCTGCATCCTTTAATAAATTTTTCAGCCTCAGAGGAGACGGATACGCGAATTGCCTATGCAGTTTTAATACAAGAAGCTTTTTATCAGCTAAAGTCCCATTTTCTTTTTTATAAAAATATATTTTAAAGTTTTCAAACACAATTTTTCCCCCTTACAAATCAACAAAAACGGCAACATGATAACTGATAGATAACATGGTTTAAATAAAATAGTGAACTAACAAAATAGTGCTCCCCCCCGCCCCTTCACCCCATCTAGAACAAAAACAATTTACCCCCCCCACCCTCTGGGCTGCTGCTGCTGGCTATCTATTTTCCCCCTAACGTTCCGCTAGATAGTCGAGGAACGGTTGCCACCGCCTGGAGAACCCCTGAGCCGATCCTCTCAGCGCTCATCCGCTCCAGTTTTATGAACCCTGCCATATCGTTTATCCTGGCCTTCACGCCGGGGGGTTTCGCTTCCTTCCACATGAGTAAAATCCTTCGCCGGACTACTAGGGACGCAAAGGCCACAATATCTGCCTCTTTCGCCTCCTGCACTCCCGGCTCATCCGCTACCCCAAATATAGCTAACCCCCAGTTTGGCTTGACCCGGACCTTCACCACCTTCGAGATCACTCCCCTCCAATGCCGGACACGACCAAAACATATGTGTGTGGTTCGCCGGGCTTCCCCCGCACCTGTCCTCCACTCCGAAGAACCTGCTCAACCTCGCTCCCGTTATAGGTGCTCTATGTAGCACCTTAAATTGGACCAGGCTAAGCCTGGCACACGAGGAAGAGGAATTTACCCTACTTAGGGCATCAGCCCACAAACCCTCCTCAATCTCCGCCCCAAGCTCTTCTTCCCATTTTCCTTTCAGTTCTTCTACCAGCTCCTCCCCCTCTTCTCTCATCTCACGGTATATTTCGGACACTTTGCCCTCCCCGACCCACACCCCCGAAAGCACTCTATCCTGGATCCCGTGTGTCGGGAGCAGCGGAAATTCCCTCACCTGTTGTCTCGTGAACGCCCTCACCAGCATATGCCTAAAGATATTCCCTGGAGGCAGCTCATACTTTTCCTCTAGTGCTCCCAAGCTCGCAAACGTCCCATCTATAAATAAGTCTCCCACTCTCCTAATTCCTGCCCGGTGCCAGCTCTGGAACCCTCTGTCCAACCTCCCTGGGGCAAACCTATGGTTGTTCCTGATCGGGGACCACACGAGGCTCCCAACACACCCCTCTGTCGCCTCCATTGCCCCCAGATACTTAATGTTGCCACCACCACTGGGTTCGTGGTAAACCTTTTCAGGCAGAGCGGTAGTGGCACCGTCACCAGCGCTTTTAAGCTCGTTCCTTTTCAGGACGCCATCTCCAGTCTTTTCCACGCCGCCCCCCTCTCCACTTACGGATCATCGCCACATTGGCGGCCCAGTAATAGTCGCCCAAATTCGGCAACGCCAGTCCCCCCCTGTCCCTGCTACGTTGCAGGAACCCCCTCCTTACCCTCGGGGCCTTCCCTGCCCACACAAAGCTCATGATGCTCCTATCTATTTTCTTGAAAAATAGTGAGTGCAGGCCTTAGTGATCAATATAGGGAGACATTGAAACACAAATAGGAACCTCGGGAGGACCATCATCTTAATCGCCTGCACTCTGCCCGCCAGTGACAGCGGCTGCATATCCCACCTTTTGAAATCCTCTTCCATTTGCTCCACCAGCCGAGTCAGATTGAGTCTGTGTAAGGTTCCCCAACTCCTGGCTATCTGAATCCCCAGGTATCGGAAGTTTCTTTCCACTCTCCTTAGCGGCAGGCCATCTATCCCTCTACTCTGGTCCCCAGGGTGTATTACGAAAAGCTCACTCTTTCCCATGTTAAGCCTATATCCCGCGAAATCTCCAAACTCCCTCAATTACTGCATAACCTCGGTCATCCCTCCCACTGGATCCGCCACATACAGCAGTAGGTCATCTGCGTAGAGTGACACTCGGTGTTCCTCTCCCCCTCTAACCACCCCTCTCCATTTCCTGGAGTCACTCAGCGCTATGGCCAGTGGTTCAATTGCCAGCGCGAACAGTAATGGGGACAGAGGGCACCCCTGTCTTGTTCCCCTATCTCTGATCTTTGCCGATTTGTGACTACACTTGCCATTGGGGCCCTTAACCCAGCTGACAAACCCCTCCCCTCCCCGAACCTCCTCAGCACCTCCCATAGATACTCCCACTCTACCCTATCAAATGCCTTCTCTGCATCCATCGCCGCCACTATCTCTGCCTCCCACTCTGATGGGGGCATCATTATCACCCCCAATAGCCGTCGCACGTTGACATTCAATTGTCTCCCCTTTACGAACCCTGTCTGATCTTCGTGCACCACCCAACGGGGCACAATCCTCTATCCTCATTGTCAGCACTTTTGCCAGCAACTTGGCGTCCACATTCAGGAGTGAGATAGGCCTATAAGACCCGCATTGCAGCGGGTCTTTATCTCGCTTCAGGATTAGTGATATTGTCACCTCCGACATTGTCGGGGGTCGTGTCTCCCCTTCTCTGGCCTCGTTAAAGGTTCTTACCAGCAGCGGGGCCAACAAGTCCACGTATTTCCTGTAAAATTCCACCGGTAACCCGTCAGGTCCCGGGGCCTTCCCTGCCTGCATGTTCCCCAGGCGTTTGGTCACCTCGTCCACCCCAATTGGCGCCCCCAGGCCTGCCACCTCCTGCTCCTCCACCCTCGGGAACCTTAGTTGGTCCAGAAACTGCTGCATCCCCTCTTTTCCCTCCGGGGGTTGGGACCTATATAACCTCTCATAAAAGGTCTTAAACACCTCATTTACCTTCCCTGCTCTCTGCACCCTAGTTCCCGTTTCATCCCTAACTCCCCTATTTCCCTCGCCGCTGTCCTCTTACGAAGCTGGTGGGCCAACAGGCGACTCGCCTTTTCCCCATATTCATATCTCATCCCCTGTGCCTTCCTCCACTGTGCCTCGGCCTTCCCTGTGGTCAGCAGGTCAAACTCCATCTGGAGTCTTCGCCTCTCCCTATATAGTCCTTCGTCCGGGGCCTCCGCATATCTTTTATCCACACTCAAAATTTCCCCCAGTAATCTTTCCCTCTCTTTGGCCTCTGTTTTCCCCTTGTGAGCCCAGATGGAGATCAACTCTCCCCTGACCACCGCCTTCAGCGCTTCCCATACTACCCCCACTCGGACCTCCCCATCATCATTGGCCTCCAGGTACCTTTCGATACATCCCCGCACCCTTCCGCAGACTCCCTCATCCGCCAATAATCCCACATCCAGTCGCCAGAGTGGGCGCTGTTCCCTCTCCTCTCCTAGTTCTAGATCCACCCAATGTGGGGCATGGTCTGAAACAGCTATGGCCGAGTACTCCGTTCCTTCCACCCTCGAAATCAGTGACCTTCCCAAAACGAAGAAATCTATCCGGGAGTATACCTTATGGACATGGGAGAAAAAGGAGAACTCTTTGGCCAGCGGCCTAGCAAATCTCCACGGAGCCACTCTCCCCATTTGGTCCATAAACCCCCTAAGCACCTTGGCTGCTGCCAGCCTTCTTCTGGTCCTGGATCTAGATCTATCTAACCCTGGGTCTAGCACGGTATTGAAGTCCACCCCCATTACCAGGTTTCCTACCTCCAGGTCCGGGATACGTCCCAGCATCCGCTTCATAAATCCCGCATCGTCCCAGTTCGGGGCATATACGTTGACCAGCACGACCTCCATTCCCTGCAGTCTGCCACTCACCATCACATATCTGCCCCCGCTGTCCGCTACAATGTTCCTAGCCTCGAACGACACCCGTTTCCCCACCAATATGGCCACCCCTCTATTCTTTGCGTCCAGCCCTGAGTGGAACACCTGTCCGACCCATCCTTTCCTTAACCTAACCTGGTCCACCACCTTCAGATGCGTCTCTTGAAGCATGGCCACGTCTGCCTTCAGTCCTTTTAAGTGCGCGAACACTCGGGCCCTCTTAATCGGCCCATTTAGGCCTCTCACGTTCCACGTGATCAGCCGGACTGGGGGGCTGCCCGCCCCCCTCCCCTGTCGACTAGCCATCACCCTCTCTGTGCCAGTCCCACGTCCCGCGCACCCACCCGCCCTCCAGGCGGTGCATTCCCGCCTCGACCACCTTTTCTCTTACCAGCTCCCTTTCGATCTCAGCAGCAGCAACCCAGTTGGCCCCCCCTCCCTCCCCCGCTAGATCCCCATCTAGCATGGTTACGCCCCCCATATTGCTTCCGAAAGTCAGCTGACTTCAACTGACCCTGGCTTCTCTCGCTCTCTCCTTGACCCCGTGTGAGGAACTCCCATCCTCCTTGCACCTATCTTCCCGCCATCATCTCACTGGCGCGGGAAAAAAACCAACCCGCGCTTTCTAGAACCATCCCGCCCCCTATGGCGCAGCTCCCCCTACAGCCCCATTCCCATTCCCCATCCCCCGCCTGTGTCTCTTTTTCCCCCCCACCTGCGCCCACATTTCTCAGTGTCCCCCCCCCTCCCCAATTTACACCTCTATACATCAGCATTGTCGTTTCCCCTCCAACATCAGTCCCTCAGTTCTGGTCCAGTTTCTCTTTTTGAATGAAGGTCCATGCTTCTTCCGACGTTTCAAAATAGTAATGTCTATCCTGGTGCGTGACCCATAATCGCGCCGGCTGCAGCATCCCGAACTTTACTTCCTTCTTATGCAGCACCTCCTTGGCTCGATTGAAACTCGCCCTCCTTCTCACCACCTCCGCACTCCAGTCCTGATACACTCGTATCACCGTATTCCCCCATCTGCTACTTAGTACCTTATTGGCCCAGCTCAAAACAACCTCTTTTGTGTCTCTTTAAGCCCCTCAATTGCCTGTAGCATCGGGGCCAGCACCTCCTTTTTTAGCACCTCCACACACCGTCTTAGAAATTCATCCTGGTCCGGTCCCCATGTCGCCTGGGCTCCCTCCGACGCCATATCGTTTCTTTCTTTCCTCTGCCGCTGCCCTCGAGGATCCTCCGTGATCTGGTCGCCGCCACCAGTCTTTTTCTTTCACACTGGGGAGGGGGGTGGGGGGGGGGGGGTGGGGGGGGGGCGGGTGGGGGGAACGGGACACTCCTTGTTGCTTCACCCCACACCGGGTTTCGTCGCAAAAATTTCCCGTTGGGGCTCTTAAAAAGAGCCCGAACGTCCGTCAAAGCTGGAGCCGCCGAAACGTGCGGCTTAGCTGATCATCGCCGCAACCGGAAGTCTAAAGTCCCATTTTTCAACTGCAATTAACATATCCTTAACAACTCTACTTGAAATATTATTTGTCAGTGATGGAATACAATAGTGTCCCGACTGTGAAAATTCTACGTCCACTGTCTTTTCAAAAACTGTTGCCTTATCCTATTCCATATTCAGTTTCACGTGTGCTTTCTTCATCGATGGTCTGCTCAGAAGCAAAGGTATCTCACTTGATACAACATCCGTGCTAATTAAATGATTCACTCCGGCAATATTGCAAGGGATCACCACTCTTTTCAGCGACTTCAGAGTATTAGCATCCCCAAAACTGAAACTTGTGGAACTTTCAAATTCCTTAACCTTGTTACGATTTTCAGCATTCAAGGAGTCCAGGTAACATTTTAACCAGTCAATTCCACACACAGTAGATATGCAGCCACTGTCCAATACAGCACAATTGAAAGATTCTGCAACACCTCATTACCAGCGTAAAACGGCTTGTTAATAGGACAATGCCTTCTTTCTGGTCACTATCCTTTTCCTTTTCTATGCCATGTGTCGCTTCAAACATTCTATTATAACGTATTGGACAGTTGAAAGCATAAATGGTATTGGGAGTCACATCGAAAACATTGATTTATCATGCCCCGTGCATTTCTGGGGTTCATCCTCGTATTGTAGGATCTAATTGGGATTCTGTGTTCACAATTTCCGGGTTCCGATCTCCTTCTATAGTTTTGGAACCTGTTCGTAGCCGTACGATTTCACCATCCTGTTAGTAGTGTATCTTCCATATTATGCCTTATTGCAGGCGGACCTATTTGGGTCATCAGAATCGAATGTTTCCCCAGAAACTTTTTTATAGCTTCTGTCATCTGATCGAATAAGGTATCCTTATCTGCAAACTGAACTCCTGTCAAAACCAGGAGCCTATTCATGTTGCTCACTCTAGCACGGTCAAGTAATTTAAAGGCCAACACAGATTGTGGAAATTCCAGGTTGCGTTTCTGCAGCCTTTTACATAGTCTGCCAAATTCCATTATATAGTCTTCAATGGAGAAATCCTCTATTTTCCGGAACCTATCAAATTCCGACCATGTTTCACACGCACTTAAGTCATCCTTTTTATAAATCTTATCCATATAATGTAAGAGTCTGCAGATCTTCTGAATCTAACTCTACCAATTCCAGCTCAGAAAACACTTTGCTCTGGATTTTACTGTCATAAGGTAGAGAAAGAACCAATGCCATACCTTGTTTTCTTTTTCCCAAGGCAGTTACCTTAGTCCACATAACTACTGCACTTCTCCATTGGTCGTACGATCCCCTTTCAGAAAATAAGGGGAGGTAGTCATATTCGGCCATCTTTATCCTAGGTTCAGCCATATATATATATCTTTTCTTTTTCTTCGCACTCACTCCTTGGTTTGTTCTGGAAAAGTTGTATCTTTCAACCCTTCACATTTGCACAGCAATCATTCTCTGCTACCATTTGTCAGACGTTTAGCTGCTGTTGTGTAGAGTCAACGGTTCTGGCCCTTTTCACCAACACCTTTATTTCACTTTAACAGATTCTGCACAAAACTCTATCATCACATCACCTGACACAAAGGCCACCTGAAGCCCCATTACATAATCAATGTCAATTATTGGATACTTAACATAAATGAGACCACTAATTGGAATGTCTCTTAACCCATTACTTAACAAATATTGCAGATACGAACTGGGGATGTGGTGTTGGACCCGGGGAACATAAACAAGGCGTTTAGGAAGTACTACCAGGGACTGTACAAGGCAAACCCAGGGAGGAGGGGGACATGGGGCAGTTTGTGGACAGCTGGAGTTTCCCCAGGTGGAAAAAGCAAAGAGGCAGGCGTTGGAGAAGCCCCTGGATCTGAGGGAGGTGCTGGATAGTTTCAGGGGTATGAAGTCGGGGAAGGCCCCAGGGCCAGATGGGTACCCGGCGGAATCTGCGACGGACCTGGCGCCACGTATGTTGGGGGCGTTTAATGAAGTGCTGGAGAAGGGGGAGCTGCCAGAGACGATGGCGCAGGCAGTAATCACACTAATCATGAAAAAGGGGAAGGACCCGGTGGAACGTGGGTCGTATAGACGTATATCACTATTGATCACGGATGTGAAAGTATTGGCTGGCGGGGAGGATGGAAGATTGTGTCCCGGGGTGTTTGCAGAAGATCAAACAGACTTCATGAGGGGCAGGCAGCTTGCGAGCAATATAAGACAGCTGTTGAATGTTGTGATGAATCTGTCGGGGGCTCGGGTACCGGAGGTGGTGATGTCCATTGAGGTAGAGAAGGCATCTGATCGGGTGGAGTGGCGGTATTTGTTTGAGGTTTTGTGCCGACATTTGTAGCATGAGGGCGGTTGCTGTTTGTGGCACCAAAGGTGAATGAGGACAAATAATGAGTTCGTGGAGCTTTGACTTACACAGGGGTACGAGGCAGGGGTGTCCGCTGTCGCCGTTACTGTTTGCGCTGGCCATAGAGCCGTTGCCGATGGCTCTCAAGGGGTTGGCGGAGTGGCCGGGGATTAACAGGGGACAGAGGGAACATCGGGTGTTGCTCTATGCCGATGACCTGTTGCTGTACGTTTCGGATCCGCTGGAGAGTATGGGAAGGATTATGGGCCTGCTGTGGAAGGGTAGGGAAGAATTGGGATATACAAATGGCTGGGGGAGCAGGGAGGCAAGCGGGTGGTGAAGCTCAAGGAGAAATGGGGAGGTGAGGTAAATTGGGGAGTATGGAGTGATTCACTGCATAGGGTAAACGGAACCTCCTCCTGTGCAAGGATGAGTCTGATACAGTTTAAGGTGCTACACAGGGTGCATAGAACCTGGCTAGAATGAGTGGGTTCTTTCAGGGAGTAGCAGATGAGTTTAAGAGGTGTGGGCGGGGGCCAACGAATCACATGCACATGTTCTGGGGTTGTGAAAAATTGGGAAGATTCTGGGCGGGAGTGTTCGCGGTCTTAGCCAGGATAGTGGAGGAGGTGGACCCGGAGCCTTTGGTGGCGCTATTTGGGGTTCCAGAGTTGGGACTGAGAAAAGGTGGGGGATGTTTGTGACCGTGTGTGAGGAGCTGTTCGTCGTAGGGGGGCAGGGGGTGAAAAAGGGGGAAAAAACCTTATACAGACTATATAGTTGATTGCTGGGAAGTATGTATCCCGGGGTGTTTATTTGCTGTAACCTGCTCTGATAATTAACAAAATACATTAAAAAAAGTAAAACAACTTTTACATGTAGGCATTGTCTAATAACTGAAACCACTGTTGGTGTTCTAAATTTTGATGCACGCGTTGATTTTTGACTTGTTCTGTAACGGTTGATATAAAATGTGAAAAGCTCAACAAAAATACTTAAAAATGAAAATGACTGCCTTTGACATTAAGGCAGGATTTCACCGAGTGCAGCATCAAGGAGCCCTCACAAAACTGAAGTGAATGGCAATCCGGGGGAAAAGCCTTTGCTGGTTGGGAGTCATACCTAGCATAAAGGAAGATGGTTGTGTTGGTTGGAGGTCAATCATCTCAGTTTCAGGACATCACTGCAGGAGTTCCTAGGCCCAACCAACTTTAGCTGCTTCACCAATGACCTTCCTTCTATCACAAGGTCAGAGTGATCACATGTTCAGCATCATTCATGACTCCTCCGATACTGAAGCAGTTCATTTCCAAATGCTGCATGAGCAAGTTTCCCAGTTTGGGCTGACAAACAGCAATAAACATTTGCACCACACAAGTGGCAGGCACTCACCATCTCCAACAGAGAATATTTAAAATTTTTTTTTTTTTTTTTTTAAATTCTCCTCCTTTTTCACATTTTCTCCCACATTTACATCCATCAACAATAAACAATAATCAGCAAGATATGTCAATCCCCATAATAACAACGATCCCATCTACCCACCAACCCGCATGTTTACATAAACAAATGACAAAAAGAAATCAGGGATTACCCGTAGTCACCCTTAATCTTACACAGCTCCCCCCGCCGGTCTCCAGCTCCTCCCGTCCACTGCCTCTTGTAAAACTCCTCCTCCCAACCTCTGTTCCTTCCCCCCAACTTTCCACCCCGGCTAGACCACTTGGACCCTGTTCTGCCAGGCTCCGATGGCCGCAGACCCTCCCCCCACCTCACTCCAGTTCACTGGCCGGCTTAAACCAGCCAGCGTGGAGGCCCCCGCCCGGGTCCCTTTCCCATTTGCCCGGCCCTAGGAAAGCCCAAAGATCCCCTTTTAGCACACAAACCCCGCATATCCACCTACACCCCAAAGAACTCTCATTTCGAGTGAAAGTCCCGTCCCTTCCCTTGTCCAAATATATACCACACTGGCTCCTTTAATCTCTACACCCACACACAGTGATACAAAAAAGAAGAAAATACAGTCATGAGGTTCCATCGGCACATGGCCATTCCTCAGTTTGTCAGTTCTGCTACAGTCCTTCTGCTTTCGCAAACTCCTCCACTGCTTCCGCCGTTCCAAAATAAAAGTCCCTGAGCTTGTAAGTCACCCTCAGCTTTGCTGGATATACAATGCCGCACCGCACCTTGCTAATGTACAGTGCCCTCTTCACCCGGTTGAAGGCAGCCCGCCTCCTTGCCAGCTCCACCGTAAAGTCCTGGTATACACGTATACCAGCTCCAGCCCACTGCACCACCCGCTTCTACTTGGCCCAGCTCAGGACCTTCTCCTTCACCTTCCGCATCTCTTTCCCCATCGAGGCAAGTTGATCACCGTGCTGCAATAACGTCTCCTCCACTTCCTTCAGCGCCTCCCCTTGCTCTCGCACCTCCGCCACTGCGCTCGCCACCTCCGTCCTCACCGGGGAAACCGCCTCCTCCACCAGCACACTCAAAACCTCCCTCATCTCCTTCCTCACCGTCTCCATGCATTTCGCAATCTGCGCCAACTGCTTTTCAAATTCCGCAGCCATCACCTTAGCGTAAGCAATGCGGCCTTCCCTGGTGCTCCAGCCTCCATTTTCCTTGGTGACCCCGCGGTGACCTTTCCACTCCCCGACAGACCTTCAGCTGTTTTTTTTTCCGGCCGTTTTCTTGCTCACCCTCGACAATTTTCTTTGAACAACAGAGAATCCAACCATCGCCCATGACATTCAACTGCATTACCATAGCTGAATCCCTGACCATCAACATCCCAAGGGTTACCATTGGTGCCAAACTGAACTGGACTAGCCATATAAATACGGTGGCTACAAGAGCAGGTTGGAGGTTAGGAATCGTTTTTTTTAATAAATATTTTATTGAAAATTTTTGGTCAACCATCACAGTACATTGTGTATCCTTTACACAATAATATAACAGTATAAATAACAATGACCTGTTTTATAAACAAAGAATAAATAATATATAACGAAAACTAAATGGCAACTGCCTCGTCTCAGATAAACACTCTCCAAAAATATGATTTAACAGTCCAATATACAATTATTTATAGCAACGACCTATACATATTATACATATATATTAACAACCCTGAGAGTCCTTCTGGTTCCTTCCCCCCCCCCCGCCCCCTGGGCTGCTGCTGCCGCCTTCTTCTTTTCCATTCCCTCTATCTTTCTGTGAGGTATTCGACGAACAGTTGCCACCGCCTGGTGAACCCTTGAGCCGATCCCCTTAGGACGAACTTAATCCGTTCCAGCTTTATAAACCCTGCCATGTCATTTATCCAGGTCTCCACCCCCGGGGGCTTGGCTTCCTTCCACATCAACAGTATCCTGCGCCGGGCTACTAGGGACGCAAAGGCCAAAACATCGGCCTCTCTCGCCTCCTGCACTCCCGGCTCTTGTGCAACCCAAATATAGCCAACCCCCAGCTTGGTTCGACCTGGACCCCCACTACTTTCGAAAGCACCTTTGTCACCCCCACCCAGAACCCCTGTAGTGCCGGACATGACCAAAACTTGTGGGTGTGATTCACTGGGCTTCTCGAGCATCTCGCACACATATCCTCTACCCCAAAAATTTACTGAGCCGTGCTCCAGTCATATGCGCCCTGTGTAACACCTTAAATTGAATCAGGCTTAGCCTGGCACATGAGGACGATGAGTCTACCCTACTCAGGGCATCCGCCCACAGCCCCTCCTCAATCTCCTCCCCCAGCTCTTCTTCCCATTTCCCTTTCAGCTCATCTACCATAATCTCCCCCTCGTCCCTCATTTCCCTATATATGTCTGATACCTTACCGTCCCCCACCCATGTCTTTGAGATCACTCTGTCCTGCACCTCCTGCGTCGGGAGCTGCGGGAATTCCCTCACCTGTTGCCTCGCAAAAGCCCTCAGTTGCATATACCGGAATGCATTCCCTTGGGGCAACCCATATTTCTCGGTCAGCGCTCCCAGACTTGCGAACTTCCCATCCACAAACAGATCTTTCAGTTGCGTTACTCCTGCTCTTTGCCATATTCCAAATCCCCCATCCATTCTCCCCGGGGCAAACCTATGGTTATTTCTTATCGGGGACCCCACCAAGGCTCCCGTCTTTCCCCTATGCCGTCTCCACTGTCCCCAAATTTTCAAAGTCGCCACCACCACCGGGCTTGTGGTGTATTTCTTCGGTGAGAACGGCAATGGGGCCGTCACCATAGCTTGTAGGCTAGTCCCCCTACAGGACGCCCTCTCCAATCTCTTCCACGCCGCTCCCTCCTCCTCTCCCACCCACTTACTCACCATTGAGATATTGGCAGCCCAGTAGTACTCACTTAGGCTCGGTAGTGCCAGCCCCCCCACTATCCCTACTACGCTGTAAAAATCCCTTCCTCACTCTCGGGGTCTTCCCGGCCCACACAAAACTCATGATACTCTTTTCGATCCTTTTGAAAAAAGCCTTCGTGATCACCACCGGGAGGCACTGAAACACAAAGAGGAATCTCGGGAGGACTACCATTTTAACTGCCTGCACCCTCCCTGCCAGTGACAGGGATACCATGTCCCATCTCTTGAAGTCCTCCTCCATTTGTTCCACCAATCGCGTTAAATTTAACCTATGCAATGTACCCCAATTCTTGGCTATCTGGATCCCCAAGTAACGAAAGTCACTTGTTACCTTCCTCAGCAGAAAGTCCTCTATTTCTCTGCTCTGCTCCCCTGGATGCACCACAAACAACTCACTTTTCCCCATGTTCAGTTTATATCCTGAGAATTCTCCAAACTCCCGAAGTGTCCGCATTA
Organism: Scyliorhinus torazame; assembly: GCF_047496885.1. NCBI lineage: Eukaryota > Metazoa > Chordata > Chondrichthyes > Carcharhiniformes > Scyliorhinidae > Scyliorhinus > Scyliorhinus torazame. Next base: position 166,752,833 of record NC_092708.1, on the reverse strand, counting down.
TCTCTGGCATCCCCTCCGCCGGGTCCGCTACATATAACAACAAATCATCCGCATACAGAGATACCCGGTGTTCTTCTCCTCCTCTAAGTACTCCCCTCCACTTCTTGGAACCCCTCAATGCTATTGCCAGGGGCTCAATCGCCAGTGCAAACAATAATGGGGACAGAGGGCATCCTTGCCTTGTCCCTCTATGGAGCCGAAAGTATGCAGATCCCCGTCCATTCGTGACCACGCTTGCCATCGGGGCCCTATACAACAGCTGCACCCATCCAACATACTCATCTCCAAAACCAAATCTCCTCAGCACCTCCCACAGATAATCCCACTCCACTCTATCAAATGCTTTCTCGGCATCCATCGCCACCACTATCTCCGATTCCCCATCTGGTGGGGGCATCATCATTACCCCTAGCAGCCTCCGTATATTCGTATTCAGCTGTCTCCCCTTCACAAACCCAGTTTGGTCCTCATGGACCACCCTCGGGACACAATCCTCTATCCTCATTGCCATTACCTTGGCCAGAATCTTAGCGTCTACATTTAGGAGGGAAATAGGTCTATAGGACTGGCATTGCAGCGGGTCCTTTTCCTTCTTTAGGAGAAGCGATATCGTTGCCTCAGACATAGTCGGGGGCAGCTGTCCACTTTCCTTTGCCTCATTAAAGGTCCTCATCAGTAGCGGGGCGAGCAAGTCCACATATTTCCTGTAAAATTCAACTGGGAATCCATCCGGTCCCAGAGCCTTCCCCGCCTGCCTGCTCCTAATTCCTTTCACTACTTCCTCTATTTCAATCTGTGCTCCCAGTCCCACCCTTTCCTGCTCCTCCACCTTGGGAAATTCCAGCCGGTCCAGAAAGCCCATCATTCTCTCCCTCCCATCCGAGGGTTGAGCTTCGTATAATTTTTTATAAAATGCCTTGAACACTCCATTCACTCTCTCCGCTCCCCGCTCCATCTCTCCTTCCTCATCCCTCACTCCCCCTATTTCCCTCGCTGCTCCCCTTTTCCTCAATTGGTGGGCCAGCAACTTGCTCGCCTTCTCCCCATATTCGTACTGTACACCCTGTGCCTTCCTCCACTGTGCCTCTGCAGTACCCGTTGTCAGCAAGTCAAATTCTACGTGTAGCCTTTGCCTTTCCCTGTACAGTCCCTCCTCCGGTGCCTCCGCATATTGCCTGTCCACCCTCAGAAGTTCTTGCAGCAACCGCTCCCGTTCCCTACTCTCCTGCTTTCCTTTATGTGCCCTTATTGATATCATCTCCCCTCTAACCACTGCCTTCAGCGCCTCCCAGACCATTCCCACCTGGACCTCCCCATTATCATTGAGTTCCAAGTACTTTTCAATGCACCCCCTCACCCTTAGACACACCCCCTCATCTGCCATTAGTCCCATGTCCATTCTCCAGGGTGGGCGCCCTTCTGTTTCCTCCCCTATCTCCAAGTCCACCCAATGTGGAGCGTGATCCGAAATGGCTATAGCCGTATACTCCGTTCCACTCACCTTCGGGATCAACGCCCTTCCCAAAACAAAAAAGTCTATTCGCGAATAGACTTTGTGGACATAGGAGAAAAATGAAAACTCCTTACTCCTAGGCCTGCTAAATCTCCACGGGTCTACTCCTCCCATCTGCTCCATAAAATCTTTAAGCACCTTGGCTGCTGCCGGCCTCCTTCCAGTCCTGGACCTCAACCTGTCCAGCCCTGGTTCCAACACCGTATTGAAATCTCCCCCCATTACCAACTTTCCCACCTCTAGGTCCGGGATGCGTCCTAGCATACGCCTCATAAAATTGGCATCATCCCAGTTCGGGTCACATTCGTTTACCAAAACCACCGTCTCCCCCTGTAGTTTGCCACTCACCATCACGTATCTGCCCCCGCTATCTGCCACTATAGTCTTTGCCTCAAACATTACCCGCTTCCCCACTAATATAGCCACCCCCCTGTTTTTCGCATCTAGCCCCGAATGGAACACCTGCCCCACCCAACCTTTGCGTAGTCTCACCTGGTCTATCAGTTTCAAGTGCGTTTCCTGTAACATAACCACGTCTGCCTTAAGTTTCTTAAGGTGTGCGAGTACCCGTGCCCTCTTTATCGGCCCGTTCAGCCATCTCACGTTCCACGTGATCAGCTGGGTTGGGGGGCTTTTTACCCCCCCCCCCCTTGTCGATTAGCCATCCCCTTTTTCCAGCTCCTCACCCGGTTCCCACGCAGCTGTGTCCCCCCCAGGCGGTGCTCCCCCGCCCATCCCACCCCATGCCAGCTCCCCCCTCTCCCCAGCAGCAGCAGCCCAATAATTCCCCCCCCCCCCCCCACTAGATCCCCCACTAGCATAGTTACACCCCCCATGTTGCTCCCAGAAGTCAGCAAACTCTGGCCGACCTCGGCTTCCCCCCGTGACCTCGGCTCGCACCGTGCGACGCCCCCTCCTTCCTGCTTCCCTATTCCCGCCATGATTATCATAGCGCGGGAACTGAGCCCGCGCTTCCCCCTTGGCCCCGGCCCCAATGGCCAACGCCCCATCTCCTCCACCTCCTTTCCTCCCCCCACCACCTCCTGTGGAAGAGAAAAGTTACCACATCGCAGGATTAATAACATAAAACTCCTCTTTCCCCCCTTTTTACCCCCCCTCTTCGCCCCCCCATACTCGCCCCACCACTTTGTTTCAAACGTTCTTTTTTAATAACCCGCTTATTCCAATTTTTCTTCCACGATAAAAGTCCACGCCTCATCCGCCGTCTCAAAGTAGTGGTGCCTCCCTTGATATGTGACCCACAGTCTTGCCAGTTGCAGCATTCCGAATTTTATCTTCTTTTTGTGAAGCACCGCCTTGGCCCGATTAAAGCTCGCCCTCCTTCTCGCCACCTCTGCACTCCAGTCTTGGTATACGCGGATCACCGTGTTCTCCCACTTACTGCTCAGAGTTTTCTTTGCCCATCTAAGGACCATCTCTTTGTCCTTAAAACGGAGGAATCTCACCACTATGGCTCTAGGAATTTCTCCTGCTCTCGGTCCTCACGCCATCACTCGGTATGCTCCCTCCACCTCCAGCGGACCCGCCGGGGCCTCCGCTCCCATTAACGAGTGCAGCATCGTGCTCACATATGCCCCGACGTCCGCTCCCTCCGCACCTTCAGGAAGACCAAGAATCCTTAGGTTGTTCCTCCTCGCGTTGTTCTCCAGCACCTCCAGCCTTTCCACACATCTTTTATGGTGTGCCTCTTGCATCTCCGTCTTCACCACCAGGTCCTGTATGTCGTCCTCATTCTTGGCAGCCTTTGCCTTCACGACCCGAAGCTCCCGCTCCTGGGTCTTTTGCTCCTCCTTTAGCCCTTCGATCGCCTGTAATATCGGGGCCAACAGCTCCTTCTTCATTTCCTTTTTGAGTTCTTCCACGCAGCGTTTCAAACACTCGTGTTGTTCAGGGCCCCATATTAAACTGCCACCTTCCGACGCCATCTTGGTTTTTGCTTGCCTTCCTTGCCGCTGCTCTAAAGGATCCACCGCAATCCGGCCACCTTCCTCCTTTTTTCATCCGTATCCAGGGGGTTTCCCTTCTGGTTCACCGCACAGTACCTTTAGCCGTTAAAATTGCCGTTGGGGCTCTTATTAAGAGCCCAAAAGTCCGTTCCACTGGGAGCTGCCGAAACGTGCGACTCAGCTGGTCATCGCCGCACCCGGAAGTCTTCGAGGTTAGGAATCCTGTGCGAGTAACTCATCTTCTGACTCCCCAGAGACTATCCACCTTCTACAAGGCACAAATCAGGAATGTGATGGAATCTGCTCCATTTGCCTGGATGAGAGCAGCTCCAACAATGCTCAAGAAGCTCGACACCATCCAGGACAAAGCAGCCTGCTTGATTGTGCCATTCACTCCTTTCACCACCGATGAACAGTGGCCACCGTGTGTACCACCTACCAGATGCATCGCAGGAGCTCACCAAGGTTCCTTAGGCAGCACCTTTCAAACACACACCCACTACCGTTTAGAAGGAAAAGGGCGGTAAACACATGGGAACACCGCCACCTGAAGTTCCCCTCCAAGTCACTCACTACCCTGACTGGAAATATATTGTTGTTTCTTCATCGTCGCGGAGTCAAAATCCTGTAACTCTTAACTCCCTCCTGAACAGTACTGTAGGTGTTCTTACACCAAAGAGACTGCAGCGATTCAAAAAGGCAGTTCACAACCATCTTAAAGGGCAACTAGAGATGGGTCCCTGTAAATTAATTTTTTTTAAAAAACCTGCTACAGGCCCAAATCTGGCAGATACGTTCTTCAGGATTCAGCCAGTAGGGTTGCTACTGTGCAACTCTTGATAATGGGTGACAAAGTTACCCCCATTCAGAGTACATTCTGTGCCCTTGCCATCCTGAGTGCTTCTCAACATGTATATCAATTCACTGGAGAATGGGAATACCTACAAAATAATTCACTCTCTGGAGAACGGAATACCTATAAAATAATTCACTCTTTAAAAAAAAAAATATATTTTTAAAAACAGTACCCAATTTATTTTTTCCTGATTAAGGGGCAATTTAGCGTGGCCAATCCACTTAGCCTGCACATCTTTGGCTTGTGGGGGCGAAAATCACGCAAACATGGGGAGAATATGATAATTCACTTAAAAAAATTATATATATTTTATTGAGGTATTTGAAAATATTTTAGAACAGTAACATAAACAATGACATCAACATGGTAAAATAAACATTCCCTCCTCCCAGTCCAATCTTAACGCACCTCAACCATACGATACGACAACAATCCGCCCCCCCCACCCCTAGAATATTGCATCTGCTGACATTTTAATTTTCCCCGAGAAAGTAGACGAATGGCTGCCACCTCCGGGTGAACCCCAACATTGACCCTCTTAAGGCAAACTTTATTTTCTCGAGACTGAGAAATCCAGCCATGTCACTAACCCAGGTCTCTACACTCGGGGGCTTCGAGTCCCTTTCGCACCCTGAACTCCCGGCTCTTCCGACCCTCCAAAGATCGCTACCTCCGGACTCGGCACCACCCGTGTTTTTCGCACCGTGGACACTGCCTTAGCAAAACCCTGCCAAAACCCTCTAAGCTTCGGGCATGCCCAAAACATGGGGACATGATTTGCTGGGCTTCCCGCGCACACCTATCCTCTACCCCGAAAAACTTACTCATCCTAGCCGCTGTCATGTGTGCCCGGAAGACTACCTTAAATTGTGTCTGGCTAAGCCTCGCACATGAGGAGGTATTAACCCTGCCTAGGGCATCCGCCCACAGACCCGCCTCTATCTCTCCTCCTAGCTAGTCCTCCCACTTGCCCTCAAGCTCCTCCACTGGAGTTTCTTCCGCCTCCGTAAGCTCCTGGTAAATATCCGATACCTTCCCTCCCCCACCCCCACCCAGGTACTGGAGACTACTCTATCCTGTATCCCCCGTGGCGGCAGCAGTGGAAAGGCCGGCACCTGTTTTCTCAGGAAGTCACGTACCTGCAAATACCTAAAACCATTCTCTGCTGGCAATTTAAATTTATCCTCCAAAACTTTTAAGCTGGGAAAGCTCCCGTCTATAAATAGATCCCCCATCTTTCTAATTCCTGCCCTCTGCCAACTCTGAAACCCGCCATCCAGCCTACCCCGTACAAACCTGTGGTTATTATAAATCGGGGTCCAAACTCTCTTATATGTCCTCCATTGCCCCCAGATCCTCAGAGCTACCACTACCACTGGACTTGTGGAGTATCGGTCCAGCGAGAACAGCAGAGGTGCTGTTACCCCAGTGCTCCCAAACTTCTGTCTTTACATGACGCCACCTCCATCCGCTCCCATGCCGCCCCCCTCCGCTCCCATGCCGCGCCCCCCCCACTCCCATGCCGCGCCCCCCCCACTCCCATGCCGCGCCCCCCCCCCACTCCCATGCCGCCCCCCCCCCCCACTATCCACTTCAGAATCATGGCTATATTAGCCGCCCAGTAGTAGTTGCAGAGGTTTGGCAACGTCAACCCATCCTCCCCCCGACTGCACTCCAGCAACACTTCCTTCACTCGCGGGGTTTTACTCGCCCACACAAAGCCCAAAATAACCTTATTCACCTGCTTGAAAAAGGCCTTAGGGATGAAGATGGGGACGCACTGAAAGACAAACAGAAATCTGGGGAGGACTGTCATTTTCACGATCTGTACCATTCCCGCCAGTGATTGCGGGAAAATGTCCCATCTCTTAAAAGTCCCCTTCCATTTGTTCTACCAACCGGGATAGGTCTAACTTGTGCAGTTCCTCCCATTCTCGGGCCACCTGGATTCCCAGATATCAAAAGCTCTTCCCTACCATTCTAAGTGGCAGCTCTCCCAGTCTCTTCTCCTATCCTCTTGTCTGGATCGCAAACATCTCGCTTTCCCCCATGTTCAATTTATACCCCGAACAATTGTCAAATTCCCCCAAGATTCGCATTACTTCCCCCATCCCCTCCAGCGGGTCCGAAATGTACAAGAGCAGGTCATCTGCGTAGAGAGAGACCCGGTGATCCTCCCCCCCCCGAACCAGCCCTTTCCAGTTCTTAGAGGCTCTTAATGCCATGGCCAAAACAAACAGTAGTGGGGAGAGGGGGCACCCTTGCCTCGTCCCTCGGTGTAGTTTAAAATACCCCGACCTAGGACTTCCGGGTGCGGCGATGACCAGCTGAGTCGCACGTTTCGGCAGCTCCCGGTGGAACGGACTTTTGGGCTCTTAATAGGAGCCCCATCGGCAATTTTAATGGCAAATAACACTGTGCGGTAATCCAGAAGGGAATCCCCCCTGGACACGGATGGAAAAAAGAGAGGAAAGTAGCCGGATTGCGGTGGATCCTCTAGAGCAGCGGCCAGGAATGCAGGCACAAAGCAAGATGGCGTCGGAAGGAGGCAGTTTAATATGGGGCCCTGACCAACAAGAGTTCCTGCTGTGTTGCGTAGATGAACTCAAAAAGGAGATGAAGAAAGAGCTGTTGGCCCCGATATTATAAGCGATTGAGGGGCTAAAGGAGGAGCAAAAGACCCAGGAACAGGAGCTTCGGGTCGTGAAGGCAAAGGCTGCTGAGAATGAGGACGACATACAGGGCCCGGTGGTGAAAACGGAGATCCACGAGGCACAACACAAAAGATGTGTGGAAAGGCTGGAGGTGCTGGAGAATAATGCGAGGAGGAAGAACCTAAGGATTCTTGGTCTTCCCGAAGGTGCAGAAGGGGCGGACGTCGGGGCATATGTGAGCACGATGCTGCACTCGTTAATGGGATCGGAGGCCCCGACGGGACCGCTGTAGGTGGAGGGAGTCTATCGGGTTATGGCGCGAAGACCGAGGGCTGGAGCAATTCCTCGAGCAATAGTGGTGAGATTTCTCCGATATAAGGACAGAGAGATGGTCCTCAGATGGGCAAAGAAAACTCGGAGCAGTAGGTGGGAGAATGTGGTGATCCGCGTATATCAAGATTGGAGTGCGGAGGTGGCGAGAAGGAGGGCAAGCTTTAATCAGGCCAAGGCGGTGTTGCATAAAAGGAAGGTCAAATTCTAAATGCTGCAACCGGCAAGACTGTGGGTCACAGGAAACCCGAGACACTACACGTGTAGTGTCTCCCACCCGCCCTCCTCCTCTAACCTAATAATAAAACCCATTGGTGTGAGGTAAGTACCATATTTTATTATTGTTATTAATATTTTTTTTGTTTTTAAAATTTAATTTAGTTGTTAGCCAGATCTTGGTAGAAAGTTAGAGGGATGGCAGGGAAGGGAGTGCAACGTTCCTCCTGCAGGATGTTTGAGGTGAGGGATGCCGTTAGTGTCCCTGCTGATTTTACCTGCAGGAAGTGCTGCCATCTCCAGCTCCTCCAAGACCGAGTTAGGGAACTGGAGCTGGAGTTGGAAGAACTTCGGATCATTCGGGAGGCAGAGGGGGTCATAGATAGCAGCTTCAGGGAATTAGTTACACCAAAGATTGGAGATAGATGGGTAACTGTAAGAGGGACTGGGAAAAAGCAGTCAGTGCAGGGATCCCCTGCGGTCGTTCCCCTGAGAAACAAGTATACCGCTTTGGATACTTGTGGGGGGGACGACTTACCAGGGGTAAGCCATGGGGTACTGGCCTCTGGCACGGAGTCTGTCCCTGTTGCTCAGAAGGGAAGGGGGGAGAGGAGCAGAGCATTAGTAATTGGGGACTCTATAGTCAGGGGCACAGATAGGAGATTTTGTGGGAGCGTGAGAGACTCGCGTTTGGTATGTTGCCTCCCAGGTGCAAGGGTACGTGATGTCTCGGATCATGTTTTCCGGGTCCTTAAGTGGGAGGGGGAGCAGCCCCAAGTCGTGGTCCACATTGGCACTAACGACATAGGTAGGAAAGGGGATAAGGATGTCAGGCAGGCTTTCAGGGAGCTAGGATGGAAGCTCAGAACTAGAACAAACAGAGTTGTTATCTCTGGGTTGTTGCCCGTGCCACGTGATAGTGAGATGAGGAATAGGGAGAGAGAGCAATTAAACACGTGGCTACAGGGATGGTGCAGGCGGGAGGGATTCAGATTTCTGGATAACTGGGGCTCTTTCTGGGGAAGGTGGGACCTCTACAGACAGGATGGTCTACATCTGAACCTGAGGGGCACAAATATCCTGGGGGGGAGATTTGTTAGTGCTCTTTGGGGGGGGGGGGGGGGGTTTAAACTAATGCAGCAGGGGCATGGGAACCTGGATTGTAGTTTTAGGGTAAGGGAGAATGAGAGTATAGAGGTCAGGAGCTCAGATTTGACGTCGCAGGAGGGGGCCAGTGTTCAGGTAGGTGGTTTGAAGTGTGTCTACTTCAATGCCAGGAGTATACGAAATAAGGTAGGGGAACTGGCAGCATGGGTTGGTACCTGGGACTTCGATGTTGTGGCCATTTCGGAGACATGGATCGAGCAGGGACAGGAATGGATGTTGCAGGTTCCGGGGTTTAGGCGTTTTAGTAAGCTCAGAGAAGGAGGCAAAAGAGGGGGAGGTGTGGCGCTGCTAGTCAAGAGCAGTATTACGGTGGCGGAGAGGATGCTAGATGGGGACTCTTCTTCCGAGGTAGTATGGGCTGAAGTTAGAAACAGGAAAGGAGAGGTCACCCTGTTGGGAGTTTTTTATAGGCCTCCTAATAGTTCTAGGGATGTAGAGGAAAGGATGGCGAAGATGATTCTGGATAAGAGCGAAAGTAACAGGGTAGTTATTATGGGAGACTTTAACTTTCCAAATATTGACTGGAAAAGATATAGTTCGAGTACAATAGATGGGTCGTTTTTTGTACAGTGTGTGCAGGAGGGTTTCCTGAAACAATATGTTGACAGGCCAACAAGAGGCGAGGCCACGTTGGATTTGGTTTTGGGTAATGAACCAGGCCAGGTGTTGGATTTGGAGGTAGGAGAGCACTTTGGGGACAGTGACCACAATTCGGTGACGTTTACGTTAAGGATGGAAAGGGATAAGTATACACCGCAGGGCAAGAGTTATAGCTGGGGAAGGGCAATTATGATGCCATTAGACATGACTTGGGGGGGATAAGGTGGAGAAGTAGGCTGCAAGTGTTGGACACACTGGATAAGTGGAGCTTGTTCAAGGATCAGCTACTGCGTGTTCTTGATAAGTATGTACCGGTCAGGCAGGGAGGAAGGTGCCGAGCGAGGGAACCGTGGTTTACCAAAGAAGTGGAATCTCTTGTTAAGAGGAAGAAGGAGGCCTATGTGAAGATGAGGTGTGAAGTTTCAGTTGGGGCGATGGATAGTTACAAGGTAGCGAGGAAGGATCTAAAGAGAGAGCTAAGACGAGCAAGGAGGGGACATGAGAAGTATTTGGCAGGAAGGATCACGGAAAACCCAAAAGCTTTCTATAGGTATGTCAGGAATAAGCGAATGACTAGGGAAAGAGTAGGACCAGTCAAGGACAGGGATGGGAAGTTGTGTGTAGAGTCTGAAGAGATAGGCGAGATACTAAATGAATATTTTTCGTCAGTATTCACTCAGGAAAAAGATAATGTTGTGGAGGAGAATGCTGAGCTCCAGGTAAATAGATTAGATGGCATTGAGGTACGTAGGGAAGAGGTGTTGGCAATTCTGGACAGGCTGAAAATAGATAAGTCCCCGGGACCTGATGGGATTTATCCTAGGATTCTCTGGGAGGCCAGGGAAGAGATTGCTGGACCTTTGGCTTTGATTTTTATGTCATCATTGGCTACAGGAATAGTGCCAGAGGACTGGAGGATAGCAAATGTGGTCCCTTTGTTCAAAAAGGGGAGCAGAGACAACCCCGGCAACTATAGACCGGTGAGCCTCACGTCTGTAGTGGGTAAAGTCTTGGAGGGGATTATAAGAGACAAGATTTATAATCATCTAGATAGGAATAATATGATCAGGGATAGTCAGTATGGCTTTGTGAAGGGTAGGTCATGCCTCACAAACCTTATCGAGTTCTTTGAGAAGGTGACTGAACAGGTAGATGAGGGTAGAGCAGTTGATGTGGTGTATATGGATTTCAGCAAAGCGTTTGATAAGGTTCCCCACGGTAGGCTATTGCAGAAAATACGGAGGTTGGGGATTGAGGGTGATTTAGAGATGTGGATCAGAAATTGGCTAGCTGAAAGAAGACAGAGGGTGGTGGTTGATGGGAAATGTTCAGAATGGAGTTCAGTCACAAGTGGAGTACCACAAGGATCTGTTCTGGGGCCGTTGCTGTTTGTCATTTTTATCAATGACCTAGAGGAAGGCACAAAAGGGTGGGTGAGTAAATTTGCAGACGATACTAAAGTCGGTGGTGTTGTCGATAGTGTGGAAGGATGTAGCAGGTTACAGAGGGATATAGATAAGCTGCAGAGCTGGGCGGAGAGGTGGCAAATGGAGTTTAATGTAGAGAAGTGTGAGGTGATTCACTTTGGAAGGAATAACAGGAATGTGGAATATTTGGCTAATGGTAAAGTTCTTGAAAGTGTGGATGAGCAGAGGGATCTAGGTGTCCATGTACATAGATCCCTGAAAGTTGCCACCCAGGTTGATAGGGTTGTGAAGAAGGCCTATGGAGTGTTGGCCTTTATTGGTAGAGGGATTGAGTTCCGGAGTCAGGAGGTCATATTGCAGCTGTACAGAACTCTGGTACGGCCGCATTTGGAGTATTGCGTACAGTTCTGGTCACCGCATTATAGGAAGGACGTGGAGGCTTTGGAGCGGGTGCAGAGGAGGTTTACCAGGATGTTGCCTGGTATGGAGGGAAAATCTTATGAGGAAAGGCTGATGGACTTGACGTTGTTTTCGTTGGAGAGAAGAAGGTTAAGAGGAGACTTAATAGAGGCATACAAAATGATCAGGGGGTTGGATAGGGTGGACAGTGAGAGCCTTCTCCCGCGGATGGAAATGGCTGGCACGAGGGGACATAGCCTTAAACTGAGGGGTAATAGATATAGGACAGAGGTCAGAGGTAGGTTCTTTACGCAAAGAGTAGTGAGGCCGTGGAATGCCCTACCTGCTACAGTAGTGAACTCGCCAACATTGAGGGCATTTAAAAGTTTATTGGATAAACATATGGATGATAATGGTATAGTGTAGGTTAGATGGCTTTTGTTTCGGTGCAACATCGTGGGCCGAAGGGCCTGTACTGCGCTGTATTGTTCTATGTTCTATCAAGGGAAACACCACTACTTCGAAAAGGCAGATGAGGCATGGACATTTATTGTCGAGGAGAAGCTGGAGTGAGCGGGCCAGAAAAAGAACGTTTGGGACAAACGTGGGGGGGGGGGGTTAATTTGTGGGATGAAGGGGGGAAAAGGGGGAAGAGAGGACTTCCCAAGTTGTTAAACCTGCGACCCTGTAACTTCTCTCTCTTCCTCATGTCATGGGGGAGGGAGTGAGGGAGGATGAGGAGCTGAGGGTGCCGGCCATTGGGGGCGGGGCCAAAAGGGAAGCGCGGGCTTTGTTCCCGCGCTATGGTAATCATGGCGGGAACAGGGAAGCAGGAAGGAGGGGGCCTCGCACAGTGTGAGCCGAGGTCACGGGGGGGAAGCCGAGGTCGGCCAGAGTTTGCTGACTTCTGGGAGCAACTACGCTAGCTTGGGATCTAGCGGGGGGGTAACTGGGTTGCTGCTGCTGGGGAGAAGGGGGAGCTGGTATGGGAAGGCGGGGGGGGGTCGGGGCTGGGGGGGGGGGGGGGGGGGGGGGGAGGTGCCGCCTGGGGGGGATACAGCTACGTGGGAACCGGGTGAGGAGCTGGATTGAAAAAGGAAATGGCTAGTCGTCGAGGGCGGGGGGTAAAGAGCCCCCCAACCCGGTTGATCACGTGCAATGTGAGAGGGCTGAACGGGCCAATTAAGAGGGCACGGGTACTCGCACACCTAAAGAAACTTAAGGCAGATGTGGTTATGCTTCAGGAGACGCATCTGAAGCTGATAGACCAAGTTAGACTTCGCAAAGGATGGGTGGGGCAGGTGTTTCATTCGGGGCTAGATGCAAAAAAACAGGGGGGTGGCCATACTAGTGGGGAAGGGGGTAATGTTTGAGGCAAAGACTATAGTGGCAGATAATGGGGGCAGATACGTGATGGTGAGTGGCAAACTGCAAGGGGAGGCGGTGGTATTAGTGAACGTGTATGACCCGAACTGGGATGATGCCAATTTTATGAGGCGCATGTTAGGACAAATCCCGGACCTAGAAGTGGGGAAGTTGGTAATGGGTGGAGACTTTAATACGGTGCTGGACCCAGGGCTGGACAGATCGAGGTCCAGGACCGGAAGGAGGCCGGCTGCAGCTAGGGTGCTTAAGGATTTTATGGAGCAGATGGGAGGAGTAGATCCCTGGAGATTTAGTAGACCTAGGAGTAAGGAGTTTTCGTTTTTCTCCTATGTACACAAAGTATTTTCACGAATAAATGTTTTTGTTTTGGGAAGGGCACTGATCCCAAAGGTGACGGGGACGGAGTACACAGCTATAGCCATCTCGGATCATGCTGCACACTGGGTGGACCTGGAGATAGGGGAAGAAAAACACCAGCTTCCACCCTGGAGAATGGACATGGGATTATTGGCAGATGAGGGGGGGGTGTTTTAGGGTGAGGGGGTGTATTGAAAGGTACTTGGAACTTAATGATAATGGGGAGGTACAGGTGGGAGTGGTCTGGGAGGCACTGAAGGCAGTGGTTAGAGGGGAGCTGATATCTATTAGGGCACATAAAGGAAAGCAGGAGGGTAGGGAAAGGGAGCGGTTGTTGAAAGAACGTCTGAGGGTGGACAGACAATACGCGGAGGCACCAGAGGAGGGACTGTACAGGGAAAGGCAAAGGCTACATGTAGAATTTGACTTGTCGACTACGGGTAATGCAGAGGCACAATGGAGGAAGGCACAGGGTGTACAGTACGAATATGGGGAGAAGGCGAGTAGGTTGTTGGCCCACCAACTGAGGAAAAGGGGAGCAGCGAGGGAGATGGGGGGGGGGGGGGGGGGTGAGAGATGGAGCAGGGAGCGGAGAGAGTGAATGGAGTGTTCAAGGCATTTTATGAAAGATTATATGAAGCGCAGCCCCCGGACGGGAAGGAGAGAATGATGTGCTTTCTGGATCAGCTGGAATTTCCTCAGGTGGAGGAGCAGGAGAGAGTGGGGCTGGGAGCACAGATTGAGACGGAGGAAGTAGTGAAAGGGATTGGGAGCATGCAGGCGGGGAAGGCCCCGGGACCAGACGGATTCCCAGTTGAATTCTGTAAGAAATATTTGGACTTGCTGGCCCCGCTACTGATGAGAACCTTTAATGAGGCGAGGGAAAGGGGGCAGCTGCCCCCGACTATGTCAGAGGCAACGATATCGCTCCTCCTAAAGAATGAAAAAGACCCGCTGCAATGCGGGTCATACAGGCCTATTTCCCTCCTGAATGTGGATGCTAAGATTCTGGCCAAGGTAATGGCAATGAGGATAGAGGATTGTGTCCCGGGGGTGGTCCATGAGGACCAAACTGGGTTTGTGAAGGGGAGACAGCTAAATACAAATATACGGAGGCTGCTAGGGGTAATGATGATGCCCCCACCAGAGGGGGAAGCGGAGATAGTGGTGGCGATGGATGCCGAGAAAGCATTTGAGAGTGGAGTGGGATTATTTGTGGGAGGTGTTGAGGAGATTTGGCTTTGGGGACGGGTATATCAGGTGGGTACAGTTGCTATATAGGGCCCCGATGGCGAGCGTGGTCACGAATGGACGGGGGTCTGACTATTTTCGGCTCCATAGGAGGGACGAGGCAGGGATGTCCTCTGTCCCCGTTATTGTTTGCATTGGCGATTGAACCCCTGGCCATAGCACTGGGGTTCCAGGAAGTGGAGGGGAGTACTGGGGGGGGGGGGGGAGAGAGAGTGAAGAACACCGGGTATCTCTGTATGCGGACGATTTGTTGCTATATGTGGCGGACCCAGCGGAGGGGATGCCAGAGATAATGCGGATACTTGGGGAGTTCGGGAATTTTTCAGGGTATAAACTGAACATGGGGAAAAGTGAGTTATTTGTGGTGCATCCGGGGGAGCAGAGCAGAGATAGAGGATTTACCGTTGAGGAAGGTAACAAGGGACTTCCGGTACCTGGGGATCCAGATAGCCAAGAATTGGGATACATTACATAGGCTTAATTTAACACGGTTGGTGGAACAGATGGAGGAGGATTTCAAGAGATGGGACATTGTGTCCCTGTCATTGGCAGGTAGGGTGCAGGCGGTCAAAATGGTGGTCTTCCCGAGATTCCTTTTTGTGTTCCAGTGCCTCCCGGTGGTGATCACGAAGGCTTTTTTCAAAAGAATTGAGAAGAGCATTATGAGTTGTGTGTGGGCTGGGAAGACCCCGAGAGTGAGGCGGGGATTCTTGCAGCGTAGTAGGGACGGGGGGTGGGGGCTGGCACTACCGAGCCTAAGTGAGTACTACTGGGCCGCCAATGTTTCAATGGTGTGTAAGTGGATGGGAGAAGGGGAGGGAGCGGCGTGGAAGAGATTGGAGAGGGCGTCCTGCAGGGGGACTAGCCTGCAAGCAATGGTGACGGCGCCGTTGCCGTTCTCACCAAAGAAATACACCACAAGCCCGGTGGTGGTGGCTACATTGAAAATTTGGGGGCAGTGGAGACGGCATAGGGGAGGGACGGGAGCTTTGGTGCGGTCCCCGATAAGAAACAATCATAGGTTCGTTCCGGGGAGAATGGATGGGGGATTTGGAGCATGGCAAAGAGCTGGGGTAGTACAACTAAGAGATCTATTTGTAGATGGGAGCGCTGACGGAGAAATATGGGTTGCCCCAAGGGAATGCATTTCGGTATATGCAATTGAGGGCTTTTGCGAGGCAACAGATGAGGGAATTCCCGCAGCTCCCGACGCAGGATAGAGTGATCTCAGAGACATGGGTGGGGGATGGTAAGCTGTCGGACATATACAGGGAAATGAGGGACGAGGGGGAGATAATGGTAGATGAGCTGAAAGGGAAATGGGAAGAAGAACTGGGGGAGGAGATTGAGGAGGGGCTGTGGGCTGATGCCCTACATAGGGTAAACTCATCGTCCTCGTGTGCCAGGCTAAGCCTGATACAATTTAAGGTGCTACACAGGGCGCATATGACTGGAGTACGGCTTAGTAAATTTTTGGGGGTAGAGGATAGGTGTGCGAGATGCTCGAGAGGCCCAGCGAATCACACCCACATGTTCTGGTCATGCCCGGCACTACAGGGGTTCTGGGTGGGGGTGGCAAAGGTGCTTTTGAAGGTGGTGGGGGTCCGGGTCGAACCAAGCTGGGGGTTGGCTATATTTGGGGTTGCAGAAGAGCCGGGAGTGCAGGATGCGAGAGAGGCTGACGTGTTGGCCTTTGCGTCCCTTGTAGCCCGGCGCAGGATATTGTTAATGTGGAAGGAAGCCAAACCCCCGCGTGTGGAGACCTGGATAAACGATATGGCAGGGTTTATAAAGTTAGAACGGATTAAGTTCGTGTTAAGGGGTTCGGCTCAGGGGTTCACCAGGCGGTGGCAACCGTTCGTCGACTACCTCACAGAAAGATAGAGGGAATGGAAAAGAAGTAGACAACAGCAGCAACCCAGGGGGGAGGGGGGGGGGGGGGAAAGGAATCGGACGGACTCTCAGGGATGTTATTGTATATGTATAGGTATTTGGTATATGTAATTGTATATTGGATTGTATTTTTGGAGAGTATTTATTTTGGACAAGGCAGTTGCCATTTAGTTTCGTTTTTTGTTTATATATTACTTATTTATTTGTTTAAAACTGGCCACGGATATTTATATTGCCTTATTGTTGTGTAAAAGAAACACTACGTATTGTTATGTTTGGCCAAAAAACTTGAATAAAATATATTTTAAAAAAAAATACCCCGACCTCAGCCAGTTGGTACACACACTTGCTACTGGTGCCTGATTGAACCCTCACCAAACCCAAACCTTCCCAGTGCCTCCCACAGGTAATTCCATTCCACCCGATGAAAAGCCTTCTCCACCCGTTCAAAAGCCTTCTCCGCATCCATCGCTACCACCACCTCCGCCTCCTCTCCTTCTGAGGGCATCATAATAACATTGAGAAGCCTTTGAACATTGGCCTCGAGTTGCCTGCCCTTAACAAATCCCGCTTGGTCTTCCCCTATCACCCCCGGGACACAGTCCTCCATCCTTGTGGCCAGTATCTTAGCCAGCAGTTTGGCATCCATTCAGTAGAGAAATCGTCCTGTATGACCCGCATTGCTCCGGATCCTTCTCCTGTTTCAGGATCAATGAAATCGAGGCCTGCGACATTGTTGGGGGAAGGACTCCCTTCTCTCTTGCTTTGTTAAATGTCCTCACCAGCAGTGGGCTCAATATCTCTGAAAGCTTCTTATAGAATTCCACCGGGTAGCCGTCAGGCCCCGGGGCCTTGCCTGACTGCATGCCCACCAGCCCCTTGATTATTTCCTCAATCTCAATTGGGGCTCACAGCCCTTTCACCAGGTCCTACTCCACCCTCGGGAACCTCAACTGACCCAGAAACTGTCTCATCCCTCCACCCCAGCCGGGGGTTCCGACTCATATAATTTACTATAGAAGTCCTTAAACACCTCATTTACCCCCGCTGGGTTCAGGACATACAAGTCTAGACTGACCTCAGGTAAATTCTAGCCAGAAAAAAGTCCGTCAATCTGGAGGAATTAGTTAGGCAACAACGTTGGAAGTATTTCATGTTCTGTATTACAATTGAGCCACATCTATCAAAGTAAACACTGCTATACCAATTTAAGGATATTACAGGGAATGATGACTTATCATTCTTACCCTGGTTTAGCACAGGGCTAAATCGCTGGCTTTGAAAGTAGACCAAGGCAGGCGAGCAGCACGGTTCAATTCCCGTACCAGCCTCCCCGAACAGGCACTGGAATGTGGCAACTAGGGGCTTTTCACTTCATTTGAAGTCTACTTGTGACAATAAGCGATTTTCATTTCATTTAAAATACGTTAGATGTAGAAAACTCGGAATATTGCAACAGGCCCACAGATCAAATCTCCAATTACATGACAATATGAATGACATGGACAGCACTAATGTTTCTAACCTGCTTAAGTTTGAAGACTTCAATATTTCTGACATGATAAGCACTTCGCATTGTCTGCTGATTATATGGCGGATATTCAAAATGGCCTGGAAATTAAAAAAAATCAATAGAGTTTTTAATGTAATAAAAATGACCATCTTTCATTATATTAGGAAGTTTTCCTCATTATACTCCACAAACCCAAAGGGTGGCCCACCAAACCCAAGAACAAAAGTCCTGGGGATAGATTTTAAAGAAACTTTAGAAGTGAAGCCATGTGATCAATACTGGTTCTTTGTGGCACATTAATTCTATAGGACTTCATGTCACATTCATATATTACCATTCATTGGAGTAACACTCCCAAATTGATAACGATAAAAGAAGATGCGTCATTTTAGAATCTGCATTGTTCAGTACAAAATCATTCCAAATAATTGTTTTCGACAAAAATTACAGGATTGCGGCAATTTTTAGTTGGCATTCACTATTTGGGAAATTGAGCTTCGCTAAGTTACAGCAATTTACCTTTCCTGTAGTCGTGTGGTTTAAAAATACCAGAGAGCCCTCCTATACGTACACCACGGTACTTCACCACGCCAGCATACCCTAGAATCAAATAACAAATTTGCATTCTTTCTGAGAAACAGACTTTGAAGATGAGGCCCATAAACCTTTGGCCACCCTTTAATGTTGATACCTTGTTACAAGAAAAACATCAGCCAGTTATCTGAAATCGTTACTGGGCTTCCATTCAAATTCTTTAGCATTTTAGGTAGAATAGTTTACAAATATAAAACAAGAAAAACTAAAAGTTCACATTGGCTCTGCATAGCTTCTGTCAAGGTGATGCAAACCATGTTGCCATTCTTTCTAACCATCCCATCATACTCACAATGACCTAGAATTGTAATTAACATTTTACAGTCAATTGTAAACCTGCTTTTTATAAATACAAAAAAAACACATTTTCAAAAAGAAAGTAATTTGAGACAACAAAGCATTCAACAGGAGCGATTTTAAGTTGAAGACATAATGTCAGCGAGTTTTACAGGTCCTTAAAAATCTTGCTGCCACCTTTTCATAGGAGGTATAATATAATCATGTATTAGCCAAAGTCAGGAAACAATTAACTCCATTATCAGACAACACATTGGCTTTAAAGCCAAGAATTGTTGCAAGATATATACTGAATAGAAATATCAGTAGTGTAATACCTAGGTAGTAAATGTTTGGTGCCACCCATCCTCCGTAAGGCAACTCCTGCAAGTGATTCGAGGCTTCATGATTGCCTCCTATAAAGATGGTGAGAACCGAGGCTTTTTTTTCTCCAGAGTAATATCTACATTTAACAATTCAACATATGCCATTTTACTTCACAAACAGTTCATTTTATACAGCATACATTATTAAGAAAATACAATTTGTTGGTTAGGTACATTTTTCACCAGATATAAAAATTCTACACAAATTTTAAAAAGATGTTTTACATTCCAAACAGACGCTTGCTACAGCAAGCATTTGAACACAGCAGCTAAAAGGTGAATCAATCTTAATTTACACACAATAAACATAAATAATAAACAAATAAATAAAGTGATATGAAAGAACAACCTTGAACACCTACTTACTTGTAAAAGGTTTGCATTTGTCTGTATTTAATAGGTACAGCCATGCAAATCATGTCAGCTTCATTCCTGACTGCTTGAAAATCTCCACAGCACAACAAGAGGTCCACCTTAACATTGTCCTTTTTCTCCAAAAACTGAATACTCTCATAGATTTTGTCCAGCTCACCATGGCAGCAACCTTCTACTGCTACCTTCATTGTAACAGTGTGCAACAGCTTGCACTACAAGTTCCAATGAGCTGGGTGTCTTTAGGAGCAATCTCCCTTCCTGGGCCCTATTTAAGCACACTCATGTCACAGTGTACTGACCCAATTAAACTATCATAGACTCTGAAATTAAAGAAAGGGCAATATTCATTAATTACTGAAGTTAAACTTAAAGGTTTATATATTCAAATACAGCTTTTAAGGTTTTTCTTACAGGCTGTTGAATAAATAGTTGATTAAGAGACTCAAAAATTGAATGCAGTTGTAAATTAAATCTTAAAAGACTATTTAACAATAGAATCAACAGTTAAGATATGACTGCTTAAACTCAGACAGTGAAATATGTTCAACTGTCAATGTCCCATTAGGCCTGAATCAAACTATTAGAACAAAGCATTACCAATTCAACTTCTTTGATAGCTTAATAACTGACCAGAATTATAAACTAGCAAAACATGCCTGGTTCTACAAATCATAAAACAATAAGATATGTAGTTGCTCCCTTTGACTGTTATAATATTGTATAAAATACTATCATACATTAATTAAATAAAATGCTTTAAAAAAAATCATAGTTTTTATGTTTAAGAGGAAAAAAGTAAATTCCTGTTTCAGTTAGCTATATTTCAAAGCATAGCAAACTATTTCAGTAATATCCAAATCTCATCTCTAAATGATAAGATTTCACTTAGTTTAGAATGATTACTCAAACTATAAGTACTTTAAATCCAGGCTTGAGATTCAACATCTACGTAGCTAAAATATCAGTATCCCTATTGAATCGGTTAATCCATACCTGAGCACATGTTTGATGTCATGATAACATGCTTTATGCCAAATAATGATTTTTAATGCATCGGCCGGAAATTGAACATTTAAAAAGAGACTTTTAAAAAACATATAGACTAGAAGTGTGACTGGAGCTTCAACAAATGGCTACCCAATTTGTGTCACTTCCACTCCATGTTCAAATCTACATGGAGACACCACGTATCTCCGACGGAGACACCATGTATCCAAATCAAGAGACTTCAGGAGAATTATATATTCACCAAGGGATTCTTAGACACAAACTGAACTTACAAGGGGAATGCACTAGTCACAACCAGATTGAAAGGCCTGAGCATTTAAGCCACTGCTTTCTTTACAGTAAGCAAGACAAGCAGTTGAGACGGCGATGAGAGAAGACTGGAGCGGGGACCCTCCTTCCTCCCTCTCTCTCCCACCCACCTTCCAAGCTCCAAACCCAGCATCACTGTCTCCAGGTGGATGGCTAAATCAGCCATTTAATCTTAATCAGAAACATCAGTACCACTAAAGGAAAGTCGCAAAACCACAGAATTTAGCCTGGCACCAGCTAAGTAACCAAAATGCAGGTAGTATACCCCTTTATTTCTCAAGACTTAAAATTTTTTATAAAGAGTACCCAATTCATTTTTTTCCAATTAAGGGGCAATTTAGCATGGCCAATCCACCTAGCCTGCACATTTATTTGGGTTGTGTGGGCGAAACCCACGCAGACACGGGGAGAATGTGCAAACTCCACACGGACAGTGACCCAGAGCCGGGATCGAACCTGGGACCTAGGCGCCGTGAGGAAGCTGGGCTAACCCACTGCCCCACCGTGCTGCCCTATTTCTCAAGACTCTTAAGTTGATAAATCTATTCTTACCCACACCGTAATCAATTACCGTGCATGGGAAATTCAGGATTGTGTCCCCACATGCGAAGGTTGCCGTGTATTTTAATCTTATACTTAGATCGGTTCAGGTATATTAAAGCCAAACTCTTCAAGAAAGCCTTCCAATTGCTTATTTTATGATCACAGCGCGTAAAAAGTTAAATGCTCGCTGTCTTACCAAGTATATCCTTTTCAAAAAATCTGTTGCGGTCAAACGAGAGCTAAAAGGGGAAAGCCATTTAACTGCCACAGGCCCCCCCACAAACAATCCTAACACATCATAATATAGAAAGGCAGTTACAGTATTGAAACAAGGGCTACATTTTATGCAGCTAGTTACTTGTTGAACATGACTGACCAACAATAACAAGTTTTTAGGTGTCCTGATCACCAACAACCTGCCCTGGTCCTCCCCATGCCAACCACTATAGTTAAGAAAGCCCACCAATGACTCTACTTTCTCAGACTAAGGAAATTTGACTCTTACCAATGTTTACAGATGCACCATAGAAAGCATTCTTTCCGGTTGTATCCCAGCTTGGTATGGAGCCTGCTCTGCCCAAGACCGCAGGAAACTACAAAAGGTCGTGAATGTAGCCCAATCCATCACACAAACCAGCCTCCCATCCATGGACTCTGTCTAAAATTCCCACTGCCTTGGAAAGGCAGCCAGCATAATTAAGGACCCCACGCACCCCGGACATACTCTCTTCCACCTTCTTCCGCCAGGAAAAAGATAAAAAAGTTTGAGGTCACGTACAAACCGACTCGAGGACAGCTTCTTCCCTGCTGTCATCAGACTTTTGAGTGTACCTACCTAGTATTAAGTTGATCTTTTCTCTACACCTTGCTATAACTGTAACATTACATTCTGTAGTCTCTCCTTCCTTCCCTTTGTACGGTATGCATTGTCTGTACAGCATGCAAGAAACAATACTTTTCACTGTATACTAATAATACATGTGACTATAATAAATCAAATCAAGGAATACCTGCCCAACTTTGACTGCAAACTCATAAACCTAAAATAGTTACCACAGTCGATGTAAAAGGCTGCAAAGAAACTAGAATTACACCCAACAAACCTGATGGGGGTCTATGCTCAAACACTTTGGGTTTGTGTCATAGAAACATAATAAATTAAAATGTTTAATATTAACAATCCAGTGTAGTAGGAATATTGCTTTCACACCAAATCCTGACATTTGAACATGGTTGGGCGAGCAATCTGCAATTTCATTCCTGAATATCTGTAGCAAGCTACTTCTTATACAAACAATTCATTGAATCATCATCTAAATCAGCCTGGACTTAATTGACAGATTACTCCATTCTAAAAATTGATGTACATGGCAAAAATAAACAAAAACAGTTGCCTTTTTAGCTGCTTTAAAAAAAAATGCAAAATCGAATCTATCCCCAGATAAAAGCATTGTTAAGAAACAATTCATAAGACATAGGAGCAGAATTAGGCCATTCGGCCCATCACGTCTGCTCCGACAATCATGGCTGATTAGGTTTTTCATCCCCATTCTCCTGCCTTCTCCCCATAATACTAATCTTTATTATTGTCACAAGTAGGCTTACAGTAACACTGCAATGAAGTGCAAGGACCCTAGTCGCCACATTCCAGCACCTATTCGGGTACACAGAGGGGGAATTCAGAATGTCCAAATTACCTAATAGCACGTCTTTTTGAGACTTGTGGGAGGAAACTGGAGCACCCGGAGGAAACCAACGCAGACACTGAGAACGTGCAGACTCCACACAGTGACCCAAGCAGGAATCGAATCTGGGATTCTGTCGCTGTGAAGCAACAGTGCTAATCATTGTGCTACCATGCTTATTAATTAAGAATCTATCTATCTATCGTAAAGACACTCCGTGATTTGGCTTCCACAGCCTTCTGCGACAATGAGTTCACAGATTTACCTCCCTCTGGCTGAAGAAATTCCTCCTCATCTCTTGTTTTAAATGATAGTCCCTTCAGATAGAGGCTGCGTTTTCAGGTTCTAGTTTCTCCTACTAGTGGAAACATTCTCTCCACGTTTATTCTATCTAGGCCTCTCAGTATTCAATAAGTTTCAATTAAATCCCCCTCTTCCTTCTAAAACTCCATTGAGTACAGACCCAGAGTTCTCAACCGCTCCTCATAGGACAAAAGTCCTTCATTCAGGGGATCATTCTCGTGAACCTCCTCTGGACCCTCTCCAAGCCCAGCACATCCTTCCTTGGATGCGGGGCCCAAAACAGCACACCATATTCAAAATGGGGTCTGACCAGAGCCCTATACGGCCTCTACAGTACATCCCTGCTCTTGTATTCTAGCCTTCTTGACATGAATGCTAACATTGCATTTGCCTTCCTAACTGCCAACTGAACCTGCATGTCAACCTTAAGAGAATCCTGAACAGGACTTCCAAGTTCCTTTGTGTTTCTGATTTCCAAAGTATTTTCCCATTTAGAAAATAGTCTATACCTCTAGTCGTCTGACCAAAGTCATTGGGGATAATAAGTACTATGCCAAAATAGCAATCATTCATGTGAACCTCACCTGGGATGCAAGTAATTTGACCGAGATGCGGTTCACAATCAAGTCCGATTGTTATAACCTGGCACCCACGCTTGAACACTTCCAGTAATGAGGAGGAGGTATTTTTGGTCTTCTCCCCAACTCACAGGAACCTAAGCCAAATGCAATGTATAATCTAGAAGAGTTTAGCCAACAGCATAAGGAGGCGATGGAACAGCAATTCTTCGTACATGCCTGGCTCAGCTATATGCTAGATGAATCATCATTAGCTGGATGTTAAACAAAGTTAGAAAACATTTATAAAGAGCGATTGACAGTTGCAAACTAAGAACGTAAATGGAAAAAGTCTAGAGACAGGGTGTAAGATTGTATGCAGTGGTCTAGCTTATTAGAGTAAACAAAGTGAGACAATGTTCAGTGAAATTAAATTAATCTTTCTTGACTTTCCAAATAAAAAGAAACATAAAATGCAACAATCAGTATAGTTTTTGATCCTTTTAAAATACTAGAAACAATGAGTTATCTATTCACTGGCAACATTTCACTCAAAATTAAAAGATCACTGGAGTTCATCATCCTCAAAGTAAATTAAATAAAACAATTGTTGTGACCAAATAGTGCAGACATACCATAATAAGGTGACAATATTTGTACAGCCAGCCCAGACAATGTGGGAACATTAAACGAATCATATTGATGTGCAAACGCAGATTTATTATTAGAATCAATTAGACAGTTGACAAATTTAAATACTAGGGGTGCGCATTTATTTTCAGGGCTGTTAAGAGACTTACAAGGAGCGTCTAGACAATCCCTGGTCTACCTCCGTAAACTGCAAGTGTGAGTCTAGAGCTGGACTATTTGACTACCGGGGGCATTACCTTAAGAGCCTCAGTTTACACATGCGCTTCTCCCCCATCAAAATGGCCGGGGGCGGAGAGGGGGCGGCACTCTGATTATATCGGACGACCGGAAGAGTTTGCTCCTTCGAGGAGGCCACCAATCAGTAAGCAAACTGACATCCCCGCAACATAGCCGGAGTCTCCGTCTGTTGTTTCCTACCTACCTGCTCTCCCTCCCTCCCGCCAGCCCGAGTTCCGCCGCCGCCGCCGCCGCGCTCTTGGAACCACACCGCCAAACAACCAGCGCGCATGCGCTGCGCCGCCCTCCCCCCATTCAAGTAAACTCAGTGCAGCGCCACGCCGCAACATTCAACACTTTCAGAGGAAAGAAGCCGAAAGGACAGAGAGAAAAATTACTAAACCAAACAAAACTCTGCAGCTCATTTTTCGGAACATATATATATTACAAGAAGAAAGTATAATTGTTTTAAAAAATCTCCAAGCGATAACTTACAATTTATCCGAATCTGCGGGTGATGGATAAGGTAAATATACATAATTCAAATCCTCACTTTCGATGAATTTGATGCGACAATTTATATATTTTAAAAATCAAAACAAGTAAATAAGCCGCCGGCCGGTAGCGCTGTAAAGTCTATCATGCGAAGGGCCGCGTGTTTTTATTGTGCGGCTGTGGCAAGTGCGCTGGCGGTGTTGCGGCTGCGCAGTGCAGTGTTGCCCGGTCCGGCCTAGTCAGTCCGGGGTGTGTGGGGGAGGGGCTCCCGGGGCGGCTTCGCTGCTGCTGCTGAAGATGGCGTGCCTGCTGGAGGCCCCGATGCGGATGAGCGTGCTCTCGGTGAGTATGTAACCCCGCTCGCACTGACTCGCTCTCCTCAGGCCATGGCTGTGAGTCCCAAGCGAAGGGCCGGCATGTCTGGTGTGAGGTGGGCGGCGGGTATTTCCGTGTCTCGGCTGCAGCTCCTCGTATTAGCGTCTACGTGAATATCGGCATGCTGCAGCTCCCGGCTTGGGCCTGATGTTTACTGTAAACCTTCCTCTTTTTAAAGTACAAATCGCCAGCCTTCCTGCATTTCACATAATTTAACAGTAAATATGCACCGGGATAACTCACTTTTGTGAAGGGTTATATGTATGTCTACGTTTTGACATTTATTTTTATGTTTGTGTATCCATTTTAATTGGAAGAAGAAACCTACTTACTCGTATCTATGGTCACACTGTTAGTCCATAGCGGTTATTCTTTAAATCGTCAGGAAATTGCAATTCCCTTAATTAAGAAACTAGTAACTAGATAGAGTACAAACAAAGTGCTGGAACAACTCAGCAGGTTTTGCAGCATCTGTGGCGAAAGACAGTTATAGTTTCGAGTGCAATATGACTCTTCGGAACTCGTTTAGCGTCATTTACGGCACAGAAGTAGCCCATTTGATCCATTGAATGCATGTCCGCTCTCTGTAGAACCGTGCAGTAAGTACCTATTACCTGGCTTTATTTCAGGAGCCATGCAACTTTATCTCCCTCATACCCATTCAGCCTCCTTTTGAAATTATTCATTGTTTCTGCTTCCACCATCCTCATGGGCGACCAGTTCCAGGTCCTAACCACTCACTATGTTGATATAAAAAAAGCTCTTCTCACATCCCTGAAAAACCATAGTTAATTTCCACTGTGTAAGTATGCATTTACTGATTAATTTGGAAAACAGTGATTTCCAGCTTCCTTCTGCCATTTTAAGTGCAAAGACCTCTGTTATCTATCTGAAAAAGCTCAACTGACGTGTCAAAATGTTCAGCACATCATAGGCTGAGTTGAAACAAAACCTTTATAGAGGCAGCATGGTAGCATTGTGGATAGCACAATTGCTTCACAGCTCTAGGGTTCCAGGTTTGATTCCGGTTTGGGTCACTGTCTGTGCGGAGTCTGCACATCCTCCCCAAGTGTGCGTGGGTTTCCTCCGGGTGCTCCGGTTTCCTCCCACAGTCCAAAGCTGTGCAGGTTAGGTGGATTGGCCATGAAAAATTGCCCTTAGTGTCCAAAATTGCCCTTAGTGTTGGGTGGGGTTACTGGGGATAGGGTGGAGGTGTTGACCTTGTGTAGGGTGCTCTTTCCAAGAGCTGGTGCAGACTCGATGGGCCAAATGGCCTCCTTCTGCACTGTAAATTATATGTCTATTTATAAGAATAGAGATGCTGTTTTTCTGAAAACAATTTTGGTCAGATCTTTAAGGTGGAAGTAAAAGACTCAATGGTGGCACCGTAGCACAGTGATTAGCACTGTTGCTTCACAGTGCCAGGGTCCCAGATTCAATTCCTGGCTTGGATCACTGCCTCTGCGGAGTCTGCAAGTTCTCCCTGTGTCTGTGTGGGTTTCCTCCAGGTGCTCCGTTTCCTCCCAAAAGTCCTGAAAGACGCGCTTGTTAGGTGAATTCTCCCTCAGTGTGCCCGAACAGGCGCTGGAGTGTGGCGACTAGGGGATTTTCACAGTAACTTAATTGCAGTGTTAATGTAAACCAACCTGTGACACTAATAAAGATTATTATTAAATGAGTTGGATAGTTCTCCCAGATTATCTTTCAATCACTATTTCCATAACCTTGCCAGACTCTACCCCTCCCTTGGTTCTTCTGCTGCTGATGCCCTCGTCCGTGTATTTGTTACCACCCAGATTCCTTCAGAAATGGTTTGATACAATTCTCATCCTTGTTTCGACATCCCTCAATAGCTTAGCCCCTCCTGGCTCTGTAGGAATGTATTCAAACACCATTGGTGGCCATGCCTTCAGCTGCCTAAGCCCAGATCTCTGGAATGGACTACTTAGAGAGACAGTGACATGATGGGCCAAATGGCTACTTTACCATTCTATGCTTCTAAATCTCATTTCCTGTATATCTTTTGCTCTTTTAAGACACTCCTTAAAATCTACCCCATGCCAAGCTTTTGGTCATCTGTCCTGATATCTCTGTATGTAGTTTGGTGTCGAATTTTGTTTTATAATACCTCTGTAAAGCTTCCTGAGCATCTATTACGTTAAGGTGCTATGCGAACCTTACTGTGCACAAATTAGCTGCCATGTTTCTATGTTTCAACAGTAACAACGGTTCAAAAGTACATCATTGGCTGTGAAGTGCTGTGTCATGTCCTGAGGTTGTGAAAGATGCTATATAAATGAAAATCTTTTGTAGTTAAATATTTGTTTCTGTAAGCTTTGAGGAGAGTTAGTTATTTCTAATAACTTGATTTACCAGTCGGCATGACAGTGGCATTTCAGTAATAATGATGGACTGCATTTAAATAATTCCATACCTCTGTTTTCTCTGGAGAAAAGAAACAACTAGTTTATTTTTTAGTTTTCTGCAAACGTTTCAGATTGGGGATTGCTGTATCAGCAAAAATAAATAATATAAACATTTATCATTTTGAGATTCCCCTGACAGTTGTTTACTTGTGGCAAAATGCACTGTGTTTGCATTGAAGATGAGGATTGCTTGATTGCAGCCTGTTCAGGATCTTGTAGGCTCTCATTTCCCAGCTCAGGATTTCTGAAACTCTAACTGTGACCTAGCTTTTTCTGATGCCTATCCTTGACCAGCTAGATTGGGAACAAATTCAGCTTAGACTGTTAATTACCTAAATTATACAGCAGAGAGATTTGAAGGTTGGAACAGCTTTCTAGTATTTAATTGACTTTAATTGGTCTCAGTGCCTCAAGTTAGAGAAAGGAAAGTTGACCGCAATCTTGCACTGAAGCTTAGCCTTTGCAGTTGAATGGTCAGTCGTTAAATTGCTCATTCGGAGAGCTGGCACAGACATGATGGGCCAAATGGCCTCCCATGTTGTGACAATTCTGTGATCAAGGTGCTTTCCTAAATAATGGCCATTTGGGGAAGGTGGTGTTGAAACATTTATGCCTGTGATCAATTTATTCTCTAAAGGAAGGGAGCATTTGTTGAGAAAAGCAAGTTCTATCATATCTATGTTGATCCCTAGCTCTTTAATCTGAACCTAATGTAATATTCAAACTCAATGCTGAACATTATAATGGGACATTATATGAAACATTAGACACACGGCAAGGATTAATTTATTTATACATACATTTAATTGTACAGTTATCAACTGCTTTGGAAATGTTCAGACTACAAGGTTACCTTTGATGCAAAGTTACTTTGTCACAATATATTCATAGTAAATAAAAAGTATGAGCTATTTCCCCTCAATCACTGCAATCTTCAATGGGTCATTAGAGATAAAAATGCTTTAAATGAATTTTTATTAGTGAACCTCCTCGTACAACACCTGCGATTTCTAATGGAATATTGATTAAAGTTGTATAAATGTAATTTTGACTATTGAGAGAAATTTGGTATTTTTACAACATTGTTGGAGTTCACACGCTTTCCTCCTGAAACCATGATTCTACATTGCAGTCCTGATGCACAAGGGCATATATTGTTTTATGTAGGAAAGAAAGAATAGTAACATTTGTAAAATAATCTTGCAGTTAGCCATTGTTTAGAGCTCTGCATAAAATTGCTGATTACGGTTCAGGAACCTGATTCCAATCTGCTTGCTCAGCTCTCCAGTTGTGGCATGTATCGTTCACTTTCAAAAGGATACACCATCTAACTTAAGCCACCTAAATACTCACTATTAATGATTTTGAATTCTAAGTTGGAATGAATATGAGTTTTTTTTGCAGAGTAATTGTTGCTGAACTGTGCAAAATTTCAGCATTTTCAGTTGTCTTGATAATGCAAAAGAAACAAAGTTCAATGTTGCAATTCTTGATTCGAACGTATGCTTAAATCTCTGATGTTTGCATCTTAGAAACTCACACTAGCTGTGTTTAAGCGATTGTAATTTACTGGTTATTTAATTGAGGTGCTATTTCTTTAAAAAAAAAAATAAGGAGCATGCTGCTTTCCAGTGCAGATTTTAAGGATCTCTTTTGGTGGTCATTGTCACTTAATTCTGCAGTTTCTTGATTTTCTCACTACAGAACAGCAATACAGTGGAACTCTGAGTGTAACAATGAAGGTAAGAAAAAGGGGCAGTAAAATAGTTAATAAAATTACTTTAGATTGTTGTACTGTATATCGGTAGGAGCATGTCAGTTATTTTTTGGGTTACATCAGTGAGTGCAATAGATACCCTAGGTGTGACAAATGTAATAACTCACTAAAAATAATTAAAAGCCTATCATTGTTTACTTAATATGACCTAAGGGACAAGATGGCTATTTCCCTGAATTGCCCTAACTTTTTATGGTCAAACCCAGCTGTAATACAATGAGAAGTTAGATCCAATACTCCTGGGATATTAGATATGACTTGGATGAGATAATATATAGAAGGGGCAAAACATCATTTTACTGTTCTGCCACATTGACATGATGATTGGAAGTATCAGGGTGATGCATTTCTTTTTAAATGGCATTGGTAGTACCTGTGTACAATATAGATGGAAAAGACCTGGCATTAAAATGTCTTAAAATAGATAATGTCATTGCATTTATTCCTGGGCTAATTAAACTGTTACATTTATTCCTGGGCTAATTAAACTGTTACATGAGACCAATGTGTTCTATGGAAAGTAAGTGGGTACGTGGAAAGTGTGGTACAATATTTGCATAGTTGTGTTTGTAATAAAGTGGAAAGCAGGATAACAAATGTAAAACAGCGTGTAGTATTTTATACATGTGGTCTAACCTAACTATTTTCTGCTAAATCTACAACATAGTAATGTGAAAGAGGAATATAATACCATTCTGTAAACATCATGTAACAAACTCTCACCAAAATCTACTCATAGGTTATCATAGAATCCTACAATGGTTATAAGCACTGAAAAAGGCCAATTGATCAGTCATGTCTTTTTCCAGATACCTATAAATTGGTATCCACTGGTTCTCAACCAATTGAACAGTTACTCTCGATTTACTCTGTCTAGACCCCTCATGATTTTGAACACCTTTATCAAATCTCTCTACCTTTTCTTCTCCATCATGCTCACGGTCCAATATGAATGAACCTTCTTCAACAAAAGATCAATGAATGGGCTTAAATTATGAAGAATAAGCATAAGTGTAAATGATCAAAGGTTCGGACAGGACTTCTCAAACTGTGGGCGTGAGATTAGATTTTGAGGTGGAGCAGCACGAGGCTTCTTTAAATCCTTGCTTTCATTATTATTGATGGGCACTGCCTAATTGACTGCCCGCTTGAGGCCCAATTGCTGCTTCAGAAAAGCCTGTGACTAGGCACACGTAGGTGTAGTTTTTTGTGTGGAGAAAACCTGCAGTTTCATTAACTTCCCTCTATGAGGGATGGGATGTGAGGAGTTGGGAAGGTTGCGGGAGGGGAATGTAGGGCACACTCAGCGCCTTGCCCACTCCCACCCGTGCCAGCAAGTGAAGCCTCTTCTCTCTCTTTTCTCCTCCCCACTCTGGGGTGGTCACACAAAGTCTGGGATATTAAAATTGGTATTGGGAAGCACGAGGCTAGGAACATACTTGTTGCTAGGTGGTGATGGTGTCGAACTAAGGAAATGAGGTTACAGTTTTCTCTACATAGTTTTTTTTAAATCAAAAAGCTATCAGCTATTTGGCATGGTGGGTAGTTGGTAATGGAATTACTTTGTCAAAGAAATGTGTTTGACTGAATTGTCTTGTATTAATCTATGCTCTTTATTTAGCTCAGTACTGAGAATTTTAATTTCTCTGAAAATGTAAGGCACAGTCGTTCCTAATGGAACTGAATGATAATCTGAGTCATTAGATGTTTGTAACCTGGTACTTTAAGCTTTACTTTATGGTTTGTAAATCAGGTTAAATTATTACAATTCCACTGGGTTTAATGTTACTTTAGCAAACTGGTGTATGCCATTTGATACAAAAGGGAAGAAATACTCAAGAAGAAGAATTGAAATTTTGATAATTTAATACATTATTGATTTGAAATGTATATAAAACTTATGCTTGATTACTATGCATTTGTATTAAAATAGATGCTGAAATGTTGCCTGGCTCTTGGAGTACTGTTCTCTAGCAGGACAGGGCATAGTTCGAAAGCTTAAAAGAAAAGAGATTAGAGTATGAGTCAGGAGGCAATGCAATATTCCTTATAGGAAGGTGTTACTGTTAAGTCAGAGAATTTCTTTTTTTATTATTCAGATTTTTAATAATATTCTAGAGCCAAAATTGGCTCAAATGTTGCGAGTGTTTAAAAAAAAAAAAACACACCTGTATGCTGACCTAATGCTAACCAGTTGCAGATTAAACATAAGAGATGTTATATCACTTAGTGAGTGCCTTCATGGGCTGACTTCATGAAGTCACAAATTGTTGACGTACACTCAAAAGTGCAGGGCTCCGAGGTAAAGGCAAATTAATTGGATTAAGTGGACAGCTCTTTCAAAGACCAAAGAGAAAATGCTGGAAAATCTCAGCAGGTCTGGCAGCATCTGTAGGGAAAGAAAAGAGCTAACATTTTGAGTCCAGGTGGCCTTTTGTCAAAGCTTTTATCCAGCTCTTTCAAAGAGCTGGCACAGCTACAAGGGACCAAATGGCCATCACCTGTTCTGTCATTCTATGTCTGTGATGAACACCTATGTGATTTTGGAAGGACAAACAATAGGGGACCAGCCCCCTCACAATGTTCCATCTCCAAAAGCCAATGCTTGGTGAAAGTAAAATTCCTGGTATCCCAGAAAATGCTTCATAGAATTTACAGTGCAGACGGAGGGCATTCGGCCCATCAAGTCTGCACCGGCCCTTGGAAAGAACACCTTACTGAAGCCCACGCCTCCACCCTATCCCCGCAACCCCACCTAACCTTTTGGACACTAACTGGCAATTTAGCATGGAAACCGGAGCACCGGAGGAAACCCACACAGACACTGGGAGAAAGTGCAAACTCCACACAGACAGTCGCCCGAGGCCGGAATTGAACCCGGAACCCTGGAGCTGTGAGGCAGCAGTGCGAGCCACTGTGCCATCGTGCCGCCCCAGAGACTTACTGCAACTTGTCTCAGGATGTGACAATATTGTAAGGTACTTGGGTTGACATCTAAACCTATTGATGAGATTAAATGAATGCTTTTTGTAGCACAAGATGTCTGCTTTTTACTGAAGCAATCCAAGACTATTTGTACCACCCCTCTCTTTCCCCATAACCTACTCTGCATCAAGTCATTCCCTTAATTATATAATGGCCTCTGCCTCAACTGTTCCCTGTGCCAAAGCATTTTGTGCTCCAATGTAAACCTACTTGTGACTATAAAGATTATTATTATTATAAATTGTCCATATGAAAACATTTCTCTTAACCTCGTGCTGTGCAGTATGTTAGCCACAAGCCACATTGTTGCTGATTGTGAATCACATTTTGTATTGTGTGTATGTTGCTTTCTTACCAGAGTTTGCACATATAGAAATACAGGAACAGCAGTAGTCAAGCCTGATCTACCACTATTCAATGAATATGGTTGATCTGCAACTGAACGTCATATTTGCCTCCTCTCCCTTAGATCTTTGTTGGACGTATAATCAATTCAAAAGCCAAACATCGCAGATCCTGGAAACCTGAAATAAAAACAGAAAATGCTGGGAATACTCAGCGAGTGTAGCAGCCTCTGGGGCGGGGGTCCGAGATTATGGACATAGTCTTTCAGGTGCCTGGCGGTTTTCTCAGCAGATCTTCTGATGCTTGGAATAAAAAACGTCTTTTGGCATTTTACAGGTGCTGGTTTAGCACAGGACTAAATCGCTGGCTTTGAAAGCAGACCAAGGCAGGCCAGCAGCACGGTTCAATTCCCGTACCAGCCTCCCCGAACAGGTGGCGGTATGTGGTGACTAGGGGCTTTTCACAGTAACTTATTTTGAAGCCTACTTGTGACAATAAGCGATTTTCATTTTCATA
Source organism: Scyliorhinus torazame (assembly GCF_047496885.1). Lineage (NCBI taxonomy): Eukaryota > Metazoa > Chordata > Chondrichthyes > Carcharhiniformes > Scyliorhinidae > Scyliorhinus > Scyliorhinus torazame. Next base: position 166,719,482 of record NC_092708.1, on the reverse strand, counting down.
ACACCATTACACTGGTCACATAGAGCCTCTTTTAAAAAAGGGTGCCCGATCAGCGAGCTACAAAAAGATTACCCCGGGGTCCTTGGCACCGTGAGGCAGCAGTGCTAACCACTGCTCCACCGTCACATTGCCTTGACAAGGTATAAATATTTAGTGATGGAGGATCATGTAGTGGGGAAGCCCTTTAATTATATTTCAATTTCCTTTCTGGGCGGAAAGTTCGTTACCTCACTGGTGAGAGATGTTAAAGTTGCAAAACAAGGTCTCACCAGTGAGAATCTCATTTTCCAATTCTCGTGTGATTTTGCACCCACGTTACCGTTTGCACTCATGGTGAATGTGGGCACAACATTGACCCCGATGTTTCAGATCTGTGACCTTTCATGAGAAAAATCTGTCCATTTTACTTTTAAAATTAAAATTTGATCTGGATTCAATTGCTGTTTTCGGAAGAGAGTTCCAAACTTCTATCAGCCTTTGTGTCTAGAAGTGTTTCTACTTTCACTCCTGCAATGTCTGCCTCTTTTAGACTGTCCTTTCGTCCTAACTTTCCCAACAAATGGAGATAAGGCCCTATCTGTTCCTGTAATATCTTGGATACTGCTATCAAATCATCCCATAAATAGCCGTCTGAATTTAAGGAAGGCAACGCTAGTTTGTTTAGTGTTTCTCCTAGATCCTTGGGATCCAGCTATCATTCTAGTGGATCTACACTGCGCTCTCCCCATGGCCAATGTATCCTTTTGAAGGTGTGGAAAACTACTAGAAATGCTGCAGGCCCTTGCAGAGTTGAAACATGACTCCAACCGACTTGTATTTTATTTCTCCAGATTTAAAGGCCAGCATTCCAGTAGCCTTTTTGATTATTTTCTGTACCTGTTCATGACCTTTTTAATAATTTGTATATTTGGACCTGGAAGTCTCTTTGGACTGCCACTGTTTCTAGTTTTCCACCACTCAGAATGTACCCTGTTCTTTCCTTTTTGCATCGAAAGTGGTTAAATTGGCATAGCCACATCAGTGATATATATTGGGCAACTCTAATTTCTCATTGTTGATGTTATACTGCGGAATATGCTGCACTGACCTTGATCTTTCTATACTGGGTGACCAAAATTACACCATCTTAATTGTGACCGAACCTTTATTTTGCATTAATTTATTACTTATTTACTCTTGTACTCTTAGCCTCTATTTTTAAAACCCAAACTCTGTCAACCTTTTTTATTTCCATAGTCAGGACACTTACACCTCTAAGGAATTTATATTTTGGGCTCTTGGCCATAGTTCGTCTGCCCTTGAAGTAGCCGTTAGATTTTATTTTGGTCAGATGCCCTTAACCAACATCACTAAAACAGTTTGGCTGTTTTATCTCACTGCCAATTGTGGAACCTTGCTGTATGCAAATTCACTTGCCACACTTTCTTCTATTACAACAGTGACTACAGTTCGAAAGTACTTAATTGATTGTGAAATACTTTGGAATGTCCTGAGGTTGTGAAAGGGACAATGTAAAATATTTTTATTTTGTATTTTTGTTTGTTATTCAAGCTAATCTTAATTTTTTGTGATACTCAACTCCGCAGCAATTGGACTCCTTTTATTGACTTACTATTGTGGATAATTATTGTTTTTAATTTTGTAATATATTATAGAATCTGAGCGCACCTGCTTAATTCCATATCACAAACAGAAGATACTGGAAATTGATGTTCTATCATCAGAACTGGGAGATGTTGTTTTAAGTTTGAGCCAGTATAGAAGCAGAGGAAAGGATTGGATGGTTGGGAGAAAGAAAAGAAGGGGGAAGGTATGTGATGGAGTGGAGGGCAGGGGTGATTAAATGGCAGAAGGGATGATGTTGTAAAGCAAAGGGGAAATAAGCAACGTGAGTCTGGAGGAGGTGTAAATAGATACAGCAGAAACTTTAGCAGTACCTGCTCTCTGAGAAATCACAGAGAAATGGGAGAGATCACAGGAAATGGGTGAGAATTTTGGCTTGTGGAACAGTAAGTATGGAAATATCTGTTCGCATATATGGATCTGAAACACAAAAATATAATTTAATTTGGAATTCATATGTAATTTCTTTGCAGTGTTAATGTAAGCTTACTTGTAATAATAAAGAATATTATTATAATGCTTCAGAGGAGATGTCGAGGAAAGAGGTTATGCCTGTGGAAGTGAGTTTTATTGGTTATCTTATGAAACAGAAGGAAAACAGAAAATAACAAAGGTGAACCATGTAAGAGTTGAGTAAAGAGCAGAACTTGTTCAAGGTTGAGTTCCCCCCCCCCCCCCCCCCCCTTTGGTATTTTGTATGTGCTTGTTTTGAGTGAATGGGGGGAAAGTGGACAAAGATAGAAAATAGGAAGTATTTCTGTAAGGATAGCTGTCAATTGGCGTTCTTGCGCACTTCTTTTTTTATTTTGGTTATCCTGCTAAGATTAGAGCTTTGAGTCTGTAGTTATATTTTCCCCAATAGTTAAACTTTAAATCTTTACACAATGCAGTGACTACTTATGTTTAAAATTGTCCACAAATTTTGTGGAGCGCTAAAGGCATTTTAAATCTGTCGGATCAATGCTGTTCCATATCCGAGCTGTCTGAGACTGCACCAACCTGTCAACTTCTCATCCTTCCCCTCTGACATGGGGTTGGATCTGGAATAAGGACTTCCACTACAATCTTTACATTGCACAAATAATTTGACAACCATGCAAAAATTGCAGAATAAACATTGTCAAAATAAACTAATTGAAAGATTTTAACCACGGTCATAAAGGACGAGGACTGGAATTCTTTTAACAACTTTCTCTGGAAGTTTGTGCTCAACAAACTGATCTTATGCCAGAATGTGATATTTTTCAATCTTTTTATCCAATCCTCATTTAACATTTCCGTATTAGGTCGGCAGTAGTCCGACGAGGGCAACGCCTCCTGTGCATGTTCCTTTCTCCTTATTTAAATTAATCATATTAACTTATTGAGTCTTGGTTCTTGCATCAGTTAGATGTTTTAATGGCTCCTGAATAGATTGTCCGTTTAGTGATAGTTGTACAGCATGATGGACATTTGTAGATTTTCATTTACTTTGATCTCCGTTAATGGTGGCCCTACTGCCTTGAAGAAATATTTGTCACTTGCTCTAGATTTAATTCTGTGCTGAAGTGGGGGGAGTGCTTTCTTTGGTATTTCTGTGATTTCAGGCGACATTAGAGAACCTAAGAAGTTAGGTCAGGGAAAGGAGTATAGAGGTAATTATCAATATGTAGTTTAGGCTGCTAGACTCCCTGTATAATAATTGAATTTATGTGACTATAAAACTAATATAAATGACTGGTGAATCATGCTGATTCTCATGAATCACAAGCCCAGTTTATCGCTAAATGCTCTCCCTTCCACCACATTCGTGATGCTTTCCTTTTTTTCAAATGCAATGGAGTGTCATTAGAAAATTGCAGACTTTTTACTATTGCTAACAAAGCCTCTGCTCTGCAACACTGATATGACATTATTTTGAAAAAACAATCCTGCTGGAGACTGAGGTAATGAATTTAAGTAGAGCAAGTATAATGTTGCATGTGCATTGCTCTTTATTCAATGGCATTGCACTCCAGATCTCTGCCATCACCTTCAGTCCTACAACCTCTTCCAGCCCTACACACACATATCTGTGCTCCTCTAATTCAGGCCTCTTCAGCATCCTCGTTTTATTTGTTCCACCATTGGTTTTGGGGCTTTAGCTGCCTAGGCCCTAAACTCTGGATTTCCTCCCTACACCACTTTGCGTTTCTACCTTGCTTTCCTCTTAAAACCTGACATACCTTTTCCTAGCTTTTGATCATCTACTCTGATATCTCCTCATGTGGTTCAGTGTCATTTTGTTTTATAATACTCGTATGAAGTGCCTTGGGACACTTTTTTATGTTAAGTCCTATATAAATGTACATTTTTGTTGTAATAAACTAGTCTGTGGAGTACTATTGTGCATCTCTTATGCTGTTATAAGTCTACTGATACAGGATCTGTAAGAACCCTATTTCAATATTTATTGCATTTGTTCAGACAATAATATGCTTATTCAAAATATAATTCTCACCCTAAACACCAGTGGCTGGCATTACAGCACTGCCTAATATACAGTTTCTTTAAGAAGTACTGTACCATTGAAATTTAAAGTTGAATATATTTAATATTGAATATCGGAGACCGTACTTTGACCATATTAATGTTTTTTTCTAAAGCAGAATTAAAGTCTAATGTGTTGTCCAATACATTAGCCACTAACCACCACTGGGCAGATTGTGAATTCAGATGCTGCTAATTGTAGTTTTGTTATGAGAGTAAGCATTATACATTTCTCAGCCAAATAATGATACGTTCTGGTTGTTCAGTGTGCCTATTTGTTACCTGATAAAATGCTGTTTAGCACGGTGAACAGGCTGCATTAAACATCTGTATGGAGTCCGAGTGAATAGTTGGAATAACCTCTGCATGCTGGAACAACAATTAAGCCCAACCAGCAGTACAACAAGGCACAATATGGCAAAAGGAAAACCACATGTTCTTAAGAGCTTGTTGTGGAACTGACCACAGGGATGACTTTGATGAAATTAGATTACCTCTGGCAGCTGCTGGACAAAAACTTGGAAGCTGCAATTTCTGCACATGTGCTGTGATAAATTCATGCCAGAATTCCAAACTTTGCTGAAGGAGAAAGGCGGTGTTTTCCATTTAAAATTAGTACATGTGGCAAAGAGTGTTACCGTAGCCATTGGTCTAGAAGAGAGTGATAGTCTTGTTTGTAAAATGATACGCATTATCTCTATAGTTTATCTTGCTCAATGTGGTCCATTTATTTTGTGTAAAACTCATACAATTTGGGTGGTAGGTTATTATTGATTACGAGGTTAACCTTGATGAGTGTCTAGTTGCTAACAGAAGGAATCCTGTTCATGAAAAGTGCAACTATTAATCTAAGCACTTCATTCTCTTTAGGAAGTTACAGCCAGCAGTCGTCATTATGTTGACCGGCTCTTTGATCCTGACCCCCAGAAGGTGTTGCAAGGTGTCATGTAAGTACTGTATGAGGATATGTAACCTATATCTTCTGGATCCTTGTGTAAACTTCCACCTCCATTATAATTTGAAAACTATGTCTCACTTGTGAGAAGCTAATCAGTCACATAGACTGCAGTTAATTAATTTAATGACTATTTACAATGCTGACTGTATATTTTAAATTCTGGGAATCAATGAACAAATGGTCTCAGCTGTGGCAATTAAATATACTTTGATCTCTGTATGCAACTGGTTTAATGGAAATTGTTACATAAGAAATATTTGGAACTTTTAGTTTAAAATCATAATTGTGTGGCAGTTTTTTTTAACATGCATACTGCTATGATTTAAAGTCCTGAAGAGAATCACATTTTAAATTCTGATCTCCAGATCAGTCATAATAAATAACAATGAAAGTGGTGTCCTAATTAGTTTTGTAAATAATGACTGTAGACCTCTCTTCTAAAGAAGAAGCTTAGTACTTGGTTCCAGTGATTTTTGACTGAGACACAATTTTGTTTGGCTTGCCTTATCAACCTAGAGGGAAAAAGTTATTTTCTTTAAACATAAGATGAGCTGGGATTTTAAAATGTTAACTCAGCAAATGGTGTTTGAATATCCCTTTGAAAACCAGGAATAACAAGACCAAGCACTATAGAGAAGGGCATCCTAGAAACTGACGTCACCTGAAACTGGTGCAACAACTGGGCAAAAAATACACTGGAAGTGGAAGACTGATGGTGGCCATATGTAGCCCACAGACAGCCCGTTGGTTTACAAAAGAACAATACAGCACAGGAACAGGCCCTTCGGCCCTCCAAGCCTGTATGGGTCATGATACCAACCTTTGCCAAAACCCTCAGTACTTCCTTGGGCTGTATCCCTCTATACCTATCCTATCCATGTGTTTGTCAAGATGCCTTTTGAACGCCGTTAATGTAAAATGGACACTTCTGAAATTGTGGGGATAGATAAGAGTATCCAGGAGTGCAAATTTTGGAAACAAAATCTTTTGCTTTCAAATTAAGTATTGAAGTATCAAACCATTTTGCTTTTGGTGGGTTTTTTTTAATGATCGTTTTGTGTCTTTGCTTAACTTTTTGTGCAGTGACATGAAGAATGCTGTAATTGGAAATAACAAACAAAAAGCAAATCTGATTGTCCTGGGAGCAGTACCAAGGTATTGTAATAATTTTATAATTTTCTATGTTCGGGTCATGGGACCAGGAGTAGGTCCTTTAACTTTGGAGCTCGGTCTGCCATTTGGTGTGAAATGGCTGATCTGGGACTAATTCAACTTGCCCACCGTTTCCCCATTATCCTTTAATATCTTTGTTTAACAGAAATCTAGGGTGGGATTTTCCACAATGCCCCGTGTCGTCTTTTGTGGTGGTGGCGATGGCCTGCCATTGGCAGGCAGCGGGATCAGAAAATCTTGCTGTTATCAACAGAGTTTCCAGTTCGATCTACCCCTTGCAGTGGGGGTTTGCCATCGGTCAGATCGGCCGGAAAATTATTCTCAGATTTTAAAATTAGCAATTGACCCAGCGTAATGACCATTTGTGGGAGAGAGTTACAAACTTCTACCAATCTGTGTCAGCCATCAGTTGGTCGGATTTTTGCCATGTGAGCCAGAAAGTCGTGCCACTCCAGGACTCCAAACTCGACCGAGACTCCAGTACAGTACTGATGAAATGAGGCACTGTCAGAGTTTCCGTCTTTCAGATGAGATGTTAACCAAAATCATCTTTCTGTGTCACCTTCGAAGTACTTAAAAGATCCCATGGCATAACTTCCGACCAGTATTTAAATGTTTATCCATCAATCATCATCAAAAAGACAGATTATCTGATTTTAACATATTTCTGCTGATGGGAGAGTACTCTGAAAATTAGCTGCCACATTTCCTACATTAGAACAGCGACTAGGCTTCAAAGTTCTTCATTGGTTGTAAAGTGTTTTATGACACCTGGTGGGTCGTGGAAGATGTTGAATAAATAAAAAAGTGTTACCTGACTTCATTTTGAAAGGACAAGCTCTAATTATATGCTATGTGCCCTTGTCTTGGATTCCCCAACCAGTAGTAGTTTCTCTTGACCTGCGTTATCAGTTCCCAATAATAACTTAAACTTCGAATAAATTACCCCAGAACCTTTAAAAATGCACCAATAGAAAGGTGGACAAATATTTAATTTTATTTATTCTTTCACAGGATGTGGCTGTCGCTGGCTAGGCCAGCATTTGCTGCCCATCCCTAATTGCCCTGAGAAGGTGGTGGTGAGCGTTTTTTTTAACCACTGCAGTCCATGTGGTAGTGGTATACCCACAGAGCTGTTAGAAAGGGAGTTCCAGGATTATGATCCAACGACTGTGAAGGAACAGCAATATAGTTCCAACACAGGATAGTCTGGATGGCAGGGGATCTTGCAGGTGGTGGTATTTTCATGCATTTGCTGCCCTTGTCCTTCCAGGTGGTGGAGGTCATCGATTTGGAAGGCACTGTCGAAGGAACCTTGGTGAATTGCTGAAGTGCATCTTCTATATGGTGCACACTGCTGACACTGCTTTGGTGGTTATATATGGTGCACACTGCTGCCACTGCTTTGGTGGTGGAGGAAATCAGTGTTGAAGGTGGTGGATGGGGTGGCAATCAAGCATCCCGTTTTCCACATTACCTGAGTAGATGCCAGTGTTGTAGCTATACAGGAAGAGCTTGACGAGGGGCATGGCTAATTCTGGAGCACAAATATCTAGTACTACGTATGGAATGCTGTCAGGTCCCCTAACCTTTGCACTATCTAGTGCGTTCAACCATGTTTTGACATCAGATGGAGTGAATGGGATTGGCTGAAGACTGGTATCTGTGATGGTGGGGACCTTGGGGAGAGGCCGATATGGATCATCGACTTGGCACTTCTGGCTGAGGATAGTTGCCAGTGTTTCTTCCTTGTCTTTTGCACTGATTTGCTTGGCTCCTCCATGATTTTAGATATTTGTGAAGCTGCTGTCTCCAATTAGTTGTTTAATTGATCAGCACAATTCACGCCTAGATGTGGCAGAACTAACTAGTTGGATGTGGCATCACTTAGCTCTCAATGTTGCATGCTGCTTCTGCTATTTGGCATGCAAGTAGTCCTGTACTGTCGCTTCACCAGATCGACACCTCAGCTTGATAACCTGCTTAGATAAGGAAGAACATCTTGTGTGGCTAAGCCTTAATAGCTCCTGAGAAGCATTGCCCATGTTTTGGGACAGATAGGTAATTTCACTTCGAAACAACACATTTGGAGGATGGGGCATGTCAAATTCACTTTCTTGCAATCCAAGGTGTTTTCTGAGGGACTAAGGACTGTAATTGGTGTAGAAGAGACTTTGTTTTTCACTGTAATATATATGTGATGCAGTGAATTTTTGAAGCTGGTGAGGGGCAATGTTCCCTTTCCTATCATTACCAACAATTAACTTGTGCAGGGTGAAAACACTTGTCCAAAATATAGAACTTTTGGAGAGCATCCTGATAATTCAGTTCTTATGCACTAAAAGGACAATTTTCCAGAAAGTTGAATGAAGCAAAGCGAGCAATATAACCAAAGTGAAAATTTAGTATAATTTGAATTATCAAATTTAAACTAAAAAGCCCTATACAGGCCAATTGGTGCAATCTGCTCGAGCAACTTCAAGTATTTTGGAATTAAAAAAATTGTGTACTTTTGACTTCAACTTGAGTTTAAATATTTTCAATTACCTTTTTTGTTTTGCAGGTTACTTTACCTACTGCAGCAAGAGACTTCGACAGTCGAACTTAAAACCGAATGTGCGGTCGTATTAGGAAGTCTTGCAATGGGCACAGAAAATAATGTCAAGTCTTTGTTAGATTGTCACATAATTCCAGCATTGCTACAAGGTACTGCTGTTTTGAATGCATTAAAGTTCAAGCGATCATCATTTTGGTTTGTTTGGCATGAAGCTGCCCTATTGATTTTCATGGTAGTACTGAGTCATTGAGACCAGAACAATCTCAAGGTTCATCCCTGGCCTGTACTATTAGTTATTGTCAGCTTGCTTCAGCATCCTAGGCTACTTTGGAGGTGTGAACAGCCAGGATTCCTGTTTTTGATTGCTGTTCAGTGACTCCTGTTTGGAAAAAGTTGCAAATATTAACATCTGGCTAATGCATGATGAGGTTCAAGCTTGCCTGTGATGTGTTCCAAGCCCATGTGAACAAAATGATGAATGGCCATATAATTAAGTTAATGGAAATTTGCTGCTGCACACAGACCTGATGCGTAACTAGACATTTTTTTATTCATTTGTGGGAATGTTACTTGCAAAGCCAGGATTTGATGCCCGTTCCTAACTGCCCTTAAGAACGTGGTGGTTCATAATTTTATTGCAGGGGTTAACCTGGATCCTTTTTTTTTCTTTTTAATTTTCGAGTATCCAATTTTTTTTTTCCCAATTAAAGGGCAGTTTAGCGTGGCCAATCCATCTACCCTGCACATCTTTGGGCTGTGGGGGTGAAACCCACGCAGACGTGGGGAGAATGTGCAAACTCTACACGGACAGTGACCCAGGGCTGGGATTCGAAACCGGGTCCTCAGTGCCACAGTCCCAGTGCTAACCACTGCGTCACATGCCACCCCCAACCTGGATCGTTTTGCAAATTATTGTAGAATCGTAGAATGGTAACATCACAGAAGGCAGCCATTTGGCCTGTTGTTTCCATGCTCTGTCTTCCAGTTCTCTGGGAGAGCAACTCGACTAGTCCCCCACCTTTTCCTCAGCCCTGAAAATGTTTTTATTTCAGATAATTAATCAGTTCCCTTTTGCAAGCCATAATTAAATCCCTCTCCATCACACTCTTGTGACGAGCATTCTAGATCCTCTCCACATGCCATGTAAAAATGAATTTCCACAGGTCACTGTTGTTTCTGTTGCCAGTTGTTTCCGGTTCTCGACACATCTGCCAATTGGAATGGTTTATCCCTATCTACCAGAGACCCCTCACAATAGAGCCAAGCCTCATTATGCATTTTTGGCTGACAGCTTCGACATCCATTAATTTGTTGAAACCGCTGCACCGAAGGGAAAACATTGCTTACTTGTCAGTTATTTCTCTCTGATCTATTCTGCCAATTACACAATGTTTATTTACATAAGATAGATGTTTCAAGTGCTTGCAGTTCCTGCTACTGATAGTTTAAAATGTCTGGATATAGGTCTAGTAAAAGCTGTTTTATTTTTTTTTAAGGTATCAGTGGCATGGAAGTGCCAACAGTTGGCATGGAGTGTGAGGGGCCATTGGGGAGGGTTTGGGGGGGCATGTGGCACAAGTTGGCATGGAGGGGGTGAGAGCAAGAGGATTTTTTTTTTGTTCTCTATTATTGATTTTATTGCAATTGGGAAGAAGTCCCAGAGCACTGAGGCAGGCCTTTTAAACCTCAACACCTGATCACTCACGTGGCTGTTTCCGAATTCTTTCTGGGGGTGACGGGCTGACTTCTGTTATCACCTTCCCCAAACCCCAGGAGGAAATCTTGCCTTTGTCGGCACTTCAGGTGGATGAGCTGAGCTGGAAAATTTCCTGATTTTCCTAACCTACTTCCATGTTCACCACTACTTTGTTTCCTGTCACTCAATTAAATCTGTATCCATGGTACCACTGTCCTTTTTATTCCATGGGCTTCAACTTTGCTGCCCTTGTGTAGCCCTTTTTCAGATGCCTTTTGGAAGTCCATGTTCACCAGATTAATTTCATTACCTTCATTAACCCCCTATATTTGCACAAGCTCCCAGTGTCTGCATGGGTCTTAACCTCCACAGCCCAAAGATGTGTAGCATAGGTGGGTTAACCTTGCTAAATTGCCCCTTAATTGGAAAATGTAAAAGAAAATTAACCCCCTGTTTTACCTCATCAAAACCTCAAGTAAGTTAGTTGGACATGATTTGTCTTTAACAAATCTGAGCTGGTTTTCCTTAATCCAGATTTGTCGAAGTGGCTCTTAATTTTGTCCAGAATGATCATTTTGAAAGGTTTTCCACCACTGGTGTTACACGTAATGGATTACAGTTGCTGGACTTATTTTGCACCGTTCTTTAAACAAAGGTGTAATATTTGCAATTTTCTTGTTCTTTGGCCCCTGCTTCTAAAGAGAATTGGAAGGTAATGGCCAGGGCCTCCACAGTGTCCACATCCCTCAATATACTTGGATACTGCATCACTGACTCCCTTGATTATTTCCCAACTGTAAACACAACCAGCACATCAAGCCTACCACCTCCACCAATTTGCAGACCATCCAGTGCCTCAAGTTACTTCATCTTTCGCTATGACCTGGGCATCACCTTCCTTATTAAAGACAGATGCAAAGCATTGAGTTAGTGTCTCAGCCATGCCCTCTGCTCTGCTGCATAACTCCCTTTTCAGGTACTAATTGGCCATTCTTCTCATTTTACTATCTTTTTACTATTTATATGAAAATACTTTCACATTTCTCCTTGTATAAGCTGCCTGTCTCAACCCATAACCTCGGACTTCTCATTTATTTTTGTATTTGCCATGATTCTCAATTGTAATATCAACTTGATGTCTGTCACATGCACGCTTTTTCTGCTTTGGATTTGTTGCTTTTCCCCCTTGATGTATCTCTGCTTTTTGAAGGCAGCCCTTTGTTTTGTTTAAATCTTGCTAGTCAGTCTTTGATTCCAGTTAACCAGGGCTGGACCTTTTCTCACCCCATTGAAATTGGCCCTCCCCCAATTAATCGTTCTTACTCCAGATTGCTCCTTGTTCTTTTCCATTGCTGATCTAAAACTTATGATATGGTGATCACAAGTGTTTCCCAGTAACACTTGAACCACCTCATTCCCCAGAGCCATACCTACCATTTTCTCTTTCCCAATTGGGCCAGAAACACATTAATTTGGAAAATACTCCTGAACTTACTTCATAAATGCTTCTCTCTCTCTGTCCTTTACACTACTTGCACATTTGTTCCTCTATATTTTTCCCATTTAGATGATGGCTATAGAATATACCTGGCTGTGTAATGGTACCTCTATTTTTTATTAGCTCTCACCAAATAGATGCTGTCCTTAACCCTTCTAGGCCATCCTCTCTCCTGACCGATGCTCCCACCGCTCCAACGTACCTCATCCACTGACCCCAGATCCTCAAGGCCGCTACCACCATGGGGCTGGTGGAGTATCTCGCCGGCGGGAACGGCAGAGGTGATGTTATCAGCGCCCCCAAGCTGGTGCCCCTACATGATGCTGCCTCCATCTGCTCCCAAACTGACCCTGCCCCTGCCACTCACTTTCTTATCGTAGCAATATTGGCCGCACAGCAGTAATTATTGAAATTTGGCAGGGCAAGCCCCCCCTCCCCTCGATTCCTCTCGAGCATCACCTTCTTCACTCGCGGGGACTTACTCGCCCAGACAAAGCCCAGAATGATTTTGTTAACCCTCTTAAAAAAGAACCGCGGGATGAAAATTGGGAGGCATTGGAATACAAATAAAAATCTTGGTTGGACCGTCATCTTAACCATCTGCACCCTCCAGGCCAGCGACAGCGGTAGCGCATCCCATCTCCGAAACTTGCCCCTCATCTGCTCGACCAACCGGGACAAGCTCAACTTGTGTAACCGGCCCCAGTCGCGCGCCACTTGTACCCATAAGTACCTAAAACTGTCCCCCACTAACCTAAACGGTAGCTCCCCCAGCCGACCCTCCTGACCTCTTGCCTGGACTACAAATATCTCACTCTTTGTCATGTTTAGTTTATATCCCAAAAACCAGCCAAATTCCCCCAATGTCACCATGATCTCACCCATCCCTGCCCCTGGATCTGCTACATATAAGAGCAGGTCGTCCGCGTACAGCGAGACCCTGTGTTTCCCCCCCCCCCCCCCCTGCCGAACCAGCCCTTTCCAGCCCCTTCAAGCTCTCGGAGCAATTGCCAGCGGCTCTATAGCTAACGCAAACAGCAGTGGGGAGAGGGGGCATCCCTGTCTTGTCCCCCGGTGCAGTCTAAAATAGTCCAAGGTCATCCTATTCATCCTTGCACTAGCCTCCGGGGCCTGGTACAACAGCCTAACCCAGTCGATTAAAGCCCCTTACGAACCCAAATCGTCCCAACTCCTCACATAGATAGTCCCACTCCACCCGGTCGAACGCCTTCTCCACGTCCATGGCCACAACTACCTCAACCTCCCTACTCTCCGTGGGCATCATAATCACGTTGAGCAGCCTTATATTGGCCACCAACTGCCTGCCCTTGACAAACCCGGTTTGATCCTCCATAATCACATCTGGCACACCATCTGCAATCCTGGAGGCCAAAACTTTGGCCAGCAACTTGGCGTCCACATGAAGCAGGGAGATCGGCCTATATGACCTGCATAGCTCCGGGTTCTTGTCCCGCTTCACTATTAACAAAATAGTGGCCTGTGACATCGTCGGGGGCAGCACCCCTCCATCCCTCGCCTCATTGAAAATCTTGACCAGCAACAGCCCTAATATCCCCGAGAATTTCTTGTAGAATTCCACCGGATACCCGTCCGGTCCCGGGGCTTTACCCGACTGCATTGCCTTCAAGCCCTCAACTATTTCTTCAGCCCTAATCGGGGTCCCCAGCCCATCCACCAGCTCCCTGCCCACCCTTGGGAAGGTCAGTTTATCCAAAAAGCGTCTCATCCCCTCGGGCCCCGTAGGGGGTTCCGAGTGATAGAGTCTACTGTAAAAGTCTCTGAATGCCCTGTTTAGCCCAGTCGAGTCCCCTACCAAATTCCCATCCCTCTCTATTTCCCTGGCTGCCTCCCTCTTCCTCCGCTGTTGTGCCAGCATTCTGCTGGCCTTCTCCAGATTCGTAAAATGCACCCTTCGCCTTTCTTTTAAAAAAAAAATAAAATAAAATAAATTTCGAGTACCCAATTCATTTTTCCAATTGAGGGGCAATTTAGCGTGGCCAATCCACCTACCCTGCACATCTTTGGGTTGTGGGGGCGAAACCCACGCAAACACGGGGCGAATGTGCAAACTCCACACGGACAGTGAGCTGGGATCGAACCTGGGACCTCGGCGCTGTGAGGCAGCAGTGCTAACCACTGCGCCACTGTGCTGCCCCGCCCCTCTAATTTCTAAGCTGCTCCACTGCCTTGCCTGTGGACAACACCCCAAACTCCGCCTGCAGCCTCTGACGTTCCCTTAAAAGCTCCACCCCCCCCCCCCCCCCCGCGGTCGCCGCATACCTCCTATCTATCTGTCGGATCTCCTTTTTAAAAAAAAAAATATATATTTTATTGAAAATTTTTGGCCAACCATCACAGTACATTGTGTATCCTTTACACAGTAATATAACAATATAAATAACAATGGCCAGTTTTATAAACAAGAAATAAATAATATATAAACAAAAACAAAACTAAATGGCAACTGCCTTGTCCCAGATAAATATTCTCCCAAAATATGTTTTAACAGTCCAATATACAATTATCTATAACAACAACCTATACATATTATACTTATATATTAACATCCCTGAGAATCCCTCTGGTTCTCTCTCTCTCTCTCTCTCTCTCTCTCTCTCTCTCTCTCTCTCTCTCTCTCTCTCTCTCTCTCTCTCTCTCTCTCTCTCTCTCTCTCTCTCTCTCTTTCCCCCCCCCCCCCCCGGGCGGCTGCTGCTGTTGTCGTCTTTTCCATTCCCTCTATCTTTCTGTGAGGTATTCGACGAATGGTTGCCACCGCCTGGTGAACCCTTGAGCCGATCCCCTTAGGACGAACTTAATCCGTTCCAGCTTTATAAACCCTGCCATGTCATTTATCCAGGTCTCCACCCCCAGGGGCTTGGCTTCCTTCCAACAGTATCCTGCGCCGGGCTACTAGGGACGCAAAGGCCAAAACATCAGCCTCTCTCGCCTCCTGCACTCCCAGCTCTTCTGCAACCCCAAATATAGCCAACCCCCAGCTTGGTTCGACCTGGACCCCCACTACCTTCGAAAGCACCTTTGTCACCCCCACCCAGAACCCCTGTAGTGCCGGACATGACCAGAACATGTGAGTGTGATTCGCTGGGCTTTTCAAGCATCTCGCACACCTATCCTCTACTCCAAAAAATTTGCTAAGCCGTGTTCCAGTCATATGCGCCCTGTGTAACACCTTAAATTGAATCAGGCTTAGCCTGGCACACGAGGACGATGAGTTTACCCTACTTAGGGCATCAGCCCACAGCCCCTCCTCAATCTCCTCCCCCAGCTCTTCTTCCCATTTCCCTTTCAGCTCGTCTACCATAATCTCCCCCTCGTCTCTCATCTCCCTATATATGTCTGACACCTTACCTTCCCCCACCCATGTCTTTGAGATCACTCTGTCCTGCACCTCCTGCGTCGGGAGCTGCGGGAATTCCCTCACCTGTTCCCTCGTAAAAGCCCTCAGTTGCATATACCGGAATGCATTCCCTTGGGGCAACCCATATTTTTCGGTCAGCGCTCCCAGACTTGCAAACGTCCCATCTACAAACAGATCTCTCAATTGTGTTACTCCTGCTCTTTGCCATGTTCCAAATCCCCCATCCATTCTCCCCGGAGCAAACCTATGATTATTTCTTATCGGGGACCACACCGAGGCTCCCGTCTTTCCCCTATGCCGTCTCCATTGCCCCCAGATTTTCAGAGTAGCCACCACCACCGGGCTTGTGGTGTATTTCTTCGGTGAGAACGGCAACGGCGCCGTCACCATGGCTTGTAGGCAAGTCCCCCTACAGGACGCCCTCTCCAATCTCTTCCACGCCGCTCCCTCCTCTTCGCCCATCCACTTACATACCATTGAGATGTTGGCGGCCCAGTAGTACTCACTCAGGCTCGGTAGCGCCAGCCCCCCCTATCCCTACTACGCTGCAAAAATCCCTTCCTCACTCTCGGGGTCTTCCCGGCCCCCACAAAACTCATGATACTCTTCTCAATCCTTTTGAAAAAAGGCTTCGTGATCACCACCGGGAGGCACTGAAACACACAGGGGAATCTCGGGAGGACCACCATTTTAACCGCTTGTACCCTCCCTGCCAGTGACAGGGATACCATGTCCCATCTCTTGAAGTCCTCCTCCATCTGTTCCACCAACCGCGTTAAGTTTAACCTATGCAATGTACCCCAATTCTTGGCTATCTGAATCCCCAAGTAGCGAAAGTCCCTTGTTACCTTCCTCAGCGGTAAGTCCTCTATTTCTCTGCTCTGCTCCCCTGGATGCACCACAAACAGCTCACTTTTCCCCATGTTCAGCTTATATCCTGAAAATTCTCCAAACTCCCCAAGTATCAGCATTATTTCTGGCATCCCCTCCGCCGGGTCTGCCACATACACCAATAAATCGTCCGCGTAAAGAGATACCCGGTGTTCCTCTCCTCCCCTGAGTACTCCCCTCCACTTCCTGGAACCCCTCAATGCTATTGCCAGGGGCTCAATCGCCAGTGCAAACAATAATGGGGACAGAGGACATCCCTGCCTCGTCCCTCTATGGAGCCGAAAATACGCAGTCCCCCGTCCATTCGTGACCACGCTCGCCATCGGGGCCCTATACAGCAGCTGTACCCATCTAATATACTCAGCTCCAAAGCCAAATCTCCTCAACACCTCCCACAAATAATCCCACTCCACTCTATCAAATGCTTTCTCGGCATCCATCGCCACCACTATCTCCGCTTCCCCCTCTGGTGGGGGCATCATCATTACCCCTAGCAGCCTCCGTATATTCGTATTCAGCTGTCTCCCCTTCACAAACCCAGTTTGGTCCTCATGGATTACCCCCGGGACACAATCCTCTATCCTCATTGCCATTACCTTGGCCAGAATCTTCGCATCCACATTCAGGAGGGAAATAGGCCTGTATGACCCGCATTGCAGCGGGTCTTTTTCCTTCTTTAGGAGAAGCGATATCGTTGCCTCCGACATAGTCGGGGGCAGCTGTCCCCTTTCCTTCGCCTCATTAAAGGTTCTCATCAGTATCAGGGCAAGCAAGTCCACATATTTCCTATAAAATTCGACTGGAAATCCATCCGGTCCCGGAGCCTTCCCCGCCTGCATACTCTCTAATTCCTTTCACTACTTCCTCTATCTCGATCTGTGCTCCCTGCTCCTCCACCTTAGGAAATTCCAGCCGGTCCAGGAAGCACATCATTCTCTCCTTCCCATCCGGGGGCCGAGCTTCGTATAATCTTTTATAGAATGCCTTGAACACTCCATTCACTCTCTCCGCTCCCTGCTCTATCTCTCCTTCCTCATCCCTCACTCCCCCTATTTCCCTCACTGCTCCCCTTTTCCTCAATTGATGGGCCAGCAACCTGCTCGCCTTCTCCCCATACTCATACTGTACACCCTGTGCCTTCCTCCACTGTGCTTCTGCAGTACCCGTTGTCAGCAAGTCAAATTCTACGTGTAATCTTTGCCTTTCCCTGTACAGTCCCTCCTCCGGTGCCTCCGCATATTGCCTGTCCACCCTCAGAAGTTCTTGCAGCAACCGCTCCCGTTCCCTACTCTCCTGCTTTCCTTTATGTGCCCTTATTGATATCAGCTCCCCTCTAACCACTGCCTTCAGCGCCTCCCAGACCACTCCCACCTGAACCTCCCCGTTATCATTGAGTTCCAAGTATTTTTCAATGCACCCCCTCACCCTTAGACACCCCCCCCCCCCCCCCCCCCCCCCCCCCTCATCTGCACGGGTCTACTCCTCCCATCTGCTCCATAAAATCTTTAAGCACCTTGGCTGCAGCCGGCCTCCTTCCAGTCCTGGATCTCGACCTGTCCAGCCCTGGCTCCAGCACCGTATTAAAATCTCCCCCCATTACCAACTTTCCCACCTCTAGGTCTGGGATGCGTCCTAGCATGCGCCTCATAAAATTGGCATCATCCCAGTTCGGGGCATATACGTTTACCAAGACCACCGCCTCCCCCTGTAATTTGCCACTCACCATCACGTATCTGCCCCCGCTATCCGCCACTATGGTCTTTGCCTCAAACATAACCCGCTTCCCCACTAGTATAGCCACCCCCCTGTTTTTCGCATCTAGCCCCGAATGAAACACCTGCCCCACCCATCCTTTGCGTAGTCAACCAACACAGTACATTGTGCATCCTTTACACAACATTGTAACAATACAGATAATAATGACCTTTTTAAAATTTAAACAAAAACAACAACAAATAAATAAATATTAAATAACAAAAAATAAAAACTAGCCCTAATTGGCAACTGCCTTGTCTCAGGCCACCCCCCCCCCCCCCCCCCCCCAAGTCCTGGGCCGCTGCTGCTGCCTTCTTTGTTCTCCCCTATCTATCTTTCCGCAAGATATTCGACGAACGGTTGCCACCGCCTAGTAAACCCTTGAGCCGACCCCCTTAGGACGAACTTAATCCGCTCTAACTTTATGAACCCCGCCATATCATTTATCCAGGTCTCCACCCCCGGGGGCTTGGCTTCTTTCCACATTAGCAATATTCTGCGCCGGGCTACTAGGGACGCAAAGGCCAAAACATCGGCCTCTTTCGCCTCCTGCACTCCCGGCTCTTGTGCAACCCCAAATATAGCCAACCCCCAGCTTGGTTCAACCCGGACTCCTACTACTTTCGAAAGCACCTTTGTCACCCCCATCCAAAACCCCTGTAGTGCCGGGCATGACCAAAACATATGGGTATGATTCGCTGGGCTTCTCGAGCACCTCGCACACCTATCCTCCACCCCAAAAAATTTACTGAGCCGTGTTCCAGTCATATGTGCCCTGTGTAATACCTTAAACTGAATCAGGCTTAGCCTGGCGCACGAGGACGACGAGTTTACCCTGTTTAGGGCATCTGCCCACATCCCCTCCTCAATCTCCTTCCCTAGCTCTTCTTCCCATTTCCCTTTTAGTTCGTCCATCATAGTCTCCCCTTCGTCTCTCATTTCCCTATATATATCCGACACCTTACCGTCCCCCACCCATTTCTTTGAGATGACTCTGTCCTGCACCTCTTGTGTCGGGAGCTGCGGGAATTCCCTCACCTGCTGCCTCGCAAAAGCCCTCAGTTGCATGTACCTGAATGCATTCCCTTGGGGCAACCCATATTTCTCGGTCAGCGCTCCCAGACTCGCAAACTTCCCATCCACAAATAGATCTTTCAATTGCGTTATACCTGCTCTTTGCCACATTCCATATCCCCCATCCATTCCCCCCGGGGCAAACCTATGGTTGTTTCTTATCGGGGACCCCCCCAGTGCTCCGGTCTTTCCCCTATGTCGTCTCCACTGTCCCCAAATCTTCAGTGTAGCTACCACCACCGGACTCGTGGTATAGTTCCTTGGTGAGAACGGCAATGGGGCTGTCACCATAGCCTGCAGGCTGGTCCCCCTACAGGACGCCCTCTCTAATCTCTTCCACGCCGCTCCTTCCTCCTCTCCCATCCACTTACTCACCATTGAAATATTAGCGGCCCAATAATACTCACTTAGGCTCGGTAGTGCCAGCCCCCCCCTATCCCTACTACGCTGTAAGAATCCCTTCCTCACTCTCGGAGTCTTCCCGGCCCAAATAAAACCCATGATACTCTTTTCTATCCTTTTGAAAAAAGCCTTCGTGATCACCACCGGGAGACACTGAAACACAAAAAGGAATCTCGGGAGGACCACCATCTTAACTGCCTGCACCCTCCCTGCCATTGACAATGCTACCATATCCCATCTCTTGAAATCTTCCTCCATCTGTTCCACCAACCGCGTCAAATTTAGCCTGTGCAATGTGCCCCAATTCTTAGCTATCTGGATCCCCAGGTAACGAAAGTCTCTTGTTACCTTCCTCAACGGTAGGTCTTCTATTTCTCTACTCTGCTCCCCTGGATGCACCACAAACAGCTCACTCTTTCCCATGTTCAATTTATACCCTGAAAAATCCCCAAACTCCCCAAGTATCCGCATTATTTCTGGCATCCCCTCCGCTGGATCCGCCACATATAGTAGCAGATCATCCGCATATAAAGATACCCGGTGTTCTTCTCCTCCCCTAAGTATTCCCCTCCATCCCTTGGAACCTCTCAGCGCTATCGCCAGGGGCTCAATCGCCAGTGCAAACAGTAATGGGGACAGAGGACATCCCTGCCTTGTCCCTCTTTGGAGCCGAAAATATGCCGATCCCCGTCCATTCGTGACCACACTCGCCACTGGGGCCCTATACAACAGCTGCACCCATCTAACATACCCCTCTCCGAACCCAAATCTCCTCAACACCTCCCACAGATAATCCCACTCCACTCTATCAAATGCTTTCTCGGCATCCATCGTGCTTCCGCATACTGTCTGTCCACCCTCAAAAGTTCTTGCAACAACCGCTCCCGTTCCTTACTCTCCTGCATCCCTTTATGTGTCCTTATTGATATCAGCTCCCCCCTAACCACCGCCTTCAACGCCTCCCAGACCACTCCCACCTGAACCTCCCCATTGTCACATTGTCATTGAGTTCCAAGTACTTTTCAATGCATCCCCTCACCCTTAAGCACACCCCCTCATCCGCCATTAGTCCCATGTCCATTCTCCAGGGTGGGCGCCCTTCTGTTTCCTCCCCTATCTCCAAGTCCACCCAATGTGGAGCGTGATCCGAAATGGCTATAGCCGTATACTCCGTCCCCCTCACCTTCGGGATCAACGCCCTTCCCAAAACAAAAAAGTCTATTCGCGAATAAACTTTGTGGACATAGGAGAAAAACGAGAACTCCTTACTCCTAGGTCTACTGAATCTCCACGGGTCCACCCCTCCCATCTGCTCCATAAAATCCTTAAGCACCTTGGCTGCTGCCGGCCTCCTACCAGTCCTGGACTTCGACCTATCCAGCCTTGGTTCCAACACCGTGTTAAAGTCTCCCCCCATTATCAGCTTTCCGGTCTCTAGGTCTGGGATGCGTCCTAGCATTCGCCTCATAAAATTGGCATCGTCCCAATTCGGGGCATACACGTTTTCCAACACCACCATCTCTCCCTGTAATTTGCCACTCACCATCACGTATCTGCCCCCGTTATCCGCCACTATAGTCTTTGCCTCGAACATTACCCGCTTCCCCACTAATATAGCCACCCCCCTGTTTTTCGCATCTAGCCCCGAATGGAACACCTGCCCCACCCATCCTTTGCGTAGCCTAACATGGTCTATCAGTTTCAGGTGCGTTTCCTGTAACATGACCACATCTGCTTTAAGTTTCTTAAGGTGTGCGAGTACTCGTGCCCTCTTTATCGGCCCGTTAAGCCCCCTCACATTCCACGTGATCAACCGAGTTGGGGGGCTTCCCACCCCCCCCCCCCCCTTGCCGGTTAGCCATCATCTTTTTCCAGCTTCTCGCCCAGTTCCCACGCGGCTGTATTTCTCCCAGACGGTGCCCCCCCGCCCATCCTTTCCCGCACCCCCCCCCCCCCCCCCCGCTAGACCCCCCGCTAGCGTAATTACTCCCCCCATGTTGCTCCCAGAAGTCAGCAAACTCTGGCTGACCTCGGCTTCCCCCCGTGATCACGGCTCGCCCCGTGCGGCGCCCCCTCCTTCCTGCTTCTCTATTCCCGCCATAATTATCATAGCGCGGGAACCAAGCCCGCGCCTCTCCCTCGGCCCCGCCTCCCATGGCCAACGCCCCATCTCCTCTCCCTCCCCACCTCCCCCCATCACCACCTGTGGGAGAAAGAAAAGTTACCATACCGCAGGATTAATCATACAATCCCTCTTCGCCCCCCCCCCCCCCCCCCCCCCCCCACTCGTCCCACCACTTTGTCCAAACGTTCATTTTCGTAGTCCAATCATTCCAATTTTTCTTCTACAATAAAAGTCCACGCTTCATCTGCCGTCTCAAAGTAGTGGTGCCTCCCTTGATATGTGACCCACAGTCTTGCCGGTTGCAGCATTCCAAACTTTATCTTTTTTTTGTGAAGTACCGCTTTGGCCCGATTAAAGCTCGCCCTCCTTCTCGCCACCTCCGCACTCCAATCTTGATAGACGCGGATCACCGCGTTCTCCCATTTACTACACCGAGTTTTCTTCGCCCATCTAAGGACCATTTCTCTATCCTTAAAACGGAGAAATCTCACCACTATGGCTCTGGGAGCTTCTCCTGCTCTCGGTCCTCGCACCATAACTCGGTATGCTCCCTCCACCTCCAACGGACCCGTCGGGGCCTCCACTCCCATTAACGAGTGCAGCATCGTGCTCACATATGCCCCGACGTCCGCCCCCTCCACACCTTCAGGAAGGCCAAGAATCCTCAAGTTGTTCCTCCTTGCGTTATTTTCCAGTGCCTCCAACCTCTCCACAGATCGTTTCTGGTGTGCCTCCTGTATCTCCGACTTCACCACCAGGCCCTGTATGTCGTTTTCATTCTCTGCTGCTTTCGCCTTCACGACCCGAAGCTCCTGCTCCTGGGTCTTTTGTTCCTCTTTCAGCCCTTCAATCGCCTGTAATATCGGGGCCAACAACTCTTTCTTCATTTCCTTTTTTATCTCCTCCACGCAGCGTTTCAAAAACTCTTGTTGTTCAGGGCCCCATATGAAACTGCCACCTTTCGACGCCATCTTGGTTTCTGCTTGCCTTCCTTGCCGTTGTTCCAAAGGATCCGCTGCATTCCGGCCACTTTCCTCTCCTTTTTCCATCCGTGTCCAGGGGGAACACCCTTCTGGTTTACCGCACGGTGTTTTCAGCCGTCAAAATTGCCGTTGGGGCTCCTATCAAGAGTCCAAAAGTCCGTTTCACAGGGAGCTGCCGAAACGTGCGACTCAGCTGGTCATCGCCGCACCCGGAAGTCTCAAACGTTCTTTTTTAATAACCCGCTTATTCCAGTTTTTCTTCCACAATAAAAGTCCACGCCTCATCCGCCGTCTCAAAGTAGTGGTGCCTCCCTTGATATGTGACCCACAGTCTTGGCGGTTGCAGCATTCCAAATTTTATCTTCTTTTTGTGAAGCACCGCCTTGGCCCGATTAAAGCTCGCCCTCCTTCTCGCCACCTCCGCACTCCAGTCTTGATATACGTGGATCACCGCGTTCTCCCACCTACTGCTCCGAGTTTTCTTTGCCCATCTAAGGACCATCTCTTTGTCCTTAAAACGGAGGAATCTCACCACTATGGCTCTAGGAATTTCTCCTGCTCTCGGTCCTCGCGCCATCACTCGGTATGCTCCCTCCACCTCCAGCGGACCCGCCGGGGCCTCCGCTCCCATTAACGAGTGCAGCATCGTGCTCACATATGCCCCGACGTCTGCTCCTTCTGCACCTTCAGGAAGACCAAGAATCCTTAAATTATTCCTCCTCGCGTTATTCTCCAGCACCTCCAGCCTTTCCACACATCGTTTATGGTGTGCCTCGTGCATCTCCGTCTTCACCACCAGGCCCTGTATATCGTCCTCGTTCTCGGCAGCCTTTGCCTTCATGACCCGAAGCTCCCGCTCTTGGGTCTTTTGCTCATCCTTTAGCCCTTCGATCGCCTGTAATATCGGGGCCAACAGCTCCTTCTTCATTTCCTTTTTAAGTTCTTCCACGCAACATTTCAAAAACTCTTGTTGTTCAGGGCCCCATGTTAAACTGCCACCTTCCGTCGCCATCTTGGTTCTTGCTTGCCTTCCTTGCCGCTGCTCCAAAGGATCCACTGCAATTTGGCCACTTCCCCCTCCTTTTTCCATCCTTTTCCAGGGGGGATTCCCTTCTGGTTTACCGCACAGTGCTTCTAGCCGTTAAAATTGCCGTTGGGGCTCTTATTAAGAGCCCAAAAGTCCGTTCCACCGGGAGCTGCCGAAAAGTGCGACTTAGCTGGTCATCGCCGCACCCGGAAGTCCTGTAGGATCTCCTTAACCAGTCGGTCCGTCTCTGCCCTATCCGTCCTGTCCCTCTGAGCCCGGATCAAAATCAGCTCCCCTCTCACCACTGCTTTCAGCGCCTCCCAGACCACCGCTGCTGAGACTTCCCCCGTGTCATTGACCTGGAAGTAGTTCTGCGTGCACTTCCTCAGCCTCTCCCACACCGCTTCATCCGCCAACAAGCCCACATCCAATCTCCATTGCGGGCGCTGGAAGCTCTCCTCACTAACCTGCAGTTCCACCCAGTGTGGGGCATGATCCGAAATAGTGATGGCCAAATACCCTGTGTCCACCACCCCCGCCAGCAAATCCTTGCTCAAAATGAAAAAATCAATCCGGGAATAAACCTTATGCACATGCGAATAAAAAGAAAACTCCCGCCACGTCGGCTGCCTAAACCTCCATGGGTCGACCCCCCCCCCCCCCCCATCTGCTCCATGAACCCTAACAGTTCCTTTGCCATTGCTGGCACTCTCCCCTTTTTTGAATACGACCGGTCCAGGCCGGGGTCGATGACTGACAGTATTAAAATCCCCTCCCATCACCAGCTTGTGCGAGTACCCTCTTTATGAATTCTACGTCATCCCAGTTTGGCGCGTACACCATGACGACCTTTCTCCCCTCCAGTTTGCCGTTCACCATGACTTAACGGCCGCCCCCGTCCGAGTCTATTCTGCCCACCTGAAATTGCACCCGCTTATTGATTAAAATCGCCACCCCTCTAGTCTTGATGTCCAGCCCCGAATGAAAGACCTGACTGACCCAACCCTTCCTTAGCCTGACTTGATCCGCCACTTTCAGGTGTGTCTCCTGCAACATCACCACGTCCGCCTTCAGAGCCCTCCGATGCGTGAACACACGTGCCATCTTGACCGGCCCATTCAACCCTCTAACATTCTAGATGATCAGCCTAGTTGGTGGGCACTGCGCGCCCCCCCCCCCTCCGTCGATCAGCCATCCCCTTTCCTGGGCCTGCCTCAAGCCATTGCGCCGCGCTTCCATCCGCCTGCCTCCTGGCAGCCCCCACCCCGACCTCCTCTCTGTCCTGAAACCCAAGTCCCTCCCTCGTCCGCAGAGTAACTCTTTCCCCCCCCCCCCCCCCAGCAACACCACTTTGTAACCTAACCCTGGCCATATATTGAACATATACACCCCCCCCACTCCCACTGTGCTTCTGTAGACTAGCTTACCCAGCTAGCCTGGTGGCCCTCGCCTCCGGCGCCAAGACATCTCCCACCTATTGTTCCATGCCCCCCCCCCCTTTCCCATCGAAACCACTTCCCTCATCAAACCGACCCCAAACAATCTCCCAATTACCATAGGAGACAACCCAACACGAGAAACCCACAAAGAACCCCCCCCAATAGTGCAAATCAAAGTAATAAAAAGTAAAAAGCCCCCTCCAGCCACCCCCACCAAAACACCGAAAACCCATAGAACCGAATAACTTTTACTTCCCCATCTTCACCCAAACTTAAA
The DNA here is from genome assembly GCF_047496885.1 of Scyliorhinus torazame. Lineage (NCBI taxonomy): Eukaryota > Metazoa > Chordata > Chondrichthyes > Carcharhiniformes > Scyliorhinidae > Scyliorhinus > Scyliorhinus torazame. Next base: position 166,694,099 of record NC_092708.1, on the reverse strand, counting down.
AGCAGAAGAAAAATGACAATCAAAACATATAAACATCCCTCAGAAAAGTTACAACTTAAAACTAAAAAGTTCTCTGTTCAGCACCAGCCCTTCTTGGCAAAGTCCATCGCGTCTTCGGGCGACTCAAAATAATGGTGCTGGTACTCGTGCGTAACCCAAAGACGTGCCTGGTATAGCAGCCCAAATTTCACCACCTTATACAAGATCGCCTTTATTTGATTGAAGCCTGCTCTCCTTCTGGCCCCCTTCACACTCGGGTCCTGATAGACACGCAATATGCTATTGTCCCATTTGCAGCTCCGCGTACGCTTGGCCCACTGGAGAACACACTCCTTGTCCAAAAATCTGTGGAACAGGACCACCATCACCCTTTGGGGGGTGGGGGGGTGGTCCCCCGGCCGCGGTTTCCTCGCCATCGCCCTGTCCACCTTCAACGGTCGGGGCAAAGCCCCCTCCCCCAGAGGCTTCTGAAACATACTCGCCACAAATGCCCCAGCATCAGCCCCCTCAGGGAAACCGACAATCCTCAAGTTCTGCCGGCGAGCTCTGTTCTCCAGATCTTCCACCTTCACCAGTAGCTTCTTTTGCTGATCCTTCAGCATCTCTAGCTCGACCACTGTTTGTTGCTCTTCCTGGTCCGCCAGCGCTTTCTCCAGCTTCTGAATCGTCCGATCCTGGGCATCCAACTTGCGCTCCAGCCGATTGATCGACTCCTTTGTCGGGTCAAGACAGTCCTGTTTCTGTCTGACAAAGCCTTCTTGGATGACCCGCATCAACTCCTCCGTCGATGGTTGGGCCGTCGCAGCAGGGGTCCAAACAGCCATGTTATCTTCAGTTGCAACCTCCACCCAGCCCTTGCTTATCTTTTTATTTCTTCCTTTTCGATCCCTTGGGGTTCTCCGTTCCATGCATCAATGTGTGGATCCAGAGCCAAATTATCTGCACCTTCAAAGCCAAAACTCAAAACCACAAAGTCAGGCCAAAAGTCCGACCAGATAGGGAGCCACCAAATGTGCGACTTACTCCCTCATAGCCGCCACCAGAAGTCGACCCACTACATTTTCAATCTCGTTTCTGGATCAACAGTATTTGCATACATGCACAGTAACTTAATTTAGATTTAAATTTTTAGCTCTTATTAAAAATAAATTTAGAGTACCCAATTCATTTTTTCCAATTAAGGGGCAATTTAGCGTGAGCAATCCACCTAGCCAGCACATCTTTGGGTTGTGGGGGCGAAACCCACGCAAACATGGAGAGAATGTGCAAACTGCACACTGACAGTGACCCAGAGCCGGGATCGAACCTGGGACCTCGGCGCCATGAGACAGCAGTGCTAACCATTGTGTCACCATGCCGCCCCAATATATCTTGTAACAAATAATTAACTGAAGAATGTTGCTGGGTGAAATAAAGCATTGAGTGTAATAGATCCTCCTTCCATCCGTGAAATAGGTCTCCTCCTTCCGGACCTGAAATTTATAGAGGCTTGCCTTCGATGCCTTCGCACAATATTAACAAGCCCTGTGACACCAGTGGAGGTGCTTTATACAGTAAGTACAATGTATTTGATGCATGAATAGATTTTGTAGTTATTGCATCTGTTTACAAGGGCATTTCAGTTCTTTGGATGCCTGAAGAGAGTGGCGAGATGCAAATTTTATTTTCCCGACTCTGTTGTTTTTAGCTAGCTTTTGCTTTGCAAAATCAGGATATAATCAAGAGTGCCTACTCAAAAGGCATAAGATCACACACAAACCTCTAGATGGCTTCTCTTGCATTGCCAGCTGGCTGACATGGCAACAAAAGCTATTGCTGCCTGCCTTTTAACCACAAGTGTAGTATGGCTCCTTACAAGCGGTCGGCAAGGAATGAGAAACTAAAATGGAGCGTGTGAGGAAAGATGCACACCATCAAAGTTTATTAGTGTGTTGGAAGTTTCGGGAGACCCAAGTTATTTCTGAAGGATATACAGTATTTTAACTTTTGTTTTGTTTCTGTCCCTAGGATGTTACTGTGGTTCCACATCTCATGTCCTTGCTCAGTAGATCTCGATATACACAGGAGTATATCTGTCAGATTTTCTCCCATTGTTGCAAGGTAAGAGACTTGAAATGTAAAAAGTACATTTTGTTTATAAAGGCACAAACTGAAAAATCTTCAAAACATTAATGCTGACTTTTTAACTGTAGACTCAAAAAGCAGTCTGTCATCATTTTAATTATTGTGTTAAACCATCTATAATAAACCTGAACCACATTTGACAAAATTAGCGCAACCATTTGTTTTTGGGAAAGCATGTGCAGTGACTTGTAATTTGAATTTATTTTACAGAAACCTGTGATTAATATTTTTATGTGTTGTATTTTACTAACATGAAGGAGCAAACACCAGAGCTAGTTAAAAAGGATTTTGCATAAATTTGCTTCAGCTCTGGGACCAATCTGCACCATTGGGATTGACCAATTTCAACTGACCACAGAGTAGCAGCATAAGTTTATCTGATTCAACGAAATGGGAGTCCTCTTTAGTGAGAACGTTGGGGTGGGGGTAAAACACTAGTGGACAGGAGCAAGACATAGTGGGGAGAAGTAACTTTATTCTTCATATGGCCTGCTTTGTACTAATTTTGGAGTATTTACTTGTATTGAGTCCCAAAAGTAGGACGATATTTCATTTTTCACCTTGGATGTGAGCAAGTTAATTTTGATAGGAATAGATGAGCCCCACTTTGTCACATTTTGGGATTTTGATGCTAACTATTCTCTGCTTTATTTTCACTGGCCACTCCTGGAAGCTGACCTTTTATTTCCTACTCACTGGAATGTGCTATAGGTTGGCAAATAGCCACCCGCTTATTTATCAGCACCGCCACCCACCTCATCTTCATGCCCAGATGCGAATGGAACACCTGCACTACCCATCCTTTCCTCAACCTTGTCTGGTCCCATAGCTTTAATACATCTCTTGTTTTAAAAAAAAAAGTCACATCCGCCTTCAGACTCCGCAGGTGTATGAACACGCGTGACCATTTCAGCCCTCTCGCGCTCCACGTGACCAGCCTGATTGGGGGGATCCCCGCGCCCCCTCCCTTGCCTATCAACCCTTGACTGCTCCAATGAGTTACAGGCACCAGATTTGTAAGTAAAATATTGAAATTAAACTTTATTTATAATCGGAGAAGAGATAAACATGTAATGGCAAGAATAGAACAACAATCTGTTAATCTAGGTAGTCCCCTAACCCCGTCCCACCCTCCACCCAGACACACACAAGACAGACACACGGAGGAGGAAATGAAAGGATCAAAATAACTGGGTGTGAAATGAATCTTTGCTGCTCAGATTGTGGTCTTTGTAGTTTGTGATCTTCCAAGGATGTGAAGTGTTGAAATCATCGGTTGGTTTGGAACTTCTAATGTTTGACTTCAATTAGAACATGCAGGCTAGAGAATTCTCTCCAGGGAATCTTTTTCATTTGAATGACTTGCACCAGGCTGGCCCTCAGACTCACTGAGATAATATTAGATCCTTCACCTGAGGATTTCAAACAGGTTTTTAAACAGCCCCCTCTACCTGCAGGTGGTGCTGGACTGGAACCTCCCACACATTGAACTGACTGCAGAGAGAAAGGTCTTTAAACACAGGCCATCAGTTGAGATAAATAAGATTCAGCTCCCCAACATTTTAATCAGAAGTGGAAAGTTCACAGGTCGGGTTGGATAGTATTTTGACCACCCGCCTTAGCTGATAGAAAGAGTGTTTTAAATCACCAGCCTTCCAAACAGTTTGAGGTTTTAAAACCAGCCAGCCGGACAGACATTAAAAAGGAAAACCAGGATTGGAAAGAGGTTCCTTCCAATGGATTTTCCACCATGATAAGGCATCAAATTATTAACCATTGCTACCGTTCTGGTATACGGGTTTCTTGATGATTAGGTTTTAAAATCTTGAGTGTGAATACATCTTCCAGTCAACAAATTTGAGTTAACATCTCAAAAGGAATTGAGCTGGCCATTGTATAATCCTGTAACAAAATTAATTTGCAAATATCGGAAACTTTATCAACCAAAAGGAAACTAGTAAACAAGATTATTCTTGTGGAAAAATATATCTCGATAGTTTTATCTACTGGCTGTTCCATGAATCAAAGAGGCTGCACATTCAGAAATGTTAACAAAGTAATTTTTCCTCCACATTGATCTGTTAATCTAAAGTCATGCAAACCGATACAATCCAGGCGTTTCCCCTATTTGATGCAGATCAAAACTCTGCTTCTGCTAACATTAGTTTGATTTTCATTTGCATTCAGAAGGGTAAAAGTTAATGGTATTCTCTGGCACTTAAAGTAAACGCTGTTTGTTAGCACTGTTGACGAATATGATGGTTACATTTATGTAGCATCAATATTCTACAGCCTGTACTTGCCCCTTGCTGCACAACAGCACAAATCTGACTCAAAATTGCTGAATGAGGATGAATACATCCCACCTCCCTTTCTTCGAACTTCCACAGTACAACTAACACTTCTGAATAAGCCTCAAGTTAGAAATGATAAATTGTGGTGAATTAACCTGATTAGAGTGCTTGGATGAGAAGGGAATCCTGGGCATAGTCAGAGGAATTAAGATTGGGCCAAACCTATTCTGGAAGGAGTCAGTGTGGCAGATCATGTACTCCAGTGGGAGAGGAAGTAGTGATTTTAAAGCAAGGACAGTGAGTTGGTGAGTTCTGATCGATTTAAGAAGGATTCTAGTGTAAAAACATAATTATAATTTACAATTATGATTAATCACTAACTGGATTTATTTTACATGATACATTTTCTGTTTCTACTTGTGTATAATTGCATTTGTTTTCTCCCAGCTGGCTAAGTTGATGGCACTGGAGTCTGGGTTGCAATTCCTCACTTTGAGGACATTGCACACCCAATATTATAATTTAAAAATTAACACTTGCTATCTCTGAATACTCCACTCTTTTATTTGTATGCTGTTACTAATTAAATTTAACTAAGTATTAGAAGGTTGAGCACCCTGAAGTGACAGCAATTCTTATGGTGGAGAGATATCTTTTAACATCTTTTCAATCATCAGACATTTTAAAATTCAAGCTTAGTGCACCTTATTCGCCACTTCCTGATTTACTTTGTCTTGTCATTTGCTCATCTGCCAGCATTTCTGAGTAAACCAAGTCATAGAACATAGAAAATACAGCACAGAACAGGCCCTTCGGCCCATGATGTTCTGCCGAACCTTTGTCCTAGATTAATCATAGATTATCATTGAATTTACAGTGCAGAAGGAGGCCATTTGGCCCCCTGAGTCTGCGCCGGCTCTTGGAATGTGCACCCTACCCAAACTCAACACCTCCACCCAACACTAAGGGAAATTGTGGACACTTAAGTGCAATTTATCATGGCCAATCCACCTAACCTGCACATCTTCGGACTGTGGGAGGAAACTGGAGCACCCAGAGGAAACCCATGCACACACGGGGAGGATGTGCAGACTCTGCACAGACAGTGACCCAAGCCGGAATCGAACCTGGGACCCTGGAGCTGTGAAGCAATTGTGCTATCCACAATGCTACCGTGCTGCCCTTGAGAACAAATAAATCTACACTATATCATTTTACCGTAATCCATGTACCTATCCAATAGCTGCTTGAAGGTCCCTAATGTTTCCGACTCAACTACTTCCACAGGCAGTGCATTCCATGCCCCCACTACTCTCTGGGTAAAGAACCTACCTCTGATATCCCTCCTATATCTTCCAACTTTCACCTTAAATTTATGTCCCCTTGTAATGGTTTGTTCCACCCGGGGAAAAAGTCTCTGACTGTCTACTCTATCTATTCCCCTGATCATCTTATGAACCTCTATCAAGTCGTCCCTCATCCTTCTCCGTTCTAATGAGAAAAGGCCTAGCACCCTCAACCTTTCCTCGTAAGACCAACTCTCCATTCCAGGTAACATCCTGGTAAATCTCCTTTGCACCTTTTCCAAAGCTTCCACACCCTTCCTAAAATGAGGTGACCAGAACTGTACACAGTACTCCAAATGTGGCCTTACCAAAGTTTTGTTCAGCTGCATCATCACCTCACGGCTCTTAAATTCAATCCCTCTGTTAATGAACGCGAGCACACCATAGGCCTTCTTCACAGCTCTATCCACTTGAGTGGATAGTCAATAGGAAAAACTTGAAATTGAAATGAATAGGGGCTGGTTTAGCACACTGGGCTAAATCGCTGGCTTTTAAAGCAGACCAAGGCAGGCCAGCAGCACGGTTTGATTCCCGTACCAGCCTCCCCGACCAGGCGCCGGAAAGTGGCGACTAGGGGCTTTTCACAGTAACTTCATTGAAGCCTACTCGTGACAATAAGCGATTTTCATTCATTCATTCATTCATTCATTCATTCATTTCATTTCATGTGAAAATTGCTGTATAAATGCCTTAATTTTAATCTTTATTATTGGTGGTCCTTAGCTGTAGCTTCTTCATTTTAGAAATATAGTTCAGCTATTTTAACAGTTCATTGTAGACATAATGAAAGGACCATTGTTTTAATGACACAAATAAAATTATCCTTTTTCCCCCCCAGTCATATTTCTTTCAAAATAGATGTGTTCTAAGTCAATCCATTTCTGCATGGATAGATTTTTACCATTTTGATCCAACTAAAACTTAACAAATTCTGCCTTTCAAGTCATAACCATGTAGTTGTATTTAATATGTGGATGATCTTTTTTCCTTTCTTCTCTCCCCCTCTTTAAACTTTCTCTTTGGTAAGTAGAGTAGAACAGAAATATTAACATGTCTCTTGTTTTTGTTAGACTCCGGAGCACCAGGCTGTGTTGTTCACCCATGGTGCAGTTCAGAACATTGCCCATCTACTGACTTCACCTTCGTACAAAGTAAGTGCTTGAAAATCATGTTGAGAAGAAATATTCAGTAATGATACTTTAAGTGTAGCCAAGACCCCTGAAGTAACATTATAGCAGAAATGCCCAATTTAATTTCGAACCAAAAAGGAAGAACAATTTTACTTATGAAAACAACCATTTTGGTTTGAATTATTCCTTAATGATCAAAGTTTTTGATTTGTTCAACGGCATACGAGGAAAATGTCATGTGTTTAGGATTATGCTGGAAAACCTCCATAATGTTTTCAATATGCCCTACTGATGTTCTTTGATCTGCAGGAAATGGTTGGTATTCATAGCTACTGGTGCAGGTGTTTATGAGCTGATCATTGATTGGAAGCTGCTTACCAAAGCCAACCTTCTTTCACTTTTCAGTTGATATTGTCGAAGGAATATCTCCGTCAGGCCTCCTTTTTAATATTAAAAACAAACAAGAGCCCGAATCATAGAATCCCTACAGTGCAGAAGGAGATCATTTGGCCCATTGAACAAAGAACAAAAAAGTACAGCACAGGAACAGGCCCTTCGGCCCTCCAAGCCCGTGTCGACCATGCTGCCCGTCTAAACTAAAATCTTGTACACTTCCTGGGTCCATATCCCTCTATTCCCATCCTATTCATGTATTTGTCAAGATGCCCCTTAAATGTCACTATCCTCCCTGCTTCCACCACCTCCTCCGGCAGCGAGTTCCAGGCACCCACTACCCGCTGTGTAAAAAAAACTTGCCTCGTACATCTCCTCTAAACCTTGCCCCTCACACCTTAAACCTATGCCCCCTAGTAATTCACCCCTCTACCCTGGGGAAAAGCCTCTGACTATCCACTCTGTCTATGCCCCTCATAATTTTGTAGACCTCTATCAGGTTGCCCCTCAACCTCCGTCATTCCAGTGAGAACAAACCGAGTTTATTCAACCGCTCCTCATAGCTAATGCCCTCCATATCAGGCAACATCCTGGTAAATCTCTTCTGCACCCTCTCCAAAGCCTCCACATCTTTCTGGTAGTGTGGTGACCAGAATTGAACACTATACTCCAAGTGTGTACTCCAGCTGAACTAAGGTTCTATACAGCGGTCTAAGGTTCTATACAGCTGACCCGCTCCCCTGCCCTATCCCCGTAACCCCCACCTAGCCTGCACACCTTTGGACAAGGGGCAATTTAGCATGGCCAATCCACTTGATCTGCACATCTTTGAACTGTGGGAGGAAACCGGAGTATCTGGAGGAAACCCACACAAACCCTGGGAGAAAGTACAAACTCCACACAGTCACTCAAGGTCAGAATCAAACCCTGGTCCCTGGCACTGAGGCAGCAGTGCTAACCACTGCCACCATGCCACAACAAAATAGATTACAATGAAAAGTTGTAGGAGTTGAATAAGTTACAGATATAAGAAAGGTCATGGCTCTGCTGGGATGGAGATGTAATGGGTGACAGGATTTGTAGAATAGAAGCCGAGAAGCATAGTTTATGGGTCCAGAGTTTGAGAGGCCCACCAAAAGAATATCGACCACTCTAGACTTAAAAGAGAAGCTTTCGAGGCAAATAGAAATATAGGAAATGGGTGCAGGAGTGAACTATTTGGCCCCTTGTTCTTGACCCCTCAGCCATAGGAAACAACATCCCTGCTGCATCTAATCTGTCCAGCCATATCAGAATTCAATGAGATCCGCTCTCATTCTTCTAAACTTTCGCAAATACAGGCCTAGTCAACCCAATTTCTCCTCTTACAAAAGTCTTGCCATCCAGAACTCAGTCTGGTGAACCTTTGCTGTACTTCTCCTATGTCAAGTATATCCTTTCTTAGATGAAGAGACCTAAACTGCACACAATACTCCAGGTGTGGTCTCTCCAAAACCTTGTACAGCTGCAGTAAGACATCCTTGCTCCTGCACTTAAATCCTTTTGCAGGGAAGGCCAACACACTATTACCTCATAACTGCTCACTGCACCAGCATGCAATGAGCTGACATTTAGCATAAGGTTGAATAGGATGTCCAGGCTGCAAATTGTCTGATCTAATCTTAGAGTGGTCATTGAGAGGGATGGAGTTGGTGATCACGGACTTTCAATGTTCAGCTCAATGAAGTTGTCCTCTACAAGACTGAATGGCAGCAGAGATGTTGTGGAGAGGTTGAAGTAGTTGGAGAGGCAGAGCTGTGTTATTGGCATAAGTGTTGAAGCTTGTTACTGACGCCTGACCATCCCTCCTCAGTGGCTACGAGATTGAGCCAGACACGTAACTCTTTTAAGACAGTGCAGAAAGATCGATTCGTTCTGCGAGACATAATTAAGAAATAGGGCTTGCTTGTCATAAACAAACTTTATTAAAACAATATTTAAAATCTTAAACTTCAACTTGACCACTAACCGGTTACATGTAGTTTCTTAACCATAACATTAGTTCCCATCAAACAACACTTCTCATGAAATTACAGCTCTCGTTCCACTTATACATACAGGCAAAGGCAACACTTGCATTTAGGAAGCAATCTTTCTTTTGTTAGGGATATTTGTTCAGAATCCTTTTCCAAAGTCACTCCTCTGTGACTTTTTTCATGACCTCTTTGAAAGCTACTTACATCTTTCGAGTATTTTTAGATGGGTCAGTTTTTGTCCTATGTGTGCAGGAGGGTTTCCTGACAGTATGTAGATAGGCCAACAAGAGGCGAGGCCACATTGGATTTGGTACTGGGTAATGAACCAGGCCAGGTGTTAGATTTGGAGGTAGGTGAGCACTTTGGTGATAGTGACCATAATTCGGTTACGTTTACTTTAGCGATGGAAAGGGATAGGTATATTCCGCAGGGCAAGAGTTATAGCTGGGGGAAAGGCAATTATGCGATTAGGCAAGACTTATGATGCATAGGATGGGGAAGGAAACTGCAGGGGATGGGCACAATTGATATGTGCAGCTTGTTCAAGGAACAACTACTGCGTGTCCTTGATAAGTATGTACCTGTCAGGCAGGGAGGAAGTGATCGAGCAAGGGAACAGTGGTTTACTAAAGCAGTCAAAACACTTGTCAAGAGGAAGAAGGAGGCGTATGTAAAGATGAGACATGAAGGTTCAGTTAGGGTGCTTGAGAGTTACAGGTTAGCCAGGAAGGACCTAAAGAGAGAGCTAAGAAGAGCCAGGAGGGGACATGAGAAGTCCTTGGCAGGTACGATCAAGGAAAACCCTGAAGCTTTCTATAGGTATGTCAGGAGTAAAAGGATGACTAGGGTAAGAGTCGGGCCAGTCAAGGACAGTAGTGGGAAGTTGTGCGTGGAGTCCGAGGAGATAGGAGAGGCGCTAAATGAATATTTTTTGTCAGTATTCACACAGGAAAAAGACAATGTTGTCGAGGAGAATACTGAGATACAGGCTACTAGACTAGACGAGATTGATGTTCATAAGGAGGAGGTGTTAGCAATTCTGGAAAGTGTGAAAATAGGTAAGTCCCTTAGGCCGGATGGGATTTATTTGGGAAGCTAGGGAGCAGATTGCAGAGCCTTTGGCTTTGATCTTTATGTTGTCATTGTCGACAGGAATAGTGCCAGAAGACTGGAAGATAGCAAATGTTGTCCCCTTGTTCAAGAAGGGGAGTAGAGACAACACCGGTAACTATAGACCAGTGAGCCTTACTTCTGTTGTGGGCAAAGTCTTGGAAAGGATTATAAGAGATAAGATTTATAATCATCTAGAAAGGAATAATTTGATTAGGGATAGTCAGCACGGTTTTGTGAAGGGTAGGTCGTGCCTCACAAAGCTCATTGAGTTCTTTGAGAAGGTGACCAAACAGGTGGACGAGGGTAAAGCATTTGATGTGTTGTATCTGGATTTCAGTAAAGTGTTTGATAAGGTTCCCCACGGTAAGCTACTGCAGAAAATACGGAGGCATGGGATTGAGGGTGATTTAGCGGTTTGGATCAGAAATTAGCTAGCTGTACGAAGACCGAGAGGGTGGTGGTTGATGGGAAATGTTCAGCCTGGAGTTCAGTTACTAGTGGTGTACCACAGGGATCTGTTTTTGGGCCACTGCTGTTTGTTATTTTTATAAATGACCTGGAGGAGAGCGTAGAAGGATGGGTGAGTAAATTTGTGGATGACACTAAAGTCGGAGTTGTGGACAGTGCGGAAGGATGTTGCAGGTTAGAGAGGGACATAGATAAGCTGCAGAGCTGGGCTGAGAAGTGGCAAATGGGGTTTACTGCAGAAAAGTGTGAGGAGATTAATTTTGGGAGGAGTAACAGAGTACTGGGCAAATGGTAAGATTCTTGGTAGTGTGGATGAGCAGAGTGATCTCGCTGTACATGTACATAGATCCCTGAAAGTTGCCATCCAGGTTGATAGGATTGTTAAGAAGGCGTATGGTGTGTTAGCTTTTATTGGTAGAGGGATTGAGTTTCGGAACCATGAGGTCATGTTGCAGCTGTACCAAACTCTGGTGCGGCCGCATTTGGAGTATTGCGTGCAGTTCTGGTTGCCGCATTATCGGAAGGATGTGGAAGCATTGGAAAGGGTGCAGAGGGGATTTACCAGGATGTTGCCTGGTATGGAGGGAAGATCTTATGAGGAAAGGCTGAGGGACTTGAGGCCGTTTTCATTAGAGAGAAGAAGGTTAAGAGGTTACTTAATAGAGGCATACAAGATGATCCGAGGATTAGATAGGGTGGACAGTGAGAGCCTTTTTCCTCAGAAGGTGATGGCTAGCACGAGGGGACAAAGCTTTAAATTGAGGGGAGCTTTAAATTGAGGGGAGATAGATATAGGACAGATGTCAGAGGTAGGTTCTTTACTCGTAGAGTAGTAGGGGCGTGGAATGCCCTGCCTGCAACAGTAGTGAACTCGCCAACATTCAAGGCATTTAAATGGTCATTGGATAATCATATGCATGATAATGGAATAGATTGATTTCACAGGTCGGCATAACATCGAGGGCTGAAGGGCCCTCGATGCTGTGCTGACTATCCCTATTCAAATTACTGCGCTGTAATGTTCTATTCTCTTTTGCCTGTCCCAAATCAATTCTCTCTCTTTTAGCTTCGCCCAGCCCTTCAAACAAAGGTCCTCCTCTGGAATGTACAGACTGGAACTTAATCAGCTGCTTGATTGCCCACTCTAGCTTATACAACTACAGGTCATCAGACTCTGTAATAGGATAATGGCTAGTCATGCAGAAAGACAATATATCTCTGTATCACCTTAGGCATTCCCTATGAGTTCAGGGGTGAATGGGACCATGTGACTCAGCCAGGTGTGGGCATATCCTTTTGAGTCTGGGCGAACAACATTTCATTCAATCGGTTCAGCCCTTAAATTGCCTGCTACACCTTGGACTCCCATTTCTAGACCCAAATTCCTAATATCTCCCGCATCTTGACAAGCTAAATTTCAAAACTTTATATAGCTTAATGTTAAATTGGTTTAAATGTAAGTGCATGTATAATTCAAGCATTTATTCAATTCTGTTTCTCAATAGGTTCAGATGCAAGCACTAAAATGCTTTTCAGTTTTGGCTTATGAAAATCCACAAGTTTCTTTGACTCTTGTAAATGGTGAGTAGCGTATTTTGCTGAATTTCGTTGTCTATATATTTTCTGTCCTGTATCATTTCCAAAAGCATGGAATGTTACTTTTCAAATAACTACAATCTAGTATGAAATCCAGTGCGAGTTGAACCATAGAATTTTTAATGGGGCTGTTCAGTCAATGTGATAGTGTCAATCTAGGTGTACTTGCTGTATGAAGTTGTTTTGCTCTTAATTTTTAGAAACCAATTTTACAGAAAAAATTGAAAATCAGTGCAGTGTCTTTTCCCTCCACATAAACATTCTTCCAAAGAATGTTTACTTTGGTGATCGGTGGCACCCTCTGGTGTTTTAGGCTTGTGATTGCATTGATGCTGTTCTATCTTTTTTAGGATTCAAAGCCACAGATGGTTTGCATATTAGTATTTTATACAGTTTTCTGTCGCTGAAATTTGGTTTATATTTGTTTTAGTATAATTAATCTACCATTTGCTGTTTCTGTCAGTGAAGTAAAAGCTAATACTTTAAAAGCTATTACAAACTCTATGCAAACAGCCTCTTTCGAACATTTTGGTTGCAACATGTCTAATGACTCATATTCTTCTATTTTAGTGTTGGTAGATGGCGAGTTATTACCCCAAGTATTTGTGAAGATGATGCAGAGGGATAAACCTATTGAAATGCAGCTGACCTCTGCAAAATGGTACCTAGTCATTTTTTTCACTAGTGACATTTTGTCAAGGGTACATGACGTGCCATTTAAATTAGATCTACAGATAAACTGCTTCCACAGCTTTAGATCACAGCTGTTCAAAACATTATGGTTTATGGTATCATTTCAGGATATTTGCTTTGTCCTTAATACATTAACTGAATTTATTGTATGCTCTATATAATTAACAAAAACACAAAATAAATTCTGAACATTCCAGCTATTTCTGTAACTTACATTCCAATTTTATCATTTTACAGTTTGACTTATATGTGCAGGGCTGGAGCAATCCGGACAGATGATAACAGTATAGTTTTAAAGGTTGGTATGAGATTTCAACAGTATTCAACCTGTTTGTGATTGGAGAGTAGTTTTTTTGTGATGATTTCCCCACCCCCACCCGTAAGGCAGTTCAGCCGTGTAATATTTAAAGTTTCTGACTAAAACGATTTTGACTTCAGGACTGCAAATTCGAGGTAAGTTTGATAAAAGGCAATAAGGGACAGTTCAGTGAGAGTGCAAAGCTCCACTCTTGTATTTGTGCAGTCACTGATCCTTGTTTTGGAGTGTGATCTATAACTGAGATATTGCACAAGACAAATGTCACCTTCAGCATGTCAAAGAAAATCCTAGTATTCACATTGGGGGAAGGAGCAATCAATAGAGGTCAGTTGGTTCTGATTGTGAAAATTCTGTTAAAGTAAGGCTGCTTCAGGATGTTCCATCTTGTTTCAGAATCTAGAATGCTGTTTTTCCAAGTTTCCTTGCTCCAGCTCTAATATATTTTACCTCTTCACAGTAAACTTGCAAGTTAGTTTTACTCTTGAATCAGTTATTCCTTGTCTTGCTGAGCAACAATTCAGGTCTGAAACAAGCTCCAGACTGTTGAAGCTGTTTGTTTTCAATATATTATCTCTGTTTTATTCTAATATGTAATTAACTATGAATTCAACAATTTGAATTGTATAACTACTTGTAAAGATGTGCCCCAAGGCACTGCATGGAAGCAAAAGGAAGTGGAGTCAAAGAAGGATATTTTAAGAACAATGACCAAAAGCCAGGTCAAAAGAGGTGGTTTATGAAGAAGCTCTTAAAGGAGGAGAGCGCGGTGAAGAGGCAAAGAGACTTGGGGAAGGAATTCTAACTTAATGTGCAAAGCAAGCTGATGGCCTGGCCTTATTTGAAATACAGGGTGGGATATGAAGAAGTCCAAATTAACAGCAACAATGAGCATGGTGAGCAGGGTTTGTTGGGCTAAAGAAGGTTACAGAGGAAGGGTGGCAATTGAGGTGTTTAAACTCAGGAATCCAAAATTTTACATTTGAGGCATTGGGCCATGGAGACCAATGCAGTTCAGTAAGCACAAAACTGTCAGCTAAGTGGCACTTCTTGGGGGATAGGATATGATAACTGTGTTTTGGCTGAGCCGAAGGTTGTGAGGGAGGAGAGCATTGAGTGGCCTAGTTTGGGGATTGCAATTGCATGAGGGTTTCCGCAGTATGCTCCCACAGCTGCAGATAAATGTACTCTGTTTACTTCATAAACATCTACCATTCAGTGACCAATGATGTAAATTATTTGTGCACTGCTTTTCCCATTTCAGTTTTAGCAAACAAACTCAAGGTTGCATAGTCCACATGTATTTACCACGCTAATGGGTATTGAGATCACATGCCCAGTGGAGTTACTATTTCTCATTTTTATTTACTAAACAGAAATACAATTGACCATTCCTGAATTTCTAATTAGTCCCATGTGGCTCGGAGCCTGATGTATTGGAGAACATTTTCTTACACCTATTTAAGAAACACAGTACCTCAGCATGCAGTTCTTGTTGATTTTTCTTTACTTTTATAAATGTCTGTCTGCATTAAAAAAAAAAAAAAAAAAAAAAAATTGTTTGCTGGTATGCATATTTCAATTATGAGGTGGGTGCACACCCTCACACAGGTTGTTATGGAAGGATCAGCATCTGTCTTAAATATCTTCATTCTTATCACTGGAGACCTGGCTTATATGGTTTGCCCAGAGATTTTATTGGGAGGATTCTGTTTGTGAATTCTCTATTGTTCAGCAATGATGTGTGGTATCACCCCTGGATCACATGTCTGTGCTTGCTTTTGTCAGTTCTCAAGGCCATTCTCATACATCTTATGTCATCGTCTAAGTAAGTTACAGTTAACCACTTCATAAGAAGAGTATGAAACAAGACCATTTGTTCATTAAGGCCTCTAGAACCATGCACACAGTCTGGAAAGGCTGCTGCAGAAGCCCGATATAGATCAACCTCTGCAGTTTAAATACTGCTGAGGAATATGGACACCAGGCTTTTCCAATGTACTTTTTTCTTAAGAGCCAAATAAAGGCAATTAAAAATACATAATAGAAACAGGCCAGTATGGTCTGCCTGTATCTCTCTCCACACAAGTTGAGTTGAGAACACTGCTTGAAGGCCTTGAACGTTTGGTCATGTGATATTGTAACCATGTGAACAGGTGACATCTGCAAACTTTTCTATTCCTGCTTCTTTGCACTCTGATTTGGCCTCAACTACTTTGTAAAGGTGAATACTCTGAACTGGGGACCTCGGTCAGAGCTGATCTGTTCTTGAACTTCACGTATCTAAGTGCCAGGTCTGGATCAAATAAATTGAGAGATGGTCTAAAGGCTGAGTCTTGGTTTTTGGGGCACTTCTCACAAGGTAGCTCAACCTCAACTCAGCGCAGCACCAACATTTCTGAACCACTCCCCATGATTTTTCATAGAATGATAAAAATTACATTTCTGAGGCCACTTTGCATCAGTTGCCAGTGTTGGTGTTCTCTCCTCTATCCAAGCCCTTCAGAACCTTCTATATTTATCTTCAGATATTTGTTCCATTTTCTTCAAAAGGTGATCAGGTCTCTACTTCGATAGTCACTTGTGGCGAAGCATGGTATGAGGTCTAATAATGAGGTCTTCAGTTCAAGAATCCTCCTCCCATTCCCCCTAGATTTTCCCTTCCCTGACCCCACTATTTTCTCCTCGGCCCACCGTTCACACTCTCCCTTCCTCCCTCCCTGCCTTTTACTTCCTCTCAGTGGGATTGGTGACATTCTGGGAGGGTTGGAAATACTCCAAGCCAGTCAGTCTCCTTTATTGGTATTTAGTACATTGATTTAAGAAAAAATATAAATCATGCACACAGGCTACTGTGTGGTATACAAGTGTTTGAAAAAAAATTTGCCCTGTTTTACCAGATAATGGGCTGGATCTTGCTGGAAAACTCATGGTGTGTACAGTAAATGATGCACATGTACAAATTAAGCAGTGTGTTCCTGGGGTCTTGCTGATTGTTCTATGTCAGTTCGCTGTTTGCTTTGCATAAACACACCATCCTTGACCTCCCCTTTTATTTTTTTTAAAAGCCTGCACAGTCTTCATATTCACTGACTTTTTTTTCTTTCATGGGATGAGGGCTTTGCTGGCAATACCGGCATTTGATGCCCATCCTGAATTGCCATTGTAGAGGGCAATTAAGAACCAATCCCATTGGTGTGGGACTGGGGTTAGGCAGGACAGACCTGATCAGGATTGCAAATGCCTTCCCTCAAGGACATTAATGAACCAGGATGGGGCTTTTTAAAAAGAATTAGAGCCAATGATGGTTTCAGGAGATTTTTTCTTTAACTCATTTTTTCAGTCTTTCATTACATCAGTTTATCTTTCTGTACCTGGTTTTGATTCTAATTCACCCATCTCTATTTTACTACTTTCTTTCACAATCATTAAATCTCTGGTTAGCAGGATAGACTGTTGGCCCCACAGTTAACTGGGGTCCTTGATGCTCCTTTGCCCATGCCACACTGTTACATACCCACGTTTCCAGCAAGTTGCAGTGCAAAGATTCTTCTAACTGAAGATTGTTGAAGGGTTTAGTTAATGGTGCAGTGTGGGATGTCGTGCTTCAGCAGGATCCAGCTTATTCTGCGGTCAAGCTATCCCCCTTGTCAGGTTGCCCACAGAAACCAACTAAGATGTACAGGTATAAGATGTGACATCCTTTGTGATATCATTTGTGATATTTTAATCCATCCAAAATATGCATATGTTCAATTCATTACGTTACACAGATGTTCATCTGATGGAAAGTAAAATGCAGTTTGAAGATGGCCTATTTTTCAGACTGGCTTGTGAAATATAAGTCATTTTGGCGTTCATTCTCATGGTGACAAGGCAGCACTCTGCAAAATCTAATCCTGAAAAATCCTCCAGAGGGTCTCCCACCCACACTTTAAGAAATTTAATGTATTGTGTGTATTGAAAATATTCTGATTAACATCACCAAATTCCTTATCTGTTTAGACACTCCCATGCCTCGTTAGGATGTGCAGTAAAGAGAGGCTGCTGGAGGAGCGGGTGGAAGGTGCTGAAACCTTGGCATATCTGATAGAACCTGATGTTGAGTTGCAGAGGATTGCTAGCATCACAGATCATCTTATTGCAATGCTTGCTGATTACTTCAAATATCCAAGTTCAGTCAGTGCAATCACAGATATAAAAAGGGTAAGTTTCCTAACGAAATTTGCAAACACTTTGCCTTTCCTCAAAATGAACTGCTTGTTATGAGGTAGATAAATAAATTGCAGTATTTAATCTTGATTAGATGATCCATTATAAAACCAGCTTATGTTCAAGGTTTTAACCCAAATAATTGCATAATAGTAATTTACTGTCCACCTAACATTTCGTATTTCTATTCCTTTTGTATTACTCTTGCTGACGAAGATTGGCCAAAGAGCAGCAATCTGTGAATTAATTGTTCCACTCCTGCCTTCAAGGTAACTTCACATCAGTGGGATATAGTCTGCAGGATGAAGATTGTTTTTCCCACTATCTCCAGGAGATGGAGCCCTCCACTTAAAACAAAATTTATCCCATAATTATTGCTGATCACCTTCAATAAATCTTCAGCAAAGACAGCTGTTTGAATTATTTGTGCCTTGTAGTGATGGAACATAAAGCTGGCATTTATTTACTGCAATTAATGTACTATTTCTTTGTTACGTACAGTATCAGCAAAATAGATCTGCTTTTGCCTGGAATGATTAGTCTTATTGTAGCTGTGATTTCTTAAGTTTAAATTGAAAACCATTTTTTAAGACAAACATGTAAGTAAGGCCATCGTTAAAATGGATAACTGCGGAAGAATTGTTTGACATTTTCAAGTTATTTTAATGCACTGGTGCAAGAAAATAGTATTTGAATATTGATTGTATTTGGTGTGTCACTATCTGTTTTATTGACGGTTAATTAATTAATTGCACCATATACAAAATTGTGAAAGTCTTCAATTCTTCATCTTTCCTAATATTCTTCAGCTTGACCACGACCTCAAACATGCTCATGAACTTCGCCAAGCTGCATTCAAGTTGTATGCCTCCCTTGGAGCGAATGACGAAGACATCCGGAAGAAGGTGAGTCTGGGAGAGGGGCGTCCCCCGGTCCTGGCAACCAACAGGCAGGGAGTGACGTCAACCTGAGAACAAGGTGAAGAGAATTAACAGTGACTTTACGAAAGAGCATAATCAGATCTGAAGAATGAATGGGATTGAGACTCATTTGTCTAGAGAAATGAGTTGTGACGTGTTCATGTTGGAATGACAAGTACTGGTGTTTCCTGTGTTGAACCTGCACCGGACCTTTAAATTACATTCTTTGCATGAGTTCGTAACAATAGTAACAAAATAAGCACTGTGAAGTGTAGTGTATAGTACTGACTCACATAATGCAGTAGTACTGTAATACCAGTTATATAAATGCTTGCCTACCTACCTGCTGCAAACCGGAAGTCTCAGCTTCTGTTTCTGTATCACTTTTAATTTGTGGCCTGCTGATGTGTTCATTTGTGTTGCTGATGTGCAAGTTTAACTGTAAATAAAGCTTTGTGCAATGACATTGCTGGTAGCTTGTTTTCTGAATCTACAGTAAACCAAAACACTTTCCAGGTAACTTGAATAATGGCATTTTAAATGTATTTGAACTTTAATCCTTACACAGTGAGTGATAAGCCATCCAGAATGGCATTTTGCCTTATCTCAAATAAGGAAAGACCGTGTTGTGCATGCAAGTGTATCTACCCATCAAGACTGAGAGCCACCAGTGCTGGAAAACATGCATGTTGCTCTGGCAATGTGACTGAAATCTCAACCTTAAGAGTGTCCTTTTGCTGCAACAATGTGGCATTATCAGTTTCTTGTACTTCCTATGCTCTTTGTGAGCAAGATTGTCAAATTTAACAAAGTAATGTGGACTTTGAAAAGAGTCTGCTTACATTAATTTCCTCAAGCAATTGTCACCTCTGGCTTAGAGTGGGGTCCTGGTATCTTACTGATTGCTTAAACCATTTCAGTTTTTTAAAGTTTCAAGTTCAAAATGAAAGAAATGGCATTTTGACCGTTTTCGTTTGTTTGCAAGTTGCAATTCTGCAGTCATCAGTTTCTAACAAAAATGTACAGGAATGATAAAGACTATGAATAAATTGTAGCTGTGTCAGAATCTGAACTTGG
The DNA here is from genome assembly GCF_047496885.1 of Scyliorhinus torazame. Lineage (NCBI taxonomy): Eukaryota > Metazoa > Chordata > Chondrichthyes > Carcharhiniformes > Scyliorhinidae > Scyliorhinus > Scyliorhinus torazame. The sequence goes on along the minus strand of NC_092708.1, from coordinate 166,674,402 downwards.
GAAGGTGAACAGACCTAAAAATAAACGTGCAGATCCCCAATGTGTTATCCTGTGAGTCTGCATTGTGCTTTTTCTGCGTTAGTTATGCTTGTTACAGACTTGAGTAATATTTAGGTCAGGGCACCTGAAGTGCCTTATTCTAATATGACTTTCAATGTGCGCAGATGCTACAAGTGCCTTTTCAGCACCTCTGGGCAGAATGTTGAGGGCACTAATGTTAACTGAGGAAGTGAAGAAGAACATCCAATAAACAATTTTAAGATTAGAAAACACCTCTTCCACTTTAAAGGCTTTTCCACAGTTGTAGTGAAATCATTTTTTGGAGATAAATTAAAGTACTTGTTGAACTGTTTTTTTGTGAAATTGGTGTAAAAAGGTTAATTGCATTAACCCAAGTTATCGAATCATCACATAGAAAGAAGCTGCTTGACCCATTGTACTTGTATTGGCTCTAGGTCTCCAGGTCTTGCTGTTCTTGCACCCAACTTACAAACTGTATCATTAGGTTATATAGTGTAACCTCATTTATAAGACATAGGAGCAGAATTAGGCCACTCGGCCCATCGAGTCTGCTCCGCCATTCAATCATGGCTGATATTTTTCGCATCCTCATTCTCCTGCTTTCTGATCCCCTTATTAATCAAGGACCTATCTATCTCTGTCTCAAAGACAATCAGTGATATGGCCTCCACAGTCTTCTGCAGCAAGGAGTTCCACAGATTCACCACCCTCTGGCTGAAGAAATTCCTCCTCATCCCTGTTTTAAAGGATTGTCCCTTCAGTCTGAGGCTGTGCCTTCTGGCTCTAGTTTTTCCTACTAGTGGAAACATCCTCTCCACATCCACTATCCAGGCCTCGCAGTATCCTGTAAGTTTCAATAAGATTCCTCCCTTATCCTTCTAAACTCCCCAACGAGTACAGACCCGGAGTCCTCAACCGCTCTTCATATGACAAGCTCTTCATATGACAAGCTCTTCATTCCAGGGATCATTCTTGTGAACCTCCTCTGGACACTTTTTTTTCCAAGGGCAGCACATCGCTCTTTAGGTACGGGAACCAAAACCCCTCTCAATACTCCAAATGAGGCCTTATACAACCTCAGACATACATCCCTGCTCTTGTATTCTAGCCCTCTCGACATGAATGCTAACATTACATTTGCCTTCCTCGCTGCCCACTAAACCTGCATGGCAACCTTCAGAGAGTCTTGAACTAGGACTCCCAAGTCCCTTTATGCTTCTGATTTCCTAAGCATTTTCCCCATTTAGAAAATAGTCTATGTCTCCATCCTTCCTTCCAAAGTGGATAGCCTCATTTTTCCATGTTGTATTCCATCTGCCACTTCTTTGCCCATTCTCCTAGCCTGTCCAAGTCCTTCTGCATCACCCCCGCTTCCTCAATACTACCTGCATATCGTTATCATCTGCAAACTTAGAAACCGGGCCCTCCGTTCCTTCTTCCAGATTGTTAATGTATATTGTGGAAAGTTGTGGTCCCAACACCGACCCCTGAGGCACACCACTAGTCACCGGCTGCCATCCTGAAAAAGACCCCTTTATCCACACTCTGCCTTCTGCCAGTCAGCCAATCCTCTATCCATGCCAGTATCTGACCCTTGCAGGGCTGGTTTAGCTCAGTGGGCTAGACAGCTGGTTTGTGATGCAGAACAAGGCCAGCAGCACGGGTTCAATTCCCGTATCAGCTGAGAATTCTGAATTCTCCCTCCGTGTACTTGAACAGGCGCCGGAATGAGGCTTTTTACAGTAACGTCATTGCAGTGTTAATGTAAGCCTACTTGTGACAATAAAGATTATTTTATTTATTTAACACCATGGGCTCTTAATGTATTTAACAGCCTTAATGTATTTAACACCTTGTCAAAGGCCTTCTGGAAATCTAAATACATCACGTCCACTGGTTCTGATTTGTCTAACTTCCTTGTTACCTCCTTCAAAGAATTCTAACAGATTTGTTCGACATGACCTCCCCTTGATGAAACCGTGCTGATTCTGTCCTATTTTATCATGCACTTCCAAATACTCTGCAATCTCATCTTTAATAATGGACTGTAAAATCTTACCAGTGACCAAAGTCAGGCTAACTGGCTTATAATTTCCCATCTTCTGCCTCCCTCCTTTCTTCAACAGGGGTGTTACATTAGCCATTTTCCAGTCCTCTGGGATGCTCCCTGCCTCCAGTGATTCCTGAAAGATCATCACCAATGCCTGCACAATCTCCTCAGCTATTTCCTTAGAACCCTGGAGTTTAGTCCACCTTCAGACCGTTCCATTTCCCCAGAACCTTCTCCTTCATGATGGCCACTGCACTCACCTCTGCCCCCTGATTCTCCTGGAGTTCTGGTATTCCACTTCTGTCTTCCACCGTGAAGTCTGATGTAAAGTAACTATTCAGTTCCTCTGCCATTTCTTTGTTTCCTATTGCTACTTCTCCAGCCTCCTTTTCCAGTCGCCCAATGTCTATTCTTGCCTCTCTCTTACCGTTTATATATTGAAACCAACTCTTGCTATCTTCTTTTATATTACTAGCTAGCTTGCACTCATATTTCATCATCTTCTCTCCTCTCCCCCCCCCCCCCCCCCCCCCCAACACACACATTGCTTATTTAGTTGCCCTCTGCTCGCTTTTAAAGGCTTCCCAATCCTCTGGCTTCCCACTAATCTTCGTTACTTTTTGTATACGTTTTCTTTTGCTCTTATGCTGTCCTTAACTTCCCTCATCAACCATGGGTGCCTTGTCCTCCCCTTGCCTTGTTTCCTCCTCCTTGGGATGAATTTCTGTTGTCTCCTGAATAACCCTGAAAAACCCCTGCCATTGCTGTTCCACTGTCTTCCCTGCTAGGCTCCTTTTCCAATCGACTCTGGCCAGCTCCTCCCTCGTGTCTTTGTAGTTACTCTTATTTAATTGTAATACCGTCATACCTGATTCCAGCTTCTCCCTCTCAAACTGCAAGGTAAATTCTTATCATATTGTGGTCACTGCCCCCTAAGTGTTCCTTCACCTTAAGATCCCTAATCAAGTCTGCTTCATTACACCTCACCAAATCCAGAATTGCCTGTTCCCTAGTGGGCTCTGTCACAAGCTGCTCCAAATAAACATCTCTTGGACATTCCACAAATTCCTTTTCTTGGGATCCACTACCAACCTGATTTCCCCAGACCACCTGCTTATTGAAGCCCCCATGATGATTGTAATATTGCCTTTCTTATATGCCTTTTCTATCTCCCGGATCTATTTTCTGCTCCACATCCTGACTACTGCTAGGGGGCCTGTACATAACTCCCATCAGGGCCTTTTTACCTTTTGCGATTCCTCAACTCTGCCGACACAGATTTTATGCCTTTTGATCCTATATCGCATCTTGCTATCGATTTTAAATTAATTCATTACTAACAATGCAACCCCCACCCACTTTGCCCATCTGTCTGTTCTTTCGATAGGACACATATCCTTATATTTAGATCCCATCCCTGATCCCCTTGCAGGCACGTCTCTGATGCCCACAACATAGTACCGGCCAGTTTCAATGTCCGCAACAAGCTCATTTACCTTCTTCCGTATACTGCGTGCATTTAAACACCACATCCTTGGTCCTGCATTGACCACATTCCTTCTCATATTTGTCACCTCTTTTTTGCCCTGCCTGAAGTTAGATTCCTGCCACCTTTTATGCTCTCCATTCTATTATGTGGTCTAGAAACTTTACTAATCTCTCCTGAGCCCTCTGCTTCTTCAACATGTTTAAAGTCTTCGTCATTAACCTGCACTTCTACGTTCTCCTTTAACTTTGGTTTTCTAATTCTCCATACAACTGGACCCTCACCCCCCACTATTTAGTTTATATTTATAGCCTTTGTAATCCTGCCAAAATGAATTATTTCACATTTCTCTGTTAATTCTTTAAATATTTGTTTATGGGATGTGAACATCACTGGCTTGACCAGAATTTGTTTCCCATCTTTAATTGCCATTGAGAAAGTGGTGGTGAGACACTTTCTTGAATGCTGCAGTCCTTGAGGTGCAGGTAAACACAGTGCTGTTAGGGTTTATTCAAAACGTTTTTGACCCAGTCACAGTGAAGCAACAGTGATATGGTTCCAAGTAAGGATGATGTGTGGTATGGAGGGGAACTTGCAAGTGATGTGTTTCTATGCATCTGCTGCCATTGTCCTAGGCAGTAGAGGTTGCGAGTTTTGACGGTGCTATCCGAGGAGCCTTGGTGAGTCATTGCAGTGTATGTCTTGTCTATGGAACGCGCTCCTGCCACTGGGCGTCGGTCGTGCTGGGAATGAATGTTTACGGTGACGGCTGGGTCAAATGGGTTGATTTGGTCCAGATTGTGTTGAGCTCCTTGAGTGTTGTTGAAGCTTCACTTATCCAGTCAAGTAGAGAGTATTCCATCGCACTCCTGACTTGTATCTTGTAGATGGTGGACATGCTTTGGGAAGTTGAGGTGAGTTACATTTGCCCAGTTCACCAGCCTCTGTCCTCCTGACATTTGTTACTATCCTCCTCACTGTCTTGAGTTTTGTGCCACCTGCAAACTTTGAAATTATGCCATGTATGGATCCCAAATTCAGGTCATTAATATCTATCAAAAGGAACGGAGATCCCAACGCCAACCCTTGGGAGACACCACTGCACACTTCCTCCAGTCTGAGGAAACAACTGTTGATCGCTAGTCTTAATTTTCTGTCCCTTAGCCAATTTTGTATCAACGCTCTGCAATCACACAAACGTTTGCCAATACGTCGATTTATGTGTCTATTGCAAGACCCTCATCAAAGAGCTCAATCAAGTTAGTCAAACATGATTTGCAATTAGCATCTGAGATGGCTGTCATTGATTAACCCTTATTTTCCCAAATGGCAATAAATTTTGTCCTGGATTAATGTCTCAAAATGTCTTCATCATTGATGGCTTGGTAATGGTTGGATATTTCTCTCCTCTCATTTCAACAAGGGTGCAACATTTTGACACCTCTTCCATCTCTACTACCTTTTGCTGTCTTTGGTGGAGAAAGGTGCAAAGTACTTCAGCCATGCCCTCTGCCTCCACAGATAGATCTCCTTTTTGATCCCTACCTATGACTACCCTCATACTATCTATGCTTATGAAAGATATTTGGGTTTCTTTTTATGTTACCTGCTAATTTATTCTCGTGTACATTTTGCCCCTCTTTTTAGTTTTTCCCCATACAATTGTGTTTGGCTTGCTTCTCTACTGAATTATTGTGACATTTATCATTAACCCTCCTTTTCCAGTTTTATTTTTACCTCTGTATCTGGAGTTATCCAGGATCTCGTTTTCCCTCTCTTGTAGGAATGTGCCTAGTCAGTACCCGAGCTATGTCCTCTTTGAAGGCCTCCTGTTGTCATTCACTGTTTTAGTTGCTGGCCTTTGATTCCATCCACCTGGGTTAGATCCCCTTTTTAAAAAAAATAAATTTGGAGTACCCAATTCATTTTTCCAATTAAGGGGCAATTTAGCATGGCCAATCCACCTACCCTGCACATCTTTTGGGCTGTGGGGGCGACACCCACACAAATACAGGGAGAATGTGCAAACTCCACACGGACAGTGACCCAGAGCCGGGATCGAACCTGGGACCTCAGCACCATGATGAAGCGGTGCTACCCATTGCACCACCGTGCTGCCCTAGACCCCCTTTCAACTGATTGAAATTGCCTCTCCTTGAGTTGGGTATTTTTAAGGATTTTGTTTTGCTTGACCTTTTCCTTAAAAACACAACTGTTTCTCCATATATACGCTATAAAAACGGACTAAATTTCTCCTTAACCACTTCGACTTGGAGGAAAACAATCCCACTTTCTCTTTCCACATAAATTAATTCCCTAATCCGTGATATGATTCTGGTAAACCTCAGATCCTACCCCAAGGCACTTGACATCCTCTCGCAACTGGTGCCCAACTGTGATTTACCCTAAATATTACTAAATTATAGGGCAGCATGGTGGAGCAGTGGGTTAGCACTGCGGCCTCACGGCACCGAGGTCCCAGGTTAAATCCTGGCTCTGGGTCACTGTCCGTGTGGAGTTTGCACATTCTCCCCGTGTTTGCGTGGGTTTCGCCCCCACAACCCAAAAATTTGCAAGCTAGGTGAATTGGCCATGCTAAATTGCCCCTTGATTGGAAGAAATTAATTGGTTACTCCAAATTTAAAAAAAAAAATATATACCTAAATTATTGGTAAAGCTCTGGGAAACAATTTTCACTGGCCTAATTTATGAGGTCCACTTTAGTATGTTATTACAGAAATCTTGTTGCCTCTATGGATTTTATACTAACTGACAAAAGTTAATTCCTGTTTACATTTTGTGATGCAAATTTCATCAACTTCTTACACTGGAAAGTACTTGCACATTGTGTTCAAATGCTCCACTGTCTTAGGGCTTAAGGTAGTTTAAAAAATATATATATGAAAGAAAGATTTCCAAATAAAGGCAAAGGGCCTCATTCCCATATGATTTCTAAAGATATTCATCGAAATTGGCCTGTATTTATACCTCCACAACATGTAATCATTTTTAGACACTTTTTCACCTGTTCCTTCTGCATGCATTGTTAATTAGCGACTATATTATTGACCTCTAATTCACACTAACATCCTTTTTAATATAGTGGGGCAGTGAATCAAATTGCCTTTTGCACATTGTATTGATGCAACAAGACAAATAATTAAATTATATTTGTATGTGGGCGCTGACTTGTATCTGCATGAATGGGAACCAAATCGACTCAAAATTCACTCATCATGCTACGCTGTCTTAATCCATTCATTATTCATTTGTAAATGGTAGGTAGGTGTTCTGCTGCATATACTGGGAAATTGAGTTGAAGTCTCATGGTTTCCTGCTTTTTTCAAGTCCATCCCCCATCCATCCTTCCCCCCCCCCCCCCCCCCCCCCCCCCAATTTCATTAGAATTTAAAACATGCCCATTCTACCTTCACCTACTTACATTCTGCTGTCCAATTAGAAAGCAGTACTTTTACTGATCGTCAATGACTCTGGCTCACAGTCTTGCTGTCCAAGCATCGAGCATTATCTGTAAGGCCACTGAAAGAATATTAATTTAACTAGTGTTTGCCTGAAATTTCTCAACAAAAGTGACATTAGGAGTTCATATTGCATTCTGCATATTATGAAGGTTTGTCAGTAACTTGCGGTATGCTATATTTACTATCAAGAGCAAACGGGCTTGGGCATAATCATTGAATATTACATGTATACAAGACATGCAAAACCTTGGAAACAAAAATATTCCCACTGTGGAATTTTGATTTGTACATTGTAGCACACAGCACATTCTTGCGTCTGCTCGAGGATCTCTGCTGTCTCTGACCTATGGCCTCTACAGTTATACGGCTCTAAAATGAGGTCCGCCCTATGACTTTGAATATATTTCTGCATGAATCATCAATGTGAAACTTCACATGTCTGTAATTCATGTATAACTATTGTTTGCATTATTTGGCATACAAAATCAGTCCACATCAGGATTTCTGGAATATTAAAAGAATGAACTGTGGCAAATAATGCACAGAATTTTGGCTATTGAACTAAGGCTTGTTAAGGTGCTGCTCAAATGATTTGTTTGCTCATCTTATCAGTTCTAACTATTAAGAGCTGTAGAATCCTTTCGGAGTTGTTGTCAACATATATAAATACATTTTTGATTTATCTGCGCAGTTAGAAAATGGATAGATATTATTTTCCAAGGCATTGGTCAGATACTTTCTGCATGAAGTCACGTTTTACATCATGAGTTGTTTTAAATTCTTCCCCACCCTTGCTCAAAATGCTTAGTGAATATTTTTGTAGAGTCCTAGGCCAAATATCAGTCCTGATTAAACCAATTGCAGTACAAGTAAAAGGGAATATTTTTAGCTTGTAGGGAAAACCTGCTGTGGTCTGACATTTTTGTTTGCTTTTCTATGCAGCCTCTCCTGCCCACTCCAAAGCTGTTTTTTGATTTTGAAATAAGTTTTAGGTGTTTTTGATCAATTCCCAATTGGTTCTATGTTCTTTTGTGCTATCATAGTCATTACTTTTATTCGTTCAAAGTAGATAGTTAACCTTAATTTTTGCAGTGCTGCAAATTCAAAGGAAACCCCTTATTTGGATTTCTTTTGTATTTGCATGCAAAGCTGCAGGGAGCCTTTTAACAGCTTCAGGATGGACTGTCTTGTGGTATACCTCATGCATAATTTTAGCAACCGAAAAACTTTGGGACTACTTTGTTCATTGATTTGCTGTAAAAGGTCTCCTATTTGGGAGACCTCTTTTGGGTAATTTTATGATCTCTTGATGAATATGAATCACAGGATATTTAAACCACCCAATTTCTTATCAACGCTATTCAGGATAATGTGTTTCCCATTTGATGCTTTTTAGCAAAAAAGTAATTTCAATTCAACAACATTTTAAAGTGTTTGAGATGTCAGTAGTACAGTGGATTATTAAACTTGATATTTGAAGGAAAATATATATAAAATATAAATTTATTTTGTGGTGCAGTCGTCTTTTTCTGAGGTTGTGGTTAAGATGAATTGTTGGGGCAGAATAGTTGAAAGCTGTGCCGTGTCCCTCCCTATGCTGTACATGGCTAAGGGGCGTCATGCTGAAAAATGCCAGAAGTCTTTTTGAAAGTTCTGTTCTCCAGCCAGCAGGGCATCCCTCATCTTCAATACAAAATGATTCCCCACAAAAATGGAATGCTCACCATTTCAAAACAGATTGAGAATTCAGAAAAACTTTAAATGTTTTTTAATGTTGAGTTGATACCCTTGATGTTAATGAATAAGTTGAAAATGTTGAGGTTGTTGATGAGCTACTACGTTAGTTATTTTCCAGCGCAGTTTTCTAAAACACATTCTCTTCTTCCTGCATTCAGTATAAATCAGCATAAAAATACAAATGCCTGTACCAAAATTGATGCCCTAACTTTGAAAGTTAGCAATATTGTTGCAAGCATTCTGATTTTAGCCATTGTTTAATTAATGATTCGTGATTTAACCATTGTTTAATTCGGTAAAGCGGTAGATGCAGAACTGTTGAACTGTTACCTGTAACGGAAAATTGCTGCTGGGTAGTGCTGTCAATTTAAAGGTTTAAAAAGCAAATCTATTTTTCCCTCATGAGATCCTATCAAATGTTGTAACTTACATTTTACGTTTGAGGAATAAGTAAGTACCTTTAGCACTTTGGGTGGATTATAATTCACGTTCTGCCATTGATAATGAATGGGTGAATATTTGTTTTTTAAATGACACAGTAGATTTAGTTATTTTGTTTTCTTCCTAATAACCTTAAATGTTTTGTGATGAAGGTGTAAATCATCAATGCTCTGCTGTAGCAACATATTTCAAGATTTTTTAATACTATTTTTCATGCAAGTGATCTGAAAGCCGATCAGTCTAGGTATTCAAATTATATCCTGAGCAACCCAAAGATTAGATAACAACTTTCAAGTTCCTTCTATGCATTTTGAGCTATCGGTTTTAGAATAAATCAACAAATGATTGTAAGATAGCATTTCATCCAACTTGGAGGTTGCCATCATTACATTGAAAAACTGAAAATTATCGGAAAATTCTTGTCACTCTATCAACTAACAAGCTTGATTTTGCAATGGAGACTTTTGGGATCAATCCTATGGAAAGGTAATATAAGAGCAAAGTCAGTACAGCTTATGACTGTTGTGGGACATTTAGATTTAAAATTATGAACTGGTTATAGAGCACCATGTCAGCAGGGTTATTGAAATATTGATTATAGTAATTCATAATTTAAGATGTTCATTATTTCCAATAATGTTATTAAAGCATGCATGAACCATATATATGTTACATATATGAATTGAAGGTTGGAATTTTGTCCCCTCTATGCAAAATTAATTATTGCATGAAGAAGCATCTGTCAAGTTCTGGGAAATCTGACTTTTCTGTTGGTATGGCAGTCCAATTTTTGCAGTCTGCTCTACTCTTAGTAACTACCAAAATTGACAATTGTCCTCGTCAGTCACCCCAGCTACATCCTACGAATGCGTCTTAATGTTAAAAGCTACCTACGTTTTTTGCGCATTAAATTATTACAAAGAATTATCACCAACCAATGTATCTTTTTTTTCTTGGTATCTTTAGTTTCATTAACAAACCCTGAGGAAACTGAGTTGCAGTAAGCCAAGCTGTATGAAGGAGAAGAATGTACTAGTTAATAACTTCATTAATAATTTACCCCCCTCACACCATCGTCAGTAATAGCATCTAGCCAAAAGCCTTAATTTCATCAATAGATATTATTTAAAAAAATATATATAAAATGTTCCAATGAGATTCTTTTTAACCATTTGGTCAATTTACTCTGGCACTGCTGATGGTGATTAAATAACAAACCTCATTAAACCTATATTAAAAACTTTTTAAAATGTCATTAAATACTGTATTGCATATGTTTACAGTCATCGTAATTAGATGTGTTACAATGATCCACAACAAACTAGCCATTCTATTGTTTATTCAACAGCGTTTTAAATGACTAACAGCATGGCTAATTCATAGTGGACCATTGTGATGTAGTATTGCCATGTTTAATTGCTGGTCGATTAGTGGTAACGAGGAGTATGTCTCGTTAATTTGGTAGTGGCAACTTTGTCAAATTTGCTCATTTGGTAGTAGTTTCACCTGTTGCACAGAAGGTTCAATTTCCAGGCCTATTCTAGAGTTTGAGTTCACAATCTAGGGGACACCCAAATGAAGTGTAGTGGGTGACTCCTTTCGGTGAGACATTAAGCCAAGAGGCCGGTATCTGTCGATGTTAAAGATCGGCTTTCATTATTCAAAAAAGCATAAAGAGTTCAGGCCATGCCTTCACTTAATGCCATTAAGCAACTGCTGTTTAATGTACTTTGCTATGTGCAGAATGAGTTTGTGTTTGCCAATGTAGGTGGTAACTACATTGTTGAAGGGAATTCTTACTGGGATATGATTAAGTGGAATGAGAAAAATATCATCCTTGATTGAATGGCGGAGCAGACTCGATGGGCCGAGTGGCCTAATTCTGCTCCTATGCCTAATAGTTTTGTATAAAGCAAGTCTTTATATTGGGAGCATAAGCATTTGGCTAAAGATTAATGATGGTTAGTTGGATAGAAGGAACTCTATTCCAATTTAAAAAAATTAAATAGCATCCATATGAGACCGTTTCACTTTTCATCATACTAAAGTTATGGAACAAACCCAATCGGGGTCCACCCTGATTTGGGAACAAGTCTGAGTGAAATGCATTGGAGGAAACTTTGCTCTGGAGGTTTGTCTGGCCCTGTCTATTGATACATTACAGCAGTTGCTAAAAGTTTATATAGTGTAAGTGCAGCCTCTGGAAGACCAGATTTATATTTTAAGTGAATCCAACATTCTTGCAGCTCTATTGCATTATACTGGCTATTGTGCATAACAGGCAAATCATCTTTACATGAGCATGCCAGCCATAAAAATATTTTGAGGTAATTTTAAATAACGTACACAAGATGCACTTTCAGTTAAAGAAGTGTAATTCTGTCCATGTATGTTGTAAAATAAGGTGCACCCACCTAAGTTGCTTATACTTAGATCCTTTTAGTACTGGCCGCAAGAGTATTTAGATGCAAATTACTACTGTCTTTCGCTTTCACCCGCACTGCACCTCACTGTGTCAATTTCAGTTCTTAATTGACGGGTTATCAAGTAAGTCTCATTTTGTCGATGTTGACTTGAAGAAGCAGAGATTTCTTGTCCGTTTACTTGGCTAGGACATTGGAAAGAAACATAATACTTATATATTCTGTGGATCAACGGTATTCTGGTGCTGTTATCATCAGTCTCCAGCGTGGGTTCAGCACTGTTAGTCTCTGTTAGTATTGTTTTCATTTAATTGAACTTGTATGTTATGATTAAATGGTGAGTGTTTGAGGGTGCAATTTAATGTTCAGAGATAAAAATAGAAATTTGTAACTGCTGGAAATCTGAAATAAAAACAGAGGACATTATAAATACACAGCAGGCCTGTGGCATTTGAAAGAGTGTGTATTTGGAGAGCAGAACTTCCTTAATTAAATCTGCTCTCAGAATTTTGGTAAAAGTAAAGATCAGTGAACAATGAGAATCACCTTGCCTCAGTATTGCTGTTGGATACGTTCAGGGAAACATCTGCAGTCCTTCAGATGCAGGGCAAATAGGAATTTGTTTGTGCCATTCTCTGTAAGATTTAACCGGAGTTTGATGTATGAATGAGGACATGCACTTAGGATGTGACTCGCTGACTTAGTTTAATATGTGTTTAATCAAAGTTAGATCTCTCATTGGGCAGTTTTCTTTCATTTATTGTTATTCATTTATGTCATTTTTTGAGAGAAAGAGCAATGTACCTGAAATGAATTTCTGTATGAAAGTGAAATTGAGTTTGAATTGAAAAGATAGTTTAACTTTTCGGGTATAGACTGGAAACGTTGGCATTTCTTTTCTCTTTATGGTCCCTGACAGACCTGTTAGGTATTTACCACTTCTGTCTGTAATAATCCGATAAATCTCACCGCAGCCAAAGGTTTTTGCACTTGGGGTTTATTTAAAATGATAACCTGAGTGACCACTTCATTTCCAACTACAATTCAGAGCTATGTGTGTCATAATAACAGCATTGGTATGTGGTGCTGGTTTCTGTGGCACAATGTCACAAAATAATTCACTAATTGTGAAGTTGGTAATTTTAAATAAGTAATCTACAGCCAAGAAATTCTTTAGGTGGAAAGGTTTATTGAGAATTAAAAATACAAATTGAAATCTGATTTGTTTCATTTTCATTTTCTGGCATAAATTTGAATTTTACAGTCAATACAAATATATATTTCCAGAGACAATCTCCAGAGTATGAGTTTTCAAAACTACCCATGTGTGCATGAAGTTTTTATTTAACGAAAAATAGCCTTCAATAGATTATACTAGTTGAGTTGAGAGACTGGTTACTTCATCATGATTTTCTAAAAATTTCCTTTTATTATTTTTAAGGGATTTTCAGGACTAGCTAAGCTCTTGAACAAAAGTATAATACCAAAATCCAAATTTGTATTGCAAGATTTTAACCAATTTGTAAATAGTGAAAAGTGGAATTTGCGTTTTTATTGCTGTACAAGATTTGATTTAATGTGATTTTATGACTGCTTACAATGCTAAGAATTTGCCATCAGGATGGTTTATGGGAACAGGTGCTATATTGCTTTGCTAAAATGCTGTTTCCCCTCCAGGACACACACAATGTGTAAATTGAATAACAGATGGGCAATAATGTCTATGTAGTTATTGTGCAGCAGTTATTTTCCTCCTGCATGTACCAGTTTATAACAACATTTTGATAAAATGTCCCCTGTGAGGATCAAGTTTAAAGTCAAGTCTGATCCATCTAACAACAGGCTGCAAAGCTTTTAGTAACCTCCCACGTACTGCCCAAGATTTGAAATGAATACACCTGTTTGACCTAAAATTATAACTACGGAACAAATACATCAGCATTCAACTTAGTACACTTATTTTTCTTTTTAAAATTGCTGGCACATGGAGTGCAAATTTAAAAAAAACAACTGAGATGGAAGAGGACATTTGCTTTCTTTGGAATTCCTTAAGAGCCTTGTGGTTAAGATACTGGGCTAGATTGTGACATAATGGTAATTTATGAAATTGAATTCGATGGGTTGCTGGGCTAGCATCAGGGGGTGAAATATGATGGTGAAAGCTGCCAAGTTGATGTAAAAGCTCAGTGGATCACTCATGGGCGGCACAGTGGTTACCACTGCTGCCTCACAGCCCTAGAAGCCTGGGTTCAATTCCGGCCTTGGGTGACTGTGTGGAGTTTGCACTTTCTCCCAGTGTCTGCATGGGTTTCCTCCGGGTGCTCCGGTTTCCTCCCTTAGTCCAATGATGTGCAAGTTAGGTGGATTGGCCATGCTAAATTGCCCCTTAGTGTCGGAAAGATTAGGTGGGGTTACTGGGTTATGGGGATTGGGTGGAGGTGTGGGGTTAAGTAGGGTGCTCTTTCCAAGGTTTGGTGCAGATGCGATGGGCCGAATGGCCTCCTTCTGCACTAAATTCCTTCAGGGGAAAGGGGCTTCTTATCGCTACCTGATCTGGTCTAAAAGTGACTCCAGTCCTACTGTGTATGTGTCACTTAAGGCCCTCAAGGGGCAATAAAGATACTCCCACTAATGCCGCCTGCATTCTAATAACAAGTAAAAAAGAAAATTCTACAGTTTTGCATGTGTTGATGTGGGAATGGGAGGGTGGTAGGTGTAGAGCAAAAGAGGTGTTTTAGAAAAATTGCTTTTAAAAGTTGATTCCCATAAGAAGGGTGTTTGAGGCCGAGGCTGGATGCAAGTGTATCAGACTCTCGGGTGATGGTCTACCTTGGAAATGGCAACCCTGATTGGGAGGCTACACGTTGCCAGGTAAAACTTATAATATTACCTTGAAGAGCAGTGTGTTTTAAGAAGGATTTCATGAGGCAAGGCCTAACATGAAAGGCCTGATCTTAAGGGGTTGGTTTTAACAACTGGGACTTGATTGCATTTTGCCTTTACAACTGGTACTAGTGTTTGAAAAGCACCTTTAATGAGGTAAAATGCTACAAGAGCATTCTCAAACAAAATTTGTCATTGAGCCACAGAAAGAGATATTAGAACAGATGAGGTAGGTTAAAATAACTTTTGTTTTCATCCTGTAAATAAAGGTGTTGATACAGGGAAATCCAATTAACCAAATTTAAGGATTATTTATTTCTAATTTGTCACTTAGTGGCAAACATTTGGCATCATTTTGAAAATAAACTATGAAAACTTAATCGTTTGCTGTGTTTGGAAGGATTCAGAATACAGACACTGCCAATCAAGTCGATATGTTTGATCTACATTTCTTAGATTGGCTGAGTTACCAAGGGTGGCTTGGTGGTGCGGTCGTTAGCACTGCTGCCTCACGGCGCTGAGGACCCGGGGTCGATCCTGGCCCTGGGTCACTGTCTGTGTGGAGTTTACACATTCTCCCTATGTCTGCGTGGGTCTCGGCTCCACAACCCAAAGATGTGCAGGGTCGGTGGATTAGCCACACTAAATTGCCCCTTAATTGGGAAAAAAAATAATTGGGTACTGTAAATTTATATTTATTTAAAAAAAGATTGGCTGAGTTACCAAATCCAGGAGATGAACAATTGCCACTGCATGGGATCTTCCTACAAGCACAGTTCAGTTCAGGAACAATTGCTGCATGGATGGTCTTTTGTCTGCTTTCAAGTTGTTATGCTTTGAGATTCCTGTTGTGGATGGTTGACCTTAGATTGGTGGTGCCAGATATTAGAAAATATAGACCAATTAAACCCCAATGTGTGATTAATGGGTTGGTACTGATTGCTTCTCATCTAAAAGTCTTTCAAGCCCATATGAGTTTCTACTAATCTTGATATTGTAAAATGTTTTTTAAGAAATTGTGAAGTTGTGAAAACTATTTGAATCATTTTGTCCATTTCTTACTGAGCCCCAGCTAAAATAATATGTCTTGTTAAGTACAAAGGCTAGATTTAATTATGCTGCAAGTAAATTTGTGACATCACAAACCCTGTTAGTTACTTACGCTACTGTTAACTTTTCGTTATAGATTATTGAGACTGAAAATATGATGGATCGAATTGTGACGGGCTTAGCTGAGTCTAGTATCAAGGTGCGGTTAGCTGCTGTCAGGTATGGATGGACTCCTGAACTTTCCAGTCTGAAATATAATTTGATAGTTCCAAAACAAATGTAGTGATTAGTATTGATTTGACTTAGCAGTCACTGAATCTTTAATTAGCTTGCTAAGTTCTCCTGTAGCACTTTGCGGGGATAATAGTAGGGCGGCATGGTAGCACAGTGGTTAGCACTGTTGCTTCACAGTAACTTCATTGCAGTGTTAATGTAACACTACTTGTGACACTAATAAAGATTATTATTATTAATAAAATATAGAATGAAAGAGCCCAAATTTGCTAGCTGGCTATGCTAAGATTAATCATGAACTTGAAGTTTAAGCACTGCCGTTAAATAATTTGGAAGTATTCTTTGAGGGCCTGGCACTCTTTGGTAAAATTCTACTCTAGTATAACATCAATACGCTATCAATTTTAAATGATCAGTTGCATGACAGATAAAGTAAATTCTAGTTCTGAGAAAGAATGACTGCATCAGGTAACTAACTCAAGTAAACGTTAGTCTGATAGTTTTGTGATTATGCTTTCAAATTCCTGTTCCTGGGATGAAACTTTTAGCTGGTTGAAACATATATTTTTAAAAAAATGTAATCTAATAACCCTATTGATCTGTGGATAATTGAATTAGTAAATTATTCTAAGATGCATTTAATGAGTAACTAGTTAGGCAAATTCCAGTTTGGTATTGATTTTGTGTAAGATGTAAATTATATAGGTGGAATGCACCTTGAGTTTGTCTACAAGGTTGTTTTGAGTTGTAGTCTTGCATTAAATGGATGTATGTCAGCTTGACTGGAGAAACCCTCTGTTACGAGACTGAACTAAGACCGTAGAGGCCGATCCCAAACATAGAGGACAATGAGAAGAGAACAAAGAAAATTCAGCTGTTTGATCTTGGGAGACAATTTGGGGAAAACCTCTGTCAAGGTTTTGATGGTGTAGAAATAGTAATCCTCAAATTGAATTTTGATAGTGGGACAAGGAGGAAAAGTTTCAAATTAGTCAATGACCGATTTTCTACTGATGTCAGGAAGTTGTTCTTGCAAAATTGATCAATTGGATCAAGTTTATTTAAACTTTTGGACACTGTAAAGGTAGCTTGGTTTTTGGGACTTATCATTTGTGCAGTTCAATTTTTAATGGTTAATCGTTTTTTTAAAAAATGTCGGCACAGATGGAGGCTATTCAGCCATTATTTCTGCAATGCCATCTCTTTCTGTTAGCCTTGGTAACACTTTAAACCCTGCCTTTTCTCCATTTTCCTTAATATGGACTTTCCAAGTAACAGTAAATTTATTTTTTAAGAATGTCAGTTGACTTTCTTTATGGCCATCTGAGGCAAAATCATTCCTAGAATTCTAGGAAGATATTCCCTTTTTCTAGATTCTCCATTAATTGTAATCATTATTTGAATCAACTTAGTCGGGTCATCAATTAGACTTATCTGTTGGATATATATCCAAAGCTTACAAAATCTCATCAAAGCTCAACCTCCCAGGTATTTTTCGTGATGAATAGTTTAGATTTTCCTTGAGTAAACAATTATTTCTAAGGTAAAACTTTCCATTTGATGTATAATAGGTATTTTGCATAATTGAAGTAATACTTTTATGTTCTCTACCTCTTGTGATAAAGCCTGTGACCCATGAGTTTTTTGATTGCTATTTGTACTTGAAGGCTAATGTTTGGTGATTTATATACCCAAACCCCAAAAACATCTGTCTCCAGAATTCCCCATTTAAGCTAGACAACCTGCCATTGTTCGTCCAAATGTACCATTCACTCTTTCCTGAATTGTATTTACACATTCACGTAATCTATTTATGCCCTTTCATAATCTTTTTTTTTTTTAGACCACTCCCCCTCCCCTACCCCCGAGACCACTCCCCCCTCCCCTCACCCCCGAGACCACTCCCCCCTCCCCTCACCCCCGAGACCACTCCCCCCTCCCCTCACCCCCGAGACCACTCCCCTCACCCCCGAGACCACTCCCCTCACCCCCGAGACCACTCCCCTCACCCCCGAGACCACTCCCCTCACCCCCGAGACCACTCCCCTCACCCCCGAGACCACTCCCCTCACCCCCGAGACCACTCCCCTCACCCCCGAGACCACTCCCCTCACCCCCGAGACCACTCCCCTCACCCCCGAGACCACTCCCCTCACCCCCGAGACCACTCCCCTCACCCCCGAGACCACTCCCCTCACCCCCGAGACCACTCCCCTCACCCCCGAGACCACTCCCCCTCACCCCCGAGACCACTCCCCCTCACCCCCGAGACCACTCCCCCTCACCCCCGAGACCACTCCCCCTCACCCCCGAGACCACTCCCCCTCACCCCCGAGACCACTCCCCCTCACCCCCGAGACCACTCCCCCTCACCCCCGAGACCACTCCCCCTCACCCCCGAGACCACTCCCCCTCACCCCCGAGACCACTCCCCCTCACCCCCGAGACCACTCCCCCTCACCCCCGAGACCACTCCCCCTCACCCCCGAGACCACTCCCCCTCACCCCCGAGACCACTCCCCCTCACCCCCGAGACCACTCCCCCTCACCCCCGAGACCACTCTCCCCTCACCCCACCCCCGAGACCCCCCCTCCCCACCTTTCATAATCTTCTACTGTCTTCGTTGCAGTATTTGCTATCTTGGGATCATCTGTTGATATGGATTTATTTCCTTCGGTTCATGATCTAGATAATACATGTGATGGGGCATGTACGTGGGGCTGCACGGTAGCACAGTGGTTAGCACAGTTGCTTCACAGCTCTAGGGCCCCAAGTTTGATTCCCGGCTTCAGTCACTGTGCGGAGTCTGCACGTTCTCCCCGTGCCTGTGTGGGTTTCCTCCGGTTTCCTCCCACAGTCCAAAAATGTGCAGGTTAGGTGGATAGGCTATGCTAAATTTCCCTTGGTGTCCAAAGAAAGTTAGGTGGGGTTACGGGGATAGGGTGGAGGTGTGGACTTAGATAGGGTGCTCCTCCCAAGGATGGTGCACACACGATTGGCCGAATGGCCTCCTTCTGCACTGTAAATTCTATGAATATAATCTGGGGTGGGGTAATTGCAATCCTAGCTATCCCATTTATCTTAATTGTCTACCTCTACCTAATAATAATCTTTATTAGTGTCACGAGTAGGCTTACATTAATATTGCAATTAAGTTACTGTGAAAATCCCCGAGTCGCCACACTACGGCATCTGTTCGGGTACACTGAGGGAAAATTTGGAATGTCCAATTCACCTAACAGCACGTGTTTCGGGACTTGTGGGAGGAAACTGGAGCACCCGGAGGAAACCCACGCAGACACGGGGAGAATGTGCAGACTGCACACGGGTGTAACTTTTGATGCTTTTAGTACTATTGTATTTTCCCTAAATGCAGTGAGTTTTAATGAATGCATTCCCAGTTTATTTGCCTTCTAAGTTTAATATACATCAAGATCTTGTGATTTGTGTGATTTCATCCCAATACAGTTTTTGTTTTTATTTTGTCAAAGTACTTACCTGCACAAACCTTTAGCTTTTCCTCAGCCCTCTTGCATTACATCGTCCTTCTTTAATGTGAAAATTGAAAATAGCTGTTCAGTTCTCCATCCTCTGTTACTGTCTTGAATATGTCAGATTTTTTGATGCAGATCATAGACTAATATTGCCTTGATTTATTACTTCAGATATTGATGGGGATTGGATTTATTTAATCTGCGCAATCACTCGTCTTGAATGTTTGATTACAACTTATTCTTACATTGTTAGCGGGTCATCAAACACTCCATCCACATTTGTTTAAGGCTATATGGGTTTTGAAAGATGTGCATATTTTTCTGATTTCCATTCATAGATGTTTGCATAGTCTGTCCAGATCTGTGCAGCAACTCCGGACAAGTTTTCAGGATCATACAGTGTGGAAACCACTAATGAAGGTGGGTAATGGCATGCATTTTAAGGAGCATTAATTACATTGAAATTTAAGATTAAACTTTGAAGTATTTCGTGTCTAAATAGAGCTCAAGCTGTTGGAAATTAATTTGGTTGTTACCACCAATTTGAGAAGTGCGATGCACGTGGAAATTAAATAAGTTATTTATCTGCAAATAAAGGTCATTTGTGTACTGAGTAAATCACCTGTACAATTCGGTCAAGGACCTGTCAAGTGCACTATTGACAACTGATAGTTATAACAGGTTTGTACTTGGGATATAAATGATGGATCTGATTAAAAGGATCTCTGAAATTAACTTGCAATCCATCAGTGAATACTTCTTATTTAACAATTTGGGGGCGGCACGGTGGCACAGTGATTAACACTGCTGCCTCACAGTGCCAGGGACCCCAGTTCGATTCTGACCTCTGGTGACTGTATAGAGTTTGCACACATTCCGTGTCTGCGTGGATTTCCACCGGGTGCTCTGCTTTCCTCCCACAATTCAAAGATGTGCAGGTTAGGTGGATTTACCATGCTGAATTACCCCCAAGTGTCTAACGGTTAAGTGAGGTTCCGTGGATAGGGTGGTCGTTCAAATGCTCCGTGCAGACTTGATGGGCCAATTGCCTCCTCCTGCACTGCAGGAATTTTATGAAAGATATAATGATCAGGGCAGCACGGGTAGCATTGTGGATAGCACAATTGCTTCACAGCTGCAGGGTCCCAGGTTCGATTCCCGGCTTGGGTCACTGTCTGTGCGGAGTCTGCACATTCTCCCCGTGTGTGCGTGAGTTTCCTCCGGGTGCTCCGGTTTCTTCACACAGTCCAAAGATGGGCAGGTTAGGTGGATTGGCCATGCTAAAATTGCCCTTGGTGTCCAAAACTGCCCTTCGTGTTGGGTGGGGTTATTGGGTTCCGGGGATAGGGTGAAGGTGTGGACCTTGGGTAGGGTGCTCTTTCCAAGAGCCGGTGCAGACTCGATGGGCCGAATGGCGTCCTTCTGCACTGTAAATTCTATGATACTCAATCAACTGTTCTATATGCATAAAATCTATGGTACAAAAGGTGGCAAATTTGGTGTAACAAGTTTAGAATGCTATATTTCAGACCAGCAAATTGTAGGTAAAATTAATATTTTTCTCTCTTTTCATGGGATGTGGGTGTCATTGGCAAGGTCAGCATTTGGTGCTAATTCCTAATGGCCCTTGAACAAAGTGGCTTGCTAGATCATTTCAAGGGGAATTGAGATTTATCCACATTGCTACCCTGGAGTCACATGTAGGCCAAACCAGGTAAGGATGACAGATTTCCTTCGCTAAAGGAGATTATTGAACCAGATTTAATAACAATCGATGATAGTTGTCATGGTCACAATTATTGTGCCGAGCTTCATAGTCCAGATTTATTAATTGAATTTAAATTCCACCAGCTACCCCAGAGCATTAGCCTCGACCTCTGGATTACTAGCCCAGTGACATTACCACTGTCATCTCCACCAGTACAGGACATACAGATTAGCTATGGTCTTATTGAATGGTGGAGAAGACTTGGAGCTGATGGCCTTCTATCACTGAATTACAGAAAATAATCATAGAAAATATAGAGATGTTACTGCATTAATGGAAGCCATTCAGCCGATCAAGTCTGCACCTGCTCTCTTGAAGAGTAATCCAGTCAGTCCTACTCCCCTGCTCCTTCACTGTATTCCTGCAGTATTTTTCTGCTTCAATGTATATAGTCTCTTTTGAAGGCCACTTTGGAATTTGCATTCCCCCTCTATCAGGCTGTTTATCAATCCCTAATCCGTTGGAAACAGTTTGTCTCAATTACAAAATCTAAACCCTTCTAAAATCTAAATCTTAAACAAATGATCAAATCTGCTCTTAACCTTCACTGCTCTCAGTAGAACAACCCCAGCTTCACCAGCGTATATAACTGTCATACCTCATCCATTTTCGTACCCATCTCCAAAACCTTTATGTCCTTCCTAAAGTGCGGTGTCCAAAATTGGGCAGCCTACTTAGCTGGCTCCATACTAGTGTTTTATATATTTAACATAACTTCCTGGCTTTTATACCTTATGCCTCTAGGAAAGCATTCATGATCCTATTAACTACTTGTGAAACCCTGCCCTGCTATCTTCAAAGATTTGCATACAGTTATCCAGAGGTGTGTGTCTCCTTCCATCTCTTCAAAATTGTACCATTTAGCTTGTATTGTCTTTTCATTTTTCCAACAAAAATGTGTCACCTCATTTAACGGTGTTAAATTTCTTTCATACGTCCCACCCATTCCACCAACCTACATGCATCCTCTTGAAGTCTATTGCTGTCTTCCTCACTGTTTACTATGCATCTAGTTTCATGTCATCTGCAAATTTTGAATTTGCCCGGTACCCCTGAAGTTCAGGTTATTAACGTAGATCAAAAATAGCATTGGTTTTAGTACTGAACCCTGGGGAACTTATGTCTCCCTCCAGTCTGAAAGACACTTCACCGCATCTCTTTTTTTACCATCCCTTAGCTGCTGCAATTTTCACCCACATTATTGTTTCAAAAGCTTCTTTGTCATCCATATTAAACTAACTGACCTGTAATCTGCCTTTATTGAAGAAGATGTAATATTTAATATCTTCCAGTCCTTTGGCATCACCCAAGTATCTAACGTATATTGGGGGATTGTGGTCAACCCCACCGCAGTTTCAACCCTTAATTCCCTTAGCAACCGAGAATACGCCTCATCTAAACAGGTGATGTCTCCTTTTAAGTACTGCTAGTCTTTCTGGTATCTAGTTTTATGTAATCCAGTATCCCAACAATATTCTCGTTTATCACGG
Organism: Scyliorhinus torazame; assembly: GCF_047496885.1. Taxonomy (NCBI): domain Eukaryota; kingdom Metazoa; phylum Chordata; class Chondrichthyes; order Carcharhiniformes; family Scyliorhinidae; genus Scyliorhinus; species Scyliorhinus torazame. Next base: position 166,651,842 of record NC_092708.1, on the reverse strand, counting down.
TTTTGGAAAAGTCCTTTTTCCCAAATGAGCAAAGTGTTGTTGATTACCTCAAAAAGGCCTCTGGTCCGCACAGACAGTGACCCAAGCTGGCAATCGAATCTGTGCCCTAGCGCTGTGAAGCAACAGTGCTAACCACTGTGCTACCTGTTTCCTCCAGGTGCTCCGGTTTCCTCCCACAAGTCCCGGAAGATGTACTTGTTAGGTGAATTGGACATTCTGAATTACCCGAACAGGCGCCATAATGTGGCGAGTGGGGGATTTTCACAGTAACTTCATTGCAATGTTAATGTAAGCATACTTGTGACACTAATAAAGACTATGTATCATTATTATTAAATCATCTCTACTACTCCCCTGTCAACCCGTTTGCTGTCAATAAGCCTATAGAAGACCTTTGGAATTCCTTTTGATATTAGCCACCAAACTATCCTTGTATGTCTCTTTGCCCATCTTATTTCCTTTTTCACTTTTCTGCACCTTCCATATTCAACGAGATTCTTCCTTCTGCTATCACATTGACATCTGTCATGTGTCCACTATTTCTGCATCATCCTACTCTCCCAATACCTTCTTCATCTGGAAATCTTTGGCATTGTTTGCCACCGTATCCTATCCAAGCTCATTTATTATTTTCACTGTTTCCAACAAAGGGGGGAGACAGTGGCACGGTGGTAATGGACTAGTAGTCCCAGGCTAAAACCCTGAGGACATGGGTTCAAATACACCCATTGTAACTGGTGGGAATTTTAATTCTATTGATGTAGTTGGAATTGAAAACTCTTCTCCGTAATGATGACTATGAACTATCATCTATTGTCATAAAAACCCATGCAGTTCACCTAATGTCAGTTTAGTGAAGGAAATCTGTCATCCTTATCTGGTCTGGCCTACATGTGACTCCAGACCCACAACAATGTGGCTGATTCTTAGTTTCCCTCTGTCATGGCCTTGCAAGGCACTAGGTTCAAGGGCAATTAGGAATGGACAACAAATGCTGGCCTTGCCAGCAATGCTTTCATCCCATGAAAGAATGAAGGAAAAAAAGAACTCTGTCTTTGACTCTTTCTAGCTCTGTAATATTTTCTTGAATTAATACTGTTTTCTTTCGCTCTCTCTATTATTTAACCTGCCTGCCAGGATATTGGTGTCAGCTCTGTTCAAGTTTGACCCTCATTCTGTTGATTTGCAGGACTAGGGCAGCATGGTGCTACAATGGTTAGCACTGCTGTCTCAGTGTCGAGGACCCGGGTTTGATTCCGGACCCAGGCAGGTCACTGTCATGTCAAGTTTGCACATTGTCCCCATGTCTGCGTGGGTCTCGCCCCCACAACAAGATGTGCAGGATAGGTGGATTGGCCACGCTAAATTGCTCCTTAATTGGAAAAATTAAAGAAACGATTTGCAGGACTAACATTCTGTAGTCATAAAGTTGCAGAAGTCTAGAGGGACTTCTTTTTGTTGATTAGAAGTATAAAATACCTGTATTTTGCTATGGGACATAATTATGCTGTTGAAATGGACAGTAATTTTGGGAGTCCGGTGGTACAGAATAATGCATAAATTCAGAAATTTCTGACAGCGAGACTATGCTTTTCCATAGGGTGCACTGGACTGATTACGCCCCAGATTGCTATCTCCCTTTCAATCTATGAATTGACAAAAACGTTCAGTCTGACATTCAGTTCCGCTGTAAATTTTCTTGAAAAAGCTGGACCTTTTGAATGAGGCGCAACTGGATTTTAAGGTTGTACTAACTTCATAATTACTGCTGTGAACTTCCTGTGAGTTACCATTGACCAGGAACTGAACTGGACTAACCATATAAATACTATGACTACAGAAGCAGATCAGCGTTCAGGAATCCTGTGGCAAGTAACGCGCCTCTTGTCTCCCGAAAGCCTGTCCACAATCTACAAGGCACAAGCCAGGAGTGTGATGGAATATACTCCCCTTGCTTAGATGAGGACAATTCCAACAACACTCTAGGAGCTTGACACCATCCAACGCAAAGCAGTCCTTTTGGTTAGCATAAAAACAGAAAATGCTGGAAAAACTCAGCAGGTCTAGGCACATCAGCTTTGAGTCCATATGACTCTTCAGAGCTAAAGTGAAAAAGAAATGTGATGGATTTTATACTGTTCGAAGGGCTTGAGCAAAATGGGTCAGGGCTATGTGGGAGCGTGGAAGAATTTTGACGAAGATGTCATGAGCACAAGAAAGTGTTAAAGACTAAAGAAGGTATTGATGGTGGCATAAAGGTAAGATGGAATATATTAATAGCAGAACAAGGGTTAGTGCTCTGAAAGCAAAACTTAAGAATAAGTGACAGATGACCTTGGGAGGGTGGGGGAACAAGTGACAGATAGCCCTGTAGGGGAGGAAGATTGTATTTGATGAACAAATGTGTTAAAAATGGGACTCAAAATGGAAGAGAGAGTTCACAGCCTTGTGCATCTTTTCCCTCTCTCATAGTAAGGGTTCTTCAGAGGTCTGAGTAGAAAAAATGGTTATTTTTGAATTCCCTAATTATTCGGCTGAATGTTTAATGGTATAGATTGTGGTGATCTGTAACCATTATCATTGCTGCACAGTGATCATTAAACGAGTGGTTTTTTCCCGAAAGTGGGGGCAGTTCTACTTCAGTTGTGCTATTCGATGAGCCATTCTGTGTTCTAATTCACAATTTAATACCTTATGCCTTGTGGTATGTTATGGTAGTTTAAACAAATCATTTGACACAGAAGGACTCCTATTTATAATAGAAACTTCCACAATTATAGGCATATAAATGGCTAAAGGGTAGTAAGAAGATGATGGGGGAAATTAGGGACCAAAAAAGAGATCTGCACACGGTGGCAAGGGACTTAATGAGGCACCAACAGAATATTTTACATCTTTGGCAAAGGTGAAGATGCTGCCGAGATCTTAGCAAAAAAGGGTGTATTTGAGGTACTGGATGGGCTAGAAATTGAAAATGGAAGGTATTAAAAAGGCTGGCTGAAAGTTGTTACGTTACCAGGACCAAATTGAATGCATCCAAGAATGCTGAAGGAATGAAAGGTGGAAATTGCTGAGGTACTGGCCATAATCTCTCAGTCCTCCTTGGATATGGAGTTGGTGCCACAGGTCTGGAGAATTGCAATTATTGTACCCTCTTTCAAATAAGAATATTGATAAATCCAGCAAGCACAGGACAGTCACTTTAAATTTAAAAAAAAAATTTAGAGTACTCAATTCATTTTTCCAATTAAGTGGCAATTTAGCATGGCCAATCCACTTAGCCTGCACATTTTTTGGTTGTGGGGCGAAATCCACACAAACACGGGGAGAATGTGCAAACCCCACACGGACAGTGACCCAGAGCCGGGTTCAAACCTGGGACCTCGGCGCTGTGAGACAGCAGGGCTACAGTCACTTTAAACTTGATGGTGGGAAAATTATCCTGCACAATGTTAACATTCACTTGGCCAGGTGCAAAATAAATAAGGAAAGCCGGAATGGATTTGTTAAAGGCAAATTGTGTTTAACTTGATTGGTGAGGTAACAGAGGTTGGTGATGTGTTGGGTGTTCTGGATCACATACAGGTCACCAACACTTGCTGTGCCCGAGACAGTTGCATTTGTTGAAGGACCGGAACGTGGTCGAGGTCTGGGACATGAATGGACGGCACTGTCGTCCTCCGGGTGCGACCCATGAACAGCTGGGCTGGTGACAGGCCAGTGGACAGTGGGGCCGAGCGATAGGCCAGCAGGGCGAGGTAGAAATCGGACCCAGCATCGGCAGCCTTGCAGAGGAGCAGTTTGACTATGTGGATGCCCTTCTCCGCTTTGCCGTTGGATTGGGGGTACAGGGGACTGGATGTCACATGCACAAAGTTGTACCTCCTGGCAAAGTTGGGCCATTCCTGGCTTGCGAAGCAGGGGCCATTGTCCGACATCACAGTGAGTGGGATGCCATGTTGAGCAAAGGTGTCCTTACAGACACTGATGACTGCAGACGATGTGATGTCGTGTGAACGTACCACCTCCGGGTAGTTCGAAAAATAGTCGACAATCAGGACATAGTCCCTGCCCAGCGCGTGGAACAGGTCGATGCCGACCTTGGACCAAGGGGACGTGACCAACTCATGGGGCTGTAGGGTCTCACGTGGTTGGGCCGGCTGGAAGCGCTGACAAGTGGGGCAGTTGAGCACTGTGTTGGCGATGTCGTCATTGATGCCGGGCCAATACACTGTCTCTCGGGCTGGTCGCGGCACTTCTCCACGCCAAGATGGCCCTCGTGTAGCTGTTCCAAGACGAGCTGGCGCATGCTGTGCGGGATGACAATGCGGTCCAGTTTCAGGAGAACACCATCGACTACCGCCAGATCATCTCTGATGTTGTAGAACTGCGGGCATTGGCCCTTGAGCCCTTGTTAGGTGACGCATGGCACGCTGTAGCAAAGGGTCAGCCGCTGTCTTGCGGCGAATTTGGACGAGGCGTTCATCCGTGGCTGGTAGATTGGAGGCCACGAAGGCCACGTGCGTCAACCTGGCAGACAAATCCTTTTGGGTCACATGGAGTGTTGACTGCGCTGGAGAGAGTGTCGGCGATGATTAGGTCTTTGCCCGGGGTGTATACCAGCTGGAAGTCGTATCGCCGGAGCTTGAGCAGAATACGCTGGAGCCAAGGCGTTATGTCGTTCAAGTCTTTCTGTATTATATTGACCAGCGGGCGATGGTCGGTCTCGACGGTGAATTGGGGAAGGCCGTACACATAATCATGAAACTTGACGACACCGGTCAAAAGGCCCAGGCACTCCTTTTCTATCTGCGCGTAGCGCTGTTCCGTGGGGGTCAAGGCGCGTAACTCGTATGCAACGGGGGCCCATGATGAGTCCTCATTGCGTTGCAGGAGCACTGCCCCAATGCCAGATTGGCTGGCATCGGTCAAAATCTTTGTCTCTTTCGTTGGATCGAAAAAAGCTAAGACCGGGGCCGAGGTGAGTTTGGTTTTGAGTTCTCTCCATTCGCGCTCGTGGGCAGGAAGCCATTGGAAGTCTGTCGTTCCTGACCAGGTTCCTGAGAGCTGTAGTATGAGATGTTAGGGATGAACTTCCCTCGGAAGTTGACCATGCCCTGAAATCGGATGACCGCCTTCTTGTCCTCTGGCGTTTTCATGGTTGTGACAGCAGCCACCTTGTCCACATCCGGCCACACATCCAACTGGGAGATGTGGTCCCCTAGGAACTTGAGTTCCGTCTGACCAAAGGAGCATTTGGCTCTGTTGAGGCGTAGGCCCTGCTCCCGTAGGCGTTTGAACACACGCTGGAGGCGACTGACATGCTCCTGCGGGGTGGTGGACCAAATGATTATGTCGTCGCCATAAACGCGAACACCTTCAATGCCTTCCATCATTTGTTCCGTGATCCTGTGGAACACTTCTGACGCCGATAATTTCCCAAAGGGCATCCTGTTGTAACAATATCTGCCAAAGGGGGTGTTAAAGGTACACAGTCTCCTGCTGGATTTGTCGAGCTGTATTTGCCAGAATCCTTTCGAGGCATCAAGTTTGGTGAAGAGCTTGGCACGAGCCATCTCGCATGTGATCTCTTCGCGCTTGGGAATTGGATAATGCTCATTCATGATATTGCGATTCAGATCCTTGGGATCAATGCGAATTCTCAGCTCGCCGGAAGGCTTTTTTCCGCATACCATGGAACTGACCCAGTCGGTTGGTTCTGTAACTCTGGAGATCACTCCTTAGTCTTGGAGGTCCTGCAGCTGCTGCTTGAGGTGGTCCTTGAGGGGTGCTGGGACTCTGCGAGGTGCATGCACCACAGGTGTCGCATTCTGTTTGAGTAGGATCTTGTAAGTATATGGGAGCGTGCCCATGCCTTCGAAGACGTCGCGGTGCTGGTCGATGATGGCGTCAAGTTGCGCCCTGAAGTCAGCGTCCTGGAAGGCGGACCTGTCATCAGGAGAGAGAGAGAGAGAGAGAGTGAACTCTTTGAACGAGGTTCAACAGCCTGTGCGCCAAGCAGGGAGTCCTTCGAGGAGCCCACGATCTCGAAAGGAAAGATGGCTTTCCGTGACTTGTGCATCACTTCAAGTTGGCACGAGCCGGTAGCAGGAATGATGTTGCCATTGTAGTCCAATAGCTGGAAGGCCGATGGAATGATGGCGGGTTTGACACACAGGCTTTGGAAAGCAGACCACGACATGAGATTGGCGGAGGCACCAGTGTCCAGGCGGAATCGTATTTGGGACCGGTTGACCGTCAGGTTGGCACACCACTCATCGTCTGGATCGGTGCTGTATACCGACAGCGGCTGGTGTCTTTGCTTCGGGGACAGCCTGTTTTTCGTTACAACACCGACTTGAAAAGGAGCCTTTGGGTCCTCGGTGTCACTGCTGTGTGGGAGGTCGGCATCGGACTCGGTGACCGTGGGTTGAATTGCCCGAACATTCCTGCGAGGCTGGCTGAAGCGATATGAGTTGGCAGGCTGAGCTGCTCGACAGCAGGCAGCATAGTGGCCAAGTCTTCCACATCGTAGACATTGTCGAGATTTTGCGGGGCATTGCCGCTTTAAATGGGCGGAGCCACAGTTGCCGCACGTCGTGACATCAGCATGTTCGCTGCGCCACCGCGCATGCGCTGTGCGGTCGTGCGTGGTGCGCGCCTGCGCATTGTTCCTCAACTTCGCTGCCCCCTCGGTTGGCGCGTACAAGCGCGGGAGTCCGCGAAAAGCACGCGAAATGGCCGCCCTCATCCAGGCTGAGGCCCTGGAGGTGCTCAATCACTTGGGACCCGTTCCGCCTCGTGGGGACCTTGCCGCGCCCTTTCAGCCGCTTGTATATGGGAATACCGACTCGTGGCGTTTTCATGTAAGACACCGGTCTCGATGGCGGTCGCTAGGGTGAGTTGCTTTACTTTGAGGAGCTGCTGACGTAGGGGGTCCGACTGAACACCGAAAACGATCTGGTCGCATATCATGGGGTCGGAGGTGGGACCGTAGCTGCAAGATTGCGCAAGGATGTGGAGGTGAGTAAGAAAGGATTGAAAAGGTTCATCCTTACCCTGCAAACGCTGCTGGAACACGTAGCGTTCGAAATTTTCATTCACCTCTACGCTGCAGTGAGTGTCAAACTTGAGGAGGACCGTCTTGAACTTCCTCTTGTCTTCATCATCTGCAAAGGTGAGAGAGTTGAAAATGTGGATGGCATGGTCCCCGGCCGTGGAGAGGAGAAGAGCAATCTTTCTGGTGTCCGAGGCGCCCTCCCTGTCCGTGGCTTCGAGGAAGAGCTGGAAGCGCTGTTTGAAAATCTTCCAGTTGGCCCCGAGGTTGCCAGCGATGCGGAGCGGCAGCGGCGGGCTGATGTTGTCCATGTTGCAGGATGACGGAATGTTGGCAGAAGGCAGATCACTTGCAGGTAGATCTAAGAAGTGCTAGTATCCCACCACGCCTGTTATCATGATGTGTTGGGTGTTCTGGATCACATACAGGTCACCAACAGTTGAAATAATGCAACGCTATTTTATTGAATCATTAACTGTTTAAAGTTACTTAGACTGTGGGTTAATACGATACTAGCTTTAACTAAAGACCTTTGCCTTGTCCTAACCTGTCGATGCACTCAGCACATGGTGAATGTCTGTGTTGCAGGCTGTGAGCTCTGTCCTCCTAGCTAGCTGGAACTCAAATGAGCGGGACCTCTGATGCCCCCTGTCTTTATAGTGCGTGTGCTCTCACTGGTGATTGGCTGCGGTGTTGTGTGTTGATTGGTCCCACTGTGTGTCCATCAGTGTGTGTCTGCACCATGATATACTGGTGTATATTATGACAGTTCGTACAGGTAATGCAGCTGATGTATATGTAGGGTGGAATTCTTCCCCCCCCCCACCGCCCCCCCCAAGCCGGGTGGGAGAATCGCCCGGGCGCCGCCCCGACGCCCGCACGCGATTTCCCTCTCCCCCCCCCCCCCCCCCCCCCCCCCATCCCCCCCATCCAAACCGGCGCGGCGCGAATCACGGCTGGCCGCTGAGAGAATCGCCGCTTGCTGTTGGTAATGGCCGAGCGGCGATTCTCCGGCCCGGATGGGCCGAGCGGCCTGCCCAACACGATAGGTTCCCGCCAGCCCTATCCACACCTGGTCGCTGCCGGCGGGAACAGCGCGGGAACGCTGGGGAGGGGGGGGGTGGCCTGTGTGGGGGGGGGTGAGGGGGTTCCTGCACTGGGGGGGGGCGGGCGGCTCAAAAGAGGTCTGGCCCGCGATCGGTGCCCACCGATCGGCGGGATAGCCTCTCTGAAGGAGGACCTCCTTTCTCCGCTGCCCCGCAAGATCAATCCAGCATCATCTTGCGGGGCGGCCGCAGGGAGGACAGCAACCGGGCATGCGCGGGTGACGTCATTTACGCGGCGCCGCTTCTAGCCCCCCCGGGGGCGGGAGAATAGGGGGCTGGGAACGGCCTCCGTTACCGGAGTGAAACACTCCGGTTTTCAATCCGGCGTCAGGACTTAGTCTCCCGATGGGAGAATTGCGCCCATGGACTTCCAATAGGCATTTGATAAAGTTGCATTTTGCTTGCCAGAAATGTTGAAGCTCACTGAATAAAACAGGCAATGTCAGCTGGATACAAAGTTGGCTGAGTGGCAGGAAACAGTGTGGTAAATTGTTGTTTTTCAGACAGGAGGATGGTATACAGTTGGGTTCCCCAGGGATCAGCACAAGGGTCATGGCTTTTCTTGATATTATTACAATCCCAGACTGAACCAAAACCCCAATATTTAGTTTATTTGTAAGACAGTGCAGAAAGAATCCTTCACCTACCAGTGAATGCATGAAGAAATAGTGCTTGGAAATTTTTGAAACAAAACTTTATTATGAATACAATATTAACTTCACACCCGAAAAGAACAGCTTACAATCACCCCTCAAAAACTACTACTGGATTTCCCATTAAACACCAAGAAAAAGAAACGTACAGCTCTCAATCGATCTTACTATGGGAGAATTGTGGACTCTGAGTCACTCAGATCAGACTTCAACTCTTCCAAAACTTTTTCCCCAAAACTCCCTCTCTAAAGCCTCACAAATGACTCTCTGCATTCCTTGGCTACACCCAGCAATGACCTCATCTCCCTAAGCTAAAAAAACAAATAACCTCTGCAGGCTGCAAAGCACATTAACTCCCTTAAAAGTCCATTATTCCAGACTGAAAACCACATTCTTTTGTCAATTTCACCTTCTCATAGAATCATAGAATTTACAGTGCAGAAGGAGGCCATTCGGCCCATAGAGTCTGTACCTGCCCTTGGAAAGAGCACCCCACTCAAGTATATGCTTCCTCCACCCCATCCCCTTAACCCAGTAACCCCAATTAACCTTTTTGGACTCTAAGGGCAATTTAGCATGGCCAATCCACCTAACCTGCACATCTTTAGATTGTGGGAGCAAACCCAGGCAAACATGGGGAGAAAAAAAGCACCCAGGCCCTGCAAAACAATTATTTAAACCAACATGACCACTGGAGCCAAACACACTCTAACCCCAAACTTAACCCTTGAATTGCCTAATACTTAGAATCCAATATTCCTGAAGTCTTCCAATCATCACAATACGCATTAATGACTTAGACTTAAATGTATAGGGCATCACTTCAAAATTGCAGAGAACACAAAACTTGGAAGTATTGTGAACATTGAATTCAAGGGGGGCAGGCTGGTGAACACTTGCCTTGAAATTTAATGCAGAAAAAAGTGCTTTTGTAGTGTAATGTTGAAAGCACCACCGTCAATTTTCACTGGAATGTTTTGCTTGCATTCTTCATGTTGGAGAATACAGTTGATGAAGTAGCCTGTTTTCTTTTATCTTTCAGTTATTACAAAATGCTCCTGATGAGGTCCTTGTCGTGGCGTCATCAACACTGTGCAATCTTCTCCTTGAATTCTCTCCAAGCAAAGAGGTTCGCCTTTATCAAATGAATGGGCATTTCACTGCCACTGCTGTTGGTATTAATTATTAAATGCACCCGAATGTTATCTGCCGACTGCCAAAATAAGTTGTTAGCAATTTGTTTCATATATTCATTTGGCCATAATAAGATGTAAAATTGTATTCTATTGTCCAACTGAATTACATTTTTATACTATTCATTTGCCATTGGAATAACGCAACACAAAATTGCTCAAACGTGATTGGTTTAAGTTGTTCGTGCTGTTGCTGTTGAAATGGCGAGCGTCAAGGCGATACATAATTTTGGTCTGATTTTTATATCTATTATCAGATTCTGAGCCTTTGGGAAGAGCTAGAAATCCTTTTTTGAAATAAATTAATTGTTTAAAAAGAATATAATCTTGTATTTTACAGCCTATCTTGGAGTCAGGGGCTGTAGAGCTATTGTGTAACTTGACTCAGAGTGAAAATCCAGCCCTCAGAGTCAATGGAATATGGGCTTTAATGGTAAGAACTTCTCGTACTAAGGCTCATCATATTGTCCTGTTTAAACTGTTTTGTTCTTACGATCTCACTCTATTTAGACAATGGTTCAAGAGATTTTTTTGTTTGCAGCCCCACTCATTTTAGTTGTAGAGCTGTCTGGATGACAGGTCTGTTACTTAGTTGCTTTTTCCAATGTGTTTGTTGCAAAGTTTACTTTCTGCAAAACACCGATAGAAGCAGACGCAGCCTCTGCATGAGTAGAAACAATTATTTGACATTTAAGTTCCACCGAGTAGACACTTTTAAGCTTTTTCTGCATGTGATGAATTTACAATGGGCAATATTGAAGATTATTTTGAGATTTGGTAGAAAACAAGGTCAGCATTGAACAGTTAAGTGTAGGAATGTTATCAAAAAAGTTGTGATTAAATTAAAATGCTTAATACACTCCCTTACCAATCAGTTCTTGAATTTGTTGTTTTTCCAGTATTCTTCCCCATCCCTTTTTTGGAGGCGGGGAATTACCAACATATTACCAAACCAAAGAGATTAGACAAGCATGACTAAATACTTGGGTCAAAGATTTGCAGTGAAGATTTTTTTGAGCACTTGTGGTTTGTGTGAATCAATGGTGATGCACACATTTGTATCCCATCCATAACTTCCCCAGAGAGGGTGGTGGTAAGCTGCCGCCTTGAACTGCTGCAATCCATATGGTATAAGTAGACCCACAGTGGTATTAGGGAGGGAGTCTCAGGAATTTGACTCGGTAATGGTGATGTATTTCCAAGTCAGGATGGCATTTGATTTGGTATGGAGCTTGGTGGTGTTCCCATGCACCAATTCCCTATGTTCCTCCAGGCAATAAGGCTGACGTTTTCGGAAGGTGCTGTCAAAGAAGCCTTGTTGAATTGCGGCTGTGCATCTTGTACATGGTACCCACTGCAGCCACGGTGCATTGATGGTAGAGGAAGCAAATGTTTAAGATGGTGGCTGGAGTACCAAGTGGGGTGTTTTGCCCTGGATGATGTTGAGCTTCTTGAGTGTTGACTGCACATATCCAGTCGGTGTCGAGTATTCCATCGCAATCTTGACTTTTGCCTTGAATTTGATGGACAAGCTTTGGGATGTCAGGAGTTCAGTTATTCACTACAGAACACCAAGCCTCTGATCTGTTCTTGTAGCCACAGTATTCGTGTGTCTCATTCAGTTATGCTTCTGGACAATGGTGACCATGCAAAATGTTGATGGTGAAGAATTCAGTTTTGATAATGCTGTTGAATGGCAGGGGGGGCTAGATTCTCTTTTTGTTGGGAATGTTTATTCCCTGGAGTGTGGAGTAAATGTTACTTGCCATTTGACAACCCAAGGCTGAGTGTTGTCCCGATCTTGCTGCGTTGCTGCATGTGGGGACGGACTGCTTCATTATTTGAGGAGTTGCATGCAGAATTGAAAGCAATGCTGTCATCAGTGGACATCCCAGCTTTTGACAGATGGAGGGTCATTAATGAAGCAACTGAAGATGGTTGGGCCGAGGACCCTACCCTGAGGAACCCCTACAATTATGTACTTGGAGCTGACATGATCAGCTTGCAATAAACATAGCCATCTTTCTTTGTGTTAGTTATGACTCTGGCCATCTCTCTCTGGTGTATGTGGCTCAATATCACATATTCAATCAGTGAATGATCTCAGGAGCCAAATTATCACTGAACTTATAAGGATTGAAATTTTGGGAGAATGCACAACTCCTTCATCTTTATTGTGATTTGTGTACTCCAGACAAAAACAATAATTGGTGTTTGAATTAATAATTATCTTCAAACTAGCAAAATAGATTAAAATAAAATGCCACAATGTTGGACTGTTTAAACCGGCAAATATATTGCTTGGATTATTTTAAGACATTTTTGTACTTCATGCCAATTATGTGAGTTTAAGCATAGACCCCAAATTGTTAATTAGTCCATATAACTCTGGTCTTGACCTCTCCTGTTAAATATTGTTTCCTTTCTCCCATTCTCAATCATGTTTAATTTAACATATATAACTCCAATATGCATCAGGTTGCTCACAATTGTTGGCTATTAAAGCATGGAAGATGGCTGGCTACTTGTGCCAAAGTCCCTGTGGCCAACACTCTACAAAGGCTATCTACTTAGTTTCTTTTCCCATATGCTTTTACTCCACAAATATTTATCCACTTCAGTATTTAAGAGCCAATATGTTCTGGTTTATATCAGAGTAAACCTCTGTTGAAGAAAATTCTCCCAATGTTCCCTTCTTCAGGCACTGGTTCCTTGGTTATATCCTTTACTGCTGATGTTTCTTCGTAACATTATTTTGACCTGACTAAAGACTGATTCAATTAATATGTGAATTTTGCTTTACAACTATAATTTTCATGATGTATTTCCCAGATATTTAACGCTTTCATTGAAGTACAGTTTTGCAATCTGCCTGCGTCTCTGTAGAAGTGAAAAAGATGTACCTCAGGGGATGGGTATATGTGTCACAATCCCAGGAATGTCCTAAAGCTGGGCCGGAGGGGATGAGGTGCTTTTTGGACAGAATGACCTTCCTAAGGGTGGGCAGGGGGCTGGTAAATGGGCTGGGGGCCCCGATCAGGACCGAAGAAATAGCTGAGGGCTTGAAGGCAATGCAGTCGGGTAAGGCCCCGGGGCTGGACGGGTATCTGGTGGAATTCTACAAGAAATTCTCGGGGATATGAAGTCCATTGTTGGTCAAGGTTTTCAATGAGGCGAGGGATAGAGGGGTGTTGTCCCCGATGTCACAGGCCACTATTTCGTTAATATTGAAGTGGGACAAGAACCCGGAGCTATGCGGATCACATAGGCCGATCTCCCTGCTTAATGTGGATGCCAAGTTGCTGGCCAAAGTTTTGGCCTCCAGGATTGAAGATTGTGTGCCGGATGTGATTTATGGAGGATCAAACCGGGTTTGTCAAGGGCAGGCAGTTGGTGGCCAATATAAGAAGGCTGCTCAATGTGATTATGATGCCCACGGAGAGTAGGGAGGTTGAGGTAGTTGTGGCAATGGATGTGGAAAAGGCGTTCGACCGGGTGGAGTGGAACTATTTATGGGAGGTGCTAGGACAGTTTGGGTTCGGTAGGGGCTTTATCAACTGGGTTAGGCTGTTGTACCAGGCCCGGAGGTTAGTGCAAGGACGAATAGGATGACCTCGGACTATTTTAGACTGCACCGGGGTCAAGACAGGATGCCCCCTCTCCCCACTACTGTTTGCATTAGCTCGGCAGCACGGTAGCACAAGTGGATAGCACTGTGGCTTCACGGCGCCAGGGTCCCAGGTTCGATTCCCCGCTGGGTCACTGTCTGTGCGGAGTCTGCACGTTCGCCCCGTGTCTGCGTGGGTTTCCACCGGGTGCTCCGGTTTCCTCCCACAGTCCAAAGATGTGCAGGTTAGGTAGATTGGCCATGATAAATTGCCCCTAGTGAGCAAAAAGGTGAGGATGGGTTATTAGGTTACGGGTATAGGGGGGAAGTGAGGGCTTAAGTGGGTCGGTGCAGACACGATGGGCCAATTGGCCTCCTTCTGTACTGTATGTTCTATAGCGCTGCTGGCAATTGCTCTGAGAGCTTCAAAGGGCTGGTTCGGGGGGGGGTGGGGGGGAACACAGGGCCTCGCTGTACGCGGACGACCTGTAGCAGATCCAGGGGCAGGATGGGTGAGATCATGGTGACATTGGGGGAATTTGGCTGGTTTTCGGGATATAAACTGAACATGACAAAGAGTGAGATATTTGTAGTCCAGGCAAGAGGTCAGGAGGGTCGGCTGGGGGAGCTACCGTTTAGGTTAGTGGGGGACAGTTTTAGGTACTTATGGGTACAAGTGGCGCGCGACTGGGGCCGGTTACACAAGTTGAGCTTGTCCCGGTTGGTCGAGCAGATGAAGGGCGAGTTTCGGAGATGGGATGCGCTACCGCTGTCGCTGGCCTGGAGGGTGCAGGTGGTTAAGATGACGGTCCTATTGAGATTTGTATTTGTATTCCAATGCCTCCCAATTTTCATCCCGAGGTCCCTTTTTTTAAGAGGATTAATAAAATCATTTTGGGCTTTGTCTGGGTGGGCAAGTCCTCGCGGGTGAAGAAGGCGATGCTCGAGAGGAATCGGGGGGGGGGGGGGGAGGAAGAGGGGGCTTGCCCTGCCAAACTTCAGTAATTACTACTGGGCGGCCAATATTGCTATGATAAGGAAGTGGGTGGTGGGGGCGAGATCGGTTTAGAAGCAGATGGAGGCAGCTTCATGCATTGGCACCAGCTTGGGGGCGTTGATAATGGCACCTCTGCCGTTCCCACCGGCGAGATATTCCACCAGCCCCGTGGTGGCGGCCTTGAGGATCTGGTGTCAGTGGAGGAGATACGTTGGAGCGGTGAGAGCATTGGTTTCGTCCCCAATATGTGACAACCACCTGTTTGCCCCAGGGAGCCTGGATGGGGAGTTTCGAGTATGGCGAAGGGTGGGAATTGAGAGGAGGGAGGACTTGTTCCTGGAAGGGAGCTTCCCTAGCTTGAGGACGCTGGAGGAGAAGTTTGGGTTGGGGACTTTCTGCGCAGGCAGGTATCATTCTTCCCACTCCTGCCACTAAGGGGGATCCAGGATAGGGTAGTGTCTAGGGGATGGGTGGGGGAGGAGAGCGTCTCCGACATCTACAAGGAACTAATGGGGGCGGAGGAGACGTAGACCGAGGAGCTGAAGCGTAAACGGGAGAAGGTATTTGGGGGAGAGATGGAGGATGGCTTATGGGCGGATGCATTAAGCAGAGTCAACGCGGCCGCTACATGCGCAAGGCTGAGCTTGATCCAATTCAAGGTGGTCCACCGGGCCCACATGACAGTGGCCCGGATGAGTAGGTGCTTTGGGGTGGAGGACAGGGTGTGTAAAATGTGCGGGAGGACCAGCGAACCATATCCGCATGTTCTGGGTGTGTCCAAAACTTTGGGGATTTTGTCGGGTTTGCGGACGTTATGTCCAGAGTATCGAAAACAAGGGTGGCAATGAGCCCAGTGGTGGTGATTTTTGGGGTGGCGGAAGATCCAGGAGTCCAGGAGGAGAAAGAGGCAGATGTTCTGGCCTTTGCCTCCCTGGTAGCCCGGAGACAGATATATATATTTTTTTGTAAAATATTTTTATTCTCCACTTTCACATTTTCTCCAGAATTTACACCCCACCCACAAGCAGTAAATGGTAACAAATACAAAATCAATTTCCTTATCAACAACAACGATCCCATCCTCCCACCACCCCAAGCAATGGCCCACCTGACAATATAAACGTCAAATAGAACAAACCCTCCCACGGTGGGACAAACAAAGGAGAAATAAAAGAGAAAGGAATTAGGAATCGCTTATGGTCACCATTAACCTATAGAATCTCTTCTCTCCCCCCCCCCCCCCCAACATTCAATGCTATCTAATCCCCGAAAGAGCACCGTAGATGATACCCATCCTAACCTCTGTTCCTTTTCCCCCCCCCCCCTCCTCCTTTCCACCCCAGCTAGACTCATCAGGACCTATTCTGCCAGGCTCTGATGGCCGCAGCCCCTACCCCCACCTCACGTTCACTGGCTGGCTTAAACCGGCCAGCGTGGAGGCTCCCGCCCGGGTCTCTTTCCCCCCTTGCCCGGCCCCAGGAAAACTAAGAAATCCCCTTTAGTACACAAACCCCGCATACACACCCAAGCTCCAAAGAACCATCATTGCAAGTGAAAGTCCCCTCTCTTCCCTTGTCCAAGTATATACAATGTTGGCTCATTTAGCACATACACCTGCCGCAGTCAAAAAATACAGTTACATGAGGCTATATCAGTACATGACCACTTCTCAATTCAGCCACAGTCCTTCTGCCTTCGCAAACCCCTCCGCTGCTTCCGCCATCCCGAAATAGAAGTCCTTGGATTTGTAGGTCACCCTCAACTTAGCTGGGTATACTATGTCGCACCGCACCTTACTGATGTACAGCGCCTTCTTCACCCGGCTGAAGGCAGCCCGCCTCCTCGCCAGCTCCACCGCAAAGTCCTGATATATGCGTATACCAGCTCCAGCCCACTGCACCACCCGCTTCTGCTTTGTCCAGCACAGGACCTTCTCCTTCACACTGTACCTACAAAAACACAGAGTCACTACTCTTGGCGGCTCACTCTCCTTTTGTACAGGCCTCCACGACCGATGAGCCCGATCCAGTTCATATCGGGAGGGATCATCACCCTCCCCCAATAGCTTCGCCAACATCGTGGCAAATTACTAAGTCGGCTTCGGGCCTTCCACTCCTTCGGGCAGACCCCCAATCCTCAGATACTGTCGCCTGGACCTGTTTTCCAAGTCGTCCATTTTGGCTCGCAGACCCTTGTTGATCTCTATCACCTTCCGCATCTCCTTCCCCATTGAGGTAAGTTGATCGATGTGCTGTAACAATGTCTCTTTCACTTCCGTCAGCGCCTCGCCTTGCTCCTGTACCTCCGCCACTGCGTTCAATACCGTCGCCCTCACCGGGGCAATCGCCTCCTCCACCAGCACTTTCAATACCGCCCCCATCTCCTTCCTCATCGCCTCCATGTGTTTTGTGATCTGCCTTTCGAGCCCCGCGGCCATCACCGTAGTCATTTATTCAACTGTGGGCAATGCGGCCTCCCCTGGTGCCCCAGCCTCCCATTTTACTTGCCGTCCCTGCGGTGATCTTTCCACTCCCCGACGGACTTTCAGCTGTTTTTTTCACGGCCGTTTTTTTTTTTAACTTGTTCTCGACATCTTCCTTCACTGCCTTCTCCCTGCTTTTGCCGCCTCTGTTACCCCTGGGACCTGGCATTCGACCCCGGAAATGCCGTTCCCAAGCGGTAGCCCTCCAATGTGCGGCTGCCTCCCGCCCGCCGTCACCGGAAGTCCCCGGAGACGGATATTATTAGCTTGGAGGGACTCAAAGCCCCCGAAGTCGGAGGCCTGGTTAACCGACATGGCGAGCTTTCTCGGCCTGGAGAAGATTAAGTTCGCCTTGAGAGGGTCAGTGTTAGGGTTCGCTCAGAGGTGGCAACCATTCATTGACTTCTTCACGGAGAATTAATCGTCAGCGGGGGGTGGGTGGCGGCTAGGGTAGCGTAGAATAGGAGGTTAGATAGGCGGGTCTTGGAGGGACGGGTGTCGGTGTTTGCACTATGTTTATCGTTATTTGTACGCTGTTTTTATACTGTTGTTTGTAATGCCAAAAAATACCTCATTAAAATTGTTTGTTTAAAATTAAAAAAAAAAAAAAATAGGAGTCTGATGTAGGAGTCCTTGTTGTCGAGATGCTCTAGGGATGATTGTAGGCCCAGGGAAATGGCATCTGCTGTGGACCGGTTGCGACGGTATGCGAATTGCAGTGGATCAAGGCATTTTAGGAGTATGGAGATGATGCGCTTCACGATCAACCTCTCGAAGCATTTCATTATGACTGAAGTCAGGGCCACCGGACGGTAGTCATTGAGGCACGTTGCCTGGTTCTTCTTTGGTACCGGTATGATGGTGGTCTTCTTGAAGCAGGTGGGGACCTCGGAGTGGAGTAGGGACAGGTTAAAGGTGTCCGCGAACACCTCTGCCAGCTGGTCTGCGCAGGCTCTGAGTGCACGACCAGGGATCCCATCCAGGCCCGTCGCCTTCCGAGGGTTCACTTTCAGGAAGGCCAATCCGACTTCGGAAGCTGTGATGGTGGGTATGGGTGAATTATGGGCTGCTGGGGCACTCGACAGCGGATTGTTGGTTACCTGCTCGAACCGAGCATAGAATGCATTGAGTTCATCGGGGAGGGGTGCGCTGCTGCTGGAGATACTGCTCGGCTTCGCTTTGAAGCCCGTTATGTTGTTTAGTCCTTGCCACAATCGCCGAGAGTCTGTCTGTGACTCTAGCTTGGCTTGATATTCTCTCTTGGCATCTCGGATGGCTTTGTGGAGGTCGTACCTGGATTTCTTGTATAGGTCAGGGTTGTCTGACTTGAACGCCTCAGATCTGTCCTTCAGTAGGGAGTCAATCTCGCGATTGAGCCATGGTTTCCGGTTGGGGAACGTACGTACTGCTTTCTTTGGCACGCAGTCATCCACATATTTGCTGATGAAGTCTGTGACGGTGGTGGCATACTCATTTAAGTTGGTCGCTGAGTTCTTAAATATGGACTGTCTCTAAGCAGTCGCGTAAGAGCTCTTTGGTTTCCTTGGACTTGTGTGAAGCATTGGACGGACACACTGTATGTACTTCAGTTTAAGCCTAACTGGCACTGAGTTAGCCTAATCTTTTCACTCTTGTACTCTGTAAAACTAATGAACCTGTATGCCTTTTATCAGCTTTATTGACTTGTCCTGCCACTTTCAAGATTCCAGATTACTCTGTTCCTGACTTCCTTCAAAAAGGGCCTGATTGAAATATTAGTAGAGGATAAGCTAGATATGGACAAAAAATATAGAGACAGGAAAAATAACTTTATATTAAATGCGAAGTCAAATTCGCTTACTTTATTTTTCTCTTTTCTGCTCTCTTCATCTGCACACTCATTTTTGATGCTTTGCAAAAGATAATTCCATACACATGCCTTTCTGTGAATACTGGCAGCATTGCAGCCTACAAGTTAAACTAGTGCATAAAGGATCATCTAACCCAAGTATATTTTTCTGTCAGATATCCCAGTTATATGAAAATATTTTGGGACAGGAGGAAAATATGAATGGATATATTGGTCGAGACTGGGTCCAAACTTGAGTGCCTTGATCAGAAATCTAAACCAGAATACACTTGTAGACAAGTCTGTCTAATGAGATTACCACAGCTTTTTATGCAATATGTGAGTGAATTGGATAATCTTGATTGGATTTATTTATCAATTTGTGGATTACCGTGTCAGTTTTAAGTTGGAACCTCAGAATTGAGCTTGTATTCAATAATGGAATGCAGAATGTGGATCTCTTGAGACATATCTGCTGATAAGAATTCCATAGCTGTTCAAAAACAGGCTGACATGTATTTCATGCCATGCTGAACATTGCGTTTCTTTTGAAAAAGAGCCTTCAAACTAAGGTGATGTGTGTGATTTCACTTTCAGACTTTGCTGAGTTGGAGATAATTATAAGCCTTGCAACTCTTCTATGATGAGGTGACCTTGTTCCAGGCTGTACTACTTGTCATAATAAGCTGCTATGACCAAATGCACTGGTTGGAGTGTTATTTTCTTATTGTACTCACTTATTTAGACATGGTATGACAATATTGAGAAATGTAATATTTAGATTTTCATTTGTTGCCGTTGAACATTCTCAGAGCATCGGGTGCATCTGCTGTAATGTAACTGGCTCAGCCTATCTAAGAAAAGGTACGGTCCCCTCCAGTGTGGCAGTTTTGGATGTGACGGACCGACTGTAGACTTATAGGCGCGATTCTCCGCTCCCGCGCCGGTTGGGAGAATCGCCTGGGTCGCCAAATTATCCCGCGACGCCGGTCCGACGCCCTCCCGCGGTTCACGGAAGCGGCCAGATCGGCACAATCTCGTTTTGCGCGGCGCGGTACAGTGAATCACCCGAGACAGCCAAAATGGCGATTCACCGGTACCCCGCGATTCTCCGGCCCAGATGGGCCGAGCGGCCTGCCCAAAACGGCGGGTTCCCCCTGGCGCTGTCCACACCTGGTCACTGCCGGCGGGAACAGCGCGGGAACGCTTGGGGGGGGGGCTCAAATGGGGCCGGCCTCTCTGAAGGAGGACCTCTTTTCTTCCGCAGCCCCGCAAGATCTGTCAGACATCTTCTTGCGGGGCGGACTCGGAGAGGACGGCAACAACACATGCGCGGGTGACGCCAGTTATGCGGCGCCGGCCACGTCATATATGCGGCGCCGCCTTTGTGCAGCGCCAAGGCCTGGCGCGCATAAATGACACAGCGCCACTCCTAGCCCATTATCGGGCCCTGAATCGGTCGGGATAGGGGCCGTTTCGCGCCGTCGTGAACCTCGACGGCGCGAACACTCTGCCTCCATTTCGGAGAATCCCGCCCATGAAGTCAAGTCATAGATATCTAACTCATTTTAAACCTATGATTTTAATGAAGTTGGTGAAGAGAGCAATATTGTAGATATTGTACACTTTTAATTTTATAAGATTAAGGGTAGAAATCTGTGGGATGAAGGTAGAATGTTAAGAATTCAATGGTGAATTGGTTAGATAATTGAGAGTTGGGGGTAGTAAATGTTTCAATGTGCAACTGATTATTTCTTTGGAGTAGCACTACCTAACTCCAATGGAAGAGCAAAAGGTGAGCAGGAGTCAGGGATTCTGGGCAGCTAAATTTCTCTTTGACTTCATTGTGATTTTATACAAACAGTGAGGCAGGATACGTGGCACTAACTTCGCAGTCCTGTTTCGACACCAGATTTGTAGCGGCTTATGAAGGTGGAATGATTTCTTTTTCCTATTTTGCTCCCATTTCTTACTGTAAGTTGAAAAATACTGAAACATATTTGTAATGTCAATTGAGGTCTCAACTGTGCAATACTGGAACTTGTAGTGAATTTGAATCATTTATTATACATCACATTTTGCAGGACAATTTCTTTTACAGAACTTACTCATTGTTTAATAATGCTCTTGCTAAATATTGTAAAGGTGAAATAAAACCAATATTTTACACTACGTAATTTAACTTTTGTGCTGTGTACTGTCTGATGTCGAAGTTAACACTAACCAAATTTTTAAAACAAAGTACAGATTGTACTTTATTTTTGAAACTGGCACGAAATGTATTGTGTATATACCCCATTGTTTCCTTGTTCTGTTCGCTCTCGCATGCATCTACATATTCTTTTTATGCACAAAGTTTTAAAATACAATATATATGTCAAATGGAAGTCTTAAAGATTTAAGAAACAGGCTATAAAAGATAAGCTGCACATAATTTTTCCATCAAGAGATGACTAGCAAAATGATACTAACTTTTTATTTTTTTAGAATATGGCTTTTCAAGCTGATCAGAAGATAAAGACAGACATTTTGCGAGGACTGAGTACGGAACAACTCTTCAGATTACTGTCAGATTCAGATGTGAATGTACTAATGAAGACTCTGGGGCTCCTCAGGAATCTTCTTTCCACTAGGCCTGTATGTATTTGTAATTTGAACCTCTGAACTTTTCTATTCTAACCATCCTCTCTCTGATCTCGAGTGTTATGATGTTGAACTGCTAAAATGACCCTGGTGTTGAAGATGACCAAACCCAGGAATTGTAGATAATAATGAAAGTGCTGAAATCAATCAGAGTATAATAATAACTGTTTATAAATTTCAGAATCATGGCCAGTGACCTTTTAAAGATTTGTACCTCTTTAAAAAGTGTACATGCGTATAGCATTAAACAAGACCCCAAGAAATTAGCTTTTATATATTTTCAGGTAATCATAAGTATGTAGGTGTGTACAGAAATTATAAATAGCCGTTAACAGTATTTCCAGGAGAGGTTCTATTCTTCGGTTCTGGAGAGTCTTGGATTTCTGTGTGAAAAATCTTATTTACTTGATGTAAAAAAAATGATACTCTCTTGAATTTCAGAAGCAAGTATTCCCCACTTGATGCATAAGAAACACCTTTCATTTCAGTATTGTATTTTCTACTCCTTTCTGATTTCACACATTATCCCAGCTAAGAGGACAGACATGCAATTTATTTCCCTAATTTTCATCAATATTGTTATGAAACTTGAGCTTAGAAGGGAGTGACTAGAGAACTTTTATTCTTCCACCCTCTGCTCATCAGCAGTTCAAATTAATAAGCCTTCATAAAGACAGGCATACTCAGAATCTAGAAATTCATGCTGCGAGCGACTGGGATTTCAATGCTCTGCAGAAAGTACTATTGCAACAGTAGTTAAGTATCCACGTGAAATCTGATTTTCAGCACATCAAGTCGTTTAATAATTATAGCTCTGGACCTCTTTTTATAATGGTATTTGCATTAGGGAGGTGGAGGTAGTGATCGCAATGGATGCAGAAAAGGTTTTTTTTTAATTAAATATTTTATTGAAAATTTTTGGTCAACCAACACAGTACATTGTGCATCCTTTACACAATATTATAACAACACAAATAAAAATTACCTATTTTATAAACAAAAAATGAATAAATAATAAATAACAAAAATGAAAACTAGCCCTAATTGGCAACTGCCTTGTCACAAGTAACACTCTCCAAAAATATAATTTAACAGTCCAATATATAATTATCTGTAGCAACGACCTATACATACTATACAGTATATATTAACAACCCTGAGAGTCCTTCTGGTTCCTCCTCCCCACCCCCCCCCCCCCCGATCCTGGGCTGCTGCTGCTGCCTTCTTTTTTCCATTCCGTCTATCTTTCTGCGAGGTATTCGACGAACGGTTGCCACCGCCTGGTGAACCCTTGAGCCGACCCCCTTAGGACGAACTTAATCCGCTCTAGCTTTATAAACCCCGCCATGTCATTTATCCAGGTCTCCACCCCCGGGGGCTTGGCTTCTTTCCACATTAGCAATATCCTGCGCCGGGCTACTAGGGACGCAAAGGCCAAAACATCGGCCTCTCTCGCCTCCTGCACTCCCGGCTCTTGTGCAACCCCAAATATAGCCAACCCCCAGCTTGGTTCGACCCGGACTCCTCCTACTTTTGAAAGCACCTTTGTCACCCCCATCCAAAACCTCTGTAGTGCCGGGCATGACCAAAACATGGGTATGATTCGCTGGGCTTCACGAGCACCTCGCACACCTATCCTCCACCCCAAAAAATTTACTGAGCCGTGCTCCAGTCATATGTGCCCTGTGTAATACCTTAAACTGAATCAGGCTTAGCCTGGCACACGAGGACGACGAGTTTACCCTGCTTAGGGCATCTGCCCACAGCCCCTCCTCGATCTCCTCCCCCAGCTCTTCTTCCCATTTCCCTTTTAGTTCATCTACCATAGTCTCCCCTTCGTCCCTCATTTCCCTATATATATCTGACACCTTACCATCCCCCACCCATGTCTTTGAGATCACTCTGTCCTGCACCTCTTGTGTCGGGAGCTGCGGGAATTCCCTCACCTGTTGCCTCGCAAAAGCCCTCAGTTGCATATACCTGAATGCATTCCCTTGGGGCAACCCATATTTCTCGGTCAGCGCTCCCAGACTCGCAAACTTCCCATCCACAAACAGATCTTTCAGTTGCGTTATTCCTGCTCTTTGCCACATTCCATATCCCCCATCCATTCCCCCCGGGGCAAACCTATGGTTGTTTCTTATCGGGGACCCCCCCAAGGCTCCAGTCTTTCCCCTATGCCGTCTCCACTGTCCCCAAATCTTCAGTGTAGCCACCACCACCGGGCTTGTGGTGTAGTTCCTCGGTGAGAACGGCAATGGGGCTGTCACCATAGCCTGTAGGCTAGTCCCCCTACAGGACGCCCTCTCTAATCTCTTCCACGCCGCTCCCTCCTCCTCTCCCATCCACTTACTCACCATTGAGATATTAGCGGCCCAATAATACTCACTTAGGCTCGGTAGTGCCAGCCCCCCCCTATCCCTGCTACGCTGTAAGAATCCCTTCCTCACTCTCGGGATCTTCCCGGCCCACACAAAACCCATGATGCTCTTTTCAATCCTTTTAAAAAAAGCCTTCGTGATCACCACCGGGAGGCACTGAAACACAAAGAGGAATCTCGGGAGGACCACCATCTTAACCGCCTGCACCCTCCCTGCCATTGACAGGGATACCATATCCCATCTCTTGAAATCCTCCTCCATCTGTTCCACCAACCGCGTTAAATTTAACCTATGCAATGTGCCCCAATTCTTAGCTATCTGGATCCCCAGGTAACGAAAGTCCCTTGTTACCTTCCTCAACGGTAGGTCCTCTATTTCTCTACTCTGCTCCCCTGGATGTACCACAAACAACTCACTTTTCCCCATGTTCAATTTATACCCTGAAAAATCCCCAAACTCCCCAAGTATCCGCATTATTTCTGGCATCCCCTCCGCCGGGTCCGCCACGTATAGTAGCAAATCGTCCGCATACAAAGATACCCGGTGCTCTTCTCCTCCCCTAAGTACTCCCCTCCACTTCTTGGAACCCCTCAACGCTATCGCCAGCGGCTCAATCGCCAGCGGCTCAATCGCCAGTGCAAACAATAATGGGGACAGAGGGCATCCCTGCCTTGTCCCTCTATGGAGCCGAAAATATGCAGATCCCCGTCCATTCGTGACCACGCTCGCCACTGGGGCCCTATACAACAGCTGCACCCATCTAACATACCCCTCTCCAAAACCAAATCTCCTCAACACCTCCCACAAATAATCCCACTCCACTCTATCAAATGATTTCTCGGCATCCATCGCCACTACTATCTCCGTTTCTCCCTCTGGTGGGGCCATCATCATTACCCCTAACAACCTCCGTATATTCGTGTTCAGCTGTCTCCCCTTCACAAACCCAGTTTGGTCCTCGTGGACCACCCCCGGGACACATTCCTCTATTCTCATTGCCATTACCTTGGCCAGGACCTTGGCATCTACATTTAGGAGGGAAATAGGTCTAAGAGAAGCGATATCATTGCTTCAGACATAGTCGGGGGCAGTTGTCCCCTTTCCTTTGCCTCATTAAAGGTCCTCGTCAGTACCGGGGCGAGCAAGTCCACATATTTTCTATAGAATTCGACTGGGAATCCATCCGGTCCCGGGGCCTTTCCCGCCTGCATGCTCCTAATTCCTTTCACCACTTCTTCTACCTCGATCTGTGCTCCCAGTCCCACCCTTTCCTGCTCTTCCACCTTGGGAAATTCCAGCCGATCCAAGAAGCCCATCATTCTCTCCCTCCCATCCGGGGGTTGAGCTTCATATAATTTTTTATAAAATGTCTTGAACACTCCATTCACTCTCTCCGCTCCCCGCTCCATCTCTCCTTCCTCATCCCTCACTCCCCCTATTTCCCTCGCTGCTCCCCTTTTCCTCAATTGGTGTGCCAGCAACCTGCTCGCCTTCTCCCCATATTCGTACTGTACACCCTGTGCCTTCCTCCATTGTGCCTCTGCAGTGCCTGTAGTCAGCAAGTCAAATTCTACATGTAGCCTTTGCCTTTCCCTGTACAGTCCCTCCTCCGGTGCTTCCGCATATTGTCTGTCCACCCTCAAAAGTTCTTGCAGCAACCGCTCCCGTTCCTTACTCTCCTGCTTCCCTTTATGTGCCCTTATTGATATCAGCTCCCCTCTAACCACCGCCTTCAACGCCTCCCAGACCACTCCCACCTGGACCTCCCCATTGTCATTGAGTTCCAAGTACTTTTCAATGCACCCCCTCACCCTTAGACACACCCCCTCATCTGCCATTAGTCCCATGTCCATTCTCCAGGGTGGGCGCCCTCCTGTTTCCTCCCCTATCTCCAAGTCCACCCAGTGTGGAGCGTGATCCGAAATGGCTATAGCCGTATACTCCGTTCCCCTCACCTTCGGGATCAATGCCCTACCCAGCACAAAAAAGTCTATTCGCGAGTAGACTTTATGGACATAGGAGAAAAACGAAAACTCCTTACTCCTAGGTCTGCTAAATCTCCACGGGTCTACACCTCCCATCTGCTCCATAAAATCTTTAAGTACCTTGGCTGCTGCCGGCCTCCTTCCAGTCCTGGACTTCGACGTATCCAGCCCTGGTTCCAACACCGTATTAAAATCTCCCCCCATTATCAGCTTTCCCATCTCTAGGTCCGGAATGCGTCCTAGCATCCGCCTCATAAAATTGGCATCATCCCAGTTCGGGGCATATACGTTTACCAAAACCACCGTCTCCCCCTGTAGTTTGCCACTCACCATCACGTATCTGCCCCCGTTATCCGCCACTATAGTCTTTGCCTCGAACATTACCCGCTTCCCCACTAATATAGCCACCCCCCTGTTTTTCGCATCTAGCCCCGAATGGAACACCTGCCCCACCCATCCTTTGCGTAGCCTAACCTGGTCTATCAGTTTCAGGTGCGTTTCCTGTAACATAACCACATCTGCCTTAAGTTTCTTAAGGTGTGCGAGTACCCGTGCCCTCTTTATCGGCCCGTTCAGCCCTCTCACGTTCCACGTGATCAGCCGAGTTGGGGGCTTCCTACCCCCCCCCCCCCCCCCCCCCCCCCCCTTGTCGATTAGCCATCACCTTTTTCCAGCTCCTCACCCGGTTCCCACGCAGCTGTATCTCCCCCAGGCGGTGCCCCCCAGCCCATCCTCTCCCATACCAGCTCCCCCCTCTCCCCAGCAGCAGCAACCCAGTAATTCCCCCCTCCCACCCCCCCCGCTAGATCCCCCGCTAGCGTAATTACTCCCCCCATGTTGCTCCCAGAAGTCAGCAAACTCTGGCTGACCTCAGCTTCCCCCCGTGACCTCGGCTCGCACCGTGCGACGCCCCCTCCTTCCTGCTTCTCTATTCCCGCCATGATTATCATAGTGCGGGAACCAAGCCCGCGCTTCTCCCTTGGCCCCGCCCCCAATGGCCAACGCCCCATCTCCTCCACCTCCCCTCCTCCCCCCATAACCACCTGTGGGAGAGAGAAAAGTTACCACATCGCAGGATTAGTACATAAAACCCCTCTTTGCCCCCCACATTCGCCCCACCACTTTGTTCGAACGTTCTTTTTAATAACCCGCTCATTCCAGTTTTTCTTCCACAATAAAAGTCCACGCTTCATCCGCCGTCTCAAAGTAGTGGTGCCTCCCTCGATATGTGACCCACAGTCTTGCCGGTTGCAGCATTCCAAATTTTATCATCTTTTTATGAAGCACCGCCTTGGCCCGATTAAAGCTCGCCCTCCTTCTCGCCACCTCCGCACTCCAGTCTTGATAAACGCGGATCACCGCGTTCTCCCATTTACTGCTCCGAGTTTTCTTCGCCCATCTAAGGACCATTTCTCTATCCTTAAAACGGAGGAATCTCACCACTATGGCTCTGGGAATTTCTCCTGCTCTCGGTCCTCGCACCATCACTCGGTATGCTCCCTCCACCTCCAACGGACCCGCCGGGGCCTCCGCTCCCATTAACGAGTACAGCATCGTGCTCACCTATGCCCCGACGTCTGCTCCCTCCACACCTTCAGGAAGACCAAGAATCCTCAGGTTGTTCCTCCTTGCGTTGTTTTCCAGTGCCTCCAACCTTTCCACACATCGTTTCTGATGTGCCTCCTGCGTCTCCGTCTTCACCACCAGGCCCTGTATATCGTCCTCATTCTCGGCTGCCTTTGCCTTCACGACCCGAAGCTCCCGCTCCTGGGTCTTTTGTTCCTCCTTTAGCCCTTCGATCGCCTGTAGTATCGGGGCCAACAGCTCTTTCTTCATTTCCTTTTTGATCTCTTCCACACAGCATTTCAAGAACTCTTGTTGTTCAGGGCCCCATGTTAAACTGCCACCTTCCGACGCCATCTTGGTTTTTGCTTGCCTTCCTTGCCGCTGCTCTAAAGGATCCACTGCAATCTGGCCACTCTCTCCTCCTTTTTCCATCCGTATCCAGGGGGGATTCCCTTCTGGTTTACCGCACAGTGTTTTTAGCCGTCAAAATTGCCGTTGGGGCTCCTATCAAGAGCCCAAAAGTCCGTTTCACAGGGAGCTGCCGAAACGTGCGACTCAGCTGGTCATCGCCGCACCCGGAAGTCCAGAAAAGGCTTTTGATCGGGTAGAATGGGACTATCTGTGGGAGATACTGGGACAGTTCGGATTCGGGCGGGGCTTTATTGAGTGGGTCAGGTACTGTATCGCTCCTGTGGCAAGTGTACGGATGAATAGGACAACATCGGACTATTTTAGACTGCACCGGGGGACGAGACAGGGATGCCCCCTCTCCCCACTGTTGTTTGTGCTGGCTATAGAGCCGTTGGCAATTGCTCTTGAGCCTCAGGGGCTGGAGAGGATTGGTCTGGGGGGAGGGGAGTGGAGCACAGGGTTTTGCTCTCTGCGGTTGACCTGCTTCTGTATGTTTCGGACCCAATAGATGGGATGGAAGAAATCATGAGGACTCTAGTGGAATTTGGCAAGTTTTCGGGGTATAAGCTTAATATGGGAAAGAGTGAGATGTTTGTGGTCTAGGAGAGGTGACTGGGAGAGCTGCCGTTTAGGTTAGTAGCAGGAAGTTTTATGTACCTAGGCATCCAGATGGCGTGGGAATGGGACCGGCTGCATAAATTGAATCTGGCCTGGCTGGTGGACCAAATAAAGGACGATTTTCGGAGATGGGACGCACTTCCGTTGTCTCTGGCTGGGAGGGTGCAAACGGTGAAGATGATGGTCCTCCCGAGATTCCTGTTTGTATTTCAGTGTCTACCCATCTTTATTCCGCGGTCCTTTTTTAAGTGGGCCAACAGAGTGATCACGGGCTTCGTCTGGGCGGGCAAGATCCCGCGAGTAAGGAAGGTAATGCTTAAGCGGAGTCGGGGAGAGGGCGGGCTGGCGCTGCCAAATTTTGGCAACTATTACTGGGTGGCTAATATAGCCATGATCAGCAAGTGGGTGGTGGGGGAGGGGTCGGCATAGGTGTGTATGGAGGCGGCTTCATGTCAGGGCACCTGTTTGGGGGCGTTGGTAACTGTGCCTCTGCCGTTTCTGCCGGCACGGTACTCCACCAGTCCAGTGGTGGTGGCAGCCCTGAGAGTTTGGGGGCCAGTGGAGGTGGCATGTGGGAGCATCGGTCTGGGCCCCAATCTGTGAAAATCGCAGGTTTGCCCTGGGGAGTATGGACGGGGGGCTCCGGTTATGGCGGAGAGCAGGGATTGAGAGGATGGGGGCTATGTTCATAAAGGGGAGCTTTCCGAGTATGAGGGCTTTGGAGGAAAAGTTTGGGTTGGCGAGGGGAAACAAATTCAGGTATCTGCAGGTGTGGGACTTCCTCCTTAAATAGGTGTCAACCTTCCCGCTCCTACCGCTAAGGGGGATTCAGGACCGGGTAGTTTCCAGAGGGTGGGTAGGAGAAGGGAGCATCTCTGACATTTATAAGGAGCTTATGAGGTGGGAGGAGACGCAGACCGAGGAGCTGGGAGTGAGATAGAGGATGGTCTTTGGGCAGACGCGTTGAGTAGAGTCAACACGTCCGCAACATGAGCCAGGCTCAGCCTGATACAATTTAAGGTTTTTCACCGGGCTCACATGACAGTGGCCCGGATGAGCAGATTCTTTGGGGTGGAAGACAGGTGTGCAAAATGTGCGGGAGGACCGGCGAACCATGTCCACATGTTTTGGACATGTCCGAAGCTTGGGGGATTTTGACAAGGGGTTGCGGACGTCATGTCCACGGTGTTAAAAACAAGGGTGGTGCTGAGTCCAGAGGTGGCGATTTTCGGGGTGTCAGAAGCCCCGGGAATCCAGGAGGAGAAAGAGGCAGACGTTCTGGCCTTTGCTTCCCTGGAGTGGATACTATTAGCATGGAGGGACTCAAAGCCCCCGAAGTTGGAGACCTGTCTATCGGACATGGCTAGCTTTCTCGGTTTGGAGAAATCAAGTTCGTCTTGAGGGTCACTGTTGGGGTTCACCCGGAGGTGGCAACCGTTCGTCGACTTCTTTGCGGGAAATTAATCGTCAGCAGACTGGGGGGGGGGGGGGGGGGGGGGGGGAGTAGTTTAGATTAGAGTAGGGGGTCAATAAGGGTGGGACCTGCACGAGAGGTAAATGGCTTTTGCACTATGTTTATGGTTTCATGTATATTGTTTATTATGTTGTTACTATACCAAAAATACCTCAATAAAATGTTTATTAAAAAAAACAGGGATTAAAGGGTAGGTTTGAGATGCGTATTTACTGCTGTGGTAGCAGTTTCTGAGAAATAGATTTACATAAGAGTTTCAGCTTGGCACACCTCCCTCCTTCCACTACCAGATGACGTTTCACCTCCGAATATCAGGTCGGTGTGATTCTGCTCATCGGCCACCAGATGCAGCTGGGTCCAGGGTGTTCAGATCAGTGCAGTTCTTCTTGCTGGCTACCAGATGGTGCTGTACATAGGATTCTCAGGTCGGTGCACTCCTGCCTCTCTACCACCAGATGGAGCTTTCGCCTCCCTGTGTGATTCGTACAGCCTGCCTGAGTAAACTCAGGTTCTACTATTTTGACTCAACTCCACACCGGAACTCTGGCTGTTCTTTAAGGAATATTCTCAGTTTAAAATCCAATTTTGAGCTCTTCACAGCCCCTGACACACACAGCTCGACGGTTACTAATTTGGGAGAACGGCTTGCACTTTCACATTCAGGATCTCGTTCCCAGTTCTGATGGCTGTCTTTAAACAAGAAAGTCGTCACAGATTTGGCTAGAATGTCTCTTAAAATCATCTTGCAGCAAGAGGAGAAGAGAGCCTTCAAGGTCTTTATTCACTGGCTTTCCTCACAGAACTGAACAAAATATGGAACTCGCCAGAAGACCCACCTCCTTTCCTGAAAGTTTCTAACTGGCTTCACCAACCTCAGGCTACGATAAGAGAAGGCTGAAGATTCCACATCCACCGATTGGCTGCTTGCCAAGTCTATCAAATGACATCACAGGATCTGCCATAGAACCTAAAGAGGCCTGGCCCAACTGGAGAGGGGAATTCTCGCTTTGTCTATCTTCTGCATTTTAACAGAAATCCCAAATGGTGCAGTAATGTTACGGCAGCAACCCAAAAGACTGTAAATCAAAGCAGGCAGCAGGACAAGAACACAAAGCGGGACACAGGGTAGACAAAAGGTTTTACAACAATATTCTAACAGTATAATAGGCTATGTTGCCTTGCACAATTTTAATTTCATCAGCCTTGCGTGCACTCATCAATCAGTATCATTTACTTTGTGATGGTATATGAAACAATTGAATGTTGAAGGAAAGTCTGCTTGGTTTAACTTTGAAAATACATAATGTGACTCTGTTTTATTGCTAGCACATAGACCAGATAATGAGCACTCATGGAAAACAGATAATGCAAGCTGTGACCCTCATCCTTGAAGGAGAGCATAATATTGAAGTTAAAGAGCAGGTATGTTTCATTTTTCTTGGGCACATTTATGCTACACGCTGGGAACATTTTCATTTGAATATATGTTATGTATATTGTCAATGTAAACAGCCTGCAATTTATCCTTTCAACATGGAATATCAAAGCATAAATTGGATATGAAACCTAATTTTGCAGGGGCTGACTTTTTGTCAATGCAGTGTACTTGCCATGTCTGGGTTGAATATAGATGCTACCTTTTCAGAAGAGATGAAATGGCAGTTGCAGCATTTCCTTTAGCTCCTGCTTTTACCGCTGAGGACCCAGGTTTGACCCCGGGTCACTGTCTGTGTGGAGTTTGCACATTCTCCCTGTTTCTCCGTGGATCTCACCCCCCACAACCCAAAGGTGTGCAGGTTAGGTGAATTGGACACACTAAATTGCCCCTTATTTGGAAAAGATAATTGAGTACTTTAAAAAAAAATTTTTAATCCCCTGCTTTTACCGTCGGTGGCAAGGCTTTTGACCATCTTAACCTCACACTGTGGAACTCTTTCCCTAAAGACTGCTCACTGCCTTTTTATTTCTATCTCTACATTCAAAAGCTTCCTCAGAATATATTTCTTTAGCATTCCTATTGTTGTTCCCGCAAATCCTTCTGCTGCCACTTGCATCCATTTTTACCTCTGCACATGCCTTTGGACATGTATTATGCTCCAGGCATGCGGCAAGTGCAAGTTGTATGTTCACATTAAAGGAAGCAGTTTGAATAAAATTGTTTCATCACTAGATTAGATCATGACTAGTAATTGTAACATAAATTACTGATTATGCAAGTGAGTCTGTAGAAAGTAAACTGGATATTTAGGGTTTGTTAATATTTCAAGATGGGTTTGCAGAAGAAAACTGAAATTGCTGAAGATCTATACATTGTACATGTCACTTCCTCTGGTTAATTTGACATGGCTGATATTATTTTGAATGTGTGCATTCTTAGCTTTGCTGCCTTTTCCAAATTTTGATTCTAGGAATAAGAGTATTAAGTTGCCTTCTTTTGGGACTCGGTGCAAATATGATTCTTTGGAACTTTTTGTTCTGTTCCTTTGCCCGATAATGCATTTAAAATATTTACTCCATGTGACACGTAATAAAAGATTATTACTATTAACAAGTAGGCTTACAATGCGATTAAGTTACTGTGTAATTTTGGTGTGGACAGATATTTTAAATACTGGCTAGACTTATCTATGTTTACTGTTCAAAAAAAAAAATTGGATCCAATTTGGATCGTGCAACCTGATTATTTTTCAAACCGTGTACCTAGCTGCTCAATAAAGCTCTGAGTATTGTCATGACAGTGTTAAAATGATTTTGCATTCATGAAAGGCTTAACTATGTACATCAGATTTCAAGTTCAAGTGAGATACTTTTGTAGAAGTAATAGGTTGTTTTTCAATTTTCTAGTCCATGATTCTGCAGTTACAATGGAAGCAATAACAAGACATAAAATGCTAACTTTGCTCGGTAGCGCAGTGGTGGGTAGCACGGTAGCACAGTGGTTATCACAGTTGCTTCACAGCTCCAGGGTCCCAGATTCCTGGCTTGGGTCACTGTATGGTGTCTGCACTTTCTCCATGTGTCTATGTGGGTTTCCTCCGGGTGTTCCGGTTTCCCCCCACAGTCCAAAGATGTGAGGTTAGGTGGATTGGCCATGATAAATTGCCCTTACTGTCTAAAAAGGTTGGGTTGGGTGGGGTTACGGGGATTGGGTGGAGACGTGGGCTTAAGTGGGGTGCTCTATCCAAGGGCCGGTGCAGACTCCATGAGCCGAATGGCCTCCTTCTGTACTGCAAATTCTATGCTGACAATCAATAAAATTGTTTTCAGGAATCTGCTCTGCTCAGCTTATTCCTGGATCTAATTGATGAGATCCCTTATACCAGAAAAATAAGCAAATGTTGCATGACAAAATCTGTTTTGTACTTTTATTTAAATTACTGGTTAACATCAATAACGCCATTCTTAGCCATTTTTTTACTCTCTAGACGCCTTGTGTCAGCACTAGTTCATTTTGGATGTTTCTCTGTCACTGAATCAAAGGAAGCATTAAAATCAATTGTTAAAATATAGAACATAGAACATTACAGCGCAGTACAGGCCCTTCGGCCCTTGATGTTGCGCCGACCTGTGAAACCACTCTAAAGCTCATCAACACTATTCCCTTATCGTCCATATGTCCATCCAATGACCATTTGAATGCCCTTAGTGTTGGCGATCATAAAATTTATGTCTGTCACTCTGATGTGGAAATTAAATATAAAACATGTGTCGAGTCTGTCATTCCAGAGCAATAAACAGCAACATTTGTGGGTACAGCTTGGACCTGGTTGGGCTCCATACTAAAAGCAAATATGCAGCTGTGTTGGTGATTGTATTTGACAGCTGGGCTGTCGTGATTATTAATGTGTGGTTACTGGTTGTGCTGACACTACACAGTTATGCAGTTAAAACTGAGGGAAGAAAGAAAAACTCATTTTGTTTTAGAACAAAGTTTTGACATCAAAAGCTAGCACTTTTGATTGGTGATTTTTCATTTAAGTTAACTATTCTGAATTGTGGGCATAATTACTTTAAAAATAGCATTGGAGAGGTTGTGTTGTGAGAATAAAAGTTTGCCTTACAGAAATGTGCAAGTGGAATTTGAGGTGTAACTATTTTTCCTCCGTTCGTGGTCTATTAGCATGCTAATAGACTTGGTGATTCTTGCAATTACACAAATTGTACAAAAGTATTTGCAAATCCTGAAGAGAACTGGACCAACATGCAAAATTCTGAAATTATGACATGCACCAAATCATGATTGCACACATTAATTGGAACAAAATATTGGGGGCCAGTTTTTTTGGCTGCAAAGATTTGTAATTAATCCAAAGGTCCTGTCAGATTGGGATCAGTGCTTCTTATTACCAGATTTGATAAAGGAGGATGTTGACCATTTGAAAAGTTGAGATCAGATTTTGCAAGGGAGCCAATACCTGCACTTGACCTAATCGAAGTTGAACCTCTGCAGAAAAATAAACATCTATTTGGCTATAATAGAAGGAAACTACTTTGAGGCTCCAATGCAGCAGGAACACTAACAGAAATATGCTATTCTTTGTAAATACATTTTCAGACAACTCAACTACAGGAACATCATTGCCAGTGAAAGTCAAAGACAGCGCTGCCCAAAAGCGTCATACCAATGTAGACCATTTGCGGCACACGTGTATTAAAACACTGACATTGTTTGACAGGGTCAACTATTTAATAATCTTTTTTTCACAAGTAGGTTAACATTAACACTGCAATGAGGTTACTGTGAAAAGCTACATTCCGGCGCCTGTTCGGGTACACGGAGGGAGAATTCAGAATGTCCAAATTACCTAACAGCACGTCATTCGGGACTTGTGGGAGGAAACCGGAGCACCAGGAGGAAACCCACGCAGACGGGGAGAACGTGCAG
This sequence comes from Scyliorhinus torazame, assembly GCF_047496885.1. Lineage (NCBI taxonomy): Eukaryota > Metazoa > Chordata > Chondrichthyes > Carcharhiniformes > Scyliorhinidae > Scyliorhinus > Scyliorhinus torazame. The sequence continues at coordinate 166,616,956 of NC_092708.1, read as the reverse complement.
ACTCTGCACAGACTGACCCAAGCTGGGAATCGAACCTGGAACCCTGGAGCTATGAAGCAACAGTGCTAACCACTGTGCTACTGTGCTGCTCAGAGCAGCAGCATGTCAGAGCCTTTCATCACATTGCTAAATTCAAAAAAAGTGCAGGGGACTCTTGTTGATATCCATGTGGTTATTCAAATACTGAGACAAAATTAATTTGCCTAAATTAACTGAAAAGCGCTCCACTCATTATCAGTGATGGTGAAGTTCAAATTGTGGATTTCAATGACCATTTCCCAGGCAACGTTTATTCTAAAGCAATCATTTGTGTCACCCTATTTGAAGATGGCAAAGGTGACTCCAGATATGGTTATGGACTTTCATGGGTTCCCTTGTAATTGGCACGAGCTTGAATGCAGTTACAATGAGACACAGACTAAAAGATCATTTTCATCATTTGAGCATGCCATAAGAATCTCGAAGCAGATTTTCATATGGCTTCAACAGATCAGAGGGCGTCCATGTTTTCACCAGGATTTTAAGGATTATCATTTGCTGCAAAACTTTGCTTTGTATTATAGTGATATAATTTGAAGTTATGTTGCTGCAACGGTAAACGTAGCAGGTATTCCGAGTTGAAACCTTTACAAGCACCAGGGAGGTGAACAATCAGTTAATTCTTTGAATTGTAGTTAATTAAGGAGGAATGTATAATGGATCACTGGAGAAATTTCCAGTATTCTTCAAATTGTACTGTCGGGTTTTCAATGTTCACCTTTCTAAAAATGTATTATTTTATGGGATATGAGCATTGCTGGCAAGGCCAGCATTTGTTGCACACGCCTTTGACCTGAGTGGATTGCTAGGCCGTTTCAGTGAGCATTCACATTGCTAGGAGTCTGGAGTCACATGTAGGCCAGACCGAGTAAGGAGGATAGATTTCCTTCCCAAAGGGATATTAGTGATGGGTTTTTACAATAAATGATGAGAGTGTTCATGGTCACCATTACTGAGTTTAACTTTTATATTCCACATTTATTAGCTGAATGTAAACACCATCAGCTGCTATCAGCCTGGGTTCCGGGATTACTAACCAAGTAACATCATTATCATGCCACAGTCCCCCCTGAATTACTGCAACAGGCATCCAGGAACTTGGTTGAATGTTTCATCTTTGGAACAGTGGGTGAAATCTTCCGCTCTAGAATGTACGTTCGGTGGCAGGCACGAAAGTGCAAGTCATTCCTGCTGTGGGGGGTAGTGGAGGCAGCTAAACATTACGATCCCAGACCAGACCCCAATAGTGGCTAGGGTGCTGGCCAGAAATCGCAATATTGTATTTAAATTTGTAAGACTGAGGAAAGGATAACTCGCTCCAGGAGTGATTGCACGAAGAAATGGGGATATTGTATATTAAAACAAACTTCATTACTAATGTAGTATTAAAATATCTTTACCATCACACCAGAAAATAATTTACAATTACCACTTAAACAATACTACTCAATACAGTGAATATAATACCCTTCACTGCTCTTTATTCTGACTCAAACAACAAGAAAACACATCATTCACTGTTAAAATACCATTAGCACATAGGAATACCTGCTTTATATAGATGTTCTTTGAGAAAGAGAGATCTTTTGACACTGCTTTAAAGACAAGATCTGACTCCTGCAAAAAAACTGGCTGTATTTCTTCAGATGTTATTTCTGCTGGTTTCAGCTCTCAGACACATCTGCACTACTTTAAAGACTGCTGATCTTTTAACTGAACCACAAGGAGAGCAACCTGCTTTACTTCTGGTCACAGCTTCATTCAGCTCACAGCTGAACTCTGCAAAATACCTGATCCCTTAGCTCCACATAGCAACAACATCACCGTAGCAAGTTAGGATTTAATTAACTCCACAGAGAATCCCCTTAATCCAAACAAAACTGCATTAGCCTAAGCCTTTTGTGATGGTTCAGTTGCATCCTTGGCTCCCAGATGTACTTGCCTTTCAAACTAGAATTTATGTTACATATTCCAGTTTGTACTTTGAATTCCCAAGTTTCATCACCGCGCATAGAATTAGTCAAAGCAACCAGAGAAAAGTTAGAAATTAAAAAATTTGAAGTTAGAGATAAGCCAAAGCAGAACGAGAAGAGAGCAAAAACAATACATACAAACAAGGATCATTATACGCATTTACATGTCATTCTCTCTTTCTCCTTCCCCCCCCCCCCCCCCTCCCCAAGCACAGGAACAGGCCCTTCGGCCCTCCAAGCCTGCGCTGATCATGCTGACCATCTAAACTAAAATCTTCCACACTTCCAGGCTCCGTATCCCTCTCTTCCCATCCTATTCATAAATTTGTCGCGATGCCCCTTAAACGTCACTATCGTACCTGCTTCCACCACCGCCTCTGGCAGCGAATTCCAAGCACCCACTACCCTCTGTATAAAAAAAACTTAGATTATCATAGAATTTACAGTGCAGAAGGAGGCCATTTGGCCCATCGTGTCTGCACCGGCTCTTGGAAAGAGCACCCTACCCAAGGTCAACACCTCCACTCTATCCCCATAACCCAGTAACCCCACTCAACACTAAGGGCAATTTTGGACACTAAGGGCAATTTATCATGGCCAATCCACCTAACCTGCACATCTTTGGACTGTGGGAGGAAACCGGAGCACCCGGAGGAAACCCACGCGCGCACTGGGAGGATGTGCAGACTCCGCACAGACAGTGACCCAAGCCGGATTCGAACCTGGGACCCTGGAGCTGTGAAGCAATTGCTCTATCCACAATGCTACCGTGCTGCCCCGTACATCTCTAAACCTTGCCCCTTGCACCTTAAACCTATGCCCCTCATAATTTTGTAGACCTCCATCAGGTTGCCCCTCAACCTCCGTCGTTCCAGTGAGAACAAACCGAGTTTATTCAACCTCTCCTCATAGCTAATGTCCTCCATACCAGGCAACATCCTGATAAATCTCTTGTGCACCCTCTCTAAAGGCATTTATACTCAATGCCCCGGCCAACGAAGGCAAGCATGCTGTATGCCTTCTTCACTACCTTCTCCACCTGTATTGCCCCTTTCAGTGACCTGTGGACCTGTACTCCTAGATCTCTTTGACTTTCAATACTCTTGAGGGTTCTACCATTCACTGTATATTCCCTACCTGTATTAGACCTTCCAAAATGCATTACCGCACATTTGTCCGGATTGAACTCCATCTGCCATCTCTCCGCCCAAGTCTCCAAACAATCTAAATCCTGCTGTATCCTCTGACAGTCCTCATCGCTTTCTGCAATTCCACCAACCTTTGTGTCGTCTGCAAACTTGCTAATCCGACCAGTCACCTTTTCCGTCAAATCATTTATATATGCTACGAACAGCAACGGTCCCAGCACTGATCCCTGCGGAACACCACTAGTCACAGCCCTCCAATCAGAAAAGCACCCTTCAATTGCTACTCTTTGCCTTCTATGACCTAGCCAGTTCTGTATCCATCTTGCCAGCTCACCTCTGATCCCGTGTGACTTCATCTTTTGTACCAGTCTGCCATGAGGGACCTTGTCAAAGGCCTTACTGAAGTCCATATATACAACATCCACTGCCCTACCTGCATCAATCATCTTTGTGACCTCCTCGAAAAACTCTTATCAAGTTAGTGAGACACGACCTCCCCTTCACAAAACCGTGCTGCCTCTTGCTAATATGTCCACTTGCTTCCAAATGGGCGTAGAACCTGTTTCGAAGAATTCTCTCCCGTAATTTCCCTACCACTGACGTAAGGCTCACCGGCCTGTAGTTCCCTGGATTATCCTTGCTACCCTTCTTAAACAAAGGAACAACATTGGCTATTCTCCAGTTCTCCGGGACTGTGGGTCCCCTTTGGCCTCTTTACCTACGTTGGACTGCCCTGTGTTGGCCTTAGCTTGTCTTGCTCGACGTGCTGTTGCTTCATCTGCCTTTTCCTACTTGCCTTCAGACTTGTTTCCTGTGGCCATGTCACCTTTTGTATGCAGGCTTTTAACCCTTAACTGCACCAAAAACCTATGATGCACCACGTCTGAAATTCCTACACTCATCACATGAGCATGCATGATTGTAATGCTGTATATATCCTTATTTATGCATCCATGCAAAGCACGGCGAATCTCGTGGGCAGGAACTCTCTTTCACCACCATTACTTCCTGGGTTTGACGATCCAGGCGCCATATTCAAAGGGCATCTGGTCAGCCTCCCTCCCTTCCCTCTTTTAGTCTGCCTCCCAGATCCATCCTCCACTCCACCCTTGTACCCTACTATCCCCTCTCCTTGCACCCTTGCTGCAGCATTTGATACCGGCACCCCATGTGAGTGAAGTTGAGTGGTCCCCCAAGAAGGCGGAAGCAGCATCAACTGACCTCTATGTGAAACCATGCAGGCGCATGGCACTTGTATACGTCATGAATCTGAGTGTTGTTGTAACTGTAAAACCTCAGGTACTTTCGACCAGTTTACTTATTCAAAGGTTTTAACTAGGGTGTCTTTATTTACGAGGAAACAAATCACAAACACAAGTTCAAAATTCAACTATATTTATTAACACAATTAAACCTTGCATTACCCACTTAAAAAAAGAGGATACCCCAGATTCAAGTATACTACCCGCAAAGATGGGTTGGTAGGCTGTGGATCTGATCGCTGGAATTCCTCTGGTCCGTCTTCCACCCGTGATTATCGCTGGCGGTTTCTTCCTTGCTTCCTTCCTTCCTTCTGGTCTGATCAAGGTCACCTCACACACCGAGTCTCTGCTGCTGGTGTGCCTGAGATGCAAACCTTTATCCCCCTCCCTCCCCGCCTTTCCAGAAACTTTTCTGGCACCCGGCCAATGAAATCTCAGGAGGGGGTCCCAATACCCAGTGGGTTTTTTTTTTATAAATGTTTTATTGAAATTTTTTTCCCCAAACAACAATTTTTCCCCTCTTACAAAGCAAACGCAACAATAACAATACAGAAATTTTAAACAATACACAAGTAACAAAACCCCTTTATCTTTGACCTAAACTAACCCCCCCCCCCCCTCCCCCTGGGTTGCTGCTGCTGGTCATCTGTCTTCCCTCTAACGTTCCCTAGGTAGTCGAGAAATGGCTGCCACCGCCTGGTGAACCCTTGAGCCGATCCTCTCAGGGCAAACTTTATCTGCTCCAGTTTAATGAACCCCGCCATATCATTTACCCAGGCCTCCAGTCCGGGGGGTTTCGCCTCCTTCCACATGAGTAGGATCCTGCGCCGGGCTACGAGGGACGCAAAGGCCACGACATCGGCCTCTTTCGCCTCCTGCACTCCCGGCTCTTCCGCAACTCCAAATATAGCTAACCCCCAGCTAGGTTTGACCCGGGCCTTCACCACCCGCGAAATCACTCCCGTCACTCCCTTCCAATACCCTTCCAGTGCCGGGCATGCCCAAAACATATGTGTGTGGTTTGCCGGGCTCCCACCACACCTCCCACATTTGTCCTCCACTCCAAAGAACCTGCTCAATCTTGCTCCCGTTATGTGTGCTCTATGTAGCACCTTAAATTGAATCAGGCTAAGCCTGGCGCATGAGGAAGAGGAATTTACCCTGCTTAGGGCATCAGCCCACATACCCTCCTCTATCTCCTCCCCTAGTTCTTCTTCCCACTTTCCTTTTAGTTCGCCCACCGACTCCTCCCCCTCTTCCCTCATCTCTCGGTAAATCTCTGACACCTTGCCCTCTCCGACCCACACCCCTGAAAGCACCCTGTCCTGTATCCCCTGTGTCGGGAGCAATGGAAATTCCCTCACCTGTTGTCTAGTAAATGCCCTCACCTGCATATATCTCAAGAAATTTCCCCGGGGCAACTTATACTTTTCCTCCAATGCTCCCAAGCTCGCAAAAGTCCCATCTATAAATAAATCTCCCACCCTCCTAATTCCCAACTGGAACCAGCTCTGAAATCCTCCATCCATTCTTCCTGGGGCGAACCTATGGTTGTTCCTGATTGGGGACCCCACCAGGGCTCCCCGCACCCCTCTCTGTCGCCTCCACTGTCCCCAGATATTCAATGTTGCCGCCACCACCGGGTTCGTGGTAAACTTTTTAGGTGAGATCGGTAGCGGCGCCGTCACCAGCGCCTCTAAACTCGTCCCTTTACAGGACTTTCTCTCCAGTCTTTCCCACGCCGCTCCCTCACCCTCCATCATCCATTTACGTATCATTGCCACATTGGCGGCCCAATAGTAATCTCCCAAGTTCGGTAGTGCCAATCCTCCTCTGTCCCTACTACGCTGAAGGAACCCCCTCCTTACTCTCGGAACTTTCCCTGCCCACACGAAGCTCGTGATGCTCCTGTCTATTTTATTAAAAAAGGTCTTAGTGATTAGTATAGGGAGACATTGAAATACAAATAAGAACCTCGGGAGGACCATCATCTTAATTGCTTGCACCCTGCCCGCCAGCGATAGAGGCTGCATGTCCCACCTCTTGAAGTCCTCCTCCATTTGTTCTACCAACCGTGTCAGATTAAGTCTGTGCAAGGTTCCCCAGCTCCTAGCGATCTGAATCCCCAGGTATCGGAAGTTTCTTTCCACTTTCCTTAGAGGCAAGCCTTCTATCTCTCTACTCTGGTCCCCTGGATGTATAACAAATAATTCACTCTTCCCCATGTTTAGCCTATACCCCGAGAAATCCCCGAACCCCCTCAAAATTCGCATAACCTCTATCATCCCCCCCGCTGGGTCCGACACATAACAATAGGTTATAACATATAACAACAGCATATAACGAGACTCGGTGTTCTTCTCCCCCTCTAATCACCCCTCTCCATTTCCTGGAGTCTCTCAACGCCATGGCCAGAGGTTCAATTGCCAACGCGAACAACAATGGAGACAGCGGGCATCCCTGTCTTGTTCCCCTATATAGTCGGAAATACTCCGATCTATGTCGACCTGTAACTACGCTTGCCATTGGAGCCCCATAAAGAAGTCTAACCCAGCTAATAAACCCGTTCCCAAACCCAAACCTCCTTAACACTTCCCATAAATACTCCCACTCCACCCTATCAAATGCCTTCTCTGCGTCCATTGCCGCCACTATCTCTGCCTCCCCCTCCACTGGGGGCATCATTATCACCCCTAATAGTCGTCGCACGTTAAACCCAGTGGGTTTTTGATGTCTGTGTAGCACAATCAATCACTCACGAGGCGAGATGAGATTAAGTTAATCGATGGCTTTATTACGCAGACTTGTTCCCCAGCAGCTCGGTTACAGAATGCGGCTGCTGGGAGAACCCGGGTTCTTATACTCTGCCTTACTGAGTGGAGCCAGTAGGCGGGAGATCCAATCAGGACCCAGTGTCTGTCCACCAATAGCCTCTCTGCATCACTGGGTACCGTACTACCCCTAATACATCCTACCACATTCACCCCTTGTTAAAAAAGAACCCGGCGTGGTGGTGGGTCGCATGGTGGTAGGGGTTTATAAGGTTGGTACTGGGATTCCATTAACACAGTGGCAATGCAACGATGTCAACTGTTAACTATTTACAATGCCGCTTTTACTGGGCCACTGAATTATTTACAGATCTTGCTTTGTCACGCAGATTCGATGAGTCGAATGGGTGCCCCGGTCGTCCTTGCCGATCGTCTCAGCCACGGTGGTGGTGCAGGCGCTGGCTCGGGCACTGTCGTCTCTGGGAGCGTCGCGATGTTTGTTCCTGTTTCACTACTCCTGGGCGGGCAGGGGAGGAGGACCGATCCACCCGGGAAGGGAGCAGCAGTGGGGTGCGCCGGCGGGAGGGAGGGGGGTGTGGGGAGCTCCGGCGGGCGCCAGGTCCCGCAGGGAGACCGTGTCCTGTCGGCCGTCGGGGTATGCCACGTAGGCGTATTGAGGGTTTGCATGGAGGAGATGAACCCTCTCGACCAACGGGTCCGATTTGTGCGCCCGCACATGCTTTCGGAGCAGGATGGGTCCTGGGGCTGCCAGCCAGGTCGGAAGTGACGTTCTGGAGGATGACTTCCTAGGGAAGACAAGGAGGCGCTCGTGAGGCGTTTGATTAGTTGTGGTACACAGCAGTGACCGGATGGAGTGAAGGGCATCCGGGAGGACTTCCTGCCAACGGGAAACTGTGAGACCTCTGGACCGTAGGGCCAGTAGGACGGTCTTCCAGACCGTTCCGTTCTCCCTCTCTACCTGACCGTTTCCCCGGGGGTTGTAACTGGTCGTCCTGCTCGAGGCGATGCCCTTGCTGAGCTGGAATTGACGCAGTTCGTCGCTCATGAAGGAGGACCCCCTATCGCTATGGATGTAGGCGAGGAAACTGAACAGTGTAAAGATGGTGCAGAGGGCTTTAATGACCGTGGCCGCGGTCATGTCGGGACAGTGGATGGCGAAAGGAAAACGGGAGTATTCGTCAACCACTTTCAGGAAGTACGTGTTGCGATCGGTGGAGGGGAGGGGGCCTTTGAAGTCCAGACTGAGGCGCTCAAAGGGACGGGAAGTCTTTATCAGGTGTGCTCTATCTGACCTGAAAAAGTGCGGCTTGCACTCTGCGCAGATTTGGCAGTTCCTGGTGGCTGTTCGGACCTCCTCGACGGAGTAGGGGAGGTTGCGGGTCTTCACGAAGTGGTAGAACCGAGTGACCCCCGGGTGGCAGAGGTCCTCGTGGAGGGCTTGGAGACGGTCCACTTGTGCGTTGGCACATGTGCCGCGGGATAGGGCATCGGACGGCTCGTTCAGGTTTCCGGGACGATACAAGATCTCATAGTTATATGTGGAGAGTTTGATCCTCCACTGCAAAATATTGTCGTTCTTGATCTTGCCCCGCTGCGCATTATCGAACATTAAGGCTACCGACCGTTGGTCAGTGAGGAGAGTGAATCTCCTACCGGCCAGGTAATGCCTCCAATGCCGCACAGCTTCTACTATGGCCTGGGCTTCCTTTTCCACTGAGGAGTGACGGATTTCTGAAGCGTGGAGGGTACCGGAGAAAAAGGCCACGGGTCTTTCCGCTTGGTTGAGAGTGGCTGCCAGAGCTACGTCGGATGCGTCGCTCTCGACTTGGAAGGGGAGGGACTCGTCAATTGCGTGCATCGTGGCCTTTGCGATATCCGCTTTGATGCGGCTGAAGGCCTGGCGGGCCTCTGTCGACAGGGGGAAGGTAGTGGACTGAATTAGCGGGCGGGCCTTGTCCGCGTAGTTGGGGACCCACTGGGCGTAATAAGAGAAAAAGCCCAGGCAGCGTTTCCGGGCTTTGGAACCGTGAGAGAGGGGGAACTCCATGAGGGGGCGCGTGCGTTCAGGGTCGGTGCCTATGACTCCATTACGCACTACGTAGCCCAGGATGGCTAGACGGTCGGTGCTAAACACGCATTTTTCCCTGTTGTAGGTGAGGTTCAGGGCGTAGCGGTCTGGAGGAATTTGCGGAGGTTGGCGTTGAGGTCCTGCTGGTCATGGCCGCAGATGGTGACGTTGTCAAGATACGGGAACGTGGCCCGTAAACCGTGCTGGTCAACCATTCGGTCCATCTTCCGTTGGAAGACCGAGACTCCGTTAGTGACGCCGAATGGAACCCTTAAAAAGTGGTAGAGCTGCCCGTCTGCTTCGAAGGCAGTGTACTTGCGGTCGCTCGGGCAGATGGGGAGCTAGTGATATGCGGACTTAAGGTGCACGGTGGAAAAGACCTTGTACTGTGCAATCCGATTGACCATGTCGGATATGCGGGGTAGAGAGTATGCATCCAGCTGCGTGTACCTATTGATGGTTTGACTACAGTCTATGACCATCCTCTGTTTCTCCCCGGTCTTTACAACTACCACCTGAGCTCTGGACTATTGCTGGCCTGGATTATGCCTTCCCTCAGCAGCCGCTGGACTTCTGACCGGATAAATGTTCGGTCCTGGGCGCTGTACCGTCTGCTCCTAGTGGCGACGGGTTTGCAATCCGGGGTGAGGTTCGCAAACAGGGAAGGCGGTTCAACCTTGAGGGTCGCGAGGTCGCAGATAGTAAGTGGGGGTATAGGGCCGCCGAATTGGAACGTTAAACTCTGGAGGTTACACTGAAAATCTAACCCCAGGAGTGTGGGAGCGCAGAGGTGGGGGAGGACATAAAGTCGGTAATTCTTAAACTCCCTCCCCTGCACTGTGAGGTTCGCGATGCAGAACCCTTTGATTTCTACGGAATGGGATCCTGCTGCCAGAAAAACCTTTTGGGTTCTCGGGTGGATTGAAAGAAAACAGCGACATTCCGTATCCGGACGGATAAACCTTTCCGTGCTCCCAGAGTCGATCAGGCATGGCGTTTCGTACCCGTTAACCAGCACCGTCGTCGTTGCTGTTTGGAGCGTCTGGGGCCGCGACTGGTCCAGGGTCACCGAAGCCAGCTGCGGTTGCTGCATCGGGGCGTTTTCTTCAGGCCCCGTGGAGCCGTCCATGCTGGGGTCCTTGGCTGTCAGCCAAGATGGCGGCGCCCACGGATCGCACACGGCCCGGGGGCGGACAAAATTCCCGCGCCCATGAAACGCATGTGGCCGGGGGGGGGCACAAGATGGCGGCGCCCATTCCCCCCGCATGGAGTCCGGGACCCAAAATGGCGGCGCCCGTTGGCTGCACTTGGATCGTTGTTTGGGGGGGGGGGGGGGGTGGATCTGTGGTCCCAGTTCTCCCCCGGAGATCGCGGCGACCCCCCCCCCCCCGGGACTGGCACACCGCTGAATAGTGCCCTTTCTTGCCGCACCTTTTACAGATGGCCGAGCGGGCCGGGCAGCGCTGCCGGGGGTGTTTCGACTGCCCGCAAAAGTAGCAGTGCGGCCTCCCCGGGTGGTCTGGTGCTCTGGCCGCGCAGGCTTGCGGGGGGATGGGGGGTGCCGGAGAGTCGGTCGCGGTGTGGGTCCACGGAGCCCAAGGGGCTGCCACGCGGTCAGGGGCGTAAGCGCGGGCATTCTGCGATGCCACATCGAGGGAGGCCGCAAGGGCCCGTGCCTCCCAGTGAGTCTCCTTCCAGCAGTCGCTGGCGAATGTGGGATGAGGTCATACCTGCTACGAAAGCATCCCGGATGAGGAGTTCCGTATTTTCGTTAGCTGTCACCGGTGGGCAGTTGCAGTTCCTCCCCAGTATGAGCAGCGTGCTGTAGAACTCGTCCAGCAATTCCCCTGGGATTTGTCGTCTCATCGCGAGTTGGTGACGTGCGTAGACCTGATTGACGGGCCAAATGTAGATCCCTCTCAGCATGGTGAGCGCCGCCGGGAAATCCTCTGCGTCTTCTATGAGCGTGTAGATTTACGGACTCACCCTGGAATGCAGGACCTGCATTTTCTGGTCTGCCGGGGGCTGTTCGGAGGTATCCCTCAAAACACGCTAGCCAGAATTTGAAAGTGGCCGCTGAGTTTGCTGCGTGGGGGCTGATTCGCAGACACTCCGAGGCGATCTGGAGCTCCATAGTCTTTTAAAGTGTGCGTAATAAATTGTAGCACAATCAATCACTCACGAGGCGAGATGAGATGAAGTCAATCGATGGCTTTATTACGCAGACTTGTTCCCCAGCAGCTCGGTTACAGAATGCGGCTGCTGGGAGAACCCGGGTTCTTTCCTCCGCCTTACTGGGTGGAGCCAGTAGGCGGCAGATCCAATCAGGACCCAGTGACTATCCACCAATAGCCTCTCTGCATCAGTGGGTACCGTACTACCCCTAATACATACCACCACAGTCTGCCTGATAGGACACCATGACCACCCCCAGGTGTCCATCTGTTGCTTACATTTTTTTTAAAATAAATATTTTATTGAAAATTTTTGGTCAACCAACACAGTACATTGTGCATCCTTTACACAATATTATAACAACACAAATAACAATGACCTATTTTATAAACAAAAAATGAATAAATAATAAATAACAAAAATGAAAACTAACCCTAATTGGCAACTGCCTTATCACAAGTAACACTCTCCAAAAATATAATTTAACAGCCCAATATATAATTATCTGTCGCAACGACCTATACATATTATACAGTATATATTAACAACCCTGAGAGTCCTTCTGGTTCCTCCCCCCCCCCCCCCCCCCCCCCCCCCCCCCCCCGCCCCGCTCCTGGGCTGCTGCTGCTGCCTTCTTTTTTCCCATTCCATCTATCTTTCTGCGAGGTATTCGACGAACGGTTGCCACCGCCTGGTGAACCCTTGAGCCGACCCCCTTAGAACAAACTTAATCCGCTCTAGCTTTATAAACCCTGCCATGTCATTTATCCAGGTCTCCACCCCCGGGGGCTTGGCTTCTTCCCACATTAACAATATCCTGCGCCGGGCTACTAGGGACGCAAAGGCCAAAACATCGGCCTCTCTCGCCTCCTGCACTCCCGGCTCTTGTGCAACCCCAAATATAGCCAACCCCCAGCTTGGTTCGATCCGGACCCCCACTACTTTTGAAAGCACCTTTGTCACCCCCATCCAAAACCCCTGTAGTGCCGGGCATGACCAAAACATATGGGTATGATTCGCTGGGCTTCTCGAGCACCTCGCACACCTATCCTCCACCCCAAAAAATTTACTGAGCCGTGCTCCAGTCATATGCGCCCTGTGTAATACTTTAAACTGAATCAGGCTTAGCCTGGCACACGAGGACGACGAGTTTACCCTGCTTAGGGCATCTGCCCACAGCCCCTCCTCGATCTCCTCCCCCAGCTCTTCTTCCCATTTCCCTTTTAGTTCATCGACCATAGTCTCCCCTTCGTCCCTCATTTCCCTATATATCTGACACCTTACCATCCCCCACCCATGTCTTTGAGATCACTCTGTCCTGCACCTCTTGTGTCGGGAGCTGCGGGAATTCCCTCACCTGTTGCCTCGCAAAAGCCCTCAGTTGCATATACCTGAATGCATTCCCTTGGGGCAATCCATATTTCTCGGTCAGCGCTCCCAGACTCGCGAACTTCCCATCCACAAACAGATCTTTCAGTTGCGTTATTCCTGCTCTTTGCCACATTCCATATCCCCCATCCATTCTCCCCGGGGCAAACCTATGGTTGTTTCTTATCGGGGACCCCCCCCAAGGCTCCAGTCTTTCCCCTATGCCGTCTCCACTGTCCCCAAATCTTCAGTGTAGCCACCACCACCGGGCTTGTGGTGTAGTTCCTCGGTGAGAACGGCAATGGGGCTGTCACCATAGCCTGTAGGCTAGTCCCCCTACAGGACGCCCTCTCTAATCTCTTCCACGCCGCTCCCTCCTCCTCTCCCATCCACTTACTCACCATTGAAATATTAGCGGCCCAATAATACTCACTTAGGCTCGGTAGTGCCAGCCCCCCCCTATCCCTGCTACGCTGTAAGAATCCCTTCCTCACTCTCGGGGTCTTCCCGGCCCACACAAAACCCATGATGCTCTTTTCAATCCTTTTTTTAAAAAAAAGCCTTCGTGATCACCACCGGGAGGCACTGAAACACAAAGAGGAATCTCGGGAGGACCACCATCTTAACCGCCTGCACCCTCCCTGCCAGTGACAGGGATACCATATCCCATCTCTTAAAATCCTCCTCCATTTGTTCCACCAACCGCGTTAAATTTAACCTATGCAATGTGCCCCAATTCTTGGCTATCTGGATCCCCAGGTAACGAAAGTCCCCTGTTACCTTCCTCAACGGTAGGTCCTCTATTTCTCTACTCTGCTCCCCTGGATGCACCACAAACAACTCACTTTTCCCCATGTTCAATTTATACCCTGAAAAATCCCCAAACTCCCCAAGTATCCGCATTATTTCTGGCATCCCCTCCGCCGGGTCTGCCACGTATAGTAGCAAATCGTCCGCATACAAAGATACCCAGTGTTCTTCTCCTCCTCTAAGTACTCCCCTCCACTTCTTGGAACCCCTCAACGCTATCGGCAGGTGCTCAATCGCCAGTGCAAACAATAATGGGGACGGAGGGCATCCCTGCCTTGTCCCTCTATGGAGCCGAAAATATGCAGATCCCCGTCCATTCGTGACCACGCTCGCCATCGGGGCCCTATACAACCGCTGCACCCATCTAACATACCCCTCTCCAAAACCAAATCTCCTCAACACCTCCCACAAATAATCCCACTCCACTCTATCAAGTGCTTTCTCGGCATCCATCGCCACTACTATCTCCGTTTCCCCCTCTGGTGGGGCCATCATCATTACCCCTAACAGCCTCCGTATATTCGTTTTCAGCTGTCTCCCCTTCACAAACCCAGTTTGGTCCTCGTGGACCACCCCCGGGACACATTCCTCTATTCTCATTGCCATTACCTTGACCAGGATCTTGGCATCTACATTTAGGAGGGAAATAGGTCTATAGGACCCGCATTGTAGCGGGTCCTTTTCCTTCTTTAAGAGAAGCGATATCGTTCCTTCAGACATAGTCGGGGGCAGTTGTCCCCTTTCCTTTGCCTCATTAAAGGTCCTCGTCAATACCGGGGCGAGCAAGTCCACATATTGTCTATAGAATTCGACTGGGAATCCATCCGGTCCCGGGGCTTTTCCCGCCTGCATGCTCCTAATTCCTTTCACCACTTCTACCTCGATCTGTGCTCCCAGTCCCACCCTTTCCTGCTCTTCCACCGTGGGAAATTCCAGCCGATCAAGAAGCCCATCATTCTCTCCCTCCCATCCGGGGGTTGAGCTTCATATAATTTTTTATAAAATGTCTTGAACACTCCATTCACTCTCTCCGTTCCCCGCTCCATCTCTCCTTCCTCATCCCTCACTCCCCCTATTTCCCTCGCTGCTCCCCTTTTCCTCAATTGGTGTGCCAGCAACCTGCTCGCCTTCTCCCCATATTCGTACTGTACACCCTGTGCCTTCCTCCATTGTGCCTCTGCAGTGCCCGTAGTCAGCAAGTCAAATTCTACATGTAGCCTTTGCCTTTCCCTGTACAGTCCCTCCTCCGGTGCTTCCGCATATTGTCTGTCCACCCTCAAAAGTTCTTGCAGCAACCGCTCCCGTTCCTTACTCTCCTGCTTCCCTTTATGTGCCCTTATTGATATCAGCTCCCCTCTAACCACCGCCTTCAACGCCTCCCAGACCACTCCCACCTGGACCTCCCCATTATCATTGAGTTCCAAGTACTTTTCAATGCACCCCCTCACCCTTAGACACACCCCCTCATCTGCCATTAGTCCCATGTCCATTCTCCAGGGTGGGCGCCCTCCTGTTTCCTCCGCTATCTCCAAGTCTACCCAGTGTGGAGCGTGATCCGAAATGGCTATAGCCGTATACTCCGTTCCCCTCACCTTCGGGATCAACGCCCTTCCCAGCACAAAACAGTCTATTCGCGAGTAGACTTTATGGACATAGGAGAAAAACGAGAACTCCTTACTCCTAGGTCTGCTAAATCGCCACGGGTCTACACCTCCCATCTGCTCCATAAAATCTTTAAGCCCCTTGGCTGCTGCCGGCCTCCTTCCAGTCCTGGACTTCGACCTATCCAGCCCTGGTTCCAACACCGTATTAAAATCTCCCCCCATTATCAGCTTTCCCATCTCTAGGTCCGGAATGCGTCCTAGCATCCGCCTCATAAAATTGGCATCATCCCAGTTCGGGGCATATACGTTTACCAAAACCACCGTCTCCCCCTGTAGTTTGCCACTCACCATCACGTATCTGCCCCCGTTATCCGCCACTATAGTCTTTGCCTCGAACATTACCCGCTTCCCCACTAATATAGCCACCCCCCTGTTTTTCGCATCTAGCCCCGAATGGAACACCTGCCCCACCCATCCTTTGCGTAGCCTAACATGGTCTATCAGTTTCAGGTGCGTTTCCTGTAACATAACCACATCTGCCTTAAGTTTCTTAAGGTGTGCGAGTACCCGTGCCCTCTTTATCGGCCCGTTCAGCCCTCTCACGTTCCACGTGATCAGCCGGGTTGGGGGGGCTTCCTACCCCCCCCCCTTGTCGATTAGCCATCACCTTTTTCCAGCTCCTCACCCGGTTCCCACGCAGCTGTATCTCCCCCAGGCGGTGCCTCCCTCGCCCATCCCCTCCCATACCAGCTCCCCCCTCTCCCCAGCAGCAGCAAGCCAGTAATTCCCCCCTCCCACCCCCCCCGCTAGATCCCCCGCTAGCGTAATTACTCCCCCCATGTTGCTCCCAGAAGTCAGCAAACTCTGGCCGACCTCGGCTTCCCCCCCGTGACCTCGGCTCGCACCGTGCGACGCCCCCTCCTTCCTGCTTCTCTATTCCCGCCATGATTATCATAGCGCGGGAACCAAGCCCGCGCTTCTCCCTTGGCCCCGCCCCCAATGTCCCAACGCCCCATCTCCTCCACCTCCCCTCCTCCCCCCATCACCACCTGTGGAAGAGAGAAAAGTTACCACATCGCAGGATTAGTACATAAAACTCCTCTTTCCCCCCCTTTTTAACCCCCCTCTTTGCCCCCCACATTCGCCCCACCACTTTGTTCAAACGTTCTTTTTAATAACCCGCTCATTCTAGTTTTTCTTCCACAATAAAAGTCCACGCTTCATCCGCCGTCTCAAAGTAGTGGTGCCTCCCTCGATATGTGACCCACAGTCTTGCCGGTTGCAGCATTCCAAATTTTATCTTTTTATGAAGCACCGCCTTGGCCCGATTAAAGCTCGCCCTCCTTCTCGCCACCTCCGTACTCCAGTCTTGATAAACGCGGATCACCGCGTTCTCCCATTTACTGCTCCGAGTTTTCTTTGCCCATCTAAGGACCATTTCTCTATCCTTAAAACGGAGGAATCTCACCACTATGGCTCTGGGAGTTTCTCCTGCTCTCGGCCCTCGCGCCATCACTCGGTATGCTCCCTCCACCTCCAACGGACCCGCCGGGGCCTCCGCTCCCATTAACGAGTGCAGCATCGTGCTCACATATGCCCCGACGTCCGCTCCCTCCACACCTTCAGGAAGACCAAGAATCCTCAGGTTGTTCCTCCTTGCATTGTTCTCCAGTGCCTCCAACCTTTCCACACATCGTTTCTGATGTGCCTCATGCGTCTCCGTCTTCACCACCAGGCCCTGTATGTCGTCCTCATTCTCGGCTGCCTTTGCCTTCACGACCCGAAGCTCCCGCTCCTGGGTCTTTTGTTCCTCCTTTAGCCCTTCGATCGCCTGTAGTATCGGGGCCAACAGCTCTTTCTTCATTTCCTTTTTGAGCTCTTCCACACAGCATTTCAAGAACTCTTGTTGTTCAGGGCCCCATGTTAAACTGCCACCTTCCGACGCCATCTTGGTTTTTGCTTGCCTTCCTTGCCGCTGTTCTAAAGGATCCACTGCAATCCGGCCACTTTCTCCTCCTTTTTTCCTCCGTATCCAGGGGGGATTCCCTTCTGGTTTACCACACAGTGTTTTTAGCCGTCAAAATTGCCGTTGGGGCTCCTATCAAGAGCCCAAAAGTCCGTTTCACCGGGAGCTGCCGAAACGTGCGACTCAGCTGGTCATCGCCGCACCCGGAAGTCCTGTTGCTTACATTTAACCTATTCCCATATAAAGTAACAGTACAAACTCTGGGTGATGGAAAGTCTGGCACGATCTGAGCTACGGGCAATAGACCTGTGCATTTCAATGGGGTACGATGATCATCTGCGTCTCAGTAGGGAGCGATAATCTTTGATGGGTGGTCAATGGGACAGGCCCAGACATGTTTTGGCAGCTTATCTGTCGGTTGTGTATTTGTCTTTGGTCAAGTCTGAATTCCACAGCCTGCCTGAGGTTTGACTGCAGTATGATTTTCAAATGCCCAATACTTTAATTTTGGCTATCCAATTTAATTGGGTGTATTCTTTTATTTAAAATATCCAATTTTAATCGGGCCTAAATCTAGGCCTTGCTATGTTACTACAATGTTCTGATTTCCTGCTAGGAGTGGGGGGGGAAGATAGATGACTTAATTTGGCAGAGGGACTTAATTCCATCATGTTGGCATTTTAATGAGTGTGCATGAGATGTTAACCCATGCAAAAGGGCTTCCTGACATTGTTCGTCGGGAACACAACCCACCTTCAAAGTCTCGAGAACAGAATTCCAACTGTTTATCTCATGCCGGAAAACTGGTTTTTGGCTCCATGCCAAATTAGGTGTTTCCAGCATCCAATGAGACTGGAAGATTCTGCCCATCATCTCAACAATTCTACACCCTTAAGTACTACACTGGGTTGTCAGTTTAATTTGATGTTGATCGCCAATGCAGGGCTCAAACCCATACCCTGTGATCCAGAGGAGAGTGCGTCCAGCTGAATCAAGCCAAATGATTCTGATGTAAACAATTCGGAAGTTTTGGATTTAATTGTGTGTGACTCCTGCTTCATCAGTGTTGCCATTTTGAATGGGGTGGGAAATGAGATCTGCAGTTGGAGGTTCTCACCCACATCACACTTATTTATGTTAGTACAAGGAAATGCCTGACCTATACTTCAGAACTACTCCTACTTCTCACACTCCATTACAGTGCTTGAATGGTTAGAGGAAATTAGGGCTGTGGGGTCAGTGCCCCAACACTTCAAATTGAGATAAATATGGAAAAATGCCCTAAACGTAAATTTATTACTGTTGTTGCAAAATGGTTCTTGCTTCGCAATTGTGCAAAAGAGTTTTTGGAATCTGAGTTTGACCCGTGTCTGGAGGGTGTAATTTGCCACCCGGCAGCATAAATGGGGCCTGCTAAATTCAGATTGCTTCTGTCACTATCAGTTCCTCAAAGCCTGAAGGTGGGGATTTAAAATTATCCATTTAAAGCTGTGGTGCCTCTCAAAAAATGTAAATAATGTGATGTGATTACTTGTATATACATTATATGATTTAGATACTCTTTGTAATCTTTTTTAAAAAATATTTTTTTATTCTACATTTTCACATTTTCCTTCAAATATTTACACCCCACCCACAAACAGTAAATGGTAACAAATACAAAATCAATCCCCTTAACAGTACCAATGATCCCATCCTCCCACCACCCCAAACAACGGCCCACCTGTCAATATATGCATCCAATAAACCAAACCCTCCCACGGTGGAAACAAAAAACAAAGTAGAAAAAGAAAAAGGAGTGCGGGACCGCCCATGGTCACCATTGACTCTATAGAGTCCATCCCTTCCCTTGTCCAAATATATACAACATTGGCTCCTTTAGCCCCTACACCTGCACGCAGTGAAACAAAAAAGAAGAAAATACAGTCATGAGGTTACATCGGCACATGGCCATTTCTCAATTTGTCAGTTCTGCCACAGTCCTTCTGCCTTCGCAAACTCCTCCACTGCTTCCGCCGTTCCAAAATAAAAATCCCTGAGCTTATAAGTC
Organism: Scyliorhinus torazame; assembly: GCF_047496885.1. Taxonomy (NCBI): domain Eukaryota; kingdom Metazoa; phylum Chordata; class Chondrichthyes; order Carcharhiniformes; family Scyliorhinidae; genus Scyliorhinus; species Scyliorhinus torazame. Next base: position 166,597,701 of record NC_092708.1, on the reverse strand, counting down.
ACTCTCAGCTTCGCTGGATATACAATGCCGCACTGCACCTTGCTAATGTACAGTGCCCTCTTCACCCGTTTGAAGGCAGCCTGCCTCCTCGCCAGCTCCACCGTAAAGTCCTGGTATACACATATACCAGCTCCAGCCCACTGCAGCGCCCGCTTCTGCTTGGCCCAGCTCAGGACCTTCTCCTTCACACTGTACCTACGGAAGCACAGAGTCCCTGCCCTTGGCGGCTCACTCGCCTTTGGTACAGGCCTCCACGACCGATGAGCCCGATCCAGTTCATATCGGGAGGGATCCTCCCCCAATAATTTTGCCAGCATCGCGGCAAAATACTCAGTTGGCTTCGGTCCTTCAACTCCTTTGGGCAGTCCCACAATCCTCAAATTCTGTCGCCTGGATCTGTCTTCCATTTTTCCTCGTGGATCCTTGTTAATGTCCATCACCTTCTGCATCTCCTTCCCCATCGAGGCAAGTTGATCACCATGCTGCAATAACGTCTCCTCCACTTCCTTCAGCACCTCCCCTTGCTCTCGCATCTCCGCCACTGCGCTCGCCACCACCGTCATCATCGGGAAAATCGCCTCCTCCACCAGCGCACTGAACCTCCCTCACCGTCTCCATGCATTTTGCAAACTGCCTTTCGAATTCCGCAGCCATCACCTTAGTTATTTCTTCAGCCTTAAGCAATGCGGCCTCCCCTGGTGCTCCAGCCTCCGTTTTCTTTACTGACCCCGCGGTGACCTTTCCCCTCCCCGACTTTCAGCCGCTTTTTTCACGGCCGTTCTTTTGCTTGTCTTTGACATTCCCCTCCTCTGTGCTGTCTCCCGACTTTTACTGCCTTCGCTGGCCCTAGGACCGGGCGTTAACCCCCGACAATGCCGTTCCCGAACAGGAGCCCTCCAACGCGCGGCTGCCTCCCGCCTGCCGTCACCGGAAGTCCTCTTTGTAATCTATTTGAATACTTTGAGCATTGTTATTTAGATATACCAAAGTGATTCTATCACTATTGCCTTATTCATCTCGTAGATGTTTGGGGTGGAATCTTCTGCGCTAGGACAAAGTCCTGTGGAAGGGACAGGAGGAAGTCTGAGTGACTCCCGCCGCACAGTGTAGTGGGTAAACCTACTGGATTATGTGATCTTCAACTCATTAATAATATAGGTGCAAGGTTCACTGAATCTTGTGGTGGGACAGGCAGGAAGTTGGCCACCCTGTCGACCACTCCTGATTTTTGCCTCCTAACAGGCCCTATTTATACTGCCTTGCTTTGAGTGTTCCAACCTCCCCTCCCCTCCGCGCTCATGTGTTTCATCTTCGTATTTGAGGTTGTTTTAATTTTTAAAAAAAAATTTCGAGTACCCAATTCGTTTTTTCCAATTAAGGGGCAATTTAGCGTGGCCAATCCACCTAGCTTGCACATCTTTGGCTTGTTGGGGCGAAACCCACGCAAACATGGGAGAAATGTGCAAACTCCATACGGACAGCAGCCCAGAGCCAGGATCGAACCTGGGACCTCGGCGCTGTTGGGCAGCAGTGCTAGCCATTGCGCCACAGTGCTGCCCTGGTTGTTTTCATTTTCGTGAATTTAACTACTGTAGCATGAATCCATTACCCAAACTTTCTTACAGTATGTTCTGTATCTGTGCCAATTTACTAATGCGTTTTTTTTAAAAATGCCATCCAGACATTATGTATACTTGCTAATATCGCAGATGGAACAACAGCGAAGGACCTCATCATGACTAATGATGACATATTACAAAAAATTAAATACTACATGGTAAGTAATCGTTTTTCTGAAATTTCTAAATGATCAATTTTGTTTTTCCGTGGCATTGATCTTCATTGTAGGAAATAGTTAAAGCAGTCAATAAACCCCATTGCTATTCTGAAACTAATTGGTTTGCAGTGTTTTCTGTAGACCTATTGAAAGTGCAGTGCTCAGCACAATGGCTGTGTTAGAGGAGCTGCTGTTTGTGGAAAATCTTTTCTACTGCAGACACTGTTTGAGTTGTGCGCTTTTATTACTGGAAATATGGACTTTAAAGTTGCATTAGTAAATGCCTTAATCCAGCTAGGATTTAATTTAAACACCAATAAAAATTTCTAAATAAAATTATTTGTCATGCAATCCTCAATCATATTTCATGTCAATATCACTTCTGCATATTTTACTGTAATTGAGGCCATCTTTTCTAATATGGCAGAACTAGTGAGACATGATTTTTCATCAATTGATTGCAACCTTTACTTTCCTACTATGGGTTATATCTTATTCTTGCAGCTAAGCTTGCAGGACCATTTTTTAGATGAAGATAATTCCTTCTGATTGCTCAATTATCAGAATATGCGGGAGGGAAATTTTACAGGAAGGCCACATACTTTCCTGTTAAAATTTGAAAGGCTCGCTGAGCTGAGCTGTTTCTCGTTCATTAATTTAAAGGTGGTATGTTGAGCACTTGTGCTGTTCCCATTTTTTTTTTTCCAAAATCTCATTTGTAACAGATTGTCCTTTGAAGTCATTAGAAGTAAAGTTCACTTCTGTGGAAGTTTGATTAGTTCTGCGAAGAAGTAGCCTGATATCAGCTGTCATATTTGTATCACTAATTAAAGCTACAGGCGCCATAGCAGACCACCAAAACCTGGAAATAAAAATGAATGATATTCATTGCAACTGTTATGATCTCCATGGAGACCGATAACTTTTAAAAAGAGATGTGGATTTCTCGGCAACCGACAGAGAATCACATGACAAGATTTTAAGACTTCTACTGTTACTAACAAATTAAAATCAACATCGACTAAACATTACTGAAACATAATGTCACCATTGTCCCAGAAGATCATAGGCTGCTTTCCCCTTGGAGAGAGCTGACTAGTGGTGATTTAACCTGAGGATCACTACACCTAAAGCGATAGGCAAGGTTAAGAATGCGGGCCTTCATGAATAATCTTACTTAACAAAAAAAAGTACAGCACAGGAACAGGACCTTCGGCCCTCCAAGCTTGCGTCGACCGTGCTGCCCGTCTAACCTAAAACCTTCTACACATCAAGGGTCCGTATTCCTGTATTTGACTATCCTATTCATGTATTTGTCAAGACGCCCCTTAAACGTCACTACTGTACTTGCTTGCACCACCTCCTCTGGCAGCAAGTTCCAGGCACCCACTACCCTCTTGTGTAAAAAACGCTTCCCTCGCAATTTAAACCTATGCCCCCTAGTAATTGACTCTTCCACCCTGGGAAAAAGCTTCTGACAATCTACTCAGCCCATGCACCTCATAATTTTGTAGACTTCAATCAGGTCACCCCTCAACCTCCATAGTTCCAGTGAGAACAAACCAACCTCCCCTCATAGCCAATGCCCTTCTTACCAGGCAACATCCTCAAAACCTCTTGTCCCTCTCCAAAGCTTCCACATACTTCTAGTAGTGTGGTGACTGGAATTGAACACTGTATACCAAGTGTGGCCTAACTAAAGTTCTATACAGCTGCAGCTTGACTTGCCAATTTTTAGATTCAATGCCCCGGCCGATGAAGGCAAGTATGCCATATGCGTTCTTGACTATCTTCTCCACCTGCGTTGCCACTTTCAGTGATCTGTGGACCTGTACACCCAGATCCCTCTGCCTGTCAATACTCTTCAGGGTTCTGCCATTTACTGTATATTTCCCACCTGTATTAGACCTTCCAAAATGCATTACCTCACATTTGTCCAGATTAAACTCCATCTGCCATCTCTCCGACCAAGTCTTCAACCAATCCATATCCTGACGTATCCTCTGACAGTCGTCATCACTATCCGCAATTCCACCAACCTTTGTGTCGTCCGCAAACTTGCTAATTAGACCAGTTACATTTTCCTCCAAATCTTTTATATATACTACAAACCGCAAAGTGCCCATATGACTTCCGGTGCCATGGGTTTGTGAGATAAGGAGGGAGAGGAGGTGCCAGGGGGTTGCAAAGTAAGGAGGGAGGGAGTGAGGTGCCATGGGGCTAAGAGGTGAGGAAGGAAAGCAAAGTCAAATAAAAACCCATTGAGGTATCGAGTTGCAGTTTTGGCACCTCTCAAAAGAACAAAAGAAAGCTGCTGATGAGAAGCAAGGAGGAGAGATTTGGAACTCTCAAAAGAACAGATCTTGTCGGCAATGATGGAGAATAGAAGTAAAACTCTCCACGGTAAGGAAGGTTTCACCAGAACTAACTAAAGCATTTGAATCGGTCGGATACCGGAATCTCTGGAGTTCCGGATCATCAGGACCGTCATGACCTGAGGGAAAGGGGGCTTTGTCGAGATGTACCTTGCTGGTGATCATTAGACCCAGAAGACTTGGTGGAAGTGGAGTGATGGTGAAAGACACTGGCAATTTGACTCAGCATATCGAGGAGTAACTGAGCTCAGCTGTAGAGCTGGGAGAAGCTACTGGACTTACTCTTTGATACTACCGTGTGCCTGAAGCATAGATTGAAGTTAAAACAAATTTATCTTTTTGTTAAACTGATGTATGATTTGCCTGTGAGCTAATATTTGAATTATGTTGCCATTAGGTTGTTTGTAACCATAAAAGTCTTAAAAAGTGATATCTTGCCCTTTGGTTAAACATTGATAAACATTACTTCATAAACATTACTTAATATCCAACTAATATACCAAAGTATAGTAAAAGCACTTTCCATTAAATAGTTGGCACTCATAAAAGCTTTATGCCATGTTTAAAGGCTATGTTGTGCTCTCAGTGGATAGGTAGCCTTGTAGACTGAGTCCCATACTCTCCCAGCTTTCCAACAGGATCCCTTCTTCCTAGCACATCAGGACGAGTCTTCCAGTATTCCGTTGAAAGTTCCTTCACTCAATTTTCTGAGTATCATTGAACTGACTTCCGGCAACAAGGCATCCTCCCGTCCTTCAATTTCCACAAATCATGTCTCTTCAAATAGGGAATCCATTCTCTCCAGTAATCTGCTTAGTGGTCAATACAAAAATAGTCTATTCATCTACAGTAGCAGCTGTTTCTCTCCATCTCCCGGGGTCTCGTGTCCAGCAAGACCAGCTGCCCTTGTGTCAAGGTATGAAAACTGGCACTTGACTTTCTGTGGGTTTTGATCTGGGTCTTTGTCCCCATGATGACCTTATCACATGGGTTCAGAATGCATTCACCATCTCCGATTCCAGGACATCTGTCTTACCTTGTATTAAAGGCGACAGTTTAAAACATAAATGCCTTATGAAATCTTGTATTTGTAACAATCTTTATCATAATTTCACAGCATTCTCCCCCCCATACCTCATTCTAAGCCCTACTCTTCTTTAGGAGGGGGTAATTAACTGATGCTCTTTGTGCTTCTGCATTAAAACATCTGTACAAATGCCTTAATACTGTTCTGTAACATACTCTCCAAGAACTTGTGGGGGATAGAATTGGAAATTCCTAGGGATTTAATTAGATTGCTCTTCAATAAGAATTCTAATTAATATTTGTAGGTACCAGGCTGTCCAGAACAGACATGTTTAAGCATTGGTTGGTATATAATGCTACTACTTTCTAAGCTCAGGATCCATAGAATAATTTAATGAGAATCTGGATAGTGTCACCTAGCTAATGGCAAAATGAAGTGGCACAAGTAAACCTATTCATGCCAAGTTTCGAAAATATGCTGAAGGCCAGATCCAAGAGTAATGTTTGGAAATTAGTGGTCTTAAGCAGCAGCATCAGGAGCCACTGACTTGCCTTAGAGGTACCTGTTTGATATGAATCAACGCAATCCAATTGTTAATCTGGGATGTGTACTCCAACTCCAAAATCCATATAAATAAAATGAACTAATTGAATCTACTGCATTGTTTAAAAAAAAAAATGCTTTCATCAATTATCCCACACCATGTCCCACTCGCCCGTTAATCCGGTTGACATTCCATGACCCTCTTTCAAGATTGCTTTTTCCTTATTTGACCCAAGACTGACTGCACTCCCTTTGTTGGGCTGCAAGATATCTGGTCACCTTTGATCAACCAACTGCTCCAGCTGACAGAATGCTACTGAGGCACAACCTCCGATGTTTCCATTGAACGGGCACCATCTGATGGAAACAGTCATTCGAAAATCCTCCACAATTGACTCGGTGCTCCAAATGTGTGCGCAGTTTGTTTGAGCAATAGAGAGGCCTGGCCATGGAGATGGATCGAGTCTCTGACCATTTCCATTGGCTGGGTTTAATTTGTCTGCCGTCCACTAGCGGAAGCACTGACTTACAAAATCAGGATATCCTGATTATGCCACAAAATTGAATTGCAGCTCCAGATTAAAATCAACAATCCTGATTCTTCAACATTTGCTCCTTATTTCTCAGATTTATAACATTTTACTTCAGCAGCAAAGGGAACTGTAATGTTCAGTGAGATGTATCACTGACCGGGGAACTGCTAACATTAAATACATTTTGTATTATCTAGCCTCTATATTAATACAATCAATTATTTTCCAGGGTCATTCAAATGTAAAACTTCAGTTAGCTGCTACTTTGTGTATATCTAATCTCATTTGGAGTGAAGAGGAAGGTAAGGGCATCACTTGTTACCTTCGAGTTTACATAGTTGTTTCCTTGTAATTCAGACATTGTTACAGATTTTTTTTCTTTCTTGAAACATTAAAATGATAAAATATTTGCTGATTACTTAACCTGCCAGCTGTCTTTGTTTCACAATTAATTTTTTTGAATATTTAACTTTGTCCCAATATTTCAGTATACTGTCTGGTGGCCAGAATTGCTAGTTTTCTGTGTGAAAATGTATAACAGATTTCCTAATTTGTTGATTTCTTTTAAAGGGACATTGTCGGATTCCCCTGATCACTCACCAGGCTTAAGCAGTGAGTGGCTGAGTATACAGACAAGGAAGGTGCCAGGTTTAAACACTGGTCTGTGCTGATTTAGCTGATCTCAAACAGAATGGAAATATGGGGGTATTATTAAGTGGCCATAATCTCTTGGGTTTGAGGTGGGGAAAAAATAAGCCAGAAATTCTCGTTCCTTATTTGCCAGCATTCTTTGCTGGGATTCTGAATGTGGATATCAGCTGTGGACAACATTGGGCTCTCTGATGTCACCACGAACAGCAGCTTGCTGGCCCACAGTGTCTCAGTTCACACCTGAATAATTGTTCCTTTGGTGAGATGTGCCAGTGGGTGGCCACCATCCATTAAACCGTACCCCAACACAGAATTAAAGTGTAATGCCCATTATGGCATACATTCAACTGTGTATTTGGCGCAAGCAATTACTGTTCCGAAAGTAGAATCTGCATAAACATTCCCCAGTGCAGACTATTGGGCTTTTGACATTGCCGTTATAAGCCTCTTAGAAAAAAACTGGCAGATAAAGATGTCGTATCTATGAAGACTTTCAAATCTCAGTGATGTTCTTTGTGGGCTACAAGCACTCATAATTCTGAATAAGAGCTTTTGGAATGCTAAAGGGCTTTACTGTACATCGGTCTTTGTACCCGATTAAACATGCAAAAGAAATGTTTCGTAGTAAAACACTTTCTAATTGAAGGATGTAAAATATACCATGAGATTAGTTTCATACAGAACACTACATTTGTGCCAGTCTGTGACTAATAACCAATGATGTTGAAGGATTAACTTGTACTTTATTTATTAGGTTCCCATGAGCGTCAAGATAAACTCCGAGAGATGGGAATAGCAGATATTTTACATAAATTGGTTCAATCTACAGACCCCAACCTATGTGACAAGTAAGCATTATATATGCATGCATAAATCTTGTCCTTGTTAGAATACCTTCCATCCTTCTATTAATCTCATAAATGTTGTCAAATAGTCTGTGGCATAAATTAAAGTGAAAAGTCAGTTAATAAATTGTGACATATAGATATGATACCATGTTTGTAATTTTTGTATGTTACAATAGAGTTGTGGATTCGGTAAGAAATA